>NC_141177.1:46955000-48155000 GCF_055505025.1 Bos grunniens | reverse complement strand
ACTTAACCATCCAGGGTGGCAGTCATTGAAGGTACCTGCTGCCAACTGAGCAGATAGCCCAGGACAGAGAGCAATGCTCTATCAACTCTCGTGATGCCATTTCTCCATTGCTTCAGTGTCACTTTGGACACCTCGCCTTTGACTTCCAGGTTCAGCCTGATAAGTAAAACAGAAGTGTGTTGACTTAAGAAGCGTCTGTGCTCATCAGAAGCTGGTGAGTCACTGTCTTCTAGGCTAGCGTCAGTGTTCACTCAGTACAGCCTTGGCTCCAGCCGTAGCCTCTGCCCCAGATTGTGGTTAAAATGCTGACACTTTCCCCATTGCTGTTTTTTCACAATCTCCAGACTACTTCGTGTCCCAGAGGTCAGGACATTGAGAGTCATTACTCACCCCCAGCGCATTCCCATTTCTGGCCCAAAGACCTACGGGAACTTCCTGTTTTAAGTTCTCCTGAGCGTTTTTGAAACTGCAAACTAAAGAGAACTCAAGGATAGTTTCAGGTGCCACATCTTCTCCGACATTGAAAAATTCCAGGAGTTTCGCCGGGGACGCTGCTGCCTTTTCACTCTTCTGGCTGTAACTCAGAACAAAACTCTTTGCCGTCCCAGCTGGAAAGTGCATTTTCTGGCTACTTTGGGGGTCTTTTGAGGACTCTTTGGGGGGAAAAAATTACATTCTCAAGCCCCTGTTTGGGGGGTTTACAAAGCTTCATGAACCTGTGCTCTTTGCTGAGTTTGTTGCCAGCTCTGGGGCAGGGCTTTCTGGGTGATGTTAGGGGTAAAGAGCTTGCCTGCCAATGCCGGAGAAGTAAGAGACACAGGTTTGATCCCTGAGCTGGGAAGATCTCCTGGAAAAGGAAATGGCAACCCATTCCAGTATTCCTACTTGGAAAAACCCACAGAGAGAGGAGCCTGGCAGGCTATAGTCCAAAGGGTCGAAAAGAGTCAGACACCACTGAAGCAATTTAGCACTGCCTGGGCAGGAAGCAGAGTGTCCCAGCTCCTAAACTGGAGAATTTGACTTGTCAGAATTTAATGATTTGGGCTGGAGCAAGCCTGCTTTTGCCAGTACGGATGTTTGGGAAACTCACCAGTCTTGTCTGTATTCCTTCTGTGGGAAAGAATCCTCACTGCCTCTTCCTGCCTGCAGGAGAGAGGCCACCCACCTGCAATATTCTTCCACCCAGATCTGTGGCTGGAGGAGCAGTGGGCCGAGTATGGTCAGACTTCTGGGACAGAGAGACAGACCCACTTGATCCTTTGAAAGGGATCAGGAACGCACTTGAGAGGTTTATAGGCTTTGATGTTTGGGAGCTTGGGAGGGACCACAAGGATGATACCAGCTGCAAGACCTGCCTCAGATGCCCCTGGACCACAAATGGGACTGAGTCCTCTCCATTGTGAACAATGAGGCCCCTCACCATGGTGTCAGCCTGGGGACCTGACCTGGTGGTGGATGGGTCTTGCCTTTGTAGGTGCCCAGATTGGAGGCTAGGATTCTTTTGAAGCATTCCCACTGCTTTCATTTAAAATATATATTTCATTTAATTATATGCATTTGTTTCTCTTACTACAAAATAATACATATGTATACTAAATTTTTAAAAAATTACTGGAAAGCAAAAAGAAAGCAAATGATATCCTAGTTCAGGCAGAATGACTATTGTTCATTCAATAGCTCTTTCCAGATATCTAGATCTTGATATAAAGCCATTATTTTATTTATTTGTATATTTATAGTGTATAAAATAGTGAGAGAAGCATAATTTTCTTTGTCAAGAAGTGAAGGGACTAACAGAGGAGTCAGGTAATGAATAAATGGACAGACAAATACCTGATTACAAAATGCTGAGCTTGATGAAGGAACATGGCATTTGATGGAAATAACAGCAGGTGCTTTCCAGGGCTTCCCCGGTGGTGCTGGTGGTAAAGAACTTGCCTGCCAATGCAAGAGACATAATAGATGTGGGTTCAACCCCTGCGTCATGAAGATCCCCTGGAGAAGGAAATGGCAACCCACTCCAGTGTTCTTGCCTGGAAAAGAGGAGCCTGGTGGGCTACAGTCCATGGAGTCTCAAGGAGCTGGACACAACTGAGGTGATTTATCGACCTAGCCTGCACAACAGCAGGTGATATGACAGGGCTGATGTCACAGAGGAAGGACATTTAGGCAGACCCGGGAAGGACTAGAACAGAAGGAGCCGGCGGTCTCCAGGAATGCAGGCTGAGATAGGCCCAAAGGCCCTAAGACATGCAGACCTTGGCGGGTATCTTACAGAACATTCCTCTGATGGGATTTGTCTGATATTTTTTTTCTCATGGTTGCCTGGGGCCATGGGTTTTTGGAAGTAGACCAGAGAAGTAAATATCATCCTCTTCACATCATATCAAGGGCAGATGGTGTCAACATAATGGCTGCTGTTATGCTCACTTTGGTCACCGGCTTGATCCCCTGTAAAGTTACCATGACCCCTTTCCACATTGTCATCTTTGGAAGGCAGCCACTGTTACTACCCACACCTCAGGAGTAGGAGTTAGGCTTACCCTCTTGAAAATGAAGAATCTCCATATGTTACTTGGAATTCTTCTCCATGAGAGATTTGACTTTTCTCTCCCTTTACATTCAAGTGTTTATATCAGCCGGGACTTGTGTTATTTAAACTTTGTATGCATTTTTTAAATCTTTTAAAAACTTACATGTTTTAAACCTATACATTTAGGTTACTCCTTTTTGTTGTATGGTAAAGAATATTATAATGAACAAATGTGTGTACAAGATTTTGCTGATCTCTTCACTCATTTATTGAGTGTATATTTCTAGACATAGAAGCTTGGAGCAGAACATATGAACACTGTAATGTCTCTTGCTATGTTCTGCCAGGTTGCTTTCTAGGTATATTACTCAGCATCTATTTCTATCTGAAGACGATGACACTCCCTGTCTCAACATGTCTTGGTGAGTGTTACGCATTAAAATTTGTTGAAGGCTTTGTTAAGTTGATAGGAAATGTATCACCTTTTTTAGCAAATTTAAAAATTTTTTAAATATTTTCTAAGATGGTACGAAGAAAAGTGTCTCTATTTTAATTTGTGTTTCATTGCCAGTAAGGGTATATATTTTTGCTGCTTTGTGATGGGGGAACAAGCACAGCTGACGTGGTGGTCTGGCCTCTAGCTCACTGCTGAGCTGTGGTTTGGCTATTACAAAGCATCTCTTTCCTGCGAGAGCCCTAGAATCGCCCAGATAAGAAAGAACATGAAGAAAAAGTGTGGGCTAGGCCCACTTTTGCCATGATGCTCAGAAATGGTAGTTGCTACCCTTCTCTGATCACTCTGCAGTGTGATGGAATATTGTGGAATACCACTAGATGGGAATACTGAAGGCAAAGAAGGTTTTAGGATTTGCCTGATGACCTGAATTAGAAACCACCTTCCTTCACTCAAATCTTCTGTGCTGTATCTAGACGGTGAGCTGTGTGCTCCCCATGCCATGGTGAATATTGCACCTTCCCACCTTGAAGGTGCTTGAAGACCTTGAAGCCTAGCGAAGTCTAGTTAATCAGTACTTTTGGTGCTTTAGTAGGGTAAGTACAAAGCCTGAGTAACTTTCTGGAGCTGGGGATGGTTTCACAGAGGAAGTGACAAAATAGAGCTAGGTCTTCATAACAAATATGAGTTTGTCAGTTGGAGAAAAGAAAGAAGAGCGTTTGACACCAAGATGTGGTGAAGCAGTGGAAGGTTTGGAATGTGGGTATGAAGGATGTATTCTGGTAACCACACGACTGGGATCTAACAGAACTAAGCAGAACTGATGGGCACAACTCCAAGCCTGGGATTTGGGCTTCAGCCTCCCGTACAGGTCTCCCCTGCCCTAGTTCCCTTCCAGATGGCTGGAACGGGGACACTGCCCACATGGTTATGAAAGGCATGCTTGGCGATGGCAGAGACTGTCATCCTGCCAACTGTAACACATTTGTAAAAGAGGATTGCCCCACCAGTATGTCACCTCTGATATTTTTAAGTGAGCAAGAAATAGCTTCTATTGCCATTGATTCATTATGTATCAAACACAGTAGTTTACTATGTACTTACTAAATACACATCAGCCAGCTTACTGTAACCAACAAACCACAGGCAGAGAGGGCAAAATAGTGAAGGGCTTGGAACGCCACACCAAGGAGCTTGGGCCTGTTACTGCAGAAACAGGATGATTTTTAAAGAGAGCATGGCATGCTGAGTGCACGTGTGGAGAGAAAGGGACACTCCTTCCAGTCCAAGGACAGCATCCTGGTCTCTGAGATCGTTGCTCAGTTTGGTTTCCTTTGTCAGCCTCCACTAGGCTGAACCAACTTTTGGATGTGCCAGATACAGATTCTACTGGCCTCTTGAGCATCTGCAGATACCTCAGAAATAAATTAGAAGAGACATTTGAGGTAGGTTGTTTAACAATCTCAAATTCCTCCTCTTCCTCTGTGTGTGCCCTGTGCTTTTCTGCTCCTTCCTTCAAGAGACAGAGTATGTCTGGGACTTCTCCGGTGGTCCAGTGGCTAAGACTTGGCACTCCCAATGCAGGGGACCCAGATTCGTTTGATCCCTGGTCAGGGTACTAGATCCCACAAGCTGCAACTAAGAATTCATGTACCACAACTAAAGATCCTGCATGCTGCAATTAAGACCCAGTACAGCCAAAGATCTTAAAAAAAGAGAGAGAGAGTATGTTTGCTCCCTCCTGAAATAGAGATATGGCCATACGACTTGCTTAAGCTCGTGGGACATTAGCATACGGGACACAGGTTGGCTCCAAAAGCACTTGTGCATCAGAGTTCGGTCTTTCCTGCTCCCCTAGACCTCCCCTAGACCTCCATGTACAGAAATCTGGACTGGTGTCCTTAAGATTGAACGAGCACACGGAGAACGGCAGACAGACATGTGAAGCTACCATGGAGGAATCATGCCAAACAATCCATCAGATGACTGGGCCTCGTGAGTGACTCTAGGTGAGACCAGCAGGAGACCTAGCTGAGCCCAGCTCAAGTTGCCAACCAGAGAGTCATGAATAACCCACAAAGTTCTGATATTTGGTTATACAGCAATAGGCAACTGATACAATAAGGGGAATCTCGCTGTTAAGATCACAACTGATGCCAGTACAGAAGAAATCATCAATAGAAACATAACAACCCTGCCTCCATTCACTCAGAACTCCCAGTGATGCCACAGAGCAGCTGCTAATATTCTGTTTGAATATATGGGTTTATTTTTCCACAAAGCTGAATGGAAATAATTTCCTTTAGTCACTCGTTTTGTTTCTATTATTTTTTTGTCTTTCTATTTTTATCCCTTCTCTTCTTTTTAGTTTCTCTTGTGAGGATAGTCTTATTAGATATTTTAACTCCGCATAAATTCCTCTCTGTACTTGGGGTAACACCAGAGTGTTGAAATTTCCTTTGCTTTGTGGATGCTCATGGTTCTTCCACATGTAGCTTCAATTCCTTCTTCTTTTCAATTTCTTGGAGTTTGTGCTTAATTAAGAAAGAAGAATCTTCTTTAGATTTCTTAAAGTTTTCCTTGATTTCTCCCCCAAATTAAATATGTAATCTTTGCATTACAATTATCTGAAATTATCAATATTATTTATATAAATCTCTGTATAGAACCCTGTCTCCTATATGACAGCAATTGGTAATATGAAAAAAATTCAGAATTGCACGATAGGGAAAGTTGTTAGCTATAAAACACTTGCTCACCAATGATTCTTTAAATTTCATGAATAGAATGCATTTCTTATTAAAGATTCATCTTTTCTATCTGAAAAGTCATATCTTTCAGTCAAAACTTTAACATCATTGTGGTTTTTCTGTGACATTCCTGCATTTAGTCACTAAATATTCAATATAAGTTTTCTGTATACTTGGCTGGGGCTTAGAGATATAAAGATGAATACAGAACTCTGCCTTCAAGATAGAAAGCATGTTGATAGATAATAATACTACTTCAACAAGCTAAGTGTCATAATAGACACACACAGGGTGTTCCAGGAGTTCAGAGGTCTATGTGTGTGTTTGGGGCCAGTTGTGAATAAGAAAAGGTCTGAAGAAGGAGATACTGGATTAGGTTGTAGGTTACAAATAGGAGTAAGTCATGAGATGCATATGTGATGTCAATGGGTTGCTGAAGTTGGGGCCACAAGCTGAGACGCAGTTATGGGAGGAAAACACACAGTGTGAAGTAGGGCATGATGAGGAGGCAGATGCACAGAGCCTGGCCACTGGTCAGAGACTCTAGAGAACCAGGTTGAGGAAGGGACTTCATTGTGCAAAGCAGAGAGAGCCGCTGGAGGAGTTCAAGTAAGATATGATGGTGGGTTTGGAAGGACAAGGAGACCATCAGAGCCCATTACCCTTGCATATCTGATAGAGAACAAAGAACTGAAATAGGATAGTGCCAGCTTTGCTGTTGTTATGGGGCAAAGACTTTACTAACTTTGTTGCAAACTTTATTCCCAGGCTTCTTCAGCCTAGTTGGCTGTAAAGAATAAATTTTATAAACGAAAGGTGAAAAGAAGTGCAATGTCCAAGGGGCAGGAGTGATAAGAGATAAATGAAGAAATGGTTAGAAAGTTGAGTTGGGAGAACTTGCAGTCGACTGGCTGTGGAGGTAAGAGAGAAGGAGTGAAGGGTAACTTCCGGGCTGTTGTTTGGTGAGGGAGTGGGTGGCAGAGCCCTGACATGGGGACACAGGAAGGGGTGTGGGTCACCATCACCAGCCTTGGAGGAGACTGCTCCAGCCTTGGCAGAACCCTCTTAGCGTGACACCAGAGTCATTAGTCATTGGTTTGGTTTGCTGGACAGATGACCAGTCAAGTTCATCCTGTTGGAATTGGTCTTTCCCTTCTTGATTTTTGTGCAAGGTGAGGATTTTGGCTGAAGGATGAGGAAGAGAATCAAGCCTTGCTCAAAAACGTGACACCATCATTTGAAAAGTTGTCAGTTTACAGCAAGTGATAGATACATGGCCCAGAGGAAATTTCGCAGAAGTTGTTATTGCCGTGTGCGGAGACTAAGCCTCACTTTACGATCAGACTGGCCTGACGGGCTTCTCTCCCTGCTTCAGAGGAAGGGAACCCGTTTGCTGCTCTTTGAGGGTGGTCATTGACACAATGGAATATGTAGTTGGCATAACAATTTTGCTTAATGGGCTGTACACTTTTTAACACAGGCAGCTCTTCGTGTAAATATTAGTCAGGAAAGAGTTTTTTTTTTTTTTTTTTTTTTAATGTTCAAGAGAAGCTGTTTTAGTTAAACAAAGGGCAGGGAGTTCCTTCCTGAATGGTTAAAGTCCTCCTGATTGTATTAGCAATGTGCTGAATACAAACTGCTCCTTGGCTACTTTCATGACATTTATCAGAATTCTTGTTAAATAGCATTTTCCCAAAAATGATGTGAGGAAAATCAAACAATGGAGCATACAGGTGATTAACCAGGAAAAACACAATGAATAGAAAAGTTTTTATGCTTCTTCACTTTGACATAAAGGGAAAAAATATACACTTTTCTCTTTAAAGATATAATTTGTAGGTAAAAACTCAGTTTCATTGTCACTATTATGTATGTTAACTTTTCATGCTCAATGCAATCTTTTAAAAAAGTAACATATTTTAAATAGATGCTTATATTATAGAACATTCAGACAATACAGGTAAGAACAAAGAAGAAAATACTCATCTCTCACAATTACTCCATCAGTTTTCTTTACTTATATGAAGAGAACAGCATTCACCAGTTTGTTGCGGGGAGAACATGGTCTGTGACTGGAAGGAACATACGGATGGTTTGATCACTGGAGGCCATGAAGGATAAACTCAAATACAGATACCCAGTCTGCTGGGGGCCCCTAAGCAGAGATGAGCTGGAGGATGGAGATGTGTCATTTTGTGCTTCAAGTTGCAATGAATGGAATCTGCACTTCAGATTCACGGGATCAAAAGCTGAACTCTTCTATGTAAGAGAGGGGAGAGGATTCTGAGGTTTCTTTTGGGAAGGAGCAAGATGCCAAACTAGGAGGAGGAAAATAGGATCAAGAGAGGTGGCCATGGCAGGAGGGACAGGGAGATGAGAAATTTCTCAAAGCTGTAGTGTCTGGAGAGGACTTCTGGTTTAGTGTGAGATACATGGTGCATCCCGTGTCCTCTGAGACTCTTCCCCAAAAGCCAGGATATTCTTCATCAGTCACTAATGCTTTTGAGGGAGTAGGTTTTTTCTTCTTTAAACATAGGATCCTTGCTACCTGGCTATTTATTATGAGTCCCCCCAGTTACCGGTTCTTTTCTTTTCCACTATGGTTTATCTCAGGATATTGAATATAGTTCCCTGTGCTATACAGTAGGACCTTATTGTTTATCCATCTTATATATAATAGTTTGCATCTGCTAACCCCAAACTCTTAATCCATTCCCCCCTTCCCTCCCTCTTGGTGACCATAAGTCTGTTCTCTGTGAGTCTGTTTCATAGACAAGTTCATTTGAGTCATATTTTAGATTTTGCATGTAAGTGATATCATATAATATTTGTCTTTCTCTGTCTGGCTTACTTCATTTGGTATGATAATTTCTAGGTCCATCCATGTTGTTACAAATGGCATTATTCCATTCTTTCTTGTGGCTGAGTAGTATTTTATTGTGTGTGTGTATACACACACACACATATATATACACACACACATACATATACATATATATAATCACATCTTCTTTATCCATTCATCTGTTGTTGGATATTTAGGCTGTTTCCATGTCTTGGTTATTGTGAATAGTACTGCTATGAATTTAGGGCTGCATGTAGCTTTTTGAATCATAGTTTTGTCTGAATATATGCCCAGGAATGGGATTGAAGGAGTAGATGGCACCCATTTGCCTGTTTGTTGAAGGAAGTCCAAGCTAACTAGCGTTAACATTCCCTAATGCAGTGGCCAGAGAGAATCAGTCAATGCTTCCCATTTTTCACTCCAGAATTATGTTTTGTATTTTGTCTTAAGTAGGCATTTTCTTTCTACCTAAAATGAAGAAGTAGAGTTGATCCCCACCCATTTTTCTCTTTTTCTACGTGATTGATGTGGTCAACTTCCGGAGAGTGTGACCTCAACAGAATGCACATCACTGCAAAGTGGATTTCAACTCTTGCAAAAGAGGTTGGGATTTCATGAAAGTTTGCAAGTGGTATTGGAAGAACTACTTAAAACATCTGCCAAGTCACTGACACATGAGGACCTGGCTGCATTAGAGCAGTTGGTAATAGAAACCAACAAAAAGGACCTCAGATGCTGCATCAATGAGTGTGACTTTACTATCAAAGAATTAGGGAAGGCTCCTGGGGAAAGGGATGAAACACTTGAACTGGGCAAAAGCACCCAACTAGCTTTCTGGATTCACTGTGAAACTCAAGAGTGCAGCAAAGCACATCATAGATCTACCTAGGATTAACTCTGTTCTTTCTGAAAATTGGTGCATGGATAGTTTTAACCTACATCATGTAGGGCTGGCTTCCCTGGTGGCTCAGGTGGTAAAGAATCCACCTGCAATGCAGGAGATCTAGGCTTGATCTCTGGGTCAGGAAGTTCCTCTGGAGAAGGGAATGGCAACCGACTCCAGTATTCTTGCCTGGAGGATTCCATGGACAGAGGAGCCTGGCCGGCTACAGTCCATGGGGGTTGCAGAGTTGGACATGAACTTTGGATTTATGAACAGATTATGAATGACTAGCACTTCGCTTTCGTTAAGTGTTAAATAAACTTGTTTTTGCCTTTGTTAGTTTAGTTTTCCCAGATAAAGTTTGAGTCAAACCTCATTTTCAGACTCTTGACTATAAAAATTTTAGCTCATAATAGAAAATCTAAAACATGAACGAATATAGAGGTAATAGTGTAATAACCTCCCTTGTATCCATTATCCAGCTTGAATAGTTAAGTCCCCTACATACAAACCTTCAGGTTGCAAATGTTCAAATGTGTATTCCATCAACGTCAGGCATGAGTGAAACTGCATCTCGCCCTCCGTCTCCTATTGCTGATGACCCTTCAGCTCTACCATCTCCCACCTCCTCTCCCTCCTCCAGTCAGTAACTCTTCTTGCCTGTCCACTCGATGCCAGCCCTGTGTGCCAGCTGTTGTACTCTAGTACTGTACTTCAAGGTACTGTACTGGCAGATTAAAAATGTTTTCCTTGTTTGTTTTTTATGTATTATTTGTGTGAAAAGTATTGTAAACCTATTACAGTACAGTACTGTATAGCCGAACATGTTAGTTGGGTAGGTTAACTTTGTTGGATTTATGAATAGATTAGACTTATGAACATGCTCCTGGAATGGAACTGGTTCAGTTGTAGAGGGCTTAACTGTATACATATAATAGACTCACTCTACTCTCCTCATCCCCAACTCTGTATCCTCTTGCCAATGAAAAATTAATCAGTTGATCTAGGAAAGAAACAGGAAATTTTACTTGAGCCAAATACATGTATATATTTGTATGTGCATATATATATGTGTGTGTGTGTGTGTGTGTGCTCAGTCTTGTCTGACTCTTTGTGACCCTATGGACTGTAGCCCGCCAGGCTCCTCTGTCCAAGGGATTCTCCAGGCAGGAATACTGGAATGGATTGCCATTTCCTTCTCCAGGAGATCTAGACCCAGGGATCAAACCCACGTCTCCTGTGTCTCCTGTATTGGCAGGCAGATTTTTTACCACTGCACCACCATGGAGTATAGAACATGTAAATCATATCTGTATAGCTTGTGAATTTCCACCAATTTAAAATTATATTTATTAATCATACAAACCAAGAGATGCAATATCACCAGCACCCTAGAGGCATGCTTGGGCTCACTCCAATCACTTTCCTCCCAAAGGAATGACCATCCTGACTTTTAACACTGTACATGAGGGCCGCACAGCCAATCTTGTCCCCTCCCAGCCCACTCCACCCTCCTCTGCCCAATTCTGTATCCTCTTGCCAACAAAAAATTAACCAGGTGGCCTACGAAAGAAATGGAAATTTTTACTTAAGCCAAATTGAGGATTCTAACCCAGGAAGAGCCTCTCAGAAAGCTTTGAGAACTGTTCCACCCATTAGAGGTCAAAGCACAGTTGTCTGAGTTTTTGGAGACCGAGGGCGGCACATTGGATGACATATGATTGACAGTTTACACAGCCCAGATCTGTAAGTACAAAGTGATGGGTCATTGCGGCCCATACAATATGGAGGAGGAATGTTTTCTTTAAGGAGTTGTCTTGTTGGTGCTGGGAGAAGGTTGCCCTTTGCAGTTAAACAGGTATTTCTGCTGATGGCGGAGTCTGCCTGATGCATAATGCAGATACAAAATGCACAATGTGGGGAGAGAGTGGACCAAAGGGCAGAGAAAATTCTTTCATGTTTAAATTTTTATTGTCTTGCCATAAAA
This sequence comes from Bos grunniens, assembly GCF_055505025.1. Classification (NCBI taxonomy): domain Eukaryota; kingdom Metazoa; phylum Chordata; class Mammalia; order Artiodactyla; family Bovidae; genus Bos; species Bos grunniens. The sequence continues at coordinate 48,143,548 of NC_141177.1, read as the reverse complement.
ATGAATTTTATTTCATGCTACCATTTCATCTGAAAATTTTTCAGTATGTAAGTCTGAAACACAGAGACCTAAAATATAACCTTGATGCCGTAATAACATTTTAGAGCTTAACCATAATAACTGAATGTCAGCAGATATCCTTAAACGTACATTTCCTTGTTTGTCTCATATGCGTGTGTACTCAGTTGTGTCTGACTCTTTGCAGCCCCATGGACTGTAACCCACCAGGCTCCTCTGTCCATAGAATTTTCAGGCAAGAATACTGGAGTGGGTTGCCATTACCTCCTCCAGGGGATCTTCCCGACCCAGGGATCAAACCCAAGTCTCTAGTGTCTCCCACTTTGGCAGGAGAATTCTTTACCACTGCGCAACCAGGGAAGTCCTGGTTTGTCTCAAAGATTTAAGATATTGGAAGTTGCTTGAATTATGATCTAAATAAGATCCACAGGGGTTCTGAAATGTTTTTTAACCTGTAGGTTCCCCTTCTCCCTTTCCCAGTTCCTAGTACTTTCCCCTCCTGTTTTCTCTCTTCCTCACTGAAATATTATTTTATTTTTTTGGTTGTTGAACTAGATATTTATTCTACAGAACATGGTCTGACCTTCATCACTGCATGCTGTGGTGGTGTTTATTACATCCTTCTGTCTCATTTTGATTCTGTAACTTGATAGTTGTTGGGTTTGATCCGATTCAATTTTGATATTTTGGCAAGAATCCCTCATAGGTGGAGTGGAGTTCTTCTAGACACATAAGGCTGGTTGTCTCCTGATTGTGATGTTTGCAGCCATAGATCATCATTGTTTAGACCCACTGTCATTATGGATTTGTAAAATGGTAATATTCTATTATTTCTTTTTCATTTATTAGACATAATGCTTCTAAAAAGAGAAAATTACCCTCATCAATAATTTGATTACCCTGAGGGTCAGTTTATATAGGAAATGAAGAATAAATGCTCAGTTTTTACCTTTTTATTTACAGCAAAATAAAAATGAGTTGGTGGCCTACTACCTTTGACAGGTGACTTTTGATTCCTGGGTCGGGAAGATCTCCTGGAGAAGGGAGCGGCTATCCGTTCCAGTATTATTGCCTAGAGAATTCCATAGACAGAGGAGCCTGGTGGGCTGCAGTCCATGGGATCTCAAAGCCTTGGATACAACTGAGTGACTAACATTTGTACTTTCCCTTTTCATGAACTCTTGTCATGCTTTGAAACATTTTAAAAAAATGTAAACCTATTTAAAAATTAAAAAATTTTTTTTCTGATGTTGGGGGTCAAAAAGGGAGGGGATGCCAACCTACAATATGTCTTGCCAACCTCTTAGAGACCTTGGCACTGGAATCCATCTTGGCTAAAAGATGTGCACATACATCAGGAAGGACTTTGAGTCAGATCAGAAATGCGCAACGAGCAAGATGATTGGCCAGAGGGAACCTAGAGAGCTGCCCTACAGAGACAAACAAGCCATCCTAAAAGCACGACGCCCTCCAAGCCCACTCATCCGCATGTACTTTCTCCTAATAAACACTTAACCTGTTACACTACTCAGTCTTTTAGCTGAATTTTTAAATCCTTTTTATTTTAGATTGGAGTAGAGGTGATTACTCTTGCCTGGAAAATCCCATGGACGGAGGAGCCTGGTAAGCTGAAGTCCCCCATGGGGTTGCAAAGAGTCGGACACGACTGAGCGACTTCACTTTCACTTTTCACTTTCATGCACTGGAGAAGGAAATGGCAACCCACTCCAGTGTTCTTGCCTGGAGAATCCCAGGGACGGGGGAGCCTGGTGGGCTGCGGTCTATGGGGTCACACAGAGTCGGACACGACTGAAGTGACTTAGCAGCAGCAGCAGCAGCAGAGGTGATTAACCATGTTTCAGGTGTATAGCAAGTGATTCAATTATACATATACATGCATCTATTCTTTTTCAAAGTATTTTTCCATTTAGGTTCTTACATAATATTGAGCAGAGTTCCCGGTGCTACACAGTAAGTCCTTATTTTAAATATAGCAGTGTGTACATGTCCATCCCCAAATCCTGATCTATCTCTTCTCCCCCACCCTTCCCTCAGGTAATCGTAAGTTTGTTCTCTAAGTCTGTGAGTCTATTTCTGTTTGTAAATAAGCCAAGGGATCTATGTTGAATTTTTTTTCTCCAAAGAAGACAAGGACCAGGGAGAGACTTACATCACACCCAGAGGCCCTCATCGACTAGTGGCTAGGATTTGGCACTCTAAGTGCCACAGTCTGGGCTTGAATCCAGGATAGGGAACTGAGATCCGGATTTGAGCTGCTGTACCCCAAGCCCCACCCATCAATCAGAACTAGCTTGCAAGGAAGAGCAGCTGGAAGGCTTTGAATGGATGTTTCCGATTCTCTGTCAATCTGAAGATTTGAATCTCAAAGGTGGGCTTCCTGTGCCTTCCCTTTCTCTGGCAGGAGACCACCCCCTGCCAGAGAAAGTGATGGGGAAATGTTTGTAGAAGAGAGACTTCATTGCGATTTCATTTTCAAAAAGACTATGATTTACTGAGCTTGGACGATGTGCTTTTATTCATTACCCACTTATCTCTGGATATCACCTGGGTTTGATCCCTGGTCGAGAAGATCCTTTGGAGAAGGGAATGGCAATCCACTCCAGTATTCTTGACTGGAGAATCCCATGGATAGAGAAGCCTTTGTGGGCTACAGTCCAGGGGGTCACAAAGGGTCAGACACGACTGAGTAACTAACACACACCCACTTATCTCAGAAACATTGTGATGATATGAACTCAGATCCCTTTTTATAGAAGAAGAAAATGAGGTTAGCAAAGCCAGAAGCTCATCGGGACCACTTGGCTTGTCAGAAGCCTACAGGGCCTCTCATCTGTCTGCGTGGCTTCTAGGCAAAGTGGTTTCATATCCCCCTGTTCACAGCCCTCTGTGCTGGGCTTTCTGGGGCGCAGAGCCCTGCCTGCTCCACAAGACACCTGCAACACCCTTTGAGGACCACATTTCAGGCTTCCTCTTGACATGATACCTCTCCCACCTCCCCGCCCCCCCCAAGAAAGGAGGCCTTCTCGGACCCTCTACGTAAAATGGCAGCCCCCACTTCCTTGTCCTGCCCCCTTTCCTGGTTTTGCATTAGTGCTTTCTTCTATATAAATATTTTGCATATTTATTGTGTTTGTTGCTTGCCTGTCTCCCCATTAGAATTTATGCTCCACGGGAGCAGGGATTTCGGCCTGTTTTGTCCACTGCTGTGTCTCTGTGTAGAATAGTCTCTCAGAGTGCACGCAGAGCTGTGTACCCAGGGCTCCGGGTTGTCTGCTACCTGTGTGGGTTGGAAATGCGTCTAACCTTCAGGCGGACTCCCCATCAGCATTTTATCACGGTGATGCCTTCGGGGCCCGAATGATCTGCATTTCCCGGTTCCTACCAGGAGGTGGCAGTGTACTCGCTCAGCCGGAACCGGCTCTGCTGAGGTTTCCCTGATGCAGCAGCGGCTTGGTGCCTCTGGCCCAGGACTGCCCCCATTGCTGCTGCTGCTGCTGCTAAGTCACTTCAGTCGTGTCCGACTCTGTGCGACCCCATAGACGGCAGCCCATCAGGCTCCGCCGTCCCTGGGAGTCTCCAGGCAAACACACTGGAGTGGGTTGCCATTTTCTTCTCCAATGCGTGAAAGTGAAAAGTGAAAGTGAACTCGCTCAGTCGTGTCCGACCCCTCAGCGACCCCATGGACTACAGCCTTCCAGGCTCCTCCGTCCATGGGATTTTCCAGGCAAGAGTACTGGAGAGAGAATTCTCTGTCGATCTACGCCTGAAAGACCTGTCATAAAACCAGATGAAAAGCCCTTCTCTATTTTTCCTGCTGAAGTCAGAACAAATCGTTAGTAACACTTAAACATAGATCACGGGGCCTGGTCAAGTATACATTGAAATTACCTGCAAGAAATTCTTGGGGGGCACTTTCATTTATCTTGGGATGTTTCTTCGTTGTGATTGTTTAAATATCTCCCCTCCCCCACCTTCCCAAACACCTCTATGCCAGTTGTTTACTGAGCTAAATTGAACAACTATTTCTTATGTGCCAGACAATTTGGGGAAAACATATAAATTTTCTTTTGGGAAAATGTTCTTTGTTAAAAATTAAAAAGCAGAAAAATAAGAGCACAGTTCATGTAGCTTTCAACATGAGTAAATACATTTTGATGCTACTGCTGCTGCTGCTAAGTTGTTTCAGTTGTGTCTGACCCTGTGGGACCCCACAAGAGGGCAGCCCCCAGGCTGCCCCGTCCCTGGGATTCTCCAGGCAAGAACACTGGAGTGGGTTGCCATTTCCTTCTCCAGTGCATGAAAGTGAAAAGTGAAAGTGAAGTCGCTCAGTCGTGTCCTACTCTTAGCGACCCCATGGACTGCAGCCTACCAGGCTCCTCCATCCATGGGATTTTCCAGGCAAGAGTACTGGAGTGGGATGCTAGGCATGTTTAATAATCATGCAAGAAGTATTACAGATTAAAGAGCAAGACAATTTAATAAACATTTCTTGGGCACCTCCTGTGTGTCTGGCACTAAGTTCAGTTCAGGGAAATAAAATATGAATCAAAAAAGGTCATTGCTTCCAAGGAACCTAATCCCTAGTGAGAGTCAAAGATATTTGTACAATAAATTATGATACAAACAGAATAAAATATATGATAAAAAAATAAACTGAAAGTGTTCATAGACTATTCACCAAGATTTTTTCTTTTTTTTTCCGTGCAGTCATGTCTGACTCTTTGTGACCCCATGGAATTCTCCAGGCCAGAATACCGGAGTGGGTAGGGAATCTTCCCAACCCAGGGATCAAACCCAGGTCTCCCACATTGCAGGCAGATTCTTTACCAGCTGAGCCACATGGGAAGCCCAAGAATACTGGAATGGGTAGCCTATCCCTTCTCTAGGGGATCTTCCAGACCAAGGAATTGAAAGTCATCTCTCAAAGATACTACGGGACCAACTCATTTTTATTATGCTGTAAATAACAAGGTAAAACTTGAGCATTTATTCTGTATTTTCTGTATAAAGCAGAGTCTCCTGCATTACAGGTTGATTCTTTACCAGCTGAGCAATGAGGGAAGCTCGTTCACCAGGATAGACTGTATATATTCTGAGTCATACAGAGACTTCACTTCAGGTGAAAGAATAAACTTGGATCTGTTACAACTGATTGCTATAAGAAAAACTAGTTCCTCATTGATATCAAAAGGTGTTATGTCATTAAAAACTTTGGTATGAATACAGTGATAAAATTAAAAACAGAAAAATTAGGATCTAAAAGAAAGTACTTAAGGATTCCAAGGCTAAAGTGTATGTGTGTTTTGTGAGTCAATCAACTCCCAAAGAAGTCTATCAATAATAGATAGATGATGTTTTGCTGATGTTTTGATGATGGTATTTATGTAAATCTACAGTTATATATGTGGAGTTAATAAATAAATAAATATTGATTAAAAATAAAGTTGATACCAGCAATGTTGCACAGGAATGTAGAAGCTGGAAGAAATAATTTTGGTCAGGGAAATCAGAGAAGACTTCCTCGAAGAGGTGGCTTTTACACCATCCCTTGAAAGATGAGCAGGACTTTGGTAGAATGAGAATGGGAAAGAAGTGTATTCCAAGCTAAGACACAGGCAAAACCAGAAGCCCAGAAGTGTGATCATTTTGTGCTCTTGTGTATTTGGAGTGTGGGGCTGGGGTTAAATGTGGATTGTGTGGATCTAGGAATCTCCAGGTCCTAAACAGGCAGGAAGCCCAAAAAGGAAGAAAGAATAAAGGGGAAAAAAAGGGTCAAGGTCTGGCAAATAGATGCTTACTGTGGATTATGAGAACCAAGAAGTAAATCAGAATGTGTGACAGCAGTGGCCGTCTTCCCACCTCCCAGTTCTTCCCATTTAAACAAAATTCTTCCTTTACTTATTTTCGGCTGTGCTGGGTCTTTGTTGCCACGCAGGCTTTTCTGTGGTTGCGGCAAGTGGGGGCTGCCCTCTAGTTGCGGTGTGTGGGCTCCTCACCGCGGTGGTCTCTCTTGTTTTGGAGCACGGGCTCTAGGGCGTGTGGGCTTCAGTAGTTCTGGCACATGAGATTCATTGCCCTGCAGCATGTGAAATCTTCCTGGGAGAGGGATCAAACCTGTGTCCCCTGCATTGGCAGGCAGAGTCTTAACCACTGGACTGCCAGGGAAGTCCTCCCTTCTTATTCCAGTTTTACTGGAAGAATAAAATGGAAATAGCAAAATATTATCCCTTCTTCTTCCACCTCTTGACTGTCTGGAAAGAGTAATTAATAACTAAAACTACAGGCAATGTTCTGTTGTTTGGATGTACAGTTTATCTCTCCATTCCCCTACTAGAGGGCATCTTGATTTCTTTCAAGTTTTTAAAATTATGAATAAAAGTAGTATAAACATTCATGTTCAGGTTTTTGTGTGGACATAAAAGTTCAGCCCTTCTGGGTAAATACCAAGGAGTTTGATTGCTGGATTGTATTGTAAGAGTACGTTAAGCTTTGTAAGAAACTGCCAACTGACTTCTGAAGTGTCTGTACTATTTTGCATTTTCACCAGCAATGAATGATAGTTCCTCTTGCTCTGCATCCTCACCAGCATGTCAGCGTTTTGGATTTTGGCCATTCTAATAGGTGTGTAGTGGTATTTCACTATTGTTTTCATTTGCAATTCCTTGATGACATAAGGTGTTGAACAATTTTTCATATATTTATTTGCCATTTATCTGTCTTTGGTAAGCTATATGTTCAAGTCTTTTATCTTTTTTAAAATTAAGGTTTTTTTTTAATTGTTGATTTTTAAGAATTCTGTATATATTTTGGATAATAGTCATTTATCAGAGATGTCTTTTACAAATACATTATCTCAGTCTACAGATAGTCTTTTTCTTTTGACAGTGTTTTTCTCAGAGCAGTTTTTAATTTTAACGAGGTCCTGCTAACCAATTATTTATTTCATGGATTGGGCTTTTGGTGTTATATCTAAAAAAATCATCAGCTTACCCAGAGTTATTTAGATTTTCTCCTACTTTTATAATTTTGCATTTTAAATATAGATCTGTACATGAGAACAGACTTGTGGTTGCCAAGGGGGAGGGGGTGATGGTTTGGAAGTTTGGGGGTAACGGATGCAAACTTTTATATGTAGAATGGATAAGCAACACATTTCTACTGTATAGCATAGGGAATTATATTCAATACCCCATGATAAGCCATACTAGAGAATAATATGAAAATGAATGTATATTTATGTATAATTGAGTCACTTTGCTATACAATAGAAATTAACACAAAGTTGTAAATCAACTGTACTTGAATAAAAAATAAACAGAGGTATATGATCCATTTGAATTAATTTTTGTGAAGTGTGTGAGGGTGTGACAGAGATCTAGATTCATATTTTTGCACTTGAATGTCCAATTTTTCTAGCAACATATGTTGAAAAGATTGTGTTTGTCTGTACTGCTCAATACATGAATGTGGGTCTATTTCTGGGCTCTCAGTTCTGTCCCATTGATCTATTTGTCTGTGTCTTGAATTCAAGTAGCTACCATCCTTCAACTTTGTTCTCCTTCAGTATTTGGTTGGCTATTCTGAATCCTTTGCTTCTCCATACAAAGTTTAGAATCAAGTTGTCAATATCCGTAAGATAACTCTCTGAGATTTTTATTGGGATTGCATTCAATCTTTAGACCAAGTTGGGAAGAATAGACATCTTGACAGCATTGACTCTTTTTGTTCATGAACATGGAATATTTCTCCAGTTATTTAGTTATTCTTTGGCCTGTTTAATCAGAGTTTTGTAGTGTTTTCAAATAGATTTTGTATGTATTGCTATATTTATACCTAAGTATTTCATTTTTAGATGCTAATGTAAATGGTATTGTGTTTTTAAATTCAAATTTGATTTGTTCATTACTAGTACATAGAAACTGACTTTTATATATCAATCTTACATCCTTCGGCTTTGCTGTAACTGTTAGTCTAAGGAATTTGTTGTTGTTGACTCCTTTGGAATATATAGACAATCCTGTCATCTACAAAGACTGTTGTTTTCCTTCCCTGTCCAGTCCATACACTTTTTGTTTCTCTTTCTTGTCTTATTGCACTGGCCAGAATTCTAGTATGATGTTGAAAAGGAGTAATGAGAAGGGATACCCTTTTCTTGTCTCTGGTGGAGCCATTTTTAAGATTTCATTTTTATACTGTTCATTGCAAATGTATAGAAATACACTTGATTTTTGTATACTGGTCTTGTATCCTGACCACTCCATATGCAGTCTTCACATTTATCATTTTAATGGTTGCACACAATTTCATCAAGTAATACCCTATAATTTCCTTAATCTTCTCAACCGGTTAGATTTATATGCTGTTTATAAGGTTCTTACGTTTATAAACACTCCTGCTGGAAATAATTTTGCACATTCAACTATTTTCTTTGTAATTATTTCTTTAAACTAAAGGGTTAAAGGGAATGGATATTTTGTATGTTTCAAATTTTTATTGCCAAATTGGCCTTCAATGGAGTGTTAAAGCCTGAAGCTGATGCATACATGTGCTTATTACCTACAGCTCATCTAGCATCTCATGACAGCTTATCCAGTCTACCACAGTACAGCTGTTTTGTGAGATCACCAAAATATGAATAAGTTAGAAGGAACAGATGGCCCTTTGGCATGATGGTGTCCTGTTTTGTGTTGCGTCACTTTGACTTCCTTTAACTGTCGCCATTAATTCTCTTGTAGACATGCACAAGGCTACTGACTTGGTGAGAAAGGTGGGTATAAGCCTTTGGGAATCACCATCACTCCCATCAGAGCTAGAAACACGTCTTGGAGCACCAGCCCCGTTGATGGTAAGTTGGTATCATCCTCTGCGTTACACAAAGCAAATGACTGTCATCAAAATCATCAACATGGATGGTGCTTATCCCTCGCTCACTATGTACAGGGAACTGTGTTATGCGCCTAACATCTCCTTTAGTCTTCACAACCCTGTGAGGTAGGTAACGTTAATATTCCCATTTCATAGGTGAGTTAACTAAGTCTTTGAGAGAGTAAATAACCATTCAAGCTCTCTCTAGTAATAAGTATTGAACCAAGGGTTGAAGGTAGGTTTGTGTGGTCAGCGTCCTTGCACTAAAGCATCATGACGTATCTGAGGAACTGAAAGACTGTGCTTTGCAGAGACAATAGCAATAGTTTTATAAAGATACTAACATCTAAATCATTTGCTCCACCTCAAAAATAGCTCTGAGACATCACAGCACTGCAATGAAATGTTTAACCACCAAGTAAACAGCTTCAGACCAGCAGATGAAATAATTTGATTGTCCAGTTAACTTTCAGGGAAACTGGCCAGGTCTGCCTGTGGTCCACTCTGGCCATACGAGCTGGCCTTTCTGTTCACAAGTTCTGCACCTGTTTGGTATGCTAAGTCACTTCAGTCGTGTTCGACTCTGTGTGACCCCATAGACGGCAGCCCACCAGGCTCCCCTGTCCCTGGGATTCTCCAGGCAAGAACACTGGAGTGGGTTGCCATTTCCTTCTCCAGTGCAGGAAAGTGAAAAGTGAAAGTGAAGTCGCTCAGTCATGTCTGACCCTCAGCGACCCAATGGACTACAGCCCCCCAGGCTCCTCTGTCCATGGAATTTTCCAGGCAAGAGTACTGGAGTAGGGTGCCATTCTGCTTTCAAACCCTTCCTTTCCTTGTGCCAGCTCCCTCACAGATACGAAAATAATAGCTTTCTAGTAGGCTCCAAAACCTCCTGCTTTTCATATAAGATGTGGAAATGATAAGACCATGCAGAAAAGTTGATGAAACTAGCGCTGAAATTTAGTAATGTTTCTAAAAATAGAGCTCTGAAAGATTTAACATTATAAGTCACTGTGATCCCCAGAGAAAAAGCGATGGTGGTGGAGGTGTCTTCCAGTAAGTGTGAAAGTGTTTTTTTCTTACCCCCTCAAGAACATTTTCCTTTGTAATGTGGGGTCGCCTGGCATTTTTCAAAGGACACAGATAGTGCTAGTGAATTCAGATGACAGTGAAGTTGTGGGGGGGGTGGGGACCCTGGGGCAATGATGGCAGGAACTTAGGATCAGGTCCTGACTCTGTTGGGTGACCTTGGACAGATCATGAGCCTCTGGGTTTAGTTTGCTTGTATGTGAAATAGGAGGTCACAATACCTTGCATCACAGAACTGCTGTGAAAAACAGCTCTAAGTGAGATACTATTTGGAAAAGAACTTTGGAAATAACAGAATTACCCAAATGTCAAGTAGCGGTTGCACCACCCACTTTCAGCTTGTTTGAGTTGAGAGAGATTCAATCAGCTGAAGTGCCAGGGGCAAAGATCCTGTGTTTAATTTGATTTTCTGATATTTTCCAAGATTCAGTTAAAAGTTCTTACTGACACAAACCTTCTTAGAGATTTTTCCAAGCTTCACGTGGCCTCTTGCTTGTTTTATCCTTCTCCACCATGCTGAACGAACTTCCTCTTTAGTTAACGTGGTGTCTACCAGGTTTCTCTTTCATAAAGTTTCAAATTTCTCCTTTCTGATTAAAAAGTAATTTGTGGGGAGATACTTTGAGACTGCATAAGTGTCCTGTTCCTATCAAGCCTTAACCGTTTGTTTTAATGGATTCTGATTCCCTTGTTCCTTCTACATCCCTTGGTGACTCTACTATAAGAAAGGGCTATCTCTTTCCCCCATTTATTATTATTTTTTTTTATTGTGTGTGTGTGCTCAGTTGTGTCTAACTCTTTGTGGCCCCATGGACTGCAGCCTGCCAGGCTCCTCTGCCTGTCAGGCTCTTCTGTCCTTGGAACTTTCCAGGCAAGAATATTGGAGTGGGTTGCCGTTTCCTACTCTAGGGGATCTTCCCAACCCAGAGATGGAACCCACATCTCTGGCATCTCCTGCATTGTCAGGTGGATTCTTTACCAGTAGTGCTACTTGGGAAGCCCATTTTGTTTATGAAAACTCACAAACTCATGGATTGTCATTCAGTGCAATGGGGCATAATCTATCATTATCATTACTTTGATGGTCAGTTGTCTCCACTTTGACCAGAGGCAGGGGTTTAAGGGTGGCCAAGATTGTTTTTGGAGAATGCAATGGCACCCCACTCCAGTACTCTTGCCTGGAAAATCCCATGGATGGAGCCTGGTAGGCTGCAGTCCATGGGGTCGCTAAGAGTCAGACACGACTGAGTGACTTCACTTTCACTTTTCACTTTCATGCATTGGAGAAGGAAATGGCAACCCACTCCAGTGTTCTTGCCTGGAGAATCTCAGGGACTGGGGAGCCTGATGGGCTGCGGTCTATGAGGTTGCACAGAGTCGGACACGACTGAAATGACTTAGCAGCAGCAGCAGGATTGTTTTAATCAGGCATGGTGGGATGTACAGATATGACAATGACTATCATGAAAGGAGACCTGTGTCTTCCTCATGGATCCCTAGACATGGGAGGATGCTCACGAGACCATGTGGGGAAGCACCATACAGGGCCAGTCAGGAGACAGAGGAAGTGGGGGGAGAATGTGGGAGCCTTTATTATCATTTCCACAGGAAGGAATGGGTGAGGTGCGGTGGGTAGGGTCAGGATGGGCTGGTTTCACCCTTTCAGCAGGCTCTGAGCCCCAAGGACTGCCCTTCCTTGTCGAGAGCCTGGCCTTGGGGTGATTCAGGCAGGAGAATAGGGACCCTGACGCTGAGAGCCCAATAGAGGATGTGGTTGGGGTATGGGCTCCAGAATGGTTGATTTGCATAAGAAATGGTTGATTTTCATATGATTGCATATGAAAAACAGGCTCTGGAGGAGTTATTGACTATCTCTAGGAATTAGCTAATCCTGGGAGGGACAGTCCCTCCAAAGTCAGCAAGGCCACAGATGTCAGTGCACCAACTACAGAAACAGGGAAATGGCTCTTACAGGGAATCCCAAGCTAGCATCTATATCCTTTTGACATATCCCTGCCATTCTCTTGAGTTTTCCTTATTTTCTGGCACAAGAAGTCTGCCCTTCTTGTTTTGATATGAAGATCCATTTTGTCTGGCTTGTGAGCTTAGAATTGTTTTAACTTTCAAAAATCCAAAAGGAGAAAAACCAACAACCCTTAATTTCAAGTTCCGTGTTGTTGTGTCACTCAGTTGTGTCCAACTCTTCTCAACACGATGGACTGCAGCACACCGGGCTTCCCTGTCCTCCACTACCTCCTGGAGTTTGCTCAGACTCATTGAGTTGGTGATGCCATCCAACCATCTCAAGCTCCTAAAGGATTTCTAAATTCTGGCAACTGTGGGTTGGAGGTAGGCAGTCTTGTCTCCTCTGAGGATGTGGGTCTCGGACGCCAGAGAAAGGATCTAGGAAAAACTATGGGAGCATTAAGTCTCTGTGATCCTGTGTTTTCCTCATGGGTCGCCTCATTATTTCATCTATAGGGCATCTTAGGGAGCAAACTGGTTCTACTCCACTGGGTCTGGACCTAGTCTTTTCTTGGGAGTTTGGGCAAAGTCGTATTCAGGTCTGGAGATGTTGACCTACTGGATGGGACACTGGTTCATTAGACTGTGTTTGCGGGGAGCCCTCAAAGTGGGGAAGCAATTATAGTATATTAACACATGTATATGGAATCTAGAAAGATGGTTCTGATGAACCTGTTTGCAAGGGCAGCCATGGAGACACGGACACAGAGACCAGACCTGTGGAACACGGCAGGGGTGGGGGGAGGAAGGAGCGGGCGGGATGTGAGGAGAGAGTAACATGGAAACGTACACTCCATATGTAAAATAGATAGCCAGTGGGAATTTGCTGTGTGACTCAGGGAGCTCAAACCTGGGCTCTCTAACAATCTAGAGGGGATGGATGGGGAGGGAGGTGAGAGGGAGGTTCAAGAGGGAGGGGACACATGTATACCTATGGCTGATTCACGCTGATGCTTGGCAGAAACCAACACAATGTTGTAGGACAATCATCCTTCAATTAAAAATAAATAAATTAAATTATATATTAAAAAAGGAGGGAGGGGGGAACCAGTACTGAGATCTAATGTGAAAGCGACAGCCATTGAGCTAGACCCGAGATCACATCAATTATGGGTGGACAGCCTGACTTCTTGTTTCTCCAAGTATGGAGCACAGACCAGCAACCCTGGCACCCTCCAGAAACTTGGTAGAAATGCAGACTCTTGGGCTCTGCCCCAGACTTGCTGAATCAGAATCCTTGTTTGAACATGATCCTGGAGGTTCCTGGGTGTCTTACAGTTTGAGGAACACTACTCCAACAGCCCAAACTACTGATCTAGAGCTTTGGGAGTGACAGGAGAGCGAGTCTGTTCTGACAACCAGGTGAAGAAACCCAGCAGAACCTTTGAATCTTTCCACCTGGCTTCAGAAGGGTCCCCAGCACCAAGAGCAGAGGAAGAATGGAGGGGAAATGAAAGAACTATCATTCTGTGTCATGTGGAGTCTGTTCAAGGTGCTGGGCACTTTGTTTTCTTAAAATAGATTCCTATAAAACCACATACAATCCTGTTCATAAAAGCATGTGGGGATAGGATTAGTGCTCTTAGAGAATAGACCCCAGAGAGCTGCCTGCCCCTGCCACCACTTGAAGACACAGCAGGAGATTCCATCTAGGAACCAGGAAGCTGGTCCTTGCTAGACCCCCAATCTGCTGACACATTGACCTCGGACTGCCCAGCCCTGAGGACCGTGAGAAACAGATGCTTGTTTAAGTCGCCAGTTTGCCATTCTTTTGTTATAACAGCCCAAGGTAGATTGCACATCTCACCCGCAACACAGTCGTGTTTCTGGAGGCCAGTGGTGGTGGCCATTGAGGCAGGACCTCCTCCCTGGGCCTCACCCATGTACAGTGGGGAAGATGTCTGTAAAATCAAACCACCTCTCTCTTCTTCCAGATGAAAGTTTCTCAGTCATGTCTGACTCTTTGCCACCCCATGGACTGTAGCCCACTAGGCTCCGCTGTCCATGGAATTCTCCAGCGAGAATACTAGAGTGGGTGGCTATGCCCTTCTCCAGGGGATCTTCCCAACCCATGGATCAAACCCAGCTCTCCCACATTGCAGGCAGATTCTTTACTGTTTGAATCACCAGGGAAGCCCTTCTTCCAGAGCCTTAGGACAAATCATGCCTTTGGGGCCAGACAGTGGACATCCTCACCAGGCGATTTGGCCCTGGGGAAGCTTGGTGAGGGATTAGCTTTTGGAAACTTCTTCTCATTTGTCTAGGCTGAGATCCCTTTTAACAGTTGGGTCACCCAACCCAAGTATAATTTGTACGAGTCAGAAAAACCCTTGGTGTCCCCCAACTCATGAAGTACACCTGCTTTGCAAAAACAGCTTCATCGTTCTTAGGTTGTGGAGATTCCATCTTTCCTGCTAAACCCATGTTTGTCTCACTCTCCCCACCAGGGCCCCTGCCTCCCCGTGCTATGTCATCTGCTTCCACCTGCCAGTCTCACAGGATGCTGTCCCCTCTGCAGCACGCATGGCTCAGTTCTGCAAGTCTGTGGTTTCCCACCACTACCCAAGAGGAAAAGGAACAGGGTCCTGCAGACGACACTTCACCGCACATCCACTTGGTCTGTTCTGTCCAGTGGACTTTCCACAAAACTTTAGCTTGTTTTTCTTTCAGTTTCCCTGTCTACCAGCCAGGGCTCCTTCATGACCTTGTAGCATGGATTCGTGCTCGCCTTAATGGGTCTTTGTGAAACACAATACAGAACAAGAATTCTTTCATTTATCCTGCATTCTTTCTCTGCTCTTAGCACTGGTGAACTTTCTGAAGCCGGGTGGAAAGATTCAAAAGTTCTACTGGATTTCTTCACCAGGTTGTCAGAAATGGAAACTTCTGGGTGGACCTGGGTGCTCTTGTTAGTTTTTGAAACTCTAGTAAATTCCAGCGTGCCCCTGCCTTCCTGGCTGTGATGGCAGCAAGGACTGTTATCTAGATTCCAGGGGCCATGAAGCCAGAGATGGATCTAGAAGGTAGAAGGATGGTCTAGGGAGTTACAAAAAGCAGATATCCTGGAGCAGTGATACAGGTGGGGCATGGAGCCTTTGGAGCCCGGGCATGGAGCTCTGCGTAGGGGGTGGAGGGGGAAACATCTGCCCTGGCTGCCCCAGGGGTCTTTCTCAGCTGGGGAGGGAGCGGGTGGTTCCCTGGGGCCCGAGCTGGAGGGAAGGTAAGTTCAGGTTAGTGGGGAGTGCTAGGGGACTCCCCTGGGGGCTGCACTTAAAGCTGGCTGCTGCTTTGTTATTTTCATTCATTGGTTTTGTTTTAGATTCCACGGAATAGAAACAGACTCACAGATGCAGAGAACAAACTAGTGGTTTTCCCAGGGGAGGTGGGGGAAGGGGCTGATCAGGGAGGGGGATTTAGAGGTAAAGCTGCTGTGCTGTGCTTCGCTTAGTCACTCAGTCGCGTCAGACTCTTTGTGACCCCATGGACTGTGGCCCACAGGCTCCTCTGTCTGTGGGAATTCTCCAGGCAAGAATACTGGAGTGGGTTGTCATGCCCTCCTACAAACTACTAGGTATAAAATAAATAGGTAACAAACAAGTAATGTACAGCACAGGGAATATAGCCAAATTGTATAACTGTATTTTAGGTATATAATCTATAAAAATATCAAATCACTATATTGTATACTTGAAACTATGTAACATTATAAATCAACTAGGCTTCAATTACAAAATAGGAAAAACTGGTTGTTGCTGGGAACCAGGCCTGATGCCAGAGGTGCCTTGAGAGGGGTCCCTGCAGCCTCTGGGACCCTTGCAGAGAAGGGCTGGCTCCTGGGAGTACATGTGGCAGGGGGCACAGCCCAGGAGACCCCTGAGGGCTGAAGGCTGGGAATACCAGTTGTGACAGGGGCTAATCAGACCCAGAGCCCCTGTTTGATAATAGGGTACTTGTTAAAAACTCTTTTTCTATCTCAAAATGAATGGTTAATAGAACCTCCTTCACTCGAAGCTCATTTTTATGTCTACAAGATGGATGATACCATGGATGGTATCAATGCCCCTCTGCTCAAAGCCACCAGGAATTCACCTGCTCCCACGTGGATGGACAGAGGTACTTAGTGTGGGTGACTCATTGACTGTAGTGTAGACTCAACGTGATTAATGAGATTTTACAAAATTGCCAACAACTCTTAGCAAAGTAAAAAATAGCACAGAAAACTATCTTCCTTTGATTAGCAACAACATGTACTAGAACATCCAGAGTATTTGTAACCATGTGGAAAATGCTCACACTTGTGTGTGAAATGGAATTATGTTCCGGGCTGGGCAATGCTGGGTTTGTCAGCTTCATGAATGTTCAGTTATTTGACAACCATACAGGGCCATGGGGTGATTTTAATGTCAAGGGGCTGAAGGGAGCAAAATAGTGTCTGGTACCCTAGACCATCATTTTTCATTACTGCTTCCCCTGTTGTTATGACAACCCCACCATCCCACCGCAGGGAGGAGGGGAGAGAGGGGCCATATTTTGTTGATCAGCTCTAGGAACCAAGTTATAGGTGTAGTGGTTTATATACATCTTTTAATAGAGATAAATTTGATGAATAATATTATGTAAGTCACAGGTGTACACTATAACAATTCACAAAATTTCAAGGTTATACTCTTTTTGTTATTGTTGTGTAGTTGCTAAGTTATGTCTCTTTTGTGACCCCATGGACTGTAGCCCGCCAGGCTCCGCTGTCCATGGAATTTTCCAGGCAAGAATACTGGAGTGGATTGCCATTTCTTTCTTCAGGGGTTCTTCTTGACCCAGGGATTGAATCTGCATCTCCTGCATTTGCAGGCAGATTCTTTACCACTGAGTCGCCAGGGAAATTCCTTTTACATTTATTAAAAAATATTGACTACATTGCCTGTGTTGTACAATAGAGCCTCGTAACTTATCCGTTTTAAACCTTAGTGGTTGGTCCTTCGTAATCCTCCCCCTATTGTGCCCCTCCCACCTCCCTTCTTTTCAATTGTAATCTCTACTTTGTTCTCTGTATTTTAAACTTTGTTTCTTTTTCGTTATATTCATTAGCTTTTCTTTATTCAAGCCTTGAAACGCCTTTAATTGGGGTGTATTCTAACAGTGGTTTTACAAATGGAGAAAGCGAGGTTCAGAGAGGGCAGGTAACTTGCTTTTAAACTCACACAGCCAGAGAGTAGAGGAGCCTGAATATGAGTTAAGTCTGTTTCAATTCACAGCTGAACATGAACAAAAAGGTGCAGACAGTGAAGACAGAGAGGCAGAGGACCTATCTGGTCAGATCTCCCCTGGAAGCTCAGTGAAAAGGAAAGGGTGTTTGGTTTGTCCCTTTACAGTTTTGGGCATGGCTTAGGAGCTGCTCTGCCTGGAGATGTGGAATTAACCAGGTGAGTTATTAGGATTCATCCCAACTCTATGAATTCTTTTGTTATGAAAGCTCCTTCGTTTTTTAAAAAAGAAATTTCAACAGTGAACATTTTGGATTGTCAAGTACACTTTTTTTCTCTGAATTGCATATTCAGTTCAGTTCAGTTCAGTTCAGTTGAATCACTCAGTCATGTACGACTCTTTTCGACCCCATGAATCGCAGCACGCCAGGCCTCCCTGTCCATTACCAACTCCCGGAGTTCACTCAGACTCATGTCCATCAAGTCGGTGATGCCATCCAGCCATCTCATCCTCTGTCGTCCCCTTCTCCTCCTGCCCCTAATCCCTCCCAGCATCAGAGTCTTTTCCAATGAGTCAACTCTTCGAATGAGGTGGCCAAAGTACTGGAGTTTCAGCTTTAGCATCATTCCTTCCAAAGAACACCCAGGGCTGATCTCCTTTAGAATGGACTGGTTGGATCTCCTTGCAGTCCATGGGACTCTCAAGAGTCTTCTCCAACACCACAGTTCAAAAGCATCAATTCTTCGGCGCTCAGCTTTCTTCACAGTCCAACTCTCACATCCACACATGACTACTGGAAAAACCATAGCCTTGACTAGACAGACCTTTGATGGCAAAGGAATGTCTCTGCTTTTTAATATGCTATCTAGGTTGGTCATAAATTTCCTTCCAAGGAGTAAGCATCTTTTAATTTCATGGCTGCAATCACCATCTGCAGTCATTTTGGAGCCCCCCCAAAAATAAAGTTTGACACTGTTTCCACTGTTTCCCCATCTATTTCCCATGAAGTGATGGGACCAGATGCCATGATCTTAGTTTTCTGAATTTTTAGCTTTAAGCCAACTTTTTCACTCTCCTCTTTCACTTTCATCAAGAGGCTTTTTAGTTCCTCTTCACTTAGTAGGGTTTTAAGTGGGCAAACCATCAGGAGGACATTCATCCCTGAAACCGGAAGTTTGTCCTTTGGATCCTTGGCCCTGGTTTTACCAGGTCCATCACTGCGGCTGAGGAGCTGGCTGTCCTCAGGTGTGGCTGACCTTGGATGTGAGGACTGCTTCTTCCTTTGGGATATTGGTTCCAAGAGGCTTCTGGCCTCGGTGCCTTGTTCAGCACTCAGGTCTCTCTGGGGATGTGGACCCAGGTGGTCCCAGCCCAAGCTACTACACTACAGGCCTGCACTGGCACAGAAACCCTGGGTCCAGCAATCCACACCCGTCGCAGCAGAGATGTGGCCTCATTTAAGGACCTGTGATTCCCATGGTGGTTCCGCTGCAGTCAGCGCAATTCACCCAGCACCTCTAACACCTGCTCTGTGTCAGGCCCCAGTCCCTTAGGGCACTGACAGTGCCCAGAGCAGCCAGCCCAGGGGAGGAGACACCCATGCAAGGCTCTCCCGCTCTCCCACAAGTGTGTGGATCCAGGAAGTATCACTGACTTACAAACAGTAGGTCCAAAGGTTAGGAGCTGCTAGGCAAGTACAGAATAGTCAAAATGAACACTGCATTGAAATCTATCAGCAAACACCATTCAGGTTACAAAACTGAATTTGCCCCGCTTTTCTGGAGTCTATATATTCAGGGAATTTTAGGACTTAGGAGACTTAAGAAATCACCTATTGCATTGGCATGTATTGCTTAAAACAAGGCATCCATACTGGTGCTGTGACTGTGAACTAGCAAAAATGTATCCCAGGTAAGCTGTAGATCTGGTGTGGTTTCAGAATTCTAGGCAGAATTTGAATGGGATTTTTGTTAAGTGGTTGGTTATATGCAAGAATTCCTTGTCTTAGTTTTTTTCTTCATATTTTACTGTATGCTCTTATGATGCTGTATTTTAACACATTATTGACTAGAGATGTTTCGATACGTTTTCAGAGAGTGATACAGTTAACATCACTGTCTGTAGGTGTTAGAGATTAAAATTGATCAAAGGTTCACTGTATAACTTACGATTGTCGTTACCATTCACATTTTGCTCTGTTGGGTTTTTGTTCTAACCTTATATATATTATAAACACAAGCTTATTGCCATAAAAATTTCAAAAATGATACACCACAAAATTTTGAGTGAAGAAGAATTTTTTGGTGAATTTTAAGCAGATACTTTCTCTAATTGTCTGAGCAACCTATATACTAGTGTCTCGAAAAATGATAGCTCTTCAGAATATAGTTCTGATTCAGACAATGTGAATATTAGACCAACAAAAAGACAAAAACCTTAGTGACTGATTCTGATACAGAGAGTGAAAATGAAACAGTGATGGAGACGACTTTGCAGATGTGGCAGTAACTAATATAATAACCTGCAAGTGTTAGTGAAAGAACTAATTTTTAGCCAGCCAAAATAAAAATCGCCTGCCACAGGTCTTATTTTCTGCAGAAACCCCTCTGTCAATAATGAGTTTAAAAGTGATATTTGCTTTGGAATCTTGAATCTGGTCCTTTTGAGTTTTTAATGGGCTCAATTTATTAAATCCGATCATTTTATCTTTGCTTTCCTAGGCTGCCATCTACAGGCCAATCAGGGTAATAACACCTCAGCAGAGACGCTGGAGAGGAGGAAGGGGTTGCAGGGAGAGCAAAAATAATTGATTCTTCTTTCTCTGCTTTACTTTCTAAGGGATGCTTACACATATTATGTTTGTGTCTCTACACATATTTTGATTCTGGTGTTGAAAGTTTAAATGGTCTTTCTATGCTCTTCTCTGGCTTCCTCACTTTAACATAACAGGAGGTCCCATTTGTCTCCAGTCCCGGAACCTTATTTAATTCATTAACTAAAATAATATAAAGACAATCAGCTTCTGGGGACACAGGAGCCTCAGGAGCCCAGACTGCAGTATTGAAGGCAGCTTCGTCTCTGGCCGCCTGCCCCCACGGCCCTCTGCTGAAGGGGAGAAGGGGTCCCTTTGCATAATCTCAAACACTTAAAGTTGGAGGGGGCATTAGTGATTGTCTAGCAGTGATTCTGGTCTTCCCAGATGACTCAGTGGTAAAGAAGCTGCCTGCCAAGGCAGAAGACATGGGTTCCATCCCTGGGTTGGGAGGAGCCCCTGAAGAAGGAAATGGCTATCCTCTTCAGTATTCTTGCTTGGAAAATCCCATGGACAGAGGAGCCTGGCAGGCTACACACAGTCCCTGGGGTCGCGGAGCTGGACACAACTTAGTAACTAAACAATAAACCAGTGATTCTAGCCTAGAAAACTAGCTTACTGTGGCTAGAATTACTCCAGAACTGTAATTCTTGATGGTTGAACTTTTCCCCAAGTCCTGGGGAAAAAAATAATGAGTAGAATGTTCTCAACTTACAGTCTTCTCCCATGCAGTCTTCTTAAATCTTTTTATCTACTGCCTGTGTCTAACTGAACAGGCAACAAGACTTGAGATGGAGACTCTGGGGGTGGATGAATGGGGGTCAGCAGCTGCTCTCTTCCTCCTCCCCCCAAAACTCAAATAAAACTCAGAGATTTCAACCAGTCTAATAAGACTATGGAGATAAGATCTACTTTTCCTTTTTTTTTTTTTCGCTTGAATTTTAAAACAATTTCTTATGATAAAATGAAATCTATCAGAACTCCATGAGGAGCTCACATGGCTGGCTGCACTTCAGGACTCAGGAGAATCTCTCAGCCCAAACCCCTCATTTCACAGAGGAAGCAGCCCAGGCCCAGAACGGTGAGGTGAGAGAGCAGAGCAACAGGGCTGGTAACTGGAAGAGCTGGGCCCTTCTCCCATCAGCTCCCGTCACATCCGGTCCAGCCTGTGTCACATCCGGTCCAGCCTGTGTCACTTCTGGTCCAGCCTGTGCTGCTTCCAGGACTACAGACGAGTTCTCCCAGGTGAAAGTCCATCCATGCAAACATTCGCCTTTGACTGAGACATGCCATGTCCGGAAGCCATCTGTTCAGGTGTGCAGGGCGGCTGCCACTCGGGGCACTTTGTCCCCCCTCCCATTCCCCCACTCCCCCCCTTCCCCCTGCAGGGGGTGACTTGGTGACTTGTCCTAGTGGAAGGCTCTCCCTGCAGGGGAGTTTAGGTCATTCAGTGCTGCTTGGGAAGGCAGGTGTATGGACCTGTCTAGGGTCCTGGGGCGGAGAGGGAGCACCCCCATGTAGGAGGGGTGGTGGGCTCTTCATGTCCGACTCTTTGCAACCCTATGGACCATAGCCCACCAGGCTCCTCTGGCCATGGAATTTTCCAGGCAAGAATACTGGAGCAGGTTGCCATTTCCTTCTCCAGGGGATCTTCCCGACCCAGGAATCGAACCCAGGCCTCCCGCATTGCAGGCAGATTCTTAACTGAGTCACCAGGGAAGCCCCAGAGGGAAGACAAGGACCATCTTTTTCCTTAACTGTCACTAATGACCTCTGACCTCCATGTTGCTAAATTAGTGGCGGCTCTCAGCCTTCAGCTTGCTTGACCTCAGGGGCCTGTCACCCCCACTCACAGTCTTCACTTGGCTTCCCTCTCTTGTTTTCGCTTTCCCATTGGTCCTGCCTCTTCCATGCTGGGTCTCCCGCTGCTACCGACAGTCTGTCTTGGAATCCCTGGCCTCTTCCCTCTTTGTCCCCACTTGCTCCCTTGAGGTTTCACCTGCCCCCTGTCTGTAAACAGCATCCATATAGTAACTCCCAAATGTCTAGCCCAGCCCAGACCTCTCTCCCAAAGCACACATACGTGTATCCAACTCCCTACTGGATACCTTCACATGAATGCTCAGGAGACAGCAACCTGGATGTGTACAAATTCCCTCCATATCTGCCCCACCTACAACCTTCCCCCATCCCAGGCATCGGCAGCTGTACGAGTCCAGCTTCTTAGGCAAAATCTTTGACTCCTCTTCTCACATCTCACCTCCAATGCTCCAGGAATTCCAAAGGCTCTGCCTTCAACCTATGCTCTGAATCAGATCACTCCTTACCTCCTGGCTGCCTGCTGTTACCAGACTCAGGTTTGGCTTCTTCCCGCTCTTGAGAAATGATTGTGAGTTGGAAAGGAAAGCCTGCTTCATTCAGGAGGCCAGAAACCTGGGAGAAGGTGAACTCCTGTCAGAAACCCAACTTCAAAGATTCTGCTCCAACATGAAAGTTTTTAAAGGGAGAATTGTTTGGGGGAGGGAATCAGAGTCTCCCTTATCTTCCACTGTCTGTAGACTTTCTTCTGATTGGTTGGTGGTAAGGTAAGAGGGTGATGCTCCAGGAATCTCGTACTTAGCATGCATTCACCATCCTCCACCTGGGTGGGGGCCTTAGTTCCTACAGAAGAACCCAAAGATATTGCTATGTGTATTTCTTGAGGAGGAGACAGAACCCTGTCCCATGACTGCACCATTTTTTTTTAAGGTTTGTATTTGCTTTTTTTTTTAATTGAAGTATAGTTGATTTACAATGTCATGTTAGTTTCAGTTACATAAAATTATACACACACACACACATAAATGGGCTTCCCTGGTGGCTCAGATGGTAAAGGATCTGCCTGCAATGCGGGAGACCTGGGTTTGATCCCTGGGTTGGGAAGGTCCCCTGGATGAGGGCATGGCAACCCACTCCATTATTCTTGCTTGGAGAATCCCCATGGACAGAGGAGCCTGGTGGGCTACAGTCCTTAGGGTGGCAAAGAGTCGGACGTGACTGAGGGACTAAGCACACCATAGCATATATTCAGATTCTTTTCCTTACAGGTTATTATAAAATATTGAGTAGAGTTCCCTGTGGTCTATAGTAGGTCCTTGTTGGTTATCTATTTGATGCATAGTAAGGTTTGTATGTTAATCTGACCCTCCTAATGTATCCCTCCCCTACTCTCCCTTTGGTAGCCATAAATTTGTTTTCTATGTCTGTGGGTCCCTTTGTGCTTTGTAAATGAGTTCATTTGTGTAACTTTTTTTCAGACTCCACGTGTGAGTGGTATCATATGATTATTTGTCTTTTTCTGTCTGATTTATTCACTTAGTATGATAATCTCCAGGTCCATCCATGTTGCTGCAAATGGCAATATTTCCTTCTTTTTAATAGCTTAGTAGCATTCCATTGTACATATGCACCGCATCTTCTTTATCTGCTGATGGACGTGAAGGTTGCTTTCATGTCTTGGCTATTGTAAATAGTGCTGCTATGAACATAAGGGTGCATGTATCTTTTCCAGTTATAGTTTTCTCCGGCTAGATCCCAGGAGTGAGATTGCTAGATCTTACGGTAACTCTATTTTTAGTTTTTTTAAAGAACATCCATGCTGTTCTCTGCAGTGTCTGCACCCATTTGCATTCTTATCAACAGTGTAGGAGGTTCCCCTTTCTCCACACCCTCTCCAGCATTTATTATTTGTAGACTTTTTTGGGCAGACTTTTTGATGCACTTTGTTTCTTGTCAGCTCCTCCCTTGTCTCTGTATCCCCTCCCTTCCCTGATTAGCAACTGTGTGAACCTTCCCTTTGGAACTCAGGGAAGATCAAGGGGTCTGAATGAACTCTTATTTCCTCCAAGCAAGAAGTGGTGGTGCAGGGGTGGGGGAGACATGGAGAGGATTTGTGCTGGAACCCGCAGAGTCCCGCCATGTTTCACCCCAGCCCCCACCAGCCTCAGGCTGCCTGGATCACCGCGGGGCTTCCGCTCGGCCTCATTTCCACTTTTATTTCTCCCAGGGGTTTGTCTCCTGAGATGCTGACACCAAGGTGGCGTTAAATGAGGGAAGATTTTGTGAGGGAATCTGCCCATGAGGAAACATCGGGAAAGGGAAGAGGACGCAGGGAAAGCCATGAAGCTGCCAAGTGAGTCAGCCCCCAGGTGAAGAGGAGAGGGAGATGGACAGATGCCAGGAGGACACTGGCTCTGAAGGTACGCATATCTCTGGCAACCCCCTCCCCGCTCCTGTCCTGCAGAGGGGTTCGTGTTTCCCAGACCAGTGTGTGCCTCGGAGCCCTTCTCTGCTTCGTCATTGGTCAGGAGCAGCCTTCAGAATCACAGCCTCAGCACAGACCTGGGTCTCACATTCTGGCAGTAATACAGATATATAAAAGAATATATATACCCATGCATGCACAATGGGTGTATACATATTCTTTTATATAACTGAAAATTCCCTTGTAGGTTATTATAAAAGATTGAGTTCCTTGTGCTCTACAGTTGCACAGTTTCACCCTCATGGAATGGGAGTCTGGGAGGCCCCCGCTAAACCACCACCCCACATGATCTTGTCCCACCCCGGGACTTTTCTCTTTGACTTTCACACCCAAGTCGTCTTCCCATCACAGGTGAGAGGTAATCTCCCTGTGAGGCCTGCACCTGCCGCTTGCTCCACCTGGGTCGCTTTCCCTGAAGATTAGCTTGGCTTCAGTCCCTCATCAAACTCCTTCTCCACTTCCTGTTTCAGGGAGGCCGATCCCAGCTCCATGTTTTTAGTATGTCTACCTGCATCTCCCATACGTGCTCTACTGTGGCCCTTCATCTGTGTGTCCTCCCTTGTTTGTGACAGGCTGCGTAACTACTGACTTACTATGTCTGTTTTAATGGCCCGTGTCCCTCCCTGGAATGTCAGCTGCATGAGCACAGTGGTCTTGGTTTTGTGTATTAATATGATCCAAGTTCCCCGAACAGTGTCAGGCACAGGCTGCTGCTGCTGCTGCTAAGTCGCTTCAGTCGTGTCCGACTCTGTGCAACCCCATACACGGCAGCCCACCAGGCCCCGCCATCCCTGGGATTCTCCAGGCAAGAACCCTGGACTGGGTTGCCATTTCCTCCTCCAATGCATGAAAGTGAAAAGTGAAAGTGAAGTCGCTCAGTTGTGTCCGACTCTTAGCGACCCCATGGACTGCAGCCTACCAGGCTCCTCGGTCCATGGGATTTTCCAGGCAAGAGTACTGGAGTGGGGTGCCATTGCCTTTGGCTGAATGAGTGTTGCCTCTCACTTGCCCCTTTCTGTATATGTTTCTCTATCAGTTCCCTGTCTCTGCTGTTGGTTGAGGGTCAACACTCGCTTCCAAGGCCCATTCTGGGGGCAGGGCTGGTGGCCTCTACCACGCCCCCATGACCCCTGCCCCCTGGGCTTCAAGCGTTTGTAGCCTCCCCATCTCTTATCTTCTCCAGGTGGGTCTGTGTGGCCAAGAGGTCACAGCAGAAGTGATTTCCGAGGTCATTTCCGAGGTTTCAGCATAGAGACATGGTGGCTTCTTTGTGCTGTCCCTCAGATCACCTACCCTGGGGGATGCCAGTTGCCATGTCATGAAAACACCTAGATGGCTCAGGAGAGGCCCACAGCGAAGGAACTGAGGCTTGGGGGTGCGTGGCCCCAGGAGGGACCCGTGTGTGGGGAGGCAGAGCCCCGGCCCAGGTCGAGCCTTCAGAAGAAGCGGCTCCAGCCCACACCTGCCCTGTGGGAAGTCCTGAACCCGTACATCCCTGCTGAACTGCTCTTGATGCCTGACCTTCAGAAAATGTGGGATATTATCCATGTCTGGGGTTCTAAGCGGCTAAGTTTTGGTAATTCGCTCAGGCATCAATAGATAACGAGTACACTGAGTATTAATATCATTCACTCGATTTCAGAGATAATGAACCTGAAACTCATAGAAACTGACCTGCCTAAGTTCCTGCACCACAGATGGAACAGGCAGGGCTTCACTCTCTGGAAGGGCCAGAGTCCACTAGTCCCCACAAATCACTTTCAGCTCTGCATTTTGTATGTTGGAGGTGAAAAGTCATGGCAGAGGGAGACTAGCATAGGCTTGTTAATTAAATCAGGAAGATGAGTTGTTGTTCAGTTGCTAAGTCATGTCCTACTCTTTGCGACCCCATGGACCGCAGCACACCAGGCTTCCCTGTCCTTCACTGTTTCCCGGAGTTTGCTTAAACTCATGTCCATTGAGTCGGTGATGCTATCTAACCGTCTCATCCTCTGTCTCCCCCTTCTGCTCCTGCCCTCAGTCTTTCCCAGCATCAGGGTCTTTTCTTCGCATCAGGTTGCCAAAGTATTGGAGCTTCAGCTTCAACATCAGTCCTTGCAATGAATATTCAGACGAGGCTCAGCTACAAAAAACCAGAGAGTGGGTCACTAGGTAATGAGACCTCCAGAAGAGCTGAAAAACAGAACCACATGCCTGGGCGATCTGCATCCGTATCCTTTGGCTCAGAACGTCCAACCCCACGTCTGTCTAAAAAACGACATCAGGCCAGAGGAATGCGAAAGCTGTCTGCCCCACGAATTGTACCTCTTTACCCGTCTGTAATAAAGCCAACCTCGCATCCATTTCAACTTGGCCAGGCTTTCCATCAGGTTTGCGGCTGTGTTTGCTTGCAGTAACCAAGGCTTTAAAATCTCGGTGATGCAATCTTGCCCGCTGCACCTCTCATTTTAAAAATGCGTGGATGTGGCAAAGCAATTAAGTCATTTTGTTTCAGCTCCTGATTTGACTTCTCTGCTCCCCAACTCTTTCACAATATTCATTCCACTGAGTTAAAAAGAAACCTGGTTGGAACCGCCTTTTTATTACAGCGGTCAGCAGCTCCCCTTTGTTGTGCTTTATCTGTAGGATGGGGGCCAGGGTTTACCGGTTGATCAGTGAGAACTGGCGTGCATCACCCCCTCCTCCCCCGGAGTCTGGGCTCAGCGGGAGGCCACTGGGCCGTGGCAACTCCCCAATGACATTATTTCTATTAAATGACAGCCGAGGGTTTATGGGGTGTTTCTGGCCCCAGCTCAGTGGAACCAGCAGGGGTGGGGGCGGGGCTGCTTCCTGTCTCCTTACCTAGTGGTTCCTGCTTCACCAGGAAAGATCACAAGACTATTTGATGTCGGTTCTTGGAACAGCAGTCAGTTAATTAAAACTGCTGAGTGTTTGAACACATGGAAGGTGCGGGGCACATCATTGCCAGCGCATGCTGGTGTCAGACAGACAGAGGCCCTCAGAGGAGCAGGGGGGTGGGGGAGACAGACATACGGCAGCATCTTCTCCTGGACAAATGCCCCTGACTCCTGCCAGCGAGTCTCTCAACCTGAGAACTAACTGTGGAAACAAAGTGACCAGTTTGATTTCAGCTTTTCATCTTTCCCATCTGAAGGCAGCCTCACGGGAAGGAGAGAGGGGCAAACAGGACATCAGGGGTTCTGAGTGACCTCTGAACTTGGCCATTGTCATGACTAATGCTGTCCCCAAACGCACGTGTGTTAAGATTGTTGGAAATGGAGACACATGGTCACCGAATCGTGTCTTTTTTGAGAGACTCCTCTGTTTGGAGGCCTGGCTCCCTGTGCCAGACTGACCCCTGCATGTTATCAGGCCCTGAAGGAGCCAGAAGGGACCAGTATACTGGTGCTTTCTTAGGTCTTGGGAGGTAGTAGGGTTTGTTCTCTGCTTGTTTATGCCACTCAATTCAAAGCTGTTTATTAAGTGGCCCTGGGACCTGCTATCAGCTAATCTAGGTGCAGGGGCCTGAGGCTCCTGAAAATATAGATAAAGACATTAAGATGTCTCTGCATCAAGACAACAAAGATCCCACTTCCCTCCATGGCAGGGGCCGAACCCACTCCTGCCAAGGGCTTCATCGCCTGAGGTTTATGATATTCACAAACTAGAAAACTGTGGGTTTCTGTTGAGTAAATTGTAAGGATGTAGTCAATACTTCTTGTATTAAAATGGGCCTATTAAACATGGTCTGGCCTTAATGAAAGTCATCCAAATATATTTTCTACAATAATCAAGATTGTAGAATCTTGTATATAGGGCTTCCCTGGTGGCTCAGTTGGTAAAAAGTCTACCTGCAATGCAGGAGACCTGAATTTAATCACTGGGTCGGGAAAATCTCCTGGAGAAGGAAATGTCAACCCACTCCAGTATTCCTTCCTGGAGACTCCCACGGACAGAGGAGCCTGGCAGGCTACAGTCCATGGGGTTGCAAGACTCAGACATGACTTAGCAACTAAACCTACCTACCTATAAACACACATACACACACACACACACACACACACACATAGAGAGAGACTGTTTACTCTATGCCTGAATATCTTCACATGCATACAAATTCTCTGTTATAATTAGGTAGATGATTTATAAATCTAAGTATTAACCTCATGTTTGGAACAGGGCTATACTAGAATCACACTACCCAGTGTTCAGGCATGGAAATATGAAGACTCAAATGGGGAATAATGGGTAGATGGTGATCCCTGCCACTACTTCAGGTGCAGAAGGAAGACAGTCTTCACTTACATATCAGCCACACTAGTGAATGACTGCTTTGAACCGGCTGCACTTTATCAGATGCATTCATCTGCTGATGTCCGATTGCAAGGCTGGTTACTATTTCAAAGAAAATTACATAAACACACTTAATCTGTATAATTCCTTCCCTTGCAGTCTGGAGATCTGAGAGGCTCAAGCTGGGGAATGGAGAAAACTTCTGTATAGTTCTCCCTTTTACTCAGTAGGCTGTATAGGTGAGAAGTGTGAGAATGAGCGAAGGCAGGAAGGGGCCCAGAGCACATGGCTTGTCTGGGATGGAGGGCATGAGGAAGTCAGTTTTTCCTCCTGGGCTTACAGCTAGCCTCTCTCTCCCTACTGGCTGTTTCCCTCCACCTATAAACACCATCAGATCATTTTCTCCCCATGGAAACAAACAAACAAAAAACCAAACCCAAAATAAAAATCACCAGAAATAAAACCTCCAGCCCTTCTTCCCCAGGGACCCTCAGTGCCCTCCTAGGACTGCCCACCGCACATCTCTTCTCTTCTCACACATGCACCTTAAAGGACCCCTGCGTTGGGCCATCTCTCTTACTGTCACCCCGATCATCCCAGAGCAACTGTCAAGGGGCTTCTTCCTATTGCAAATCCAAGGGCCATTTTTCCATCTTCTTGGTGGCTTTCGTGCTTTGTCCTTTCATGTTTCTGGACACTCCCCTGCCCTGCTTCTGACCACGGTCCCCTGAGTTGCCCTCCTGACTCTGAGACCCTCTGCTCTTGCTGGACACCCACATCCCAGAGCCCGTCTGCTGCTCATAGCGCTTCTCACTTTACACCCAGTCCTGGGCCGTGTGTTGCCCGCTTACAATCGGCTACAACCTGGGATGTCTGCCCAGTTACAATCTACAGTCTGAACGTCACTTCAAAGCTTAGATCTGAATATCCAGCTCCACCTGGAAGCACCATAGAAACCTCACATTAGCAAGTTCAAGGTGATTTCATGATCAGGGTAGGGACTATGTCCCGGTCATCTTTGTATCTCCAGCACTGAGCATACAGGAGGCACTCAGTAGTAAAGTAAGTCAGACAGAGAAGGAGAAATATCGTATCAGTCAGTCAGTCAGTCAGTTCAGTCGCTCAGTCGTGTCTGACTCTTTGCAACCCCACGAATTGCAGCACTCCAGGCCTCCCTGTCCATCACCAATTCCCGGAGTTCACTCAAACTCACGTCCATCAAGTCAGTGATGCCATCCAGCCATCTCATCCTCTGTCGTCCCCTTCTCTTCCTGCCCCCAATTCCTCCCAGCACCAGGGTCTTTTCCAATGAGTCAACTCTTCGCATGAGGTGGCCAAAGTACTGGAGTTTCAGCTTTAGCATCATTCCTTCCAAAGAACACCCAGGACTGATGTCTTTTAGAATGGACTGGTTGGATCTCCTTGCAGTCCAAGGGACTCTCAAGAGTCTTCTCCAACACCACAGTTCAAAAGCATCAATTCTTCAGCGCTCAGCTTTCTTCACAGTCCAACTCTCAAATCCATACATGACCACAGGAAAAACCATAGCCTTGACTAGATGGACCTTTGTCGGCAAAGTAATGCCTCTTTTAATATGCCATCTAGTTGGTCATAAGTTTCCTTCCAAGGAGTAAGCGTCTTTTAATTTCATGGCTGCAGTCACCATCTACAGTCATTTTGGAGCCCCCCAAAATAAAGTCTGACACTATTTCCACTGTTTCCCCATCTATTTCCCATGAAGTGATGGGACCAGATGCCATTATCTTAGTTTTCTGAATGTTGAACTTTAAGTCAACTTTTTCACTCTTCTCTTTCACTTTCATCAAGAGGCTCTTTAGTTCCTCTTCACTTTCTGCCATAAGGGTGGTGTCTTCTGCATATCTGAGGTTATTAATATTTCTCCC
Organism: Bos grunniens; assembly: GCF_055505025.1. Taxonomy (NCBI): domain Eukaryota; kingdom Metazoa; phylum Chordata; class Mammalia; order Artiodactyla; family Bovidae; genus Bos; species Bos grunniens. Next base: position 48,113,016 of record NC_141177.1, on the reverse strand, counting down.
GGCAATCTTGATTCCAGCTTGTGCTTCATCCAGCCCAGCGTTTCTCATGATGTACTCTGCATATAAGTTAAATATACGAAATATCGTATAACAAATCTTATATATGGAATCTAAAAAGAAATGATACAAATGAACTTCCTTACAAAACAGAAAGAGACTCACAGACTTAGAGAATGAACTTATAGTTGCCAGGAGGAAGGATGGGGTAAAGGGATAGTTAGGGAGTTTGGGATGGACATGAACACACTGCTGCTGCTATTGTTAAGTCGCTTCAGTCGTGTCCGACTCTGTGCGACCCCATAGATGGCAGCCCACCGGGCTCCCCCATCCCTGGGATCCTCCAGGCAAGAACAATGGAGTGGGTTGCCATTTCCCTCTCCAATGCATGAAAGTGAAAAGTGAAAGTGAAGTCACTCAGTCGTGTCCCACTCTTAGCGACCCCATGGTAGCCCACCAGGCTCCTCTGTCCGTGGGATTTTCCAGACAAGAGTACTGGAGTGGGGTACCATTGCCTTCTCCTATGAACACACTGCTATTTAATTTAAATGAATAACCAACAAGGTCCTACTGAATAGCACAGGGAACTCTGCTCAATGTTATGTGACAGCCTGGAGGGGAGGGAAGTTTGGGGTAGAATGGATACATGTATATGTATGGCTGAGTCCCTTTGCTGTTCACCTGACTCTATCACAACATTGTTAATTGGCTATACTCCAAAACAAAACTGAAAGTTCAAAAGAAAAAAAAAAAAGAGGCACTCAGTACTTGTTTGTTGGCTGAGTGAAGATCTTACTCAGAAAGCAGGGTCAAGCAGAAAGGTTTGAGAACCTAAAGAGCAGGTGTCAGTTCCAAAGGGATGTGGAATGTGTCTAGCCCATTAGGCAGTGCTTCCTAGCACCAGCCAGTGGGTATCCCAGGTCAGCCAGCATGGTTGTCTTTTAATTCAAAATGATGCCACACTTGAAGAAATGCACTGTCATAGCACTTGCCAAACATTTTGCATAAATTGCCTCATTTAATCACTACAACAACATAAATATTAATTTCCCCATCTCATGGGTTTGCAAACTAAACCTTAGAAAGTTTAAGGAACTTGAATGTGGTCACACAACTGTCCCCAACACTAACCTTCACCACTCAGCTTTGGACGTCTGTACCTTTGTTCTATTTGTTTTATGTAGTCATTGTTATTTTAGATCATCTGTTAAAGAACATGAGCCAGCAATGTATGGGTCTCTTAGACTATGTCAGAGGCACTCTAGTAGTAAAAGTAATGCCAACAGGACAAACAACCACAAAAACAGGGCACATGCTGGATACACAGGCTGTTGTGGTGTTTCCCAAGTATCAGGTTTATTGCTGCAGCCGCCCTTCAAGCAACCACTCTTATCAGGCCTATTTCACTTTCCCAAGGACAGCAGCTGGTCTTGATGGAGCCTGAATTCAACCAGGTGGTCGCGCTCCAGAGTCAGGCTCTTAATCCCATCAGAACGAACAACATCCGGAAGAAGCTCCAAGGTTCCAAAGTACATGGATGTAGGTTCTCTCATTTAAGTTCTGTGATCCTAGAGCCATCCCATCCATCCTCTCAGTGCCCAGTGTGGACTTTCTAAAAATGGAATTTCAGACACCGCTTATTGAATGAATGACCCTGTGTGAAGGTGATATTGGGTGATGATGGCTTCGTGCATCCATCACCCAAGTACTTTCTTTTCCTTTTATTAAGAACTTTCAGGAGACAAGCTGCCTTAATCCAAAGAAAGTATTCCCAGTTGTCGGGGGCTGGGGGAAAGTTCTTTTCAGTACATGGAGCTGTCCTCACCCCAGCCCATGGTGACTCACTTTTGAAAAATTTATCTATTTGACAGCATCGGATCTTAGTTGTGGCATGCAGGATCTTTCATTGCAGTGTACAGACTTGTGGCACACATGCTCCGAGGCATATGAGATCTTAATTCCTCCCACCCCGACCACCCAACCAGGGATCCAACTCTCCATTCATACATGACTACTGGAAAAACCACAGCTTTGACTAGATGGACCTTTGTCCGCAAAGTATCATAAAGTAAGCTAAGCACTGAAGAATTGATGCTTTTGAACTGTGGTGTTGGAGAAGATTCTTGAGAGTCCCTTGGACTGCAAGGAGATCAAACCAGTCAATCCTAAAGGAAATCAGTCCTGAATATTCATTGGAAGGACTGATGCGGAAGCTCCAATACTTTGGCCACCTGATGCTTCAAAGAACTGACTCCTTGGAAAAGACCCTGATGCTGGGAAAGATTGAAGGCAGGAGGAGAAGGGGACAACAGAGAATGAGATGGTTGGATGGCATTCCCGACTCAATGGAAACGAGTTTGAGTAAGCTCCAGAAGTTGGCGATGGACCGGGAAGCCTGGTGTGCTGCAGCCCATGGGGTGGCAAAAAGTCGGACATGACTGAGTGACTGAACTGAACTGACTGCCAGGGATCAAACCCATGTCTCCTGCATTGCAAGGTGGATTCTTAACAACTGGACCACATTGAAGTCCCACCCACTTGTGAAATTTATGTTGAATGTGGGTACAGGGCTACATCCCCGTGTACTTTCTGTTTCAGCCTTTGCACTTAGTTCTGGGTGGCCCACGGGCCCAGTCCTTCTGTTGAATTATTTGGTACATGACTGAACAGCCCTGATTTGACAGCCATGCCATTTGTACCATAAGGTTTCAGTTTTGTGTGAGCAACTTGCTCCCCTTCTGAGAGCTCACAGCTACAAGCTGGGAGATGCTTTCCAAGCGACCTCTGTCACGCTTAGACTTGCTTTTATGTTACAGATAGCAAGCAAAGCAGTTTCAAATGGTGTGTCTACTTTTGAAGAATTTATAAAGAAGGAAAACCTAAAAAAGGAGTATTCTTAGTGGAAATTGTCCTTCATAATAGGGTCAATTGTGAGAGATCTTAGGTGAAAAAGACTCCCTGAGATATTTGGCCAACGTGTGAGGTAGTGAAACAAAACTTTGGATGTAAATTTTAACTTTTGAACTGAAAAATCGAAAACAGTGTGTGCTACTGAAGATCAATGCCTCCATTCACGTATTGGCTAGCTTAGCATTTTTCAAGATCTTTCCTGCTCACCCTCAACGAATCAAGGTTTATACTATACATCTTTTGTATTTTTTCCTATTAGTCATCCCTGGGCCCTCACCCTGAGATGTAATTTCCAGGGACCAAATATTTCTATGTAATTTAAATTTGTCTGCTCTGATTAATTTACATTTTATAAACGGATCATTTTGCTTCCTTCCATCCATCTCACTTTCTGTCAGTGGCAGGATTCCTCAAGCTTCCAAAAGGCAACATTACCTGAGCTTAATGTAAACTTCTGGCTCCCTGAGGTATAGCTCAGGGACATGCATTCCCGCTTGACTTTTACTGGAAAGAGCACCTGAGGAAACACAGAAATGGTTTCAGATTTGACTTGCTTTACTAGATGAAGATCTGGTTTGGAGGGGTAATTATCTTAAAAAGAGTTTCCTTCCTGGCTCAGTGATAAAGAATCCACCTGCCGGTGCAGGAGATACAGAAGATACAGGTTCAATCCCTGGGTCAGAAAGATTGCTTGGAGAAGGAAATGGCAACCCACTTCAGTATTCTTGCCTGGAAGATTCCAGGAACAGAGGAGCCTGACGGGCTACAGTCCATAGGGTCGCAAAGAGACAAACATGACTTAGCGGTGAGCACCTTAAAAGGCCAGGTCTGAATGGTGAGGACAGAAATACTGAGAGGGAGATGAGTTTAAAAGGGATTTGGTTTCTCAAATAGTAGATAGTTTTTATCATAAGGATTAGATAAGAGAAGAATATTGTGGTGACCTAAACTGTCCCCCCACCCACTAAATTCATATGCTGAAACCTTAAGCCCTGATGTGACTGTACTTGGAGATGGGCCCTTTGGCAGGTAATTAGAGGCTTTATGAGAAGATGAGGCTAAGACTGCTCTCTTCCTGCTGTGTGAGGACTAGAAAGGAAGTGATTCCCTGAAAGCCAGGAAGAGGGTCCTTACCAGGTACCGCACTGTCCAGCACTTTAATCTTGGACTTCCAGCATCCAGACCTGTGAGAAACAAATGTCTGCTGTTGAAACTACCCAGTCTATTGTATTTTGGTACAGCAACCCAAGCAGACTAAGACAAATATGATTTAGAAAAGAGTTATTGATTGCTTTTTCCAGTGATTTTAAACACACGAGATGTGCTTGTGACCCCCATGGACTGTAGCCCACCAGGCTCCTCTGTCCATGGGATTCTCCAGGCAAGAGTACTGGAGTAGATAGCAATTTCCTCTTCCTCTTCCTGGGGATCTTCCCAACCTCAAGATTGAGCCCACGTCTCTTATGTCTCCTGCATTGGCAGGCAGATTCTTTACCACTAGCACCACTTGGGAAACCCAAACACATGAGATAAACATGACATTTTGGCTTTTTACAAAATAGTGTGTTTTTCCCCTTGTGGTCTCATGGTCAGGCATGGCATCTTGCGTTTCTCAAAATGAGTCTTAGTTTGGTTCAGCAGAAACTCTTTATCATACCTGTGCAGATTGCACCCATCAATAGGGCTGGGCATATTACAAGGAAGGAAACAAGTACGTATCACAAGGTCAAGAGAATTGTTTTGCTCACCCCTGAATCTCTAGATCCAGAATAATGCATGGAAATGTAGCTGATACTCAAAACTCTTCTGCTGAATGAGTAGGTGGAGTGAGGACATGGAGCCTAGGGCTGGAGATGGAAAGAACTGGCTTGGGACACACTTGGGTCAGGATCTGCGTCTTCCAGGGAATAAAGAGATGCAAGGTGATGAGTTCCATTTAGCCTCATTTTCCTCTTCAAAATGGGCATCCTAACACCAGGATTGCAAGGTGCTGGTGAAGATTCAGGACAAAAAGTACACAGTGTGGGGCAAGGGCCCAGAGGTGGACAGGGCCCTCTGTGCTATTGCAGCTCATTTCAAAAAACCGCATGGGTTGGAGGTGGCAGAAAAGAGCTCATGGAAGAGCCAGAGCTTGATCAGCATTCTAAAGGAATAAGGATAAAGAGAGACAGAAAGATTTCTCATACCATTAAGGGAAATAGATGATAAATACGTACAAAACATGAAAATCCAATCCAATTCAATCTGCTCCAATTCAGTCAAGAGAAGGCAAACCTAAGCCAGTTCAATCCAATCCAATCTAATCTAGTTCAGTCCAGGCTAGTCCAGTTCAATCTGGGACAGTCCAATAAATTTCAGGCCAGGCCAATCCAATCATGGCCAGGCCAATACAGTTCAATACAGGCCATTTGAATCCAATCCAATCCAGGTCAAGACAGGCCAGTCTAATCCAGGCTAGTGAAATGCATGCCAATCCAATCCAGTCCAGTCCAATCCAATCCACCCTAGGCCAGTGCAATCCAGTCTAGTCCAATGGAATTCAATCCAGCACAATCCAATCCACTCCATGAAATCACAATCAAATCCAGGCCAGGACAGAGCAGTTCAAAATAGGCCAGACTAGGCCAGTCCAGGCCAGGCGAGGCCAGTTCAGTTCAGTTCAGTCACTCAGTCATGTCTGACTCTTTGCAACCCCAGGCCTCCCTCCCCATCACCAACTCCCAGAGTTTACTCAAACTCATGGCCATTGAATCAGTGATGCCATCCAATCATCTCATCCTCTGTCATCGCCTTCTCCTCCCACCTTCAATCTTTCCCAGCATCAGGGTCTTTTCCAATGAGTCAGTTCTTGCATCAGGTGGCCAAAGTATTGGAGTTTCAGCTTTAGCATCAGTCCTTCCAATGAATATTCAAGACTGATTTCCTTTAGGAAGGACTGGTTGGATTTCCTTGCAGTCCAAGAGACTCTCAAGAGTATTCTCCAACACCACAGTTCAAAAGCATCCATTCTTTGCTGCTCAGCTTTCTTTATGGACCAACTCACATCCATACATGACTACTGGAAAAACTGTAGCCTTGACTAGATGGACCTTTGTTGGCAAAGTAATGTCTCTGCTTTTGAATATGCTATCTAGGTTGGTCATAACTTTCCTTCCAAGGAGCAAACGTCTTTTAATTTCATGGCTGCAATCACCATCTGCAGTGATTTTGGAGCCCCCCCAAAACAAAGTCTGTCACTGTTTCCACGGTTTCCCCATCTATTTGTCATGAAGTGATGGGACCAGATGCCATGATCTTAGTTTTCTGAATGTTGACCTTTAAGCCAACTTTTTCACTCTCCTCTTTCACTTTCATCAAGAGGCTTTAGTTCTTCTTCACTTTCTGCCATAAGGGTGGTGTCATCTGCATATCGGAGGTTATTGATATTTCTCCCGGCAATCTTGATTGCAGCCTGTGCTTCATCCAGCCCAGCGTTTCTCATGATATACTCTGCGTGTAAGTTAAATAAGCAGGGTGACAATATACAGCCTTGATGTATTCCTTTTCCTATTTGGAAGCAGTCTGTTGTTCCATGTCCAGTTCTAACTGTTGCTTCCTGACCTGCATACAGATTTTCTCAAGAGGCAGGTCAGGTAGTCTGGTATTCCCATCTATTGAAGAATTTTCCACAGTTTGTTGTGATATACACAAAAGCTTTGGCGTAGTCAATAAAGCAGAAGTAGGTGTTTTTCTGGAACTCTCTTGCTTTTTTGATGATCCAATGGATGTTGGCAATTTGATTTCTGGTTCCTTTGCCTTTTATAAATCCAGCTTGAACATCTGGAAGTTCACAATTCACGTACTGTTGAAACCTGGCTTGGAGAATTTTGAGCATTACTTTGCTAGCATGTGAGATGAGTGCAATTGTCCAGTAGTTTGAACATTCTTTGGCATTGTGTTTCTTTGGGATTGGAATGAAAACTGACCTTTCCCAGTGCTGTGGGCACGGCTGAGTTTTCCACATTTGCTGGCATATTGAATGCAGCACTTTCACAGCATCATCTTTTAGGATTTGAAATAGGTCAACTGGAATTCCATCACCTCCACTAGCTTTATTCATAGTGATGCTTTCTAAGGCCCACTTGACTTCACATTCCAGGATGTCTGGCTGTAGGTGAGTGATCACACCATCGTGATTATCTGGGTCATGAAAATCTTTTTTGTACAGTTTTTCTGTGTATTCTTGCTACCTCTTCTTAATATCTTCTGCTTCTGTTAGGTCCATATCATTTCTGTCCTTTATCGTGCCCAATTTTGCATGAAATGTTCCCTTGGTATCTCTTATATTCTTGAAGAGATCTCTAGTCTTTCCCATTCTATTGTTTTCCTCTGTTTCTTTGCATGGATCACCAGGAAGGCTTTCTTACTTCGCCTTGCTATTCTTTGGAACTCTGCATTCAAATGGATATATCTTTCCTTTTCTCCTTTGCCTTTCGCTTCTCTTCTTTTCCCAGCTATTTGTAAGGCCTCCTCAGACAACCATTTGGCCTTTTTGCATTTCTTTTCCTTGGGAATGGTCTTGATCACCGCCTCCTGTACAATGTCAGGAACCTCCATCCATAGTTCTTCAGTTCAGTTCAGTCCAGTTCAATACAATGCAATCCAAACCAGTTCAATACAGTCCAATACAATTCAATCCAAGCTAGGCCAGTCTAATTAAACTCAGTGCAATGCAATGCAATACAATCAAATCCGGTCCCATCCAGGCCAGTCCAATCCAGTCAATCTCATCCAGTCCAATGTCAGGCAGTCCAATCCATTCCAATCCATATAATTCAGTCCAGTCAAATACAATTCAATCCAACCCAAAATCGACAGTATGATATCAATAATAGTTTATTGTTGTTGTTATTGTTTTTTAAACTTGACCCTAAGGGCATTCACATTTCTGATTGTATAGATATGCTGTTGCAGTAAATTACCTTTGGCTAAAAGAGGGGTAAATTTGGAAGGGTTACCATAGGTCTTCAATTGTATTTTTTCTATCATATTGTTTATACTTCTAAAAATAAAAGAATGCAAAAGAACAAGAGGTGGCATTCTACTAGATTGAAAGGGGAGGGGATTCCAAGTCAGAGGCATACATTACATATCTATCGCCTAATTTTTTTTTACATTAGCAAGACTGCTTTTAAAAAAGACATCAATCAGAAATGTTTTCCTGACTTCCCCTCCTCCATCTTTCCTCCCCACATCAGTTAAAGGGTGTTTCCCAGATCTCCCTTTTCTGAACCTGTGGTTTAAGTAGGTAGAAATCTTATATCCTGAGCTATCTCACTGGATTTTGACTCTCATATCCAATACTTGTGTATGAAACAGAAAAGGGTGAAGTTTCTGGAATATGTGATTACCTGCCTTCCTCGTCCCCTTACTCCCTCTTGGCTATTTAATCATGGGGGTGGGGGGAAGAAAAGAGCAGGCTGACCTTTGTGCTGAGTGTCACAGGCAGGACACAGAACACAAGACATACTCCACCCTGTCAAAGACAGTTTTTCAACATTGACAACCCTTCCTTCAGAAACCCAGAGATCGCCCTTTAATTCCACGTCCTTCACCTCCAAATAGCACCATCATTGGCTCCTTGACCCTTAAAGCTTGCAGGAAACCTGGGGAGAGACAAAGAGCCCTGGGCCACAGAATGAATTGGCATCAAAAAGGGTGGCGGATTCATTTCGATATTTGGCAAAACTAATACAATATTGTAAAGTTTAAAATAAAATAAAATTAAAAAAAAAAAAGGGGGGGTGGAACCCAGATCTCCTAACAGCGAGTAAAAACCTCCACCTTCCCTGACCTTGCCATCTGTTCCTGTGCTGAGAAAGGTCAACGTCACGATCTGCTGTCTGAGCCTAAGGCTTTTTGCAGCATTGAATGAGTTTGTTTCCCTTTGTGTTTTCAAGGCTGCACATTCCCTGCAAACAGTGCCCTGGTAAGGATCTGTCACCATTAGTAATAATAACAGGCAGCATTACATGGGGCAGGCGGACTTGACATCAATCAGAGCTGCCCTCTGGCCGTGATGGGAGAGCAGAGCCCGGGTAGTTCTGAACCAAGAATATGATGTGACTGCAATGCTATTTCTGGTATATACGCCTCTCCAGGGACCCAAGAGTGTACAGAGGGTAGGAGAGCTGATTTTATTGGAATGTCAATCTGTTTCACTTTTTATCACACATGGCGTTTCTCTGAGCTCATTTCCTCTACCAAGTCTGGAGCTGTTGTGATTTATGTGGACCGAGGGCTCCCAATCGTGGGATCACACAACCCACGCGGCCAGGCTGGAGCCTGACCTGTTGCCTGCCCGAGTGTGTTGGGTTTGGCAGCAAAGCCGCCAACCTTTGGATGATGTGTGAGGCAAATGTGTTCAGGCTTTCAGAAGAGGTGTAAATCCTCGCTCCGACCTGGCTTCCCCGGGAAATGTTCATTTGGATGCGTTTTCTGGTAGCTCCTTCTCCCTAACCCAGCTTTGAGGCTCATGGAGAGTGGTTTTGGTCACGTCTTAAAACACAATTTCTGAAAAACTGAATCATGGGTTTCAGAGATTGCTCAGGGAAACTGAAATTGGTGGAATTTCGCGGGGTCCTCTCCAGGCCTCCATCTCCAGATCCTTCTCCCTTTCAGACAGCCTCCTCCAGGGCCTCCTCCATTTCAAATATCCGCCCCATCTTAAAATAAAAAAGAACTGTCCCGTTTGTCCCCAAAGCATCCCTCTCTGTGTCACTGTCTTCCCCAGGATGTGTCTGTACTGAGTGCCACTGGCTGCTCTGTGACAGTGCTTGGCACCTGCAGTCTTAGTGAATCCTTGCCCCTAGCCCCAAAGATGTGCCACCTTTTCCTTCATGAAAGATGGGGAAACCAAGCCTTGTGGAGGCGAAACACCCTGCCCAAGGCCATAGGCTAAGAGCCCACATCCTGGCTCCAAAGAGAGTTCTCTCAGTGGTGAGCTCAGATCCCCCCAGAGCTGGCGTGGACGTGCCTCATTTGATGAGTCACTAGGGAGAGGAAAGGCCATGATTTGGAACAACTTTGCAGGACATTGGGTCCTGGGCACATCATAGGATTGGCTGAGGTCTTCGTTGTGTTGGTGGCAAGCCCACTTCCCCCTCTGCTCAGTTCCGCTCTCTACATCCTCACAGGTGTTGATCTGACAGTCCTTCTCTGTGAACTGCCGACATGCCGGCCTGCATTCCAGAGCTGACTTGGGGTTCATGGGGGTTGTTTGCCACAGTGTATCTGCACCAGGAGACCCTGACCCACAGAAAGGCCAAGCTTATTTCCTCATCTTCAAGGTAAAACCCTCCTCCCAAACCACAATTCCTGTGCCAGGATTGGCTCTCAGGCTGATGGACAGTGGGATCATCTTCTCTCTGGCCTCTAAAGGCAATTTCTCAAAAAATGCAGAGCCCCATCAGGAGTTTGTTCTGGGATGTTAGGTCTTAAATACAAATTAACAAGGGCATCAGCAGCCCCACCCTCACCCCATTTAGGACACATTACAGCCTACCTTCCAAGGAAGGGGCAGTAGTGAAGATGGTTCCTGTAAGCTTACCCTGAATTCAACTACTTTGCGTGTCTCTTGAGAACAATTAATTGAAATTTGACAAAAACAATCAACACTTTAATTTTAGGCACAACTAATAGTTTCTTCCTTCCCAAATCAAGAAATTCTTAAGACATCACAAAACTAAGGGCAACCCCCAGAACACCAGAACAAAGACATTTCATCGGGTCCAGAATGTGAGATCAGGTCATCTCTTGCTAATTTGAAAAACACACATGTGGCTTTTCATTTATGAATATTTTGAGATTTAATTTATCAAGCTTTAAAAAAGAAAGATTTGGGGTCCAGTCTCAAAAAGGTCATCTGGTTACACTGCAGAGACATTGATGAATGACCTCATTACAGAGGGATGTGGAAGGACCTCATTGGAAACTTCCCACTTACATCTTATTACTGTGAACAGCTCTGAGTTCTTGGAACAGCTGATCTGTTTTTATCTCGTGGACTTGCCAAATTGCAGAGCTCGAGGAGATGGCATCAGAGCACAGGTCCAGGGATAAGATTGGTTTTGGAAAGAAGAGATAGGACCATGGATGTGCTAAGTCACTTCAGTCATGTCCAACTCTTTGTGACCCCATGGACTGTAACCCACCAGGCTCCTCTGTCCATGGGATTCTCCAGGCAAGAACACTGGAGTGGGTTACCATTTCCATCTCCAAGGACCAAGGATCCTGAAGGTTAATTAGGATTCCAAGCAAGTTGGATGTTTGCGGCATCCCCACCTGTGTGGCCCCAAGCATGTGTGGGAGGAAGGTTGTGTTGACTTAAAAAACAGTCACAACCTAAAAGTTGAGGATTATGAGAGAATTTTGTTCCCAGGAAGTCAGGTTATACAGAAGTTTGCAAAAAAAGGGCAAGTAGTCTGAACATGAACAGTGTTTTTGTTAATAAAAGAAAAGCAGATATCCCAAGATAACAAATTTAGTACTTTCCTGTATAAGGAAAGATGCAAGAGTCTGGGCTCACTGAAATCATTCCTTTCCTATGCATCTCAGCTATGTGGGTCAGGCATCTTGTGTTTTTCACATCCTTAGTTGCTCAGGGCTCCCCATGGGGAGTGGCTGCAGCCTGATGTCTGCCAATCTCAGGGATCCTCCTCCTTCTTGAGTGTTATGGAGGGCTGGAATCGCTGATGACTGTGACATCCTTGTGTATTGCTATGGCAGGAAATACTCTATGTCACAGCTGGCAGCTGGATTCCCTCCACTGGACAGGAAAGGCCCTGAGGGAGAGAGAGCCTTGTCCTTCCAGAAGGGAAGATCCCCTGGGGAAGATGAGGAGTCTAATCCTGAGGATATTCTGGACCAGATCAGAGTGGATGAAGGTGAAGGCAGCACACAGAACCCAGTGGCCTTGAAGGGAATTGTTCAGGACAGTGGGTCTTACAACTCTCAGTTCAGTTCAGTACAGTCGCTCAGTCATGTCCAACTCTTTGCGACCCCATGAACCTCAGCATGCCAGGCCTCCCTGTCCATCACCAACTCCTGGAGTTCACCCAAACTCATGTCCATTGAGTCGGTGATGCCATCCAACCATCTCATCCTCTGTCGTCCCTTTCTCCTCCTGCCCTCAATCTTTCCCAGGATCAGGGTCTTTTCCAATGAGTCAGCTCTTCGCACCAGGTGGCCAAAGTATTGGAGTTTCAGCTTCAACATCAGTCCTTCCAATGAACACCCAGGACTGATCTCCTTTAGGATGGACTGGTTGGATCTTCTTGTAGTCCAAGGGACTCTCAAGAGTCTTCTCCAACACCACAGTTCAAAAGCATCAATTCTTCGGTGCTCAGCTTTCTTTATAGTCCAACTCTCACATCCATACATGACTACTGGAAAAATCATAGCCTTGACTAGATGGATCTTTGTTGACAAAGTAATGTCTCTGCTTTTTAATATGCTGTCTAGGTTGGTCACTAACTTTTCTTCCAGGGAGTAAGCGTCTTTTAATTTCATGGCTGCAATCACCATCTGCAGTGATTTTAGAGCCCCCCAAAATAAAGTCTGTCACTGTTTCCACAGTTTCCTGATCTATTTGCCATGAAGTGATGGGACCAGATGCCATGATCTTCGTTTTCTGAATGTTGACCTTTAAGCCAACTTTTTCACTCTCCTCTTTCACTTTCATTAAGAGGCTCTTTAGTTCTTCTTCACTTTCTGCCATGAGAGTGGTGTTATCTGCGTATCTGAGGTTATTGATATTTCTTCTGGCAATCTTGATTCCAGCTTGTGCTTCATCCAGCCCAGCATTTCTCATGATGTACTCTGCATATAAGTTAAATAAGCAGGGTGACAATATGCAGCCTTGACGTATTCTTTTTCCTATTTGGAACCAGTCTGTTGTTCCATGTCCAGTTCTAACTTTTGCTTCCTGACCTGCATACAGATTTCTCAAGAGGCAACCCTCACATTCTGCTTTTCTTTTTTTTTTTCATCTTCTAAGAATGAAGTCATTACCTTCTCCTGTCCGCTTTGCTCTGTTCCTGCTGATCCTTGCTTATAGCCTCCCATCTTGGTATCCTGGCCTCTCCTGAGAGCTGGGTGCTGATGGGGGACACATGACTTTTATGGCACCTGTGACCTTCTCAGGTAACTCCTACCCATCTTTTTTTTCAAGAAAGCTTGAAGACTTTTTAAATTGACAGTTCTTCATATATACAGAAGTCCTTGTAATTTCTCCTCTCAAGTGTAAATAAAGCAATAGCACTTTATTCTCATATCTCAACAGGACACAGGACCCCAAGGAAGGGGGTCTACCATGTCCAGCCTGATTCTCCAGGGACTTGTCCCCCTGGGCCTGGAGCAGGCCCCTGGCTCCTAGACTGGTTGGCCTAGAGAAACCTGGGATGACCCAGGATGACCTAGGATGACCCCTAGGATGGACCTAGGATGACCCCTGTCTCCCAACCTGCCTTCTTGGGTCCCTGCTTAGAGTATAGATGCATCTTCACCTCCCAGAGTTCTGAGTCCCAAGTTGCCCATGAGTCCAGGGAATTGTCCCAGCACAGGAGAAGTCCCCCACCCTCCTTATCCTGTTCCCTGTGCCCCAGGTTTCCAGGAACCATGCAATAAATAAATGCTTCAAGAAAGCAGGGAAGCTCCTGGGCAAGGAAGGGGTGACTGAGCCTACTCATGGCTTAGGGAGAGACACTGTGCCCCTAAGAAACTGTGGACATGGAACTGTCAGAAAGGGGATGGGGACCCCAGTTGGCCTTACGCCGTAACTGAGACTGTCCTGCTGAAGAGCAGGCCTGGAATAGGAGACCCAGCTCAGCAAGATCCCACACTTCCCAGGCCCCCAAAGCACTCCCACTCATCTTAAACTCACAAGGTGGTGGACTTTGAGAGTATAAGCCCTCACTCTCCCCGCTGGCTCTCGGAGAGGAAAGTGTTTACATCTGCTAACCCCACCTACCGCTCCATCCCTCTGCCGCCCCCTTCCCATGAGCAACCACAAGTCTGTTCTCTCTGTGAGTGTGTTTCTGTTTCGTAGATAAGTTCATTTGTGTCTTATTTTAGATTCCACATGTTCGTGATATCACATGGCCTTAATTACATTTTTGAAGTGAATCTGTCTGCTGAATGAATTTTAGTGTGAAGACCAGTTATTTTCTTTTTAATCCAAATTAGGGAAGAAGAAAATGAAGTTGTAGTAGTAATTTTTTTCTAATCAGTGGCTTTCAATACACGTGTGAAACTGCCTATTGTGAAAACAGTATTTTCTTTTCCAGACAGGGGCAATTAACTGGAAGTATTGAAGTCTAGGCTATGAATATTCTCACCAACCTGAGGTTTTTATTTCAGCTCTTAAGAGGAAGGTCATAAACATTAGAGTTGAGATCAGGCTTCCATAATTGAAAGAACCTCTGCATAAATTTTTATGTGTGTGAATAACCACCCCATTTGTTGGTTCCTAACCCTGGATTTTACGATGAGGTTTTGAATCCACTTTCTGTTTTTTGTCCAAAATGGAAGGGAATGTGTTACGTTCAAGAATCAGCTACAAATGGACTGTTACTCCTGAGTGATCATTGATGACACATGTCTTGATGTGCTTTTTTCCTCAATCTCAAGTCATAATAACCTGCCCCTGGTTCATTCCTGCTTCTTCATTAAGAGCATCTCACTCTTACAACCTTTTCCCCTCCTGTTACTATTTGGGGCCTCAAGTTAACCACTCAGCTCAACATCTGATATAACCTGCTTTTGTCTCATCTTTCTCTCTGCCCTGTCCACTAACCTTCCTGAACAGTAGTCCTCTGGCATTTTGTTCAATTCCCCCTAAAATGATTTAGAAAAATTATATATCTGCTGGCCCATCTTTAGGTTGACACCTAAAATTTAAGTGATTACAAAAGATGTAAATCTCTAGTCTAAACACTGGCATTGAAAAATAAACCTGTTATAGTTCTCTTTAAATATATCTAGTAGAATCTGAATAGTACAGTTATTTGATACCTGTTCATTAAAAAAATGCATGGGCAAGCATGAGTGGGAAATTTTATTTAAAATCATATTTTTATCCCATTTTCTTCCCTAAATATCACCTTACAGGCATGCTAAGTTACTTCAATTATTTCCAACTCTTTGTGACCTTATGGACTGCAGCCTGCCAGGCTCCTCTGTCCATGGGATTCTCCAAGCAAGAATACTGGGTTGCCATGCCCTCCTCCAAGGGATCTTCCCAACCCAGGGATCGAACTTGAGTCTCCCGTGGCTCCTGCATTGCAGGTGGATTCTTTACCTCTGAGTCAGTAGAGAAGCCCAAATACCACCTTGGAATACTTTCATTAGAAAATTTCATATTGGTAACCCTCCTGCTTCTCTGAAGCAAAAATATGATTACAAAATCAAAGCTTAAAAATGCTTTCATTTCTTTTCTTCAATGCAACTGTCATTAGTGAGATGTCTATGAAAGTATCATAACTTTCTTACATACTTTTATAAGTAATTATTAAACTTAATAGTAAAAATGTATTGGAACCATGCCTCTTAATGGGGTGGCGGCAAAGGGAGTAGATTTGGGGTATTGATTAACAAGAAGCCTCACCTACCCCAAAGATTATATTTTAATTTTTTAAATTGAAGCATAGTCGATTTACAACGTTGTGTTAATTTCTTCTGTACAGCAAAGTGACTCAGTTATACACATATGTACATCCTCTTTTATATCCTTTACCCCTATATTTTAAATGATCCTGTGTTTGATATACATTGTTATACCTTAGGGCAATGCATACCTACAAAGATGTGAAATGGGAGGAAGCAAGAGTTACCTTAGTCAAATGAGAAAAGAGTGACTGTGAAAGAGGAGACAGAAAAAGAGAATCAGAAAATGCAAAATGCTCATGGGTGGTTTTAAGGAAGAATACATCGTGGAAGCTGAGAATCTGAGAATGGATCCCCTTTAACTCTCCTCCCTGCCCCCAGAGCTGCACAAACCCAGTTCTGAGATGATTGCCCTAAAGTACTATCATACCATGACCGGTAGGTGGAGTTTCTTCTGCCTTTCTTCTTTCAGGGAAAACTCTTCTGAAAGAATTAGTTACAAATATTTTGAATGTATTGAACATCAAGTTTTGGTGGGCAGGGAAGACTTTATCTCCTGATAATATTAATGTAGTTACAAATACATTTTCTATTAAACTATTGTATTTCCACTATGATTCTCTGTGACTTTGTTGAAAGAATGTATATTTTGTGTCTATTACCCCAACTGAGCTCTGCGTTCAGACCCAGGGCAGGTGCTGGCTTGGGCTAGGACCCAGTGATGAAGGCGGGTCCCTGGGGATTTCATTCCTTCACTCTGGTCTCAGTGCTGCAAAAGCATTGCCTGGATAAGTTGACATGGGCTTGTCAGCTTAACCTGGCATATTTCAAATACATGTTAATTAGTGCCAATTTACTACCATTTCATTTCAGGGGAAAAGATAAAGACAGGCAAAATAATAAATGTAAAATTATTAATAAAATGTCACCATGAGATTTTATCTAAGGCTCATTATATATCATTTTGGATATAACTTATGATGAATCATGAAAATATTATATAGATGCTGTATAGCTTAGATATATTAACAGCTTTTAAAAGCTATCTTAGTTCTCGTCCAATCTATTATGCTTTTTGAAACTGCCCTTATTTCCTTTGGTAATTAGGGCAGTTTTTTTGTTTTTTTCCTGAGAATCCCATTGGTCTTTAGACTGATTGTTAATTATTTGTCTGCCAAATAATAAGTAATGAACCATTTGAATTTGCCATCACTGTGCTAAAAAGTTAAGGTCTGTTATCCAAAAATGCATTTTTTTCTAGATTAAGAGTTATATCAAGGTTGAGTAGACTGAGAAAATAAACCTTACTCTCATTCCTGCTTTTCTGCCCTTTAGTATGAAAAGCTTTTTTCCAGCAGCTATCTGTACTATTCAGGTTCACAGAGTCACAGTCATGAATTAACTGAACTTGATTTCAAGGCCAATTGATCCATCATCGAGGTTTTGGCATGAAAGTTTCCTTTCTTCTTCTGGTGGAATCAAAGAGCTGGAGGGGATTGTGAGAGAGTTGGGAAGAGGTGGGGAGATGCACAGATGATAGTGGCGTAAGACTAGGTTAGGAATGTGGGTGTTTTCAGCCCAGGAACACCCTTTGGCTGCTGCTGTATTACATTTTCTCCCACTGGGGGAAATTATCTTGAGGTGGAGCTATGTGGTTTGGCACATCTGATTTGTTCTAAGTCTGAAATTAAATGTGCCCTATGTGTTTAATTCCATGTGGGAATACCAGAACATGCTGAAATAGAAATGCCAAGTACTCTGTAGGACTGAGCAAAGACATAATTCGATTTTGGCCTCATCTATGTTTCTCTGGACTATATTGTGATGGGAATATGGAAGCATTTTGCTCCTTTTGTTTTTTAATCTTGACAATGAGAAGTAAGAGTTTCTTTAGAGCCTTGAGTGGGATTGTTGCCACTTTGCTCAAGCTACACCTCACAGAAGGAGTGTACATTTCTGCTGTCTGTCTGCATAAACTTTCCACAGATCGGAGTACAATTAGTGGGAAGATCTCAAATTGGGAATTGGAAGTCGGGACCCTCAGGTCTGCTTCCAAAAAGTCAGCTGACCTTGGGCAGGTTGCTTCCTACCTCTAGTCTTCAACATCATCTTTAAAATGAGTGTTGTTGTTGTTTTTAAATTGGAGTATAATTCATTTACAATGTGTTAGTTTTTGCTGTACAATGAAGTGAATCAGTTATATGTATACATATTTCTCCTCCCTCTTGAGTCTCCTGCCCCATCCAATGCCTAATCCCACCCCCTAGGTAGATCATCACTGAGCACCAGGCTAAGCTCCCCGTTCAGTTCAGTTCAGTTAGTCGTGTCCAACTCTTTGCCACCCCATGGACTGCAGCATGCCAGGCTTACCTGTCCATCACCAACTCCTGGAGCCTGCTCGAACTCATGTCCATCAAGTCAGGGGTACCATCCAACTATCTCACCCTCTGTTGACCCCTTCTCCTCCCACCCTCAATCTTTCCCAAGATCAGGGTCCTTTCCAATGAGTCAGTTCTTTGCATCAGGTGGCCAAAGTATAGGAGTTTCAGCTTCAGCATCAGTCCTTCCAATGAATATTCAGGACTGATTTCCTTTACGATGGACTGGTTGGATCTCCTTGCAGTCCAAGGGACTCTCAAGAGTCTTCTCTAACACCACAGTTCAAAAGCATCAATTCTTCAGTGCTCAGCCTTCTTTATGGTCCAACTCTCACATCTATACATGACTACTGGAAAAACCATAGCCTTGACTAGATGGACCTTTTTTGGCAAAGTAACGTCTCTGCTTTTTAATATGCTGTCTAGGTTGGTCATAGCGTTCTTCCAAGGAGTAAGCATCTTTTAATTTCATGGCTGCAGTCACCATCTGCAGTGATTTTGGAGCCCCCCAAAATAAAGTCTGTCACTGTTTCAACTCATTCCCAATCTACTTGTCATGAAGTGATGGGACCAGATGCCATGATCTTAGTTTTCTGAATGTTGATTTTTAAGCCAGCTTTTTCACTCTCTTTCACTTTCATCAAGAGGCTCTTTAGTTCCTCTTCACTTTCTACCATAAGGGTGGTGTCATCTGCATGTCTGAGGTTATTGGTATTTCTCCTGGCAATCTTGATTCCAGCTTGTGCTTCATCCAGCCCGGCATTTTACATGATGTACTCTGCATATAAGTTAAATAAGCAGGGTGACAATATATAGCCTTGATGTACTCCTTTCCCAATTTGGAACCAGTCTGTTCCATGTCTGGTTCTAACTGTTGCTTCTTGACCTGCATACTGAGTTCTCAAGAGGCAGGTCAGGTGGTCTGGTATTCCCATCTCTTGAAGAGTTTGTTGTGATATACACAGTCAAAGGCTTTGGCATAGTCAATAAAGCAGAAGTAGATGTTTTTCTGGAACTCTCTTGCTTTTTCTATGATCCAGTGGATGTTGGCAATTTGATTTCTGGTTCCTCTGCCTTTTATAAATCCAGCTTGAACATCTGGAAGTTCTCGGCTCACGTACTGTTGAAGCCTCACTTGGAGAATTTTGAGCATTACTTTACTAGCATGTGAGATTGAGTGCAATTGTGCAGTAGTTGGAACATTCTTTGGCATTGCCTTTCTTTGGGATTGGAATGAAAACTGACCTTTTCCAATCCTGTGGCCACGACTGAGTTTTCCACATTTGCTGGCCTCTTGATGAAAGTGAAAGTGGAGAGTGAAAAAGTTGGCTTAAAGCTCAACATTCAGAAAACAAAGATCATGGCATCTGGTCCCATCACTTCATGGGAAATAGATGGGGAAACAGTGGAAACAGTGTCAGACTTTATTTTGGGGGGCTCCAAAATCACTGCAGATGGTGACTGCAGCCATGAAGTTAAAAGACGCTTACTCCTTGGAAGGAAAGTTATGACCAACCTAGACAGCATATTCAAAAGCAGAGACATTACTTTGTCAACAAAGGTCCATCTAGTCAAGGCTATGGTTTTTCCTGTGGTCATGTATGGATGCGAGAGTTGGACTGTGAAGAAGGCTGAGCACCAAAGAATTGATGCTTTTGAACTGTGGTGTTGGAGAAGACTCTTGAGAGTCCCTTGGACTGCAAGGAGATCTAACCAGTCCATTCTGAAGGAGATCAGCCCTGGGTGTTCTTTGGAAGGAAAGATGCTAAAGCTGGAACTCCAATGTGTTGGCAACCTCATGAGAAGAGTTGACTCATTGGCAAACACTCTGATGCTGGGAGGGATTGGGGGCAGGAGGAGAAGGGGACGACAGAGGATGAGATGGCTGCATGGCATCACTGACTGGATGGACATGAGTCTGAGTGAACTCCGGGAGTTGGTGATGGACAGGGAGGCCTGGCGTGCTGCAATTCATAGGGTCGCAAAGAGTCGGACAAGACTGAGTGACTGAACTGAACTGAACTGAACTGAGTGCAGCACTTTCACAGCATCATCTTTTAGGACTTGAAATAGCTCAACTGGAATTCCATCACCTCTACTAGCTTTGTTTGTAGTGATGCTTTGTAAGGCCCACTTTGACTTTGCATTCCAGGATGTCTGGCTCTAGGTAAGTGATCACACCATCGTGGTTATCTGGATCATGGAAATCTTTTTTCTATAGTTTTTCTGTGTATTCTTGCTACCTCTTCTTAATATCGTCTGCTTCTGTTAGGTCCATACCATTTCTGTCTTTTATTGTGCCCATATTTGCCTGAAATGTTCCCTTGGTATCTCTAATTTTCTTGAAGAGATCTCTAGTCTTTCCCATTCTATTGTTTTCCTCTATTTCTTTGCACTGATTGCTGAGGAAGGCTTTCTTATCTCTCCTTGCTATTCTTTGGAACTCTACATTCAGGTGGGTATAACTTTCCTTTTCTCCTTTGCCTTTAACTTCTCTTCTTTTCCCAGCTATTTGTCAGGCCTCCTCAGACAACCATCTGGCCTTTTTTCATTTCTTTTCCTTGGGGATGGTCTTGATTACTGCCTCCTGTACAATGTCACGAACCTCCATCCGTAGTTCTTCAAGCACTCTATCAGATCTAGTCCCTTGAATCTATTTGTCACTTCCACTCTATAATCATAGGGGATTTGATAAAGGTCATATCTGAATGGTCTAGTGGTTTTCCCTACTTTCTTCAATTTAAGTCTGAATTTTCCAATAAGGAATCCATGATCTGATGAGCCTCAAGAGGGAGGGGCTACATGTATGTATACTTACATTTTCCATGGGTTGGAGTGCAATTAGTGGGAAGATCTCAAATTGGGAATTGGAAGTCAGGACCCTCAAATCTGTCTCCAACAAGTCAGGTGACCTTGGGCAGGTGGCTTCCCACCGCTGGTCTTCAACAACCATCTTTAAAATGAGGGTTGTTGTTTTTTTTTTTAATTAAATTGGAGTATAATTACCTTACAATGTTGTGTTAGTTTCTGCTGTGCAGTGAAGTGAATCAGCTACATGTATACATGTTTCCCCTCCCTCTTGAGTCTCCTGCCCACCCCTCCCCCAACCCACCCCTCTAGTTCATCAGAGAGCACCAGGCTGAGTTCCCTGTGCTGTATAGCAGCTTCCCACTAGCATCTGTTTTACACATAGCAGTGTATGTATGTCAATGTGTGTGCATGCTCAGTTGTTCAGTCTTATCCGACTCTGTGACCCATAGACTGAAGCCCACCAGGCTCCTCTGTCCATGGGATTTTCCCAGCAAGAATACTAGAATGGGTTGTCATTTCATCCTCCAGGGGATCTTCCTGACCAGAGACCAAACCCATGTCTCAAACCCGAGTCTTCTGCATTTCAGATGGACTCTTTTCCACTGAGCCACCAGGGAAGCCCCATATTTTCCGTTGGGGTCAATTAAATTGCTTTCTCTTCACCCTGTAGTAAACCTCCAAAATTTCCTTATAACTAGTTATTGTTTTATGGTTTGGCTGCTGATGGCATGCAAGTTCCATGACACCAGGGATCCTGTGTCACAATTGCTATGTCACTATTTCATAATGACTGTTATGGAATGGATGAATGAACTGTGTTAGGACTAATGAGCAGATAAGGAGAAGCATTGCTGTGCAATGCAACACAGAATTGTTGCATGCAACAAAGAATGAAAAAGGACATTGAAGCTATTATGTCAAAGAGCTGGTCTCAGCTGAGAAAAGCCTACAAGGAAATGACACGTGTGAGCAAAAGTTCTGTGAAAACAGGGCTCAGGGGGTCAACTTCTTTAGCTGTCTCAGTATTCTCATACTTCAGGGACTCTTGGGATGCTGGGAGCATGGAGAAGCTGGATAGCATATCTTTTTTTCCTTTGTTTTAATCTGTCTGTGTACTTCAGTCATCCTCCTAGAACTCTCCCAGAGTCCTTCTAGATTGTAGCATTCCTGACAGGAGATGCAAAAGTCTTTTGAAAAGTAAAGTGAATATATTAGTTGCTCAGCTGTGTCTGACTTTTGCATCTCCATGGACTGTAGCCCACCAAGCTGCTCCTCTGTCCAGAGGATTCTCCAAGCAAGAATACTGGAGTGGGCTGCCATTTCCTTCTCCAGGGGATGTTCTGGACCTGGAGATCGAACCCGGGTCTCTGCATTGCAGGAAGATTCTTTACAGTCTGAGCCACCAGGGAAGCTCTAAGAAGCAGAACATTAAATGAGGGACCAAACTTGATCCTGAGATGACTGAAATTCAGGGAAAATGTTTATTTTTAGTTCTTCTCCCAAAAATGGACCAAAGAAAAAAAAATCTCTCAGTATGTTAGCGACTAGATAAAAAGTTAATTATTAAAATGAAGATTTTTTGTTTTATGGCTCAGCTTCCCATTTGGAAAGAAAACATCTTTGAAATTCAATTTCCTGTGGAAAATTCTTCTAAAAAAAAAAGAAAATGGCTTTTCACAGGCCAAATCTTGAACTTAAAAATGTATTTTATACATATACAAATAGATGTATTTATATAAGTGTACATGTGAATGTATATAAATATTTAGTATATACATTTACATTATAAATCATTTTAGGGGGAACTGAACAAAAAGCTAACACAGCATATTAGTTTAGGAGAGTTGCCCTGGCCAATATTCCAGTCCCAACAATAAAGATTTCTGGTGGGGGGAGGAGGTCCCCAGCCCACAGCCTTAGTTATCCTATTGAAGTCCCTTTTAACTGGGTGAAAGAGGTTGCCAGTAAATATAATCCCAAGATCTACCTCTGAGAAAGTGGATCTTTGCCCATCCTAAGTGAAGATGGAGTTTGTATTTGAAAAGGTCTTTGAGGAGATCATAGGAACAATCTAGAGTCCTACCTCCTCTGTCTGCCAAGTCTTTCCCCCAGAAATCTTGCCTTCACATTGATCTTAATTTGAATCACTTTCTGCGGATTTACAGGGGTGGGCATAGTGCACACCTTCCTTTTAACCATCTTCTAAGTTAAATCCAGGGCTTCCCTGGTGCTCTGATGGTAATGAGTCTGCCTGTAATGCAGATTCCTGGTTTGGGAAGATCCCCTGGAGGAGGACATGGCAATCCACTCCAGTATCCTTGCCTGGAGAATTCCATGGACAGAGAAAGCTAGTAAGCTATATAGTCCATGGGGTTGCATAGAGCTGGACACAATTGAGCAACTAACACTTCCAACTTTCAAGTAAAATCCACTCCAACTTCTTTAATATAATACCTGCACATTCAGGAGCACTTGCCACATTTCAACTATGTCCCAGGCATGAGTAAGACACGGGGAACCCAAATGCCAAGGACGTGGCCTCAGTCCCCAGCAGCCTCGCCCTGCTCTGGAATGGCCGTGTAAACACCCACCATTGTGGCTCATGGGGACATAGCCTGTCATCCGGAGGCCTGGAGAAGGGATCCTGCCCTTATCTTCTCCATATTTTGCAAACAAATTTGTTTTCACTTCTGTCTCCCCACATCCCTCAGTTTTATTTTTTTTCTGTTTGATTTCACCCTTAGGAGAATTTACCAAGGGGCAATTTACCAACCAGCTGCAGTAAAGGAAGCAGAGGCCTGAGCATCTCTCCGGCACAGGCTGTCAGAGGAGCAGAGGAGACAACCTGCAGGAGGCATTTCCTGCCCGAAGCACCTGCAGACTCTTGTGTTCAGAGTCAGCCCCAGGTTGACCCCTGAAACTCCATCTCATTGAGTGCATCTCCTGGCAGGAGACTTTGGGAAATCCCACCAAAGTCATGGGCATCTGCCTTCTGAGAACTTAGGCCTGTGGGCCTGGGAAGGCCGAGGGCCTTGGGGAGATATCCTTTCAGACTCATTTCCCTATTTTTTTTAGTGTATAACAAGGGTCCCCATCTCCGGGATCTAAGGCCTGATGATCTGAGGTGGAGCTGATGTAATAATAACAGAAATAAAGTGCACAATAACGGTAATGTGCTTGAATCATCCGGAAACCATCCCCCTGCCCAGGTCCATGGGAAAACTGTCTTCCATGAAATGGGTCCCTGGTGCCAAAAAGATTGGGGACTGCTGATATATAGGTTCACAGGATTGTATTTGTTTATTTATTTATTTGCTTATTTATTTTTGGCTGAGGCATGTGGGATCTTAGTTCCCTGACCAGTGATTGAATCCTCACCCTCTGCAGTGGGAGGGTAGAGTCTCAACCACTGGACCACCAGGGAAGTCTCTCATTTCCTTCTTTTGTTTTGGAAATTTCTTTTTAAATTTAAGAGACTCTCTGCAGTGGCCCGGGGGCGGGGACAACTCTGGCATCTCGGTGTGTGGCTACTTTTTGTAACTTCACCCCTGAATCCCTCTTGTTCAGTTCCGTGACCCTCTGTGTCATTCTTGCCACGAAATCCTGTTGCTCTCTGCTCTCGCTCCCAGTGTTATTTCTAAGATGTGAGCTGGCACTATGGAATGCCACCAAATAACCAGAGTGTCCTAGTCAGCCCAGCCTGGCCAGATGGAGTCCCCAAATGGGAACCTGATAGCTGATGAATTAAAATGTCACCCCAGTTGAATTTTGCCTTCATCCCTTTCTCTAAAAATGATGATGGAAGTGCAATGATTCCTATACAATCTGCCCAAGGCTTAGTGTGCATCTTTTTTTGATCAGATGTTAAGCATTTAAAATATTCATGGAGTTTTCATACATAGTAGTTTCAGTGATGTTAAACTTTCTGGGCATTTCATTTTGCACAAGTAGGATCTCCCTTTGCGCACTGGTAATGGTTGCTAAGCAGCGGGTGACTAGAATTCCTCCACAGTGCTAGTTTAGGGCTTAGCATTGGTTTTTCTCAGAAAGAGTTCAAACCCTGACTCTCAGATCCTGGGATCTTCTGAAAAATGAAGTTAATCCACAGCTTGATATGACAGGAGGTCATTTCAGTCTTTTATAGCCATACTTAGAAAGCACTGTGCTATTAACATTATTAATTCCAAAGAACATTTCTATACCTGACAGATTAAAGTTTATTTCCCAGTATTGAAAGCAAAATCTTGTCCCCCCAGTGATTCCTGAAACTCTGCCTGGGGTGGGCGTGTAAGTCCCTTCATACTAAAATTAAGCTTATTTTCACATTCTTTAGGTGGGAAGGAACATGGGATAAATCAGTTGTGCCCATAGCTTGAGGTTTGCATTTCTGGAACTTGCCTGATTTTTTTTTTAAAACCAATTAAGTAATATATTTCTGCTTGGGAACCCTGGGCTTAGTGGAGGACCTGATTTAGCTATTCAAGTTTTAAGGGAAGAATGGATTTCTGATTTCTCATGGTGACTTTTGACCAGAGATGCCAATGTTTTTTGAGCATATGGTCCCTTTTAAAAGTAAAAATACAAATGTGCACACATGCCATATTATAAAGCTGTATTCTTAACAGCCTTTGATGGGAAAATTCACAAGTTACCACGGATTCTAGGACCCTGGTCATAAATCTCTTGTGCTCTCCGTCTCAGTCTTTGGATAGGGAATCAGGGCTGGAAAAGAAGGAAACCAAGTTCCTGCTGGTTTAACTCACTCCCCGTAGGTCCCTAGAAAGGATTTCAAAGGGGGTCAGACCTGATTCCTCCATGGCCTGAAGGATACACACCCCCCAGTGAGCCGAGAGAACTTGGACCTGAATCTGGCTCCTTTCCCTGCTTGAAACTTCCCTTGAAAGCCCCTGGGTCCCCCAGCCTGTGGGTGGCATTGTTGGAAGATGAAGGCGATGCACAAGCCAGTGATTCACGTCCGTGTGGGTGGCCCCTGAAGGCCATTTGCAGAGGACGTGAGATTGTTTTAAAGCTTCATAAATGAGCAGCACAGGGCTCTCTGGGGGCCTATCTGGGGTTTACTTTTTCAAAGAGATGCAAGCCAAGTCCAGCTACCCAAGGTGAAGCCAAGGTTAGGTTGCTCTGGCCGCTTCTCCAAGGCGGGGAAATGATGGATTTCTCAAATGTGGACCTCCCAGTGGCCTTCTGGAAGGTTCTTTGTAGTCGTGGGAGCCATGGGTACAAAGGGAAGCCCTAGCCTCTTCTGGGTAGGGCGACCGCAGAGGCGCGGGAGGATGGTGAGCACCAGTCTTCCTCTATGCATCCTGATGGTTCACATCTGGACCCTTTGGATGCTCCCCTTTCCTTTGGTGGTTTCGGAGGTCAGCGGGGCTCCCCCTCTGTGGTTGGGCCCACCTACACGGGGTCCGGAGGCAAACTCACCCCAGAGGCCCGGCGGAGAGTGGATAAGTGGGGAGGGTGTTTGGCAACTTCCCCGCAGCGCTGTGGACTCTCAGAGATACAAGTGGATTCTGTGCCAGACATGGGGGCCGCCCTTCTCCAGGGCAAGGAGCCTGGCCATCCGGATCTGAGGGGGCAGCTGCCCAAGCTGAATAGAGACCCTGGGGTGGGAAGAAGACCCCCCAAAGGGCCCCGCTTTCCCAAACTCCAGCTTGGACCCCGCAGGGCGGTGAGGGCTGCCCCCAGCCTCCCTCATTATGTAAAACCAGCCCTCCACCATCACTCACCCCAGCTTCCTGTTTTGAAGCGGCAACATAATGGAGCCTCTGTAGCTCGTTTGTTTGACTAAGGAATCTAATTCTGCCGTGTGGCTGGCTCCCAGAGTGGAAAGATAAAATTCAAACTGTCAGGAACTGTCAGGGTTTTTTTTTTTTTTTTTTAGGCCACAGGAAGTGGGAATGAAAAAAACACATCTCTTTCAAGTTAGGTTTGAGCATAATTGTAAGTCTATGATCAGAAAGGTTTTATAAGCCCACCTGGACACAGGAAGGAAGGATTCCCATCCTGCTCTGTCAGGTCAGGGGGGTCCTCACAGGAAATGTGCTTGGCTAACTCTGTACTTAAGAGTGGATTTCTGGGAGGCATCAACTTTTGCAAGTCAGCATGCAGCCAGCTTGTACTAAGTGGGAAATGGAGCATTTGGAGAGAAAAAATAAATTAGCCTTGGCACCACACCTTGACTTTTTCTTCCCCAGGCTGTAGAAAAAAGTCCCAGGGAATGGGCCAAAGATTATAGAGGAGAATGGAATTGAGGAAAACAAAAGCTTTGGAAATACAAAGATGAGAGTTTGGCCCGAGACACTCAACAAACACAGTCACAACATCCCTATCAATATGGTAACAAAGTCATTATGCCATTTATTCTGGGGGCTTGCTTTTCATATGATTTGGGTACAAACTGGCTGGAAAGGAGACTTGGGAAGGCTTAGGGACACCTGTGGTTGATATTAGAAGCTGAGATGCCTCGGCCCTGGGCTAGTTTCCCTGAAGACAGAGGCAAGGGAAGGGTGACTACAAAATCTTTATCAACCTGCAGTTCTTTATGTTCAGAGATGCAGAGCATTCTTGGCATGAGAGAGGCCAAAAATCTTTACAATTCCAGTCTCTGGGGAATGGCATGCGCTGAACCACGAGGCACTGAAGAAGGTCTCATCCATGTGCCATGTTTTCAGGGGGTTTTCCAGGAGAAGACTTGTTTGTGGGGCGTGTGTGGGTGAAATGGTTGGATTACTTCTGATCCTCTCCCTTCCTCCACTTCTCTCCTGGCTTTTGTTATTAGGACTTAGAGTCTAAAACTACAGAGAAGTTACATCCAGTCTTCTCATTCCTATTTCCTCAATTCCCTTAATTCACCTGGACCTTGATGTCAAAGAATGACATCTCCCTTTGTTAAGGGTTAACCCTCCTCCCAGCATCTCAACAGATCCAGCACTTTTGGGAGATGATGACCTATACTTACTTCATCTATAATTCCTCGGCCTCCAAGATCTCAGCGATACCTTATATATTTCTTTCAGAGTTGAGAAGCAGCAAGGAACCCAATGGGTCCTCATTTTCCTGCCTTAAACACTATAAACTCCCACGAAAAGATGTGTACATCTGTCAGTGACATGAGCCCTAAGAGCCCACCCCTCAATGAGCCACAGTGGCACATGGCAAAGCCAGGAGACCTGCCTTCTGCCCCTGTGGCCCCACCTTGACATGATGGGCAGCAGGATGCTGTGGGAAATGACCAAGTCTGGAATTCCCAAGCTCAGATTGGGACCATGGCCTTGACACTGACTACTTGTGTGATTTGGGGCAAGTCACTGAACACTTACAAACTCTCCGAGTCTCGGATTCCTCTTCTGTGACAGGGTCATATCTACCTCACCGGGTTTCCGGAGGATGGAATGCTCTATGAAAACCTGTTCAGATGTAAGTTGTTTCCACGCTCATAAGCTGAATGATGAAGCTGCTTATTGCCTTGATCTTCTAGTAAATATCATCATATTCATCAATATTTACAGAATGTTCACAACACACTGGTCTCTGTACTGGGTTATAGGAAACCAATATTTAATATGTCTAACGCTACAACATTATTATCCTTCCCATCTTTCCCTTCTCGAACCTGTTCCCCTCTGCTGGACCTTGATTAATTGCATCCCCATCCACCTACTAGTTCAACCAGAAACTTTAATGGCATGCGACTCATTTCCCTCACTAATCACATTCAATGGGTTCCAAAGCTGATTAAGCAATTTTCTTTTTTTTTTCCAAAACACAGATTTCTATATAGAAGCCTAGATGGCTTTTTGTTTTGACAAACTTAAGTCCGAACTCACTTGCCCTGATGCTTGGTCCATCACTATCTGATTCTAATGTAAATTTACTGCATCCTCTCCCAGACTTCACTCAGCTCCTCTTTGCTGGTAATGCATGACCAGTTGCTTTCCACAAATTTTCCAGCCTCCACGTCCCTCCAGCTGTAGCCTCACCCAGGAGTCTCACAAGCCAGCCTCCCTTCTTTGATGCTCTCATCATTTATCTTTCAGTGTCACAGGTTAAATGTGTCATCTGAGAAGCCTCTCCTTCCATTAGGAGTCATCACTCTGCCTCTGTTCTCCTGCATCTTTTTTTTTTGTTTTTTTTTTGGTATTACTATAGGGCAAGAAATGGGACAGCATTACAGCAACGGTGTACACACCAGCCCCTTCCAACTTGGAAGCACTTGAAAGCCCAGATGCTCCAAGTCTAGTAGTTAAATTCCACTTAAGCCCTTTTATTCAAAAACTTACAGACTATGTGGGAGTCAGGCATTAACCATAGAGAGATCAATGACAATGCAACAGACATCAGCTCCACTGGCTCCCAAATGGGTGCTGTCCTGCTGGGTCGTGGTGTCCGGGAGCAGGAGCGCAAACCCAGGATTCCCTAGACCCATGTGTGCAACAAACGCTGCTGAGCAGCGTGGCTTTCTCATCCTGAGAGTGCAGACCCATCAAGGGCAGCTTCTAGAAGGCAGTGCTAGCTTTACACTCAGCCTTTCACTTGTTCATGGGACTTGACTGAGTGTCTGCTACATGCTGGACTCTAGAGAGTGAAACAAACCCAGTCCCTACCTTCAAGGAGCTTCCGTCCTCCAAGCAATGTTGGTGATGTCATTGCCAAGGGAACCAGTGGTTGGAAAGGCCTGAGGATGATAGTGAAACTGACCACTCAGAGCTGACGGTCCCAGATTGAAGGGGTACCTTCTACGTCTGCCTTGATGATCAGAACTCCCAGGGCACCACCAAGAGAGAGAAAGAGGCAGAATCACATTAAGCAACACCATGAAAATGTCACTTCTGATGACATTTTCAACCTTGTTCAACAGATGTAGGGCTGATCTGTAGCTGGAGAACTCTTGGGTACCATTAAAGAGACCCTGGGGACAGCCCAGCCCACGTGGGCTGCAGTGCTAATGACAGCAACCCTCATGACACAGATGACATCACATTGGTTTGGTCAGATGCACAATCAGGAACATCAGGGGAGAATACTTCAATAGAAGGCCATTTGAAAAACAAAAAAATTTATTGATAAAATCTCAGAGGACAACAAAGGAAAATTTAATTTTTTTTGAAGTAGAGAGCTGACTTTGCTTTTTGATTTTCTTGTAAGGACCTGAAGATCATCTTAATTTAGAAGATTTGGTACAAATAAAAAAAATTTTTTTAAGCACAAAATTATAAAACCATAGAGATGGTTGAGTCAAATTCTGTAGCTTTATAGAAATTTGGGTTACGAGAAATTTTGCCTTGTCCAAAGTCATGTGATGAATTACTGGCTAAACCAGGATGCATTGCTCAGTTTTCCCACATCAGAGGCTTCTCTTGTTGCAGAGCATGAGCTCTAGAGCACCAGGCTCGATTGTTGTGGCACACGGGCTTAGTTTCTCTGCTGCATGTGGAATCTTCCCAGATCAGGGATCAAACCTGTGTCCCCTGCATTGGGGTTCTTTACCACTGAGCCACCAGGGAAGCCCGAAGTGTGTTATTTTTAAATACTTGCTCTGTGCAGGACCCTGGGCTGAGCATTGCAGGGGCTACAGTGATAAACACAATGCTACTTTTAAGGAATTTACAACCTGTGGGAAATCTGACTCATTTAGGGAAAAAAAGACTTGTCCAAAGCAGATTGTGTTTTGTGTCATCACAGAGGTAGAAACTAAATGAAATTATGAGAGGTTCAAAGAGATCACAATTATAATTGTGAAGATGGGGCTGGAGATGGAATCAAAAGAGGCTTCACAAAGGAGCTGCCTTTGACCTGACCTTGAAGGATGGATAGGATTTCAGTAGTTGGCGATGAAGGGAGGGGGTTGTTACGTGAGGGGACCTGAGCCAGATGACCCCTGTCATTACAGACGTTCAAGGCTGAGGTCTGTCACAGACACTCCTCACACAGCAGGGAGTCAATAGCATGTGTTGACTGATTGCTGCTCTGTACTAGGGTTCCTGTCACTCATCTCTGCCTTTGGCAGGTGAGGTTCACAAGCGCTATGAAGTCTCTAAAGACCTTCATCATGTTCATGAAGCTCCTTGCTTCTCTGCTTTGCCTCTGCAATGTACAAAGTGCCTGACTCAAGTATTTGTCCCTTTCCTGCTCTCAGAACACACGTGACTTCCAGTCCACAGTTGTCAGTGTAGATGCTGATGGTGTGCCATTTATCTGGGCAAAATCTAAACCCAGGTTCTGGGGTTTTAGCTCCATCCTCTCCGCGGCTGGAGCTTCCTACTGCCTGGCTCCAGGGAGTGGCTGCAGACCCTGTGGGTGTAATGAAAGTGCTCTTTCTGTTCTGCCTGTCTTCCTTACAATGGAACAGCCAGGTCAGCTTTGTTAACCTTGATGTTTTGTGCCTGCTGGATTTTCCTCTCCTGGCCTTTCCCCAGGAATCTGCCCCAGGAACCCATTAATTAAGCCAGAGTCTCTGCAGTGGCTGTGTCCAACCCTCTCTAGAATTGGCAGCTGATGTTCTTTTGCTGAAATGCTCAGACGCCCCGATCTCAGAAGCTGAGAGCAAAGCCATTGTCTAGAACAGTGTGGAAATTCATTGGGGAGTTCTGTCAGTGGGACTGTGTTGCAAAAATAAAAAATAAATGAAAGTTAATTTAAAAAATAGCTACAAGCAAAAGAACCTTTAAGCTCAAAAATCACTTAGCAAGAAAAATTAGAAAGGATCCAGTATTTTTCCCATGATGATGTCACACTCATTTCATGGCCTGAGGTAGGAGAGAGTGGACTTACAGGGCAGCAGGCTTGGGTAATCCCAACACCTCCACCCTGGCCCACGCGGTCCTGATGGGTCAGGTGCAGCGTGGGGCCCATCTGTGTGGCTATTCAGTGACTCAAATAGTGACCTTCCAGCAAATGACTCTTCAAATATGACCAACTGTGAGCTGGCATCCCAGGTTTAGACAAGGTGGCCTTACTCACTCAACCATTATATCCTAAACCCTGTATCACAGTCGCTCAATTGTGTCCGACTTTTTGCAACCCCATGGACCATATCCCTCCAGGCTCCTCTGTCCTTGGGGATTCTTCAGGCAAGAATACTGGACTGGGTTGCCATGACCTCCTCCAGAGGATCTTCCTGACCCAGGAATTGAATCCAAGTCTCCTGCATTGTAGGCAGATTCTTTACTGTCTGAGCCACCAGGGAATCCCAAGAATGCTGGAGTGGGTAGCCAATCTGTTCTCCAGGGGATATTCCTGACCCAGGAATTGAACCGGTGTCTCCTGCATTGCAGGTGATTATTTACCAGCTGAGCTGTGAGGGAAGCCCTGCCTTTTGGAGCTCACAGTGGATTAAGGTCCCTGTGCTATCATCAGTAGCCATAACTTTGGGCCACATGGCGATACAGGCGTGGGAGAGGGCACGCCAATTCACAGATGACTTACAACCCTCCCGGACATGATATGAGCAGATCCTTGAAGACTTTGCCCCCTGGGTTTTGTACTTGATTGTGTCTTTGCCACAGTAACTCTGTGGCCTTAAACGCTTTCAGGTTCTCTCTCTATGTAGGCTGTGCCCTCTCCTGGGGTGGGATCAGGAGATGCACCTGGTCACCGACTTACCAACCAACCAGAGGTTCCATCTACTCTGCCACTTTTGTGGAGTCCTGCCCCCAGGCCGCAGGTGTGAGCCCTTGCACTCAGGACACAAAAGTGGAGTCCAGAACCCAGGTCACCTCCTAAGCTGACTGAGCCCCCTTGTAACTATTGCCAAAAGCCCCCCTGATCATCACTAACAAACTTTTTGACCCCAGATTAGGCAAAAGTGCCCACCCTTGTACTTACCCTGTAGCACCCTAACCAATCATCTAATGCCAACCTTCCAGGAGGACTTTTCTATTTCAAGGCTATAAAAATTGGCTGCTGCTGCTGCTAAGTCGCTTCAGTCGTGTCCAACTCTGTGCGACCCCATAGACGGCAGCCCACCAGGCTTCACCGTCCCTGGGATTCTCCAGGCAAGAACACTGGAGTGGGTTGCCATTTCCTTCTCCAATGCATGAAAGTGAAAAGTGAAAGTGAAGTCGCTCAGTCTGTCTGACTCTAGCGACCCCATGGACTGCAGCCTACCAGGCTCCTCCGTCCATGGGATTTTCTAGGCAAAAGTACTGGAGTGGGGTGCCATTGCCTACTAACCCACAAAAACTGTCAACTCTCCCTGGTCTGTCAGGAGGTCGTCCCACTGCACTTGGAACACCTTCATTATCTCTGCTCCTTACTCTTAATGAACTCACTCCCTTCTGAAATGCTCTGTGTCTGGAAATTCTTCTCCAACCTGTGCTTTGACTACCTCCAGAACTTTATCTGTAAGAAGAGATCATGACATTTTGTCCCTTGGGTCAGCATGGAGGCTCTATGATAAGTGAGTTAATATAGGATTTCTCAGGAAGGCAAGTCATACAGTTTCTTGGGGCTGCTGTAACAAATGGCCAAGAACTTGGCAGCTGAAAACAACCACAATTCATTCTTTTCACAGTGCTGGGAGGCAGGAGTAAGAAATCAAGATGTTGGCAAGATTGACTTCCCCTGGAGTTTCTGAGAGACAATTCACTCCAGGCCACTGTCTAGCCTCTGGTGGCTGCTGGCAGCCTCTGGTGCCCCTTGGTTTCTGCCTCTGTCTCCATGCAGGGTTCTTCTCTGGGTCTCTGTTCCTGCTCCTCTTCTGTCTTTATAAAGACAGCTGTCATCAGATTTAGGGGTTGCCCTAATCCAATATGATGACCTTATCTCCAGATCCTTACCTTAATTACATCTGCAAAGACCTTTATTCAAAATAAGGTCAAATTCTGCCATCCTAGGTAGACATATCTTTGGGGACCAGAATTCAACTCACTACAGTAATTTATAGTTTTGGTGATCTTCAAGCATTTACATGGCAGGTAATCCTATCTGGAGCACCCATACTATCTATTTTGAAAATGCAAAAATATTTACTATGATCTGAGGTCAAGTCTTAGGCTCAGAAGAGTCAGGACCTGCCCTCCCCTTCCCTATTTTGTTAGCACCTTGAGGAGTTGGCTAATGGTGATGCTCTTTTTTTCCTTTCCTCCCTCTTAAGATCTCCTGCCAGTAATGTAAAAGAGGAATATATTTGGTTCACATCCATCTTGGCGCTGACCTCCTCTCCCTGCAGAAGAGATTGGTGGCCCTTAGCCAGCAGCTTTATATTCCTTCTTGCCTCTCCCTGCATATACAGGTAATGACAACATTTCTGAGGTTCACAGGAGTACAGGAAGGAGGCTGCCCACAGCCAGAGCTGCCAAGGCCAGGAGCAGGATCTCAGCACACCTGGGGTGTGTGCCATGGCCCTTGGTGGATGCCCTGTCATGGGCAGCCATACAGATTGGACCAGAGTGATTGTCCAATTTGCCACCAGCTTATCTGGACCACATTTGCAATGTTTTACCTAGCAGTGTAACCTCGATAAACAGAAACTGCCCCACTGTTTACTTATAAACTGCATCCCCAAGATGTACATCCTTTCAAGATTTTTCTAGTTCTCAAATGCTGGAGAGGGTATGGAGAAAAGGGAACTGTCCTACACACTTGGTGGGAATATAAAATGGTGCAGTCATTACAGAGAACAGTGTAGAGGTTCCTCAAAATATGAAATGATCCAGCAGTCCTCTCCAGGGCATATATTCAGGCAATACTATAATTCAAAAAGATGCATGCACCCTATGTTCATAGCAGCACCATTCACAATAGGCAAGACATGGAAACAACCTAAATGTCCATTGAAAGATGAATGGATAAAGGTGAGAGATATAGGTATATATATATATATATGAATATTCCTCAGCCATGAAGACGAATGAAATAATGCCATTCACAGTTATAAGGATGGATCTAGAGATTATCATACTAAGTGAAGTAAGTCTGAAAAAGAAAAATACCATATGATAACACTTATACATGGAATCTAAAAAATATGATACAAGTGAACTTACCTATGAAACAGGAAATAGAGACAGAGAGAACAGACTTGTGGTTGCTAAGATGAAGCGGGGGTGTTGGAGGAGGAAAGGGCTGGGAGTTTGGGATTAGCAGATGCAAACTAGTATGTATAGAGAGTAGATAAACAACAAGTTCCTACTGTATAGCACAGGGAAGTATACTCAATATCCTGTGATAAACCATAATGGACAAGAATATGAAAGAAATATATGTATATCATACTTCACTTTGTATGATAATCTTTCAATTCAGCCCTATAGCTTGAATGGCATTATTTCATATATGTGTGTGTATGCATAACTGAATTACTTTGCTATACAGCAGAAACTAACACAACATTGTAAATCGTCTATACTTCAATAAAAATTTTTTTCTAGTTCTTAATCTTCTTATGTAACAGGTCAGAAGTCAGTCAAATGGGTTGGACTAGTCCAGATAAGCACAAATCACTCAACTGGTAGGTTAAGAAGAGGTGCGGACACTAGCTGAAGGGTAGGAAGAGTTAGATTTTGAATTTAGGTCAGGTCTGAACTTTTTTGAATAATTTACACTCCCTGAGACTCAATTTTTCTGGTTATCAGATCAGAACCTTAATATCTGTCCTGATTGTCTAACATGGTTTCTTTCTTGAGAGTTAAAAAATGTGGAAGTTAATTGCATAAAAGCTAGAATTATATTGTTACTAGTGCACAAAGTTTAAGGAGATGTTCTCAGGGCCATGCCTGAGATGTTCTCAGGCCTCTCTTGTGTCACCCTAGTTACTAGAAATCATTTCATTCAATAAATAATTAATAATGAATGATGGCAGGCTCCTGAAGCTCCATCAGTGTTCTGGGCATCGTAGGGAATTGATGATTCTGCTTAGTGTGGAGATGGGCAGATGGAGGGTCAAACTCCTGATTCTAGAACCATAAAGTCTTTCCTTTCCAGTGTTCTATACAAGTTTTGAATTTCTTTCTTTATCTGAATTCTAGACTTCACTGATGTACATGATGGGGTTTGGGGATGCTATCTTTTCTGTCAAAAGGACATCAGAAAGGTAGGAAATATACATTGAGTACTTACTGAGTGTCAAGTACTATGTGCTAGATACTTTACATACATTTGTTCATTTCATCCTAAGAATATCACCATAAGGCAGGTCTTATTATCTTCATTTACAGATGAATCAACTGAAGAGATTAAATACATTTCCAACACACAACCAGTAAATGAATGTATCTGTCTCTGATGTTAAAGTTCAGTGTTCATTCTGTTAACCCATGTAGTTAATGAGGAGGAAGTGGAGGACTTCCTGTAAGTGTTGTTGGATGATTTTATACAAATGTTTAGGTACCTAACATTGGAGTGACTGTCGGCCGACAAAACTTAGATGGTATATTAATAGGTGAGAAGGAAAGAGTGAGAATGAGACAGAGGAATAAAATTAAAAAATCCAGAGAGACAAAGACTCACATGCATGGTCCACGTTTCTCTGACCTCAGCCAGTCAATAGAAGGGTTGATTAGAAGCGGGTCCCTTGAAAGACATTGACTTTAGAAGACAGCTGTTTTCTGATGATTGCATCCAGAGGCAAAAAGTGTGAGTGTAAATTATGTCTGAATGTTAGTGATGTCAAAAAAGAGAAAGGAAGGAAGGAAGAACGAATGAATGAGTGAATGAATGAGGGAAAGAGACAATTTGGAACGCCCAGGGCCTTTCTCTGCTCCCTTGTGGCCGTATTTTCCCTTGGTCATGAAGAGTAAAGAACACTGATTATAGAAATGATCGGATTCTTTGTGCTCCTCCTCTTGCTGCTTGCCATCAGTGCTGAATCCTTTTTCTTTTCACACAAACACACACATAAGCACACAGCCCAACTCATCAACAGACCATGTTAAGTACTTAATGCCAAGTGCTGTGAAAGGCACAGTGTGAGGGACTCAGTCCATGTTATTGAAGGTTCAAATATGTGCTTATGGATTCGAACTGTGAGGAGACACAATGCCTTTTAGGGAAGCAATTGTGTAAGTACTTTTTCTGTTTGAGAATTTACAAAGTAGAGTGCCCTTAACACCTATTTCAGTTAGATGTGAATGCATTGAGTATAAAATTAAACTTCTCTCCAGCGGTGGTTGTGCAGCTAAGCAAGACTGGCTCAGAGTAAGTGTGACACATGGGACCTGGTGAAAATCAGAGAGGTGGGGAGACCGAAACGTGGGTCTCGTTTGCTTTAGTGGGTAGAAGGTGCTGGAGTGCTTTCGCAGAGCCAGTCTCGGGATAACTGGTAGATCATCCACATGGCAGTGAACTCGGGGATGTTGAAGCCCTTCCCAGGCATTTCCTCTGCTCCTGGCATCAGTCTTTGTATTTGGAAAGCATACCCAGTGGAATGGTGGTTTCCTAAGTTTTAGGTCCTGACTGCTTTCCTGAGAAACATTAGAATAATCTTTGTTCCAAACTATCCTTCCATCCTGCCGCTAAAAATCCAACTAACTAACCACCTCACCAAGGATGTCATATAGGTTCCATATCTGCTAAGCTACTTTAAAGAAAAACTTCGGGGATGGTCTCTCTTGATATCACATCAGATCTATGAGATAAAAGAATAAAGAAAAGGAAAACTATGGGAAGGAAGATGAGGATAGATGATGGACATCTTATCCCAAGTTGGCCAGGTGCAGAAGAGCCTTGTCTGAAGAAAACTGCACAGGGATGGACACAGGCTTTGGAGTCAAATGGATACTTGGTGCTCAACTTCTGGTTCTGCCCTGACTACTTGTGAGAGCTTCCCAGCCCCGCCCCAGTGTCTGCATTTGGAGTGTTCCTCATTCCTCGTGTGATTAAAAAATATATGTCATTATTATTGGGCTTCCCTGGTGGCTCAGTGAATTCATCTGCCAATGCAGAAGATGCGGGTTCCATTGCTAGGTTGGGAACATCTCTGGAGAAGGAAATGGCAACCCAGTATTCTTGCCTGGGAAATCCCATGGACAGAGGAGCCTGGCAGGCTACAGCCCATAGGGTAGCAAAAGAGTTAGATACGACTTAGTGACTAAAACAACAACATTATTGCTGTTATTTTATATATTTCCCCAATAGTGATTTGTTGGTTGTTGCAGAAATCTCTCACTGCCCTGGGACCCTCAGAAATTCTTGCAGCTTAGACATTCTGACTTCCAGCTACAGAAATGAGGCTGTGGAACTTGCCAATGGGTAGATACCTTGATTTCCCCATTTGCCTTTCTGCAAGGTCTGGGTATATTTATGGTCAATAAACGACATAATCTGCTACTAACCCAAAGAAGAAAACCATTTACATGGCAGCAGTGGCTTGAGGTTACGAAACTGGAATTTGAGAAAGTGAAGGGAAATTTCCAATGCCCTCGGATTTAGCCTGGAGCGTCTCAGCCACTGTTCCACGGATGGCCCTGCCAACATCGCAGGGCAGAATGACAAGATGCCTTCATCTTCAAGGCATCTCAGGGATGACTGGGCAAAATCAACAGTCGGAGAAATATTGATGTGTAAATCAGAGAGAAACCACTTATCTGTGAGTCTCGTGTTTAGTTTAGGGTTCTCTGGAGTTTGAAACAAGAAAGCTGACACTGTCTGGGGCACTCCCTGGAAGCGTGGGAAACCACAGGCTTTGGAGAACCCAGGACCTACAACCATGTGGGTTTATTTTTTCCACACACTGATAAGTTCTAGCTTTAATTCCTTCACGTACTTACTTTTTATTACTGCCCCTGCTCTGGGTGCCCATTAAACATAATACACAGGCTCACCCAACATCAGCAATAGCAACACAAACCATTGCTTGTACAGTTAATGGAAACCAAATGCCCAGTAGCTTGCAAGTAACTCTGCATATCATGTTTTTCTTTTCCCCACTGGTTTAGGAATCTCTCTCCCTGAGCTAATTTTCTTCCCTGTTCACTCCATTCCCGGCCCCATACATCCAGAGTCTAAAGGTCTTTTGTCAGCTGCACTTAGAGAGACGTCCATCTCCTCCAGGGTGAACTGGCCTGCCTTGTTTCATTACTTAACGTGGCCTTCCTCACAGATGGGGATATTGACCTTCTGAAATTCCTGCAGAGATGAAATACCAACCCCTGCAGTCCACAGGAGAGTTAACAGACAGCTTCGGCACAGGCAGCCAGACCTTTCAGAGGGGTCAGATTATGAACTTGGGAAATTTGGGGGGGAATGGCTAAATGCAGAAAATAACCCACATTATGATTGGCTCTTGGCACTGGGGGCTGGGGAAGAGTCCAAGGTAGGGAATATCTCTGCCCTTGGTGAGCGGAATTAGAAACTTCGAGCTTTTTCTGCAAAGCACATTAATGCTGTTGATTGTTCCTTGATGGAACTTTTTAGATGCTTTGTTCCCACTTTAACCAGCCTTGCACGTGGCCCTCATTTCAGTGGTCTTGGCAATGAATGAGTTGGAACCACCATCTTTTTTTTTAACCTCCTGTTCTCTTTTGCCCAGTTTCAGGCTTTTCTAGTAGTTTAAAATATTACATGGATGATCAGTAAGACAGAAATTAGTAAGAAGTTTCCTGAGACATGAGGTATATGTCTCATTGTTATCAAAGGTGGAGTCTGGCTGCTCACCACTCAACAGCCTATAAAGAGGCAAGGATGGTGGAAAGGAAAGTTTGCTTTATTTCAGAGTCTGGCAACGGCAGGCTGGAGGGCAGACTCCTGTCCAAACGCTGACTCCCTTCCCCGCCACTGACAATCAGTGGGCAAGAGCTTTAATAGGTGCGGGGAGGGGCTACATGCAGAAACAGCACAGTCAGCTCTGACAGTCATTTTGAAATTGGGCATTGGTGGTCTGACCAGCCTTATCTTGATTGTTTTAAGTACAGTTAGTCTTTAGTTTCAGGGTCATTTTATTCTTATTTCTTTGAGGCAAGTTCTCAGAATTATGGCAGCTTATGTCACTGCTTCTTGGCCTTTTGGCTAAGATCAGATGTAGTATGGGGGCTTCCCAGTTGGCACAGTGATAAAGAATCTGCCTGCCAATGCAGGAGATCCAAGAGACAGGTTCAATCCTTGGAACAGGAAGATCTCCTGGAGTAGGAAATGGCAATCCACTGCAGTATTCTTGCCTGGAAAATTCCATGGACAGAGGAGCCTGGTGGTCCATGAGATCACAAAGAGTCAGACATGCCTGAGCAACTAAGCACATGTCATGGCTCCAGTCTTGTCCTTACGTAGCTAACTTCTTCCACCTGGTGGGAGCTTCAGTGTCTATAAGACAGTTCACATGACAGGGCTTAGAATATTATCTATAGCCCTTGAGTAGGAACTTAAGATCCTTGATTATAAAGAATAAACTATTATTTAGTCTTGTTGGACTGCTTGCCTTTGTTTCTGCATTTTCTCCCTTCTCTGATTAAACTTATTCTTAAGCTAAAATTTTTCTATATGAAAGGGCAGTCTGAAGACACAGTTGGGGGGGACCCTGCTCTACTTCACCATGACTTTACTGGGTCTTGAAGTTACCAAGTCAAGTCACTGGTGGGGGAGCCAGGAATACAGTTGAGAAATGTAGGTCCTCCATTCAATGAGAAAATATGCTCACATATTTATTGTTTAGTAACTAATCAAAGATTTTTAAGTTTCTAAACATTCTGAAAAATCTGTAAATTTCATTAAGATGTTAGTCCAATGATCTCTTGATCAATTTAGTTTTTTCCTTGGTCCCGTCTTTCGGTTGCCTGGCCTTTGATTATCTTTGTTACTTACTCCCTGATACAAAGAAGGGAAGGGTCCCAGAGAGAAGGAGAGATAAAAATATGACTCTATATTCTTTCCATTTTGGAATCTGTTAACATTTCTTGTGTATAGGAGACTGAAACTCTGAATAAAATGTGTTTGGGGGTGTGTATTCAGGTAGTACAGTGTAATGGATAAGAGTAGTCTAGAAAAAAATCTAGACTTGAATTACTTTGATTATAATTATTAATTACTCTAAGTATGACTAGACAGGGCTCTTGCCTGGAGAATCCGATGGACGGAGGAGCCTGGAAGGCTGAAGTCCATGGGGTCGCTGAGGGTCGCACATGACTGAGCGACTTCACTTTCACTTTTCACTTTCATGCATTGGAGAAGGAAATGGCAACCCACTCCAGTGTTCTTGCCTGGAGAATCCCAGGGATGGGGGAGCCTGGTGGGCTGCCGTCTATGGGGTCACACAGAGTCGGACACAACTGAAGTGACTTATCATCAGCAGACTGTTTTACCTTTCTCATTTGTAAAATGGGAGTAATATTAATTTCATAGGATTATTAAGCGAATTTAGTTATGAAAATCCTTAGCTCTTTTACCAACATATAGGAATGTCTATTGAATATTATTATTACGATTATTATTTTTATTATTGTAATAGAGAAGAACAAGTCTGACTCTGTATTGAATCTCTTTCTTTTAC
Source organism: Bos grunniens (assembly GCF_055505025.1). Taxonomy (NCBI): domain Eukaryota; kingdom Metazoa; phylum Chordata; class Mammalia; order Artiodactyla; family Bovidae; genus Bos; species Bos grunniens. The sequence goes on along the minus strand of NC_141177.1, from coordinate 48,071,844 downwards.
TTTAACCTTGGTATTATATTGCTTTTACTACAAGTTAAGAATGGCTTCCCTGGTAGCTCAGTTGATAAAGAATCCACCTGCAATGCAGGAGACCCTGGTTTGATTCCTGGGTCAGGAAGATCCACTGGAGAAGAAGTAGGCTACCTACTCCAGTATTCTTGGGCTTCTCCTGTGGCTCAGCTGGTAAAGAATCTGCCCAAATGCTGGAGACCTGGGTTTGATCTCTGGGTTGGGAAGATCCCCTGAGGAAGAGATCGGCTACCTTCTCCAGTATTCTGACCTGGAGAATTCCATGGACTGTATAGTCCATGGGGTTGCAAAGAGTCGGACATGACTGAGAGACTTAAAAAAAAAAAAAAGAATGTTGCCTGTAGCCGGAAATATACTGGAAAGCCCATTCTTAAGGCTCTGAACTTTAAAAGTATAATGTTTTCCATTCATATAGGTACAGAAAGTTGAAGAACAGAGAATAATATTTGTCTTGTTGGAGATTTACAGGAACAGTATGGCCTGACCTATATGGACAGCTGCGAGAAAAAAGGATTCAAGCACCAAGAAGTTTGCAACAATCAGCCATACCTACTCCCCTTTTAGTATAAAAGAAGACTGAATTCTAACTTGGGCAAAAATGGTTCTTTGGGACACTAGTCCACCATCTTCTCAGTCTGCTGGCTTTCCAAAGAAAGTTGCTAATCCTTGCCCCAACAACTTGTTTCTTGATTTATTGGCCTGTGGAGTGGTGAGCAGTATAAGCTTAGACTTGGTAACATTATTATTACTATTCTCTGCAATACCCCATTAATCTATCACGTATGGAACACTGATGGATCAGCTAGCAAATCATGACCCCACATGCCAAACATTTTATATGCAGTGTGGCAGGATATTTTGAGAATTTAGTTGATGGTTTTCTTCCCTCCTCCTTCCCTTTTTTTGTTCTAGCAGGTAGCAGTTACCCAAGTTGGTGGGCGCAAACCACGTGCTGTGCCATTAGACACAGCACAAGTTCTCTAAGCAGATAAGAGGAATGTCGGATCAAATGGACAGATGCCTTAATAAATAATTCTGGTGCTGCATGCACGCTCAGTCGCTTAAGTTGTGTCCAACTCTTTGCTACCCTATGGACTGTAGCCTGCCAGGCTCCTCTGTCCAAGGGATTGTCCAGGCAAGAATACTAGAGTGGGTTGCCATGCCCTCCACCAGGGCATCTTCTCAACCCAGGGATCGAACCCAAGTCTCCTGCATTGCAGGAGGATTCTTTACCCACTGAGCCACCTGCGAAGCCCATCCTGGTGCTACATGCTCTCGATTATTCTGTTTACCCAAGTCCAGAAAGTTAGGAAACTCATAGCTTTCCGGGGGTGGGGGGTGGGTGGTGGTTACGTTTGGCAGCAATCATAGTAAAAACACAAAAGAGAAAGTTCAGAAAATTTCTGCAGTTTCTGAGCTATGCTGCATAAGCATTTCAGATGCCTAAACTTTGCTAGGATCTGCTGTAGGAGCATTTACAATATCCATTGTAAATCAACTATGCTTCAGTAAAAAAAAACTTAAAATGTCCAGAATTCAGTAGTGCTCACCTGATTTTTTTTTCCCCTGAATTTGGCCAACTTGGTCCAATCCTTGTGGTTGCTTTGTCTGCAGGCTTCTTCCAGGCCCCAAGAGCTTGTTTTCACTCAGCTTCACATGAGAAAGTAACTATAAGCCATTACAAAACTGTTTGGTCAACCTGACTGTGGTTCCCCAGTTGATTAGGATGGGGCTGTTCAGAACCCACTAAATTTTAGAGTCAAAAGCCCTTCTGGAAGTATTGAGGAGTGTGAGTAAGAAACCCTTGTGCTCAGCTCCCAGAAACTTTGGAATTGGCCCAATTTGTGTCCTGGCTTCAGCCTAATTAAAGCCAGGAGGTCAGTGATGGTAATACTCCCTGGTGATACATTGCAGTTCACTGAAGATGAAAAGTACGCAGGCCTTTCTGCTCTGGGAGGTCTCCTGGGCTAACCCATAATAAAAATAATAATTAAAAAGTATTGAGCCCTTGCTGTGAGCTAGAGTTCTTGTGAGGCACTTGAGTGCCCATCACAGTCCGTGGATAACACTATTATCAGATTTGAAGATGAGACAGATAGGCTAGGAGGGTCCAAGTCACTCACTAGGCTGCAGAGGTGGGGCTGGAGCTGAGGTCTGCCCACCACCTCCAAGCAGGAAGCAACCTCTGGGGAGTGGGAGAGTTGACACAACCAGGATCAAAACCTGGATCCCTCCTTCCCCAGCCGGTTCTCTTCCTGTTACATGGTGCTAAAGGCACTCTATATTTTGGATTATTAAACTTTAAGCAGCTTATAAACCCACTCCGTTTTGCTCACCCTGCAGCTGGGAGTGATTAGCTTAGTATGTGCCCTCCAGTCGGCACACAGAGTACAGGGGGGCCCAGCTTTGCTCTCTCCAGCTCCGTCTCCTCCTGCAGCATCTCAACCTGGGTGCCCATCAGAGGTACAGGTTTACAGGTGAACACTGATGCCCTCTGCAGATGAGGTAAATAAGAGTCTGAGGTAGGGTGGGGGCAGACACGAATGTTTTCTGAAAGCTCCAGGTGAGCCCCATGGCAGTTAGGGTTGGGAACCATGGACTGAGGCGTCAAGGTGTAAGTCCTGAAGGTGGCTGTGGAAATGGCACATCATCTCAGTCCTGTATGTGTCTCAGTCAGCATTGCAGAGGGAGAGATGGGTCCACATCAATTGTTTTATGTAACACTTAGCACAGGGCCACGCACTGGGAATCTATCTGTTTTGGATGCTAATCAGCTCAGTTGCTCAGTTATGCCTGACTTATTGTGATCCCATGGACTATAGTCTGCCAGGCTCCTCCATCCATGGGATTTTCCAGGCAAGAATACTGGATGGGGTTGTTATTTTCTCCTCCAGGGGAACTTCCCGACCCAGGGACTGAACCTGCATCTCCTGAGTCTCAATTTTCTTTTCATTTGTAAAGTACCAAAATTTAGCAGGTGCAAAAATTCCATCTGCTAATGCAGGAGATACAGGAGACTCGGGTTTGATTCCTGGGTCAGGAAGATCCCCTCAGTCATGTCCGACTCTTTGCGACTCCATGGACTGCAGCACACCAGGCTTCACTGTCCATCACCAACTCCTGGAGCTTGCTCAAGCTCATGTTCATCAAGTTGGTGATGCTATCCAACCATCTCATCCTCTGTCATCCCCTTCTCCTCCTGCCTAATCAAACTAATCAAACTGATCACATGGGCCACAGCCTTGTCTAACTCATTGAAACTATGAGCCATGCCATGTAGGGCCACCCAAGACGGCTGCGTCATAGTGGAGAGTTCTGACAAAACATGGTCCACTGGAGAAAGGAATGGCAAACCACTTCAGTATTGCTGCCTTGAGAACCCCATGAACAGTATGAAAGAGCTACAGTCTATAGAGTCACAAAGAGTCTGACACGACTGAGCATATACATAGTTGATGTTAATTTCAGGTGTATAACAAACAGATTCAGTTATACATACATATGTATATGTATATATATATTCTTTTTCAGATTCTCTTTCACTATAGATTATTATAAGATATTGAGTATAGTTCCCTGTGCTATATAGCATATTGTTATTGTTTATCTATTTCATATATATTAATAATTGTATGTATCTCTTAGTCCCAAGCTCCTAATTTGTCCCTCGCTCTCTTTCCCCTTTGGTAATCATAAATTGTGATTGTATGATTTCTACCCCTTTTCTCACTGTTTTTTTTTTTTTTTTTTACTTTTTTTTTATTTAACTATTTTTTAAACTATGTTTCAAAAGCAGTAACCTTGGTTTATAACATTATATAACTTTCATGGGTATAGCATTATATTTCTACTGTATACACTATGGCATGCTCAACACCAAAAGTTTAGTTTCCATCTCCCCTGTCTGCTTGGATGACTGGGTTCAGCTCCTCAGGTCCAGGGATTGGTGCTAAGCCTTCTGAGGGAAATGGCTTCTTGAGGACCCAGGATGAGGCCAGGTAGATGGGGGTACTTGATGTTCTTCTCCCAATGAGGAGACTAGGACCCAAGAGGCAGAGGAAGGCCTGTCCCTGGCAGGGTCCCTTTGACTCTCTCTCTGGAAATTTAAGGCCTTGACCTCACATTAGAATTAATAAGGAGTTAAAAAAAGAAACCTTCAGGGAGCCTGATTAACACAAACGAGCCAAGCTTGGGCATCAGTATTAAAAAAAAACCTCCCAGGGATGCTCCTGTTCCGTGAGGGTTGAGGACCACTGCTCTGGCACAGACTCTAAGCCCGCCCATAGGACCCCAGGCTGTCCTTCCCCTGGGGGCTCCTCCTCCTCCTCCCCCTCCTGTGGGTCATTGGAGCTGGGTTCAAAGGGCTCCTCAGGACTGCTTTTTCGGCAAAGCATCCTGTGTTAGTCCTCCTGGTAGGGCCATGAGAAGTTCCAAGTCCACAGAAAAATCCCAGCTCCTGAAAGATTCTCCTCATATCTGTCAGCTCCCTGCTGCCTGCACAGAACATTACTCTGGGAGGTTTTTCTTTCTTTCTTCTTTTTTTAATTCCAAGTTCCTGGCAGCCACTAAAAGTTCTCAAAGGCAGAAGCTGACTTTGATAGACTGTCAGTGGAGTTGAAAATTGCAACTTTTAACAATTTTCAAAACCCTCACTTTTCTGGTCTGTCTTTTGCTTTGGATATGAGTGTTAGTTGCTCAGTTGTGTCTGACTTTTTGCAACCCCATGGACTGTAGCCCAGATCTCTTCAAGAAAATTACAGATACCAAGGGAACATTACATGCAAAGATGGGCTCAATAAAGGACAGAAATGGTATGGACCTAACAGAAGCAGAAGATGTTAAGAAGAGATGGCAAGAATACACAGAAAAACTGTACAAAAAAGAGCTTCACGACCCAGATAATCATGATGGTGTGATCACTCACCTAGAGCCAGACATCCTGGAATGTGAAGTCAAGTGGGCCTTAGAAAGCATCACTACAAACAAAGCTAGTGGAGGTGATGGAATTCCAGTTGAGCTATTTCAAATCCTGAAAGATGATGCTGTGGAAGTGCTACACTCAATATGCCAGCAAATTTGGAAAACTCAGCAGTGGTCACAGGACTGGAAAAGGTCAGTTTTCATTCCAATCCCAAAGAAAGGCAATGCCAAAGAATGCTCAAACTACCGCACAATTGCACTCATCTCACATGCTAGTAAAGTAATGCTCAAAATTCTCCAAGCCAGGCTTCAGCAATATGTGAACCATGAACTTCTAGATGTTCAAGCTGGTTTTAGAAAAGGCAGAGGAACCAGAGATCAAATTGCGAACATCCACTGGATCATTGAAAAAGCAAGAGAGTTCTAGAAAAACATCTATTTCTGCTTTATTGACTATGCCAAAGCCTTTGACTGTGTGGATCACAATAAACTGTGGAAAATTCTGAAAGAGATGGGACTACCAGACCACCTGACCTGCCTCTTGAGAAACCTATGTGCAGGTCAGGAGGCAACAGTTAGAACTGGACATGGAACAACAGACTGGTTCCAAATAGGAAAAGGAGTACGTCAATGTATATTGTATGTATATCGTCACCCTGCCTATTTAACTTCTATGCAGAGTACATCATGAGAAACGCTGGGCTGGAAGAAGCACAAGCTGGAATCAAGATTGCTGGGAGAAATATCAATAACCTCAGATATGCAGATGACATCACCCTTATGGCAGAAAGTGAAGAGGAACTAAAAAGCCTCTCAATGAAAGTGAAAGAAGAGAGTGAAAAAGTTGGCTTAAAGCTCAACATTCAAAAAACAAAGATCATGGTATCTGGTCCCATCACTTCATGGGAAATAGATGGGGAAACAGTGGAAACAGTGTCAGACTTTATTTTTTTGAGCTCCAAAATCACTGCAGATGGTGATTGCAACCATGAAATTAAAAGATGCTTACTCCTTGGAAGGAAAGGTATGACCAACCTAGATAGCATATTCAAAAGCAGAGACATTACTTTGCCAACAAAGGCCCGTCTAGTCAAGACTATGGTTTTTCCAGTGGTCATGTATGGATGTTAGAGTTGGACTGTGAAGAAAGCTGAGCGCTGAAGAATCGATGCTTTTGAACTCTGGTGTTGGAGAAGACTCTTGAGAATCCCTTGGACTGCAAGGAGATCTAACCAATCCATCCTAAAGGAGACCAGTCCTGGGTGTTCATTGGAAGGATTGATGCTGAGGCTGAAACTCGAATACTTTGGCCACCTCATGGGAAGAGTTGACTCATTGGAAAAGGCTCTGATGCTGGGAGGGATTGGGGGCAGGAGGAGAAGGGGACGACAGAGGATGAGATGGCTGGATGGCATCACCGACTCGATGCACATGAGTCTGGGTGAACTCCGGGAGTTGGTGATGGACAGGGAGGCCTGGCTTGCTGTGATTCATGGGGTTGCAAAGAGTCAGACATGACTGAGCGACTGAACTGAATTGGACTGTAGCCCACCAGGCTCCTCTGTCTGTGGGATTGTCCATCAAGAATACTGGAGTGGGTTGCCATTTCCTTCTCTGGGGGAATCTTCCTGACCCAGGAATTGAACCTGGGACTCCTGCACTGCAAATTCTTTACCATCTTTGCCTTTCTTTGGACAGCCTGCTGGATACGCACAGTGCACTTCATGGGCCTGCGTGCCACCCACCCCACCCCTCCTCCAGCCCCTAGAAGTTAATGCAGCACCTGACACTGTGTCCCTCTCTACCATCACAGCCTGGCAATTTAAAAACTCTCACTGTCCTGGTTCTGTCCACTCCCTGGCTCAGCCCTTTGGCCTGACTCCACTGCCCGGGTCAAAAGTGTGGCCTCAGTGCCCAAGATAGGAGCCGCAGTGCCCAGAGGCTGTGCCTGCATCACCTCGCTCTCCCGCTTTCCCCTTCTCCACTTCCTCCTCCAAAACCAGCCCTTCCTCTGCAAAGATAAGGCTCTCTTCTCAATTTTTGCATCCCCTTCCCTTGATTCCCATTTCCCTTTTTTCCTAATGCAGGCGGCCCTTTGTGAAGGGAGGGGGCGTGGGTTTTGCACAAATATTTAATCTTTTCTAATCTGCCCTCTGCACTGCCTGTCAGTTCCCGGGGCTGAAACCGCTCTGTTTGCTTTAGCTGGTAACAGGATACTGTTTTGAAAACTGATGCAGAAGTCCGATTACTTATGAATCCTGGCTTTATTTTGCATGAATGCTTTTCAAGGCCAACTATAGATTTATTTTTTCTTCCCTGCCAAGAATTATGCTGCCAGTGGGGGCGTGGTAGTGGGTGGGTGGGGCAGCCTAGAGATGCCTTTAACTTTTCACCCTGTGGGCTGGAAATCCAGCAGCGCGGCGCAGACCTGGTGAAACAAACTCGGCCTCTGTGTTGCTGGCGGGTTCCGTCAGAGAAGATCTCCCCCTCTCCCTCCAGGAAATGCCATTGTTTCACCCAAAATGTAATTCCACCTACTGAATTATCTGCAGTCCCTGTTAGAAATCACCTGTTCAACATACTGAAGAAAGAACAGTGTATCAATAGAAATAGAATAAGAATAAAGGAAGCCCTTTAGGGAAGCCCTGGTCGCTCAGCGATAAATAATCTGCCTGCCAATGCAGGAGGTACAGGTTTGATCCCTGGGTTGGGAAGATCTCCTGGAGAAGGAAATGGCAACCCACTCCAGTATTCTTGCCTGGGGAATCCCATGGACAGAAAAGCCTGGCGGACTACAGTCCCGGGGTCACGAAAGAGTCAGATCTGACTTAGGGACTAAACAACAATAAACTGATTTTTATTAAAAGGGTGGTTTGTGCCCTGTGCTTCTAAGTGTGAAAATATAAGTTGCTCAGTTGTGTCCAACTCTTTGCAACCCCATGGACTGTAGCCCGGCAGGCTCCTCTGTCCGTGGGTTTCTTCAGGCAAGAATACTGGAGTGGGTTGCCATTTCCTTCTCCAGGAGACCTTCCCAACCCAGGGATCGAACCCAGGTCTCCCGCATTGCAGGCAGATTCTCTACTATCTGAACCACCAGGGAACCCCTATGTGCTTCTAACATTGTGGCTAATCCCCACCACAGCTGTGTATGTCAGATATTATTCCCACTTCACAGGAGGTGAAACAGCATGGTAACAGCATGGTCAGGTTTTTCAGAACAGCACCCACTTTAACTCTTTTCTCTCAATGTCAGACCAAATGGCCTAACATATATAATTGTTTGGAAAATGTGACCCGATATCATATTTTTCTGTTGAAGTCACCCCAAAAGTGGTCAAGGAGTCTGTGGAAACATAGACCTCATAAAATTATGGACTGAGAGCTTTTGGTGAAGTTTGGAGGAGAATAAGCAGTGGGGAAAGAAAGAGCCCTTTGCAAAAATTGGCCTAGAATCCAGACCTGAAAATGCTCCTGGTTAACCCAAACCTGCAGTAATAAGGGAAAGAGGAAATGAATTATGGGACAGCGCAGTCACTATGGTGCTGTTCTCATGGATCACAGAGATTTTAGAAAATATTAATTGGGGGAAACCTTGGAGCATAGTAAGTGAAAAGCGTGGCCTACAAAAATAAAGCTTCATAATTCCAACTTTATAAAAAATAGAAAAAAAAATGGAAAGAAAGCCAGAAGCATTAATGGTAGTTATCATTAAGTAGTTATCATTGAGGAGAATATTTTTAAGGTTTTGAAGAATAGTTTCTATATGTTGAATAATGAGTATGTATACTTGTGAAAACCAGAGATCACCCGATAAAGGGACCATAAGCCAGGGAAGGCAAATACCACAGTTCAACGTTCATGGTTTCATTTGGGTTGTGAAGGAAGCACAACCCATCAACAAGGAAGTCTCATGGTCAAAACTGTTCAAGTTGCAGCCTCATGTAAGGAAATATGTTCTTTGTCTTTCTGCCCCTTCCCTTCTCCAGTGAGACTGTTCATTACCACCTGGCCTTCTGACCTTTCTGCTGTTACAGAAGGATCAACTGACACGGATGTGTTGTGTCTCTGTGATTCAGATGGTTTGCATGTGCCTCTTTTCCCCAATCTCCTGAACTGTAGAAATAACTGGATATGAGGCAGAAAGAAAACGAGGCAAAGATATGGTCACCTAGCCAAGCCACCGTGCTGTGTAGCTGCCTTGAGGTCCCTAGAGGAAGCTCATTGCAGTCCAGAAACTCTGCTACAGTTGGGGTGACCATGCATTCCCCTGCACTCCCAGGCTCTGGCTCTTTTGGAAGCTGGTTGTGTGAATTTCCATCCAGGACATCATAGCCCATCAGGAACTCCTAGCAACCTGACCCTCCATGGAGCGGCTGCCCCGGATGACGGTGAAGTCTGTCATGCTTTCTCAGGCCATGTCTACTCCTCAACTGAAAGAAATGATTTTCATGTTTTAGATTTTTTTTTTTGATGTCGTTGTTAGGAGAAACTGAAAATCTATTTCCAAGTGCCTTAGAAAATGTAGAAGGTAATATAGATCTTAGTTGTTTATGTTAATATAATTTTGTTAAATAAAGATAATTAGGGAATAGGAGTGACGGCTTCCTTGGTGGCTCAGATGGTAAAGAATCCGCCTGCAATGTGGGAGAACTTGGGTTCAATCCCTGGATCAGGAAGATTCCCTGGAGAAGGGCATGGCAACCCATTCCAGTATTCTTGCCTGGAGAATTCCATGGACAGAGGAGCATGGCGGGCTACAATCCATGGAGTTGCAAAGAGTCAGACACAACCGATTGAATTTCACTTTTAGAAACTATAAAAGGGAATATAGATCTTAGTTCTTTATTTTAATATAATTTTATTAAACAAAGATAATTAGGGAACGGGAGTAATATTTTCCTCTTGAATTTCAGAGGGCATTGATTGTGGAAAATTATCCAAGACCATGCATTTTTTATCCTAAATTATTATTTATGGAAATGCTAAATGAAACACTGGAGAGAAATAGTAGGTTTGCATGCTTAGAACACTTATGAGTTTTGCACAGAGGTCAGTCAAATTGTAGGGCCAGCCAGTTTCCCTTCATTTTGGATTTCAAAACACTTTTTTTGTTGTTATTAAAAAAAATTTCCTCTAGTCTTTGAATGACTGGCACCTGGTTCCGTGCCCACCTAAGTCGTTAACATGGTACCACTGGTTTTAACAATGCAGGAGATTTGGCCAAGAATGGGTACTGTGAGGTGGATGAATGACAATAATAATGGAAAATACATATTTATGGACTTTTACAGGGACTGATTATTAATTTAGTAGAGCTTAATGGACTCTCAATTTTGTAGATTGTCTTCAGCCCTGTTAAAGAATTGTTTTTTTGATTCTTACATCAGAAGTTTCAAAAGCTTTTTTTCCCCTATGCCTTGTAATACCTATTAAATTGTCACAGGATTATGTTTGTTTAGACATATATAAAAGTTTATTTGTTTGGCAAGTAGCATTCAGATTTTTTAAAGCCTATTCCTGTGAGAAAAGCCTGTGGATGTGAAATGAGCCAATAGTAAAACCCAGGCAGTTGGCAATGAGAGAGTGTTTATGGGTTACTTTGGTACTATCATAAAACCCATCGACCTGACTAGTGAGGACTTCCTTCCAACCGGGCAACATATTTCCAAGCATAACCATTTTTCCAACAAACCTCAAGTTAGTGCATTCTCAAGGTCAGATTGCATTCAACTTGACCCTAAAGTTCTAACAAGACAGCCCAACCACTTTTAACTCTAGCCAGGACAGAGAATGGACAAGACAAAACTCAGCATAGCAGAGCTGCCCAAAAGAGAAACCGTCTCTGCATGGAGCAGAAAGCATCCTGGGAATATCTTTGGGATCTGGGCTCCTCAGCCCACAATTCCAGGTAATGAAGTATCTTTTAGATAGTCAGGTCAGTTTCCAGACCAAACTAATAAAATCTGTAGGTCTAAGTCTAGAAACAATCTTGTTCTGAGGATGTAAGTGCTTTTGATAGTGATAGTGAAGGTTGCTAAGTCGTGTTCGACTCTTTACAGTCCCATGGACTCTGCCCATGCGGATTCTCCAGGCAAGAATACTGGAGTGGGTTGCCATGCCCTCCTCCAGGGGTTCTTCTCAACCCAGGGATCGAACCCAGGTCTCCTGCATTGCAGGTGGATTCTTTACTGTTTGAGTCACCAGGGTTTTTGATAGATTAAACTTAAATGGATGTTGGAATACATGGGGAACACTGGAGCTAAGAGCTGCAACTTCAGTATTTGGTCCTATTAGAATGTCTCTCACAACTGCCTGGAGGAAGTGGGAACATTCTCTCCAGGACAGTGGAGCTGAGAAAGGGCTATACATCCAATGACGAGGAGAAGGACTCAATGCTCCAGGACAGGGGTCAGCAAACTACTGTCATTCCTCTAGTGTTCCCCTGGACCCGGGAATTGTATTTTTAAAATATGCAGCCATAAAGAAGAGAAGTTTTTTTCTCCTAGGACTAGAACATTTTATAGGTTACTTTTCAAGTCTTAACCTTGTGCTATTATGACATCATTGAAACTGAGTCAGGGTGAAGTCAAGACATTTAAATGGAAATATTTATTTCCTTAAAAATATACCTTAACTTTCGCTCTCCAACTTTGAGAAGGACCATCAGGAGGATGGAGGAGAAGATGACATGACCACTCTCACTAGGGCCTGTCATGAAGCATCCTTGATACTGTCCAGTTCATGAAACCTCACATCCCTTTTTCCACTCAGACAGGTCTCTGCCCTCACAGTTCTTCTTCCAGCCTTGCCTGGGGAGGAGAGGGAAGAAGGAACAACAGAGCAAAGTGTGACAGCCCAAATGCTCTGAGGCTCAAAAACCATATAGACAAGTAACCCACTTAACCAGCAGTGCCCAGCGTTTAGTGTCATTTGTTTCTGGTCCTGATCCAAGTCCTGATCTAAAGACTCCATCTTTTTTGCCTTAAGACTTCCCTCTCCCTGGTTTTCTCCTAGTCTATATGAGCCTCAGCAACAAGCAAACAACTTTTATAAGGATGGGGCATTTAGTTAAACATCCACATCTCTTAAAATTTGGGTTCTGCAAGTGAGTGACCCAATCAGCGATGTTCACAAGAAAACACAGCCGCAGAGAGCCAGTGGGCACTGGCTAAGCCATAGCTCACACACAACCTGGGGAAGTTTCCTGTCAATTTCTCATGTAACCGACATGGTTATTTTCCTCTCACTGCCACTGACTTCCCGAATCGTATCCAAATTTAGAGCAAGCTCGAGCTTTTTCTTCTGGTGTATTGTCTTCACTGATGCTCTCCAGTTCACATGAGAAAACAGCCCTCTCTTCATTGTTTGGAACATCTTGATATGAAAAGCAATTGCAAATAATTCTGACTCCCTAACCCTCTACCCCCCATACTAATCCCATGTTCACTGCATACCCACACAGCAATGGAGGATGACATAGATGAGGTCAAGTGGAAATTGCTGGACCACTCTGCAGAGGGGAACTTGTTCCCATCTCCTGCAGCTTTGATGAACACACACACAAAGGGTTTCACCCATGTCAGCTTGTCTCCCAAGGAGACTCTTACCAGTAGTTCATGCCATCCGTTTCTTTAACAATTTTCTTGGCACAGATAATTGCATCCGTGAGGTCATCAGTCATCAAGGCTGTAAGAGAGAGCAGTAGAGGGTTAGCTGAGAATTTGCTGTTAGAGGAGGGGAAGCCCAAATCAGATTTTCTTCACTTTTCTCACTGCATTTTGGAGCAAGAGGGTTGGAAGAACTATGAGCTGTCTCCTTTTTGTTGTTGTTGTTCCACTTCTTCACAAAGAAAAGATTGTTTTTGTTTCTAGGCCATCCACATCTTGAAGTTTAGGACTCTTTGACAGAGGAATAGACCAGCCCTGAAGGGCTTTTGGAAGTGTGTTTAGGGAAAACACAATAGGAAAAATTTTTTTTGGAAATGTGTTTAGGTAAAACACAATAGGAAAATGTTTCTGTCCTAAAGAAACATAAAAGCTGGACAGGACAGTAGTGTTTTCTTTACTCATGTTAATTTGGCATGTAAGATCTCCTTATAGGTAATGATTAAACTTCCATTTATTGTAGCTTTCTGTTTTGTGCATTAAACTTTTTTTTATACCCAAAATATTTTTCACATGAAGAAAACTTTAAGCTTTATGTGAAACCTTTGCCTTTATTACTTTTTCTATGGCTTTCAGACATAACAAATCTTTCAACTGAAACTGTATTAATTCATATCACTTCACCAGAAGTGACCTCAAAATCCTTCTCAACACGAATATGACAGGAAAAGGCAAATAAACAAAAAAGCCCAACGTCATTTCTGTTTCAGGTTGCGTTCTCCAGAAGTATATATGGAGGTGAGTTTGGGGTGCAAGGTGTTTTTGTTAGGGATCCACACCTGTAGAAGAATGGGGGGAAGCAGCAGTGGGCAGGGGAGACTGTAGCTGCGATCTGCAGAGGATGTTCTGCTAGACCTGCACACAGAGAGCAAGGCTCCCACTGGGGGTGAAGCGGGTTGCTAGTCTGGAGACGCCGTGCACAGGTCGGTGGGAAGGGTGGGTGCTGCAGGCCCAGGCTGTGCAATTCATGGAGAGTGTCTGTCAACGTCCCACTGTGTTCTACCATTTTGTTGTCCAAGTAAGATGTTTTGCAAATACCAAAAAACAAACAACAACAAGTTGCATGGAAGCGTGAATTTCTTTAGGAAAATATATTAAAGGGGTAGGGGGCGGGGGAATAAAGAACCTGGCTCTGGGCTAAAATGTGGAAACACAGTGAAATCACCACAGTGGGGCAGCAAAGGGGCAGAAATGAGCCCAGGGAGCACGTATGTACAAGGACCTGAGCCAACAGTGGCTTCTGCTCAGTGTTCAAATAGACAATTCTGTTTAGTCACACATGGATAAGGAGAGGGTTCTGTTGAATATCAAACATCATTCAAGAGAATCTTTTATTCTCCCCCATCCAACAACAGAAAACAGCAACAATCTACACAAAAAACAACCAATTCTATTTGGTGGAGTTCTGCAAAACCCCAAAATTTACATCTCCTTGTCCTTTCTGAAGTAGCAACAGCCAACTCAGATACCAGGCTGGTAGGAGAAACAGAGATTAATATAGGTGGGCTATACTAGGTATAGAAGGCAATGACTGCTTCCTTAAAGTCTATTTTAATAAGGACTAAGTTATTGGAGGGAAACAAAAATGGCTATTATATTATTATATGCATGTGTGTGTATATACATAGATATATTTATATCTCTATATAAAAAATACTATGTCCAAATAATTTGGGGAAGGTTGACAGTAATTTGAGGCACATGGTCTGGTCTGGGATTGAGAAGAGGACTAGCTTCAGTAGATGGGCATGAAGTGCGTGTATTTTGTACACACATGAGATGCCACCTACGTTGCACACACACCCCAATGCTAGCTTGTTTCCAGGTTTCCATGACGAATAGCCCTACTTCTGTAATCCATGGGACAGAATGACATTGTCCCTAATTATAGCCTCTCTGGCCTGAGGCTGGGGGAAGACAGTCATGGAGGGTGATTAGGATATAAAACCAACATCCTGTTTTCTATTTTAAAGCTTTCCCTAAAACTCCCAAGCTCTTTTTATGAGAAAACAGATATGACTGATCCTTCACCTCTAACTATAAGCCATCTAACATTTTAATTTCTGAGAATCCACTGTTGTCTTGCAAATAAATATAAATTTAGCCCACATTTCAATAATTGTTCATTGGACAATATTCAGTTAGTAAACTGCACATAAAGTCAAGCTTGGCCATGATGCACTAGAGATTTTCTCTCCTACTGTAACAGCTAGACAGCTAGACAATAGGGAATGAATGCAGAATCTTTGAGGGATAGAAACCAGATGAGGTGAGCCTTGGGATTGCTGTGACTTTCTGCCCAGAGGCACTTTCCAGACCACAAAGGTAGAATCCAGGCAGGCTAAGGCAATGTAAGTAGAGATCAGAGGCCAAGACAGTTGGAATTTGTGGAGAGGGGCCCCTGTGAGGAAGGAGCCACCCAGGACTGTGCCAGAACTCTGCAGAGAGAGACCTCTGAGTCTTTGACTGAAAAACTCCATGAGAGTAAGCAGAAAACTGCTACCAGGAACCTCAGCAATTGCAGGGCTCACGTGGGGAGTCGTGATCTGTTACTGGCCAGAGGAGAAAGATTTTGCTGAGCCCTTGTTTATTCAAGAGATGCTATAGATAAATACCTTGATAGTAAGGCTGCACGAGCCCTCCCATAAAGACTGCTCTAGAATGTACCGGACCAGAATTAACTACTTGCCAAGATGAACTTCAATAATCCTTAAAGGAACACAGCATAATCCAGACACTCAACAATGTAATATACACGCAGTCTAGTATCCAGTAAAAAATTGATGAAATGTACAAAAAGGTATAAAAACATAATTCACAGCCAGAAGAAAGACCTAGAAATGACAGAGATGATTGAATTAGATAAGAAATTTAAAACAGTGCTTATAAATATGTTTATTGATAACAAGGACTTATAGGAAAACATCAATCAAATGAAAGAAATAATATAATTACCTGGCATTGAAAAAATACAATATCTGAAATGAAACATTCAGTTGCTGAATTTAATAGATCAGGCACTGCACAAAAATGATCAGAGATCTTGAACATAAAATGATTGAAAATAAAACACAGAAAGGGAAAAGTTCTGAAAAAAAAAGAAGAGTCTCGGTGACCAGTGCAAATACAAAAATGATCTAGGATATGTGTTATTAGACTCTTAGAAGGAGAACGTTTAAACATTATTCACTCAGGGATCCAAAATTTTAGTGAATATCAAGCAAAATAAACATGAAAAAATAGGCATTTGTGATCAAATTGCTAGATATTGTTGATGAAGAAATTGTAAAAGGGGATGGAGAAAAAGGACATGATACACATAGGGAACTCAAGTGAGAAAATCACTGATTTCTCATAATAAACAAGTCAAGCAGAAGATAATGGACATATTTAGTAAACTGGGAGAAAAATATGTCAGCTTGAAAGTGAAAGTGAAGTCGCTCAGTTGTGTCCATGGACTGAAGCCTACCAGGCTCCTCCGTCTATGGGATTTTCCAGGCAATAATACTGGAATGGGGTGTCATTTCCTTCTCCATCTGTCAGCTTAGAGTTTTATATATGTAGAAAATATCTCTTATAGAAGAAAATGCAATATAGACATTTTCAGACACACAAAAGCAGGAAGATGCTTCCTAGAAGAATTCTACTCCAGGAAATTGTTCAAGGATGTTCTTTAGGCTGAAAGGAAATAGCCCTTAACTGTGTGTCCAAACGAAGGCACCAAAGGTATAGAGAATGTTGTAATTGGTAAATGTGTGTGTGCTCAGTCGTATCTGACTCTTGTGACCCCATGGACTGCGGCACGCCAGGATCCTCTGTTCATGGAATTTTCCAGGCAAGAATGCTGGAGTGGGTTACCATTTCCTTCTCCAGGGCATCTTCCCAACCCAGGGATAGAATCTGAGCCTCTTGCATTGGTAGGTGGATTCTTTACCACTGAACCACCTGCTGCTGCTGCTAAGTCTCTTCAGTCCACACAGTGTCCGACTCTGTGCGACCCCATAGACGGCAACCCACCAGCCTCCCCCGTCCCTGGGATTCTCCAGGCAAGAACACTGGAGTGGGTTGCCCCTTCCTTCTCCAATGCATGAAAGTGAAAAGTGAAAGTGAAGTCGCTCAGTCGTGTCTGACTCTTCACAACCCCATGGACTGGAGCCTACTGGGCTCCTCTGTCCATGGGATTTTCCAGGCAAGAGTACTGGAGGGGGTGCCACTGCCTTCTCCGAATGAACCACCCGGAAAGCCCCAAATGATAAATATTATGGTAAATGTAAAGAGATCCTTCTCATCTGAACATTTTACTTAAAAGTTAGTCATTAAAAGCAAAAATAATAAAAAATTTACTGTGTCTATACATGTTGTGAGGTGTAGAGCATGCATGTAATGTATGTAGAAATGCATACATCACGCTTCCCTGGTGGCTCAATGGTAAAGAATCCGCCTGCCAATGCAAGAGACACGGGTTTAATCGCCGGTCTGGGAATACCCTACATGCTTTGGAGTAACCAAGCGCATGTGCCACAGCTACTGAACCTGTGCTCCAGAGCCCGGGGACCACAACTTCTGAGCCCATGACTACAACTACTGAAGCCCATACGCCCTAGAGCCCATGCTCCAAAACAAGAGAAGCCACCACAATGAGAAGCCTGAGCATAACTAGAGTAACCTCTGTTTGCTGCCACTAGAGAAAAAGACCACACAGCAACAAAGACCCAGCACAGCCAAAAATAAATAAATAAAATTATTTTTTAAAAGCATTGTGAAGTGTATAACATGTGGAAGTAAAAAGGATGACAACTTAGCACAGAAGACATGATGGGTAAAATTGAACCACAATAGTATAAAATTCTTATGCAGCAGATCCTTGAAAAACATTGGTTTGGATTTTTTTTTCAGTGAATATATTGGAAACATTTTTTTTGAGATTTGTGACAGTTTGAAAACACTTGTAAACCACATAGCCTAGAAATATCAAAAATTAATAGTTAGATATGTCATAAATGCATAAAATATATGTAGGCACTCAGTTTAGTTCAGTCGCTTAGTTGTGTCCAACTCTTTGTGACCCCATGGACTGCAGCACGCCTAGGCTTCCCTGTCCATCACCAACTTCCAGAGCTCACTCAGACTCATGTGCATTGAGTTGGTGATGCCATCCAAACATCTCATCCTCTGTTGTTCCCTTCTCTTGTGTAGGCACTAGTCTATCCTTAATAGGCACAAGGTGAGTGATTATTTAATATAAAACTAACAATGTGTAAGCTTCCCTGGGCTTCCCTAGTGGTTCAGACGATAAAGAATCTGCCTGCAGTGCTAGAGACCTGGGTTCAGTCCCTGGGTTGGGAAGATCCCCTGGGGAAGGGAACAGCTACCCACTCCAGTATCCTTGTCTGGAGAGTCCCATGGACAGAGAAGTCTGGAGAGCTACAGTCCATGGGGTCACAAAGAGTCAGACACAACTGAGCAACTTTCACTTTAGCTCCCTTCCTGTTTTATAACTTTGCCTTCAGAGAATTAAATCACCGTACAGTATGTCTCTTTCTCTCATTTAAAAATGCAACAATGCTTCCAATACTTTATTATGAATATGACTGCAATACTGCATGCCATAAAAATTTTCTAACCATTCATTAG
This sequence comes from Bos grunniens, assembly GCF_055505025.1. Lineage (NCBI taxonomy): Eukaryota > Metazoa > Chordata > Mammalia > Artiodactyla > Bovidae > Bos > Bos grunniens. The sequence continues at coordinate 48,053,596 of NC_141177.1, read as the reverse complement.
AGTATAGGCTGGGCTATTGTGAGGCAATTGTATTGATGGCACTAGGCAATCATAAAGTGATCATATTGTTGCTTCTTGGTTATTAATGCATGAATCATTATACCTATAAATATGAATTCCTTTTTCACATTATCTTTTCATTTTAGTAATGAAAAGATAGTAATAGATAGTCCAGTGTTAGTAATATATATAACATCTACAGTGTTTTGTATCATCTAAAATATCTAAAACAAAATTGATGTGGGTACTGACAGATAATTCATCTTACAAACAGGTGATATAAGCTTACAGAATCAATACATATGATAGAGTAAATGTATTTTCTCTTCCTTATCATTTTCTTAATAATGTTTTTTTCTCTAACTTACTCTATTGTAAGGATACAGTATATAATACATATACAAAATATGTGTTAATCATCTGTTTATGCTGTTGGTAAGGGTTCTAGTCAATGGTAGGCTTTAGTAATACCTTGTTCAAGTGTCAACTTTATTATATGTGAAGTGGCATAATGTTATTTGGAGGTGGAAAGTGATGCATATTGTAAACCCTAGAAGATATGCTAAAAATAAAACAGAAATAAAGTTAATAAGGGCTTTCCTGGTGGCTCAGATGGTAGAGAATTAGTCTGCAATGCAGGAGACCCGAGTTTGATCCCTGGATTTGGAAGATCCCCTGGAGAAGGGAATGGCTACCCACACCAGAATTCTTGCCTGGGAAATTTCATGGACAGAGGGGCCTGGAGGGCTACAGTCCATGGGGTCGCAAAGAGTCAGACACAACTGAGAGACTAATTAAGCATGCACACATATACTTAAAAAGCCAGTGATAGAAATAAAATCAAATACTGGAAAATATTCACTTAATCCAAAAGTCAGGAAAAATAAACCAAGAGTAGATGGGTAGATGGAACAAATAGGAAACAAATAACAACATGGTGGATTTTAAAGTAATCATATCAGCAATTACATTAAATATAAATAATCTAAATCAAAGTTCAGCACAAACTATGGCCCACAGACCCACCCTCCATTTTTGTACATAAAGTTTTATTAGAACACAATGATGCCTATTCATTTCTATACTGTCTGTGGCTGCTTTTGTGCTGTATGACAAGTTGAATAATTACAAAAGAGACTATATGGCTCACAAAACATAAATTATTTATTATTTATTCCTTTCATAAAAAGATCCCTGATCTAAACATTCCTGTGAAAAAGCAGAGATTGTTGGACAAGCTCTAAAAGCAGCATTCAATTATATGCTGTCTATAAGAAATTCATTCTAAATTAAATATACCAAAGATATTAATAATAGTTGTTTTCATTTTGCTGTATATCTCTGCTTTCAACAAATTACTTTTATCTGGTTTTTGTTGTTGGTGATGGTCTCATTTTCTCATGCCAGTGACAGCCTATGAAGTCTAGTCATTGGCAGATTTCTAGTTAGCTGCACTTATTTAAGAGAAGGATGCTAAAAAAAAAAAAAAAAAATAGCTGATTAGGAATCCAGTAGAGAGGTGGGGATTTTCAACTGTGCATCTCACTGAGGGAGATCTAGCTAGTTTGTTCACTGGGAAGCCCCCACTCAGAATCTAGTTTTCCTTTTCCTCTGTCTGGATTCCCTAGACTAGGGTCTTCTCTTCTGGAAAGACTAGGCTGGCTGCCATCGTTCAGGGATCAGAGTGGAGGGAGGTAACTGGAACTACAGGAACTTGACTCCCTCTTAGGATGGAGCTCTCACACTCAAAGGTTGGTGAGGTTCCTCAATGAGAGAATTTCTACCTATTCTGTCCAAGAGAGCTCCAGTAACTTGCCAGGGTTGGGAGGCACAGTCAATAGATGAATGGAATCAGGAGATGAGTCAGCTGCTGTTTAACTGACTTTCCAATTAATCATACCGTTTTTAGCCTGCCTTCAGCCCAGTTTCTGGAAGTAGCTGATGTTGCTGATTTCTGAGCTCTTTTGGGATCCTGTGGTTGCTTTTTGGCTTTCCCACGGTCAGCTTAGGATTCAGATTTCTCTAATTGCTAAATTAGTCACCATTAGTCCTCTCACTTTCAGCTTGGAACAGTATTTACACATCCGACCGCCATATTTAACTGGAAGACTCTAGTGGCAAGCTCATAGGGTATGCTAATGAGATTAACCAGGAAGGGGAGGGTTTTTAAAAGTCCTATCTGTAGAAAAGTGAAGGTATTAAATGTTTTAGTCTGGGAGATAAGATTTGGAGATGAGAAGTACCTCCTAATCATCATTTTCAAACATTTGATAAGTTGAAGGCAAAAGGAGAAGGGGGCAGCAGAAGATAAGATGGTTAGATAGCATCACCGACTCGATGGGCATGAATTTGAGCAAACTGCAGGAGATAGTGGAGGACAGAGGAAACTGGCATGCTACAGTCCATGGGGTCACAAAGAGTCGGACAAAACTAAGCAACTGAACAACAACAATGTATAAAACAGAGAAAATTGGTTTTTAATAAATCCAGAAGGAGAAACCAGCATTAATGGGAGAACACTATGAGGAGATGGATTTTGGCTCAACAAAAGAATGTTCTAAAATAAAGGCTGACCAAAAATTGAGTGGTTGGCCTCAGGAGGTAGTGAGCATTCCACAGTAAAGTAGGGGCAGGGACTACTAATTTATTAGGTAAATTAACACAGTGTGCGGTCATTCATACATTCACACTTGGTTACTGATTATCTTGTGCATGTCTACGAGAAATTAAAAATTTATTTCCTGCTCTTAAGGAATTTGCTGGAGAATATTTTATGGCTCCTTGTCTTCAGTCTTTTGACCTTCCCTCCATTGATTTAGTCAATGAATATTTCTTGAGCTCCAATGGCCAGGGAGCATTCTAGGCATTGAGAATGCATCAGTGATTGAACTAGAACTCCTGCCCTCATGGGGTTTGCATTCTACAGGTGAGCAAACAAGACCGTCATTTACTTTGCTTCATCCTTCTACTGCTGTCTCTTGCATGTTCTTCTCTATACTGCCAGCCATGACCATCATTCTGGTCTGTTTATTTCTCACCTCAACAATTGGAGGGGCAATTAAATTGTCTCTTCTTTAATCTCTCATATCCAGCTTGCATATTCATTTTTCTGAAGCAATGCCACTGACCCATTCTGATTTCCTAGTGTGGGCAGAAATCAGTGCACTCTCCTCAGCTTGGGTCCAAGGCCCTTCATGGTCAGGTAGTCATCAAACTTTCCAACCACATGTCCTGTTATATTTTATGCACGTTTTTGCTTTTTTGTTCTCCTTAACTGGAATAACACTTCTCTATCCTTGAATTTCCAAATCTTATCTATCTTCCAAATATTAAATAAAATATCATGATGTCTATAAAGCTTCCCATGACTTTATTAATAACATCTCTTTCCTCTGCAGCTCACACCTGTTTACAGTCATTTATATAACTTTGTATAAGCATTCTTAACACCAGAATTCATGTCTGAAGAGTCCTGCTATGCTCAATTCTATGCCCACATATATTTCCTGAGTGATTAAAGAGAAAGACTTAGAAATAAATTCTAGCATCATTTCTACTGTTGAAGAAGTGCTGTGTGAAGTGAATTTGTCTCATTCTGTATAAAGAAGCTTCAACTGCATCTTTTGAGTGGATTGCTTATGGAAAGCAGCTAGCAAACATCTTTCTCCTTCTTAACGAACATATTTAACCTCTCTATGCATGGAAGTGTAGTCAGGTCGTTTGTCCAGGCCCCTGTTTTTGTGCTGGATGGAATAAACCCTGGATGGAATAAACCATCTTTGGACAAGTTGACCACAAGGTTGTGAGTGCCACTTTGGGAAACTCTTGAATAATTTATAATAATTTATTTACAGACCCACTTGCACATCTGAACTTCCAAATTTTGGTTAAAGCAGAAGATGGGTAGATACTCCATGGTTAGCTTTCCTGTCTGTTCCTAAGGATGATATTTGCGGAATCAAAAGCCTACCTGAGCAGGCCACGTGACAGCGGTTTTTCTCTTGTAGCTTTGTACTTCTGCACCACGTGTCGCTGTTTATCTGAAAGATGCCATAGTCGGTGCTTCCGTCCTCCAGTTGGGTCTGAGCCGTGGTGTTGTAGTGGCTCTCATAGTAGGCCATGCAGATCCCTAGAGGGGAAAAAAAGCCAGGAGTGTCAATAAAAGAAATTCATCGTTTCCTCCTACCTGCTCTTAGGGGAGAGTTCCCTTATAGGTATTACACCGATGCTTTGCTCCCGACACGCCCTGGGGAGTGTCAGGGCAGGTAGCACACCTGAGAGGCACAGGCTGGGCAGGGTGGCACACCTAGTCAGCAGCTGACCCTGGACCAGACTAAGTATCAGGTCTGCCCCTTGCAATGCCAGCAAGAGGGGCTGTTTTCTCCTTCCCTTGCTGATGTCAATCACACAGGACTCCGGGAGTGAGGACAGGAGGGGCAGGGAGGGGGAGGGAAGCTCTGGAGAGCAGTTGGGGAGGACATGTGAATAGCCAGCAGCCGTCGCTGGTGGGGCAGAGCAAGGACAGGCTGGAAGCCAAAAGAAGTGGATATGGGAGGGGCCTTTGACATCTCAAGGAAGAGTTAAAGGGCAGGAAGAGAACAGGAAGGGAGAAATCTCACAGTTTCCAAGGCTAAAGCCTCGGTAATTGTCCAGGCTGGCCCTCGAAAATATTTTTGCCAGTTTACATCGAGTGTAGACTTTGGGCTCAACGACTGTGACCAGGCAGCCCATCAGGGCCAAAATACCAGCAGCCTTCATCCTCAGGCCTGTTGAAGGCAGAACCTGTCAAAAATAAGAGACCACATCAGACAACCCTGCTTGATTCCCAAGAAAGTTTCTCGCCAACAAGAACTTCCAAATCTGCCAGCCTGAATGTGTCCTGTCACTTGTAAACACTGAGAACCAGCATCAGGGAAAACCCAAGTGCCAACAGTACATAGTACAGGGAAGGAACGATTGCAGGCTCTCTAAAACTTTCTACATGATTGTGCGTGTGTGTTCAGTTACTTCAGTCACGTCCAACTCTGTGACCCCATGGACGGTGGCCCACCAGGCTCCTCTGTCCAAGGGATTCTCCAGTCAAGAATACTGAAGTGGGTTGCCATGCCCTCTTCCAGGGGATCTTACCAACCCAGGGATCAAACCCGAGTCTCTAAGTTTCCTGCATTGGCAGGCAGATTCTTTACCACTAGTGACACCTAGGAAGCCATTCTACATGCTCAGTTCAGTTCAGTCGCTCAGTCGTGTCTGACTCTTTGCGACCCCATGAATCTCAGCACACCAGGCCTCCCTGTCCAACACCAACTCCGGGAGTTCACTCAAACTCATGTCCATCGAGTCAGTGATGCCATCCAGCCATCTCATCCTCTGTCGTCCCCTTCTCCTCCTGCCCCCAATCCCTCCTAGCATCAGAGTCTTTTCCAATGAGTCAACTCTTCGCATGAGGTGGCCAAAGTACTGGAGTTTCAGCTTTAGCATCATTCCCTCCAAAGAAATCCCAGGGCTGATCTCCTTCAGAATGGACTGGTTGGATCTCCTTGCAGTCCATGGGACTCTCAAGAGTCTTCTCCAACACCACAATTCAAAAGCATCAATTCTTCGGCGCTCAGCCTTCTTCACAGTCCAACTCTCACATTCTACGTGCTACTTTCTAGTAAATGCTAAGCTCCCGGGACCTGGCAAGGAAGGGAATCAACCTTCCTTTACTGATGTCCAGAAAGAATCCACAGAGGGTGACACATTTCTCGGATTCCCCATTAACTCTATGACTAGAAATAACCAGAATACAATGAGGTAAGCATCACCTGTACACGTGGAATCAGACATCTCGGTTTCAACCAGAGATGGATATACATGGGTCTTCATAGACAACCTTAAGATTTATTGTTGGGAGTTTATTGAAGGGAGAAGAGTTTTTTAGAAGACAGGAAATGTTTTATTTTTTATCTTTATTTTTAAAAAACCTTTTAATTTTACATTGGAGTATAGCCGACTACCGGGCTTCCCTGGTGGCTCAGACAAAGAATCCACCTGCAATGTGGGAGACCTGGGTTTTATCTCTGGGTTGGGAAGATCCCCTGGAGGACGGCATGGCAACCCACTCCAGTATTCTTTCCTGGGGAATTTCATGGACAGAGGAGCCTGGCGGGCTACAGTCCATGGGGTCACAAAGAGTCAGACATGACTGAGCGACTAAGCACAGCGCAGCACATAGCTGATTAACAATATTGTGATAGTTTCAGGCGGACAGCAAAGGGACTCAGCAATACATATACATGTATCCATTCTGAAGGTAGAATATTTAGCACCTTATCTTTCCTCTTTTTTTTTTTTTCCCATAACTCATTATCTCCTTTTTCTCTTGATACTTTTCCAAACATGGGAATGTTACTTCAAAAATATCAGTGTTATATTGCAAATGCAATATAGTATTTTTCTGGGTTCTTCCATCACTGTTTCATGGGTCCCCCAAAAAGCTTGGTGTCAATGGCAAGCAAGAAGGGGACAAATGACGATGAGTCAAAAGAGGAGAAAGTGCTGGTGGTGGGAGGACATAAAGGGACTCCCACCTAATCATTTGAAAAGTAAGTAGGATCAAAAAGTCCATGCCTTGCTGGCTACTGGTTTTCCAGAAGTGATTCTTCTTCCAGAGAAATTTGTCTTCCCCAAACAGGTCAACCTTGCTGAGATGAGGGTGGAGTGACATCTCTGGTAACTGCTCCTGATTCTGAACCTGACATTCATACATACTTCCATCCAGTATCATTTTCTAGACATTTCTAGAGTTGTTCATTTCTCCTCATGGAGCTAAGTTTCCCAGTTGAGAGGAGAGGCTAAGAACAAGGCTGAATATTCAGCAAGGCCAGAGAGGAATCATTATGGGGGCTTTAAGATAACTGACCAATAAGGTGACTACATGCCAGATGGGGTGTCTAGATACATACTGGTGAGTAGCAAGGGTCAGTAAAATAGGTCTGCTTTTTGTAAGTAAAGTTTTATTAGGATACAACCATACCCATCTAGTAATATATTGTATACGGCTGCTTTTTACAGTTGAGTGTTGTGTTGGAAATTGTATAGACCATAAAGTCTAAAATATTCAGTATCTGGACCTTTATAGCAAAGCCCCCTGATGTATAGCAGGGAACTATACCCTAGCACTGCGCCAGGCACCGAGAGGGAGACCAACGAGGTATATGACACAGAGTTTACAAATCCAGTTGGTTTCTATCCCTTATCTTTAGACTCTCACTGGTCTCAAGCAAATCAAAATAAAACAAAAGCCCACAGCAGTGGTGGCCCCAAGTACGACATTCTACATCCTTCAAGCTGGGGGTTTACATTGTTGATTCTTTGGGACAGATGGCTTCAACAGAGTGATTTTAGTCAGTCAGTCAGTTCAGTAGCTCAGTCGTGTCCAACTCTTTGTGACCCCATGAACCACAGCAGGCCAGGCCTCCCTGGCCATCACCAACTCCCAGAGTCTACCCAAACTCATGTCCATCAAGTCGGTGATGCCATTCAACCATCTCATCCTCTGTCATCCCCTTCTCCTCCTGCCTTCAATCTTTCCCAACATCAGGGTCTTTTCAGACGAGTCAGCTCTTCGCATCAGGTGGCCAAAATTTTGGAGTTTCAGCTTCAACATCAGTCCTTCCAATGAACATCCAGGACGGATTTCCTTTAGGATGGACTGGTTGGATCTCCTTGCAGTCCAAGGGACTCTCAAGACTCTTCTCCAACACCACAGTTCAAAATCAGTTCTTCTGTGCTCAGCTTTTATAGTCCAACTTTCACATCCGTACGTGACTCCTGGAAAAACCATAGTCTTGACTAGATGGACCTTTGCTGACAAAGTAATGTCTCTGCTTTTTAATATGCTGTCTAGGTTGGTCATAACTTTCCTTCCAAGGAGTAAGTGTCTTTTAATTTTATGGCTGCAATCACCATCTGCAGTGATTTTGGAGCCCAGAAAAATAAAGTCAGCCACTGTTTCCATTGTTTCCCCATCTATTCGCTATGAAGTGATAGGACCAGATGCCTTGATCTTTGTTTTCTGAATGTTGTGCTGTAAGCCAACTTTTTCACTCTCCTCTTTCACTTTCATCAAGAGGCTCTTTAGTTCTTCTTCACTTTCTGCCATAAGGGTGGTGTCATCTGCATATCTGAGGTGATTGATATTTCTCCCGGCAATCTTGATTCTAGCTTGTGCTTCATCCAGCCCGGCATTTCTCATGATGTACTCTGCATATAAGTTAAACAAGCAGGGTGACAATATACAGCCTTGACGTATTCCTTTTCCTATCTGGAACCAGTCTAGAGTGATTTCAGTTCAGTTCAGGTCAATCGCTGAGTCGTGTCTGACTCTTTGCGACCCCATGAATCGCAGCACACCAGGCCTCCCTGTCCATCACCAACTCCCGGAGTTCACTCAAATTCATGTCCATCGAGTTGGTGATGCCATCCAGCCATCTCATCCTCTGTCATCCCCTTCTCCTCCTGCCTCCAATCCCTCCCAGCATCAGAACCTTTTCCAATGAGTCAACTCTTTGCATGAGGTGCCCAAAGTACTGGAGTTTCAGCTTTAGCATCATTCCTTCCAAAGAAATCCGAGGGCTGATCTCCTTTAGAATGGACTGGTTGGATCTCCTTGCAGTCCAAGGGACTCTCAAGAGGCTTCTCCAACACCACAATTCAAAAGCATCGATTCTTCGGCACTCAGCTTTCTTCACAGTCCAACTGTCAAATCCATACATGACTACTGGGAAAACCATAGCCTTGACTAGATGGACCTTTGTTGGCAAAGTAATGTCTCTGCTTTTGAATATGCTATCTAGGTTGGTCATAACTTTCCTTCCAAGGAGTAAGTGTCTTTTAATTTCATGGCTGCAATCAGCATCTGCAGTGATTTTAGAGCACAGAAAAATAAAGTCAGCCACTGTTTCCCCATCTATTTCCCATGAAGTGATGGGACCAGATGCCATGATCTTCGTTTTCTGAATGTTGAGCTTTAAGCCAACTTTTTCACTCTCCTCTTTCACTTTCATCAAGGGGCTTTTTAGTTCCTCTTCACTTTCTGCCATAAGGGTGGTGTCATCTGCATATCTGAGGTTATTGATATTTCTCCCGGCAATCTTGATTCCAGCTTGTGCTTCTTAGGTCTTATTAAAAGGGTATCTGCCCCAGAGACATGCCTCAGGTGATTCTGGAGGAGAAACACCATTCTACTTACCTAATCAGTGATTAGGAGCTCACACAAGCTTCCCGCATCCCACGAAGCCATTCTGATCCTGACCAGGCACAAGTGATCTTGGCCAAACGAAGGACCTTTCTGTAGAGCTTTAGAGAAAGAAGAATTCTTAGCTCTTTTGTTTCCAACTGTCAAGAGATTCTAGAATTCTATTTCTTGGGACTTATATGATAACTACATTTAGGGACAGGCAACTTCTTTTTCTTCTTCTTCTTCCTCACTTCTCAGCTCCACTGAGGCCTCCCACCTGACTGAGAGCTTGTTTCTAAAATAACAGCCTCCAAACTTTATCATAAATCCCATCAGTAAAGAAAATTAATTGTGTTTCCCCTGTAGGTATACATTGAATTATAAACCATACTCAAGTCCTTCTGTACTAATATGTTGCATAAATTATAAGCATTACCAAACTAGAATTTTAAAAAGGATGTGACAGACATGAAATTAACATTCAAAAGTTGTATTAACAGTACAAAGTGTCTTTTCTCTAATTGAATTACTATTATTAATAAAATATTTTTAGTAAGATCAGAATGATTGAATGAGATTAATTACCTTTGAAAACTTTGGTTTAGTGCTCTGTGGATCAATAATTAAAGGGCTAGTTTTAAGATCCACTTATTTCCATTCTCAGATTTAAAGGATATTTGAAATTAATTCTCATTATGATATGCAGATCTAAGGAAAACAAGTTCTTGTTGGTTGCACACAATTATCATTACATTCTTTTCTTAAATTCTACATGCCAATTTATCAAAGATTTTTGTTGAAGTTTACCTAATAAATGTTTACTTTTCCAGTTATGAATCTTTGCTTTTGCAACTTAATTAAAAATGAAAATTTAATTAGAATAGAGTTTTCTAGTTTTAATAAAGGGCTTTGAAGCCTACTGGATTTTTTTTTTTTGGACATTTTTGAAAAATGCTGGGAAATAATAAGATTTTAGAAGTGTGCAGATATAATACAATTTTTAATATCAAATCTCAAAATTCCAAAAGTGTAATTAGGATAGTTAAAAATTCTCTTTCCCATCTTCGGAAACACTAGTTTTCTCTCCCACTGGCAACAGCTGATACAGCTGTTGTCTTCCAGAGATATGATACATAGACACACACATATAAATAGAGTCTTTTATATCCTTCTTAAACTATACCTGTACCTTATTTTTAAAGCCTGATAGTATATTTTACGGAGAGGGCAATGGCACCCCACTCCAGTACTCTTGCCTGGAGAATCCTATGGACGGAGGAGCCTGGTAGGCTGCAGTCCATGGGGTCGCTAAGAGTTGGACACGACTGAGCGATTTCACTTTCACTTTTCACTTTCATGCGTTGGAGAAGGAAATGGTAACCCACTCCAGTGTTCCTGCCTGGAGAGTCCCAGGGACGGGGGAGCCTGGTGGGCTGCCGTCTCTGGGGTCGCACAGAGTCAGACACGACTGAAGCGACTTAGCAGCAGCAGCAGCAGTATATTTTAGGAATCTCTTTTTATGGCTGTGCTGCACTGCATTGCGTGACATAGTATAACATATTTGGCCAACTGGGTATTGATGCACATTTAAGCTGTTTCATTCTTGTCTTATAAGCATGTTACACTAAATAATCTCTGTCCATGGAATTCTCCAGGCAAGAATACTGGAGTGGGTAGCCATTCCCTCCTCCAGGGAATCTTTCTGACCCAGGAATCAAACCTGAGTCTCCAGCATTGCAGGCAGCTTCTTTACAGTCTGAGCCACCAGGAAAGCCCAAATAATCATATATATATATATATATATATATATATATATAAAATTTGCATATTTGCAAAAATATGTGTAGGATAAATTCCTGGAAGTGGAACTGCTGAGTCTTGGATTGTTTCATAGTTTTGCTAGATATTGCCAAATTGCCTTCCACATGGTCCTATATCAGGAGGTGAGATTCCTTCCCTTCTACCTGGCAGCAGCAGTTATTGAACTTCATAGTCTTTGCCAATCTGAGAGGTAGGAAATGGCTTCTTAACATGGCTTCAATTTATGGCTATGTTTCCTTTCATATGTTTAGGATTCATCTGTGGATCTTTTTCTGTGATGAACTGTCTCTAATGTGAAAAATATTACAGGTTTGTTCTTCAGATATCTTTTTCAAATTCATTTCAGAACTGGAGCAGGAAAAGTGCAAGATGAGCCTAGAGCATCTTGTTAGTGCTAAAAGTTAAGGAAATACTTAAAAGCAAAGAGAGACAGGAACAGGGAGGGATTAATATATCAAACAGAGAGAGGAGCCAAATTGAAAGAACTCCCAATGGCCAATGCTGGAGTAACTTGAGTGACCAAATAAATAACTATAGGATTAGATTATAGCTCAGAGAATAAAATAAATATCTATAGTGCATATTGGTATAAATAAATGATTGAATAAATAAATATACAGAGAAAAGAAGCAAATCTTACAGAAGAATTCTAAATAATCTTTTTAGATAGTCTCCCCTCTAGGAAACGGAGCTTAATTCTGAGTAGTGGCTGGTTCTAGTGACATGCTTCCAACAGAGAGAGTATGGAAGGGGGAAAAGAAGACTTCACAGCAGAGAAATCTGGTGGACCCCACCTTAGCCAGTGATGAAAATTGACCTCATCGGTGCTTAGTCGTGTTCTGTAGCCCTTGACGTGATGTGATGAGAAGAGCACCTACCTCTCTGGTTTTCTCCCAGCATCCACAACCCCAGTCTAATTGTGAGAATGTAGCCAAACCCTGGTGAAAGACATGCTACAAAATACCTGACAAGAATTCTTTGAATGTATCAACGTCATGAGAAATAGACAAGAAACTATGATAGAAAGAGAGAAAGATACAATAACTCAATTTAATGTAGTGTCCTGGATTGGCTTCTGGAATAGAAAAGGATAATATTCATAAAACCCATGAAATCTGAGTAGTGCCTGTAGTTAATGCATTGATTTCTCAATTTTGATGAATGTGCTACGGATATGTCACACGTTAGTGGTAAGGACCTGGGTAAAGGGAATATGGAGATAAATACAAATTTAGTCTAAAATTGTTCTAAATAAATAAAACTAAAAGATTAAAAAAATCTGCTAGTCTGCATACCTCTGATAGCCACTTATACCAGAAAAGTTGAGCAAATCTGAAGTACTTGTGTGATACTGTGCTTTATAATAAGAATATATATTTGGTCTTCATCCTTGTTTCTTGGGATGTCCTAAATAACAAAAGTGAGAAAGTTGTCTGATAGTCACAACAAATTCCTTTCAACCACACCTGAGTTTATGTTAATGATATGACTTCTCAAAGAATCTAAGGATGGGGCTGGTGTCTAGGGAAACCAACCATGTGATTACAGGGTTGGAACTTTCAGTCCTAGCCCGCTAGCCCACCTTACCTACGGCTTCCAGTGGGGGAGAGCGGCTGAGTCTAGTCCTCACTGGCCAATTAGTTAATCAACTATGCCTCAGTTATGAAACCTCCAAAAGGACCCAAAAGGAGGGGCTTAGAGAGATTCCACATTGGTGAATCAGAACATATTCACATGCTGGGGGGCTGGTACCTCCTGAACTCAACATTCAGCCAGAAGCTCTGGTGTTCAGGACCCTTCCAGACCTGGCCCTGTGGATCTCTTCATCTGACTGTTCATTTGTGCTCTGTAATACCCTTTGCAATAAACGAATATCTAGAAAGTAAACTGTTTTCTTGATTTCTGTAAGCCACTATGAGCAAATAATCAGACCACAGGAGGGGACTGTAGGAGCCTCCAATTTGTATCCTGTTGGTAGGAAGTAAAGCAACAGCCTGAACTTGTGATTGACTGTCTTGTGGGACCAAGCCCTTACCTGTGGGATCTGATGCTGCTGTCTCCATGGAGACAGTGTCAAGATTGACTTACAATACAGGATGTTCACCCAGTGTCCACTGAGAACTGACAAACCGCTTGGTGCTGTTGGGAAAACATACACGCTCAATGGACTTCTTTACGGTAAAATAAAGGTGTTGTTGTTTAGTTGTTAAGTCATGTCCAACTCTTTTGTGACCCTATGGACTGTAGCCCACCAGGCTCCTCTGTCTAGGGGATTTCCCAATCAAGACTACTGGAATCAGTTGCCATTTCCTCCTCCAGGGGTTCTTCCTGACCCAGGGATCAAACCTGTGTCTCCTGCATTGGTAAGCAGGTTCTTTACCACTAAGCCGCCAGGAAGGTCCAAAATAAAGAGGCTTAATCTCTAAATCTGACAACACTTTTAACTGCTTTGCTCATGACAAAATCAGAAAACATGGCACAAAAGATTTTTGAGATGACTCTCCTCATTACAAATTATTATGAATATTCTATTATTTAAAGGCCTCATATTTATGAAATTAATCATAGTAATTAGTAAGGTAGTTAACCTAATATATCCTGATATTACTTAATTATTTATAAAATGGGGCCACATTGGTGATAATCTGGGCCATCTAACTCATCATATATTACAAGTGGGTAGATGAAAGTGAAAGTGAAAATGAAAGCCACTCAGTTGTGTCTGACTCTTTGCGACCCCATGGACCCCTACACAGTCCATGGAATTCTCCAGGCCAGAATACTGAAGTGGGTAGCCATTCTCTTCTCCAGGGGATCTTCCCAACCCAGGGATCAAACCCAGGTCTCCTGCATTGCAGGTAGATTCTTTACCAGCTGAGCCACAAGGGAAACCCAAGTGAATGGATATATTCTTCTCAATCCAGTTATCTGGGGCATATAAATAGGATAAAGGACTCAAGAATAATGTAGCTTGTGTGATGGGTGGCAACTGGCCCCTGGAATTGGAGAGGAGCCCATCTTTATAAAGGATGGACTTTGATCAAGATTCTAGGCTACCCTTCTTTGAAATAATTAGGAAAAAGGATAAAACAATAAAAAAAAATGCCTTGGTTCATATATGTATATATATTTTTTACCATGTGAGCCTGTTTTTACAGTTTCACCTGTCATTTTTATGAGTAGAAGAACCTGAAAAGTTAAGAGTCTGGAATCAGACTGCCAGTATCTGAATGTTTGCCGTTGCCAGCTATTGTGGTTACTTTACCTTTGTGCCTCAGTGGTGTCACGTGTAGGATGGATCATAACAGCACTTTCTTCAACAGGGCAGCTACTTGGTAGACCAAATGGGGTGATACCTGGAAGCTGTTGAAATAGCTCCTGATACATAAAGAGTTCAGCATATCCTGGTTACTATCATCATTCAGAGAGGTGACCACTATGATTCTTTTTATTACCATGGTGAAGAAAATCGAGTCTTAGGCAACAGCAGCAGGCAGGTTTGGTAGCTATTTTGATGAAGAAACAGGAGACCTCTCTAAGCAAAGATTCATTCATCAGAAAGGTCCGGAGATAAGAATTCTCCGTTCAAGGCACTGGGAGATCTGAAAATCTTTTGCAATTGATTTCAAAGTGAGCATATGCAGGCATACTTCTTTGTCTCCAAATGCATCAATTCTTTGGTGCTCAGCTGTCACATCCATACATGACTACTAGAAAAACCAGTGCCCTAAACACTCCCAAATCCTTCAGGCATGGTTCAGGATGGTAGGATAACATTTATTACTCCACGAAACACACACTAACACTTTGTGGCAGTTAGATGCTCTGGGAGCATCTGTGTGTGTATGTGTGTGTGTGAATGTCTAGTTCTTCCCGTCAAATTCCTGCTGCCTTCCCCCCCTACAAATGTCCGCCTATTGGTAGATCTTTTTCTTTGCCATCATCTTTCCAAATCATCCCCATTTTCACCCTCAGATGTCAGCATGTCATGTTATCACCATTTATAATTTTTTTGAAGTCCAAGATAAATGTAGAGAGTACGTGCACTGTGGCTGAACTCTCCTTCACTTTGTAGGAAAATGTCTGTGTGGCATGACTTTTTCCATCATTTAATCCAACTGTGCACTCTCAGAATATGAAAAATCAGATCCCTCACAGGCTGACAACTGCTGGCTCCTGTCAATGGTAAAAAATAGTCGTTTCTGTGAGCCAGACGGCTGTGGCATGAGGTCCCAAACACACTAGTCTTGAGTGTGTGTGTCCCCCAAAGGCAGGCCCTGACTGCTGGAATCTCGATTATGTTGCCGCTTTTAAGTGGGAAGAAGTTTTATGGGAATAATACGGATTCCCTTGCTGTCATTTATTTATTGTATCTGAAGCTTGCAGTAATTTGTAAGCATGTGTTTAAAATTCCAGCTAACGTTTATCTCTGTTCTTGATGCTGGCAGTCTCTGATGGTGAGTGCTAAATTGTCTGGTGACCTTTCCAATGTATAATTTAGATTTGGGAAAAACCCCAGTAACATGCTGGATTCTTCAAGCTTACAAATGAAAGGCAAACTATTTATAGACAAATAATAAAACCAATCAAAATGAGATTTTTTTCAACCAAAGAAACTTTAGAAATGCCACAGTCTAGTATCGTCTTTGACCAATTAGAAAGATGAGGTTTGAAGCATAATCTTGCTACATTTTAATCTGTAGCACAAAGTTTTGCTCCAAGTAAGCATTCAGTAAGTGCTTGCTGAATGAATCTTTGTGCTTAGTGAATTGCCATAAGAAAAAGTCTCCTGGTGCCTGGCAACTAGTCAGAGTTTAATAAATAAAATATGTCTATGGCAATTTGAGGGCTTCCCAGGTGGCGGTGGTGGTAAAGAACTCTCCTGCCAATGCAGGAGACACAGGTTCAATCCCTGGGTCGGAAGATCCCCTGGAGGAGGGCATGGCAACCCACTCCAGTGTTCTTGCTTGGAGATGCCCATGGACAGAGGAGCCTGGAGGGCTATGGTTCATAGAGTCACAAAGAGTCGGACATGACTGAAGTGACTTAGCACACATGCACACATGGCAACTCAATGTAAAAACCAATCATAATAAACAACCATCTAACCCAGAGATATAAACTTCCACGAACCAGCTGATTTCACCAATGACAATTGGAGTCATCAGTCTTTTTGAACATTGCAATCATCTAGCAGAAATCTAAGCAAGAATTATTTATTGGGCAACATTGATGTTGCCCCAAAGCCTTCATATAGTTAACTGGGGAGTATACCTCTGTTCCCAGTGACTGACCTTGATTAAGGGCACTCTGAACCCTTTAGAAATGATCATTTCTTTCACCATCTCCTAGAATCCTCTGCCCGCCCCTTCCTGCCAAGGCCTGAGTGCTCAGAAGGCTGTCTCCATCTCTCCTCGCCTCCATTCAGTAAACGGTGGTTCATCCCCTAATTCAATAAGGTACTGCCACCTGGCCAGCTTGTTACTATAGCTACTCCAGTATATCCATGGCTCAGAATTTTACACTTTGCCTTCCCCATCTTAATGCTTTTTTAATTAATTAATTAATTTTAATTGGAGGCTAATTACTTTACAATATTGTGGTGGGTTTTGCCATACATTGACATGAATTAGCCACAGGTGTACATGTGTCCCCCATCCCGAACCCCCCTCCTACCTCCCTCCCCATCTCATCCCTCTGGGTTGTCTCAGTGCACTGGCTTTGAGTGCCCTGTTTCATGCATCAAACTTGGACTGGTGATCTTAATGTTTTTTTTGATGAAAAGATAACACTGCTTGCAAATCTGGATAGATTTTCATGGCAGAGTTTCCAACATGAATGAGGTTGTGTAAGAAAAGTCAAGGATCCAAGATTGCATGGAAATTCCACTTGCTGACCCAGATGTGGTAATAATATTTGATATGAGCTCAAGCAAGCATTCCACGGATGTTAAAAAATCATGGCACTTCCAGGGGGTTATTATTTCTAATTACATTTGGGGATTTTGGGAAACTCTTGATCCTTTATAGTTTTCCTTTGACTGGTAACCCAGTTTGTGGAGTATTTGAACCTCCTCTCTCTGGTTTCTGCACACACAAATCCACGCATTTTCCTGGTTATTAACATCTCCACTAGCTAGCAGGAAAATGTAGGCACAGGTTCATTTTGTTTTGAAGGAAGCTCTTGTAAAAGATTTCAAAGAAGAAGATGCTAAAATGATTGGCAAAATTAGGGCTGGGGTTTCTGTGGACTTAAACTAGTTATGCCTTTCCTGTGTCCTGCTAGAAAGAATAATTGTGTTTAATTTGGGTTTTGGAGTTGAGAGAGAAATAAATGGCTTTGGGATGATTAAAGATTCTTTGGGGAGATTAAATTGAACATTATTTGGGCCATGGGAGAATCTGGTCCTTTATATGTTAAAGACACTCTTCTTTGTAACTAATTACACACAAAAGATGAGCATGTGTTTTTATCTATTAAAAATTATTAGAACTTAAATTTTTTCCCTTTTTAAAAAATACTGTAACCATTTTGCAAAACAATACTTTTCTCTTTTGATGGGTTTTGATGATGTAGGTTAGTTTCCCCCCCTAAAGAATTGTTTGGAAATGTACAATTTCTGTGATTATGCATATCCATGTTCAGTATAAAGCAGAGGCTGGAGATAGTTGGACGTCAAGGATTTTGCAGTATTTGGAAAGCCTGCGCCTTTTAAAATGTAAGAATGTTTGGAAATGCAGAGTCTACTTGGCTTGGAAAATCCAAGGACTAAATTTGTACTTAGACATCTCTCCTCCACTTTCTGCAGCGGAGCACGTGCATATCCGCCAGAGAGCTGGGCTGGCACCAGGCTCAGTTTCCATAACCTGGCAAGGTGAGGAAGCATGGCCTCTGAATCAGGCCCCAGACCGTGAAATGGAAAATCTAATCACCCCTGCCCCCGGGGGAAAAAATGCAGGGTGCACGGCATCACTGCTTGAGGGAATAGTCCTCTCCTTGGGGAAGAGTCAAAGGGTGACTTTATTTGTCTAAAATGAGTTCATAAAATCATTTGTAAGGAAGATGATGTGAAAATGGATCTTTTGTTCATCTTTGCATGTAGCACAGGCCCAAGCATGGACTTTTGTACCCTGTGGGTGTGCACTACATCTGGTTTTTGACTTGTATTATTAAAGATATGAAACATTGTAAAATGTCTTGTTTCTCAGATGCTACTAATAATCACAAAAAGATATGAGTTTGAAGTGATTGTCTGGCATTCAAATTTCTATTTGGGGGAGAAGTATATCAATATTACAGTGGCTTAGTCTCATTCGAGGTCCTAGCTGCATGATATATATGTATAAATATAAAATGCATATAATATATAATATATCTGGCAGTATTGAATGTATTACTTAATCCCCTGCTTGGAGACAAATGGCTTGGTGTCAGGAACTCTACTGAGAAACAATGTGGATATTTTTTTTGCTTTAGTTTATAGCAGCCCTTGTCTTTGCAGGGAAAAAAAATTCTGTTATGGAATAGCTTTCTTTTATGAGCACCGGCAGGGTTTCTTGGAGAGAAGGCGATCTTAAGAGTTTTTAAGGGCTGAGGTTCCAAGAGTCTTAAGTAAGGGCCGGGAGCTTTGTCAGAGCTCACTGCTTCCTTTGCCTCATAAAACTGCTATCTCCATCCATCTCTGTTTATTTTTCTCCTGCTTTTTAATTTGCCTAATGGACTTCAGCTGAAGACTTTCCTCAGCGTCTGAGGCAAGTCAAGTCTAATAAAGCCCTGAGGACTTAGCTGGCTGAGTTCAGCACTTTTGGATGATTTTGTCTGACTTTCATCTTTGCTGCTGCCGAGTGGATGGCTGTGGAGCACCCTGGACCCGGCCTGGAGGACCTGGAGCCTGGGAAGCTGACACTGGATGAGTCATTCTTGTCTCCTCTGGACGGCCTCTGGTTGGCTGGTCTCTGCAGGGCAAGGTCTGCCTCTTCCGGCCCCCTCCCCCTCCCTTCTCTATTCCTCCCCTCATCCTCCCCTCCTCCCCCTCCCACTCACCCCTTCTCCCCTCTTCTCTCTGCCCTTCCCATTTTCCCCCTTGTGGCTCAGCTGGTAAAGAATCCACATGTAACACGGGAGACCTGGGCTCAATCCCTGGGTTGAGAAGATCCTCTGGAGAAGGGAATGGCTACCCACTCCAGTATTCTGGCCAGGAGAATTCCATGGACTGTGACAGTCCATGGGGTCACAAAGAGTTGAACATGACTGAGCGACTTTCACCAAATAGTCCTCACCATTTTACTGAAGTCTTGGGCTCCTGTCAATCACCTTGTCACCATCCAGAGAATCAGGAGCACAGAGAAATGACCTATTTCCAGGAATATTGTTTTCCATAGAAGCATAAAGTCATTTTATTTCAGATTTTTCCCTCTAGATGCTTTATCATAATACACATTTCTGGGAGAACTCATTATTTGAAATACAGGAGCTGATGGATGGTACACCCTCAATTTCATTTCCGTCAACTTTTCATGCTATCTAGGGAGGAGACTCAGAAAACTGACCACCATATTTGTGATAGGGGCTTCCCAGGTGGCGCTAGGGGTAAAGAACCTACCTGCCAACGCAGGAGACATAAGAGATATGGGTTCGATCCCTGGGTGGGGAAGATCCTCTGGAGGAGGGCATGGGAACTTACTCCAGTATTCTTGCCTTGAGAACCCCATGGACAGAGGAGCCTGGGGGTGCTACAGTCCATAGGGTTGCAAAGAGTCAGACATGACTGAAGTGACTTAGCACACAAGCATATTGGTGATAAATGCTGGTAGAAAAGTGGCAAGATCCTACTTACCTGTTGAGTCAGATGTCTCCAAGACTGGCGATGTTGTTGTTGAGTTGCTAAGTCTGCTTTGTGACACAGAGTACGGGCTCTAGAGTGTGTGGGCTCAGTAGCTGTGGCACATGGGCTTAGTTGCCCCAGGCCTGTGGGATCTTACTGGATCAGGGATCGATCCAGTTCACTGCTCTTATTTTCCTCCTAAATAATCCTAGTTCACTGGTTTTGTTTTCCTTCTAAAGAAAATAACTGCATTTTAAAATGAGGCTTCTGTGGCTAAGCCTTGAAGGAAGGCCAGTACTGAGAACCACAGGCCCCCAGCAGAAGCAGCATGGACGAGGCTTTGAATACAAAAGAACCCACATCACTGCATACAGAAGGAAGTCAACTCAGTAGGCTGCTGTGACATTTCTTAAAGACCCACCTTGCTGACCAAAGTTTTCTTCATCATAACTGGAAAGCAGCCAAAATATTCTTTTTAGCTGAAAAGTGAGCAGAGTGTGTGAAACATTTGGAAGCAGTGATTAGCACACTTAAAGGGCCCAGCATGTAAGGATGGAGATGCTCTTGGATGTGAAGGACCCGGACGGGAGGGATGGACAATTGGTAACAACCCCCAGTGCCACAGTGGAGCGTCTCCAGTTTGCAGACGTTGTTGTGTCTGATGAAAATGTGCCAACCAGAGATTCCTGGTGAGTGGGGAGAAAGATGTTCAGTGCTAGGAAGTTTCCATCTGCTCCTAATGTATATCCTCTCCTGATGTAACGTGTACCAGCTTTTTAGGAAGATAAATAAGGAAGGAAGCTCTGTAAAAAATTATCCCTAGGATGTTTTATGGCTGAAAGGACTATCGATGGAGTCATTAGATTCTGTGTAATCAAAGAGACCACACTGTGTGTATATTACAGAATCTGTGTGTGGGGGCGGGGGTTGGGCTGGGTGTCACTCAGTCGTGTCCGACTCTTTGCGACCCCATGGACTGTAACCCACCAGGCTCCTCTATCCACAGAATTCTCCAGGCAAAAATAGTGGAGTGGGTGGGTAGCCATTCCCTTTTCCAGGGGATCTTCCCAACCAGGGCACTGAACTCTGGTCTCCTGCATTGCAGGCAGATTCTTTACCATCTAAGCCACGAGGGAAGCCCTATCTTTTAGAAAGTTCTAGAAAATTCTTAGGGTTCTGTTACGACTCAAGAAGCTTTGTATAGAATTTTTAAAAAAGTCAGTAAAGAGACCCTTAAGCCCTGTTTCTCCTTATTCTTTCAGTGGAATCTAAGACTTCTATTTCACTTTGTGAAAAAACACAAAACTTTATTTTTTGGGAACCTACTAATAACATCATTGTATCTGACAGGAGTGGAAAGCCACTTCGGTGGGAAATCTGTGAGTTTCTTGTTTTCTCAGTGTTTCTGAGGAAGGACTTTGTAGTGTTCCCAGGCAGAAAGTCACGATTTGCATTTTGGAAATAGAAACAAAACAAGGACGGGAATGGAGCTGGGTCCCAGGATGAGGGAACGAAACAAGACACACACACACTTGTTGCAATCATTTATGCTGCTTTGAAAACTGGTGAGTAGGAACCAAAGATGCTGCTCCCATCTAAGCCACTGGATTACTAGGGAAGTCCCTAAGGGCTTTTTTTTTTTTTTTTTTGTACCCAGTTTGTGAAAAGCACCTGAAAATTTTCCAACCCAGGCAGGAATGGTTATCTTCCTCTCCTCATCTTCGCACCTGAAAACAAGTGATTTATACTCATTGGAAACACATTTCAGTCGTGCTGGGAGAACACTGAGAAACACAAGGGGACGAAGGTGCAAATTTCAGCAAATTAAGAAAAACAAGTGAAGTGTGTAGGGAGTGCAAACAGTCTAATTGGAGCGAAGCCCTCACCTCGCTTTGCCTCCAAGGCAATCTGGAGTCTTGGCTGTTTGCTTTGCTGCGTGCAATGTTTCTTTCTGCTCTGCTGCTGACCCAGCAAGTTGCATGGCGAAGTTTTATTGGAAAAGCATGTTTAAAGGGTATCCAAAGCAGCAAGGATGAGACTAGTGACTTGTCCCACTCTCTTTAAAGCAACCAGCTTCACTGTGTGGAGAAGGCAATGGCAACCCACTCCAGTACTCTTGCCTGGGAAATCCCACGGACGGAGGAGCCTGGTAGGCTATAGTCCATGGGGTTGCGAAGAGTCGGACACGACTTCACTTTCACTTTCACTTTTCACTTTCATGCACTGGAGAAGGAAATGGCAACCCACTCCAGTGTTCTTGCCTGGAGAATCCCAGAGACAGCGGAGCCTGCTGGGCTGCCATCTATGGGGTCGCAGAGTCAGACATGACTGACGTGACTTAGCAGCAGCAGCAGCACTTCTTGGTGGTCCTTCTCATGTCTTCCATTGATATGAATAATGATGAGTTGACACAAGGAGGGAGCGAACTGTGAAGGAGCATCTGTGTATGGCTCTGTGTTGTGGCATCCTCCTCCGTAAGCAGGGCCCACTGTCACTGGGGAGTGTGACAAGGTGACCAGGCACTCTCCAGCCCTCCAGTTTCCTGGGGGCCAGGGTCATGCCTTAACCATCTTTGTGTGTGACATTATGTCCCTGAACAGTGGATGTTCACAGGATGACCACTCAGGACCTACTTCTTGGAGGGGCTCCCCTTTCCCCAGACAGCAGGTTAGCACAGATGGGTACCATCTGGACTTGGTTTCTAGAGCAGCCGTCCTGTGGGTCTCAGGGCTCCTCCAGGAGGGGAGTGAGACTGCTCTCCACCACACATCCCAAAGAGCCTCCTTGGGAGGTGTGATGATGCAAATAAGGAAAGGGTCATGTTTGTCATGACACCTTCTGTAAAGTTTGCCTTTGACCTTCGGGAACTGTCCTGGCCCCCATCATCCTTGAGACCAATCCCCATGTCTTAGAACATGAAACCTGACTAGAGGTGGCACAGGAAAGCTTTGCTCTCAGATTTCTGCCATGTTTTCTCAATCTGGGATGCACCTGTCTGTCTCCTGCTGAAAATATTCCCTTGGGAAGGAAGATAAGAACACCTACCTGTTCACCATAGCTCATTATCACTTTGTCAAGCACATCAAGGGAGCATAGATGATGGGTGCAGGGCAAATCCGCTGGGGTTCTTGCAGAGTGGAGGGCAGAGAGAGAAGGATGGAAAAAAGGAAGGGTGGGATTCCTGGGCTTGGATGGGGAGCCAGCAGCAGTGGGAGCAGCAGGTGGACCCTAGGGAGGGCAAAGGCTAAATGGGCAAAGAAAGTCATGAACTTGGCCCCTACGGTGTGGCCTGGAGAGGATGGCACAGGCCAAGTGCAGCTCAGTTCCACACCCTTGAAGACCACACATGAGTGTGGTCCACAGGAAGGAAAGTGTACACGCTCATTGTCAGACAAAGTGGAGCGCCCGCCTGGAGAACAGAGGGGTTATTTCATTAGCTGCCTTTTATCTTTTTCCTATTTATAAGTCACATGTTTAATGCAATGGGCTTCCCTGGTGGCTCAGCAGTAAAGAATCCACCTGCAATGCAGGAGACGTGGGTTTGATGCTTGGATTGGGTAGATCCCCTGGAGAAGGAAATGGCAACCCACTCCAGTATTCTTGCCTGGGAAATCCCATGGACAGAGGAGCCTGGCAGTTTACAGTCTGTGGAGTCGCAAAGAGTTGAACATGACTTAGCAACTAAACAACAAAACAATTTAATGGAAAATGAATGAAAAAATAGAAGCAAAAAGAAAAGGGATATGTATGGGTTCAAAGCAAAAAGAAAAAAAAAAAACACTAGTACATTTCTTTCACACATTAATTCATTTAACACATTTTAAAAGTTTTTAGCAAAACACTAATATGTGGCATCCTAAAGGAGATCAGCCCTGGGTGTTCACTGGAAGGACTGATGCTAAAGCTGAAACTCCAGTACTTTGGCCACCTCATGCGAAGAGTTGACTCATTGAAAAAGACCCTGATGCTGGGAGGGATTGGGGGCAGGAGGAGAAGGGGACGACAGAGGATGAGACGGCTGGATGCCATCACCGACTCAATGGACATGAGTTTGAATAAACTCCGGGAGTTGGTGATGGACAGGGAGGCCTGGCGTGCTGCAATTCATGGGGTCACAAAGAGTCAGACACGACTGAGCAACTGAACTGAACTGAACTGAATATGTGGCAGGCTCTGTAGTAGGACCTGGGGATGAAATAATAAACACCCCTGTGGTCTCAGCCTTCAGGGACAGAAAGCGATCATTTACTGTATATTCTGTGTTGTAGTGCTTTTTAGACCTATTATATAGCATCGTATCTCAATGAATATTCTTCTATAATCTGTTTGAAAACAGCACCCTTATCATTTTACTTAATGGGCTTATAATTATTCATTAACCAAACTTGTAGTTAGACTGCTAGGGTTTTTTTACTCTTCCCTTTTTATTTGACAATATAATGTTAAACATTCTTGAATGTACATTTTATATCTATATTTTTTATGTTGTTGGTTTGATACCAGAATTGGTCATTCTTTTTTAATTGAAGTATACTTGACTTACAACATTATATTAGCTTCAGGTATAAACCATAGCATAAAACAGAAGACATATTTTTATAGCTTATGTACCATACAAAGTTATTAACCAGAATTGGTCATTCTAAGGGCTTTTGTGGATGTTTAATAAAAGATTATTTATCCAAACAATTCAGACATGACAGTTTATGAATTAGTGATATTTCTAGAATTTAACATCATATTCCAAATAGCACACTTATTGAAAAATAAAATAAAAATGTTATTCTGCCACACATCTTCTGAACACCTACTCTTTCTTTTCCTTTTCCTTATGTATTGAGGGACTGGACATATATTACATGTTTGTGTCATGCTTTCTAACAGTTGTCATCCTCTCAATCAGCTAGGAATGTGTTTTCTATCAAGTAAAAGAGAAGCAGGTTTATGTTACCTTAGACAGATGAGGTTTAGTTTTTCTTATACAAACAGAAGACTGTGGCTGCTGAGGGCTCTGTGTCTAGGCTAAAGTCTCTGTTAATCCTCTTGACTTCTCTCATAGTCACAGAATGGCTGCCCTAGCTGCAGGCATCTGTCTTCACTCCAGAGGGAAGAAGCAAAGAAGTTGGCAATCTCTTCTTTTTTTTCTTAGCATCCTATGCACAAATTTTCTTTTTTAACAGCTTTATTGATGTATCATGGATAGACAAAGAATGGCATATATTCAATGTGTACACTTTGATGGGTTTGGACATATGGAAATGCCCATGATACCATCACCATAATCAAGGTGATAGACAACTCCAGCACTTCCCAGAGTTTCCTTGGGTCACTTTGGTTTGGTTTTGTGGTAAGAACACTTAATATGTGGTCTGCTCACTTAATTTTTTTGTTTTATGAAGCACACAACACAGTATTGTTAACTGCAGAAACTGTGTTAAGCCGCAAATCTCTGAACTCACACATCAGGCACACTTGAAACAAAGAAAACCTGCAGTGGAAATCTATGCATTACCTGGCAAAGGCTGATGAAACCTCTTCTTATAGCTCTTTGTACAGATTCACATCGCACGGACACCCGTATCCATAGGTGATAAAAGTGAGTATTGAGCTTTTTCTATTTTTAGGGTTAAAATGAATAAAGGAGAAGAAATTCACAAAGGAGAGTGGGGCAGTCAGCCCATAGCATCCACTGTACACACACCCTGACTGTGTATGTCTTCATTTATGGATTTCTTACTCATCTCCTTCACCCTTTATCCTCTCTCTCTTTCTCTGTGATGTAGAGAAGTTTTGTTTTACATCGGTTGGTCTTCTCCCCTTACAACTTCTACTTTTTTTTTTTTAAATTGAAGTATAGTTGATTTACAATGTGTTAATTTCTGCTATAGAGCAAAGTGACTCAGTTATTCATATATATATTAATATATGTATGTATAGATAAATATATATATACACACACACCTTCTTTTTTACATTCTTGTCCATTATGGTTTATCACAGGATTTTGAATATAGCTCACTGTCCTACGTAGTAGGGTCTTGACGTTCATCCATCTTACACGTAGAAGTTTACATCTGCTAACCCCAACCTCCCACTCCATCCCTCCCCTAAACCCTTCTCCCCCTTGGCAATCACCGGTCTGTTCTCTATGTCTATGAGTTTGTTTCTGCTTGGTAGATAGGTTCATTTGCATCACATCTTAGACTCCATGTATAAGTGATATCATAAAGTATTTGTCTTTCTCTTTCTGACTTACTTCACTTGGGATAATATTCTCTAGTTGCATCCATGTTGCTGCAGATGGTGTTATTTGGTTCTATTTGATGACTGAGTAGTATTCCATTGTATATGGACACCACGTCTTCTTTATCCATTCGTCTGTTGGCGGATATTTGGGTTGTTTCCATGTCTTGGCTACTGTGAGTAGTGCGGCTGTGAACATCAGGATTCATAGATCTTTTTGAATTATAGTTTTGTCTGGATATATGCCCAGAAATGGGATTGCAGGATCATATGGCAATTCTATTTTTAGTTTTCTGAGGAACTGCCCACCATACTGTTTTTCATAGCGGCTGCATGAACTTACATTCTCATCAACAGTGTAGGGGGGTTCCCTTTTCTCCACACTTTCTCCAGCATTTGTTGTTTATAGGCTTTCTGAGTTTCTACTTGTATCATGCTTAGGAAGTCCTTCCCTTCTCAAAAAGCAACTGCATAAATGTCAGTAACATTGTCTTGTTTTATAATTTTGTGTTCAATACTTCTCTTTTTAATCCATTTGGAATAGGCCAGGAGGTAAATCTCTTAACATGTACAATTATCCTTGTACAACCTAGTGATAATCACGTGTCCCTTATAAAATGGACACACTGCCTTCATCATATACTATTAAACTTTGGCATCTGTTCCTAGACATCCGATTCTCAGTCTGCTGATTTCTTTGTCCACCCTGGTGCTAGTGCGCATATGTTTAATTACCGTAGCTCTATCATCTATTACATTGCCTGGCACTGTAAGTCTGCTCATTTGTCTTCTGAAATTCTTTATTGGATTTTCTCATCTGTTTAGTGTTTCTCAAGTTTGAATTATGGTCAGCTTAGTTAAGTTCCCCCTGAGTCGCCTGGGAACCTTGGAGAGTGGTCTGCTCCCATGGCCTTGGATGCTGTAGGCTAAGGAACTGTTCTGGGATGCTCCTCCAATTGAGTATTTTTACAAAGTTGACCCTTGAGGTGGAATCGGTGGACTGTTTCCAGGGAAGATTGACCTGGAGATTCATGAAAGCCTCTAGGAAGCGTGGATGGGTAGTTTCCCTCAACACATACCGAGCTTTCCCCAGAAGAGGATTCATTCATTCATTCATTCATTTTTCTCCTAAAAATTATAAGATACCTGACTCCACAGGCTCACAGAGAGCATGACCAGGACAACACAGTTGCTAGGAGACATAAACTGATGTCTGCAGTGGTCAGTACTCCCCTCAGTGGATTTTTTGCTTTAACTGAATCTATTTTTAGTACAGGATGAAGGGTATTTATAGCCCTGTTTTTTCAATGATCAGACACCCCATGCCAGGTATGTGGTTCAGACCATAGAGAAGCTGCCCGAGGAGATGCCACACAGCCCCAGGTGGGACAAGTTTCCTCTTAACGACATATTCCTGGTGACTGCCCAGCTCATTCCACCATCGTGAGCCATGTGTCAAATTCCTGGGCTTGACACATGTAAAGAGATAATTCACATGATCCCTGCTTGTTTTTGACTGTTTTTTTTTTTTTTTTTTTAATGCAGTAAAACTTTACAGTACGACCGGCATGACTCAATGTTGTTTTTGGATTTCAAAATATTGAGGTTAGATGTGCTAATGATTTGCTCTGGAGCTACTTTTACAAGGCGAGCTGGGGCCCCGCGCTGCCGGCACGTCTGAGAAAGGTCTGCGGCTGTCCCAGGGCTGCCCCCTTCCATCAGGCACAGCCGCGTCTGCAGTCCTTGAACCGGAGTCCATGGCTGGCAGACTCAGGAGCCGTGTGTGATGTAACGGTCACCATCTCCACACGATTCCACCCCTCCTTGCCCTGTCATTGCCGCACGGTTGACAGAAGTGGAGGAGGCATCTTTTTAGGAAAAGCCATTGGATAAAGTGGAGTTCTCCACAAATCTCTGAGTCTCTTTCCCAGGCCCTTCACACATGAGCTATCTCAGCCCAGCTCCAGCTCCCTCTTTTATTATCTCATTCACCCGAATGGCAGGCAAGGTCAAAAAGACTGACCTTGGTTGCTAGAAAATAATCCCCTTGTTTTGACAAGAAAAGTCTTGGCTTCTCTGCGAGTTTCGTTTTCTACAAATGTTGCAGCATTTATCTTCCGGAGAAAGACTATTAACAGATGCCCAGAGTCCACCTTATCTCTTAAGCAAAACGTGTTATTTATGGAGAAGATCGTGTGGCGAGTCTGGATCCTGCTGTTGAATTCTCCTTTCTTTCTTTCTCTTTCTTTTATAAATATAAAGAGAGAGGACTGTTTCAGACCCATAAGAGTATTTACTCAACTTGCTAACGAGTTGGTGTAAGGCAGTACAGTTCACATCAACATTAATGAAAGGTACTTATTTGAAACTCTCACCAAAAAAAAAAAACAAAAAAAAAAACCTCTGCTCAGTAACTTGAGGCTTCCTTCTGCCTCTTCATCTGAAAACTAACTTACACAGTCATCCCCAGTATCCATGCAGAGTTGGTTCTAGAACCCCTGCAGATACCAAAATCCATGGATGCTCTAGTCCCTTGTATCAAATGCTGTATTATGTATTGCATATAAACTTATTTACTTTATAGTCTTTGGAGCAGAGAAAGGTTTATTGCAGGGCCTAGAAAAGAAAAAGGGTGGCTCGCACTCAAAAACCCCAAACTCCTTCTCTTATATATTTAATCATCTTTTGATGACTTATAATACCTAATACAATGCAAATGCTTTGTAAATAGTGACAAACATAATGCCAATACTATGAAATAGTTGTCAGCAAGAGGCAAGTTCAAGTTTTGCTTTTTGGAACTTTCTGAATTATTTTGGTTGAGCACAGATGCTGAGCTGTGGATAAGAAGGGCCGACTGTCTTCATTCCAACTGACCCCCTCTGGAGCCTAGCCGTGGGTGAGGGAGGGGCAGGTAAGGGAGGTGGTCTTAGGCTATCTGCATGCATACCTCCCAGCGACTGATGTGGAAAGTCTGGCAACAACAACAACAAAAAGGGCTTGAGCTACAAGTATCCCTGATATCTTTTCTTTCTTTCTTTCTTTCTTTTATGATTTTTTTTTTAATGTGGACCAATTTTTAAAGTCTTTATTCAATTTGTTACAATATTGCTTCTGTTTTCTGTTTTGGTTTTTCGGCCAGGAGGCAGGTGAGACCTTAGCCCCCCAACCAGGGATCGAATCCGCAGCCCCCTGCATCGGAAGGCAAATTTCTGTTGTCGTTGTTTAGTATTTACTTACTGACTGCGGTGGGTCTTCGTTGCTGCTTGGACTTTCTATGGTTTCAGCGAGAGGAGGCTACTCTCTAGCTGTGCTGTGTGGGTTTCTCATGGTGATGACCTCTCTTGCTACAGAGCACAGGCTCTAGCGTGCACGAGCTCAGCTGCCCCGCAGTACGTGGGATCTTCCCGGACCAGGGATCGAACGGATGTTCCTTGCATTGCAAGGTGAATTCTTAACCACTGGACCACCAGGGAAGCCCAGAAGGCAAAGTTTTAACCACTGGACCACCAGGGACGTCCCCTGAAATCTTTCCTTTAATTGAAAATTTAAAGACTCACCCAACTCCTAGTTTGATTCAGCATATCCACAAAATCTCGTCTAGTCTGGACTTCAAGGAGCAAGCTCTGACCCTCCCAGCAGGGAATCTAGCACACTAAACACGGCTCTGCATCCCACCCCACCCACACTGTCTGAGTTCTCCTGCTCTGATTGCCCCCATCTCCCTGGAAGCGAGAACCGGTAAGGAAGCAAGGTCTGTGATAATGGCCAGAACCCGACTCTTAAGCCATTACTGCCAGTGTCTGAGGAAGGAAGTGAGGGTCTTTGACAGGGTCGCTAATGGAATGTGCATTAAATGAGGTGTCTTGGAACGAGGTTTCCCAGAATGACAGGGGTGGGCATCTCCTCTTCATGACTCCAAATTCTCACCTCGAAAATGCAGTCACTTTTGTCTCTCTGGACTGCTTAAAGATACTTGTGAAAAGTTAAGATCTGCCTCTTTAAAGCTGTGCTGCGATTAGTCTGTCTCTTTAAGAGAGAAGCAAATACTTGCTGAAATGCCTGATTTGGAGAAGTTCAGATTTCAATTTGTTTATTGCCCAGTGACGTTTTTCTTTGCTATATATACTTCCTCAGATAAAACAATATTACTCTTGCCTACCACACCAGATGTCCTAATGTTGGGTTCAGAAATTATGGCCAGTGTGTAAACACTGCATGTCTTCCCCGTTGTGTGTGCATGTGTGTGTGTGTTGTGTACACTGTTTAGATCACAAACGGTTCTGACCAATATCCAGAAATGCAATTGCACTGTGGACACAATGATAGAACAGAATTCATCTGCTTATCCAGAGCATCAGACAACATAGTGACCGTCATTAACAAAAGATGCTGACTGTTTCTGAGTGTTTCCAACTATGCCAGCATTTTAGATGGCCTGGGAGTACCTATTCCTATTTGGGTAGTAAAGTCCTGTGTCTGAGAGCTTGCCCAGCTGATCTGAGCCTGAGTTAGAGCGTGAGTTTTCAGTCTATGTGAAAGAGATGAGAAATGCAGACTCTTGGGCTGGAGAAGGCATTGCCCAGCATCCGTGTGCTCCTGCCGCTGCAGGCTGCTCCCTGGGGCTGTGATGCTATCAGCATTCTTGGCAGAGTCCGTCCAAGTGACGGATGATTCATGAGCTGTAACTACCACGATCCTTGACAAAAAACAGTGGGCTGCGAAAGTCGGGAGGTTGTGGGAGGACAGGGCAAAGGGGGCTCATGTTATCTCTAAAAATATCTCTCCATAAAATGTTGAAAGAAGTTCCTTTCTAACTATCTGTATGCATGCTTTTCTGGGACAATGCTTTTTTTTTTTTTAACCATAGGCAAGTTTTGCAGAGAAGTTTGTGGCAGGAAGGAGAGAATTTAGGTCTTTTTATTGTCCATGTTTTCCAAAGCAGAATCAGTTTTCTTTGGTAGTTCAGGAGCTGGTGTATAAAAGCGTACACGTACAATTCGAACAACAGGGTTGGAAAGTGTGTAAGAGAAGGAGAGAAAAGTTTGCTTTGAAGAAATTCGTTGTCAGGCTCTCCTGTTGCTGGCCTGGGCAGGGTGCAATTTGTTCCAGCACAGAACTGCTTTCTGTGTCATCAGATTGAAGCACGCTTCACTGCTCTAGGTGTTCTATGAAACCCAACCTGGTTATATGTCACTGCCAACATGAGCGATCACATTAGTCTTTTAATATGTACTTTTGTCCACAAAACCACTGCTGTAAAAGCCCTCGCATTAGGAACAGGCTGTAAATAATCTTCTGGCTGAGCATTGACGCTCCTGTAATTTCTCCCCGAGCCACGGCCTCTCTGCTTAGCAGCACAGGACGTGAGGTCACCCAAGGTTTGGCCTCAGCAATGTCTGTTTCAGATGACAACTCCAGGTGACTTCATACACACCAGCCCGAATTCCATGCCTTCTCTGGACTCCTGGATCTGGGTCAGCTCTTTGCAATGTGAGCACGTCAGTTTTTCCCTCCTTTCCTCCTGGAGCAGCCCTAAAACTTTGCAGTTTTACCATTCCAGTAACTGCACCCCACCCCCATCCCATAAGCAGAGGGGCCAGGGCAAGAGCCTGGGTGATGGACCATGTACCAGCTCCTTTTGGGCATAGGCACAATCGGGAACAAGATTCTGACTGCCTGCATCCAGGGTGGACCCTGTCACTGTCCAGGGAATCTTGCCGAGAACAGAAGAAAGCCCGAGACGGGGACATTCGCATGATCTTTGACTGAATGGAGGAGCCATCTGCCTCCTGCAACAGCAGGATGGGCTGACAACCCCCCAAGGAAATTTCAGATTCCCTTTCAGGATGGAAAAACCCAAGCATCACTTGAGCTCATCTCTGTTGTCTTTTAATCATCTGCCAGATCAATAAACTACTTCTCAAGACTGGGTTTTCCAAGACAGTGTCTGGTATAGATTCTTTGCCTGGTAGAAAGTATGTTGGCTGAAACAGGTCCAGACTTACAGCAGGCTTTCCAGGCCAGCTGACCGAGGTGCTGGACCAGGCTTCCAACTTGCTACTGCCCCAGAGGGTTCACATGCAAAACAAGAGGCAGTTCAGATGCTGCCACCAAGCACAGTGGGGATGCTCATTGTCCCCAGGTGGCCTTCCAGGAAGGGGGCTCCCTTTGGGATGGGTGAGGGTGGAGTCAGGCTCAGCTACCTTCTTCCACATGGTGACAGCACTTTTCCTACTTAACCGTTGCCCCAATCCTGAGAAATACACAGGCTATCTGGGGAGGCCATTCCCCAAAACACTTCAGGCAGGATGTTGTAATCCACAAAATGAGGCGACTGATACCTGCCTCGTAGGATGGGTGCATGAATCAGGTGCTACACAAGCCTTCATTTAGGGATGTGGAAGATGTCACAGCCAACAGGAAAACCTCAGCCTCACAAGCCTTTCAGGAAGAGCCACTTGAAGGTTCTGTGCTCAGCCAACATGCATGGAGGGGAACCTCACCCCGTTCACTTGTCTTAGAATACACTTCTCCCAATTTCTAAACACCCAAGCTCCTTCACTAGATCTGAGCACCCTGCTGGAATTCCATTTTGTTTAATCAGCACTTTAATTAGTTCTTAATTCTCTAATAATGGTGACAGCCAGGACTGTCTTTAGCAGCAGCAAATCCTGCAAGAGTTACTGCGTTCGCTGAAAATCCAACCTATAAACATGACTGGACCATGAAGGCGATGGCACCCCACTCCAGTACTCTTGCCTGGAAAACCCCACGGATGGAGGAGCCTGGTGGGCTGCAGTCCACGGGGTCGCTGAGGTCGGACACGACTGAGCGACTTCACTTTCACTTTTCAGTTTCATGCATTGGGGAAGGAAATGGTAAGCCACTCCAGTGATCTTGCCTAGAGAATCCCAGGGACGGCGGAGCCTGGTGGGCTGCCGTCTATGGGGTCGCACAGAGTCAGACATGACTGAAGTGACTTAGCAGCAGCAGCAGCAAGACCCATCAAGCTCTTATTTTCTCAAGATGAAAACTTTGATACTAGGTTTGTGTCAATAACTTGTTACATCATTCTTCTGGAAGCTCTTCGAGTCGCCCCACTGTGTTGACCCCCAAAAGATGCTCTTGGTTCATTTCCACTGGGAAATCCAGCTCTAATTTTCAGTCACCACAACTTGGTTCTCTCAGCTCACTTGTCAAAGAGCTATTAATTCTTAGAGTCAGCAACAGGAGAGAAACACTTTTGAAAGGTAAGGAGAGAGCAGTGCACAAAAGCCATCATGGTGAATGCTGCTTTGGCTGCCAAAAACAAAATTTCAGCATAGAGAGGTCACTTAGTCCAGCGCATGCTCAGCATGTACAGGTAAGTTCTGTTGGGTGTCAGGATGTAGTGGGCAGAGCACTGGGCTTGGGTTCCAAGATCAGTTCAGTTCAGTCGCTCAGTCTTTTCTGACTCTTTTCAACCCCGTGAATCGCAGCACACCAGGCCTCCCTGTCCATTATCAACTCCCGGAGTTCACTCAGACTCATGTCCATCGAGTTGGTGATGCCATCCAGCCATCTCATCCTCTGTTGTCCCCTTCTCCTCCTGCCCCCAATCCCTCCCAGCATCAGAGTCTTTTCCAATGAGTCAACTCTTCGCATGAGGTGGCCAAAGTACTGGAGTTTCAGCTTTAGCATCATTCCTTCCAAAGAACACCCAGGGCTGATCTCCTTTAGAATGGACTGGTTGGATCTCCTTGCAGTCCATGGGACTCTCAAGAGTCTTCTCCAACACTACAGTTCAAAAGCATCAATTCTTCGGCGCTCAGCTTTCTTCACAGTCCAACTCTCACATCCATACATGAGTACTGGAAAAACCATAGCCTTGACTAGACGGACCTTTGTTGGCAAAGTAATGTCTCTGCTTTTGAATATGCTATCTAGGTTGGTCATAACTTTCCTTCCAAGATACAGGTGGTCTTTTTTTTTTTTTTTTGAGATGCACACCAAACACTTTGGGATAAAATGATGGGATGTCTGTGAAATTTCTTCAGTAAAACAAAAATAGACAAAGCAAACCAGAAAAATACAGACAATGACTAAAGCTAGGTGATGGACCCAGGGATGATCCATTCTCTCTGCTCTTCTTAGGTTTGAAAATTTCAATCATTAAAAAAAAGAAAACCAAATGCTTGGATTTCCATTTTGATGTTGACATTTATCGGCTGAATCACCGAGCCAGTCACTGGACCTCTTGGCTTCCTTAGCTGTAAAATCAGGGATTAACTTTCATCATTGCTTTGAGGACTAGTGAAGTAATGCATAAAAATCCCTTGTCAACCCTAAAGTACTACACAAATGTCAGTTTTTCACTGATTAAAGTAGAAGATAAATCAATCAGATGCTGGCTCAGACTGCCAAGAAGTGGCTGAACTTCCCCTAACACAGCTCTACTTGCTAATCCTCATCCCAGCTCCTCCCAGATGGTTTTCTAATTGGAACTTGGTGCAGGTTCCTGCCCCCAGAGGCAGGTTTGGACCTTTCCTAGGGGTGTGGTGACCTGGAGTTCATTCCTGGGATCCATTCAGTGGCGTAACTGGGGCGGAAGAAAGGGCTGGGGAGAAAGCTTGGTTGCCTCTGGCTGGCAGCAGGACAGCGGTGCTCTTTCATTTTACTGTTGATTTCAGGCCATCTGATGCTTGCAACTGGCTCTCTTCATTTCAGCCTGGACCAGAAAATCTCAAGAATAGGAGTGATCACCAAGCCCCCTCGTCACCTCCTCTCCGGGAGACTGAAGCTGATGGCAGATGATGACAGCGCCCTGGACTCAGAGCTTCTGGCTTGGTTGTGCTAGGGAGTGAGTGAGGATGTGAGGTCTCCCTCACGGCCTGTCCACCCTGGGCAGGTGAGGCTGGAATACCTAATCCACACAACAAGCCATTAATATTAATACCTGACTTCTAGGATGGCTGCATGAATCAAGCAAGATCCTGACACACGTTGTTTACAGACACACAGACAAGTCTCAGCCTCAGACATCTTTCTGAAAGCCACTTGAAGGGCTCCTCAGCAGGGAGGAGTAAGGAGGGGACATGTTCCCCACTCGCTCCCCTGACAGCACCCTCTCCCAATCAAACCTGGGCGTCCATCTGACTGTGTGTCCCTCTCCAGCATCTGCCTTCCCTTCTTTCCACCCTCCTATTGAAACCTGCTTTTAACCAACTCCCCATCTGAAATAGGTCTCTGGGCTTAATTTTTCCTTTTCCTGGGGGCACTTTGATTTTATTGGGATCACAAATTAAGCCCCCAAATGAGGTGATTTTTTCAAACCTGTAGGACACATGGGAGTGGGGGCAGGAGGATCTGGCACGTAGCTTGCGGCAGGGCACCCAGCATGAGCTGGGATGTGCTAACTGGATGCTGCACACACAGTGAGGTTGGGGAGGGGGGTCCTGGACATAAGCTGGGCTGACCCTGAAGGCACTTTGCATTTTTTTCTTGCCTTTTTGGATCCTTGCTGATGTCCATGCTGGGTTCATCTCTTTATCTTTTAAAGTCCAAGACTGAAGGGATTTTTACTGATGAAACCTCACAATAGCTACAGACAGACCCTCACAGAAGCCACCAAGAAGTTACCTTTCTAATGAATTAGAAAATAATCAGAATTAGAAAATAATAATCTAATGAATTAGAGCAGGGGATTGAATATTCATGTTCCTGAGACTGTCTCTTATGGAAGGTGTCCCACACTGGCGTTTCAGAGACAGGTTCCCTTTTGTGACAGGCTTCCTCTGTTGACCTATTTGGGGTTGTGCATTTGGAATCCAGGGTTCCCACCTACGTCAATGGAAATCTTGTGGGCAGAGGGAGGGCGATCGTCCAGCATACCCACACTGGGCCGGAGTCCCCAAACAGCTGGGTGGGGCCAAGAGCTTTGCTCCCAGAGAGAGATGTTATTGTCTGAGACCTCGGAATCCTGCCCTTCAGTTTAGTGAGAGTGGCTAGAGCTTTCTTACTCAATTTTCAAATGAACAGTAAATTTGTTTAAAGATACAAAAACTTGAAACATAAATATTTATATCTCAAAGACATTTGTCACAATTTCTAGGCCTCTGGAAGGGCCAGCAAGTGCTAGCAGAGAACCCCTGCCCGAACCTCCATGGGGGTCTGCAGGCTGATTTGTGAAGAGTGTGAAGAAGGAGGAGAAGGTGGCGCTCTGCCCTGTACCGGAGAGTCACCTGTGTTTTGAGTTGAATGTCTCTGAGACTTACATGTGTGTGTGCTCAGTTGCTTCAGTTGTGTTTGACTCTGTACAACCCTATGGACTGTAGCCCGTCAGGGTCCTCTGTCCATGAGATTCTCCAGACAGAAATACTGGAGTGGGTTTCCATGCCCTCCTCCAGGGGATCTTCCTGATCCAGGGATTGAACCCGCATCTCTTAGATCTCCTGCGTTGACAGGCAGATTCTTTACCACTTTACCACTAGTGCCACCCGGGAAGCCCCTCTGAGACTTACATGTGCACATAAATATAGAAAATACACATCTGAGGAAGAGATCCGTCACTGATGGCCAGGTTTTCACCATTGCTTCCTTGCATTTTTCCCATTGCAGGTCTGGTCTCCATGGGGAGCTGGAATGCAGTGGACATCTTTCCCGGAAGCCGTGATGTCTGAGATAAGAGGAGAGCATTTCAGCGGAACTTTTCTTAGCCTCCTGTACAGTGTCCTTATTTGCTTCTTTAAAACAAAAAACAAAAAACAAAAAAAACAGTGTTCCTTTATTTGAAATGTTGTTTATTAAATGCACTCGATTTCTTCACGCATCTCTCTCCCCTGGGACTCAGAGAAACTGAAATGTCCCTGGTCTTCAGCCTCCCAGCTTTAGTTAAATGGGCTTTTTCCTGGACATAAAGGGCAAAATAAAATGGAGAATACTTATTTCTGGGCAAATTTGTTGGAGGAGATGCTTCATCCTACACACCCTGTGTTTTGGGAACACGTGTCATCTTTGTTTTCTTTAAATGTGGGACCCACTGTCTCCCACTGTGTCTTCAAAGGCTCCCAATAAGACTCAGACTTAAATCCCACATTATTACAGGTTCTAGGGATGGGGTTTCTCTGAGAGGGTATTGTGTCCTGGTGAGATGATCTGTTTGGGGAAAATGACCTGAGATCTCTTCCTGTGAGCATCCTGTGGGACTCTGCCTGGATCTTTTATTGCACTGAACACACACCACCCGTGATGCTGTAACTGACTGTGGACATCTCCCTTCTCCGAGATGATGAGCTTCTGAAAGTAAGAGGCAAGTCAAGCTAACCTTTGCTTTTCCCTGCAGCACATTTCCCAGTTCTTGTCTTATAGCTTAGTCCAGAGAAATGCTTTTTGACAGAAAAAGCAGACCATAGCCATGGGTTTTTAAGGGCAAACCATTTTATGTTGTTGTGGTTGTTCAGTCACTCAGTCATGTCTGACTCTTTGCAACCCCATGGACTGCAGCATGCCAGCCTTCCCTGTCCTTCACTATCTCCTGGAGATTGCTCACACTCATGTCCATTGAGTCACTGTTGCCATCCAACCATCTTGTCCTCTGTCGTCAGGGTCTTTTCTAGTGAGTCGGCTCTTCACATCAGGTGGTCAAAGTATTGGAGCTTTAGTTTCAGCATCAGTTCTTCCAATGAATGTTCAGGATTGGTGTCCTTTAGGATTGACTGGTTTGATCTCCTTGCAGTCCAAGGGGCTCTCAAGAGTCTTCTCCAACACCACAGCTCAAAAGCATCAATTCTTCAGCACTCAGCCTTTTTCATGATCAACTCTCACATCCATATACGAGTACTGAAAAAAAATACAACTCTGCAGATATTGTTGTGGGTTTCTTCAGCCACCTATGACATTTTTTGGTCTTCAGAAGTTAAACAACACAATGTATAGAGAGAAACAGAAATGGAAAACATTAGAAATTGCTTCAGTCAGGATTTGAATATATTTGCTGAAAAGACAGATGAGAAAAGCAGAAGAGAAAAATGGTTTTGGAACAGTTGATCTACCAGTAATGAGGGAAGCAGACCTCATATGCTGTCCTATGAAAAAATAGTAAGATATGTACAGAAGGTCCATAGCAGATTTGTTTATAATAGCCCCAAACTGGAAACACCTAGATTATCCATAACCAATAAAATATAAATAAAATTATGGTGTATTCACACAACAGAATAGTGTTCAACACAAGAGAGCAAGTATTGATACACAAAACAACACAGAGAAAAAACGCTGAGTGAGAGAAACCAGGCATGAAAAGTGTGTAGCCTGTGCAGAGAAACTTCCAGAAGATTCAAGAATAGTCAAAATGTTTGTTTGGTGGTAGATGTCAGGAAAGGTGGGGGAGGGCAGCGTAATTGGGGAGGGGCCATAGTGGCTCCTCTAGGGTGCTAGAAATGTTCATGTGCTGATCTGGGTGATGTTCATATATGGTGAGATTCATCAAATTCTTACATTTAAGATTTATGCAATACATACGTTTATGCACTTTATTTTGTATATATACAGAAATACTAATGTTTTTTAAACAAAGGAAAAAAAGCACTGCTCTTTATTGAGTGCTTACTATGTGCCAGGTAAAGCGTTAAGCACGTGAGGCTTTAAAAATATTAAGCAATTTACCACAAGTCACAGGTTCTGTGAGAAAATCTTGACTCAGACCCAAACTCTAAACTCCAGACCTCTGTGCTCTGTGGTCCCCGGTCTCTAGCCTCAGGGCTAATCCTTGCTTGGCTGGGACTTGGCCTTTGGGCCAGCGGGTCCTCCAAGCAGACCAGGTGGGCCAGGGAAGCGGCAGCCGTTTTGCCCTAAATTGTCTATGTATTAACAATAAACCTCTGTTGCAGCATTAACAGGGCTGTTAAAACATTTCCTTTGCTGCTGGCCGAGTCAAGGCCCTGCCAAGTGGCGGGGACAGTGGCCTGACTGTTGAAGGAGGAACGGTGAATGGAGTTTTCAACAAGGCGGGGAGGGAAAAACAGAACACGCATTCTTTGTGGGATTTCTTCATGTTTGAAGTTCATTCTGGCCTGGTGCTCTCTAGGGGAAAGAAAACCTCACTCAAATGAGGTTTCAGAATGCATTTCTCCTCCATCTGCTGTTCTCTCCATTTGTCTTAATTCTCTTAGTTTCATTTGTTAGAGTTCTGAAGTTGAACTTTACAGACCTGAAGAGTTATTAACATTTAGTGAATGAACACTGATTATCTTAATATTTATTAAGGAGGGGGTTCAATTATATGAATCACAACACTCATATATTCTCATGAAATGGAGGAAAAGAGAAACCCACCCTGGCTCAGGGTCCGTGAAACCCTGACTCCTGCGTCTCTGCTTCCTGTCGTCCAAAGGGCTGGTCTCCGGGGCCCGCCATCTATGTGCTGGAGAATTTCTGGAATCTTGCTCTCAGGAAATTCTGAGAGGAGATTCCCACCTGGTCTTGCTCCAGATAGCACCCCTGACAACTCCATTAGGACTCCATCTAGTTGGGTAGTGGGCAGATCCTGGAGAAATTCTACTTTCTCCCTTTCAAGTCCTGGAATCTGATCTGACAGACAGTAGGACCAGAAAATGAGGGTGTAAGGGGCTTGGTGGCCTTAAGAGTGTTACCTTGGGCAAGACCCTCGGTTTCTATGAGCTTCCTGGGGTTTTGGCTACAAAGTGATGCTATACTAGGTATACACCAGAAAGGTAATTTGCTTAGAAGAGTGCTTTGAACTTTTGGAGGAAACTCACTAAGAAATGACTCTGATGATGGCCAATTTAATAGAAGCAGCTGAAAGTCTGATTCTTCCCCCCAGCCCCCCACCCCCAGTTCAGTTCAGTTCAGTTGCTCAGTTGCGTCCCACTCTTCGCGACCCCATGAACCGCAGCACGCCAGGCTTCCCTGTCCATCACCAATTCCCGGAGTCCACCCAAACCCATGTCCATTGTGTCCGTGATGCCATCCAACCATCTCATCCTCTGTGGTCCCCTTCTCCTCCGACCCTCAATCTTTCCCAGCATCAGGGTCTTT
This sequence comes from Bos grunniens, assembly GCF_055505025.1. Taxonomy (NCBI): domain Eukaryota; kingdom Metazoa; phylum Chordata; class Mammalia; order Artiodactyla; family Bovidae; genus Bos; species Bos grunniens. The sequence goes on along the minus strand of NC_141177.1, from coordinate 48,013,451 downwards.
TCAAATGAGTCAGCTTTCCACATCAGGTGGCCAAAGTATTGGAGTTTCAGCTTCAACATCAGTCCTTCCAATGAACACCCAGGACTGATCTCCTTTAGGATGGACGGGTTGGATCTCCTTTCAGTCCAAGGGACTCTCAACCCCCAACTCCAGATAAAATATGACTACAGCTTCAATGCCACATACATACTTAGTGACTTTATTTTTTTTTTAACTTGGTGTAAACTAGGCCTATAAAGGACTAGTCTTCAAACTCTGTTGTGTTCCAAAAATCAGCTAAATGTAGGGCTTTTAAATGAGTCCTGGTTGGAAATGGATAACCTTAATAAAGGTGACCAAAATCCTAATTTTCCAAAGCCCGAATTGATTCCTGTTGACATAAATTCAAATCACCTTTCATTCACAAATTCAGTGTTTCAGAAATATAGTAGAGCCTGGCAGAGCCTGGTTGTCTTCCTATTACCTGGGTAGGCATGGCCCTGGGACTCTAATGGGACATTCCTTCCCAATCTGGGCCTGCTGCCGTTTCTGCCACCTGTGTCTTTAATTACACTGGGAAATCCTTAAACTCTCTGTCCCTCTAGACTCCAGGCAGCCCAGCCAGTCTACCAGCTGGGCCCAGAGATGAGCACTAGTTTTTATCTCTGGGCTAAGTCGCTGGTCAGGTTGTGTACCAAGGGTGTTTTTTTGTTTGTTTGTTTTTATTTTTTACTGCTGCTCTAGGATATTTTTTATATTTATTTTATTTAATTTATTTATTTTACTTTTGGCTGTGTTGGGTTTTTGTTGCTGCGTGGGCTTTTCTCTAGTTGCAGCGAGCAGGGTTATTCTCTAGCTGTGGTGTGTGGGCTTCCCATTGCAGCGGCTTCTCTCTTGTTGCAGAGCACAGGCTCTAGGGCATGCAGGCTTCAGTGGTTGCCACACTTGGGCTCAGCAGTTGCACTTCCACGGCTCTAGAACACAGGCTCAATTGTGGTGGTGCATGGACTTAGTTGCTCCACGGCATGTGGGATCTTTCTGGTTCGGGGATTGAACCCATGTCCCTTGCACTAGCAGGGAGATTCTTTATCACTGAGCCACCAGGTAAGCCCTCTAGGATAATTTTAAAAATCAAATGAAAGCAAGCTATGTTAAGTCTGGGCCTAAGGAAAACATCTCAGCACAGGCCTCTGACTAGAATCTGGAGTTCTGAACAGAAATTATGTTGACGTCTGACTGGTTTTTGTTCCTTCTCCCTTGGTCCAGTAGGTGGCGCTCCTGAGCGAGGCGTCTTGGCTGAGGTGGTGGACTCAGTCCAGACTGGGCTCCTATGTCCATAGCAGGTGGACGACTGGGAGTCTCTGCCTACGATGGGTGGGGGGCACTACCTGTCCCTGTCATCTGAAGGGGGTGGTGAAGGCACTCAGATGAAAGGAAATACAGTGACACCCAGTGACGTTCCGAGAAAGGGGTTGGAGTGGTGGTGGGTATCTCACCGGAGGACAAGGACTCCTGCTATTCCAGAGTCTACATGCCTCAAGCTCCTGTGGGCAATATTGTTAGATCTTCTCAATAAACATTGAGTTGATCTAGAACTTTTCATTCTGCCGCTGCTAACTAATCTCTTCAACCTAGACCTTGCCTCCCTCGATCACCATCCTGTCTGCCCTTTGTGTGAGGGACCACATAGTCTGCACGTGGTACCTCTTCCAACTTTCCAGGGAGGGGAAGGGGCAGGGGAAGTGGCCTGAACTCACGTACTCGGCGGACAGGCTCATGTGGTTGGGCCAGAACAGCAAGGCAACTCCTCATTGCCTTATTTTCACCATCTCTTAGCTGCTTCTTTTGATAAGGAAATGGTTTCCAACTGGCTCAGATGTTAAAGAATCTGCCTGCAATGTGGGAGACCTGGGTTCGATCCCTGGGTTGGGCAGATCCCCTGAAGGAGGTCATGGCAACCTATTCCAGTATTCTTGCCTGGAGAATCCCCATGGACAGAAGAGCCTGGCGGACTACAATTCATGGGGTCGCAAAGAGCTGGACACGAATGAGTGACTAAGCACATCCACATCTTCAAGACTGAGCTGCTTCAGCTTGTAAACCCGGGGGTGTTTTACCTGGTGGGGTGGGGGTAACCAACCCACAGAGGGCCAGCCCTCAGGGTGTGGAAATCAGATCTTCAAACAGATTCACCAGGGAGCTATCAGCTCCATGAGCCCTTGTGCTCAGCTTATTTGCTTGGTCTTGTCCGACTCTTTGTGACCCCATGGACTGTAGCCCACCCACCAGATGCCGATAGCACCCCACTCCAGTTGTGACCCCAAAGGTCTCTAGACATTGTCAAATATCCCCCCGACCCGCTGGAAAACTCAAAGTCTAGATTAATATCTTTAGTGAGGTGCCCCATGGTTCATATTTGTGCTTTTAATCCATACAGTGAGTTCACGCTCTTTTGCCTATAGTTCTCAAGTACATCTCTTTTTCAAAAATCTTAATTTAAAAAATGACAGTAAGTGGGCACCGAGAAAGTGTCAAGTTTTTATATTGCCCAACCTGAACGATATGATTGGTGCCTTTTATTACTGCTTACACTTTGTGAATGGAAGCCTTTACCATGTGGATTCATCTTCCTGTTATTATTTATTATCATTATTGTTATTGCCATTTCTGCACTGTCTTGATGGCTGGCTTTTGGGTTCTGCATTCTTCCACTCCTTTCTCCCCTTTCCTCTTGCATTCACTGCCCCACCCCCCTTCCCATTCTCTAAGCAATTACTTCCATTTCTAAATATATCAAAGCATGTCACCCACATCAGTCTCATGGCCCCAAAGCACCTCATAGGGAGAGACTGACCTCTTTCTTGGGGTCCCGGGCACCATTTTGCTGTCACTGAGGGAAGGGGGATGGGTTACTGGGTTGTTTACAGAAGCCAACTGGCTTAGGAGGGAAATGTTTAATTTACTCAAACTCCAGACTATTGTATAAACGACTTTAGTCAAACAGCAAGTTGCTTTCAAATTGCATAACTGAGAGGGACCTCAGAGAAAACCATGTCCAAGGAGCTCATTTTGCAGAGAAAGCAACAGTGATCTCAAGATAATACCTTGATAACTAAAGTTTAGTGATAACTACCCTACAACAGTTGTGTTGTGAGGGGCTGGTGTGAAAAGTTAGTGAGGTGGGGAAAAGCCACATTCAAGTCTCTGTATGCTCTTTCCTGGGGCTTCCTGGGTGGCGCAGTAGTAACGAATCTGCCTGCCAATGCAGGAGACATGGGTTCCATCCCTGAGTCAGGAAGATCCTGTGGAGAAGGAAATGGCAACTCACACCAGTATTCTTGCCTGGGAAATCCCATGGACAGAGGAGCTTGGAAGGCTGCAGTCCTTGGGATTACAAAGAATCAGACACGACTGAGTGACTGGACACTATTATTAATACTACGCTTTTTCCCACAATGGCAGCCCACTCCAGTATTCTTGTCTGGAAAATCCCATGGACAGAGGACCCTGGCAGGTTACAGTCCATGGGGTTCGCAAAGAGTCGGACACAACTGAGCAACTTCACTTTTCTCCCACACAGTGGTTTAACAGTCAGGGAGTCTCCATCCGTCCATCCCGATGGAGAAGACCCCATGGCTGGGACAGCTCTCCCTTCCTTCCTCACTAACCCAGCCCCTGGGACAGTGGGATGGCTTCTCTGGTTGGGAAGGGTACTGGACATGCTCAACCCTGCCTGGGTTTGGAGAGTTGAGGAGCCAGCACTCTGCTGGGAGCAAGAGACACCCACCCCACCTCTCTAATAGCTCCACTCCTACCCCTTCCAGCACTCATGGCTGCGGACCCCTCTAAGTCTGGGCTTCGTAAGTCTCTCTCTGGCTGATCCACAAACAACCTGGCCTCTTCCCACGATACAGCATGCACTGAGCGTGTGTTCGCCTGAGCTCCGAGGCAGCCTGGGGCTGCTGCTTGGCGCTTGTCCTTCATGGAACATTTGATTGCCAGGCATCTCCAAGGTCAGGAGCTAAAGTTGGCAGAGGAACTACTGTTTCAGTGGTTTCTCCCTCCTCTGAATTACTTTTCTTTTAAAAATAAGTTTTTAAACATAAGCCCTCAATTCTATGCCAAGCCACAGAGTTCAATTTAGCATTTTGGGGTAGCTATTTTAATTTCTTTTTACCTTGTACACTCGAGCACGCTATCAGGACAGAGCACTGAGAACTGGGCATTATTCTCTTGTGACAGATGTGACTGAAAGGACATGAAATATTTCTTTTAATCTTCCTTTTATAGACTCAATGACTATTTTCCTTTACAATAATCTTATTTGTTTCAAGGTGCCGCCATCTCTCAGAACATATTTTAAAACACCTCTTGGAATTTTCAGAAGACTGTTTACAAGCTTACACTAGAAAAACAGGGTCGTTATTTTATTATCTCATTTTTTTAAATAGAAACTTTCATATTTTTTTTCATTATCTTAAAAAATTTTATTATTGGAGTATAGTTGCTTTACAATGTTGAGTTAGTTTCTGCTGTACAGCAAAGTGAATCAGCCACATATATACATGTATCCTCTCTTTTTTGAATTTCCTTCCCATATAGGTCACCACAAATCACGGAGTTCCATGTGCTGTACAGCAGGTTCTCATTAGTTATCTGTTTGATACATAGTCATGTATACGTCAGTCCCAATCTCCCAGTTCATCCTTCTCTCCCTTTCTCTCCTTGGTATCCATGCGTTTCTTCTTTACATTTGTGTCTACATCTGCTTTGCAAATAGATTACCTTTTCCCCAAATCAAGTATAATTTCAAATTTTCTTTTAAAAGTTTTAAGATTCATTCTTGAGGCTAATGAAAAGCAAGGTAGTTTCTAAAAGTAATTTTCCACACATACCTTCCGAGGCAACCTTAATTGCATATGTAGGCTTAGGAATTTTGGTGTAAAAATACAAGTCCCATGGCCTTGGAGATGAACTTTATAAACTTCGTAGACTCTCTTCCAATTGTCGTGCCAGAAGCGATTTCATTTGTCACGAGTTTCTAGCTCTGACTGCTTTACTTAAAGAGGAATTAGGAAAGCAAGCCACAGAGCAGGTCACTTGGAAGTTAAGGAGATTAATCTTAAATAAGTTGAGAAGAAGCCCAGGATACTTAAATCAATGCTATGGGACACTTTTGATATTTAGTATGTTGCTCTGTATTCATCAGGAATGGGATAGGAGGATGGAAGTTGGTGATCAGTAAATTAGGGACCACAGGCCCTGAGTACAGTTGTGTGGGCTGTGCACTGCACAATGTCAGAGTGGGTGTGTGGACAGCGTAGAACTGTGTGGACCACAGCTATAGCACCACCCTGGGTTGTCTGGGCGACAACCTCCAAATGAATGTGTGATGACAATGGAAATTCTAAAAGTAGCAAGGCCTGGTTAGAAAGCTTCCTTCATCAAGAAAGTCAGAAAAATTCTTAGAGTTTGACAGTTTAAGCAAAAGTTTAACACAGAACCTGGCTGTATGATCATTGTAGCTTAGGGGTTCGGGGCCTGGACTTGGGGGTCCCACAGACTTGAATTTGATTTCTGACTGTGTCCCTTGGTAGCTGTGTGACCTTAGGTGACTTATATACATTTTCATCAGTTAAAAAACAGGAAGAGCAAAGGGTCCCAGTAGGGTTGCTGTGAAGATCAAAAAAGATAATGTCTGCAGGGCACTTGAAAGTGTGCCTGGCACAACACAACAGTTTAATAAATGCAACCTGGTTTGATTGTCAGAAGTTGGAGAACCCACTAACTTCCTGTTACAGGGCCCCTGGACTCAGAGTCCACGATCCTACCAGCATGTGCTGTTCCCAGGCTACTAGTGGTCCCACCTGAGATTCCGTTTTTTACAAGGCACTTTCAAGAGTGCATTAAAAATGATCTCTGTGGTGGCAATAGAACCAGAAAATTATACAGCTGGTGGTAACACAGAAGCAAACACAGAATAGAACCAGACGTCCAACCTTTCCAGTGGTCAGCCAATGGCAGAGGCAGGACTCATCTGGGTCCTGCCTGGAACCTGAAGGCTTCCTGTGTGATTCAGATGATGACCTTTGCTTTCTGATTATTCAAACATCATCAGGCGCCCCACAGAGAACTAAGAAAAAGAGGTCACCAGGGTTGAGGAATAGGGACTGGAGAGAAGAGACATAATAGTTTCTTATCAACATGCCTTGCCTGGGCAGCCAGAAAATTTGTTTGAGCCGTGAAATAATATTTATTCTGCATGCCACTGACCAAGCTCAGCCTTTGATCTATTTCTCTACTGGAGATTTTTTTTTTTTCAAATTTCAACTCCTTCTGCTTAGAGGGTAACAAACATGTAATGAACTCAGTGGTGAATTCAGAAAGGAATCAGAACATTAATTATGCCCACTGGACTCTGAATCCCTTCATGCCGGTCCCAGGGTCTCCCCTGTGGATTCACTTGTCCATCATTTGGACAGAAAGATTGCATCTCACTGGGTCCCAGTGAGGCTCTTTCCAAGCCAGTATGGTTTTGTATCAAACACCCAACTGAGGGCAGTCTGGCTAAATCCAAATAGTGATTGCATTCTTAAACATTTTTAATGATATATCATATTTAACCCAAATGTATCCAAAATATTATGTTTTCATATAATCAGTATGATTATTATCAATAATATATTAATGATATGTTGCTCCTGATAATATATTCAAGATACTATTTACATTTGTTGTTGTTGTTCAGTTATTCAGTCGTGTCTGACTCTTTGCAACCTCATGGACCGCAGCACGCCAGGCTTCCTTGTCCTCCACTGCTCAAGTTCATGCCCATTGAGTCAGTGATGCTATCTAACCATCTCATCTGGTATTTTCATTTGAAAGTGAGAGTAAGTCGCTCAGTCGTGTCTGACTCTGCAACCCCATGGACTGTAGACTACCATTCCCCTCCATCCATGGGATTTTCCAGGCAAGAGTACTGGAGTGGGGTGCCATTTATCTTTAAAGTCCAGTGTGTATTTTATGGGCTTCTCTGGTGGTTCAGACAGTAAGAAATCTGCCCGAAATGCAGGGGACTTGGATTCCACCTCTGGGTCAGGAAGATCCCCTGGAGAAAGGAATGGCTATCCACTCCAGTGTTCTTGCCTGGAAAATCTCATGCACAGAGGAGCCCGGTGGGCTACCGTCCATGGGGTCGTGAAGAGTTGGACATGACTTAGTGACTAACACTTACCTACAGCATGTTTCAAGAGACCAGTACCTACTGTTTTGGACTGTGAAGTTATAGATGAACAAACAGAGACTTAGAGATTAATGTTACTTCTTGCCTAAGATCACATAGCCAACGCTTTGCAGAAGAAGAAATTCAGGCAGATCGTCAGTTTGACATGTAGGCATACATAGATCATGACTGAACTTTATTTTTAGACTCCTTCTGAAACAGGCTTTATCTCAAGAAGGTATTTTTGTGTTTCAGTTTCCTAAATGTGTTTCTGGATAAGTTGGACATGGGAAAGTGATGAAGATAGGACCTAGAGTAACTGAGATTTCTCAGCCGGGAAGCCTGGCGCTGGCGGCTGGTATGTCCTGGTCCACTTATCTCAAGAGCCTGCAGGTTTGAGAGGAGTGTAAGGAATTCCCTTTGGAAGTGCACCAGACAGAATCTGCTTAAAAGATAAGGACCTGCAGAAACACAGAGGCACGTGCCTTGCAGTCATTGGGCAGCTGCCCAAGAAGTTGTCAAGGTCAAGGAAAGGAGCCAGACTTCCTGGGCTTACGTAGGTTCAGCTCTGATGCTGCTCTGGGCCCTTCTCAGAGTATCACCTGCTTTTCCACGACCCTCCCTCGCACTGGCCAGGATGCGTGGTGAGAATAGTTATCCATGCTGGAAACAGAAGCAGTGGGCCCAGAACCCCATGTCTTGTTTTACTCTTGTAGGCTCGGCATGACCATGAGAAGCTACTGCCATGTTATGACCTTAAGCTTTTTTTCACACAGAATGGGACTAGTGATACAGACCTCAGAGGGTGGTTGGGAGGATTAACAAAAAGACTCTGAATCACTTGGTATTGTACCTGGTGAAAGAATAAATGTCAACAACAGTAAGTGCAGGGACCGGGAAGAGACTCACAGCGCACATACTCATGCGCACAAACACACACAAACATATACACACGCACAGAGACACACACAAACTCACATACATACACACATAACTCCACCACAAACTCACACTCACAAACACACACACAAAGATACACACACCACTACCCTACAAACACACACACACACACACACAAATACAAACACACACAGACTGACACACATGTGAACCCAGGTTGTCGTTGTACTTAGAGGTGTTGATGTAACATAGTATCAGTTACTTGCAGGCTGATTAGGGTACCTGGGAGCTGCTTTACACACAAAGGGAGTGAAAAAGCAGAGGTCTCTCAATCAAAAGCAGATAAGCTAACAGAATAGCCTTGCTTGTGGTTTGTGTTCAGGCCAGAGCTTTGTTGACTCCTGGCCCAGCTATGAGTTCCCCTCCTGTTGGCATGGCGAAGTCAGCCACTCAAAGGTGCATAAAAAAGGCAAGACAAAATTCTAAAGGAAATACCACAGTGGTTACAGCATGTGTCCCAAGATCTCTGAAACTTCATTTAAAGCTGTCTTAGTTATTCGTGTGGTTTATTGGTCACATAGACCCGTGTGCTGTGCTCGGTTGCTCAGTCCTGTCTGACTCTTTTTCGATCCCATGGACTATAGCCTGCCAGGCTCCTCTGTCCATGGAATTTTCCAGACAAGAACACTAGAGTGGGTTGCCATGCCCTCCTCCAGGGGATCTTCCCGAGCCAGGGATCGAACCCAGGTCTTCTGCATTATGGGCAGATTCTTTACCAATTGAACCACTAGAGAAGCCCCACAAAGACCCATCCATCTTTCTAAAACATTTTCTCAACCAAATTTTGGGTTAAAAGCTGGACTCAGTTTCTAGACTCTCTAGTAGTTGTCTAGTGTTGGTCGCTCAGTTATGTCTGACTCTTTGCAACCCCATGGACTGTAGCCCACAAGGCTCCTCTGTCCATGGCATTTCCCAGGCAAGAATACTGGAGTGGGCTGCCATTCCCTTCTCCAGGGGATCTTCCTGACCCAGGGATTGAACCCAGTCTCCTGCATTGCAGGCAAATTCTTTACCAACTGAGCCACCAGGGAAGCCCTTCTAGACTCTGAATGGAGACAAATCAACTGCCTTGCTAAGTGGGTGAGTCTTCCTTCTCGGCCAGAATCTGGAGAAGAACACGTGTGCTGGCGTCAGACAGACCTGCTTTCAGACCCTCACTCTATGGCTTTTTGCATGCTTCTCCAGGCAGATGAGTTATGCCCCTCAGATGTGGGTCCCTACTCAGCAGGGTGACTGAGACGCTTACAGTTTAGGTGATGGTCTAAGGCTCTGGTTCTGGGGTTAGGCTTGCCTGCCAGTTCTATGCCATGACTTAGAGTTGTGTGACCTCTAAGTGTCAGTTTTCTCTCCTGTTCAAGTAGCATAAATCATCTTTCTCTTTTTGACTTACTTCACTTAGTATGATAAATTCTACGTCCATCCAGGTTGCTGTGCATGGCATTATCTTGTTCTCTTCTATGGCTGAGTAGTAAACCATTTTCTGCATGTACCGTATCTTCTTTAGGATGGACAAGCAACAAGGTCCTACTGTATAGCACAGCGAACTATATTGAATACCCTGGGATAACCCATAATGGCTAAGAATGTTTTTAAAATGTCTTATGTGAATAACTGAGTCACTTTACTGTACAGCAGAGATAGGCACAACATTGTAAATAAGTTATATTTCAATTAAAAAGAAAAAGTAAAGGAGCATAATCATCCTAATGGGCTAGGATTGAGGCTGGCCCCAGTGGACGGCATATGCAAGGCACTAGACACAGACCGGGGCACATAGTAAGTGCTCAGCAGAACTTCGCTGTTATTGGCGCCAGTGATGCATCTTGTACATATAAAATGCTCATGAAATCAAATTCTTTCCCTACTCCTGTCCTTGCCCTACCCCAGTGTAACCAACATCTCTAGTTCCAGGTCAAGCCAGGGGCTTACCGTTCCACTCATTTTATCACTGAGTGCCCTCCTACTTCCTCACCCATCAGGTAAGAATTGCTCCAGAACTGACCCAGAAGGTCAGCTCCTCCAACAATGGCCTTTTAGGCAGCAACTAGAACCTTGAAATGCTATTCTCTCTGTTCTGTTAAGGTGATAGGAGACAAAGGACCTTAGAATTGTTCATCTGGAAGGAGCAGACATCGGCAATGATATGCAAAGAGGTAGAAACCACAGCCCTGGGATGGAGTGGTGCATCCAGAGTTGGTCCAGTCCGCAAGATGTTGCTGAGTCTGGGCTGTGTCCAAGGGCTTCCCTGATGGCTCAGATGGTAAAGAATCTGCCTGCAGTGCAGGAGACCTGGGTTCTATTCCTGGGTCAGGAAGATCCGTTGGAGAAGGGACTGGCTATCCACTACAGTATTCTTGCCTGGAAAATTCCATGGACAGAGGAGCCTGGTGGGCTACAGTCCATGGTGTCGCAAAGAGTCAGACACCACTGAGCAGCTAATACTTTTGTTTTTTCACTGGGCTGTGTTCAGATTTAGTCAGTGACTCCTTCCTGCTGGCTGGGAAATCTGAGGGCATTTTGTCATGCTGCTGTTGTTAAAACAAACCCCAAACCAAAAAAAGCTTGTTGTGGAGTCTAAGGAGCAATAGCTCGAATCATTTATTTATTATAAAATAACTAGTCCCATATGCTAAGAATTACTTTTAAGATTTCAAAATTAGACAAGACCTAGTAATATATCTCCTTCATTATCAACATCGATGGAAGGTTTATTATTTTAAATCAAGTTGTAGTTCGTTTGGGAAGCCCTGTCTAACATGCACAGAATATCTACACCAGCAAACCTGGTGTTGTCTCACCCTGATGGGGAGGGTTTGCTGCTGCTACTGCTGCTAATTCACTTCAGTCGTGTCCAACTCTGTGCGACCCCATAGACGGCAGCCCACCAGGCTCCCCCGTCCCTGGGATTCTCCAGGCAAGAACACTGGAGTGGGTTGCCATTTCCTTCTCCAAGGGGAGGGTTTGAGAGGTAGCATATTTGGGAAGTGGCATTAGCATTGATGAGTGAGGCCAGAATGGACAGGGAACAGGTCAACTTGTTCATCAGTGGGTTTTATGACCTCTTTTGCCCTGAGTGGAACTCAGCTTTCTAGGTAACATTCTGGGCTGGCCCATGACCTTGGTCTCACATGGGTGTCATGTGACCTGCAAGGCAAGTACCACCATTCCCAGAATATCCTCTGGGATGTTTGGATCCTCTCTGGCAATGAAAGGAAATTCACCACCATGATTGGTCTGAATCTCAGCTTCTTGGGGGAGCCAAGAGCACAGAATGTTCCATGCAAGCTGGTTCAGGAAAACACTCCCCACATTCTGCCCTCTGGAGCTTAGGAGATGCCCTGTCATGAACCTTGCAAAGTTCTGGTGTCAAAGTTCAGTGCTTGACTCCCCCAAATGAGAAATATTCAGACAGCATGGAAAAATATTTTTCAAAAAGATGTAGCATTTCATTTCCCAGTGATAACTACTGTTAACATCTTGCGTATTCTTATAGACTGTTCAAAATGCATACATACAAATTAACAAAAGGGAAATTTTACTATATTTCCCCTTGGTAATCTTTTTTTTCCCTCTTATACTGTGAAAACCATTACAAAACAATGTTATTACTTTTAATGACTGCCTAGAATTCCTTTGTTGTGTTTTTGTTTTTTTTTTTAATTTAGTTTTGTTGTTTATTATTTGCTGTTTTTATAGGAAGTTTCATTTTTTTAATTTTTTTAAATTTTATTTTATTTGTAAACTTTACATAATTGTATTAGTTTTGCCAAATATCAAAATGAATCCGCCACAGGTATACATGTGTTCCCCATCCTGAACCCTCCTCCCTCCTCCCTCCCCATACCATCCCTCTGGGTCGTCCCAGTGCACTAGCTCCAAGCATCCAGTATCGTGCGTCGAACCTGGACTGGCAACTCGTTTCATACATGATATTTTACATGTTTCAATGTCATTCTCCCAAATCTTCCCACCCTCTCCCTCTCCCACAGAGTCCATAAGACTGTTCTATACATCAGTGTCTCTTTTGCTGTCTCGTACACCGGGTTATTGTTACCATCTTTGTTGTGTTTTTGACTGATAACCTCTTTCAGTTGTTTCTAGATTTGTTTTTGTTTGTTTAATAAAAAGTGCTATAATTGATGAACATCCTTTTAGACACATTCTTGAAATTTTTCTTGGGTCAAAGGGCAAGCCATTTAAACTTTTCATACATTGCCAAATTACCCTCTGGAGTTGTTAGAGAAATTTCTACTTTCACCAATCATAGGATTTTCTTTTAAAAAATGACATTATAACAGGATCAAAAGAACAGGTGGTCTCTACCTACAGTGAAATGAAGGTTCTTCTTCAACTCCTTAATTCTTTATCTCAGTTTTCATTGAACCTCACCTCCAATTCAGAGATCTGGCAAGATTTAGGGGAATCATGATTTTTTAAAAAGATCATAACTTGAGAAATGAATACACAACTCTTTATTATAGATGGAAATTAATGGGAAAACAGTATCAGAGTGAGAAAAACCACAAACAAGCAAACAAAAAGGAATGGAGAAAGATTTTATACAAATGATCATTCTCTTTGTGCTGTTGTAAAATTAGATACTCCTCAGGCAGAAATTTTATCATAAACTAACACTAACTCTAACCCTCATATTCAATCATTCTTCTTTGTCCAAGATAAGACAAGATAATGTACTAATTGGAGGTTCTGGATATACTGTGATAGCCCCATCAGCTGTACACAGTCTGATTTTCTAATGTACCACAAACATTTGGTCTTGTGGGCAATACCAGGGAATTCCTTTGAGAATCTGAGTAAAGATTAGAAAATTAGAATTTCAGAGAAAGGATTCAGTCAATAGATAAGGAGAGTAATAACCCAAAGAAGTTCCTGGTCTTCAAAATAATTAGGTTCAAAGGAGGGTTTTTTTTATTGTTTGCCTATGATCACAGGAAGGTTTCAATAATAGTAATAAACCTGCTGCCTGAGATGTGTCTACAATTTTCACTTCACAAATCATACTCACATGGACTTAAGAAGAAAAGGACCCTGGGAGGCTCTTTACATTTAGATAAGTAGGAAAATGCCATTCCTGTGATAAAGGCCGGGGGACTTCCTTTTAGGGGCAAAGCTGCTGGTCCCGATGGGACCCTGTGGAGCCCAACTGTGTACAGAGATAGAGGCAGTATCTTCTGCTTCCACAAGTGTCGTGGGAGATTGCGGAGGTATTTCCCTCCTGAGGAAAGGTGCTTCAGATTTTGTGGGAGGACACCCTTACCAGGCAGCTCATCATTCCCTGAGTGTTGACCTTCCTGGGCTTAATCATGCCCCCCGAATACTCACACCTATCAGGGAAACACCTGATCAGCTCCAGCCGACAAAGATGCCAGGCTGTTCTCCCAAAGCTGGACATACATAGAGAGAGATTACCACATGCCATCGGTCCTTATCAGCACAGGATAAGCTCAGGTCAGAGGCCACTCCTTCTCTCTGCATCTCCACCTCCTCTGTCCTTTGGCATAGGTGATCCCGTCATACCAATCAGAGGCACCTCTGTGTTTAACATCAGTCACGTGGGGCCAAACCCACACACCTCATCAGCTCCCCCATCACAGACCGTCCCCCACTTCAGCCCTTCACCCACAGAGCATCCCACTGCTTCTCCCTCCCTCCCTTCAGATTTCTAGAAGCCAGTTCCAGAGAACCTCAGCAAGTTCAGTGAGATCTCTCCATGCACATGTCTACCAACAGCTGTTCATTCTCAATATTTTCCGAGCACCGTGCTAGATCCTGGGGACAGTCTCTTTCCTCAAGACGATCTAGTTTGAGAGATAAACACACATGGAAGTAATTTTATATTAGTTACCACAGACATGGGCTGATCTGTCTGGTGTTTACCATGTGGGTGCTACCATTCCCCAAAGAACTTTACCTTTTAGGTAATAGGGAGTGAATGACTGGTCAGGTTTTAGGCATGGATCTTTCAGATGGGATGCGCCTAATATATTTGAGGACAAAACTGTGTGCAGGAGGATAGGAGCCTTTTGCACTAATCCTCCTGGAAGAACATCTGTACCTACATGAGGGTTTTGGCTGTCCCAAGAGGGAGTAGATTTGGGATGTGTTCAGGAGGTGAATCAAAGCATTCAGCGGCTGTTTAGCAATGTGATGGCACAAGGCGGGCAGAACGAAGCGTGAAGAGTGAAGTTTACCTGTGGCCAGGTAAGGCAACCAAAGATGCTGCTGCCACCATCTGAGACAGAAAACCTGGAGGGAGGGCAAACTGAGGGCCAGTTTGGGGTGTGCTGAGTTTGACTTACTAATAGCTACTGCAAGGAAAAAAAAATCACAAGGCAGTGGCCCTTAGGAAGCTCAGGGCGATGAGATGTGGCAGAAATCTGGGATTACCCATCTCTTATATGCTAACTACTTGTAAGTCTAGGAAATTAGGTGAGCTCAGCCAAGGGAAAGTATAGATGAAAACAGAGCTAAGGACCAACGCTCTGAGAACACCACTGTGTAAAGGCGAAAAGAAGATGAAACAAGTTCAGGAAATGCGGGGCCCTTGAGGGAACTCAAGAGAGTAGTTCCAGAAGCAGGGAGAGGTCAACAGTGTCAAGTGAAGTAGATGTTCAATAACATGAAGAGTCATTATTACAGGGACTTCCCTGGTGGACCAGTGTCTAAGACTCTGCGCTCCCAATACAGAGGCCCCAGGTTCGATCCTTGGACAGGAAATTAGGTCCTGCATGCCACAAGGAAAGTCAAAGACCTTGTGTGCCACAACTAAGATGCAATGCAGCCAAATAAATAAATAAATTTTTCTAAAAAAGCCATCATTAAGGAGGTCCTTGATATCCTCAGGAACAAAGGTAGCCTTGTGGGAGGGGGAGGTTACTGAGACAGTGAGTGGTTAAGGCATGGCTTGAGGAATAGGTGAGAAATTCCAGATGGGAGACAAGAAGTGCTCCACTCTTCCTTCGTGAACTTTGGTTGAGGAGAGAGTTGTTATAAAAATGGGTAGTGAAGTTAATGGAACTTGATTATGTTTTTGGAGAATGAGAGGAGATTGAGTTAAACAATTTTATCAGCCCTGGGGTAACTCGGTGAGGTTGGAAAGAGGGGGAGGAGGAGGAAATGGAAAATATGGACCAGAGGAGGGTTGGGCAGGCCCAGCAGGAAGCTTGAGCTCTGGAGGCCGGGGTCCCGTGATCTTGAACAGGACGAGGCAGGTCTCATGATCTGATTCTGGAAGGAGGCTGAGCCTGGTGTGAAGGTGAGCGAGTGTATAGGTGAGGAAGGGCCAGAAGCCAAGGAGATTCACACCCAGAGGCCTGTCTGGTGAGAGGGGAGGGAATCAGGGTCATGTTGTTCTGCCCCAGGGCGCGAACACTCAGGACCTTGATCCTAAGGTTTGGTGCCACTACCCCATGGACGTGAGTTTCAACTCCAGAAAACCGGAGGTGAGCAGGAAGACTTGAAGTGGTCCTGAAGGGAACCTGGAAACATCAGAACAAGGTGAGGCCTGTGAGGGGCCATCAGTGACAGAGCAAGTCTGGGCTCAACTGGCCGCCAAGAAGGACACAGGTGCCCCCCCACCCCCCACCCGCCTTGCTCCGAGGGGGTGGGTGAGTAAATCAAAAGGGCGGAGGAGAAGAAAACTCAGAGCCCTTGTGAATGTCTGTGTCAAAGAAGACGAGAAGGGACAAAGCAAGGATGAAGACTGCCCTGGTGCCTGGGGAGCTGGGCCATAATAAGTAGGGGAGGGGCAGACACAGTAAGGATGAACTTGTTTATTTCTGTTGTGTTCCGTTCTGTCCTTGCTCTTCGGGCAGAGTCAAGATTCATTCCCTGAGCTGTTGAAGTTGGAGGATGGAGAGGGGTCTAAACATCCATCTGTCTGTCTCTCCCACCCTTAAAGATCCGCATGAAAGGACATTCCATGCCCTCCTCCGTCACGCATTCTGCCGCCTCACATCCTTCAGGAATTTCCATCCGAGTGTCAGGCTTCAAAAGGTCCATGTTGGAAAATTATATTATGGAGTTCAAAATGAAAAAGAGAGACAGAGGAGGATTCATGTCCTTTCTGGGGGCTTCTAAATCCTCTCTGGCTTTCAATTGGACATGCTATTTATTCCCCATCGCCTGGAGGCATGTCAGAAAGTCATTACCGAGTTTTGATGCACTGAGGCCAGTGTCTATTGTGTTTCTCCCCAGACACGGCTCCATTTCAGAGGCCAGCGTGGTTAGCCCTCCTTCCTGGTATGCATGACTTTGCACACACATTCATGTAAATATGTGGGAGAATATGTATGCATTCAACATGAGCGTCAACTTTCCTCTTTATGAAATTATTTGAAAATTTGAGGAAGACTAGAGTTATTAAAATCCAGTTTCCATAAACAAAGTCAGGCTTGCTAATGAGGAGTCCAGAGATGTGACTCAATCCTGGTGACCACAGTTCTGCAATAACTGCCGAATTTTGCAGTTTTTTCGTGGTTGTGGATGTTGTTACTCTCCACTTCAGTCTCCGAAGATCCTGAGTCTCGTTTCCTTTGCAGCACTTGCAGCTCTTCTCCACAACATCCACCACTTCAGTCAAGAAACTAACACAGCTATATGTATGTCAACTATACTCCAATTTTCTTTAAAAGGGGCTTTTCAGAGTTGGGGGATTAATACGAAGATTTGAGGTTAAGGTTTTTTGTTTTCATGCCTCTGGCAAGCGATGCTTTTTGCTTCTGGTGGGTCTAATCAGCTTGGGAGAACCAACCATCTTTCAGGAACTGAAACTTTCATCTCTTTTTTTTTTCTGTGATACTAACACAGAAGACTTGACTTCACCCTGGATACACACAGAACAAGGAAACAGTTGTCTATATGCACCAGAGCTGTGGAAACTCCCCAGAGAAAGTCATGCTGTTCCTTCCCAATGTGTCTTGGGTCTGGGACATATACCAACTATTTATAGACAGTTCTAAGGTCGCCTAACTTATTTACAGTGGAAATTTCCTACAGTCCTCTGTGAGTTCTTTAGTTCTCTAGATGCTGCTTTCCACCCCTTATTATTAGCAGGACAAGGGAGGGAATCTTGCCTTCTAATTGCACTTCTAACCTGTCAAACTTGACAGAATTCTCAGACTTCCTAGTGGTCAAGGTCAAAATTATCTGCTATAAAATTGCTATTTGCTTGGTTCCCCATGATGCTCCACTGGGAGGCAGGTCGAGTTTCCTGTTCAGTAACTTGTTCTTCAGCAACTCAAGGGCCATATTTTCTCCAAGGCCTGAAGATTCTATATGAACCAGATATGGCAACCCAATGAGAGGTCCAGGTCAGTATCAGCCATTCATTCATTCAATCCATATTTCTGAAGCACCTATTATGTATAATAGGGCTTCCCAGGTGGCTCAGAAGAAGCCACTTGCCAAGCAGGAGAGGCAGGTTCGATCCCTGGGTTGGAAAGATCCCCTGGAGAAGGAAATGTCAACCCACTCCAGTATTCTTGCCTGTGAAATCCCATGGACAGAGGAACCTGGTGGGCTATAGTCCATGGGGTTGCAAAATAGTTGTACATGACTTAGTAACTAAACAACAACAGCAAATTATGTATAATCGAGAACAAAACAGAAAAGAGTCTTCCCTCTTGGGATCATCTCACTTTAGCTTGGAATTTTCGAGGTTGAAGCCCTTATTTACTGAGCACCCACTGTGTGTGTTATGCTGTGAAACACTCGAGATACAAAAATTATTCATGCCATTCACCTTCCAGGAGCTTATCAAGAGCTTCCTAATTTCCCAGTAGTGTTTGTATTTCAGTATCTCTGCAGAGGCTTCCCTGAAGCCTCTCAGCTGGTAATGAATCTGCCTGAGATGCAGGAGACCCTGTTTCAATTCCTGGGTTAGGAAGGTCCTGTGGAGAAGGGATAGGCTACCCACTCCAGTATTTTTGGGCTTCCCTGGTGGTTCATCAGGTTAAAAAAATTTGCCTGCAGTGTGGGAGACCTGGGTTCGATCCCTGGGTTGATAAGATCCCCTGGAGGAAGGCGTGGCAACCAATTCCAGTATTCTTGCCTGGAGAATCCTCATGGACAGAGGTGTCTGGCTGGCTATAGTCCATGGGATCACAAAGAGTCAGACATGACTGATCAACTAAGCACAGCACAGCATCTCTTCAGAAGGAAAATGATTCATAGAGGTCTACTTGGTGGCCAAATACAATTTTGCTTTATCTTTTCATCTTCATACCTTCTAATATATCTCCATGAGAGTGGAGAAAATTCTTATGGGAATTGCATAATTGAATTCTTATTTAGACTAGCGAGAATTCATATGTCTGATGATTAAAGTTTGGATGCGGCCTAAAATTTTAATTTTGAAGATGGCACTAACATACTTGTTATTAGATTAAACTGAATTTAATTAGATCAGCCGTCTCTTGACATAAAGAAGGAAAATCGATTTTCTTTAAAAATGTGGCAATTTCTAGGAAACTGGCCCCATAATCCTAAATTAAAAGCAGGTTTCCACAAGTTGGACTCATGCCTCCTTTAGTCCTTGGTATTGTATTTGGTGTGTTTAGTTAGTTAAATAATGGTAACAGAAGAAGGCAGGATGGATGATGTTAAATAAAGGGAAATTTAAGAGAGTAATTATGGCATTAGCCTGGGCCATAAGGTGAGGGTTGTAAGTAATAAGATATCTGCTTTTTAAACAAGCTGCTATGTCTCCATTTGGCACTGACCCTTCCTGGATAAACTGTATATTTTACTCCATTCCCATAGGCAAGAAAAATTGAACCAGGAGGTGGGTGTTGGGAAAGACATTTATAGGTTCTAAAATATCCTACATGAAGTTACTTAACTTCGTCTTTTAAGTGAAGGTGTTAAAATTCCACCGAAACAGAATATTACAATAAATTACTCTTATATGGGGAGGTACAAAAAGCTTGGTGGCTCTAAGAACCCATTGCATGAAAAGTCTACCTGATTGTTCAGTGGACACCTTGGATGGAAAAAACAACAACAACAACAACAACCCGCAGGGGAAACCTCAAAGCAAATGAGCCTTGGAAGCTTTCAATTTGATTTTAAAGAAATGAATAATGGAGCGCTGCTGGCAATGCTGGGAGGGCTGCTTCCAATGATGACTGAGATGATTACTCCTGGAGAGTTCTGCCATGTCCCAAACTTCCACCATAGACAGTGGTCGCTTTCCAGAATGTTGATGAAAAGAGACAGAGAGAGAGAGGTGGATTTTACTCAAAAATTTCTAATTGAATCATCTTCTCTAAGTGTCTTCTCTCCTGACCCTTACTTAATCGAAAAACTCAGTCTCCTATGGTAGCTGGGGGTAAGGACCAGGGGATAGGATAGTTAGGGAATTGGGAATAGACATGTACACGCTGCTGTATTTACAACAGATAACCAACAAGGACCTACTGTATATGGCGCAGGGAACTCTGCTCAATGTTATGTGGCAGCCTGGATAGGAAGGGAGTTTGAGGGAGAATAGATACATGTAAATGTATGGCTGAGTCTCTAAGCTGTTCATCTGAAACTATCACAGCGCTGTTAATCAGCTATACCCTAATACAAAATAAAAAGTAAAAAGAAAAAGAAAAGAAAAACTCAGTTTCAGAGATCTGGCTGTACTTCATGTTGGTTTATTCTGTATTCTAAGTCACACAAGCAATGCATCCTTATCTTGGATCTCTTGAGTCAGTTAATGACCTTCATCGCACGGCTTTCGTCTGCAGCAATATGTAGCATCAGTTTCTGGATTAGGGGATGCTATTTGCTTATTCATAACAGAACTACATTATTAGGTGCTGACATTGGATTGTCTTATACAAATATTCTTATTTAACCTTTAAACAGAGCCCATGAAATATATATTCTTCTTATCCCCATTTTTAAGGGGGAACTTTTGGAAGGTTAAATTGTTTGTCCAAGTTTACTAAGTGGATGGTAAGACTTATCATTAAAATATTAACAAACTGGGGACCTCCCTGGAGGTCCAGTGGTCACGACACCCCCATTTCCCATTCAGGGAGTGTGGGTTTGATCCCTGGTTGGAGAACTAAGATACCACATGCTCCAGGGCCAAATTTTTTTAAAAATATAAACAAACTGACTCCCAAAGCCTGTGCCCTTACCACCTATGAATTTCTGCCTCAAAAGCCTCTAGGATGTTCCTTAAGATGATAATTGATCTCATTCATAAATCAAGAGAAGCCAGTGAGGTAGCTCAGAAAAAGTCACCAAGAGATGAAGTAATAAACTTGGCATGGGCCCACACTTAATTTGAGGCAATTCAGACATCTTCCGGGCATTTATTGGTTTGCCCACCCCCGCCCCCCGCCCCCAGCTATTTTTGCTGGGTTAGACTCTGGGGGCCTTGCATGTAATCTTGGTCTATATATTGCAAATCAAACCTGGTGTCATTCCTGATCATGAATCAAGGAAATGTACCTTTTCCTACAGCTTCTTCTCTACTCCTTTCAGAACCGATTAAGCCAATTTTCTCTATGCCCCCTTCTGCCTTCTCAAGGAGATACTCTTCTGTGGGTGACTGTGTGGGTGCCTCCACTGTGAGGAATTCCCTTTGACTTCATACCCTCCTGGTCAACCCCCACCCATCTGGCAAGTTCCCTTGCAGGTGTCCCCTCTTACAGAGAATTTTCTGTTCATTTCTTGTCCCCTTCCGGCATTTCTTACCTTAACCAAGTGAAATAAGTTCTACCTTCCCCAGACTTTCATAACATCTTACCTGGAACTTTCTGGTGGCTTTTCTCCATGAGTTCTATGCATGTTCTTTCCTACACTTAGATAGTGAGTATTTTGAAGAAAGGGGCTGTGTCTCAGGCATCAGAAATGTCCTGTGGTATCTGGCCCAGTGCTCTTCACTCTCTTGGTACAGACGGTCATTATTTGATGAGTGACAGAATGAACACACAACATCAAGGAAGAGTAACTCACATTCTGGATGCCGCTATCCCTGCCTTGGTGACCATTTCCCCACACCCAATTCTCCAGATGATGCTTATGGAGATTCACTGGCTTCCTCTGATGTTTTAGTTTGCTCCTGTGCTGTGACTCCCTGGGAACAGAGATATATATCTTTAATGAGACCACCTGCAGCCTGCACCTCAAGACCAGTCCTGATCTTATTGGGATGGTGCGGAAATATTTTATGTGGAAGACTTTTTTTTTTTTTTCCGATTCAGTTCAGTTCAGTCATTCAGTCATGCTTGACTGTTTGTGACCCCACGGACTGCAGCACGCCAGGCTTCCCTGTCCATCACCAACTCCCAGAGCCTACTCAAACTCATGTCCACCGAGTCGGTGATATCATTCAACAATCTCATCCTCTGTCATCCCCTTCTCCTCCTGCCTTCAATCTTTCCCAGCATCAGGGTCTTTTCCAGTCAGTCAGGTCTTCTCATCAGGTGGACAAAATATTGGAGCTTCAGTTTCAGTGTTAGTCCTTTTTTCAATTAGGAGCAGAAAATCTCATCTCACTTTTCTTCTTTGAAAAAATAAGCCTTTAATTTTCTATTGAAGAAAATCTCTTTTCCCTACAAAACATTTGTTTTGCCTCGTGGTCCCAAATGCCAGATATCAACCCCACCCCCACCCCAGCCCATCCATCAGTAGATTTAATACAGAAATTTCTTGCTGAGGCAGGAAATATTCAATCCAGCAGAGCTGGCTGGTCTTGCCATGGGGCTGTTAGAGCCAACTAGTGTTCTGTACCTCGGGTGAACCCACAAAACCAAGCTGATTTAGAGCAGTTCCTCCCCTGCACTGGCTTGAAACCTGCCTCTTTTTGCCACATGCTTCCTGCTGGCGTGTGGCTTAGGAGTTTACAAGTGGCTGACTACTATACATAGAAAGAAATCGAATCAGGCAACAACGAGAGGACAAAGAGGGAGATCTTTATTTTCCAGGCAATTTAGGTGAAAGCCAACATCCTAACCACCATCACCATGCAAGCTTCAACAGCATTTTCCATGGTGTTGGGGTTGTGAACACAGTATGTGGATGGATTTGAAAGTTGTCCACAGTATCCTGCTGGTCTGTTTATCCCCACATGCTGTAGACATTCTCTGTGTTCTGCTGCATTTTCGGAGCAGTTGTAGAGTGTAGTAAGGACAGCTGTCTTGCTTATTCCACCTTGGGAGCAGCCTTTTATCACACTGAGTGTTTGTGTAGTCATTCATTCAATCAGTAAATATTTACTGAGGTCATGACTGTGCCCAGGTGCTAGGGACGGAGGAGCTTGCATTCATCAAGGTGATTTTATAGTGAGGGAGAGGACATAAACAAATAAACAGTAAATGACTGTACACCAACAACATAAATACATGACTTTCTTCATAAGTGTATGAACAACATAAAACAGAGCGACTTGGTAGCTACTTTTGGGGGAGGGGGAGGGGCTGGGGAGAGAGGCGATTGGCAAAGAAAGTCCCTCTAAAGAGGTATTTTCAAAGCTGACTAGGCATGGGACAAAGGGGCCAGGAGCTGCTGCTGGGAGTGGATTTCTGAAGAATGAGAAGGGAAACAGGGAAGAGTTCAGAGGCTTATTGGCTGGGGGCGGTCAGCTGAGAGAGGTTGGTGGCTTAGTTGAAAAAGGAAGATACAGACATGTGGGAGAGAGACAGACAGAGAGATGGGTTTATGTACAGAGAATATTTCCACAAGGAGCCTAGAGATGCCGGAGATGTTATAAAAAAAAATTTCATGATGGGTCATTATCTCCAACACAATTCTGAAGGAGATCAGCCCTGGGATTTCTTTAGAAGGAATGATGCTAAAGCTGAAACTCCAGTACTTTGGCCACCTCATGCAAAGAGTTGACTCATTGGAAAAGACTCTGATGCTGGGAGGGATTGGGGGCAGGAGGAGAAGGGGACGGCAGAGGATGAGATGGCTGGATGGCATCACTGACTCGATGGACGTGAGTCTGGGTGAACTCTGGGAGTTGGTGATGGATAGGGAGGCCTGGCGCGCTGCGATTCATGGGGTCACAAAGACTCGGACACGACTGAGCGACTGATCTGATCTGATGAGCTACTTTCGAAGGTTAGTAGACTGAATCACTGAGACACCAAAATATTTTTATTTTAGTCCTTCTGAGACACTCGTTCTCCATCTCCCAGTTCTGAGTGGTCATGCAGCCCACCTTCTTAGAGAACAGGATATTTGAAAGATGGGCAGGGAAAATAGACACTGAGTGAAAAAGGCCAGTCTCTAAAGGTATGATTCTGTGTACATGACAGTCTCAAAATGACATAAGTGGAGAAATAGAGGATGAGTCAGTGGTGGCCAGGGATTAAGCAGTCAGTTGGGAGGGTGTGACCATAAAGGGTTGGCTTGAAGGAGTTTCTTTCTCGTGGAAGAGTTCTATAGCCTAGTTATGGTGGTGCACACACACATCTATTAATATACATTTGATGAAATCTGATAGAAACACATACACACAACTGGTGCCTGTGAAAAATGGTGAAATCAAATATAGTTTTGATAATTGATAACAAACTGTGGGTGTGTAAGATGTCATCCTTGGGGGAAGCTGGGAAAGGATACATTAGAACTCTCTGTACTAATTCTGATACTTTGCGGTTCAGTTCAGTCCTTCAGTTGTGCCTAATTCTTTGTGACCCCACGGACTGCAGCACCCCAGGCCTCCCTGTCCATCACTAACTTCCAGAGCTTGCTCAAACTCATGTCCATCGAGTCAGTGATGCCATCCAACCATCTCATCCTCTGTCATCCCCTTCTCCTCCTGCTTTCAATCTTTCCCAACATCAGGGTGTTTTCCAATGAGTCAGTTCTTCAAATCAGGTGGCCAAAGTATTAGAGTTTCAGCTTCAGCATCTGTCCTTCAATGAATATTCAGGACTGATTTCCTTTAGGATGAACTGGTTTCATCTCTTTGCAGTCTAAGGGACTCTCAAGAGTCTCCTCCAACACTACAGTTAAAAAGCAATAATTCTTCTGCCCTCAGCTTTCTTTATAGTCCAACTCTCATATCCATACATGACTACTGGAAAAACCATAGCTTTGACTAGACAGACCTTTGTTGGCAAAGTAATGTCTCTGCCTTTTAATATGCTGTCTAGGGCTTCCTCAATGGCTCAGCAGGTAAAGAATCTGCTTGCAATGCAGGAAACACAGGAGACACAGGTTTGACCCCTGAGTGGGGAAGATCCCCTGGAGTAGGAAATGGCAACCCACTCCAGTATCCTTGCATGGAAAATCCCATGGACAGAGGAGCCTGGCCGGCTACAGTCCATAGGGTCGCATAGAGTCAAACAGACCTGAAGTGACTTAGCATGCATGCACACACTGAGGGTCTATGAAAGTCGTTCAGTCGTGTCCGATTCTTTTCGACCCCATGGATGATACAGTGATTTCATTCTCTCACTCAGGTTGGTCATAGCTTTTCTTCCAAGCAGCAAGCGTCTGATACTTTCATGTGAGTCTAAAATTATTTTCAAAAAATTCAACACATAAATAAAAAAGTTAATAAATAATGCATTCACTGTTTATAAAATGTAGTTTTATACCATACTTAGTAATTGCCAAGTTTTAGTAAACAATAAAGATATATTATTTACAAATAATATGAAGATTAGATTTTCTCTTTCTGTAGGAATTCCTGGATATGAAAAATAAGAGCCAGTTTTGAACTAAATGCTTTATCCAAAATTATTTTAAAGAATCTGTCTTTTTTAATAGCAAGAAAGCACATCTAATCCAGAACATATACTTAAATTCAAACAAATAGAAAGTAGATTAGAAGTTACTGGGACTGAGAGGAGAGGAAAATGGAGTTTATTTCTTAATGGACACAGAATTTCTCCTTTGGCATGATAAAAGTTTCGAAAATGGACAGTGGTGATGGTTGTACATTTGAATGTAATTAATGCCACTAAATTAACTGTACACTTCAAAATGATTAAAATGGAAAAGTTTATGTTACATATATTTTATACTAAAAAATGTAACCCCTCAAAAAAAAAAGTACATTTACTTTGAACTATGGGTGCATTTCATGTTTTACCTGGCATGGGGTAGGAATCCAAAAGTCAGGCTATCTAGATTTACACAAGTATGGAGATGATCTTGTATAAAAATGGTACTGAAATTTCTGAAAAATAAATGATATGACCCAGGGGGAGAAGGCGGGGAGAGAAAGGAGAGGCAGACTGAGCTCTTTTTCATCCATGTTTAGAATTTGTTAAGGAGCAGTCGTCTAAGGAGGAAGGGCAGGATTAACCAGTGAGACATAAGAAACCAGGAAGGCAGGGTGTCCTGGAAGTTTAGGGCAGTTGATGTTTCTAGACAGTCAGAGTGGTTGAACAGGACAGGGAGGTGGCATGCCCTGAGGAAGAGGACAGGAGGCGTGACGGGTGACCGTAAGTTGAGCAGCGTCCCCACCTCTGGACCAGTATAACAGGACAGATACTGATGGTTGTGGACTGGGGAGGGCATGGCAGGGGCAGTGGAGACAGTCCCCTGTGGGAAAATGTATAGCAACAGGGATACAGGTAACGAGAAATAAGGGGTTTAGAATGGTGTTGTTTTGAACTGAAACATACCAGAGCACATTAGTATCCTAGTGGGAGTGACCCAGGAGAGGGAGGTAGAAGCAGTGATAAGCCATAGCTTTTGATACAAATGCTGAGGGTCCCTGGAGTCACCCTGTCACCCAGGCCCCTCCTCCTGGGAGCTGGAGTAAAACCCAGCTCAGCTCCCCCTAGAAACTCGCCACCCTTTGTCCCTTCCCAGATCCGAGGACTCCAGATCCTCCTTCAAGGCTGCAACTTTCATCCTTTTCCTTCCAAAGGTCTTGGGCTTTTAAAAGAAATTTTTGTTAACTGTCTTTTGACAGTAGAATCCAAACTCTTGGGACACAGAAGGAAATTCCCTTCCATTCTAGTCCAAAGACCCTACAGATGGCAATGAAAGACACAGCTAAACATTCACCATTTTATTCTCTTCCATTAATTTTTGAACAACTCTCATGCTGCTTTTGTGTAACTTGCCTTGTTACTCAATATGTTACTAACATTTTCCTAGGTCACTTAACACTCATTAATGGCTCCATAGTATTTCATGTTTTAGACATACTGTAATTTAGTTTACCAATAACTTATTATTGGAGATTTAGTTTCTAATAAATTTAATCTGTTTGTATATCTCTGACTTTTCCCTTAGGACAATTTCCTAGAAGTAGAATTTTGGAGTTAGAGGACAAGAACATTTTAAGTACTCAAGAAAACATTGTCAACAGAATACAAATTGTGTGATCGTTAATTTACTTGGGTTTTTCTGTTTTGCCCATTCTGCTATTAAAATTGTTTTGCCTTCTGTGGGTCCTCACCCTGGTCTTTTTGATTAGGAAGAAGAAAATAGTATTTGCAAAGTTAAAAGCCTGTGGCTTTGAGTAGCCAGCCAGCCTTGGACTTGGTTAAGACTGTGGCCATCCTTTCTCTCAATGAAAAGGAAAGAAAGATTATGAGACTTCTTGGAGAACACCAGTTTTTCTTATCCGAACAGTAGGATGAAGTAAGTGGACACAAAAGCAGAAACATATGGATATCTTCCTGGAAACACTCAGAGGTTTATAAAATGAAAAGAAATATATTTCAAAAGGTGTCTTGAGTTTTCTAGAGATGTATTTGTTGTTGTTGCTATTCAGTCGCTAAGTCGTGTCTGATTCTTTGCCACCCCATGGACTGCAGCCTTCTCAACACATCAAGAACGTCAGCAAAGGCTTCTTTAGGTCTGGCTTTGCAAGGAAGGGAATGATGACAGACTGTCAACAAGGTTACAGCATCCACCCCCCAGGACTCTCGGTGGGTCACAACAGGGCTGGTCTGACCAGGCAGCTGAGTGCAGATCCAGTGGCCGAAAGCTGAGATGAACTCAGACTTGATGATATGGTACAGAGTCGTGTCTTCCTTTAGAAGCCAAGTGGTTTTTCTTCTCCAGTTAACAGAGTCGTGGTAACCTTGGCAAGAATGGGGAGATCACGTAGAAATCCTGGACCAAGTTTCTTAAAAAATCTGTAAGAAAGGGAGGTTGTATTTTTGTTTGTTTGTTTCACTTTCCCATTAGTCTCTTCTGCCCTTAGCCCACTCCAGGGAATATCTTTTGCCTAAAAATGATGAGTGCACTTCATCAGTTATTTCTATTGGATCTTTATAGTTGCTGGCTCAACCAGAAAATGTTTTTGTCATGAAACACTTTCACAGAATTGGAAAGACAAAAACAAAATATAGCAAAACAAATATACCCCCTTATACCCCAATATACCCCCTTCTTATACATGCCAAGTTGACTTGTTCACTTTTCAAAAGCCCCAGAAATTTCCACCAAGTCAGGCCACAGGGCAGCTTGTTTGAGAGGAGACCTCAGAGAGTCAGAGGTATCTTGAGGTATTAAACAAGTTAATAGCTGTAAACTACTTTGAATTATCCTGGTTCACGTAAATGAGGATTACAATATAAACTCCATTGGGGAAAAGGTCTTTTACTGTTACTGTTTTGCTAAGATTTTTTTTTTTTTTTGATGTGGACAGTTTTTTAAAGTCTTTATTGAATTTGTTACAATATTGCTTCTGTTTTATATTTTTTTGTTTCTTTGGCCACAGGCCAAAATACATGTGGGATCTTAGCTCCCCAACCAAGGATCAAACCTGCACCCCTTGCATTGGAAGGTGAAGTCTTAACCACTGGATCACCAGAGAAGTCCCCGCCCCCTCCCCAACTGTTGCTCATTGAACAACAACAACTCTGAGTGCATAGTAGGGGCCTGATACATTTTTGTTGCTTACTTTCATCATTGTAGTGTTCATTGGCAAGTTCTCAGCTGCATGCATACTAATATTAGTAATAGCAGATATTTATTGAGTCTTACTCTGCCACAGGCATTGTGCCAAGATTACCTTTCTTTTTCTCTTTTATTTCCCAAATAACCTCATGAGATGTTATCCCTTTTATGCCCTTGTTATAAATGTGGATACTGCAAATCATGAGAGATTAAGTCACCTGCCCAAATCCACATAGCTAGTAAATTAACAGCCTGGATTAAAACCAGCACAGTCTGGCTCCAGGGCCATCATATGAAATAAAGTAATACTCTGAGGAAAACCAACACATGAAAGATTAAGATGTTGCAGAAGCCTCATCTTCTGAACAAAATCTGGAGTGTCTTGAAGAAACAGCATGAAGTTAGGAAGATATCAGCCATCTTTGTCCATGGGGTGGGCTGCTGTTGGCCTTCTGATCTCATCTGGAAGCCAGGATGTTGCCAACCCCTGGGCCTTTCTGCAAGGATCCTGTCAACTGAGCTGTCCTCCTTCACCTGCATTTTAATGTTGACTGAATCTCTTTGCTGTCCACCTTAAACTATCACAACATTGTTAACTGACTATATTCCAATACAAAATAATTTTTAAAAAAAAACAACAAAATTCTTTAAAATTTCAAGACAGCAAGAGCAGAGTTTTATTATTTTCTTTCTTTATTTTTTTAATTTAAATTTATTTATTTTAATTGGAGGCTAATTACTTTACAATATTGTATTGGTTTTGCCATACATCAACATGAATCTGCCACAGGTGTACACGTGCTCCCCATCCTGAACCCCCTCCCACCTCCCTCCCCATACTATCCCTCTGGGTCATCCCTGTGCACCAGCCCCAAGCATCCTGTATCCTGCATCGAACCTGGACTGGTGATTCGTTTCTTATATGATATTATACATGTTTCAAAAAAAAAATACGTTTGAATCAGTTCTAATGAGGTGGATGAAACTGGAGCCTATTATACAGAGTGAAGTAAGCCAGAAAGAAAAACACCAAGACAGTATACTAATGCATATATATGGAATTTAGAAAGATGGTAATGATAATTTTGTATGCGAGACAGCAAAAGAGACACAGGTGTATAGAACAGTCTTGTGGACTCTGTGGGAGAGTGAGGAGGGGGATGATTTGGGAGAACAGCAGAGTTTTAAACAAACCACAGGACTCTTTTAAAAGCATGAAGCACCATATACTTGTACAGGTGTCACACCCATTAACTGCTCTGAATTTGCAGCTTAAGTAAACAGTTCCTAGAAAAATTTAGAAAAGAGATGATGGTGACTTAGACTAGGCTGAGGGCAGTGAAAATGTAGGAAGGTACATGGATTTAAAATATGTTTTAAGCAGAAATGGAAACACAGACAAAGGAAAAATGTATAGACGCCAAGGGCAGAAGAGGAGGGTGGGATGAACTGGGAGACTAGGATGGACACATATGCACTATTACAAAATAGGTAACTAAAGAGTACCTACCATAGAGCTCAGGGAACTTTACTCAGTGCTCTGCTGCTGCTAAGTCACTTCAGTCGTGTCCGACTCTGTGCGACCCCACAGATGGCAGCCCACCAGGCTCCCCAGTCCCTGGGATTCTCCAGGCAAGAACACTGGAGTGGGTTGCCATTTCCCTTCTCCAATGCATGAAAGTGAAAAGTGAAAGTGAAGTGGCTCAGTCGTGTCCGACCCTCAGTGACCCCATGGACTGCAGCCTACCAGGCTCCTCCATCCATAGGATTTTCCAGGCAAGAGTACTGGAGTGGGGTGCCATTGCCTTCTCCGACTCAGTGCTCTACAGTGACCTAAATGGGAATGAAATCCAGAAAAGCTGAGATATATGTATACACATGGGCTACCCCAGGCTTCCCTGGTGGCTCAGATGTTAAAGAATCTGCCTGCAATGTGGGAAAGCCAGCCAGGTTCGATCCCTGGGTCAGGAAGATTCCCTGGAGAAGGGAGTGGCAAACCACTCCAGTATTCTTGCCTGGAGAATCCCATGGACAGAGGAGCCTGGAGAGCTACAGTTCATGGGGTCACAAAGAGTCGAACACAACTGAAGCAACTTAGTATGCACCCATGCAATCTATAGCTATATTTTATAACTTTTCTTGGTCCAGGATCTAATCAAAGACAACAGATACCATTTAGTTGTCATTTCTCTTTATTTTCCTTTAATCCAGAAAATTTTTTCTTGACTTTGACAATTTTGAACAATCTAGGCCAGTTGGTTTGTGGCATGTTATAGAATTCGGATATGTGGAATGATGTAGAATTTGGATATAGCTGATTTTTTCTTCTTGGTGAGATTCAATGTATGTATTTGGGGGGAAATGCCACCCAGGCAGTGCTGAATCTTTCTCATGGATCACATCAGAAAGTACCCAAAATGTGTTCCATTATTATATTTACTAAGCTGGATTTTTTATCCAATAGATTTCTCCATGATGAAGGTATTGATAACTTTTCTTCTCTGTAAGTAATTACTAGTTTGCAGATTGCATTTGAGACCATGTAACCACCCCCTCCCAGACAACTTTCTTCCCTTGGTCCTACCATCCTTTGGTGATGCTTGCTTGGGTCAGTTATTACATTTCTAACTGCAAAATGCCTCACTTACCTTTGACTTTTTAGAAGGATTATTTGGGAATGAAGCTCTCATCTCCTCTAGGATTTTTCTGTACTGGTTCAGACAACCTACTGCTTTATTGAGTATCTTTTGGGGAGGAGAGCTGAAACCTTAAAAAAATTTTTTCACTAAGATGTCAAAACCACTTTCATATTCAGCAGTTTTGTAACCAAATGAACTCCAGAGTTCCATATCATGGCTTGTGGCTGCCATGAGATTTTCAATAAAGAGACACATTCTTATGTATCTATCTGTTTAAATAAATTATCTGTGGGTTATTTGACACAAGAAAGTGCCAGTGACCAACCAAAGAAGGCAGCTGCCATAACATAAACAGACCATTATTCTAGCTCATCCTCACAGTCCATTTGGAGTTTAACATTATCAACCACAGATAAGGTAAAAAGTAGTCGCAAATTAATATAAAATCACTTAGCAAAATACACTCTCTTCCCAGTGTTTGATTCCTACAAGAAGTCATGACACAGTCTCAAAATTGTTCTCTTTTCCTTACAGCTGAGATAAAATACTGACAGTGAGAAGGGCAACCTGGTCCTCAGGTTATAAATGTGATAGGGTAGTGGAGTTTAAGCTTTTGGGTTGAGAGACTATAGAAAACATAGATCTTCAAAGTAGTTCAGAATTATTTTCCCACAAAATTGGATTTATCTCTGGGGAGCAACTGGCAATCCTCTGGCTGAAGTCTTGAGATTCACCTTTCAGTTGAGTTCTTTTCCACGTTATTCTCTTAATGACCTAAATTTCTTCTGCATCATTCAAAAAACTAACTAACTAACTAAATATCCCAGGTCTAGGAAGTTTTAAGAACATTGTCAGTTGGATGTCATTTTTCCTCTCCATAGTTCTCAAATGCATTTCATTCTACACTGTAGCATGAAAATGACTAGGTTTGGGATGACACATACACATATAGTGAGAAAAGGAACAAGAAAGGTTATTCAAGCACAAACCTACTGTGCGTAGTCTCTGCCTTCTGGGAAAATAGCCTAATTCCAGTCTGGAGCAGAGTTCTGAATAGACTTAGGAAAACACCTCGATGAAGCTTGACAGGACACCCTGGAGAAAAGAATGGCAACCCATTCCAGTATTCTTGCCTGGAGAAATCCCATGAACACGGAGCCTGGGGGGCTACAATCTGTAGGGTCACAAAGAGTCAGACAGGACTGAGTGACTAACACTTTCACTTTTCCCTCTATCACAATGGTATCTTCACTGACAATGCAATCTTTCATGTAATTAAATGGTAGCAGCTGAGTAGGCACTATCCATCCATTACGCACTCCCCACAAACCGACCCCCAAAGATTGTAAACATGATCTGAATTGTTCTCATCTTTATCTATTTTACTTTGGGGTAGAATTAAACAGTTTACTACACATCAAATCAGGAGACTGGGGGAAACTGACATCCCCACATAAATTTTAAGAACAGTCTCAGACCATGAAATCATGGGATTCTGAGCTAGCTCATCTAACTACCAGGTTAATAACAGCAATAATAACACCAAAATTGTAACAACAATGAACATTTATTAAAAATTTCCAGTGCCAAGCACTTTAAATACGTAATTTAATATTCACTAAAATTTCATGAAGTATATAGTATCATCTCTCTTCTATATATAAAAAATGAGGCTCAGCAAGGTTAAGGGCTTCCCTGGTGGTTCAGATGGTAAAAAATCCATCTGCAATGCGGGAGATCTGGGTTCTCTTCCTGGGTTGGGAAGATGCCCTGGAGGAAGGCATGGCAATCCACTCCAGTATTCTTGCCTGGAGAATTTTCAGGGACAGAGAAGCCTGGAGGGCTACAGTCCATGGGGTTGCAAAGGGTCAGACATGACTGAGTGACTAAGCACCCACAAGGTTAAGTAACTTGTCTGAATGTCACCTAGCTAACACATGGACAAGCCAGGATTCAACATTAGATGTGCCTGACTCTTTTCTGGCCATGTCTGTCTTTTCATCATTCAGGGGCTCTATGAAGAATTTAATGATATGCTATTGAAGGAGTCCCACACTTGTAATAGGAAAATCTAGTTTTGACTCTACTAATGCCACTCACTAGGCAGGTGACTTGAGTGTACCAATTCTCTCTTTCTCATTCACTTGCTGTATAAAATGGAGATAACCACAGATATCTGGTCTACCTCTCTAGATAGCTGGGGGACTAAAACAACAATGACATGGCTTATACAATTATTTTGAGAAAATTGTAAGATCTTATTATTTATAAAGTGAAGTTTGCTTTGCAACAGGTGATGATAGAGAAAAATTATAATAAAATATTGCAAGCAAGGTGTCTTCTAGCAGCCTTTGGTAATCTTCTAAACTTTCTAAAGACAAGCAGAGAGGATGTCTCTAGTGTCTGGAATGTATGAAAAAAGCAATCCTAAATGTGCCATTTCTTGAGCTGATTTGCAATTCTCTAGATTTTCTGTTACAGAGGTAATCATATAGAATCACTTTGAATAAGTTGTAGGAAAGTTATGTCCATAAAAACAGTAATTGTAATAATGTAACGTTATGACTAATTATACTAAACTACAAATATATATTAAGTACTTGTTACCACAGGAAAGAACAAGAACTCTTTTCAATTCTGAAATTACATTTAACGTCACTCTGGGTGACTCAGCTGATTTCCAGCACACACAGTGAAATGAGTAGATTTTGCTTATGACATGTCTGGTCTCCACATAATGCACTTGTAACCAGGGAGGTCTAAGCAAATCAAAACTATGCTTGTTTTTAAAAAGTTCAAACAAGTATAATTTCCCCTGGCGAAAGAGTAAGTATTTGTAAGATTAAAGCCTTGTCACTCAGCAAAAATACTTGTTCGTGTGCCAAAAGATCTCAGTCATGCCGGGAATCATTAGTATTGCAACAAAAATATTGTTATAGGTAAATCTACTAATTTACTGACCATTGTTGGATGTGAACTGAAATACAAGTCAAAACATCCTTCTAAAGCCAATATTCAAGACTCTTGTTTTTTTCCTTTCCAAATGGATCATGGAACTGTAAGGATATCCTAATATCTTAATAATGATTATGAAAACAAGCACTTATTTAAAATTTACATAGAACTTGGAATAGTTATAAATATCTTACAAATACCAAACTTTTAAACTTCTCAATAAGCCTATATGATATTGCATCTCAATTAGTGCTTACTGCATAACAAACCCGGAGAAGGCAATGGCACCCCACTCCAGTACTCTTGCCTGGAAAATCCCATGGATGGAGGAGCCTGGTAAGCTGCAGTCCCTGGGGTCGCTAAGAGTGGGACATGACTGAGCGACTTCACTTTCACTTTTCACTTTCATGAATTGGAGAAGGAAATGGCAACCCACTCCAGTGTTCTTGCCTGGAGAATCCCAGGGGCGGGGGAGCCTGGTGGGCTGCTGTCTCTGGGGTCACACAGAGTCGGACACGACTGATGCAACTTAGCAGCAGCAGCAGCAGCATAACAAACCACTTCAAAATGCAGTGGTGTAAACAATGTTATTTTTTTTAGCTCATGATTCTGGTGCTCAGTCATTTGGGCTGAGCTCAGCGGATGGTCTTGACTGAGCTTATTCTTGTGTATGTGGTCAGATGCTGTTTGATGGGGGGCTGACTGGTCTCAGAGAGCTTCCAAGGGAATTCTTGTCTCTGCTCCATGTTCTCTCTCACTCCTGAGAAGACTAACTGGGCTTGTTCATGCGGTGGTGCGGCAAAGTTCTGAGAGACAGGCAAAGCAGCCAATGCTTCTCAAGGCTCAGGCTTGGAACTGGCACCTTGTCACCTCTGTCATATTTTATTGTCCAAAGCAGGTCACGGGTTCAGATAGGATTAAAGAGACTGTGAAATAGACTTCATTACCTGATGGAAGGATTGGGGACATTTCTGCAGTGTTCCACAAGTAGGTGTTCTTACTGTTTCCATTTTACAATGAGGAAATTGAGGCTCAGAGAGATTATAAAGCCCATTAAGGGCCAAACAGCATCCTGCTATTCATTTCTTTCTTTGATCACAGTTATTTCTATGCTACTTTAACAAAAAGATATATCAATATATTGAGTGATATTCAATTCTGAGTTATACATGATATACATTTCAGTGATATTGAATTCTGAGGGATAAAGAATTCAAACAAGCTTGAAACTAAACTTTAAAGTGAATTTGCAAAGCTAATTCAAAGTTTAACTTCAACCACAAAGAACACATCAGCACAGTAGTACATTAGAAAATGTTATTCTTCTTTTGAAAAGAAAGTTAATACAGGAATTTATCATGCTTTGAAAGGAATGATGTTGGTTTTGAGGAAAAGTTCTGCTTTTCCTCAAATATCACAAATAAATCATATGACTCTCCTTTGAGATGGAAAACAGGGTTCTTCTAGATCTTCTGAAGAGTCAGTAACATTTTGTGTGTTTAAATGGTGGTGGGATGCCATGATTCTTCCATAATTCAAAATTTGGCATCAGTAACTATGGAAGAGTGGTCACAATGTTCTGTAGGCAAAGAATAGAGCCTTAAAAGCCTTTCCTGACTCATCTTTTTCATCCTTGTCTGGGGTGGGTGCTCCTTCTTAATTCTATGATACCCTGCATCTCATTGGTATTGTATTCACTGCCCTTTCTGGAATGGTCTATTCAACCCTCTTCTCCACTAGGATATGAGTTCTTTTTTTTTTTAATTTCAATATTAAAAAATGTTATTATAATTAAATTCATTAGGGTTTGGTATTTTCACAAAACTAGCTCTTGGATTAGGTTATTTTTTTATTGTTTCATAATATTTATTGTAAATTAAAAAAAATTTTTTTTAATTTTATTTTATACTGGAGTATAGCCAAATAACAATGTTGTGATAGGGTCAGGTGAACAGCAAAGGGACTCAGCCATACATGTACATGCATCCATTCTCCCCCAGACTCCCCTCCCATCCAGGCTGCCACATAACGTTGAGCAGAGTTCCCTGTGCTGTACAGTAGGTCCTTGTTTGTTATCCATTTTGAATATAACAGTGTGCATGTGTCCATCCCAAACACCCTAATTATCCTCCCCCTCAATAGGATGTAAGTTCTTCAAGGACAAGAACTGAGCATTGTGCATAATTTGGATGTCCAACACCAGCCCACTGTCCACTGCCATTGGGGAGTGTTCATTAAACAATTGGTCAAGGAGGGAGTAGATGAATGGAATGAAATACTGAATTTCCAGTGAGTGAGACCCTCCCTTGGAGAAGGCTATGGCAACCCACTCCAGTACTCTTGGAAAGTCTCATGGACGGGGGAGCCTGGTAGGCTGCAGTCCATGGGGTCTCTGGGAGTCGGACACGACTGAGTGACTTCACTTTTATTTTTTCACTTTCATGCATTGGAGAAGGAAATGGCAACCCACTCCAGTGTTCTTGGTTGGAGAATCCCAGCGACGGGGGAGCCTGGTGGGCTGTCGTCTATGGGGTTGCACAGAGTCGGACACGACTGAAGCGACTTAGCAGCAGCAGCAGCAGGGACCCTCCCTAGAGGCAGGACCCAAAGAAAAATGTCTAGAAAAGAGGTGTGCCTTCTTGTCACAAGGTATAATTGCACTGGCCTTCAGGCTGGGCGGGGACTGTTTCCAAGGGTGTGCTCCTCCCTGCAAGGGCTGCAAGCATAGCCCCCAGCTTTTCTGGCTCCTGTTCCCCAACTGCTGGAAGCACACAATTTCGTGGTACAAAGCGGGAAAGGGCTTAAGAGATTCATTTAGCTTCTCAGACATCAAAAAGCTCTTACAAAATAATATTCTGATGAATGAAGGGTAAATTAGTAGGCAACATGTGGATTAGAAGTCCCTGCAGCTCAAATGGATGAGAAACCTGAGGGACCACACATCTGCCCTTCTGTGGTCAGAGTTTCTCAAATAGACTTGTCGAAGTCACTCTGCCAGACACACCGCAGGCTTCCCTCCATGCCACCAGGTGGGCCAGGCAGGTCTCCAGTGGTCCCCACACCAGGGCTCCACACTAGTGAACGAGGGCCCAGAGGAATGAGATAGGATCCTGTGCTCAGGGAGTTTTCCTTAACTCATGGTTTTACCAATGGCCCCTGGAGGGGTCTGTTCCTCGTGGGATTATTCTGGGTGAAGTAGAAAAGAGCAGGTTTATTGCTTTGCCTAGCAAAGGGGGCCACAGTGGGCTGGTGGTGAGGTAAGAGGGACTCAGTATTATCACCCTTCTGTTCCAAGTGGTCTGGGGTCTACATGCTTGTGAGCAGCATACGGTTACCTTCTCCCACCTGTAGGGGGTTTCAGTATCTGCAAAAGTGCCCAAAGATAGTGTTGTGTGTATCTACTGAAGGGGAAGCAGATCTTCGTCCCGAGGCTGCACTATTATTTTTCTTGACTGTTTCTTCCTGGTCTTGCATCCCCTCTCTTCCCTAATTAACAATGACTTGAATCTGCCTCTTGGATCTCAGGGAAGGTCACGGAGGTTAAATGAAGCCTATTTTCATTTAACAGAGGACACAGAACATCTTTGTGCCCAGGAACCCCACCCTGCTTGGTGTGTCCAGTTGGAGAAAAACATTTCTTGTTCTGCCAGGGGAGAGACTTGATAAGCTGAAGTGAATACAAAGATGTGACCAGAAGGATGTAGAAACCAACCTGGAGGAACTGATCTTGGAGGAGGAGAAAGTTGGTGATGGGCTCCGTGTCTGAGACAGTGTCAGTGCGTGGTCCATCACAGTTGTCATTGCTCCCTCCTGCTTGCCTGTGTGCTCCCTGGCACTCTTGAGATCCTAGTGGAGAATGTCACATCTGAGCATCATGAGTATTGACCGAAAAGAAATGCACAATCTGATCTTTGTTGCAAAATCTCCTTTATAGCTTAGCCTCTCCCTTGCCTCTTTGGAGCAGTCCCACAGAGCTCCCTGATAGGCTGTGTCCCAGGCTTAAGTCCTCAGTGTTATCTGCCAAATAAAACATAATTCTCAACTTTTAGGTTGTGCTTTTTTTTTTTTTTTCAGTCAACACTGAAAAAAGATCAGGCCCTGTGGACTGTAGCCCCTCCAGGCTCCTCTGTCCTTGGGATTCTCCAGGCAAGAATACTGGAGTAGGTCACCATGTCCTCCTCCAGGGAATCTTCCCAACCCAGGGATCGAACCTGCGTCTCCTGTGGCTCCTGCATAGCAGGCAGATTCTTTAACGCTGAGCCACCAGGAAAACCCAGAACATCAAAAGACCAATGTTAATTTAAACAAAAACAAAAACAAAAACAACCCAGCCCAGACATCTCAAGTGAATTAATTAAGCACTTTTCTATGTGAGGGAAGACACAAGGGCCTGGACTCACTGCAGTCATTCCCTTGATATGTACTGTAGCGATCTAGGGCCAGTATCCTGTTCTCTCCATCCTGAATCTCCCTGGAGTGCACCTCTGGTGCAGCTAAAATGTGATGGCTTGATAGCTGCAGCATCCTTTGATTACTGGTATGGCGAGTGACATTTTTTTTCCATTGACACAAGAGAAGTTCTTTTTCTAACCCTATGACAGGATGTCATCAAGTTTTTGCTTGAAATTTCTCACTGATGAGAAGACCACTCCTTTACAAGGCAGCCCGTTTTTGTGAACAATTCTCAACAGAAACCAACACAACACTGTAAAGCAACTATACCCCAGTTTTAAATAAAAGAAATCTGAGTCCCTGTCACATGGACCTTGTGGCCCCTCATCTTGCAGAAACACAGGTTAGGTCTAAAGCATGTATCCGTAGACAGACCTTTGGGCCCTGGGTCCCCTCACATTTCCCTGCTCCTCTGAATTGATTTCCAGCTCCTTTACCCTCTGGTCTTTGATGTGACTTTAGTTTATCAAAAGCTTTCCAAATTATCATACCCTAAGCCAACTACTCTTCCCATGAAATGTCTGTGTTCCCAAAGTACTTCACATCATTATTTTTTTTTTATAATATGTAACATGGATCATCTCAATGAGAAGTTGATGGTGTGTGGCTGAGAGCTAGAGGTTCAGGCTGCCAGCTAAAGACTACTGTAGGAACTTTACACAGATATCTCTGTGAACTTATTCTGCCTTTGCACCCTAAAAACAATCACCAGGCTTATCAAAGCTAGAGTGAGAAAAAGAAAATCAGATACTAAACAGACTCTGAATTGCATGGACTCCCCAGGTGGTGGTAGTGGTAAAGACCTGCCTACCAATGCAGGAGATATAAGAGATCCTGATTCGATCCCTGAGTTGGATAGATCCCCTTGAGAAAGAAATAGCAACCCATTCCAGTATTTTTGCTTGGAGAATCCCACAGATAGAGGAGCCTGGCAGACTACAGGCCTTGGTGTTACAAAGAGTCAGACATGACTGAAGTGGCTTAGCATGCAGGCACATAGATAAAAGTCAGAGTTTCAGAGCCAGAAAAGTAAGTCACAATAGCTTTGACAACCACTGGCAGAAAACAGAGGAAAACAAGTCCTGTTGGGCTGTTGCCGTGTGTGCTGGTCCACCTGCTCCACACCGACCACTTCCCCGTCAGGACCACTCCAGGGCCGATGGCATGTTTGTAAGTCCCATGGAGCAAAAATGGTCCACAATGAGTTGACCTCTTAGATCCAATCTGCCTTACAAAAACTTGCCTCATAGAAACAAAACCCTGTCCTAAAGCTATGATTTGACCTTCAAGAGATATAGTCTGTCCTATGGCCCATTTTCTATCAATGAAGCCTAATTTCTTTAAAGTGCACTTGCTCACTGTATCATTGTAAAGGGCAGCAGCCTTAAGAGGCTGGGAAAAGCTGGTACCTCCTGTGCATTGGGCTGTGCTCAGTAGCTTCAGTCATGTCTGATTCTTTGTGATCCAATGGACTGTAGCCCGTCAGGTTCCTTTGTCCATGGGATTCTCCAGACAAGAATACTGGAGTGGGTTTCCATGCCTGCTTCCAGAGGATCTTCCCGACCCAGAGATCAAACCAGCATCTCTTATGTCTCCTGCATTGGCAAGTGAGTTCTTTACCACTGGCACCATTTGGGAAACCCCCTGTGTATTATCCTTGCCCATCTTTACGCCTGGCCTGTCTTCCTGTAGTAAGGCTTTCTGTACCTTATCTTGATAACTGGGAAAACTGTGAGCAAACTGAAGTTTCACGTAAGGTGAAGCAGTACATTAATTGGAAATTATTTCTCTGTATAGATGGGTTCAATGTATCATTATCAGGTTCAGTAACTGGGGCTCTAGCTGCCAACACAAATAAAAATTGCTTCCCCATGCTCCACCCAGTGGCAGTGCTCAGAGCCATGCCAAGCTCGAAGGTTCTAGGCTTCCTCCCAGGGCTTCCTGC
The DNA here is from genome assembly GCF_055505025.1 of Bos grunniens. Classification (NCBI taxonomy): domain Eukaryota; kingdom Metazoa; phylum Chordata; class Mammalia; order Artiodactyla; family Bovidae; genus Bos; species Bos grunniens. The sequence goes on along the minus strand of NC_141177.1, from coordinate 47,973,454 downwards.
TGTCTCTCCACTACACTGAAAAGCAGCTGTGGTGGGTTTTTCATCTTCTATTCCCAAACTAGAAAAATTAACGTTGTGGTCTTAACAACTACCTAGATAGGCTATTTTAGAAATCAGGGATGGCAAAGGCGAGCCGTGACTGGAGGGCATGGCCTCAGGATGTGAAATACAGCAAAAGGCATCCCCTCCCTTTGCTGGAGAGGGTTCTGCCCACATCCTGCGTCTCATCTCGCTGGGACCACTCTCTCGGGAGGCTGCTGCTTCCCTCTGGGATGCTCTTTCCACTGCTAAAACGACGATAAAGATGAAAATGCCCTAAAATTAAGCATGGCTTTAGTTTTTCCAGTCCTCCCAACCCCTGGCAACCAAAGCACTGCCACTTCTCAGTGTTTGGATGTGAAAAAGCTCGGTCCCCGGTCCCCCTGCCAACCACCACCGCATTCCTCCCGTGGGACACAAAGCAGTGACGGGAGCGAGGATTCATTTCAAAGAAAGAGTGAAAGATGGAGCCCTTAGCTGGTGTCACTTAATCTGTGATGGCATAAAGCAGGCTCTTTTCTGTTTACTGGACACTGATCAGAGATCGGGTGACGGCCAGGGAATAGGAAACGGGACTCTTGAGAACCCCGAGGCAGGCGGCGGGGGGCGGGGAATGGCTTCTCTTCCCGCCCAACCAGTGTGATGATGCTTCCCTCCTCCTCTTCAAGGGAGTGATGAAAGCTGCCCTTTCAGCTCCAAAGCCAGTCCTCGCTGCATTGCACAGACGGGGCTGGGGAGCAGGGTTCTAACCCAGGCAGGCCTCCTCTGAGAGCAGACCTGCTGGAGTGGGGGCCCTTCCCCCAAGGCCTGGGGATGCAGACTGGGGCCTTCACCTTCCTTTCTTCCATGACTGTGGTCATACCTGGGTAGGCTGCAGTCTCTGTAAGCCGGATCTCCTTCATCTAGAAAACTCACGGCATTCAGCTAGAGCCCTAGATGACTCAGCGACAGCTCCATTTCTGGGGCTCTGTTCCCGGGGTTCATTCATGATCATCATTCACGTGATGTCACTGGGCTTGGGGTCTATGATACAGAGAGAGGGACTAGATTTCCTCCATGGGTCCTCATTCTGTATCCTTTTTGCTTGGTTATCCACCCATTGCTTCTTCTTTTCCACATACAAATTCCTGAGCAGATGTCTCTGAAGGCGAAATTTCAAGACTAGTCAATAATTTTTTTTTTAGACCTGGACTTGCTTATTCCTCTCTCTGCAGCACGTAGTGACACAGACACTCAGTAGATGTTTGATGAGTGAATCCATTTCACTGCATGTGTTGTGATGAGTAAGCTTGCAAATCAGAAACCGGGGCTATGGTGCAGTCAGGAGAAGGGTGATGCTCTGGGAAGAGACCAGGGGCATCTTGAGAAACGAAGGCTCCTGAGCCATCAACCTAACTCTTGTGGTTCTACTTATTTCTGGATCCTTTGTGACCAAAACAAATAAAGTATGCTAACAAGTATAAAAATTCAGACATTTTTTTTCAGATAGTGAAAATATTTGCTCTTCTCAGACCTAAAATGAACCTTAATAGGAGAAATGATAGGAATAACAAAATACAGAATAGGGCAAAATACCTTATCTTTCATTACTCAGGTTCAACGCTAGTCAACTTAAGGTGTCAAAACATTTATTAAAAGAGAAATTACATATCGACAGTAGGGGCACCACCCAAAATAATTACCTTCTACCTCAGTGGGAAGTGTTAGCTACTCAGTCATGTCTGACTCTTTGCGACCCCATGGACAGTAACCTGCCAGGCTCCTCTGTCCATGGGATTCTCCAGGCAAGAACACTGGAGTGGGTTGCCATCCCCTCCTCCAGGGGATCTTCCTGACCCAGGGATTGAACCCAGGTCTCCTGCATTGCAGGCAGATTCCTTACCAACTGAGACAGCAGAGAATGAAAATCCACTTATAATTTCAGTTCCAGAGATAATCACATTTCAAGTAATCAGGCAAATCTAACAGGGAAGAGAGGCTGGGCGAGCCACGAGAGGCTCAGGAAGAGCCCAGCCTGCCAGGACTCTGGGTGCTGCGAGGGAGTCCCACGGATCTGTGAAGACTTGAGCCTTTGACAAAGCTCAAGGCATGAAAGCTTGGTCCTGTCCCAGGAGGGTCTGTGTACTGACCCAGTTGTACTGACTTAGGAACCAGCTGAGGCTCTTCTCCTGCAGTTATTTCTGAATCTGAGAAAATAGCACCATCTGCAAAGACCCAGGGGCCTCATCTCTAGACAGGAAAAATCCCCCTTATTATCTTCTTAAATGATTTCCTGTAGGTTCCCCTCCAGTAAAACCACTAAGCTCCCACTGATCCGGCTCCCTCTGACTCATGGGAGGACCAAACTCGGGAAAGGAAGCACGAGCCCCCAGAACCTGGTGCAGTGCGATCTGTGCATTGGTTCAGGCTGGTGTTACAGAAAATGGAGGCGTTTTCCCTCAAAATCCTGACAGGAAGTGGGTGCGGAGAGTTTGCTGAGGGACCCACCTCTGGCACTGTGTGTGTGTCGGTGGGGGTGGGGGTGGGGGTGGGGGTGGGGGTGCTGTCTCAAGTGGTGAAGCCTCCCTCTGGCAATAGCTGAACCAAACTCCACCCCGCCTCAAACACACACCCGACCCCAGTTTAAGGCTGTGAGCATGCGGGATCCCCATGGGGACTTTTGGGTACATTCAGCCTTTTGCTGTCCCAAGTCTATCAGCATCCAGTACCTCCAGAACAGCTTGTCATCCTACAATTTCACACACACACAGTCTCGTATACATCTCTAGGGTGGGGGTCAATATGCCCATTTGACAGGTGAGGAAACTGAGGCTCGAAGAGGTGATTTCACTTGCAAGATTTGCTGGCTACCAGAGATGGGGGCAGCCAGGTGGAGATTCTGGATCGCCCATCTCTGTGGAGGTTTCTGCGCCACGCACCAGACCATGTTAAGCTCTAAGCTTTCCAAGAGTTGGCCCCTGAGTTCCACACTTCTCACAGGGCTCCTCCCAGCCAGGGCAGTCTCCCCTGCGCTTGTAATTTCACAGACACCAGGTGGGAGCCTCCAGCAGACAGCATCTTCTTACTGGAGCCCGGGGTTCCGCATTCCATTTGCCTCACGGTGTTTGTGGGTGTCTTGGCAAAGTTTGCAGATCTCCAGGGAAGGGAGGAGCAGGAAGATGCTGTAAGGAGAGGTAGGGAGAAGGTCAACATTGGCTTGTGTGGGTGGCCAGACATCCTGGAAGGGCCCTCAGCCCCAGGAGAGCTGGTCTCGCCACTTATCTACTCCCCAACCCCTACCCCCGACTCCACTCCCACCCCACTGCTTCAGTCATATTGTTTCTCCTATTCATAATGATTAGCCCATGGAAGGCAGCGCTATGGGTCCGCTGCATGCGTGCATTAATGGGTGAGGATAAGACCACCCAAGGGAAGATGCAAGAGACAGTCTGACCCCACTGGTGCTAGATAGCCAGCACCTGAGGTTCCTGGCATGGATGCTGCAGACCATACTTGCCCTGCCCCGGATGTTCTGGAAAGTTCAGTGGATTTGTGTCCCCTACCACATCCCCCTTTCACGCAGCTCTGCATTTCCAGAGCTGTCCTTCTTCCTCCAGGTTGTTTCTGAAGTGCCCCGTCCTTTCTGCAGTACACAGTTGGGGGGAGTGCGCTTTGCTCTGGGCTCTGTGTCCAGCTCCAAGTGACCAGGTCTCACTATGTTAGAGGAACGTGGGCTTTTGCCTCTGTCATTTCTCTTTTGCCATCAGCAAGCTGGATCCCCCCTTTCCAGTGCATCTGGGGGTGGGGGCTGACTTGACTCTTCCTTCCACTCATGTTGGTTCCATGATCCACGTTCACTGTAATGAGCGAACCTTCTGTTGTCAGGACATGAAGAGCTTGCAGCACAGAACAAAACCCAGAAAAATAAACCAGTGGGGGAGTTTCTCAGCTTGTTCAGTGTTTTTATTTTCCTTTTCTTAGGTTTAAAGAAGCCCAAGAGTTTGTTTTTACAAGCTTCTCCCCCATCTTCTGCATGCTAGGGCTCTTTGAAATATGTTCCTGTGATAAAAATCTCAAAAGCTAAACTATAATCAAACTTGGATATCTGCAAATCATCTGTAATGTAAAACCAGACACCGCCACACTGTTTACAATCTTCTTTTCCAAATCAGAGCAGAGGAATGGCTTTTTGCCAGACTTTGGGAGAAATTTCCATTTGTTGAGTTTTTTTTCCCCCCACGATATATTGGTGCAAATTAGATATTGCGTGTTACAGGATATACACATGTTCGTTCTATATTTCGTCTTTCAAAAATATTGTCTTAGACTTCAAAGTGGTAGAAATTATTTCTAACTTAATGCCTTCTACTTTGTCTTCATTTTAGCCATCACGTCCTCTCTGGGTTACTTTTCTAAGTTTGTTTATTCGGTTTTCTTTCAAAGCAGAAGAACAAAGTCTCAACACTGGTGCATTTAGAACAGTGAAAATAATAGGTCAAACTTTAGCAGTTACTTATCTGTATTAGAGTGCAGAAGAGTCATGTGTGATTCCAGGCAGCCAGAGAGTGTGAGAAGAGACAAATACCTGGAGCTTTGGAATATGTTTCTGGTCTTGAGGTTCTCCTTGGGATGAAACAAGGCGGCCCCTCCAAGAGAACTGATGGGAGCTCAGGCACTGCCCTGTGCTCTCTGTTGCTCCCTTCCTGCTGGGCAGAGGTTCAGCCACTTCTCAATCCCACGCTAGGCAGGGCTTCATCTCTTCCCGTTTTCCTGGAACCAGGAACTGGATAAAGGTTCCTGGTTACAAAAGACCTTCCCAACAGGATAAACGCAGACTGTGGTGTTGGCCAAAGTCATAATGTAAAGTAGAAAGACTGGATAGGTATTGAAACAGATGAAGAGTGATCATCACACAGTACCTGGTACATAAATAGAGGACTCGGAGCTCTAAGATAGGAAGACATGCTGCAGAGAAGCTATCCTATGGGGAGTCCAAATGAGGATGGTCAGCAGGGGTCATGGATCTCCAGTGCTGTGGCCACTGAAGGATTCATCAGAGGCTTCCCTGGTAGCTCAGATGGTAAAGAATCTGCCTGCAGTGCGGGAGACCCAGGTTTGACCCCTGGGTGGGGAAGATCCCCTGGAGGAGGGCGTGGCAATCCACTCCAGTATTCTTGCCTAGGAAATCCCATGGACAAAGGAGCCTGGCGGGCTACAGTCCGTGGTGTCGCAAAGAGTCAGACATGACTCAGTGACTAACACTTTCACTTGCTTTTAGACTGATCTCTGGGTGAGGAAATCATGACCCACTTCTCCTCGCCTACAAACCAGGGTGTGGTGCCAGCCTGCTATTCCTCTCCCTCTAGTCACTTCTGTATCACATCCACGATCTTTGTCTTATTGTAACTGAACCAAACTTGGGTCCACTTGGCTGCATGCAGAAAAGCCGATCTCCTGACGTCAGGTTGTGGGTGAAGGAAAGCACAGTGTTTACTTGTTCTGATTTCATGAACTAGAATTCATATCTGGATAAGGATGTCTGTTATACATGGAGGCACCTCCTAAATTCACATCTTCATGGCTGTCACCAGTCGACTGCGTCACAGGAACTGATATCATATGCTTGTGTGGCTTTGGGCCTCTCCCTCGGATGCCCAGGGAATCTACATCCCTCAGGTAGATGGATTTGCTCAAGAACTCTCAGCAATGACCACCGCCCCTGGAAAACCCTCTCCAGTTTGCATGCTGCTTTCTGCATGACCTTGCTGGATTTCATCCTCACAATAGCATTGGGATGTGAATACCAACTTGATTATCCCCAATTTAATTTCCTTGGGTCACACAGTTAGGAAGTGAATTCCCCATCAAATGCTTTTCCTTATCTCCCAGGATCACAGAGAAGCGTTCTAAAAACTAACATCCTCTGTAGGGCACAAGGTGTGAGGTCGCAACCCCCTCCCTGAGCCTGGAACATGCTTGCAGCTCCATGATAGCCACCCCCCAGGGGCTGTGGGAATCAACAGAGAGAAAGAAAATCCCCTCACTCTTTTGGAAAGACCTGACCCCAGCTGTCAATTCATCATTTTTAAAAAAATTTAATATCTTCAATTTTAAATCATTCTTCTGGTCATTTAAGAAACAAGTGTCAATGGAATGCCAGTTCCCTGGCCATCGCAGTGGTATGCTAAGTACCATGAAAAATTCAGGCAAATTGTGACACAGTCCTTACCAAAGCAGAAAGTGAAAGTGAAGTCACTCAGTCGTGTCCGACTCTTAACGACCCCATGGACTACAGCCCACCAGGCCCTCCTCCGTCCATGGGACTTTCCAGGCAAGAGTACTGGAGTGGGGTTCCATTGCCTTCTCCGTTAACAGTGGCTAGGCATATTATGTATATGCCTAACCAAAGCAGGGCTTCCTATTTATTTGTGAATTCTAAGCTGCAAATGTCTAGATTTAGATTTTATTTTTCAAATGCTCAATATTTATAAATAGAAGGAAATTATGGCAAATTATCTGAATATTTCCAAGTGTTTGTATAACACATCTAGGTACTTTTTGTGGTTTTTATTCTCTATCTGGAATATAAGGAACTGGGAGTAACAGATTGTAAATTCGTGATCAAGTAATCAACTAGCCAAGAAGTTAGCCAATCAGAACACAGAATGTGCAAAAGGTCTGCACATCCAAGGCCTTTGTTTCTATCAGCTCCATATGAGAAGTCATGGATTGACATGTACACATATATGTACACATTCATGCCCACTCACACACACACATGCACAGGCACGCGCACACACACACACACACAAGGGCACAGCAATTATAGAAATATAGAATAGAAAAATATTTTCTATATAGAAAATATAGAAAAATACCTGTTTCTATCTTGTTCTGTCCAGTGACAGCACAATCTCTTACCCTGGGTCTTCAGGAGAACTAGAAATCTCTAGTGTGGGGAGAGCTGTGAAAATGCCTGCCTGACATTTGGAGAATGATTGCTCTGTCGACGGTGAGGAGACACCTTTGGCTGTCACTCAAAGGCCCTGGGAAGGCTGCAGCTGACACCGAGCACAGGAGTGCCTGCCCATAGGTGCTGCATGGCTCGACCAGCCATAGCCTAGGCAGCATCGCACCAGTGCCTCCTGTGAATGGTCCATGTTCAGGCTGGAGCACACCTAGCTGGAAGTGGCTTTTATTTCTGCCTTCCCAGACTCGGCAAGGAACGTCAGGAGCCTTTATTAGTCACCAGCACAGGGGCTCCCGTGCAGGTGAGCCAGAAGTCAAAAGCTGAGGGGCAGGACGCAGGGAGGGCTGGCCTGGAGCGCTGACCCAAGCATTAATTAGAAACACCGGTGCCCTTGTCCAAGCCAGCTTGTATAAGCTGCTGGGGCCTGTGTTCACTTCATAAAGAAGTTTTATATGGTATTCCTGGCAATAGCCGGACACTTTAAAAGAAAAATAAAAAGAACATTATTAGTAGCTTGGGGTGGGGGGAGGAGACTCCCTTCTCTGCCAGTCCATGTCCAACCACCCCCTTTTCCCTCCAAAAATTTGAGGGTGAGGTCTGTTAGAGTCATGTAGCTTCTGCCTTGATAGGGTTTCCTAGTGGGGGCGGGGGTGGCAGTTCTGAGTCAGTTCATTAGCCTCTAAAGTGGATATTATAGTATCTGACCCTCCTTGCCTCCTGGAGTTGATGGAATAGGTTTCAATAAAGCAGAAAAAAAGGACTTTGAAGACTGCAGAGTAGTTTGTGGAGGTATGGCCATTCTCAACGTTCTAATTCTCGGGCCAGAAAATTCAGGATAACAACGTTGAGAGTTTAGAGCAGTGACTCTTAGCTGCTGGAGCTTTTGCTCCCTAGGGGACACTGGCAATATCCAGAGACTCTCTTAGTTGTCATTTTGGATTGACTGGGGGCAGGGTGAGGGAGGTGCTCCAAGCACCTAGTGAATGAAGGACAAGGGTGCTGTTCAACCCCCTGCAAGGCACAGGACAGCCTCCTGCAATAGTGATCCAGCCCCAGACGTCAATAGTGCTGAGGTTAAGAAATCCTGGGTTGGAGGCTTGCAGGGTAACCTACTCAGGAAGTTCTCCCAAATCCACCTTCTGGCTGAGTTTAGCCATTTCAAAGAAACAAAAGGGTCCCATCCCACGGCTTGTAATGACAGATCAGGGAACAAAGGAAAGCTGGACAGCAGTGATAAATCAGTGGAGACCCAGTCACGTGTACTAGTTATTAAACCATTGTCTCTCATCCTCAGTTTTGCCTTCCTTGCTGGGAGGGAGCTGCAAAGGACTTTTTTGCCCGTGGCATCTGCTAGGTGTTGCCAACAGAGGGCGCTGGAGCGACTTGAGGAGGAAGAAAGACCATGAATTCCTGGGCATTCAGTTCTGTCCTTGTCTTCCTAGCAGCGCTGCTTCACCCTGGCTTCCCCAGAATGGGCGGCAGTAGAGTCCACCTTGCAGCTTTCCCAGCATCAGTAGCCCCTTTGATCCCCTGAGAAACAGCTCCACCCCTGGAGGGTTCCCCTTCTCAGAGGTCAAAGTTTCAGCTCCATGGAGCCATACTCAGAGCTCCAAGTCTTAGTAACCCCAATCTCGTCCTTTGTATCTTCAGCCTAGAGTTTCTTCTCCCAGCTTCTATCTCCTTAACATCCAGCTGTTCTGTTTGCCTTTTCACAATTCTTTATGGTGAGTTCTCTCTTAGATGGGCTGATGTGGTCTGGTTCTTGACTAGACCCAGGCTGACACAGACATGAAGCCCTGTCTTTTTGGTACAAAGAGGTCCATGCCTCCCTTACCCCAGCAGGGGTGAGCGAGGGTCACCTTGCATGGCCGCTTCCTCAGTGGTGCAGACTGTGAGAACTTCGTTCTGTTTTCCCCTGGATTTGTAAAGAACCTTGTGGCCAGGTGTTACCACCAACGGTGACGAGGTACCTCCTCTTGTGGAAACAGAATGGTGGGGTTGAGGTCCTACAAACGAGAAAGCTTGCGCATTCTTGGTCTCCTCTGGCCAGTGGTCCCTTTGCCAAATCTGCAAGACAGGGGACCACAAGGCAACCTTCCTCCTCCTGTTATGCCCCATCAACAGTGCTTGTGTCTCCTCTCTATGATTCAGATATACTGGAAAGCAATTCTGTGCAGAAAATGAATCTCTCTCTCTCTCAAAAGGTTTACAAAAAAAAAGAGTCTGCGGTAGAAGAGCATCTTTTGTCAGAACTAGAAAGACAGCAAGAAATGCCCCAGCTTGGAAACACACATCTCTTGTTTCATGGGAAGAGACTATGAGATGCCTATCTTTATTTTCAATGAAGTAAATATTTTTTAAAAAGTATACTGCTTGTGTATATTCCTCTGTCCCAGCTGGAAACAGTAGTTGCAAAACCGCCCGCAAGCAGCAAAGGGGGAATTAGGAGAAAAAAAAAATTTTTTTAAAAACCACATCTGTCTACTGCTGCCCCATGCATGGCTGGAGTGCTTCCTTTCCGGTAGCATGAAATGAGAAGAAATGATGCACAAGAGGGATTGAAGGTGCAGGGGTGTCATTCTTGAAGCCTGGGGATGACAAGTCATAGCTGTCACCCTGGGCCCTCCTCATCTCCCTCTGTCCCCAGGAGCACCAGCCCGCAGGCTCTGAGACCCCCAGACAGCCTCCTCCGTCACCGCTATTGGCAAGAGGCTTCTGTGATTGTTCCCTCGATACCTTTCAAGAGGAGAAGCTCTCCTGGGGGATGGGGCTCCTCTGCCAACTCTAAGTGACCACACTGAGCAGAAGCTTAGCGACCCAAATGAGAATTGCCACCCTTCCCTTCTCACCCACCCCTTGCTTCCAGAAGGATTGTCAGAGGAGGTGGTCTGGAGACAGATTGGACAATGGGGAGAAGGTGACTGGGGAATCAGGCTGCCCAAGGCTCTTGGGAGAACAATGCTGTGTTCCCCTGGTGAGGCAGTGTATCTGGGGCCCCTCAGAGTCCAACCCACCCTCCTGGCAGGGCTGACAGACACGCTTGTCGGGTTAGTGCCCTGGGAACAGAGCTGCCCTGGATGCCTGTGCCAGAGGCTGGCCGTGGCTCTACTCTCTCCAGACCACTTGGCACGCACCAGCTGGGAAGTTTCTGCCAAGCCTCTGGCCAATCTGGCAGTTTGTGTGAAGTCTGGGAGATTGCTTCTCAGACCTCTGGTTCCAGTCGCAGCCTTCCCCCACGAAGGACTGTGGCTGGTGCATGGTGGGTCCATGGGCTCTCCACCTGCCCCTCCCAAGGTCAGAGGCCAAGTCCTACTCCAAGCAGATGGACACTGCATGCAGCCCCTTCACCGAGTCCCATCTGGGCTCCAGGACCCTTACATACTGTCATCCTCTTGGTCAATGCAGGCGCTCAGAATGAGGTAGGCTCAGAAAGATTCCCCTGGAGAAGGAAATGACAACCCACTCCAGTATTTTTGCCTGGAGAATCCCACGGACAGAGGAGCCTGGTGGGCTACAGTCTCTAGGGTTGCAAAAGAGTCAGACATGACTGAGCGACTAACACACACAGGCAAATACATAAACACACCTGGGTGCTATGGTCCCAAACACAGCTTGGATAGAGGAATGTGCCAGTTCTTTGTGAGAGTAGATGGTAAGCAGAAGTGAGGCAGAGTCGGTGTTGGGATGCTTAACTGGACACGTGTAAACTGAGGTATAAAGTGACTATGTGACCCCGAGGTGGTCAGAAGTAAAACCAAGATTAGAACTCAGGTCTCTTAATCTTCAGTCTCGACTTTTCCTGCTAAGCTGGAATTTCTGCCTTCCTGGGTTAAATGAATTTTTTTTAACTTACATATTATGCTGAAATGGAATTGAACTTTCTTTGCATCAAGGATTCTGGTACTCGTGAAAATTGTCTGCTGAGTTTGATGTGCAGATACAAATTTTTCTTGTGAGAGGATCTATAGCTTTCATGAGGTTCTCAAAGGGGTTAGTCTGACCAACAAAGCTAAGACCCCTGATGGATACTGTTGTGATGGAATTGAGGTCAGATTTGGGTAACCTTTTCATAGATTGTAAATGAAGGTGGACTGGCGCTTCCTGGCTGTCAAGGCTCTAGACCTGGAGAAGACTGATGTGCGGGAGAAATAACTATCTCATTCCTCAGAGTCAGGCAGGGTTACTTAACTTGGCAATTGATGGAAGCAGTTAGAGCAGCTAGTTTCCAAACTAGGTGGAGAGACAGATTGGGACCTGGGTCCTGGGACCCTTTGCTGCAGTGCTTTCTCCTGGACAAACATTTCCTTGAGCAACAAAATATAAAGAAACTATAAAGGACTAAAAATAACTGTGTGCATACACAGTCAGGGCAATTTATGGATAACAAGATACAAAAAGACCAAAACCCAAGTGCTGCTTCAAAAGAGCAGGGAGCAAAAACAGGGTGTGCATGTGCCCCTGCGCTCAACACCACCTAAGGGGAGGGAAAACCACCTAAGCCACCCCTCCAACCTGACCCCTGGACACACCCCTACCCTCACCCCCTAAAAGGAATCAGCTCACCCCACCTCAGGGAGTGCGTAATGGAACCTGTTACTTGTTCTCACTCTCCCCTGCTACAGCAGGAATCCCAGTAATGGAACCCCTTGCCTGAATTCCTTGTCTGATCTCTGGTCAATTTCTATTGATTTGGGAAGACCAAGAACCCTGGTCAGTAATAGCGTGCTGTGTGTGTTTAGTCGCTCAGTTGTGTCCAGCTCTTTGTGACCCCATGGACTGTTAGCCCGCCAGGCTCATCTGTCCATGAGGATTCTCCAGGCAACAGTACTGGAGTGGGTTGCCATTTTCCTTCTCCAGGGGATCTTCCTGACCCAGGGATCAAACCCAGATCTCCTGCATTGCAGGCAGATTCTTTACCATCTGAGCTACCAGGGAAGCTCAAGAATACTGGAGTGGGTAGCTTATCCCTTTTCCAGAGGATCCTTCTGACCCAAGAATTGAACCTGGGTCTCCTGCATTGCAGGCAGATTCTTTATCAGCTGAGCTACCAGGGAGGCCCCAGTAATAGCATATCCATGCTTAAAGTCCCATAAGCACAAACTCACAGAAGCTTAGAGCCCTGGATCAAGGAACATCCTCGAAGATCATCTAACTTGGAGTTCCATGAACCTAGCTACACACTCGAATTACTTGGGGAACTCTGACTGCATGCCATGTCTGAAATTAACCCTGGAGATTTCTATTGTGAGTGAGACAGATCATGTAAGTTCCAGGTATCATGAATTTTAAAAGCTGATTCTCAGGGGCAATCAAGGTTGAGAACCACTGTCACAATCTAATCCAACACTTTTTGATGCAAAGAAAACCAAGCCAAATTGAAGCATCCCAAGGTCATAGAGCTTCCACAGAGCCAGGATTTGAACCCAGAAACAGACTTTGTCTCTTTCTTTGTTTAGAGGGTATACATATACTTACCTGAAAATGCCTTGCTAGTATAAAACATAAGTGATGTGGAACTATTAATAATAGTTTTTACACTTATGCCATTCTGGAAAGGGAAGTTTGTGAGTAGCTGACTGTGGCTCAGATCATGAACTCCTTATTGACAAATTCAGACTTAAATTGAAGAAAGTGGGAAAAAACCACTAGACCATTCAGGAATGACCTAAATCAAATCCCTTATGATTATACAGGGGAAGTGAGAAATAGATTTAAGGGACTAGATCTGATAGATAGAGTGCCTGATGAACTATGGACTGAAGTTCGTGACATTGTACAGAAGACAGGAATCAAGACCATCCTTAAGAAAAAGAAATGCAAAAAAGCAAAATGGCTATCTGGGGAGGCCTTAAAAATAGCTGTGAAAGAAGAGACGTGAAAAGCAAAGGAGAAAAGGAAAGATATACCCATTTGCATACAGAGTTCCAAAGAATAGCAAGGAGAGATAAGAAAGCCTTCCTCAGCAATCAGTGCAAAGAAATAGAGGAAAACAATAGAATGGGAAAGACTAGAGATCTCTTCAAGAAAATTAAAGATACCAAGGGAACATTTCATGCAAAGATGGGCTCGATAAAGGACAGAAATGGTATGGACCTAACAGAAGCAGAAGATATTAAGAAGAGGTGGCAAGAATACACAGAAGAACTGTACAAAAAAGATCTTCATGACCCAGATAATCATGATGGTGTGACCATTCACCTAGAGCCAGACATCTTGGAATGTGAAGTCAAGTGGGTCTTAGAAAGCATCACTACAAACAAAGCTAGTGGAGGTGATGGAATTCTAGTTGAGCTATTCCAAATCCTGAAAGATGACGCTGTGAAAGTGCTGCACTCAATATGCCAGCAAATTTGGAAAACTCAGCAGTGGCCACAGGACTGGAAAAGGTCAGTTTTAATTCCAATCCCAAAGAAAGGCAATGCCAAAGAATATTCAAACTACTACACAATTGCACTCATCTCACACGCTAGTAAAGTGATGTTCAAAATTCTCTAAGCCAGGCTTCAGCAATATGTGAACCGTGAACTTCCAGATGTTCAAGCTGGTTTTAGAAAAGGCAGAGGAACCAGATCAAGTTGCCAACATCCGCTGGATCATGGAAAAAGCAAGAGAGTTCCAGAAAAACATCTATTTCTACTTTATTGACTATGCCAAAGCCTTTGACTGTGTGGATCACAATAAACTGTGGAAAATTCTTCTTCAAGAGATGGGAATACCAGACCACCTGACCTGCCTCTTGAGAAACCTATATGCAAGTCAGAAAGCAACAGTTAGAACTGGACATGGAACAATAGACTGGTTCCAAATAGGAAAAGGAGTACGTCAAGGCTGTATATTGTCACCCTGCTTATTTAACTTACACACAGAGTACATCTTGTGAAACGCCAGGCTGGATGAAGCACAAGCTGGAATCAAGATTGCTGGGAGAAATATCAATAACCTCACATATGCAGATTACACCACCCTTATTGCAGAAAGCGAAGGAGAACTAAAGAGCCTCTTGATGAAAGTGAAAGAGGAGAGTGAAAAAGTGGCTTAAAACTCAATATTCAGAAAACTTAAGATCATGGCATCTGGTCCCATCACTTCATGGCAAATAGATGGGGAAACAGTGGAAACAGTGGCTGACTTTATTTTGGGGGACTCCAAAATCACTGCAGATGGTGACTGCAGACATGAAATTAAAAGACACTTCTGCTGCTGTTAAGTCGCTTCAGTTGTGTCTGACTCTGTGCGACCTCATAGATGGCAGCCCACTAGGCTCCTCAGTCCCTGGGATTCTCCAGGCAAGAATATTGGAGTGGGTTGCCATTTCCTTCTTCAATGCACAAAAGTGAAAAGTGAAAATGAAGTTGCTCAATCGTGCCTGACTCTTAGCGACCCCATGGACTGCAGCCTACCAGGCTCCTCCATCAGTGGGATTTTCCAGGCAAGAGTACTGGAGTGGGATGCCATTGCCTTCTCCGAAAGACGCTTACTGCTTGGAATAAAAGTTATGACCAATCTCAGTTCAGTTCAGTCGCTCAGTTGTGTCCGACTCTTTGTGACCCCATGAATTGCAGCACGCCAGGCCTTCCTGTCCATCACCAACTCCCGGATACAACCATTGAGTCAGTGATGCCATCCAGCCATCTCATATTCTGTCATCCCCTTCTCCTCCTGCCCCCAATCCGTCCCAGCATCAGAGTCTTTTCCAATGAGTCAACTCTTCGCATGAGGTGCCCAAAGTACTGGAGTTTCAGCTTTAGCATCATTCCTTCCAAAGAACACCCAGGGCTGATCTCCTTTAGAATGGACTGGTTGGATCTCCTTGCAGTCCAAGGGACTCTCAAGAGTCTTCTCCAACACCAGTTCAAAAGCATCAATTCTTTGGCACTCAGCTTTCTTCACAGTCCAACTCTCACATCCATACATGACCACAGGAAAAACCATAGCCTTGACTAGATGGACCTTTGTTGGCAAAGTAATGTCTCTGCTTTTGAATATGCTATCTAGTTTGGTCATAACTTTCCTTCCAAGGAGTAAGTGTCTTTTAATTTCATGGCTGCAGTCACCATCTGCAGTGATTTTAGAACCCAGAAAAATAAAGTCAGCCACTGTTTCCACTGTTTCCCCATATATTTCCCATGAAGTGATGGGACCAGATGCCATGATCTTAGTTTTCTGAATGTTGAGCTTTAAGCCAACTTTTTCACTCTCCTCTTTTACTTTCATCAGGAGGCTTTTTAGTTCCTCTTCACTTTCTGCCATAAGGGTGGTGTCATCTACATATCTGAGGTTACTGATACAACCCCACATCCAAGGAGCAGTGGCTGTGCAGGCGCAGGAGAGCTGAGAGGAGCTACTCCATGTTCAAGGTCAGGAGGGGCGGCAGTGAGGAGATACCCCTTGTCCAAGGTAAGGAGAAGCGGCTGCGCTTTGCTGGAGCAGCCGTGAAGAGATACCCCACGTCCAAGGTAAGAGAAACCCAAGTAAGACAGTAGGTATTGAGAGAGGGCATCAGAGGGCAGATACACTGAAACCATAATCACAGAAAACTAGTCAATCTAATCACACAGACCACAGCTTTGTCTAACTCAATGAAACTAAGCCATGCCATGTGGGGCCACCCAAGATGGGCGGGTCATGATGGAGAGGTCTGACAGAATGTGGTCCACTGGAGAAGGGAATGGCAAACCACTTCAATAGTCTTGCCTTGAGAACCCCATGAACAGTATGAAAAGGCAAAATGATAGGATACTGAAAGAGGAACTCCCTAGGTCGGTAGATGCCCAATATGCTACTGGAGGTCAGTGGAGAAATGACCAACCTAGACAGCATATTAAAAAGTGGAGACTTTGCCGACAAAGATCCGTCTAGTCAAAGCTATGGTTTTTCCAGGAGTTACATATGGATATGAGAGTTGAACTAGAGAGAAAGCTGAGCACCGAAGAATTGATGCTTTTGAACTATGGTGTTGGAGAAGACTCTTGAAAGTCCATTGGACTGCAGGGAGATCCAACTAATCCATCCTAAAGGAGATCAGTCCTGAGTGTTCATTGGAAGGACTGATGTTGAAGCTGAAACTCCAGTACTTTGGCCACCTGATTTGAACTGACTCATTTGAAAAGACCTTGATCTGGGAAAGATTGAATGTCAGAGGAGAAGGAGATAACAGAGGATGAGATGGTTGGATGGCATCAGCAGCTTGATGGACATGAGTTTGAACAAACTCCAGGAGATGGTGATGGACAGGCAGGTCTGTCTGGTGTGCTGTGGTCCATGGGGTCGCAAAGAGTCAACTGAGCGACTGAACTGAACTAAACTGTAATGACTCTGAAGGCCCTCCCCGCCACAGCTCCAGGGCTTCCTGTGGCGTCAGCTGAGTCTCTGTCACTCCTGCATCCAGGCTCAGCGTCTCCCTTTGCCGAATTCTGCTTCCCTCCATCTTGTACAGGATTGTTCCCTGGTGTTCTTCTCCAGTGACACACACCTCCATCTCAGAATCTGTTTCCAGGAAACCCAGACTATGACGTAGCGCAAGTCTATCTTTTATTTGTATAATTCATTTACATAATTATATCTCAACCTATTTATATATGTCTGCTTTAATCTAACATTTAGGACATAACCTCACTTAAGTTATTTGATTGTGTCCCAGTTGGAGGTAAGGGCTCTCCATTTTCAAACCAAGGCCTTTGGATTCCAAGTCAAAAACTAATTTTTGACTTCATGAATTGGCATCACAGAAAATAATTATCGTACATTAATGTATATATGTGGAATCTAGAAAAATGCTATGGATGATTTTATTTGCAAAGCAGAAATAGAGACACAATAGTAGGGAACAAATGTATGGACACCAAGGGGGGACAGGGGGTCGTGGGATGAATTGGGAGATTGAAGTTGACATATATATACATACCGCTGCTGCTGCTGCTATGTCGCTTCAGTCATGTATGACTCTGCGACCCAATAGACGGCAGCCCACCAGGCTCCCCCGTCCCTGGGATTCTCCAGGCAAGAACACTGGAGTGGGTTGCCATTTCCTTCTCCAGTGCATGAAAGTGAAAAGTGAAAGTGAAGTCGCTCAGTCGTGTCCTACTCTTAGCGACTCCATGGACTGCAGCCTACCAGGCTCCTCTGTCCATGGATTTTCCAGGCAAGAGTACTGGAGTGGGGTGCCATTGCCTTCTCTGAT
This sequence comes from Bos grunniens, assembly GCF_055505025.1. NCBI lineage: Eukaryota > Metazoa > Chordata > Mammalia > Artiodactyla > Bovidae > Bos > Bos grunniens. The sequence goes on along the minus strand of NC_141177.1, from coordinate 47,956,286 downwards.
ACATACATACTACTACATATAAAATAAATAACTAGTGAAAACCTACTGTATAGCACAGAGAACTCTACTCAGTGCTCTTTGTGGTGACCTAAATGGGAAGGAAATCCAAAAAAGGGAGAAATATGTATATGTACAGCTGATTTACTTACTATAAGCAGAAACTGACACAACTCTGTAAAGCAACCATACTGCAATAAAAATGAAAAAAAAAAAAAGAAAGAAATAGAATGAGATGTAGAAAAGAGAAAGCTCATGATTGCATTAATGTTCAACCACACAATGAGTAACACAGCCCAACCTTCCAGGAGGTCACCTTTCCTCTCTGCCTTGTTTAGAAACTCAGGACCCCAGTTACAAGGCTTTAGGGTGAAATGTCTGTTCCCATGCAGCCTTGGATCATAAAGATGCTCCTAGAAAGGACCTTTCTATCTCTGTGACAAGGTTTTGAATATTTTTCTATCTGGGTGACATCAACTAAGGTTCTGATCTCCATTATCCTTGCTTAGAGAGCAGCTCCTTTCATAGACTTGGTTGCTAAAGAAAAAACCGAGATACATTTTTACAATGTCAGGGCGGAGGAGTGGGGGAGAGCCTCCCTCAATTCGTGTATTCTCTGAGACTGTTCACATTCCACAGTTTATGTGCTGAGACCAGGACGTGTTTTGTGAAGAAAGTTATACTTGACTAAATTGTCCTCCTGATGTAAACCTGTAATTTAAAAATTATATATATTTAGAGAACAAGTCAAAACAGGAAACACATTCCCAAAGAGGATAAAGATATTTATGTGTTAAAATACCTACTACTACCATAGTAGACCTAGGTCCCTGTATTTAAATAGAGAATTCTGAAAAGTACAGAAAGAGCAAAGAGTTTAGCCTATCGTCATGCTTGTGGATGGGGCCAGGGTCTTCTGATGGGAACATATTTCTTCCTCGCTCTCCTTCTTGATAGAGACCCTGGTGCCCATTGCCTCCCACCTAGGGGCTGTGGCAGGAACAGCGGTTGAGTTGAAGCAAAGCATGACAGAAAAGAAAATATGATTTTGTGGGAAACAAAAGAGGTTAAGGGATAGGAAATATTAACCTAAAAGTCAAAGATAGCCAGAGCAGAAGAAAGGACTCAAAAGTTAGGCAAAGGTAAATAAGACGATGCCCCCAGAAGCCCTTCAGCCAATGATCCTAAGCTGGTCCTTCCTAATTGGATCCAGCTGTAAATTAGGCCTCTCTGAAAGGGGCACCAGTGTATGAATCATTTGATGCCTGTATGCCATGTTGGGCTTCCCTGCTGGCTCAGTGGTAAAGAATCCACCTGTCAATGCAGGAGACATGGGTTCGATCCCTGAATTGGGAAGATGCCCTGGAAAAGGAAATGGCAACCCACTCCAGTATTCTTGCTTGGGAAATTCCATGGACAGGGGAGCCTGGTGGACTACAGTCCATGGGGTCGCAAAGAGTCAGACAACGAGTTAGGGCCTAACCAGCAACAGCAATGCCATGTTAATCAAAGTTGTTCTGATGCAAGGAAGGGCAGGAAGTGACTTCTGCTCTTGGAGAACAGTAATCTGGTTTCAGAGACCAGAAGGATACATATAAAAGTCAAGTAAGAAGTTTAGACTTAAATAACAGTGAATTAAAATAAGAAGTGTCATTGCCTAGTGGCAGGTTGAGCCCACAGAGATCTTTGTTTCCATCTTTTTTGCACAGGAACCACAGCCTGTGGGCCTTGAAGAAAGATTTAAAAAGGATTGGCACTTTGCATTTATCTTAAAAGAGTGTTGAGAACTTTATGTAAGACTCCCCTAAAAGTGGTTCAAGGCAGGCAGAATATCTCTTTCTCATATAGATCTTCTCCTAGAGTTTCAGCTGATGGAAGTGTGGCTAGGGGTATAGAGGTTGTGTGCATTCCTGTTCCATGCAGATCTGGCTGTCTGTCCCTGGGTGATGTTTACCCATCCACAAAGCAGATGACTCCACTATCAAAGAGTGCTCTGTGCTACCTAAATTGTTAACTCCTTAACTTTGATCTTTCAAAGCACTCCCTACAGTGCCTTATAAACAGCAGATACGTGGTAAATGTTCCAAATGAGTGAACGAATTTTTAAATGTGGTCTTGAATGCATGAATAAAAGCTGTCCTACTTCGAGGGAAGGGTGAGATGTTGAGAGACTTCGCATGATCTAGACACATGCTTTTCTGGGATCCCACAGATCGACTATGACTAAGTCCGCGGAAGGCAGCCTCCAAGATGACCCTAACAATCCCTGTGTCTTTGATAGTGGTCTTCCCAGGTGGCTCCGTGATCATGAATCTACCTGCAATACAGGAGACATAGGTTCGATCCATGGGTCAGGAAGATCCCCTGGAGGAGGAAATGGCAACCCACTCCAGTATTCTTGCCTGGAAAATCCCACGGACAGAGGAACTGGCAGGTTACAGTCCATGGGGTTGCAAAGAGTCATAAGTGAATGAGTGACTGAGCTCGTTCTCAGCATGTCTCCTATGGCCATGCCCTGTGTAACCCCTTCCCCTGGAGTGCAGCTGGACCCAGAACTTTGCTCCTAATGAACAGAGCATGGCAAAGGTGATAGGGTATCCTTCTGAGACTGGGTTTTAAAGGGATAGTGGCTTCTGTCTGGCAAACCTTCTTGGATGCTCTCACCTGCTCACTCTGATGGAAGCCAGCTGCCACCCCGTGAGCTGCCCTGTGCAGAGCTCACATGGCAGGGAACTGGGGGTGACCTCCTTCCAGCACCAAGGCAACAGCCAGCTAAGAACCAAGGCCCTCAGTCCATAGCCTAGGAGGAAACTGGATCATGCTGACAACCACGGGAGGGGGCTTAGAAGAGGACTGTCTCTCAACTGAGCCTTCAGATAAGATGGCAGCCCCAGTCAAACCTCTACTGCAGCCTTTGAGAGACTATGAGTCACCCAAACAAGCCGTCTCTGGATTTCATAGACATGCGGCCACAGAAATGCTTGTTTTAAGCCTGTTATGTTTTGGGGGCGATTCATTATCCCATAATAGATAGTTATTACAAAGTCCATTATAAAAGTAAAAGTTATTAAGTCATTTTATAGTTGTTGAAACCAAGATATCAAAAGACTACATGTGTTTTCCATGGCCACCCAAGGAAGCAGTCGCAAAATAAGAAGTGAAGTTAGTGCCAAGGCTTATCTTCTCCTGAACAAAAAACACTGACAGGATTTTATGCAAAAAGATGCTAGTGGAATCCATGAGGTTCATAGTCACAAGTCACCTTTCCTCCTGTATTTCCGTTTTTAATCTCTTTATGGAGTAACCATTTAACTGTTCAGTGCTGGGCCTTCTCTCAGGGAACATGACTCCTTTAACAAGATAGCTTGATCTTTAAAAAAAAAAAAAAGAGAGATTCTAGGCATTCATTGTTCATTCTAACAAACCGAGATGTGAGAGTAACTTTCAAATAAGCATATAATTAGCAAGCAATCTTCTCTCCACCTATTATGAAATTTATGACTTTAGGAATGTTGTTTGTTATGAATTTTCTCTTCCCCCATCACAAATTCCTCATTCTTAAGAATTTTGTCCCCAAACTGACAAAGCCTAGAGAAAGTGAAAGTGAAAATCACTCAGTCATGTCCAACTTTTTGCGACCCCATGGACTAAACAGTCAAATTCTCCTGGCCAGAATACTGGAATAGGTTGCCGGGGGTCAAACCTAGGTCTCCCGCATTACAGGTGGATTCTTTACCAGCTGAGCCACAAGGGAAGCCCGAGAATACTGGAGTGGGTAGCCTATCCCTTCTCCAGCAGATCTTCCTGACCCAGGAATTTAACCCTGGTCTCCTGCATTGCAGGCATATTCTTAACCAACTGAGTTATCAGAGAAGCCCTAAAGAAGTACCTCTTAATTATAATTTCTTCTTTTTTAATCAAGTGGAAGGAGAAACTATTATCGATGCAAGAGAAGTATTTTCCCTTCTAGTGAGGTGTTTAACCTGGATCCCCAGCCTTCTTCCCACAGGGAAATAATACATTTATGAGTTACCCCTCCTGTGATTACACCACTGGATATAATAAAGCTTCACATCAACCAGGCCAATCTTAAGAATGTATTGAAGAAATCTAACATACACTTAAAAAAAAAAAAAGGTATCTCACATTGTAAAATTCTAAGCCTCTAGTCTATATGGATTAAGAATTCCTTTATGACAATTCCTTAAACTTACTAAAAAGAGAAGCAGTAGTTTCTTTTGTAGTGGAGTCCCCATATTTGGTGACCATCATTGGCAAGCTGACATCCAATCATTGACTTGGACCAGTTCTAAAACATATCGGTTCTACAACAAAATGATTATACAGAAGTTTTCATTACTGAGTGGTCAGTAAGACAGGAGCTGGTGAGTCTAGCACTGGAAGAAAAAGAACTCTGGGGAGAAAATACCAACTCTAGGACAATACTGTTTCTAATCTATTGCTCAAGGCCAGTGTGTTGTTTGAAACACCTCAATAGGCTCATTGTTCTGGACTAGAACAATATCAACAATGAAAACCACCATATCAGCAATGACACGGGTACCATATTAGCAATTTCATTTATGCATTGCAATAATCCTGTTATGTAAGAATTGTTTCTCCATTGTGCAGGTGGGAATCAAAGATGAGAAACTGAGGAACTTGCCTATGACCATTTACCTAGTGAACAGGTGAGGCAGAATTCAAAGCTGGAACACTTTGATCCCAAAGTCTGGGTATTCCTGACAGTGCTACCTTGATTCTAAAGCCCTGAATTCAGGGAGAATGAGCTTCAGGCCTTTAAAACCCAGAGCTTTGACTCACATTGGTAAATACAACTGCCCTTGATAGGGTATACACCTAGTCGCAGTGTTATCCATGTGTAGAGAGGAATGCCTTTCTGGGAAGAATCACTAAAAAAGTAAGAGGCAGAGGTGAAGCCTCCAGACAATGAAGGCTCCCAGGAAGATCAAAGAGTTATTCTTGGGTATGCTGTCTCATAAGTATGTTCAAGAGAGGAGCCCAGCGCAATTTTCAATATTCCCCTAGAGAACTCACACGAAAGTTTAGAATAACATAAAGGTCTTAAATTCATCCGTGTCTGTTCATTATTATAAAGAATGCTGGACATTTTATATTTTCCATCCTAATTGAAGAATAATGTGGATATCGCCCCCCTCCCCCATTAAGGGCACTTAGTGTGATGTACCATAAATAGTATCATAAAATCTGGTATTTTATGTATCATTTTCCCAGTGAATAAAATAATCTGACTTCCAACCCCAATAAATTATTAAAATATTCTTTTAGGGCAAATGCTAATGTTCCTTTGATATTCAGAGTCAAAGGGAAAAAAAGGCAACTTGAACTAGTTTCCATTCTCTGCAGTGATTCTTTCTCCACTTGGTCATGTCTGTCTCCCCCCAAGTGCTATATTCCCACTGGGCAGAAAGTCAATCCACCTTCAGGTATTTACTTAATGTCCATTAAAAATCACATTATGCACATTATACCCTGTTAGCCTGTCCCATTTATTGTGAATTTCTCATATTTCCTGTCATTCTTCTGGTGATTTTTTCCTTTATAGCTTCTATTTTCCCCCCATTAATCCTTCAAAACCCCTGGGAGGTAAGATTGTGCATATAATTTCCTCTGTATTCTAAAATACTGTTTAGAGTTTTGCTTTGAAATTGCTTTTAAGGCTGGATGTTTGACTTTCTTAAGTGAACCTGTAATAAACAGTGTTGAATTCTCTCCAAATTACCTCAAAGAATTACCTGCTTATCTGGAAGAACCATCAGTGTAATTTTAAGGGATTTTGTTTTTATTCAGTGGCTCTGGGTCTTTGAACTTCTCTGCCTCAATTTTTTCAGTCTTTCCACAGGAAGAGTTCTGCTGAGAACCAGCACTTTGACTCAAATGCAGAAGAGAGTGTTTTTGTTTCTACTTTGGTACTTGTGATTCTAGCTCTAAAGGAAGCGAGATTTCCAAGATTAGGATAGTTTAGTCTGGAAAGAAGACTAGTTAAAGGGGGCATGATGAAAACCTTAGGGATTTGAGAATGCTTGTGAAAACTAAATGATTCATTTTTTAAAACCTTTCACAAAACTCAACGAGGAAATACTCCATGAACTAGAGGAATGATAGGCTTAAGCCCAGTGATAAATTCCTTGCACAACTTCTAGGTATAGGTACCGTTATTAGCCCTGTTTTCCAGGGAAGGAAACTGAGATGCAGAAAAACTCTATGACCTGATGAGAGAGAGTCACAGAGTAAGCAGTGGAGTAGAGATCGTGTATATATCTGGATTCCAGAGCCCAGGCTTTCCATTATTGTGCTCTATTTCTGTGATGTGATGGTTGCTCTTAAAAACCAGCTTGCAGCTACCATGATTGAGGCTTCCCTCACAGCTCAGTTGGTAAAGAATTTGCCTACAGTGCAGGAGTCTGCCTGCAAAGCAGGAGACCTGGGTTCGATTCCTGGGTTGGGAAGATCCCCTGGAGAAGGAAATGGCAACCCACTCCAGTATTCTTGCCTGGGAAGTCCCATGGACACAGGAGCCTGGGAGGCTACACTCCATGGGGTCGCAAAGAGTGACTAAACCACCACCATGAGAGAACAATTGCACCAAAAGAATGTAGGAATCCTTCCTGCTGATCCACCCATTCACATGGTTAAGCAGAGTCAAGGCGCTGCCCAGGCTAGAGCTGGCAGAGCACTTGGTCAATCAGTACCATTTCCCTAGAGGTAGATTAGTGCAGAGAAGTATAGAAGGATCAGCAAATGAGTTCAAATCCTACCTTTTCTAGCTGGAGGACCCTGGGAATATTATAGAGCCTCTGTAAGCCTCAGTTTCTTTATATGTTAAGTAAAGATAATAATAGTAACTATCTCAAAGGATTCAATGGGAGATTAACCATAGGATGACCACGGTGTTCCCAGATACCCATTATTTTCATTGTTTTCTTGGAGAGAGGATAAGAAAGCAGGATGACGCTGGAAGAAGGGAGATGTGTACTCACTCTTGTGAATAAGGAGTCTGTAGGGAGAGGGCAAGGATTTTCACAGGTCCTTGTACATAATGGGCTCTCAAACTGTAGTGACCAAAGTGCTCATGCCACCTTTACAAGTTTAGCTTTAGATTTCTGGAAGGTGGTTTGGATAAAAAATACACCAATAAAAAGATACACTAGATTAAAATTTATACCAGATCTTCAAGTAATAAATGCAAAATTAAGGTCAGGGAGTCAGAATGGGATCATTAGCATATGGTTCAGGTTTCCATGGGGGCAGATGTAGCAAAGAGGATGTGAGGTCAAGAACACAGATGGGAATAATATCTCAGATTTGTTCAGGGAAAGCGTACTGAGATTTCTTATGTCAAGTCTCAGAGCACCAGTGGTCAGAGCCAGAGGAAACAGAAACATTAGAGTGTGGACCAGACTCAGCGTGTCTTAGGCATCCTTTGCATTCCTAGCCTAGACCTGTATTTCTTCTTCTGCACATGAGGATCAGACAGTACTGACTTTGTAAGGATCAGTGAATGTTATACAGTGTCTTGTTCATAGAAGGCTCTCAAAAATATAAGACATGTTACGAAGACAGGGGAGCTGATGATGGTGAAACATCAGAGCTACCTTGGTCATCACTATCTGCTACCACCTGGCACAATACAGGCACTCAATAAATATTTTTTGAATAAATGACTGATTTTTAAAGAAGTTGAAGAATCTGGTTAAAATGGATATCAGAGAAGTCATTCAGGGGAAGAGGATCATAAGAAGGACCTTATGAAGGGTGATTTATGGGAGAGGAAAGGGCCAACCAGCCCCAGACCCTTCTCCTCCTTCACCTTTACACACCAGGGGCAATCACTGAAACTTGGCTCTTTGGAAAATACCAGAATTCCTTCTTTCCAATGGACTCTCTCTCAAGACATCCTAGACACTAGATCCAAGGACCACAAAGAGACCATTCAAGTCAAGAGGAATGGACACCCACCTTTCTGCTTCTCCCCAGAGATTGGCAGTGGGTCACTTGCTGGCCTTTTGGAATTTGATTGCTGCTCAAATACTGAACAAAGTGGCATTTGCCACAGAGAACAAGGGCTTTCCTGGTGGCTCAGACGGTAAAGAATCTGCCTACAATGCAGGAAGTGTGATCTTCCCCAAGTCGGGAAGATCCCCTGGAGAAGGAAATGGCAACCCACTCCAGTAATCTTGCCTGGAAAATCCCATGGACAGAGGTGCCTGGTGGGCTACTGTTCGTGGTATTGCAAAGAGTCAGACATGACTGAAGCGACTGACACAAATAGGAGGAACAAAGTCTAGGTGGACCTCAGAGAGTGGGTCCAGTAACGAACAGCAGGAGCCAAGATTGTCACGAACTGTTACCAATGTGTGTATTTTCCTAGTGAGGATAAGTTTTCCAGTGAGGAGTTTCTTCTTTAAGAAACAGTTTTGACCTATCTTTTAAAATCATGTCAAAGTTTAAAAAGCAAATTATGTTTTCTTTTTTGTTGTTGTTAAGAAACAAATCAGGAGATTTTTAAAATAAACTTTTTATTTGGAGATAACTGTAGATTCACACACAGTTGTAAGAAATAATATGAAGAGACCCAGGGCACCATTTCTCTACTTTCTCTCTATAGTAACATCTTGTAAAACTGTAGTGGTACTCTCCCAACAGGAATATTGACATTGATACAGTCAAATTTGGAGCATCCTTGGAGCATTCCCATCCTTGTGGCTCCGTCACGTTGACCTTTACAGCCACATACCCTCCTCTCCCACCCACCCCTCTATATCCCTGGCAAACACCAATCTCTTCTCCATTTCTAGAATTTTGTGATTCCAAGGATGTTCTATAAATGGAATCACACTGAATATATTTTGGCAGTGCTTTTTTCCCACTCAATCTCATTTTCTGCAATTCTTCCAGCTGTTATTTGTTATCAATAGCCCATATCTTTGTATAGCTGTGCTGTGCTGTGCTTAGTTGCTCAGTCATGACCGACTCTTTGAGACCCCATGGACCCCTGTCAGGCTCCTCTGTCCATGGGGATTCTCCAGGCAAGAATACTGGAGTGGCTTACATCACTACCCATCCTCCTATCAAGCATCCAGGGGAATCTTCCCAACCCAGAAATCAAACCCAGGTCTCCCACATTACAGGTATATTCTTTACTGTCTGGGCCACCAGGGAAGCCCATGAAAACTGGGGAGGGTAGCCTATTCATTCTCCAGGGGATCTTCCTGACCCAGGAATTAAACTGGGGTCTCCTGCATTGCAGGCAGATTCTTAACCAGCTGAGCTACCAGGGATACTGACTAGTAATCTTTGGTTTGTTGAATCATTTACCTGTTGAAAGACAATTGGGTTCTTTCTAGTTTTTGGCCATTATGAATAAAGTCGACATGAGCACTCATGTAGAGGTTTTTATGTGCACAGAACTCTCCACCTCTGTGGATACTACATGAGCTGAAAAATAAGCTTCCTCTCAAAGCCATTGAATATTTGAGTCTATTTATAACAGCACATCTGTGTACTCTGTTAGTGTGTGTGTGTGCCAAGTCGCTTCAGTCATGTCTGACTATAATCCTATGGAACATAGGACCCGCCAGCTTCCTCTGTCCAAGGGATTCTCCAGGCAGGAATAGTGGGGTGGGTTGCCATGCCCTCCTCCAAGGGATCTTCTTGACCAAGGTATCAAATCAGCGTCTCTTACATCTCCTGCCTTAGGAGGCAGGTTCTTTAACACTAGCGCCACCTGGGAAGCCCATACTCTGCCTCAGTTCAGTTCAGTTCAGTCGCTCAGTCGTGTCCGACTCTTTGCGACCCCATGAATCGCAGCACGCCAGGCCTCCCTGTCCATCACCAACTCCCGGAGTTCACTCAGACTCACGCCCATCGAGTCGGTGATGCCATCCAGCCATCTCATCCTCTGTCATCCCCTTTTTCTCCTGCCCCCAAGCCCTCCCAGCATCAGAGTCTTTTCCAATGAGTCAACTCTTTGCGTGAGGTGGCCACAGTACTGGAGTTTCAGCTTTAGCATCATTCCTTCCAAAGAACACCCAGGACTGATTTCCTTTAGAATGGACTGGTTGGATCTCCTTGCAGTCCAAGGGACTGTCAAGAGTCTTCTCCAACACCACAGTTCAAAAGCATCAATTCTTCAGTGCTCAACTTTCTTCACAGTCCAACTCTCACATCCACACATGACAACTGGAAAAACCATAGCCTTGGCTAGACAGACCTTTTCTGGCAAAGTAATGTCTCTGCTTTTGAATATGCTATCTAGGTTGGTTATAACTTTTCTTCCAAGGAGTAAGCGTCTTTTCATTTCATGGCTGCAATCACCATCTGCAATGATTTTGGAGCCCCCCCAAATTTCCCCATCTATTTCCCATGAAGTGATGGGACCAGATGCCATGATCTTCGTTTTCTGAATGTTGAGCTTTAAGCCAACTTTTTCACTCTCCTCTTTCACTTTCATCAAGAGGCTTTTTAGTTCCTCTTCACTTTCTGCCTTAAGGGTGGTGTCATCTGCATATCTGAGGTTATTGATATTTCTCCCGGCAATCTTGATTCCAGCTTGTGCTTCTTCCAGCCCAGCGTTTCTCATGATGTACTCTGCATATAAGTTAAATAAGCAGGGTGACAATATACAGCCCTGACGTATTCCTTTTCCTATTTGGAACCAGTCTGCCTACTTATCCTAAATACCACAAATGTCTTTCATATACTGGTCACTGCCATGGTGATGATCACAGCTATAAGTTCTTGAATGCTCACTGTGATGCAGGTACTGTATGTAACTACACTGTAACAGTAAAAACGGTAATTGACATTTACTGAGGACTGACAACGTACCAGGCACTCTTCTAAGTGCTACATACATCGATTCATATAATAATCTACAAACCACCCTCCCTCATTTAACAGATGACAACACTGAAACACAGAGATTTAACAATCTGCCTGAGGACACATCCAGGAAGAGCTAAAATTGGAATTAAAAGTGAGATAAGACTGGTACCAGAGCCACCATTTTAGTGAAAGTGAAAGTCACTCAGTCGTGTCCAACTCTTTGCAACCCCATCCAGGCCAGAATACTGGAGTGGGTTACCTTTCCCTTCTCCAGGGGATCTTCCCAACCGAGGGATTGAACCCAGGTCTCTTATATTTCAGGAAGATTTTCACCATGTGAGCCACCAGGGAAGCCGAAGAATACTGGAGTGGGTAGTCTATCCCTCTCCAGTGGAACTTCCTGATCCAGGAATCAAACTGGAGTCTCCTGCATTGCAGATGGATTCTTTACCAGCTGAGCTACCAGGGAAGCCATTTTAATTGCTATGCTATAATGCTTCTCTGTTCTGTGGCATTAGATAGACAAAACTCTATCAGATAGGTTTTGGGATTTTCAAGGAAACCCTCAATAGCCTGCATCCCTCTATTCTACCAGAATTTATATATTTGTGTAAAATAAAATAAGAGATTAAGTAAACAGTCTAAAATGCTTTTATTATTGACATCACTAAATTAGAGAAGGTCATTTACTCTAATATTCGATAGCCCTACTCACCAGACTCTAGAAATAGAATCACCTTCCCAATAAAGTGATAGTGAGCTTGTGTAAGGAGTCTTATCTCAGGAGGCCCAAGGCCTGGAGGAACAAATGGAAATTCACGCTTTCTGTGAGGAGGCTTCTTCCCCACAGGAATGAAATTAAACCTACATGTGCCCAGGTGTTTTCCCAGATTTGTCATGGCATTTCATCTTTCCAGAAAGTAAAGGACCTGAGAGAGGCTCAGAATTTCATGAATTGAACTCTCTTTCTAGAAAATGAATTTCTTTTCCTAATAAGAACAGGGAATTAGTATTATAAGAACTAGGCTAGAATACTCCCATTTTACAGGGGTTGAATATGAGCAGAAATTATGTGGAAGAAAACTGGGGCTCAGAGAAGTTCCAGATATGCCTAAGACCGAAAAGTGAGTTTTCAGTGGAATCATGTTAAGTCTGAGCATTGATGCTGTGCTCTCAAAGAAAGAGGTATCACGTCAACAAATTATCTGGCTACACACATAAGTAAATCTCACAAAAGCTTTCAACACTAAAGCAGGGCAGCCATCAGATAAAATAATTTTTGGTTTTACCCAACAAGGACCTACTGTATAGCAGAGAGAAGTATACATAATATTTTATAATAACCTATAAGGAAAAATAAGCTAAATATATATATGTGCATATATATATATTTATCTGAATCACTATGTTGTCCGCTTGAAGTAACACAACATTGCAAATCAACTATATTTCAATAAAAAGTAATCTTTGGTGTTGCTAAGTTAAGCCATCATTGAAACGGGCAAAAATATTATCTAGAAGATATTATTTCTAAAACTTGCATTCATTATTATTAAAATGGAAATGTAGGTGACTCATCTTTAATCTTTCATGTGGGATAAGAAGTGATGAAGATACCAGTTAGATAAACTTGCAGCAAGCCTATTGATCAGTCCTAACTGGACACCCAATGTCACTTACTGGAACTACAGTCATCACTCCTAGGAGAAAAATAGCAGCCTTTGGGATATAACTTATAACTCTAAATGAATGTCAGACATCAGAATGGACATCAAGAAAATATGATCATCTCCCTTGGACAGCAAGGATATTGAACAAGTCAATCCTAAAGGAAATCAATCCTGAGTATTCATTGGAAGGACCAATGCTGAAGCTGAAGCTCCAATACTTTGGCCCCCTGATGCCAATAGCTGACTTATAGGAAAAGGATGCTGGGAAAGATTGAGGGCAGGAGGAGAAGGAGGTTACAGAGGATAAGATGGCTCGATGGCATCACTGACTCAATGGACAGGAGTTTGGGCAAACTCTGGGAGATAGTGAAGATAGTAAGCCTGGCTTGCCACAACCCATGGGGTCACAAAGAGACACAACTTAGTGACTGAACAAGTTGGAAACAGGACCTGGAAAATATCTGTAAGAGATGCTGCTGTGGGAACAGGAGTGACTTGTTGGCTTTAAGGAAGAAAATAGCTGTGTTGCTTCCCCATGTTGCAAGGAACTGAAACTTGCCTCTAGCAGTTGAGGAAAGCTTGTGGTCAACAGTCTTCAAGAATCTGGATTCTTGAGTCTTACAGTCACAAAGATCAGAATTCTACCTTAAATTTGGAAGCATCTCTCTCCCTACATGAGAACCTAGCCCTGACCAACACCTTGATTGCAGAGTCCAGCTAAACCATGCCTAAACCACTGACCCACAGGGTTAGAAAGAATCTATGTGTGTTTTGTTGAAAGTTGCTAAATTTGTGATGATCTTGTTCTGTTGCATAAGGTAACTGATATAGATTTTGGTAATGGAAGTAAAATGCTGATCTAACATATACCTAAAAATGTGGGAATGGCTTTGGAACTGGGCAGTGAGCAGAGGCCAGAAGAGTTTTGAAAAGAAAGCAAGCCTAAATTGTCTTGGACAGACTGTTAAAAGAAACTTGGACATTAAGAATGCTGCCAGTAAGGACTCAAAATGAAGTGAAGAACATGTTATTGGAAACTGGAGGAAGAAGGATCCTTGTTAAATAGTGCCAGAAAGCTTAGCACAATTATCTTCTGCAGTTATGTGAAAAGCAGAACTTGTAAGGGATAAACTGAGCTAGCTAAGGATATCTCCAAGCAAAATATTGATGGTGCCACTTGGTTTCTTCTTGCTACTTGGAATAAAACGTGTGAAGAAAGAGATAATCTGAGGGGGGAAAAATGTTGAACTAGAAGGAACCAAAACTTTTCTTGGTGCCTTTTTTCACTAAGCCTAATTCTCCTCAGATTCACCCAGTTGTTATTGGTATCAATAGTCCATACCTTTGTATTCAGTTCAGTTCAGTTCAGTTTAGTTGCTCAGTCATGTCTGACTCTTTGCAATCCCATGGGCTGCAGCACATCAGGCCTCCCTGTCCGTCGCCAACTTCCAGAGTTTACTCAAACTCATGTCCATCAAGTTGGTGATGCCATCCAACCATCTCATTCTCTGCCGTCCCCTACTCCTCCTGCCTTCAATCTTTCCCAGCAGCAGGGCCTTTTCCAATGAGTCAGTTCTTCACATCAGGTGGCCAAAGTATTGGAGTTTTATATTACTGACTAGTAATCTGTGGTTTGCTGAATCATCACCCATTGAACGACAACTGGGTTCTTTCTAGTTTTTGGCAATGATAAATAGAATAAAGTCAATATGAAAAAAGAAAGTCAATATGAGCACTCATGTACAGGTTTTTATGTGCACAAAATATTTTGAATATATTCAGCCTCCCTAGATGGCAAAACATACTAATATTGAGAGACAACTTCCACTCTGATAAAAGTGAAATCTAGAGAAAAAGATGAGTGTGTGAATATACAATATTGTCCTCAAATCTCAGAAAAGATAAAAAAGTCAGCATATTCAGCCACACAAAGAGCCTTTTCAAGAGACTAAGTGTGTGCCTCACAGATCTCAGTCTAACCACAGATCCTCTAGGAAATTCAAAGGCATTGTCCCTCAGCCATCTCAGCAGAAGACCAAGGTAGAAAAGGGCTTTTTCATAAAGTCCTGTGGGTGCAGCTTCTGTCTAATGGAGTGAACTCTGGGAAAATCAATGGAAGCCCACAAAGGTCTTGAGAAAATTATTTCAGAAAGAACACTGTCAGCCTGGACTGAAAATACAGATGGGACAAAATAAGAGGAGACTGTTGTAACCCCAGATTCCACTGGTAAGAAGCAGGTTGATAAAATTCTTCAGCTTCAAACATGTGTCAAATAATTCTGCACCCAATTCCAATGTGAGATGGGGGGTAGCAAGTTTTCCCCACACTAACAAGATACTCTCTGCCACCATCTGGATGTCTTATCATTCAACTAATTCTAACTCTACCCAGAGATAGCATCAGATCCCACAGATAAGGGGCTCACCCCAACAAGACTGCCTGCCAGCCCCCCAACCCCACTTCCAGGGAGATGGGGCTGAAAGTCCCAACCCTCTAAACACACAGTTGGCTCCTTTGGCTACCAGTTTCCATCCTTTAGGGCTTCCCTAGTAGCTCAGCTGATTAAGAATCCACCTGAAATGCAGGAGACCCCCGTTCAATTCCTGGGTTGGGAAGATCCCTTGGAGAAAGGAAGGGCTACCAACTCCAGTATTCTGGCCTGGAGAATTCCATGGACTGTATAGTCCATGGGGTCACAAAGAGTCAGACACGACTGAACACCTTTCACTTCACTTTTCATCCTTTATATCTTCCTTGGTGGCTCATATGGTAAAGAATCTGCCTACAATACAGGAGATCCGAGTTTGATCCCTGGGTCTGGAAGATCCCCTGGAGAAGGGAATGGCCACTTGCTCCAGTATTCTTGCCTGGAGAATTCCATGGACAGAGGAGCCTGGCAGACTACAGTCCATGGGGCCACAAAGAGACAGGCAAGACTGAAGCAATTAACACTTTTACTTTCATCCTTTGGTTACCTAGAGACATTCCAAAATTCAGTTCATTAACAGAACAAATAGCAGCCTTGTCATTCTCATCATTTGGCGATTCCACTGGTTTTAGTAGCTCTAAAATGAGGATTAAGCAACAGGGACAAAGGCCAAATATCTGTTTCTTACTATCAATCATAATATCATAATGTGCTACCTTCCATTATAAAAAGGAAGGATAACTCAGAAGATCCCAGAAAGCGGATCCTAGAGCTATGAGGATTATTCCAAACCCAATTTTAACTCAAGATCAGATCAGATGAGTCGCTTAGTCGTGTCTGACTTTTTGCGACCCCATGAATCGCAGCATGCCAGGCCTCCCTGTCCATCACCAACTCCCGGAGTTCACTGAGACTCACGTCCATCGAGTCAGTGATGCCATCCAGCCATCTCATCCTCTGTCGTCCCCTTCTCCTCTTGCCCCCAATCCCTCCCAGCATCAGAGTCTTTTCCAATGAGTCAACTCTTCGCATGAAGTGGCCAAAGTACTGGAGTTTCAGCTTTAGCATCATTCTTTCCAAAGAAATCCCAGGGCTCATCTCCTTCAGAATGGACTGGTTGGATGTCCTTGCAGTCCAAGGGACTCTCAAGAGTCTTCTCCAACACCACAGTTCAAAAGCATCAATTCTTCAGCGCTCAGCTTTCTTCACAGTCCAACTCTCACATCCATACATGACCACAGGAAAAACCATAGCCTTCACTAGACGAACCTTTGTTGGCAAAGTAATGTCTCTGCTTTTGAATATGCTGTCTAGGTTGGTCATAACTTTCCTTCCAAGGAATAAGCGTCTTTTAATTTCATGGCTGCAGTCACCATCTGTAGTGATTTTGGAGCCCAGAAAAATAAAGTCTGACACTGTTTCCACTCTTTCCCCATCTATTTCCCATGAAGTGGTGGGACCGGATGCCATGATCTTCGTTTTCTGAATGTTGAGCTTTAAGCCAACTTTTTCACTCTCCACTTTCACTTTCATCAAGAGGCTTTTGAGTTCCTCTTCACTTTCTGCCATAAGGGTGATGTCATCTGCATATCTGAGGTTATTGATATTTCTCCTGGCAATCTTGATTCCAGCTTGTGTTTCTTCCAGTCCAGTGTTTCTCATGATGTACTCTGCATAGAAGTTAAATAAACAGGGTGACAATATACAGCCTTGATGTACTCCTTTTCCTATTTGGAACCAGTCTGTTGTTCCATGTCCAGTTCTAACTGTTGCTTCCTGATCTGCATACAAATTTCTCAAGAGGCAGATCAGGTGGTCTAGTATTCCCATCTCTTTCAGAATTTTCCACGGTTTATTGTGATCCACACAGTCAAAGGCTTTGGCATAGTCAATAAAGCAGAAATAGATGTTTTTCTGGAACTCTCTTGCTTTTTCCATGATCCAGCAGATGTTGGCAATTTGATCTCTGGTTCCTCTGCCTTTTCTAAAACCAGCTTGAACATCAGGAAGTTCACGGTTCACATATTGCTGAAGCCTGGCTTAGAGAATTTTGAGCATTACTTTACTAGCATGTGAGATGAGTGCAATTGTGTGGTAGTTTGAGCATTCTTTGGCATTGCCTTTCTTTGGGATTGGAATGCAAACTGACCTTTTCCAGTCCTGTGGCCACTGCTGAGTTTTCCAAATTTGCTGGCATATTGAGTGCAGCACCTTCACAGCATCATCTTTCAGGATTTGAAATAGCTCAACTGGAATTCTATCACCTCCACTAGCTTTGTTCGTAGTGATGCTTTCTAAGGCCCACTTGACTTCACATTCCAGGATGTCTGGCTCTAGGTCAGTGATCACACCATCGAGATTATCTGGGTTGTGAAGATCTTTTTTGTACAGTTCTTCTGTGTATTCTTGCCACCTCTTCTTAATATCTTCTGCTTCTGTTAGGTCCATACCATTTCTGTCCTTTATCGAGCCCATCTTTGCATGAAATGTTCCTTTGGTATTTCTGATTTTCTTGAGGAGATCTCTAGTCTTTCCCATTCTGTTGTTTTCCTCTATTTCTTTGCATTGATGGCTGAAGAAGGCTTTCTTATCTCTTCTTGCTGTTCTTTGGAACTCTGCATTCAGATGTTTATATATTTCCTTTTCTTCTTTGCTTTTTGCTTCTCTTCTTTTCACAGCTATTTGTAAGGCCTCCCCTGACAGCCATTTTGCTTTTTTGCATTTCTTTTCCATGGGAATGGTCTTGATCCCTGTCTCCTGTACTATGTCACGAACCTCATTCCATAGTTCATCAGGTACTCTATCTATCAGATCTAGGCCCTTAAATCTATTTCTCACTTCCACTGTATAATCATAAGGGATTTGATTTAGGTCATACCTGAATGGTCTAGTGGTTTTCCCTACTTTCTTCAATTTAAGTCTGAATTTGGCAATAAGGAGTTCATGGTCTGAGCCACAGTCAGCTCCTGGTCTTGTTTTTGCTGACTGTATAGAGCTTCTCCATCTTTGGCTGCAAAGAATATAATCAATTTGATTTCGGTGTTGACCATCTGGTGATGTCCATGTATAGAGTCTTCGCTTGCGTTGTTGGAAGAGGGTGTTTGTTATGACCAGTGCATTTTCTTGGCAAAACTCTATTAGAGCAGTGTTTAAACTGGGGCTAATTATTTTTCACTAATGAGATAAGAATTTTTTAAGTACACTACCCAACATGATTGATAATGATTTTCTTTTCTCCCTTGTGTAAACAAGCATCACTATCAGCCCTTTGTGGGCACCAGCTACTCTTCTGCAGCCTCAGAGAAATGAACTGACACGCACTGATGAGTGCTCTCCTGAGCACTCAGGAAGGACCCTCTACGGTCATCAGGGGTTCTTTCTGTATGCAGCTTTCCCCTCTCTGGTCCACCACCTCTAGCCAACATAGTATCCTTGAACTTCCAGCTCCAACTCCTCAGTCTAGGAGTCTTCTGGTTTTTCTACCTAGCTTGCTTTCCTGTGTCACAGCCTGAAAACTCTTACCAGGCAAACACGGGACCGTTGATTGAACTCACCTCTCTTGTTTTCTGTGTCTGAGGGATCACTGTTCTTTGTTTGGTGTCTTGAAAATCATTGTTTCACATATTGTGTCCAGTTCTTTGCTGCTTCATGCAGAAGGGTAAATCCAGTCACAGGAACTCCAGGTTGGTCAGAAGTGAAATCTTAATAGCATTTCTTTGTCTTCCTTTTTATTATCTTTATTACTCCATTGAAATTCTCATCTCTTTCTCCATGTGGTTAACTTTTTCCATTACATTGTTTAGTATACTCATCACTGTTATTTTAAAATTCAGACCTGTCATCTCCAGATATGCTTCTATCATCCACTCCTTCTGCTGACCATGAGTCACATGGATTTATTTTTTTAGTATCTTCAAATGTCTCATTATTATTATCATATAATGAACATTTTACATGAAAGAACACTAGAGAAACAAGTAAATAATACTTCTAGGAAATCTCACATCCCTTCATCGGTATGGCTTCAAAATTGGAGGGCTGAGTCCATCTGATACGTAGTCAATCTCGATCTGACTTTTGCTTCCCTTTTAGTTTGATTCAGTTGCCCACTGGCTTCAAATGTTCAGTTTCTCACCTTCAGCAGGTCTGAAAACCCGAGCATTTGACATAGTCCAGCTACTTCTCTATAATGTACACAAAAATGCCATTTTCCAAACGTGGGATATCTCTCTGCCTTACAGCCTGGCTCCTATGTTGCCCAGTATCCATTCCTCTGATTTTTTTTTTTGTGGGGGTGGGAGCCTGGAGTCCCTGCCCCTTCCCTAACTGCCTTGGATGGCATTCTGTCAGCTCCCTGCCCTGCCCCCAGCTTTACAAGGCAGCTAGCTGCCTTGCACTTGGGCGAGATTCCTCTTACCTCCTGGGAGACCTCCTTCAGCTCTCTGGTCCCAGCCTTCAACCTATTGTCCATGAACTTGGACAAAAATATTAGACATGTGATAGGTGGGTACAGATTTCCTCTGTGGCTGGAGCTCCTTGGCATCCTAATTTTTCACACTGACTCACACATGGTCATTATAATTTTCCCACAAGTTTGGTGGGTTTCTCTCTACCATCTACAGTAGGTGTCTCCTCTTCCTGGTTTGGTTTTGGGGGCCAGAGTGACAGTCTTTTTACTTCCTATACCATAACCAGAAACAGAAGTCTCTTCAACCTTTCTCCTAATATCCTGCTTTCTAGAAAAATGAAAAACACCTCTTTTTCACAGTAGTTTTCCTGCCATAGGTGAAGTTCCATCTCTTCTTGAGTTTGCCTGACTTCCCTGAAGGTTGGGAGGGTGGAGACAGAGAACTGGGGATTTCTAAATTTGGATGGAAATTTTGGGATTACCCTGCTCAATTTCCTGACTGATATTTCTTTCTTGGGAACTCTCCCATCAGGCTAGTTGTGTGTGTGTGTGTGTGTGTGTATTTTCAGTGCCTACATGTTAATGTGTGACCCTCTCTGACTGCAGTTGACCCAACTATTCCTGTTGCACAGTGGTTAATTTTTCTCTTTCTGAATATTGAATATTACACCAAACCAATCTCCAGAAAACTTTCCATGCACCCAAGCAACTCTGTCTGGCCTGGCTCACAGCGGGGATTGGTACTTGGACAGTGCCGGAACAGATGGATCCATATAAATCTAGTATCTCTGGTCTCGTGTGATTACTAAGTTGCTTAATTGGGGACTGGGTTCTTTTGTTTGTTGTGTTTTTGAACACTAGTATCTATTCTTTTGATTTAGTGGTCTGTTGTGGCAATAAAAGTTTAGAGGAAGCCCAGCTCATGGTCACAGACAAGCACTCTTTAATAATGACTTTTTCTGTATTTAAAAACAGGACCTATAAATCCTAAATAGCTTGTCATTTTCTTGGCCAAGTGAAAATGCATTGTGGTTAGTGTAGTTATACAAAATCATATCAGCTCTTTACTCACAGTGGCAGTTAAGTTCTAATAGGAAACTTGTGTGATGGCTCATTTTTAAAGAAAAAATTAGCCCATCCCATGACCACTCTGTAATTTGATCCATGATAAGACAGTGCTGATGCTTCATCACAGAGCAGGAGCCTCTTCTCTGATCTTAGAGAATCTGTATCCTTCCGTTCATTTTGAGCTCTTTCTCAAAACAATTTAAAAGAAAACAGTTTACTAAAAGGTGGGATTACCCAGCAGCAGTAACAAAGCTGCTACCATCTATTAAGCACCTATTACATCTCAAGTACTGCACTAGGCCTTTTACATACAAATGCTCTTTTAAATCTCATTGCATCCTTGGTTGTATGTTAGTTAATTGTTAAGTCGTGTTTGCCTCTTTTGCGATCCGATGGACTGTAGCCCATGGGATTCTTTCCATGGGATTCTCCAGGAATACTGGAGTGGGTTGCCATTTCCTACTCCAGGGGAACTTCCTAACCTAGAAATAAAACCCAGGTCTCCTGCACTGCAGGCAGATTCTTCACCATCTGAGCCACCAGAGAAGCCTGTATCTTGGTTATTAGCTCCCAAATCATTAGCCTGATTTAAGCGATGAGGAAACCTGAAACATTCTAAGGTGAGAGCTGGTGAGGGAGGGTCTAATGCCAGGTCTGCCAAACCCCAGCGCCTGAGCTTTCCCGAAGACCCCCCTGCCTCCTCCCCTGGGGACAGATCTTCTCACCCATCCTCCCTTCTCCTCTGTACACTCCCCTCTTTAATTGAGCAAGATCTCTTTTCCATCCTGGTGAATCAGAATCCAGCTCCACACCTTCACAGGGCAGACCGATGACCTTCCATCATCATCTCTTCCCCTCCAGTCTTAGCCATCCGCTTCCCTACAGCCCTGCTCCATCCATGTGTATCCCAGAAAATGCAGGCCCGCAGAGAAGGGGGAAAACGCAGCTCCGGTTCTGTGATGAGATGTGAAAGCTCCATGGTAGCATCACTGCCCATGTAGACAGTAGATGTCAGGAACAGAAATGAGAACAGGGATCAGGGATCGCCTCTGAGATGAGGGATGGGACTGGGAAAGATGTTTCTGCTCTGAATCTTTTTCAGGGTTTTGTATACATAGGTGCATACATTTGTAAAAACTATGGAACTTTACACTTAAGATGCATCTATTTTATGTATAAAATTATACTTTAATGAAGTGAAAGTATTAGTTGCTCAATCTTGTCTGACTATTTGCGACCTCATGGACTGTAGACCACTGGGCTCCTCTGTCCATGGGATTCTCCAGGCATGGGTTACCATTTCCTTCTCCAGAGGATCTTCCCAACACAGGGACTGAACCCATGTCTCCTGCATCTCCTTCATTGGCACATGGATTCTTTACCACTGAGCCAGCAGGGAAGGTGCAGACAAGTACTATTCAATAACACTTACACAATGTACCTAGAATAGTCAAATTCATAGAGTCAGAAAGTACATTGGTGGATGTCAGGGGCTGGAGGGGGAGGGGGTAGCGGACTTAATATTTACTAGAGACCGAGTTTCAGTTTAGGAAGGTTAAATATTTGGGAGACGGATGCTAGTGAGAGTTGTACAACAGTGTGAAAATACTTAGTGTCACTGAGATGTACAGTTATATATGGCTAAATAATATCTTTTATATTATATGACTTTTACTACAAAAAAAATTTTTTTTTTAAAGAATGCAGGTGCTATGGTGTGCAGATGCTACCTTTTAAATGGCAAGCTTTTTGCCTCTGAGGATCTGCTCTGGTCCTTACCAATGTACCTGCATGTTCCAGTTATGCTACTGAACTAGCTCATCAGTCAGTCAGTTCAGTCGCTCAGTCATGTGCAACTCTTCAAGACCCCATGGACTGCAGTTCACCAAGCCTCCCTGTCCATCGCCATCTCCTGGAGTTTGTTCAAACTCATGTCCATCGAGATGCTGATGCCATCCAACCATCTCATCCTCTGCCATCCCCTTCTCCTCCGACCCTCAATCTTTGCCAGCATCAGGGTCTTTTCAAATGAGTCAGCTCTTCGCATCAGGTGGCCGAAGTATTGGAGTTTCACCTTCAATATCAATCCTTCCAATGAACACCCAGGACTGATCTCCTTTAGGATGGACTGGTTGGATCTCCTTGCAGTCCAAGGGACTCTCAAGAGTCTTCTCCAACACTACACTTCAAAAGCGTCAATTCTTCAGAGCTCAGCTTTTTTTTATAGTCCAACTCTCACATCCATACATGACCACTGGAAAAACCATAGCCTTGACTAGATGGACCTTTGTTGGCAAAGTAATGTCTCTGCTTTTGAATATGCTGTGTAGGTTGGTCATAACTTTCCTTCCAAGGAGTAAGCATCTTTTAATTTCATGGCTGCAATCACCACCTGCAGTGATTTTGGAGCCCCCCAAAATAAAGTCAGCCATTGTTTCCACTGTTTCCCCATCTATTTTCCATGAAGTGATGGGACCGGATGCCATGATCTTAGTTTTCTGAATGTTGAGCTTTAAACCAACTTTTCACTCTCCTCTTTCACTTTCATCAAGAGGCTCTTTAGTTCCTCTTCACTTTCTGCCATAAGGGTGATGTCATCTGCATATCTGAGGTTATTGATATTTCTCCCAACAATCTTAATTCCAGCCTGTGCTTCATCCAGTCCATCATTTCTCATGATATACTCTGCATATAAGTTAAATAAGCAGGGTGACAATATACAGCCTTGATGTACTCCTTTCCCAATTTGGAACCAGTCTCTTGGTCCATGTCCAGTTCTAACTGTTGCTTCTTGACCTGCATATAGGTTTCTTAGGAGGCAGGTCAGGTGGTCTGGTATTCCCGTCTCTTGAAGAATTTTCCACTGTTTATTGTGATCCACATAGTCAAAGTCTTTGGCGTAGTCAATAAATCAGAAGTAGATATTTTTCTGGGACTCTCTTGCTTTTTTGATGATTCAAGGGATGTTGGCAATTTGATCTCTGACTCCTCTGCCTTTTCTAATCCAGCTTGAACATCACGGTTCACTTAACTGTTGAAGCCTGGCTTGGAGAATTTTGAGCATTACTTTGCTAGCATGTGAGATGAGTGCAATTTTGCGGTAGCTAGTTGACTCTTTGTCCCCATCAGAGGACTTATCAAGCTTTGAGTGATGAAGGAGTTCAGACTATGCCAGCCCATAGATGATTTCGAGCTGAAGGCATCTGAGAAGCAGACACAGGAAAAGCTCTCTGTACTCCACTATCTACTTAAAACAGGGCACAAATGTCCCCTGTGGAAGTGTCTCTCACTTTTGTATCAGAGAAGGAAACATAACCCTCTGTCTCCAATCCTAATTCAAGAGAGAGCAGACCAGCCCTGCTGATGCTCTGAAAAACAGTGTCACAGTGGAGGCACTGAGATGAGTTTTACAGACAAAACCTATCTCACCCTTGCCATCCACTAGCTTCCTCTATATATTTGCCTTACCACAATTTATTCCAGAAGCCCTAGCCCGATTCCCTTTGTCTTCTCACTTCTTCGCAATTTATAGTCCTTTGTTAAAATGATATACAAGCCCTTTAAGTCTAATCACTTCTCTGGTACTTCTTTTCTGTGATATTCTTTTCGCATGGAAACATTAAAATATTAGCATCCAATAAACTGTGTATGCCTTTTCTCTTATTAACTTGTCTTTATTCAGTTTAAATCAAAGGGTCCAACTTAGGAACATAAGAGAGTAGAGAAAATTTTTCCTCCCCTACAGAAGCTGAGGTTCAAGAACACCATGGTAAAGAAGGATCTGTATACCATAGCACTGAGATCCTTAAAGGACAGGGAGGCACAGCACAGAGTCATGAACCTGGCAACTAACCAGGTCACCCTCTTTCAGAACCAAACTTGGGTCGACTCACTCATAGGCAGTAAAGTCAATCTACCAAGTTGTGGTGAAGGAAAGTCCCAGGTTTATTGTAGAGCACCAAGCAAGGAGTCCAGGGCAACAAGTTGCTCAAAATACCCAAATTTCCAGATGGGGTTTCAGCAAAGCATTTTTAAAGGCCAAATGAGTGAGGGGAGCCCCAGGGTACGTGACCAGCTTGTGCACAATTCTCTGATTGGTTGATGGTGAGGTAACAGGGCAGTGTCACTGGGGTTAACATCAATTCTCAGGCTCCAGTAGGTCTGGGGGCTATGTGCTCATAGTCATCAATTAGTTAATTTCTTCCATTTGGTGGTGGTTTTAGCATCTGTAAAACAACTCAGGAAATGTGCATCAGATACTATCATCTGTGTACTTCGGAGAGGAGCTAAAGCAGAGGATATGGGAGAGGGGTTTGTCCTGGGAAGGCCCTGATCAGGTCCTGCTCAGTTACAACCCTCTGTCTCCAATCCTAATTCAAGAGAGAGCAGACCAGCCCTGACGATGCTCTGAAAAACAGTGTCACAGCCAGAGGCAAGCAGTACAGACCAGCAGCTCCCCCACCTCTGGCCACTAGGCTCCAGCAGAGGAAGTGAACGCTCCAGTCTCCTTCCTTTCTTATGAGATGCTGGTTCTCAAACCTCCAAGGCCCCAGGTCCTTGGAAGGAGTAGATCACCAGCATCCTGAGACTCTGGACAAAGCCAACCCTGACCTCTGGCAAGGGTGGCCCCAGGCCAGCCAGGGCCTCGGAGTCTGAAGAGTTGATGGGCATCACGGTGCAAGGGCAAGGCCAACCCTGCCTCAGAGCAGGAGTCCCCAAACCATGCTGCCCTCCCCACCCCACCCTCCCCTCCCTTCTCCCATCTGGCTTGCCTTTGATCTCAACACAGAAAGCTCCAGCCCATTATAAACTCGTTTACACTCTAAAGACAAAAATACAGACAAAAGCAATTAGAGATGAACATTAAATGGCTTAGCCCGGCTCCCCAGCAGAACCGGGTAGGGCGGGCAGTGGGGTTGAGTCAACCAGCTTGAACAGCAGAGGTTTGCTTCAGATGGTCCAGGACGTGGCCTTGCTGTCCCCAAGGTCTTTCCTCTGTAGAAAATACCTCACCGGCAGCCACTTCAACAGAACTGTGAAATCTCCCCTTTAAAACAGGAATTCCCAAGAATTCTCCAAAGCTCTTGCCCCTGTTTCAGGTGTTCAGTGAACACCAGGCTTCTTCTCCCTCCCCTCTCTGATTTCAAGAATGAACTCTGGTATCAGTCATGTACATTTTAGTGAGAATTCTTTTCTAACAATTTTCTCGGAGCCTAGGGTAGACTGGACAATCACTCTTAGCATCAGCACAAAGGAGAAAGAGAGTGTACACCGAAGCCACTGCCAACTGTCTCGCTGGGAAAACTAGAAAATCTATGTCCTGGAAAACATGAAGCATCAATTTCACTTACACACTAGAAGGCATGTAATTGGTTTCTGTCTGCAGACACACCGTGGATCTAATGTGCTCTAACAGGAAGGCTGCAGTCCTGGCTGAGCTCCTTGTACACAATAACCTGTTATTTTGTGATTGGTATAATATTTTCCTAGGGCTCTGTGAGATTTTATGTTTAAACTGGAAAGAAATATTGAAAGCAAAGGTTTTTTCCTCCCCACCCCCTTTTTTTTAAAAATAATCAAATATGCCACTATTACCCATGATCCCAATCTGAGTCGCTCTCAGTTCCCAGGAAAGAGATGAAGTTGTCTGTACCAACTGCAGCTCTCTGCTCTGCAGCCTGAACCACGACCAAGGCCAAGCACACAGGCGGCGTCTTTCATTACCGTGGGGCGAGCCTCCAGTCCAGCCATCAGAGGAGAGCCTTCTGGTCTCCAGCAAGTCATTATGTACTTAGGATTATCATTAATTTTCTCTCCCTGAAGTGCTTCTGATGAATGTGAGGGCTGTGGGCTCAAGCCGGCTATGCAGTCACTGATAAAAGGTTCTATGTTCAATTTTCCAAAAGTGCCCTTAGAGAATCCCCAATTTCCGGCCTCTTCCTAAGAAGAAACTGAACTCGTGCTGCCTTCAAAAGGGGAGAACTGAGTCCTCTTAGTGTAAAAGCCTCCTGAAGTTTGGAAGGAGAGGCCACTGGGACTTTCTGGAGACGCTGCTGACCATGGAGATAGAGGCCTTTTTATTTATTCAAACTTAAGAACCATACAAGCCAATGCCGGTGTGGCTTCTGCTTCTCCATCCCATTTTCCACTGGCACTGCCTTGGCTGACCTCCTGGGAATTTCACACCAGCTCCTACAAGTCCCACTGAACTTGGTCAGCGAGAGGAGGCCCATCTTTCGTCTTTTTGTGATGGCTCCACACTGTCCAGGGCACCCCTGACTCAGCCCGTTCTCATGGTCACATTTAATGGAGGACATCTGCTCCCTTAGACACACAGGGGTGAAGCTGGTACTTTAAAGTGAGAATATACCCAGTCAGCTGGATATCTTATCTCTAGAGGGAAGGACACGGAGGCTCCAGGCAGAAGTGGCTTGTAGTAGACAGTACACTCACAGGAAGAGCTCTGGAGTGCCATCTTTCATTCAGCCACAGGGATTTGGGAGCATTTGTTGTCAAGTTGTACAGTGTTAAGTTATTGTCATGAACTAGAAGAGCCTGTAGATGTGTCTGGGCTTTAAAATCATGCTTCTGGGTGGAGCCCTTGTGAAGGAACAACCTAGGGTTTCAAGGATGTATCCAGGGCCCTGTTGTGTCATGGTCCTCACCACTCCCTGGACCACTCCTGCCAGCATCCAGAGTTTGCAGTGATGCTTCAGCTTTTGCCACAACTGCCATAGCTCCTCACAGGGCTAACAAAGGCCAAGCTCTGTGGGTCAGCATTGTCCAGAATCTACTAGTACTATGCTTGCAGCCACAGACAGCCCTGCAAGTGACCCCTGAGGCCAAGCAGAAGAGCTCTGTCTGCAGATAGGAAAGTTCCTGAATTTCAGAGCTGCCCTGGGGGCTCAGACAGTAAAGAATCTGCCTGCAAGGTGGGAGACCTGGGTTGGATCCCTGGCTTGGGAAGATCCTCTGGAGAAGGGCACGGCAACCTAGTCCAGTATTCTAGCCTGGAGAATCCCATGGACAGGGGAGCCTGGTGGGCTACCGTCCATAGGGCTGCAAAGAGTCGGACACGACTGAAGTGACATAGCACACAGAGCTGTATTGGACTATGAACCCCACAGCTTGAATTCTCCCTGAGGGATGGAGTAAACCATACCATGGCTGTGTCCAGGCTGACAGAGGCTGAGGGATGCACATGCCAGGTCTGGGGCCCAAGGAATGCACTATCAAACCAGCCATGTGTGGGGGCAGATAATAGTAGCACTAAAAGAAGACTATTATTAAGAGACTGGGAGATTTAATTAGATCCAGTGCCCTGCAGAAAGGTCAATTCAGAGAAGCAAAAAGCTAAAGGGCTTTTGAAAGTATAGATGAGTCTTTTCAGACCGACATTCTCCTCCTCCCACATCCCTCAATCTCGGTTAAAGTAATTGTTAGGATATTCCAGTAGGTTTGGGACAGGAAATTTGTCATGGCGTGCTGGAAAATAATTCTTGTTTGGCATTCTCTGACAAGTTCAGATAATCTCTTACTCATACTTTTTTTTTTAACTAACGTGTGTGTGTGTGTGTGTGTGTGTGTGTGTGTGTGTGTGTGCGCTAAGTTGCTTCACTTGTGTCTGGCTCTTTTTGATCCTGTGGACTGTAGCCCTCCAGGCTCCTCTATCCATGGGATTTTCTAGGCAAGAATACTGGAGTGAGTTGACATTTCCTTCTCCATTGGATCTTCCCAACCCAAGGATTGAACTCACGTCTCCTGCAACTCCTGCATAGCAAGTACATTCTTTACCTCTAAGCCACTGGAGAAACCCCTCTAACTAACACACCAGCCCTTTACACTCTAATCTCCCTACTAACAGGAACAAATCAATAGCTAGTCCACAACCCTAGAATGTTAGTTCCTGAGGAAGAATTGGACGTTGAAGTAGTATTTACCATAGGGAGAGCCAGTCCATTTTAATGGAGAAGATTAGTCAATTTTATGGACGTCTTTGTTATATACATCAAAAAAACTGATTCATTGGCTTGAAAGAATGTTTCAATGAATTCCCTTCAAGTTAGGTAGACTCAACCTCTGTATGGGAATAGCTATCAAAAATGCTGTGTCATTGAGGCATTGTGTTTTCGGTATTGAGTGCCACACACAAACCTTTCAGACATTAGAGGAAATCTGATGTACCCTTGCAAAAAGAGATCAGTAGAACAAAGCCTTTTATCTGCATTGTGATGTGATTTAGATATTATTTCTGTACTATTGTCGATTCATATATAAAAGCTTTGTGAGATAATAAATCTTTTTCTTTATTGTAAGTGTACTCAGTCAAGACTCAGGCCAGAAGCACGTGACATGATGCTTGCTTTAAGATAGAGCCACCTTATTGTCAAAGAGGAAGACCTGAGTCAGGTGAAATGGGTTCTGGTTCCAGATACAGCTGTATTATCTGAAAAGAAAATTGCTCAGCTTCTCTTGATCAAAAGCTTTTCATAAGTGTAGTTAGAAACACAAGTGCAGAATCACACAAACCTGGGTTTGCATCACTTAAAAGCTGAGCAATCTTGGGCAAGTTACTCAACCTCTCTGAGCCTCAGTTTTACACCCAGTACCATGGGCATGATAATTATACTGATCTCAAGAGGAGGTTGGTAAGATTAAAGCATATACAGTAAGTGTTTAGTCAATCAATGTTCATTATTCTTATTACTGACTTTGATTCTCTACATAGTGATAGTTTTATATAAGCCTCCTCCAAGATTCTTTTCAATTTTAAAATTCTATGATACTCAGGTCCAATTCAGGCAACCCAAGAATCTTAACCAGACTTCAAGCTGGAGAGTGGATGGATGGAGCACAGCCTGGCTTTCATCACTTCCTTTGAGGTAGAAGCACTCACACTGAGATTTAAAGAAAAAAAAAAGGCAAGTAGGAAACATTTTCTAAAGAATGCGGAAGCAGTTGGAGAAACTGAGAAACTTAAACAGAAAAACCTGGTTTGAGTTTTATCTTCCCAAAACACAAAATTTAAAAGATGTCTTCTGAGTGGGCTTTTCCTATGCAGTATCATAAAACACCACCCACAAGTGGTTGTTGAAGAAAACAGCCAATAGCAAGCAGTGTGCGATCATATGTATTCCCATCACCTGTCCACGGAGTGGAGGGGCAAACCTCCACAGAGAAAACCCACATGGGACTCAGTTCAATGATCCCATAACTGAGTCTCTACTTTTTTACTGTGAAGGAGTTTTCTATAAGACATCAAAAGTCAGATTCTCCTCATGGGAGAATCATGAGCAATTGGCAGCCTTTGTTGCCAGAACACCCTGATGGGACCCGCTGAGGATTGGTCCAGGCAAACCTGTGTGGGTTTACCTTCTCATCTAGCCATCTCTCATCTCTTTTGCTCACTTGTTTTATGGCTAACGAGGCTCAGGTTAGGTAATCTGCCCAACATGATGACTCTTGTGGTTTCCAGGACAAGAATCTGAATGAGGATCTCTGTTTCCAAAGGGTCTGGGAACCTGCCTTCCTGTCATATTGCATCTTACATCATGAGCCCATCCAGGGTTACATGAGGTAGCTGTCTTCAAAAAGAGAAAAGCTCTTGTTCTGATCATTTTTTTCAGTTTTAATAGAGTGGACATTTGTTTCAGCCCAGTCCAGCCTGATCCTGTAACCCACATGCAGAGACATGAAATAAGCAAACCACAAAGCCCCAGAAAAGTCTTCTGCTCAACTTAGAGACAGGGCGTTCCTTTGAGGTAGCTATGCCTCTATTAAAACAGAACATCAGTCAAATGGGAAATATTTTCTGGGTAATGGGAAAGCACTCAGACAAAACATTGAAAACCATTAAGATCTAAAAAGACCCTCCCATCCAAAGAGCCCAGGGTGAGTTCATTGTCTTTCTGGGTCATCAGTAATAAGAAGCACATCCCTTCCAGAAACATCTGGGTTGTATCCTGAGAAATGAACTATTTCCTGCCATATCAGTAAGCAAGGATGTCACAGTCATCACCAGCAATTGCAGCCTTCCAATAAGAGCTGGTGGACCCTAAGGGCATTCAGGAAGGAGAAGAATACCTGCGATCTAACAGCCATCAGACTGCAGCCACTCCCTATGGTGAACCCCAAGGGAGCTCAGGATGTGAAAAAAATGCAGTATACTGGCCCAAGATATCTGCATATGAAAGGAATGATTTCAATGAGCCCAGACTCTCATGCATCTTCTCATACATAGAAAAGCGCTAAATTCCTCAACTTGGTGTATCTGGTTTTCTTTAATCCACAAAAATACTTTTGACATTCAGACTACCTGCCCTTCACTGCAAATTTCTACATAACCTGGCTCCCCACCGCCATCCCCACCATCCTCAGAGCAGTTCTCTGGAGGCCACTTGAGATGCTATCTCCTGGGCTTGAAGTCTTAAAAATTCCCACTGAGTAAAACATAACTCTCCGCTTTTAGGTTATGATTATTTTTTAAGTTGACAATCCACTGGTACAGGATTAGTCTGGGGCATGGATCCCAAAAAGAAGGAAGCTTTTAAGGGCTTGTCCTTGTCACTAGCATCATCCAAGAGCTCTTCAGCAATGCACAATCTCAGACCCCAACTCAGGCCTCCTGAATCAGAATCCACCCTATAATAAGATCCTCAGGTCACTTGTATATATATCTTCAAGTTTGAGAAATCCTGTTGGAAGGTACTATTCATTAGAACACTTAAGGCTGTTTGACCCAGGTGATACAGGTGGTATTTAAGATCATTCTCCTGGCCTCCGAGAAACAGTATCCTTTGTTCTTTACTACTTTGTACTTTACTTTGGATGGGTCTTCTTCCTACTAAGAGGGTGAGCCTTCAGTCTGGAGGAGTAAAGAAAACAATCTGGCAACTGTATTTAGTGTATCACATCCAAAGCCAATTTTTGAAGACCCAAAATATAACCAAATGCCCTTATATACAAAAAAGCACATTGACATTGGAATACTTGATGGGCACTGGGGACTGATCTTGTAAGAGATCAAAATCACCTTGGAAACATCAGCTTTCTTCGTGCAGAGGATGTGAGCTGTGCCAACTAATGGACCATCTCCACTGCTCAAGTTGCAGGGTGGGCACCTTAGTTCAGTGTGTGAGGGGGCAGAGCCAAGGGTGAGGGCCATACCTGGACAGGTAAGCTATAACAAAGAATGAGGCATTCTTTAAACTGAAAGGGCTGGTTTCTCTGGTTAGCCAAGTTTGGATTGATGGTGCTAGGAATTTAGCATAATTAGGGCCAAGCCTCCAAATGGGAATGTCTTTACAATTTAATTCTGCCTGCAGGCTGGGGTTGGGGACCAGTTGGCCAAGGAGGAGTTTCCACCTTCTGAAGCCTCTTAGTCTGGTCTGATTCTGCAGAGAACCCTTGCTGTAGTCCTTCTGCTGTTTTCCTCCCATTTCTGTGGACTTAAAAGATTTGAAAATGCCTAGACTTTCCCAGCCTGCCCTGGCTCTGCATCCTGAGTTCAGTTCTCTTCTTCCCCCTGACTTGTGTTTGTACAAAACCAATGTACAACTGTAGCCTCCAAGCTCAAACTACTCGGGATGGGTCCCTGCCTCCGTCTGCCAGCTGGGGAAAGACCACTCTTTCTGTGCCTGGATTTTCCCAGCTGTGAATGGACCTTGAGAGCTGGCCCTAGAGAACTGTTCTGAGGATTAATGAGCTAATATGTGTTAACACCTGTTAAACCTGTTGTCAGATGGCATGTGCTTCAGACACTTGGCAAGCATAGTTACCATCTTAGGGCATCAGATTTGGAACTGAGAAGTGAAATGTTTCCTGCCCAGCCATTCAGTTCAGCTCAGTCACTCAGTTGTTCATGTCCGACTCTTTGCAACCCCGTGGACTGCAGCACACCAGGCTTCCTTGTCCATCACCAAGTCCCTGAGCTTGCTCAAATTCATGTCCATCGAGTTGGTGATGCCATCTAACCATCTCATCTTCTTGTCATCCCCTTCTCCTTCTGCCTTTAATCTTTCCCAGCATCAGGGTCTTTTCAAATGAGCCAGTTCTTTGCACCAGGTGGCCAAAGTATTGGAGCTTCAGCTTCAGCATCAGTCCTTCCAATGAGTATTCAGGACTGACTTCCTTTACAATTGACTGGTTGTATCTCCTTGCAGTCCAAGGGACTCTCAAGAGTCTTCTTCAACACCACAGTTCAAAAGCATCAATTCTTCAGCATTCAGTTTTCTTTATAGTTCAACTCTCACATCCATACCTGACTATTGGAAAAACCATAGCTTTGACTAGATGGACCTTTCTTGGCAAGGTCATCAGCCATTGCAGCCCTCAATGTGAGCCAGTGAGCCTAAGGACACTTAGGAAGGAGAATAGCTGCCATCTAGCAGCCATCAGACTATAGCCACTCCCTACAGTGAGCCTGGAGGAAAGAAAGCTCAAGATATGAAAAATACAAGATACTGATTCCAGATAGGTGAAAAGTGAAAGTGAAAGTGCAAGTCGCTCAGTTGTGTCTGACTGTTTGCAACCTTATGGACTATACAGTCCATGGAATTCTCCAGACCAGAATATACATAGGTGAGATGCATATGAAAGAAATGTTTTCAGTGAGCCCAGACTCTAGTATCTTCTCATACACAGAAAAGCGTTAAGTTCCTCAACTTGGGGTATCTGGTTTTCTTTAATTAACAGTAATATTTTGATGTTCAGACTACCTGCCCTTTGTTGCAAAACTTCCATTAATATATAAACTGGCTCCTTCCTCTTCTGGGCTTGAAGTCCTAGGAATTCCCACCGAATAAAACATAACTCTAAACTTTCAGGTCATGATTATACTTTTACATTGACGGAACCTGCACCTAGGCACTTTTTACCCCCATAGGGGAAAAGGAAGCATCAACTCCCTGTAGTCAGTAGGAAATTGAGGTCACCATCCTTTCTGCCTGGGTCTCAGGGTTCTAAGTGGCTCAGGAAGAGATCGAGGCACTCTGGACTGGGGAGAGGCTGGAGTTTGGGGGTTCGAGGATGCTCTGAGTGTGCACCAACACAACTTGGCACTGCCCCCGCCTCCATGAGGGAAGTGTGGGACTGAACCACTGTCCTATTTATAAACAGTCAGAGAGTTCTCTTGGGAACAGGCCATGGGTTTGTTTAGGTGGCTCCTGCTTGGCTGGGAAGGCCATACTTGTTGGAGCCGCTGGGCTTAGCCCCCGGCAGCTGGGCAAAGTGAAGTTCAGCCTGAGGGCAAGCTCTGTTGAAGTTGGCAACATGACACAATGTGAGATAACCCCAGGGCTTCCCTTGGAATTTGCACTGTCCTGCTCTCCAAACCTTAGGAACGGATAAACTAGCTACCTTGAGGGCAGAAGGTTGGGGATTTGTGGTGACACTTCCCAAATCTACGCAGATGGGGGTGTCTGGTATTTTCTGCTTCTCACTGACACTAAAGCTGATTCTGTTGGCACCCTCAGCAGCCAGGAGACACTTTTAACCTTTTGTGGACTGTTTTTCTCTGTGTTGGCTTTAATTTTTTTCAGTGAGACTACTGTTAGCATTTCTATTGCTAACCTAAAAAAACAAAGAAACCGGGAATTGTCCACCTCATCCAGCCCACAGACACTTATATAATCATAAACAACAGATTTGATTTTGGTTCAGGTTTGGGTTCTGAGTGATGGTCCTCTCCCCAGTTCTTATAACTATTGGGACACAGTTGAAATGATTATGTCTTACATATATTTTCAAATGCCATCACTTCAGTACTTTTAGTTGCCAGAGGTTCATTTTTTAGCTGCGGCATGGCTGGTGGGATCTTTGTTCCCCAACCAGAGATTGAACCCGGGCCCTCAGCAGTGAAAATGCTGAGTCTTAACCACCGAACCACCAGGGAGTCCCCACCAGTTGTACATTTTCCAGGCAAAGCACTCAGGCAGGCACAGCAGAGGCCAAGATTCTTGGAGTCAGAGATTTCAAAAGCCTGAGACCCACCTCCACCTCTGTCACACCGAGGCTGAAGCTGGCTGGGGGCTGGAGTTTCAGAAGCTCCACTGTATGAACATATTCCCCACCACCACCCTGTCCTTGAGTCTCCTTTGTCACATACTTATGCCAAGTTTTCATTCTACAACTGATATATTTTTGTAAGCCGTATTTATTTTTTTCAAAGACTGGCTAAGAATAAAGTAAATGATTGATAATCTCTTTTGAAAAACAAACTCAAATCCAAATCTTCTCTGCCCAAACGTGAAACCTCAGAAAGCATCAGGATCTCACTGAATATTTGTACACGTTCTGAAAATTATATAAAGCTGTCTCCTCTGAAATGGTGAAGAAACCACCGGGCAACATGGTAGCTTGTGCCCCTGGGAAGAAAAACACAAGCTAAGCAACTCAAGCCACCTAACAGATGCCAGGTCATTGGTAGCAGAACCACCAAAGCAGAGTGGTTCATCAGCAGACACCAGTATGGGATCCTCATCCGAGTACAAGCAGGAGCTGGCCTCCTGGTCAGCACCCATCAAAGTCTGGGGACTGATCATGGCACTCTCTCAGCTTAAAACCACTGCTCTTGAGATGAAGATCACCCGCCCACCCACCAAGTATACCTGCAAAACCCCTAACGATTGATACCCCACCTACCTCTGCAGTGTCTCAGTCCCCCTCTTTTCCCTGCCCTTTACCTTCTGTAACTTTCTCACACCACACATCTCTTAGCTCTGAGCTTTGCACATGATATTCCTTTTTCTTCATGCTGTTCCCTGTCTTCAAAACATTCTTTGAAAGTCACTCAAAGTGTTCCTTGGTGGCTCACACTGTAAAGAATCTGCCTGCAATACAGGAGACCCGGGTTCAATCCCTGGTCAGGAAGATCCCCTGGAGAAGGGAATGGCAACCTACTCCAGTATTCTTGCGTGGAGAATTCCATGGACAGAAGAGCCTGGCAGGCTACAGTTCATGGGGTCACAAAGAGTTGGGCACAACTGAGCAACTGACACTTTTCAGTTTTGTACTTTCCAAGTGTACATCCTCCACAAAGAATACTTAGAATTTCATGCTGAAGCAACTTCTCCACTGAACACTCTCAGTGTTGGCTTTATCTTCTCTTTGCGGCATTTACTATGACCTGCCAGCATATATTTGTGTGCTCAAGGTCAGTTTATTTGCTCAGAGTTGTGTTCCCAGCATGTATATGCCTGACAAAGAGAATTCATCTAAGAGAACCATGGAAAGGCAAGATGACTTATCTGGGCCTGGGGATAAGGCCCTTATTGTCTAAGTTGTCTCCTTGGATCAAGTCAGACACCTCCAGGCTGCTCCTGGAGGATGCTCTCCTTGGCTTCGATCGGCAGCCTCCACTAAAGGTTTCATACAGATGGTGCCTCTGCTCTCACGTGAGGACGGAACTTCACTGGCGAGATACCCTGTTTTTGCAGGGAAGAAGGTGGAGCTTGTTTCACTGCAAGTTTAGGATGATGAACTGGGTACGTACACCCCAGACCTTTCTCTGCCCTTTCTCCCAGATGTGAGCCTGCCTACAGAAGGGAGCCATTCCACACAGCCCCCGGGAGTGTCTCACAGGGATAGGTCCCCACACACATGAGGTCAATGGTGGACCTTACCTACGATTGGTTAGATAAACCTCTCAAGTTTTGGGGTTCAGTACTAGAAGCCCCATGTTTCTGTGGATAAGAGCCACATTCTCCAATATGGTATTTATCAGTAATAAAATAATATTTTGATCTTTCTGCTTCACTCTTGATGCCAGAATTCAACCATTTATTTGGGCCACATCATACCCATCAGAAACAATTTTAAGGAAACCTCTTCTACATTTATTATAAAACAGGATGGAATCTAAATACAATTCCCATTCTACCACCTTTCTGTATATAAAATTTTAGTTTAAAAGTTCTTCTCACAGTTTGGTGTCAGGAAAATTTGTCTTGAGCTAAGGAGCTAGTATTCTTTTTACTTTCCAATAAAGAGAGTTATGAAACTCTGGAATCTGGGATACCATCAAGTCCAGAGTCTAATTAGAAGCTCAATCAAAATAATCCAATCGACCACCTCAAAGTATTTGAACTTCCTCTTACTTTGATGTTGCTTTCCAGCTTCTCTTAAGTCATGCAGCTTTATAGCCAGCCGCAGCTACCCAAGTCCTATTTGGAAAAGAATAGGTAAGGCCGTGTTTTAACAACATGAAATGATGTGAGTTGGCAACTGAAGAAAACAAGGGAGATTGATTGAGTGATAACTAAGAGCCATGCTAATGACTTTATCCCCATTATCTCATTTAATTCTTGTGATAACACAGTGAGTTTAGGACTATTATTATCACTGCCCATGAAGGGATGAAGAATGTGAGGTGTGGATGGGTCTGTTTGTCCAACCTGCCTTTGCTCCATGGAGTGGAATGAGGATTGAACTCTTTCGACTCCAGAGTCTGAACTCTGAACAGCTATTCCACACCTTTGTGAGCTGGAAAGAAGATGAGGCTTTAATAAAACTAACTCTACTTATTTATCTTTCCAAGAATAAAAAAAAAAAAGTTTATTGAGTTTTAAACAAAAGAGATTCAGCTTGCTATTGAATAAAAACTTAGATTTTTATTAATAAAATAATAATTACTTTAGCAATGTCTAAGGCTATGGTTTTTCCTGTGGTCATGTATGGATGTGAGAGTTGGACTGTGAAGAAGGCTGAGCGCCGAAGAATCGATGCTTTTGAACTGTGGTGTTGGAGAAGACTCTTGAGAGTCCCTGGGACTGCAAGGAGATCCAACCAGTCCATTCTGAAGGACATCAGCCCTGGGATTTCTTTGGAAGGAATGATGCTAAGGCTGAAACTCCAGTACTTTGGCCACCTCATGTGAAGAGTTGACTCGTTGGCAAAGACTCTGATGCTGGGAGGGATTGGGGGCAGGAGGAGAAGGGGATGACAGAGGATGAGATGGCTGGATGGCATCACTGACTTGATGGACGTGAGTCTGAGTGAACTCCAGGAGTTGGTGATGGACAGGGAGGCCTGGTGTGCTGCGATTCATGGGGTCGCAAAGAGTCAGACATGACTGAGCGACTGATCTGATCTGATCTGATCTGAACTGTATAAAAAGCCACCATTATCCTGTTCATTGTTTTGTGCCCACATCATCTTTATGATTAAGGTAGATTAAGTTTAGGGTAGACACTTGGAAGATGAAGGAGCAAAGTGTTATGTTATTTAACTAGACTTTGTCATTTTTTTAAAATGTCAAACAGTCTCTGAGAAAATGATGCTCCCAAATTAGCATAATCTAAAATTGAATTTGCTATGAATGAAGCAAAAGATAAAAAACCAGACACATCTCATCAGTTCAGTTCAGTTCAGTCTCTCGGTCATTTCCGACTCTTTGAGACCCCATGGACTGCAGCACATGCGCCAGGCTTCCGCGTCCATCACCAACTCCCAAAGCCTGACCCATCAAAGCAGAACTTTGAATTTTGGACATGTGAAGGGTCAGCCAAGCTCTATTTTCTGATCCCGGAAAAGGGCAGTATAGCTGACGTGTTACATCCTTCTTAGATGTGGGAGACAGAGCACAGACGAAACAGAGACCCTGCCCTATATTCAGGTCAGGGCATGGGGGAGGGGCGGGTAAGGTAGACAGACAACATGTAAAGAAACAAGGAAACACACTGTGTATCAGTGTATAAAGCTCTATGAGAGAAAAATAAACTAGAATAAGGGTGACTGGTCATAGCAGGCTAGGAGTGGGGGTTAGGGGGCTCTTTCTATGGGTTAACTAGGGAAGGTCTGATTAGTGGGGTGACATTTAAGCAAGTGCTGAGGAAGAAAGTGAGCAAGGTGCTCATCCCTGGAAGGAACATTCCAGACAGAGGGAACCGTGAACCAAGGGGCCGGGGGTTGGGTTTGGTGTTTCTTAGAAGCAGCAAGGAGACCAAGCGAGAAAAAGGGGGAGAGGCAGGAGATGGCACGCGATGGGGATGAGGGGACCAGACCTCGCAGGGACACAGGGACACTGAAAGGTCATTGGAGGGAGATTGGCTTTTATTTTAGGTGAGACAGGAGGGCAAGGAGCAGATGAGTCCTGAAAGGCTCACTCTAGTTGCTGCGAATGGGAGCAGCATGTTGGGGGTGGGGCAAGAAGGCACAGGGACACCTGTCAGGATGGCTGACAACCAACCTCCACCTTGGGAAGAGGCTTCCAGCCCTGGGCGGGGTCCTGAATCCTCACAGGGCAGATTTGTTATTTAACATGATGGACGAAATCGAGGGGAGGAATGGAAACTGACGGTGAGAGGAGTAACTCTGTTCCGGGCACGGAAACCAAGGGTGGATGCCAGGCAGGCACAAGATATGTGAGTCTGGAGCTTCGGGTGGACCGTCAGGTTAATGAGCGTTTAAGTCGTGAATGGTGACTGACATCCTGGACTGTATAGAGATGACTGCATGCCTTGGCAAGAGTTCATGCTAATCTGGGTGAGAAAAATTTCCAGTAGTAAATCGAAAGTTCTAGAAGCTGCTGATATGTGAGCACCTGAGGGTGAGGACTCAGTCCTTCTTAGCTCTGTTCTTCACTGAGACTGCATCATTCCTGCACACAGAATGGACTGTATATCTATTGAAGTAAACCCACCGAAGTAGAATTAACATTCACACCCCGAATCATAGTCAATGCAGGCAAGCAAATCACCAAGATTTTTTTTCAAGCTTACCTAAAATTAGTGTCTTGCCCAGGCCAGTTCATTTTTCTCCACAAATATTTCCAGATTTCAAAAATGATATTGTAACTTGGAATAACAAACTTCACTAAAAGAGGGAAGGGAACACATGTATTAGCTTAAGAAAAACTACACTGCAAGGAAGCAAGAAATAAGCTCTTCTTCTTTTTTTTTTGCTTTAAGAAGACTTGTTTATAGGAACACTAGAAGAGACTAAACATATAAATTCTAAAAATGATCTCTACTCTCAGGAGACTGGAATCTAATAAGTGCAGTTAAATCAATTTCAGTACCACAGCACCATTCATTCCTTAGGGTGGCTCCTTCTGTTTCCCTTCCCAGTATCCACATTTCTTTCATGGTATCTAGAAAAGGAGTCAGACAGTGAGACAGGTACCCCAGGAGGAAAACGAAAACAGGAGGAAAGGAACCATCCCCTTAGAGCTGCATCAGACCTTGCTTATATGATCTTTTCCATTCCTAGAGAGAAAGCTAGTTTTTTTGATTAGGAACAGAAAATTCATTTCTTTCAATTCTATGACATTTCAGACACCACTGGCCTCTGGATATAGTTCCACTGTCCCCGTATGTAGTTTCCAAGATGCTTTTGGCCTGAAATCTTCTGAATCAAGCTTTCGTCATCCACCTCCAGCTTCTGCACTCTCTGTGCCCAGAACACATCCTGGGTAACTGATGTCCAATGCCAGGATCTTACAATAGGCAATCATTTCTAAATTGTGTGAACCTTTTCTCTGAAAGATAAAATTCTTCTTTTAATGTGGACCATTTTTTAAAGTCTGTATTGAATTTGTTACAATATTGTGTGTGTTTCATGGTTTTGTTTTGTTTTGTTTTATTGGCCATGAGGCATTTGGGATCTTAGTTCCCCAAACAGGGATCAAACCTGCACTTGCTGCATTGGAAGGCAAAGTCTTAGCCACTGGACCATGAGGGAAGTCTCAAGAAAAATTCTTCTTAAAGTGATGCAATTGATGGTATTTCAAATTTCAGGAGCTATTTACATACTCAGTCAAATCTTCGTATTTGTGAGAGATGTGGCAAGTAGCTCAACTTACTTCTAACTGCACAAGACTAGCTCAGGGCAGTGACACCCTCTCCAGAGAGGCTTCTGTGGATAAGAAGCCATCGCGGGAGAACTAGAGCCCAGACCGTGCAGACCTCATGTTGGTTGATCCCTTTCTGTCTGCAGCCAGGAAGCACAATCCTCCTGCAGCCTGAAGAAACGAGATTCCTGTCATGAGCCAGAATCACTGACAACTATATCTGGAACCATCAAGAAGTGGCCTCTTTTAGTTTAGTTCTTTGGGGACCAGACACTTTTGCATCTTTTCAGTCATGTCTGTCCTCCGGAACAGAAATCACAGTCAAACCTTCATTGAAATAAGAGTTCTCTACCTTGAGCTTTGGAAATGATTCTTCCAGATTTGAAGATAGCTGCAAAGAGAAACAAAGAGAGGTCTCAATGAAGAACCCAGGGACCAGAGGTCATAGCTTGTGTTTTGCCAGGCTCTCTGCCTGACGTTGATAAGTCACCTACAGTTCTGGGTCAGATGAGATAACAGCCTTTCAAAGTGCATTGCCTGTGGTCACAGGAGGGCTGGACATCAGGTGTAGGTCAAGGGGCAGAGTCCGATTGAAACAGGAGACTCAGAGCTCAGTATCCAGTCATAGGGAACCCTTTTGCTTTGTCGTGGTTACTTTTACCTTTAAAAAAGTAGCATGTGTCCACTGTGAAACATTTGGAAAATACAGGAAAGTGTAAAGGTGCAGACAAACACCTGAAAAGTCATGATCTCAAAGCAGCTGATGATCCTATATGGGCCCATATCCACCCAGTTTTCACTCTACACTTGTGACTTCTTCCTGAGATCGCGCTGCATGTGCTGTGTGTCCAGCTTTCTAAGCTCAGTACTGCATTCCTTAAATACATGGGTATCACTCGTCCACTGAGTACCTGCCCTGAGCTTGGCACTGGAAAACACGATGAACAACACGGTGACGCCTGGGTGAGTTGACCATCCAGCCTTTTCCATATCATTAAGAACTTTCTATCAGACAGAGAAAGACAAAAACTATATAATATCACATATGTGAAGTTAAAAAAATATTACTAGTCAATATAAGAAAAAAGAAACAGACTCACAGATGCACGGAACAAATCAATGGTTACCAGTGGGGAAAGGGAAAGCGGGAACAAGTCAGGGGGAGAGAATTAAGAGGTACCAAGCATTAGGTATAAAGTAAGCTACAATGATATATTTTACATCACAGGGATTACAGCCAACATTTTACAATAGCCATATATGGAACATAATCTTTAAAATTGTGAATCACTGCTGTACGCCTGAAGCATATAATGTTGTACCTCAACTAAAAAAAACCAAAAAACTTCCCATAGACATAATTTCTAATGGCGACATCTCACTGTTAAAACAGTTTGCTGTTATTTCACTCTGTGTGGCACTGGAGGAAATAATATAGCTCAAGAAGGAGCAGAAGAGAAAAACCCAGGAGAACATGGAGAGTGAAGTTACAGAGTAGAGAGCAAGACATCGTGATGGGAGGGACTTCCCTGGTGGTCCAGTGGTTAAGAATCCACCTTTCAATGTGGGGGACGTGAGTTCGATCACTGATTGAGAAACTAAGAAAGATCTCACATGCTCTGGAGCAACTAGCCCCCATACCCACAACTATTGAGTCAGAGTGCCACAACTAGAGAGAAGCCTTTTGCAGTCAAATATATATATGTGTGTGTGTGTGTGTATACATATGTGTGTGTGCATATACATATATATATATATATATATAAAATAAAGAAGCATCCCTGGTGGCTTAGATGGTAAAGAGTCTGATTGCAATGTGGGAGACCCAGGTTCAATCCCTGGGTTGGGAAGATCCCCTGGAGAAGGAAATGGCAACCCACTCCAGTATTCTTGCCTGGAAAAATCCCATGGATGAAGGGATATATATATATATATATTAAAAAAGATAAAATGCAATGGGAGACAGAGAAGGAAATCCAGAAAGGGAGAAACAGAGTGGAAGCAAGGAAGGTGAGCAGATTTAACAACAGCTGCTCTGAGCCAATGGCACCAGTACTCTTGCCTGGAAAATCCCATGGATGGAGGAGCCTGGTAGGCTGCAGTCCATGGGGTCGTGAAGAGTCGGACATGACTGAGAGACTTCACTTGACTTTTCACTTTCATGCATTGGAGAAGGAAATGGCAACCAACTCCAGTATTCTTGCCTGGAGAATCCCAGGGACGGAGGAGCCTGGTGAGCTGCCATCTATGGGGTCGCACAGAGTCGGACACGACTGAAGCGACTTAGCAGCAGCAGCAGCAGCAGCTCTGAGCCCAGGAACTCCCTGGGTGATTTGGCACATGGAGAAGAGAACGCCTGGCAGATGACCAGTTGGGGCATCTTGGGCAAGTTTCTTAACAATTCTGTGCCCTGGTTTCCTGGTGTGGAAGATGGGGATGATAACACTCACTTTTTAGAGTGCTAATAAGGATTAAGTGAAATCATATATGTAAAACATTGAGCACCTAAGTACTCATACAGGATATTATTAGCCTTTATTAATCACTCATATTTCAGTATTATACAATACATTGTACCAAGGGATTGGGGGACAGGGACTATCAATTAAAATTTTTCTGTTCTTACTAGATGATAAATAAATATATATATGTGTGTGTGTGTGTGTGTGTATATGTGTATTTTTTTAAGTACAGTTATCTTTCTTAACCTATACATCTACACGTATGTGCCAGTAAAAGAAGACATTGGAAAGTGGTAACTACAAAGGGTTTAATGAAAGTCCCTTATCCAAAGATGTGGGCAGAGAACCCAACAAAGGGCAGTAAAGCATCTCTGGGGCATCAATGGGAACCCACAGCTACTTCTGAACCTAAATCTAGCAGGTACTCTAGGGTCTCCTCGTGGAAGCCAGGGAGGAACTCAGCCCCTTCAGATCCGCTGCCAGGAGCTGCCATGGGCTGAAACCCCGAGAAAGTCAAAGGGCAGTAGGTGCCCCAGACAAAGCCACCTGCAGAGATCAGCTTCCAGGACATAGAGAGCACAGAAATGCAGAGAGGCTGTGGACAAGCAACAGAGGAAGCGCAGCGCACGGGAGCTTCTGGCACATCGAATTCTGGTTATCCCTGGGCATCTGTGAATGCACCCATCAAAGACCATTTGTAAATGTGCTGACTGTGCCTATGGAGACCACGTCCCCACAGGTCCTGCTACCCAGACATCATTATCTGCCCAG
Source organism: Bos grunniens (assembly GCF_055505025.1). Classification (NCBI taxonomy): domain Eukaryota; kingdom Metazoa; phylum Chordata; class Mammalia; order Artiodactyla; family Bovidae; genus Bos; species Bos grunniens. The sequence goes on along the minus strand of NC_141177.1, from coordinate 47,912,826 downwards.
TGCATGCAATTTTGTGAACATAGCTGTGCACACACACACAGGCTATAAGCCCATGGGATCCAGGACCACAGTATTAAGAGCTATCAAATCCCAGTAAAACCACACATCCTCAAAATCAATGAAACGTAATATTCAGCACGAACTGTGAGGCTTGTGTGTTTATTAGCATTGTGTGCCTCTGTTTATAATAAAATGGATTGTATTTTTGTCAAGCACGTCTTTTCGGTCTAAGGATGAAAAGGATGTGTTTTGCGATTAACATCATTGGGGGAAAAAAGGCCTAAGACTAATACAGAAAGAAGTGGCAGATTTAGTGTCTGTTGTATGTGTGTGGGTGTGTTTAGTCACTAAGCATTTGTTAGTACTTAATAATAAATGAATACAAACTAGGACCTGGCAATTCACTGTTCTTCCCAGCTCCTCTCTGGTTAGAGAGGGCATGGCGGGGCAGAAGGACAGACAGTCAAGTGAAATCCATTTCGGGCATATAAAGTGGTCATTTCTGTCCCTCCTTGTGCCCAGGGACAAGCTTTCCACCCTTTTCCTAACAGCAGAGAAATCTTGGCTATGCTGCTGCTGCTGCTAAGTTGCTTCAGTCGTGTCCGACTCTGTGCGACCCCATAGATGGCAGCCCACCAGGCTCCCCCATCCATGGGATTCTCCAGGCAAGAATACTGGAGTTGGTTGCCTTTTCCTTCTCCAATGCATGAAAGTGAAAAGTGAAAGTGAAGTCGCTCAGTCGTGTCCGACTCCTCGCGACCCCATGGACTGCAGCCCACCAGGCTCCTCCGTCCATGGGATTTTCCAGGCAAGAGTACTGGAGTGGGCTATAGGTCACAATAATAGCACAGTAGGCGGTAAAGTTTTTGTTTGGCTTGTGGATTTAGTATGATCAGAACATGTAGTTGTGTTTGAAAATTACTTTGTTCAAGGATATATTGTACAACATGGGGAACATAGCCAATATTTCATAATAACTATAAATGGAGTATAACCTTAAAGAAAGTACTCATTAGAAACAGTTTTTCTTTCAGAGATGAATTCCTCTTCTATAATAATAGATTTGATTTTTTAAGTAAACAAAAATCCATTATTTTAGAATATGGGTTCGCTTTTTAGGATTTGAAGGTACTAGTTTTTGTCTAAAGCAATTGTTGAATGTTTTTAAAATAGAGGAAATGTTTGGCTTTTGCTCTTTTTCCTTATTCAGATCGGAATAAACTGATATGTATAGGTAGAAAAAAAAGAGAAAATTAGTTTGTTTACATATTTAAATATTCTTTGCTGTAGACCAAATGGTCTTAAAATAGGCATTAATATATATTTAGGTTTTTTAAATTAATCTCAAACTTCGGGCAGGTTACCTTTGCATTAATAAGCCTGTTGTCAAATTAGAGAGGGTGGTTGGAAGCTGTGCATTTGGGGAGCTTGTTTTAATTTCTGTTTTTATTTCACTTATATATTTATTGCCAACATCCATAGCCCCTGCCATCTGGGAAGACTTGCTCCTTAATTTCCAGTGCGGATGGAAGTAAAAGATGACAGCTTTGCTGGAGAGCACAAATTGTAAAGATAAGGCACTTGGGAAATTTCTCCCTTCTTACTGCCAGCTCCCTTCCAGGGCAGGCAGATCCTGGCAGAGATTTCAAGTGTTCAGTGTTGTGTTCCCAGATAAGACCTCATCGTCAGCTCCAGGCGGAGGCAGGAATGAATGGAATTTAACCACTTTATTTATTACTGGGGATTTCAAATAACTTTGCTCCAGGTTTATTAAGTTTTCAAAGATCGTTAGGTCAGACTGAATAGAAACTCTTTATCTCAGGCTTTCTGATTGGTTACCAATTCCACAAATTCCTGTGTGCCCTTCCTTAATTTTTTCCCAGGCTCTTTGTTATAAAGAATGATTCACTGACTACATATCTTTTTAAAGGAAGTGTTGGGCTACCGCATTAAGTTCTAGTCACAATTCATAAAATCTTTTAAAAGCTACAAAGTAACAAAGAGTTGAAGAACTCTCCCAGCAGGAGCCACTGGTCCAAGAATGAGATTTGAGGTGCGCAAACTGGCTTCATTTCTATGCTTCTGCAGATTCTTCTCCTCTTTCCCAGGCCTTTACCCTAATTGAAGTGTCAGTGTTTATTTTTAAAGCTTTAGAGTGATTTGGTGGGCTTTTTGGACTGTATATTGCAGTGCTTTGGAATTTGTCGTATCAGGTATTAGAATACTAATGTCATCAAGTCAGATTCAGTGCCATTTTGTACCTTGTCGGAGCCAGTGAGAACAAGTTTCTCTCTCTCTTTTTAATTGAAGTATAGTTAATTACAATGTTGTGTTAATTTAAAGCACAAGCATAATAAGCCCTATGCTAGTATTAACTGAAAAAAGTACACAACGTGACAGTTCCGAGTTAAGTTTTATTGGGGGCAAAATGAGGATTGCAGCCCAGGAGATAGCACCTCAGGTAGCTCTGAGAATTCTCCAGGCCAGAATACTGGAGTGGGTAGCATTTCCCTTCTCCAGGGGATCTTCCCAACCCAGGGATCGAACCCAGGTCTCCCGCACTGCAGGCGGATTCTTTACCAGCTGAGCCACAAAGGAAACAACTTCTCTATTGCTGTCCTGCAAATAAATTCATCGATACCATCCTTCTAGTTCCATACATATGCGTTAGTATATGATATTTATCTTTCTCTTGTACCCCAATGTTCATTGCAGCACTGTTTACAACAGCTAGAACATGGAAGCAACCTAGATGTCCATCGACAGATGAATGGATAAAGAAGCTGTGGTATATATACACAGTGGAGTATTACTCAATTTGCCATTTTTGTGCAGAAGGACACAGGGAAAGTATGGAGCCCATTCTCCCAAGTGACTAAGGATTTGTAATTGACCAGAGGGTTTTCATTCAAAAGAACCCATCTGTTCCAAAGGAATTTGAATTGTGTTTTGTTGTGAAAGAACAAACTTTTAGTCTTCCTTCTCTCAGAAAATATTTTAGGCAGGTTTCAATAAAGTGTGTGTTCACAATCAGGTGGTTAAAATAGAAAATCAGAAAGCATGTCAATAGGGAGATTTAAAATAGTTACTGTAACTTAACATTAAATTTAATTCTGGGCTTCCTGGCAGTTTAGGGAGAGAGGAAACACAATGGAGTTCATTGTTTTCAGATTCTGATGAAAGGGAGAATTTCATTGTTTCAGAAGATACTTGCTTTTCCTGTGACTAAATTTTTAGAGGGCTGAATCCAATGGTCCCTTATATGCTTCTGGAGCAGGAAACAGTAACCTACTCCAGTATTCTTGCCTAGAAAATCCCATGGACAGAGGAGCCTGGTGGGCCCCAGTTCATGGGGTCACAGAGTTGGACACGACTGAGCACATCCAGTGATCTCTTATGTGTTCTACAGAAAACACCCCCCGCCCCCCAAAAAAAGTATTTTTTCAACCCTAAACAAAACTTGGGAATGCACAGCTGAAAATACACCCAAAGAAAGTAAGGCACTGCCTGTGGTCAGTGTGTTCTTAACATCGTCTCAAGGCACCAGGCAGCACGTTTTCCAAATTTAGATTTCCCACAAGATAAAACATCCCTACCACCACTTTCTAAATGTATGCGCTGGCTTCCACCTGCTGTGAATAAAAAATAATGGCATTCCCTTTCTGAACTGGTATATCTTAGAAGCTCCAGAAAGATGAAGAATTCTAGAATAAAGCTACACAAATGTAATTATGACAGCTTATGATAAGCCAAGAATCTCTCAGATGTGCTTAATTTAACATGGAAATAAGTTGTCGCGTATTATTCTAGCTTGTCCCTGGAAACTATTTTTTGTTTGGCCTCCTTTGCTCCTAAGAATGCAGTGAAATAATGAAAATCAAAATCTGGGATTCGTTGACATAAAAAAGGGGAAGTGCTAAATTTACCTGCTTGTAAATTTAGCAGGTCCCTGCTGAGTGAAGGACCTCAACAGGACTCCATGTTATGGGAGAACCATCGTCTCTGTTCAACAGGGAAGCACCCTACCCAGGGATCAAACTGCTCCCAGTGAGCCTCAGGTCCTAGGGGATAAAGTGACTGGGCCCTCCAAATTTAACTAAATTGGCACTGTGGGAAAGCTTCTTTTCCACATACCAGCCCACACTGCGGACTTCGTGTAGACCGACGTCTGTTATTTAGAGAGCTGAAGACGGGGCGTGGTTTTGCACCACAATTTCCAAGATCCTCCATCTTCTGCAGCAAAGTCCCTCAGCAAAAGTTAACACAGCAACACTGCAGCAGGACTGAGCTCCAAGGAACACACGACCTCGAGCTCTGAAAAAGAGGCCTGTGGTGGCTTTCCATTGCACATATACTTCACTGATTCCAGGGTTTTCCTCCTTGGGTGGCTCTGTCTGCATTCAGAGCTGCCTTATTTTCATATTTCTCTGTCTGTCCCAAGCATAGTCATATTTCTGGGTCTTTAGGAGATCTCTTGCTTCATTATGATTTCCTGGCATTCACAACACCTTGCAAATTATCGAATGGTTTATTAAAACATTTATTCTCCCAAGTATCTATTGTTTTTGTTTTGTATTTAGTCACTAAGTTGTATCTGACTCTTTTGCCACCACATGGACTCTATCTCTGTCCATGGGATTTCCCAAGCAAGAATACTGGAGTGGTTTGCCAGTATTGAAGTGGTTTTCCTTCTCCAGGGAATATTCCTAGCCCAGGGATCTAGAACCTACATCTCCTGCACTGGCAGGCCGGTTCTTTACCACTGAGCCACCAGAGAAGCTAAGTATCTATTGTGTGCGTGTGTGCTGAGTCGCTTCAGTCATGTCTGACTCTGAGTGACCCCGTGGACTGTAGCCCACCAGGCTCCTCTGTCCATGGGATTCTCCAGGCAAGAACACTGGAGTGGTGCTATGTTCTCCTCCAGGGGATCTTCCTGATCTGGTGATCAAACCCAAGACTCTTATGTCTCCTACATTGGCAGGCAGGCTCTTTATCACTAGCGCTACCTGGGAAGCCCCTGCTACTGCTGCTAAGTCACTTCAGTCGTGTCCGACTCTGTGCGACCCCATAGATGGTAGCCACCAGGCTCCCCCGTCCCTGGGATTCTCCAGGCAAGAATACTGGAGTGGGTTGCCATTTCCTTCTCCAACGCATGAAAATGAAAAGTGAAAGTGAAGTTGCTCAGTCATGTCCGACTCTAGCGACCCCATGGACTGCAGCCCACCAGGCTCCTCCATCCATGGGATTTTCCAGGCAAGAGTACTGGAGTGGGGTGCCATTGTCTTCTCCGTGGGAAGCCCCAAGTACCTATTAAATAAACGTAAAAAAAAAAATCCAACCGATGCTAACATCTATAGACTTTGCTAGCTTTTCTTCCACGTCGTTCTATGACCATTGATTATTCTTCCTTGGTTTCCCTCGATTGTGGTCGGTGTGCTCTACTGCAATTTCAGGGGGTTGTTTTGCATTGAATTTCACTCATTATTTTGCTAGCTTAGTTATCAAACTGTGAAACTAACTACTGAGGCTTTTTCTATCACTCAACACTATGGTTCCTCTTTCATCAGTGTTCATTTATTCACTCTTCATGTACTTAATAAACATATCTATTACACATAGAGCATGTTTATTTGCCAAATGAATTTTAGATTTTGAAAATATTTATTTGAACTGAAGCTAGACCCAAAGCATATCCATCACATGAGAACCCTTGCCCTTGTGCCTGCACTGTGGCATCAGGCCATTGCTCCAATTTTCCAAAGCAGCAGGAGAGAGAGAAAGGATCCAGGTTAGAGAAGCTCCTACTAGCTTGTGGTTAATTGTAGTACAGTAAGAGAGGGAAAGACCCCTGTTTTTGTAAAAGATAAGAAGAGAATTATTAGGAAAAAGGAGTGTTGTCATGCATGAAAGTGTTCTGATAACCTCTCTGGACATGAAGGGAGAAACCACCAGGTCAGGACAAGGGTGCAGAGCACCAAGGTAAGCTCCTGATGCTGTACAGCAGCTTCTGTAAGCTATCTATCTTACGTATGGTAATTGATACGTTTCAATGAGACTCTCTCAGTTCTCCCCACCTTCTCCTTCCCCTGCTGTGTCTTCAAGCCTGTTTTAATCCACTACAGTTTAGGGTGATTCACTTTGCAGCAATGGTAACCAGAACATCAGTGTTTCAAGTTTACTTCCCAACAGTGTTTTTAGATAGATTCAGGATCAGGTGGTTCCTAAGTCTAATTGTAACACATATTTCAATTTTTAGAAATTCATGCATAGTAACTCCATTTCAAGAATTTCAGGCAGCAAGTTCAGCTGAGGGAACATGAGAGAATTCTGGAAGCAGATCCTCTTGGTATTAAATCATAGCTCAGCGAATTAATGATGTAAACTTGTGTGCTTAGTCACTCAGTCATGTCTGATTTCTTTGCAACCCTATGGGCTGTAGCCCGCCAGGCTCCTCCATCCATGGGGATTCTCCAGGCAAGAATACTGGAGGGAGTTGCTATGCCTTTCTCCAGGGGATCTTCCCAAGCCAGGGATCGAACCCAGGTCTCTGGCATTGCGGGCGGATTCTTTACTGTCTGAGCCACCAGGGAAACTCAAGAATACTGGAGTGGATAGCTTATCCCTTCTCCAGGGTATCTTCCCAACCCAGGAATCAAACCAGGGTCCCCTATATTGCAGGTGGATTCTTTGCCAGCTAAGCCACCAGGGAAACCCAGTGTAAACTTGGACCTGTGTAAAGTATCTAATGTGGACCAGATGTTGCCCGGATGCCCATCCCCACATCCCTGCATCTTCTGTGTCTTTCCCTTCATAAGTCATTAGTGTTTTAGAGGCAGGAGATGTAGATTCATGTGGATTTTGAAGTCAAAGAGACACGGAATTCAAATCTGTGCGTTTTGTATGTACAAAATACAAAAAAAAAAAAAAAACCTCAGAAAAATCACTTAAAATCTGAGTCTCAATTTTCCTCAGTAGGAAAACTGAGAAGACTCAATGAAATATTTTATGTTTCAGGACCAGCACAGTTCCTGGCACAGAATAAGTGCTCAGTAAATAGAAGTTACAATTGTCATCATTATTATAATTTATGTCAAGCACAAGTGTTAATAAGATTAGGAGGTCAATCTTATGTTTAATCATGCTTTGTGGGAGTAAAACAAGATATTTCAATCATTTAATATCTTTTCTGTGATGTACTTCTCTTTCTCCTGAAATAAAAAAAAGGTATTAATATATGTTCCAGTAGATTCAGTTAAACAGAAACTATCATCTTTTGGGAAGCAAAGTTGTGTAATGTCCATAAAATAAACATGGCTATGGGATTTATTTCCCGTGTGTCAACTGTCTTTTTTTCTTTTTAAAGCCTTTTGCTTTTATCAGATGTAACCACACTGTTCATTCTTATCTCAACATCTTAGTTCACTCTTGCAAATATGGTGTATTTCTGTTTTTATCAGGGTAATCAAGGGACATGGACTTACAAAGAGCTACTTTTGCTGAATCAGGATGACAGAATACAGACCATGAGGGATTCTGGGATCTTTTGGTGGGCATGGGGAGTGGGCAGTCAAAACATCTACTTACTATCAGCCTTTTTGAATAGAGTCAGCCACTATGTTTTTGAAAAGTTCCAGAAACTTTGTCACTGGCACAAATAATTCCTTGAACAGAAAAATTTTTCTCCTTCTGAGTTTTTTAAATTCAATGTTGGTGCTGAACAAGGGCCCAGTTAAATCCGTTTGGGAAGAGTGTGGGGTCCAGGGGAGACATCTTTTGCCCCATTTAATTCAAGTATTTCCCAGATACTTGATCTTCCCTCATTTATCATCCCAAATGCATCCTTCTCAAAGCTGTGGGCTTGTTGGGAAGAGAACAACCTCCACCAGGGGAATTGGGGAACTTTTCTTTAGTTCAGATATGCAAGTGAAAGTCTCTCAGTTGTATCCAACTCTTTATGATCCCATGGACTATACAGTCCGTGGAATACTCCAGGCCAGAATACTGGAGTGGGTTGCCTTTCCCTTCTCCAGGGGAATCTTCCCAACTCAGGGACTGAACCCAGGTCTCCAGCATTGCAGGCAGATTCTTTACCAGCTGAGCCACAAGGGAAGCCCAAAAATACTGGAGTGAGTAGCCTATCCCTTCTCCAGTGGATCTTCCCAACCCAGGAATTGAACTGGGGTCTCCTGCATTGCAGGTGGATTCTTTACCAACTGAGCTACCAGGGAAGCCCCCATCCTTTTCTAGAGCTTTCAGATAAATTTCAAAAAGCTCTACACACACAAGCCTTAGAAAGTGAAGTATGTGCAAGGCTGGCACACAGTAGGTCAGTTTCTAGTAAATATTGGTTCTCTTCTCTACCCTCTATGAACCCCACCCTATATATCTTTCATCTCAGTTAGAATTCACAACAATAAGATGAGAACTCTGGAGAAAGAAAGCCGTGTTTGTGTCCCAGCTCTAGGATCACAGTAAGTACCAATTCTCCCATCTGGAGAATAAGAATATTATAAAGGTAGAATAAAGTAATGCATGTAAAGTCATTAGCACAATATTGGGCACATAGAAAGCACTTAATAGGGGCTTCCCTGGTAGCTCAGATGGTAAAGAATCTGCCTGCAGTGCAGGAGACCCAAATTCAATCCCTGGGTTGGGAAGATCCTCTGGAGAAGGGAATGGCAACCCACTCCAGTATTTTTGCCTGGATAATTCCATAAACAGAGGAGCCCAGTGGGCTACAGTCCATTTGGTTGCAAAGAGTCTGACATGACTGAGCGACTAACACAAGCACTTAATAAACATTAACTAAGAAAGTTACAAGTTAAATATTACGACCTCCACTTGAAAAATGAGGAAATAGGTGTCCAGAGGGTTCCAGGAACTCATCCAGGTTGTGCGTCTAGTTGTGAAAGGGGTGAGGGGGGAACAGAGCTTTGAGTCAAACCCAAGGCTTTATGACTCCAAAACCTCACACTGAACCTTGGTTGTGTTTTGGGATCTGTTACCTCATGCTGTTGTTGTTGTTTAGTCGCTAAGTCGAGTCTGACTCTTTTGCGACCCCATGGACTGTAGCCTGCTAGTCTCCTTTGTCCCTGGAATTTCCCAAGCAAGAACACGGGAGTGGATTGCCATTTCCTTCTCCAGGGGATCTTCCTGACCCAGGCGTCGAACCCACGTCTCCTGCATTGGCAGGTGGATTCTTTACTGCTGAGACACCTAGGAAGCCCAGGCAGCAAGGATGCAAGGTGCTAAGTCACTAACACACTCACTCCCTATTCTGGCGGGGCATATTCCAGGGGACTAGCAACTGTCAGTTCCGCTAGAACACTACTTCTTCGAAAATGTAAATTTGTTTGAGCCCTATTGATTTATCAGGAAACTATCTGAGCAAAACTCAAATTTCCCACCTACTTAGAAATGATTCCTGAGGAACACTAACTGCCCCCAGTTCTTATGTCCTGCTTGCTTGCTTGTATGTGTTCAGTCATGCTGGACTCTTTGTGACCCTATGGACTAAAGCCTGCCAGGCTCCTCTGTCCATTTTCCAGTCAAGAAGACGAGTGGGTTGCCGTTTCCTCCTCCAGGGGTTCTTCCTGACCCAGGGATCAAACCCATGTCTCCTGCATTGACAGGCAGATTCTTTACCTCTGAGTCACTGAGGAAGCCAGTTACCTCCTGACATAACGATAAAACTAGGCTGTCTCTCCATCTACCAGTTGGAGAGAAAAGTACTTCCTACAATGCAGCAAGAACCTAAGAATCAATATTTATTTTTGTTTCAGTTTTTCACTCCCTTTCCTAAGCTGACTTGCTGGAAACATCACTATTACCGCACTGTTTACTGGTGGGATCCCAGTTTGCCAGTTCAGAGGCAGGAGGCTTCACCCTATGGCATGGGATAGTAGCTTTCTTTCCTGTCTTTTTTTGGGCAACTTAACAAGACTATTAAGAAAAAAGTAAGCAAACATAGACAAAAGCAGTCAGACTTCACTTCAACCTGTGTTGACTTTTGTGAGTCTCATTTACAGCAGTCCTTGATTGGGTAAAGACAAAAGGCTCACTCTGAATTTCCATCAAATGCCTTTTGAAAACAACAAGGGGATGGACTTAAATATACATGAGTCAGAAACATCCGGATTACATTTCCAGGGAATTATCTGGGGATTTAAAAATTTAGAGGACGAGAGGTTTGGCAACCAGCATTCTGGGGTTCTTAAAAAAGCTTTTCAGCCAATTAGACCATGGGCCTTGCTTTGTCCTGCGACAGTCCACTAAATAGTACCTCCTAGAACCTGGCGATGGGACCAGCATAGGTCCCATGGGTTTAAAGTCACAATGACCGTTGAGAGCTTCGACCCCACTCTAGGTCAGTGAGAGGTGATGGGAAGAGGACCATGTTGGAGCCATGTTCCTCCCTGTTACAGAGAGGGAGCCCAGAATCTCATTAGATTTGAGTTCGGGACCACCAGTTCCCTGAAGGCATCTTTTGTTGATCTTGCTGTTTAAAGACAGAATTATCCCAGAACAAAACTTTTTCTATTTTTAGGTACATTGTTGATTGTGAAACTGGAGTCTCCAATGCTCATTTCGTGAACATACCAGAGACTGTCTCCAGAGACAAATGGACTGGAGTTCTGGCCAAGGGCAGTTTGATGGGGAGTTCAAAGGGACCTTGAAGTCCCAGACATCTAAGGGATTGGGGGTTTGTAGGCACAGAGTCGGACATGACTGAAGCGACTTAGCAGCAGCAGCAGCAGGGGGAGAGGAGGGCTATGTAGAACTAACCTGGGAACCTGTGGGCTCTTGGGTGTTCCTGCTTTATACTTTCAGCTCTTTAGGGAAATGATGGGCTGCTGTCAGGACAAATTGTGGACACCTTCTTTATACAGATGGAGAGGGCCAATAGACGGGGCTCTGGTGTCATGGCCAACACCCTGCCCCCATCCACACCACTGGATCCAGGTCCTCTCTGCACTTCCTGCTTCCAGGCGTCCTGGTGGAGGCCAAAACTGCCGGACCAGCCACCCTGGTCTCCCTGCCAAAGGGAGAGGCCGGCAAGATGATACTTTGAAATAAAAGAGAACAGGACAGACACAATCGGCCTCTCCAGCTCTCTAATTCGTGTCTCTCTTAAAATTGTCTTTTATCTTCAGCTTCATTTATTCCATCCTGGCCCAGCCTGTTTGTTTCCATGATTCAGGAGAAGCAGCAAAGAGCTTGTCTGCCGTCCAAGCACGGGCCGGGCTGCGGTGGCTCTGGGAAGAAGCCCCAGCTAGTCTCCTGCTCTGCGGGGGCCCTGGCTCTGAGCCCAAGCCTGTCGTGGCCACTCTGTCCCCTTGCCAGCCCCTGCAAGTTCAGACTTTGTTGTAGTTTACAGGCAAATCTCCGGCCTCCTTCTCCACATCTTAAAACTCAAACTTGATCTCCCCGAAAGTCCATGTACCAGGATAAGGGAGCTGAAACCACAGAAAGACTCCAACCTGGAATATTCAGCCCTCACCCAGACATCCCAACACCACATGCATGAGGAGAAGAAGCAGAAACGTCCACTGGTCCTGAAATCCTCTCTCTTTAGCCACCACCCCATGTGGCAGGAATGGGTTAAGCTATCCAGACGACCAGGACTGCCAGACGACTGTCGAGAAAACAGTACTCTAACTGGCTAAAGAACAAACAAGGACATACTGTCTAGCACAGGGAACTCACTATTTTTTAATAACCTATAAGGGAAAAGCGGAGAAGGCAATGACACCCCACTCGAGTACTCTTGCCTGGAAAATCCCATGGATGGAGGAGCCTGGTAGGCTGCTGTCCATGGGATCGCGAAGAGTCAGACATGACTGAGCGACTTCACTTTCACTTTTCACTTTCATGCATTGGAGAAGGACATGGCAACCTACTCCAGTGTTCTTGCCTGGAGAATCCCAGGGACGGGGGAGCCTGGTGGGCTGCCGTCTCTGGGGTAGCAAAGAATGGGACACGACTGAAGCGACTTAGCAGCAGCAGCAGCAGCATAAGGGAAAAGAGGGCTTCCTAGGTGGCGCTAGCGGTAAAGAACCTGCCTGTCAACGTAAGAGACATGAAAGACGTGGGTTGGATGCCTGGGTTGGGAAGATCCCCTGAAGGAGGGCATGGCAACCCACTTCAGTATTCTTGCCTGGAGAATCCCTTGGACAGAGGATCCTGGTGGGCTACAGTCCATGGAGTCACAGAGAGTTGGACAAGACTGAGTGACTAAGCACAGAAGATATGAATGTATCACTTTGCTGTAGACCTGAAAGCAACACAATATTGTAAATTAACTATACTTCAGTTAAAAAGAAAGAAGATCACAGGGCTTTGTGGAGGAAAATTCCAACCTGCTTCTGAATTCCCTGTTACACTCCCACAGCCAATTGCCTTCTGAGATGAAACAGGGAAGCTTTAAGGCAAACTGCGAGTTGGAGCATGATTAAAACTTTGAATGAAACCTGGAGACGACAGCTGTAATTATAAGGAGGATGCGTCACTTTTATATTCCATTCAACAGTGCTTAAACCCAATTACAACACACCAGTTTGCTGTGCTTTCCTTTAAAGCTGTTTCCACACGCTAACAATGAACCATCTTGTAACCTCATCAGGAAGAAGGGGTGGCCTCCCTGCTGTCAGCTGAGCCAGGGTCCCGCTCCCTGAGCCCCACACAGACACCTGGGTGTTCCAGGCCTGCGTGGTTACCTGGGTGTGTCCAAGACTGTTTTCTAGAGCTTAATATTGGTAAAACCAGGAAGACGATGTCTTTCAAACTCAGCTAATTACTTTCAAAAAGACCTCGGTTCCTGATGCACCTGGTCTGGAATAGTACTACTTAATAAATGATCTCAGGCAGGGAAAGAGAAAGAAAACAGCACTTCCCAGCCCTCCACCGCATCCCCATAGTGGGTGAGCAGTAGGGACTGTAGTGACTTAAGCTACATTTCTTTCTTAGGGTAAGGAGCAGTCTAGTCCAGCAATCTGACTACAACAGATAATAGTAAAAGGGCATCAGCTTTCTCATCTTCACTCTACCCCACTTTTGCAGATGATAAACAAGCCAGAACAATCTCTCTCTCTCTCTTTTTTTTTTTTTTTTTGTATTTTATTTCATTGTTTTGGCTCCACTGGGTCTTTGTCGCTTTTTGAGGGCTTTCTCTAGTTGTGGCGAGCAGGGCCTATTCTCTAGTTACAATGCTCGGGCTTCTCATTGCAGGGGCTTCTCATTGCAGTGTCTTCTCTTGTTGCGGAGCACAGGCTCTAAGGCATGCAGGTTCAATAATTGTGGCACCCAGGCTTAGTTCCCCTTCAGGATGTGGGATCTTCCCAGACCAGGGATCAAACCAGTGTCACCTGCATTGGTAAGCAGATTCTTAACTACTGGATCACCAGGAAAGTCCCAGAGCAATCTCTTTGTAGATGCATCTCTACTGTAGAGCAATTGGTTATAGAATCAGTATGGAGAGAATACATATACTTTTTCCCTTTTAAAGAGATTTGAACAACAATCAAATTAGAGAAGTCCTGATGATTGAGTATGATGAGCCTGCTCCATACACCTAAGAACATCCCACTTTGGAGTGGGACCAGGTCCTGCTTTTGGCCCTAGGGGTCCACTGTGGGGGACGGGGGCGATGAACACTATTCCTGGATCAGGAGAGGGAATTTACTCAAATGGCCCCTAGTGGCCTGAAGGCGTTACTGCAGTTTTGTTAAAATACACACGTGTATCCATTATTGTTTTCTGAAGACACAGTGGATTTTCCTTCCGTGTTTAAGGATAATGAACCTGTTACACCACAAATAAAACAAATGTACCTGGAATGAGTACACTGCATTGGTTTAGCAAGATCACTAGGAGGAGCCCTTGCTTTTTAATAATAGTTGCAAAGTCATTGGTTACTGAACTCAAGAATACCTTTCAGGGTTTTTTTTTGGTTTTTTTTTTGTTTTTTTTAAAGGTAATGATTAATTTTGAACAGAAAATTATCAAAATGAGAAATTTATATTCTTGCTTGTTCCATAAAGATTGCAGGCCCATTATAGAAATATGTAAATTTCAGAAAGATGTAAGAAGGGGATATAGAAGGAAAAGATATAAACCGGGACTTTGAATGAGGCTAATATTTCTCTCTCACTCTCCTTCTGAAGGCTAGTAGATAATATATCCCCTGTTTTAAAATTTTCCCTCTGTGTTATACTTGTACTAACCCAGTGTATTTTTTGAGTGTTAGTAAATTTCCCTTAGTCACTCAGTCATGTCTGACTCTTTGCGACCCTATGGACTGTACCCCACCAGGCTCCTCTGTCCATGGGATTTTCCAGGTGAGAATACTGGAGTGCGTTGCCATTTCCTTCTCCAGGGGATATTCCTGAACCAGGAATCAAACCCAGGTCTCCTGCATTGCAGGCAGATTCTTTACCAGCTGAGCCACAAGGGAAGCCCCAGATTTTTCTCAGAAACCAGGCATATGGTTATGAATATTATTCACTAGTCTCCATGAAACTTTATGGTACTACTTACATTTAAAAACAAACAAGATGTAGTAACAAAACCCAATCTATCCCGAGCTTATACTTTATATTACAAACAGTGTAAGAATTTCTAAGCTTGTCCTTGGTTGAAGTCAGGCTACAAGAGGAAATAAACTCACTTTTTCACCTCCTATTTCCAGAGATTCATGTACTGAGCAAGTGCACAAACCCATATTTTTCAGAACTCACATAAACAATACTCCAATCCAGAAGAACAAGACAGGAAGAATGAAAGTGAAATTACAGGGTTTAAGACTTTGTGAACCCAAATTCATAGGCTTCCCATAATTTTCCTTTTAGGCAGGGAGAGGCACCCCACCCACTCTTTATTCTGACCCCAGGTTCTTTCTTTTAGGATCGTAGGCGGGCTTTCTGACTGCTGTGATTTTTGTCCTCTTAAAAACTTTAGTCATTTACAATGACTAGTAGGCTGGTTGGCTTTTCTGTGTCTAAAACAACTGTAGACTGTAAAGCTGGCATTTCTGTCAACTTTACAGGGCTTCATTAGCTTGCTCGTTTCAATTTGAAATGGTCAGGCCAAGGAGTGTTTTGTCATTTCTGTTTTCTCTTCCCATCCCCTCTTCCGTATTTTCTTGAGACGCACAGCACATCAGATATGAATCCAAGGCACGCTGAGTTTAGCTCTAAGCCCTGGGGAGAGTGAAGAGGCTGAGGGGGGTTCTCTGGCCAGGAGTCTTTAGGACAATGCCCTCCACCTACCTCTTCAGCCAGAGGCAGGGCCACCAATATCTCAAAGCGTTTGGGAGGAACTAGCTTTCTTCTATTAATTTGCTGTGAATATGTAATGGTTTCATACATCAGCGTCACTTTTGCTGTCTCGTACACAGGGTTATTGTTATCATCTTTCTAAATTCCATATATATGCGTTAGTATAATGTATGGAACAGTCTTATGGACTCTGTGGGAGAGGGAGAGGGTGGGAAGATTTGGGAGAATGGCATTGAAACATGTAAAATATCATGTATGAAACGAGATGCCAGTCCAGGTTCAATGCACTATACTGGATGCTTGGGGCTAGTGCACTGGGACGACCCAGAGGGATGGTATGGGGAGGGAGGAGGGAGGAGGGTTCAGGATGGGGAGCACATGTATACCTGTGATGGATTCATTTTGATATTTGGCAAAACTAATACAATTATGTAAAGTTTAAAAATAAAATAAAATTAAAATTAAAAAAAAATGTAATGGTTTTCGAAAGAAATATATTTTTTTAAAAGACAGGCTAATGCACTTTAACTATTCTTACCTTACTAAAGAGAATGACAAACTGGAGAGAAAAAAAAATGCTAACACGCAAAGGTCATGCGACATACATAGAAACATTTGCTCCAGGGTCTAAAAATGTTACCTCTTGGTTAGAATTCAAACTCTGGTGTCTCTCTAAGTTCATCTGAAAGGCAGACAAAATCAATTAGCAAGCCTTTCACCCTCTGGCAAAAAAAGGAATTTCTACAAGAATGCCTTCCAGAAGCTCTTCGTTGCTTGACTCTTGGCTGTGTTTGGCTGATGTGAAGGCAGAGACACAACTTTGGGGCTTCCCCAGGGGACAGGCGCTGGCTCCATCCTGTCTCTCCTCTACCTTTGTCGGCTCAGCTCTCCGCCCCCAGGGGGAGGACCATGAGCACGTCCTGATCCGGGGTCAGCTGTCAGGAGACAGATCTGTTTAATATTTAGCTTTGAAGGGAACTGGCTGAAAAAAAGATGAAAGGGATCAGCTCCAAGGGATGGGGAAAAACAAAAACAAGCCTCGATTATTTCAGTATTTCCAGAGAAAAATAAAAAGATAAAGTCAATGCAGGTAAGAGAGAAAGAATGAGACAGTGAAAGAGATGGAAGGATGGGGAGGGAGGGAGAAAGAAATAGAGGGAGAGAGGCAGAAAAGAGGAAGGAAGGAGAGAGAGCACTCCAAAAGCCCCTGCGAAGTAGTTCCCTAACTCATGTGCATTGGCCAGTTTTGCTCTGGTGCACACATACCATCAAGAAATACAGGTAACTGTCCACTCTCAATGACAGTTCTAGAATAAAGAATAAAATCTGCAAAATGCAGATTCTGAGTTAGTAGATCTGGGGTGAAACCTGCCATTCTGCATTTCTACACAAGACCTACAGTTCTACTGACTGGCACTCTGTCCCCAGGGTATAGAGTCTAGAACACATCAGCTTGCTTGCACAGGGAAGGCACCGGGCAACCACAGCTTGTGGACTGCTGCCTGTTCTAAAGCCATCCCTATAAAGAGAGGAGGAAGTATCACATAAAGCTGCATATGCCTGTGTGCTAAGTCAGTTCAGTCGTATCCGACTCTTTGTGACCCTATGGACCGTAGCCCGCCAGCTCCTCTGTCCATGGGATTCTCCAGGCAAGACTACTGGAGTGGGTTGCCATGCCCTCCTCCAAGGGATCTTCCCAACTAGGGATTGAACCCACATCTCCTCTGTCGCTTGCATTGGCAGTTGGGTTCTCTAACACTAGCATCACCTGGAAAGTCCCATAAAGCTGCATACGTGGGAACAATTAAATGAGAAAGAAAGGTTAAAGAAGATATTTACATTTTTTTTTTAAATAGAAGCTTAGTGGAAGGAATAGGAACAAATTCAGCATGATTTTGACTCATCCCAAATACCCATTTTTCAGGTTGGGGCATTTCTGTTATAAAATGAAGTCGGTACAGATTTTACGGGGATGCTCACCATCCCCCACCATGACAAGAGCAAAGCATGAGCATTTTAAATAAAGTAGGTTGGCTTTTCAGGATAAGCAGTAATACTTGCACATTTTTAAGGAGGAGAAAAATATGAATATCAGAGGAAAAAAGACATGACCGCATAGACTGGAAGAAGGTACAGTCATGTATAGCCTTCCAAGGGAAAACAGAAATTTAGTCCCAGTCTTTGTCTTGAAATACACAGGGAAAGCTGATGGGAATTTCAAAATCACTTCAGTCATTCTTGGCTAATATGCAATGAAATTATGCATGCTGGCCTCTGAGACTTTAGAATTAAATGCATTCCCTGAGCTCACCCCTTTCCTTCTGTTTTTTTTAAAAAATTAATTTTATTGAAGAATAGTTGATTTATAATGTTGTATTAATTTCTTCTGTACAGCAAAATGATTCAGTTATACACACACACACACACACACACACATGCTCTTTTGCATTTTGTTTTCATTTATGGTTTATCATAAGATAGTGAATATAATCCTATATTGAATATAATATACAGCAGGATTTTGCTGTTTATCCATCCCATATGTAATAGCTTGTATCTCCACCCCTTTCCTTCTTAACCCAGACATCCTATAATTCTGTGAAGGCCAGGAGGCCATTTTGGCCTACTATGGAAGCTTCTAGAACATAAGGTCCCACTGGATTCCATCTCTCTCTTTCCATCATTTCTAGTTATAGTCCTTAAACACACAATTCTTAGGAAATGGAAAGCTGACCAGGATCCCAAGATAACCTAGCTTAACCTTTTCATTTCATTTACTAGTTAAAACTTGATTAATACTTCATGTGAATGAGAACCACAGTTTTTTTATTTTATGTTGGCTATATTTTGCCCTGCCTTGTCATTAGGCACACTCTGACTCATTTGCCCCAAAAGAACACCAGCGGGGACAGGCACACAGCTGTCCTTCTCTGCAGTCCACATGGTGACCAGCTCAGAGCCAGGCACACGGTGGCCCCTGGACAGATAGCTGTTGGTATTGGTGTGAGCAGAGTGCCTCCCCAGCTCACCTCCAACACTGCGATGCAGATGAAATAGGATGGAGGTAAACACCGAGAGGAGACTTGAAAGGAACACCAGGGAAAAAGCTTTTCACGCAAGGATGGCTGTGGTGAGTAGCCTTGAAAATGGTCCTGGAGTAGCCCACACCCTGACTGTACCAGGTGGGTCAAACAGAATAACACGGCAGCAGGGGCTGCAAATCACATAGCCGAGGTGAAGCGATAAAAAAAAAATCTCTCCAAGGCCCTCTCTCACTCTTGCTCTTGTCCTCTCCCTCCTAGACTGCTTGCCCTGTGGGAAGCAGGCTGTTGTGCTGTGAGGTTCCCTGTGGAAAGGCCCATCTGCCCATGGACGCAAGCTTGGGATGACCAGCCAGAGAGGAACTGAAGTCGTCTTCCTCCTCCCACGCGAGTGGTCTTGGAAGAAGATGCCCCTCTCACATCCTTAGACAAGACTGTAACCCCAGCCAACAGCCCGACTGCCACCTCCTGCAGGACCTTGACCCAGAAGCCCCCAGCGAAGCCCATCCTGAATTCCTGACCCACAGAAACTACAGGATACTGTTTGTAGTTTTAAGCTACTGAGTTTAGAGTCAATTTTCTCTACAGTGAGACTAACAAATACAATGGCTTTGAGGTATTTTGAGGTATGAGGGAAAAAAGGCCGGTTACTAGACAACCTTCCCTTGTTTCAGAGACGTCTGGTGGCGACAGAAGTTTCCGTGGCTGGGGCCCTGGGAGTGTCGCCTGTCTTCTGAGGTCCTCCTTGTCCAGCCACTGTTACCTTGATCAATGGTGCATCTCCTGGCATCTCAACCCTATGACAACTTGGTGCCCAGCAAGATTCTATCACATTTGAGCCACAGTTTCAGCTATTCTGACTCTCAGTTCTATTAATATTATTTCCAACAGGTCATTTGCCTGGTAAAGAACCACATCCTAGAAGAACAGGAGGATCTAAAATCCGTATCTTATGGGATAAATTCATTCATTTTCCAAATACTTATTTGCTAGCTACTAGGCAGGCTACTTAGAGAAGGCAGTGGCAACCCACTCCAGTACTCTTGCCTGGAAACCCCACGGACGGAGGAGCCTGGTAGGCTGCAGTCCATGGGGTCGCAGGGAGTCGGACGTGACTGAGCGACTTCACTTTCACTTTTCACTTTCATGCATTAGAGAAGGAAATGGCAACCCACTCCAGTGTTCTTGCCTGGAGAATCCCAGGGACGGGGGAGCCTGGTGGGCTGCCGTCCATGGGGTCTCACAGAGTCGGACACGACTGAAGTGACTTAGCAGCAGCAGCAGCAGCAGCAGGCAGGCTACTAGGTCTTTAACTTCTATGCAGAGTACATCATGCTAAATGAGAGGCTGGATGAAGCACAAGCTGTAATCAAGATTCCCAGGAGAGATGTCAATAACCTCAGATATGCAGAAGACACAACCCTTATGGCACAAAACAAAGAGGAACTAAAGAGCCTCTTGATGAAGGTAAAAGAGTAGAGTGAAAAAGCTGGCTTAAAACTCAGCATTCAAAAAGCTAGGATCATGGTATCTGGTCCCATCACTTCATGGCAAATAGATAGGGAAACAACGGAAACAGTGAGAGACTTTATTTTCTTGGGTTCCAAAATCACTGCAGCCATAAACTTAAAAGACAGTTGCTCCTTGGAAGGAAATCTGTGACAAACCTAGACAGCATATTAAAAAGCAGAGACATTACTTTGCTAACAAAGGTCAGTATAGTCAAATCTCTGGTTTTTCCAGTAGTCATGTACAGATGTGAGAGTTGGACTATAAAGAAGGCTGGATGCCAAAGAACTGATGCTTTTGAACTGTGGTGTTGATGAAGACTCTTGAGAGTCCCTTGGACTGCAAGGACATCCAATCAGTCCATCCTAAAGGAAATCAGTCCTGAATATTCATTGGAAGGACTGATGCTGAAGCTGAAGCTCCAATCCTTTGGCCATCTGATGCAAAGAGCCAACTCATTAGAAAAGACCCTGATGCTGGGAAAGATTGAGGTCAGGAGGAGAAGGGGACGACAGAGGAGGAGATGGTTGGATGGCATCACTGATTTGATGGACATGAGTTTGAGCAAGCTCCAGGAGATGGTTAAGGACAGGGAAGTCTGGCATGCTGCAGAACACAGGGTAGCAAAGAGTTGAACACGACCGAGCAACTGAACAGTAACAACAAGGTCTTTGGTGATAATGAAGGTGATTGGCTAAGGTCATTCATTAAGGGAAAGAGATTTGAAACACACCCAGGTATCTAGACTCTAATGTCTGACTTGAAAATAATAAGAATAAATGATTCATGATAAGAACAAATAATGCATTTAAATTAAATAAATATTAATGAATTTAGTCTAGCTGAAATGATAGAATTAAAACTAGTAAAACTCACTTTAAGTTTTAAAAAAGTCATCATTTGGATGATGACTAAATTAAATTGCTGCACGTCAGATACATGAAACCTGGGACAATTACACTGCACATTTAAAGGAATTCTGGATTGCCTCTTAATGTCCTCTTTGGTCATGCCATCCACCTTCACCTATTTCTTCAACCAAATACTCATATAACACTTATAATAGTCTATTTTCTAAGTGCTTTGCATATAATAACTTGTCTAATTCTTATTAAAACTCTGTGAAGTGGATACAGTTACTGTTCTTATTTTATATACAGAGATACAGAACCACAAAGAGGTTAATTAGCTCATTTCCTTATCAGTGATCTATTGCTACACAAAAAACCTCCTTGATTTAGTGACTTAGAGCAACGCAGTGATTCATTTTTCTCACTCTTTACATTTTTGTCAAGGGTCTGTAGGAATGCCTTGACCCTGCTCTATGTGGTACCAAGTGGACTGCTCAGCTGGGGGCTGGGGACCTGTTCTTGCCAATGGCTTCCATGGCAGGATGCTGGTCACCAGCAGGTCAGCAGGGGCCCCTGTTTGCCTGTGTCAGCTGCTTGGGCTTCCTCACAGCATCGTACATTCAATTGGCTGAAGCTGTCACAAAGGCCCGCCAGATTCAGTATAGGGAAAAATGACCTCCGTTTCTTGATGGGGGGTGGGGAAGGTCAAGATTTTAAAAGCTTCTATAAGACCATGTGGGCTGGGAAATATTGTTGTGGCCACCTTTGGGAAAATACAGTCTGATACCCATGCTAATCGAGATAGAATGCATTCAAACTCTAGCCTCAGAGGTTAAGCTCTTCACACCATAGTTCTGTATTTCTTCCTCCTTTGGTGTCCCTCGTGTGGAATGAAGAACGACATTTCTTACCTGTCTTGCCCACAGCAGAAGACCTTTCTATGCAGAATTACAGAGATTTTGATCTCTGACAGAAAGAACCATTTATCTTTTTCCTATTCAGTTCTAAAGGTCAATTAACTACAGTTTTTCAAAGTGCTTTTGAAAATATAAACTGTGTGGGCATTCCCCCTTTGTAGCATTCATCCTAGTCACCCAAGGACCCTGTGGAAAATGCAGGCCTCTGATTTCCCTGAAGGGATTCTAGTTTATAATATCTAGGGGAAGGGCTCAGAAATCTTCATTTTCCTTCAGCACCCAGAGTTATCACCATGCAGAGACTAAGTACCACACTTTGAGCAATGACTTACACCTTTTCCATTGCTTTTCACTGGCTGGGACCTTTAAATACCCCCTCTTGTGTTTGGGATTCCTTATGTGTTAGTGGGCTTTCCAGGTGGCTCAGTAGTAAAGAATCAGCCTGCCAGTGCAGAAGCTTCAGGAGATGTTAGTTCAATCCCTGGGTGGGGAAGATGCCCTGGAGAAGAAAATGGCACCCTGCTCCAGTATGGACAGAGGAGCCTGGCGGGCTACAGTCTATTTGATTGCAAAGAGTCGGGCATGACTGTGCGACTGAGCATGCACGCGAGCATCTCATGTGTCAGTGCCTCCAGACCTGCTCCTCCAGGCTTCCATGAGGGCAGAAGCATGCTTGTTCCATCTCACAGGCAGCCAAGGCGCAGGGGGTGGATCTAGTCTTCAACCAACGAGAGGCAGCCACGTAGAGCTGTATCAGAAGGCAATGCCGGGCAGGACTCCACAGTGGAAGCAGATACCTCAGGCTTCTGGAGACAGCAGGGGCAGCCTTTCTAGGATGAGGGGCCCAAACTCACATCAAAGAGACACTGTTCAATGCCCATGACCTGCATTCTTGATTTTTTTTTCACAATGTTGTTGAGTTTTTGTAAGAACACTTAACATGACATCTACCCTCTCAACAGTTTTTTGAGCATAGCACACTACTGTTGGGCATAGGTACAAGGTTGCACAGATGTCTCTAGAGATTATCCATCTTGTTCCACTGAAACATTATGACCATTCTTTAGTGTGGCCATGGCATCTTTCACAGGTCTGCTTCTAGAGTTTGATGTGGACACTGTTCCTGGAGGCACTGGGCTTCCCAGGCGGTGCTAGTGGTAAAATAACCCACCTGCCAATGCAGGAGACATAAAGAGATGCGTCTCAATCCCTGAGTCAGGAAGACCCCCTGGAGGAGGACATGGCAGCCCACTCCAGTATTCTTGCCTGGAGAATCCCATGGACAGAGAAGCCTGGCAGGATTGCTTCTAAAACTGTGCCTCTGGTGCTTCCAGGGACTCTATGAACTGTTAAATATTTTTCAATAAACTTTGTGTCTAGTTATACATGCTGCACGCATGCTAACTTGCCTCAGTGGTTTCCGACTCTTTGCAACCCTATGAACTGTAGCCCACCAGGCTCCTCTGTCCTTGGGATTCTTTAGGCAGGAATACTGGAGTGGGTTGCCATGCCCTCCTCCGGGGGATCCTCCCAACCCAGGAATCGACTCTGTGTCTCTTATGCCTCCTGTGTTGGTAGGTGGGTTCCTTATCACTAGTGCCACTGAGGAGTGTTTCTACGGTTTGCACCTGAAGAAGCCTGATTGACAACTGTCAGTATAAAGCATTTCATGTGTTGAAGTCCTTATTATTATTCCTAAGAGACAGCAAAGTCTATGCTTAATTGACATCATGCTTCTGCTTCGGTCTTGGTTTACACTGGTTGCTCTATATTGGCAAATGTATAAGAATGTTTAACTGCATAGATGGCAGTGCCTGTGCTTCTTACTTTAGTGTAAATTTTTAGCACAGAGGACTCTCATCTTTTTGGCTGGTTTTGAACAACCCTAACCACTCTACCATATATAAATAACTCATTTATCATAAAACAAACCTCACTGATGCAATTGGTTCTCATTGTACCATGAGGATTCTGGAATCCAAATAAAAGCTTGATTAACAATAAACCTCATTAGATATAACAAACTGCACAATAATAAAAATAATTTAGACACCACAGCAGAGTTCATTATAGTTAAATTTGACTTGTGATGAAATTTGTAATGAAATTTGAAACACAATTTGAGCCCGTCCTTATATAGTGGTAAAGAAAAGCAGAGACAGAGAAATGAAGCAAACTAAAACTAGAGGGAATGTTTGTTTGCAAGTAACCAGATTAACCACAGGTCACTTGAGGAAAATCTCCCTGGGAGTCTGTCTGTATTTAGACAGAGGGTCGTGTTGGAGTGTGTGAATCGCAGACAGCCTTCAGAGCCTCTGTACAGTGGACTGATGCTCCAGTGATCCTAGTTTGGGATCTAGGGACAGGAATGCCTGTCTGATGATACAGGAAAGTAGAATGGGCTTTTAAACAAGCTAAGATAAGGCAGTTCCTCAAATAGTAAAACATAGGTTGAAAACGGGAATAAAAGAAGTAAGTTTTTGCTTCTCTAAGTGACTCTCTTTTCTATGATTCCTCTGAGGGTTAATTTTCTTTTGCTATCAATGTACCCATATTTCTTCCACAGACATAACCTGCTGGGGTAAAACAAGATAAACACTTGAGGCCTCAGCATAGCTCATTTCCCTAAAACTCCAATAACTCACAATGACAGCATAATAAAATACACCCGACCTCGTGCAGACGGCAGAGATGGTGCGCTGATGGTGAAGGTGCTGTCTGTCAAGTTTAAACCCATCCTTTTACAATTGGCTCTGTGATGCCTGGACTGCATTTCGCTTTTGCCGGCAGGAGATATGTGAAGCTCTACCAGCAGGGGGCAGGAGAGAGGCTGTGAGGCTGCCGGAGGGAGAAGAGGCTGGCTGCCTGGTTTGCGTCTGGACAGGGTGGCTGTTTCGGTCGCAGCCCTGGACTCCACTGGCAGATATTCCCCGCGCTACTAGACCCAGCCTCACTGTGTACCCGTAGGACACCTGACCAAAGTTACTGAGGGGAATCCCCTCAAAGTTCCTGAGGCAGCAGCACGAGGGGGGGCCTCTTCCCCGAGGTTCAAGTTTTGGCCCCACAAGCCTTCCTCCAAGCTTCTGTTGTTCAGTTGCTCAGTCCTGTCTGACTCTTTGTGACCCCATGGACTGCAGCTCACCAGGCTTCCCGGTCCTTCACCACTCTCCCAGAACTTGCTCAAATTCATGTCCATAGAGTCAGTGATACCGTCCAACCATCCCATCCTCTGTCACCCCCTTCTCCTCCTGCCCTCAATCTTTCCCAGGATCAGGGTCTTTTCCCAGAAGTCAGTTCTTCGCATCAGGTGGCCAAAGGATTGGAGCTTCAGCTTCAGCATCAGTCCTTCTAGTGAATATTCAGGACTGATTTCCTTTAGAATGGACTGGTTTGACCTCCTTGCTGTCCAAAGGACTCTCAAGAGTCTTCTCCAACACCACAGTTCGAAGGCATCAGTTCTTCGGCACTAAGCCTTTTTTATTGTCCAGCTCTGACATCCATACATGACTACTGGAAAAACCATAGCTTTGAGTTTAGGGACTTTTGTAGGCAAAGTAATGTCCCTGTTTTTTAATAGGCTGTCTAGGTTTGTCATTGCTTTTCTTCCAAGGAGGAAGCATTTTAATTTCATGGCTGCAGTCACTGTCTGCAGTGATTTTGAAGCCCAAGAAAATAAGCTTCCACACTTTAGTAATTTCATCCTTTTTCCTTTGATCCTCCGGCTCTAGGGCTACTAGCTGCATAAAAGCTGTTGGTGCCTTAGGGTTCCTTTTTTTGCCATTAAAAATCCCCAATATCTGGCACACAATTTCCAATACACAGTTCACTCTTCTGGGGGGAAAAAAAAAAGCCATTGTGGTTCTTTCCACTTGAGTGGAATTTGATGACACAGATGGGCTTCAATTTTCCTCCCTCCTCAGATAATGTTGTTTTTTAGTCGCTGGGTCGTGTCTGACTCTCTGCGGCCCCATGGACTGTAGCACGCAGGCTCCTCTGTCCATAAGATTATCCCAGGGAAGAATACTGGAGTGGCTTACCATTTCTTTCTCCTCTCCTCAGATATATGAACACTGAACACTGACATCTGTTACTGGAGTGAACCTCAGGAAACATATCCTGATAAACATACTGGAATTAGAGTAAGGTAGACATGTTTGCTATATTTAGTCAGTTTAAATTGTCACAAATCTAGAGAATTTTATTCTCAGTGTATTGTAATTTTCTGATTGGGAAGTCCTGAGCGTAGAAATGAAAAAATTGTGGACATTAAAGATCATCTAATTGAATTACTGATATAGAAAAAGAATGAACTCCCAAAAGCTGAAGTTATTCACCAACATTCGTTATTAGCAGTAAAGACTGGACTTGTGCACAGATCTTTTAGCCGAACTACTAACAGAATCCCCCCCAAACATGTCTCAGTGGAAGGAGTAGCAATGATAGTATCCTCAAGACAATCTGTACAAATTCTCTTGCTACAGACAATCGGGATGTCTGTTAAGACTATTTCAAAAAATCCTTGAAGGGATCAAAAAGCTAATCAGTAAAAGATTTAATCAAGCCAAATCAAGGATAATACAGAAGCCCCATGAGGTTTGGAGGACTATAGGAACTGTGCAAGGCTCACCCAGTGGAAGTCTCTCTGCGGTGAACCCTTAAATATTTGGTTCAGACTTGGAAGGGATGGACTCTAGGAGAAAGATGAATCAGCCCTCAGAGAGATTTCAGATCAGCTTCAGACAATCTGGATGGCATAGAAAATCCCAGTCCCTGAAGTTCAATTAAGATGACCCAGCCTATGACCCAGATCATGTAGACACTCTGGATGGCAGCCAGCTTCCTCTTTGTCCACCCGCCTTGTCTCGACAGCCTCACAATGGAAACTGCATATACTTCAGAGCCAGTCACAGTTTAATAAGCCCACCCTCCTCTGTGGGACCCTAGGAAAGTGTCTACATGTGTGGGTGCTAAGGTGCTTCGGTCGTGTCTGACTCTTTGTGACCCTATGGACCGCAGCCCGCCAAGCTCCTCTGTCCATGGGATTCTCCAAGCAAGAATACCGGAGTGGGTTGCCATTTCCTTCTCCAGGGGATCTTCTCTACCCAGGGATCGAACCCACATCTCTTACATCTCCTGCATTGGCAGGCGAGTTCTTTACCACTGGTGCCGCCTGGGAAGCAAAGTGTCTACACTAGGGCAGAAAGGCTGTGTGTTACCCTCAGTGATAGGGGAAAGGAGTGAAAAAATACTAAGCCATTTTATTATCTTCTTCTCCAGGCACCCTTGGGCAATCTCAGCTGAAGTCTGTCCTCAGAGCTACATAAGCCAGGCTCCACTTCCCTCCTGTGACACGTTCCTGAGGGTCCTGCCCTGTGGCCCAGACTCGGAGAGGCAGGGGCATCGCTCATTTGGGCCACGTGATTTCCATGTCAAAGGTTTATTGTGAGTCTGGCCTTTACATTTCTGTACTCTCTCCCTCCTGCTTTCCTTTCTGGCTTTGTCTTTTCAGGCACAGAGAAGAGAGAGAAAAGAACTACTTTATAAATATTGCAAAATATAATTTAACTTCATGCTCAACATTTTCCCCTCAACCCCTCTTTCTTTTCCATTCCTTCCTTCTCTCCTTCCATGGATTTGTTCCAATGGGTGTGCATCCACTCAGGCACAGTGAATGTTCTATATTCTTGGCTGTGTCCATTCTTAGTGATGTAACTGTGAACCCCATCCTTCCTATTATTTTGTGATTCTGGACACTTTACCTGCCTCGTCTTCTAAGATGTAAGGTCCCTGAAGGTAGAAATGGGATTTTATTCATTTTTATTGTTGTTATTTATTGATACTTAAATTTTTAAAGTATTTTTAAAGTTTGGTGGGGAATGGGATTTTTATCTCTTTTTCATCAAATTATAGTTGATGTACAATAATATATAAGTTACAAGTGTGAAATATTGTGATTCACAAGTTTTAAAGGATGGACTTTCCTGGCTCAGATGGTAAAGAATCTGCCTGCAAAGCAAGAGACTCAGGTTCGATCCCTGGGTCAGGAAGATTCCCTGGAGAAGGGAATGGCAACCCACTCCAGATTCTTGCCTAGAGCATCCCATGGACAGAGGAACCTGACGGGCTACAGTTCATAGGGTCACAAAGAGTCGGACACAACTGAGCGACATGACTTGTGAATATAGTGATTCACAAGTTTTAAAAGTTATTCTCCATTTATAGTTATTCTAAAATACCAGCTGTATTGCCTGTGTTATACAGCATATCCTTATAGCTTATTTTATACATGACAGTTTGTACCTCTTGATCCTCTATGCCTCCCACCTTCCCTCTCCCCACAGGTAACCACTGGTTTGTTCTCTATATCTGCAAGGCCTTTTCTTTGCT
This sequence comes from Bos grunniens, assembly GCF_055505025.1. Taxonomy (NCBI): domain Eukaryota; kingdom Metazoa; phylum Chordata; class Mammalia; order Artiodactyla; family Bovidae; genus Bos; species Bos grunniens. The sequence goes on along the minus strand of NC_141177.1, from coordinate 47,884,846 downwards.
GTTATATTCATTAGTTTGTTGTCTTTTAGGTTCTACATATAAGTGACGTCATACAATATTAGTCTTTCTCTGTCAGACTTATTTCACTTAGCAAATACCCTCTCAAAGAATTGGACATGACCTAGTGACTTAGCAACACCCTCCAAGTCCATCCACGCTGTTGCAAATTTCCATCCCTTTTCTTGGCTGCATAGTATTCCATTGTGTGTGTGTATTTATGTGTATATTACTTCTTCTTTGTCCATTCATCCGTTAATGAACACTTAGGTTACTTCTGTACCTTGATAATTGTAAATAGTGCTGTTATGATCGTTAGATGCATATATGTTTTCAAATTAGTGTTTTTGCTTTTTTTGGATGTATGCCCAGGAGTAGAATTGCTGGGTCATATGGTAGTTCTATTTCTACTTTTTGAAAAACCTTTGTACTGTTTTCCACAGTGGCTGCACCAACTTACATTCCCAGCAACAGTGTAAGGAGGGTTCCTTTTTCTCTGTATCTTCACCAACCTTTGTTATTCCCTTGGCTAAACTTCCTACTGATATTCAGACCATTGTTTTTGTGTCATGCAAGGTACGGTCAGGATCAAGACTCCCTCTCCATTTCCCACCAAAGGGCAGGACTCTGACTGATCCAAGACACGAGAGAATAAAAAAGGAAAGAGAACAGAATGGAAAACAGGAATAAAGGGGGAATGGATGCAGATGTCATCACCCTTATGGCAGAAAGTGAAGAGGAACTAAAAAGCCCCTTGATGAAAGTGAAAGTGGAGAGTGAAAAAGTTGGCTTAAAGCTCAACATTCAGAAAACTAAAATCATGGCATCTGGTCCCATCACTTCATGGGAAATAGATGGGGAAACAGTGGAAACAGTGTCAGACTTTATTTTTCTGGGCTCCAAAATCACTGCAGAGGGTGACTGCAGCCATGAAATTAAAAGACGCTTACTCCTTGGAAGGAAAGTTACGACCAACCTAGATAGCATATTCAAAAGCAGAGACATTACTTTGCCAACAAAGGTTCGTCTAGTCAAGGCTATGGTTTTTCCAGTAGTCATATATGGATGTGAGAGTTGGACTGTGAAGAAAGCTGAGCACCGAAGAATTGATGCTTTTGAACTGTAGTGTTGGAGAAGACTCTTGAGAGTCCCATGGACTGCAAGGAGATCCAACAAGTCCATTCTAAAGGAGATCAGCCCTGGGTGTTCTTTGGAAGGAATGATGCTAAAGCTGAAACTCGAGTACTTTGGTCACCTCACACAAAGAGTTGACTCATTGGAAAAGACTCTGATGCTGGGACGGATTGGGGGCAGGAGGAGAAGGGGACGACAGAGTATGAGATGGCTGGATGGCATCACCGACTTGACGGACGTGGGTTTGGGTGAACTCCGGGAGTTGGTGATGGACAGGGAGGCCAGGCGTACTGCAATTCATGGGATCGCAAAGAGTTGGATGCAACTGAGCGACTGAACTGAACTGGATGTAACTCTTTGTTCAAACATTTATTAATATTAAGTACCTACTATGTGTTAGGACTTCTCTGGGAATAGAAAAATGAAGAAAACTTGGCATCAAAGAAAACCAAGGAAAGGAAGGATTGTTAACTTTGTCAAATGCCAGTGAGGAGACAAGTCAGTTGAAAAGTAGCCTTTGGGTTTGAGGATGAGATGGCCATTGCTATTCTTGGAAAGAGGTTTGATGGAACGGTGGATGCCGAGAGAAAACTGTGGTCGGACGAATGAGGAGCAAGTGGAAAATGAGGGAACAGAGACACTCAGTTCAACAGCCCTTTAAGACTCTTAACCAATAAGAAAATTGGAGTCAAAAGGCTGGAGGGAAACATGGGCTCAAGGCATGGGCTTGTTTGTTCTTCAGGTTTTCAGATGAGAGGCTCTGAACATGTACAGATGCAGGTAAGAAAGAGCCATTTGATTGATGGGCAATTGCAGGTCCAGGAGAAAGAGAGATGATCTGAGACGTCTAAGAAGCTAGAAGAGGGTAGAGTTCCAGGAAGCTGGAGTAGGGTGGGCCATGGGCAAGGGGAAGGATTGTGTCTTCTCGGAACCTGAGAGAGGGAACATGGACAGGCAGAGGGTGGGGAAGTCTACAGGTGGGAGGGGGTGAAGTGGGTTAGAAATGAGGGGAGCTTCTGCCCAATGGCTTTTGTTTTCACAGTGACAAGGAAGCAAGGTAATTAGTCGAGAGTGATGGGAGAAGTGGTGAATAGGGATCTTAAGAAGAGAGAAAAGGTTTTAAAGGTGGAGAATGGCAGAGAGCCAGTTCTGTGACTTCCCGAGCAGCATTTAGCAGACAAGTGGCAGGATTTACCCTGCAACGGAGTCTGGGATTTGAGAGAGTGGTGTATGGATTCAGGGGATGGCATTTTATTGAGTGAATATGACCCAAGCTCAGTAGCACTGACGTTTTGTAAAAGAACAGGTAGGGAGGGCAAGGAGACAAAAAGTTTTCTGGAAAAATCTAAGCTGCAATCAGGACATCTGTTTAGATCTCCTACCTTCTCCTGCCATCATCCTAGGAAACGTCCCCCAGCTCACCGCACGGGAGCAGGACACTCCGTGCTAATCACGGTCAGAACACCGTGAGGCAGAGCTTACACACTCCAGGAGCCCCTTCAGCGCCAGGCTCAGACCATAAGTAAAACAATTTCCTTCCAGGGCTAAACCCACCACGGCACCAATGAACCGCAGAGTGACCCGTTGCTAAAATATTTTTCCATCAAAAGCACATTTTCCACTTAAAGCACTCAACCTCATGGTGTCTTAATTTTTTCCTTTCTCAAAGTGTTGAAAGTCTGTCCTTCACTTAGAAGAGAACTGCCATTACAAGCTTCAGGACTTCCTTGATGTTGGCACAGCAGAAGGAATTAACACAAGTTGAAGGAAAAGCAAGAACAAGAGAGGGAGAGGCGGGAAGAGCTATTTGTGGCCAGGCAGGTAGCACATGAAGATTGTCGCAGACTTTGATTATTTAGTGCTTCTGTGATGTGTGAATGAGGCCCTACAGGCTGGGGACGGCCCTCTTGCTCCGGGTTTTGATCTCTGTCAGTAATGAGATGCCAGCAGTCCCTACTTCAAAGCCTTAACTGATACAGATAATCTCCTGAAAGGCCCCCAGAATCTCAAGTGATCTCTCTGACTAAAGTGTGGAGGATTATGTAGACACCAGAATAGATGATGGCAGATGTCTTTCTTGTTTCATACTTGCTCTTTGATTTCTTTTAAATGCCCTCATTTTCAGTTTCCAAAGGGGCAGACCGCAGCTTCCACACCATTAACACTGAAGGTCATCATTGTCAGATTACATCCCAGGACCGTAGGACATCCATAAATTTTATCTTTCCTTTTTTTTTTTAATCCCGACTGTCTGTAAAAACACTGCCAGTCCAGATTCGGTGATTAAAGTGGTGCAGGGTGACAGGATCCAGCCTGCTGTGGAGACAGGGTTTTTTTCCTGACAAATCCATAGCTGCTCAGAGATTACACTTGGATTCTTTTGAGGTTTAATCTCTCTGTGCATTCAAGGATGGGGGTGGGGTATGAGAAACATGCTATAAAACAGCATGAACATCAGTTTTCTATATCCAATTATGCTTTGAGTTGAAAGCATATAATTTTAAAAGTATGTTGTACCAGGAAATATATCTGGAATATTTTATACCGGACAACCTCGGACTCTGGAAGCAAAACAGCAGGGGAGGGTCATTCCTCACAACTTGGTCTTTTGTAATCCCCAGGCATGAAAGAGGAGTAACAAACACTTCAGTGCTCCAAGAAAACACATGAGATCCAAAGGTTAAAGGAAGTCATGGATGAATCTGCTTAAAAATTACCTAACACCCTCTTAATATAGATACAGTTTACTCTAAAGGATTTCTCACAATTAGAATACCAAGAAAATCATATACTACATTATACTCTCTTCTGTGGGTGCAACATGTGTCAACGTCTGTCAGGACAGAGACCACAGCTGCATTCCCAGAGGGGCTCAGGACTGGCAATATGCTGATTGACCAGTTGACTGAGTGACTGTGACAGCCGATGATTAAAATGCTCTCAGGTAACAAAGAAGCAGACTTCCCCGGTGGCTTATTGGTAAAGAATCCACCTGCCAATGCAAAAGATGTGGGTTCAATCCCTGGGTCAGGAAGATCCCCTGGAGAAGGAAATAGCAACCCACTCTAGTATTCTTGTCTGGGAAATCCCATGGACAGTGGAGCCTGGCAGGTTGCCGTCCATGGGGTTGCAAAGAGTCGGGCATGACTTAGCGACTGAACAACAAGGTCTCTGTTGGCTTTCTGCTGCAGAGGACTTAAGGTTTTGATTTTAAGTTGAGAAAAGAAGGCGATCTTTAAAAAAAAAACTTGAGATTGATCGATACGTCAGCTTGTGCTGTCCTAACAGAAATGTTAGAAGGGAGAGATGGTCTTTAAAAAATGTTCTCTCTCTGTCTTTTCTCTCTTCTCTTGGTGATCCCATGCCTCTCCAGTGAACAAGCCAGTTGATACCGTGTCCTGAAATCTGACGAGAGGTCTGCCCCTGGGCGGGGAACAGGGCTTTGTGTGCTTTCACTAGTGACTGTGAGCCGCAGGATGGCTCCTGGAAATGCTGCTTTCCAACATCTGTCGGTAGAAGTGTGGGACCTGGCTCTGAGTGTTTTCACTTTCTGGCTCTGTGATTTGTGAGAGGTGCATGTGTTTCCAAGCAGATTTTTTATTTTATGTCTTATTTTATTTTTGGAGTATTATTGCTTTACAGGGTTATGTTAGTTTCTGCTGTACAATGAAGTGAATCAGCTATATGTATACATATATCCCCTCCCTCTTGAGCCCCCCACTCCCCTCCCCCATCCCATCCCTCTAGGTCATCACAGAGCACAGAGCTGAGCTCCCTGTGCTATACAGCAGCTTCCCACTAGCTATCTATTTTACACATGGTAGTGTATATGTCAACCCCAATATCCCATGTCATCCCACCCTCCCCTTCTCCCCCTGTGGCTACCCGTTTGTTCTCTAAGCCTGTGCCTCTAATCCTGCCCTGCAAATAGGTTCATTGTTGTTGTTGTTCAGTCGCCCAGTCATGTCTGACTCTTTGCGACCCCATAGACTGCAGCATGCCAGGCCCCCCTTGTCCCTCACCATTTCCCGAAGTTTGCCCAAGTTTATGTCCATTGCACTGGTGATGCCATCCAGCCATCTCATCCTCTGACGCCCTCATGGATCACTGCCTTGTCATGGCAAAGGGGCTTGTGTAACTCAATGAAGTTATGAGCCATACCGTGTAGGGCCTCCCAAGACAGACGGGTCATAGGGGAGAATTCTGACCAAACATGATCCACTGGAGGAGGGGATGGCAAACCACCCCTGTATGCTTGTCGTGAGAACCTCATGAACTCTATAAGAGGACAGACAGGTACCTACAATAGAATACTGCTCAGTCATAAAATGGAATGAAATTGGGTCGTTTGTAGTGATGTGGATGGACCTAGAGACTACCATACAGAGCGAAGTCAGAAAGAGAAAAACAAGTATCGTGCACTAACACATCAATGTGGAATCTAGAAAAACGGTACTGATGAATCCATGCAGGCTCTATTTACCTCGCAGATCCTCAATCTTCCTACCTCACCTCTACTTTCCACCACTCATGGGATAGATGAAATAAATTGACGCATGTAAAACAGTTTGAACAGCAAGTACTACTTACCTAAGTATTTGCTGCGAATGCTATTACTGGTATTATTCTGAATGGAGTGAAAATTCTTGGTAAGTAGTCCTGGGACAATGAATGGTTGGTTACATTTAATTTCAAAACACTCATCATCATGTGTGAAAGGGGCACTTCCTGGGCAAACTTGGGAAGGTAGAAAAGGTCTTCTGGTCCCCCTGACACCCCTCTCTTCTCCTTCTCAGACTTTCTTCTCCATCCCCACCTGCAGTGTGCCTCTCTCTGCTCCCAATGCCCCCTAAATCACCCTTCACCAGACTGGCACCCACCTGGGCTCTAGGATCCAGAGTGCCTACTTCTAATTCCAAGCCAACAGCAACCACACACTCCTGCACAGCTAACTCCAGTCAGTTCCTATAACCAACACAAATAAACTTACACTGCAGGTTGGCACAATTTATGGATCCAAAGTGTGGGCCTTTTCAGGGTGGGGCTGGGGGGGTTGCAGCATTTTGAAAAGTGTATACTGGAACTGCTATTCAGTTTGGCATCAAATCTCACCATCATTTTTTCTTTTTTTCAGAAATAGTCACTGACTGCCTGCTGCGTCTGTGTCATCAGTCACTGAGGATGTCCTGATAACTCAAGACAGAGAAAATCAGCCTTTCTGCAAGTTGCATTCTGTAAATGTGTGTGTGTGCTAAGTTGCTTCAGTCATGTCTGACCCTTTGCGACCTCAAGGACTGTAGCCCACCAGGCTCCTCTGTCCATGGGATTCTCCAGGCAAGAATACTGGAGTGGGTTGCCATTTCCTCCTCCAGGGGATCTTCCCTATCCAGGGATCAAACCTGCATCTCTTATGTCTCCTGCATTGGCAGGCAGATTCTTTACCACTAGCGCCATGTGGGAAGCCCATTCTGTAGATTAAACAAATAAACAGTCATTTTGGCTCATGGATTAGGTTTACCTGCTGCTCCCAGCCCTATTCTCTTTCCTCCTAGGCTAGGGGAGTTGGTCCTGTGTTGCAGTGGGTAATTCATCTGAGAACAGGTTGCCCGTCCAGATAGAGGAGAACAGGAGCTGTGTTCTGATGGGCCATGAACAGGCTGCCCTGTTCTGATTTCCTTTGACCCCGACCTTGCCTGCTTTCCATCCTGAGTGAAACTCTGATCATCCCAGATTCCCTGCTGGCTAGCAGTTCTACTATAGTCTATAAAAAGTTACACTGACATTTCAAATAAATACATTATTTACTTTAGAGTCTATAAAATATTTACCTGTCATGCTAAATATACACAATATTTGTATTGCACATGACAGGAAACTTGTTTGGAACATTCCCCAAATCGTGGAAGGTGTTATCTTGAGGAGAGAGTACCGGGTGGGTGCCTCAGGAGACAGAGCGCGATCCCTACATCTGGAAAGGTGCTGCTCAGGAAGAAGAGGACACTGGAGACTCTGATAGACAAAAATCACTGTGACCTCAGTGTACTCCATGGGGCTCAAATGGTATAGAATCTTCCCACAATGTGGGAGACCCAGGTTCAATCCCTAGGTCGGGAAGACCCCCTGAAGAAGTGCATGGCTTCCTACTCCAGTATTCTTGCCTGGAGAATCCCATGGACAGAGGAGCCTGGTGCGTTACAGTTCATGGGGTCACAAAGATCAGACATGACTGAGCAACTAACACTTTCACGTTCAGTGTCCTCCAGGGTCCCCGATTGTTAGGGACTGAATTGAGCCCCCCACTAAAATTCACACATTGAAGCCCTAACCCCCAGGACCTCAGGAAGTGACTGTGTTTGGAAATGGGCCTTTAAAGAGACAATTAAGTTAAAGGGAGGGCAGTAATGTGGCTCTAATCCAGTCTGACCACTGTCCTCATGAAGAAGAGATTAGGACACGTAGAAACACAGCAAGAGTTCAGGCACACAGGGGAGGAAAGACCCTGTGAGGACTCAGCGAGAAGGCAGCCGTCTGCCAGCCAAGGACGGAGGCCTCAAGAGAAACAGAATTGCCGACACCTTGATCTTGCACTTCCAACCAACCACAACTGTGAGAAGATAAATTTCTGTTGTTTAAGTCTGTGATATTTTGTCATGGGCGCCCTCACAAACTAAAACATATACTTTTAGTTATTGAATCACAGTAACCACCCAGACAGAGGCTTCTCTGTGTTCAAATGGACAGAAACTCTCACTCAACTCCGAGATCAGACATACCCCTCAACTGGGTTCATTCACTCCACCATGCAGCAGGATGTGGAGCTCACCTGGTACTTTCATGGTCCAGAATATGCTATAGAAATCCTGGCACCTTTGCTCAGATGTCCGGCCACCTCCCTGTGCTGCTCCCCTACAAGAGAAGCCCCCCAGGATAGACCACCCGTCTCATCACCCACCTCATCCAACAGGTGAAGAAGTCTCTTTATGGTGAATCTGACTCCCCAGAAGTGCACATCTTTGAATTGCACTGTGACAATGGGCCATGCATCTCTGCACAAAACCACCTCTCAGCCTGACCTTGCCCCTTCTCTGCCACTTCATCCCAACCTCAGGATCTGATGGACTACCCTCTCCAAGCCTTGTTCATGCCTGCCCTTCTCTGTGTGTCCATCACCAGCCTAAGTTTCTCTGTGGAATCTAAATACTGTATCCTGGTTGTCTTATCTTGTGGAAAGGCTCTCCTGGAAATCAAAGAATGCACCTGTTATAACAGTGGCAGAACCTTTGCATTTTCTCCACGTTGAAAAATAGGCAGGCAGCTTGGGGAGCAGCAGCTCCGCTCTTCCCGCAGACCTCGGGTGTCCTCACACAAACCACTGAGGGCGGGACTGCTACACGTTCCCTGCCCACCCAAGTCAACGCCCTCCTGTCTCCTCAACTTGTCTTTTCACCTCCCTTTCCTGAATCCCCACTCCTGGCTTCAGGCGGCACAGCCCCTTCCGTTGCTGTGATGTAGCCAGGTCCTGACTCTCTCTGCTAAGGTGTCAAGCTGAGATGTTATTACATCTCTCTGGGGATTGAGGGCTGGACGGAAAACTCGGAACGACCAAAACACCGAAGATTAAAACCAGGCTCAAGAGAACAAATGTTTGACTGCTGGAGTGAACAGACAAGGGGAGGCCATATCTGGGGGCAACCACCCCACTGGGTACCCCACACCTTCTGGGAGGAGGTGCTCCTGCCCTGGGAAGGCCATGGCTAGGGCATCAATGGGAAAGCAGACCTCAGTAACCCTGGCCCTCAGTTACCTCCAGGCCCTCAGATTTGCTAAAGAATGAATGACACCATTAGCGAGTGACAGAGGCTGTCTGCCTCCAGCGTGGGGCCGGAGCGGCTGTGTCTGGGCTTTTAAATGGGGGCTGGGATTGGAGAGAGGCAAGAATAAAAGAAGCAGATGCTGTCAAAATAGTTTACTGGCTTGATTCACTGGGTTCGGCAGCTGCCACAAAGAAAACAGATTCCTAGAGAAAGATCAGCCAGACAGCAAGTGCTTTCAAGGGGGCCTGATGGAGAGCAGAGATAAGGCTTTGCTTTTAAAGTATCATGCTTACCTTGACTGGGATTCCATTTACAAACGGGCGTGTGTGTGTGTGTGTGTGTGTGTGTTGGGAAGGACACAGGGATGTGACAATACCAGGACACTGGAACACGGGTGTATAATGACACAGTGGGTGTGTTATTCCCCTTTTCCAGAAGTAAACCCCTTCTCCCCAAGGACTTGACGGGGGAATTGTGATTTAACAGCTTTTTTGTGTCTGTCTCCTGTGTGCCAGCACTTGGATTCCGGAGATAAGGGTACAGAGCACACAGCACGAAGCTTCTGGAAGCTGCCTGCCCTCCCCCTCGCCAGCGGCTCCCACCCCAGCCTGGGGTCACAGGGCTGCACATTCCAACTGCAGGGTTAAAAGGGTTTAAATGTCCACCTAGGAGACGCCAAGTAAATTAACTCTTCATCGAGCCGCTCCACTTTTGAACTCTGGCGGAATACACACATACCCTGGTGGAGTGAAGTCTGAAATGATTTTTGTTGGTGTGAAGGGGTGAACATTTTTAATTTGAAATGTTTTTCACATTAATGTATATGAGAGGATAAGAGCACCTCAAAGCAGTGAGGTTTTACAGATAATAGGCTAAAGAAGATCTTAAAAAAAAAAGCTGGATAATATAAAGAAAAACATGAAGCTATTCAGTCCATGGAATGTATATAAATATGGCAAAATTGTGAAGATGGTGTCCAAGGACCTCCCTTGGGAAGCCCTGTTTGAATATGCCTAAGCAGTACCCACCAGAGTCAGCTAAACCAGGGTTTCCAGGCTTTCCTAATAGGAGACATTGGTTGTCCACAAAGCCCAGGCTCCCCCACTGACCCACCAAACCCAAATCCCCAGGAGTAGGGCCCTGGGACTGAGTGATAACTTGTGACGGGTGGAGATGAAGTTGCTGAGGCTGGATCCAGCTCCCACATCCTCAGAGCAGGTCCAGACGCTTGTTCACAGGTGGGTAGGAGTGAGTGTCTGAGTCTGCGTTGGACCCAGGACCAACTCCTGTGTCTCCTGAGCCCCAAACCTATGTCTTCCCTTTGTGCCAGTTACAGGGAGTTTCTGCCCCTAGCCCTCTCCCTCTAGAAAGCTGGGGCGGGAAAAGGAGGGGAGGGGGTCGAATGCAGAAACCACTGTACCTGAGCCGGGGAGGGGGAGAGTATTTGCCCCTGATTTTGAGAAGCAGGGACCACAAGAGGGGTGAGCAGGGACAGTGCCCTGAAGGCAGAGAGCACAGATCCTTGGCAGAACGGGCAGGCCTCTGGCCTCTGCCCTTGACCGTGGCAGTGGGGATGCTGGTAGGGGTGTTCCAAGAGCTTCAGCTCTCTCACTGACTAACTGGGGTGACTTCCCAGCAGGAGAGCAGGCCTCAGAGAGATGACCTTCTGCCTTAACAATAGGACTAAGTCAACAGGTGCAATTAATCCATCAACAAATTTTAATTAAATTCCTACCATGTTTGGTGCAGAGTGCTAGGCGTGTGTGTGTGTGGAAGCCGCTCAGTCATGTCTGACTCTTTGCGACCTCACGGACTATAACAGTCCATGGAATTCTCCAGGCCAGAATACTGGACTGGGTAGCCTTTCCCTTCTCCAGGGGATCTTCCCAACCCAGGGATCAAACCCAGGTCTCCTGCTAGACATAGAAAGTAGAAAGCAGAGGGCATGGGCCTTCCCTCAAAGGGCTCACTGTTTGTCTGGGTGCAGAATAATAAGCATGAGACGTGACCATCACCCTGACCTGGGGGCCTCCTTCCCATGCTGTGATTTTAAAGCAAGATAAGTGCAGGCTGGGTGTCTGGGCAAGATTTTAAGGGTGGTGTTGGGGGGCACTGCTGAGTAAGATTTCAAGAAGGGAGGGAGGGCTATGTCATTTTTAGGAGTAGCTGAGAGCAGCCTGACCACAGAAGGCTGATTTCTGGGTTTGCCCTCCTTCCCACCTGTTTATACACACACACACACACACACACACACACACACACGTGTGTGTGTGGAGGTGGAAACAGTGATTTCAAAAAGCAGCCTGATGGTGCAGACTGCAATGGGGATTTGGAGACTAAGAGGTGGAAAAGTGTGAGTGTGAGTGTGAGTGTGTGTGTGTGTGTGCATGATGTCTGTGAATCTGTCTCCTTTATAAGACATCAGTAGTTTCTAGGCTTCTCCATCAAGGGAACTACCATCGCATGGGAGGAGATTCCTCTGCTTCCAGGGAAGAATCAACTAAGTGGTGAACACGTTACTCACAGATGGTGTGTTAGTAATCTTCTAGTTAGTGGCCATGATAGGGAAAACCTGGAGAATTCATCAACTAGTAGTGGGTTCCAACAGGGCTCAACCAAAGGACCGTCTTCCTTCATCAGGAAGCTTCTGTTACAACCTCTCAGAAAACTCACTGCTGGCACAGTGAGGCGAAAATTTAAACATGCAATCAACTCACACAGCCATGCTGAGTAATCCTTTCACTTACCCCTTTGGTTGTCTGAGTCATTGTAGACCCAACTCCGTCACAACCACAAGCACTCCAGGAGATGCTCTGTAATACCAGGACCAAGCAGACCCCAAGAGGGAAAGTGAGACTTAAAGTTCACCCTGGGATGGACCAGGTGGCCGCCTCCTAGGATTGTATCACACCCATAAAGATCTCTTTCAGTTTCCCATGGGACTCATGCCCCTCGCTCTGATATTTGAGTGAAAAGATGTTGGCTTCTCCGACGTCAAACTTTCACTGCTTCTCTGCTGCCTGGGCTCCTCTTCTGACTAGGACAAAAAACACTTACTGCTTTCAATTTATGATTGACAGTCTGGATTGCTAGATGGGGAGTGAGAAAACTGATCTCCATAAAGTCAGACCTGCGTTATTGATTACCTTTCAAGATTATTTTCAAAATAATTTCACCAGTCCATTTAGATTGGCATAATAAAGTTTCTGCCAATAAAAATGGCAATGTAAAATAGCCTTGCTGTAGAAGACCCAGCCAGAATCCCATAGCCATACCCCAAAACAAACTGAGAAGTCAGAGAAGCCTATCCTTTGGTGGACACATTACATAAACGGATATAGCCAATTTGAATCAAATTTTCCTTGTGGAGTTTAAACATCCTGGGATTGAGTTTATGAGCACTGAATAGGGTTTTTGAAGCCACAGAAAGTTGATTCTAGAATTGTGGGGAATAATTTGGAAGCCTATTTCTTGTCTAGAATGTAATTTCAAAGATAGAAGGAGACAAAGGGATCATAGTTTGATTTACAAAAAGAGTCTAAACAGGAGTCATATACTTACTAATTTGAAGTCTGGAAAGATTTTAAGACCCAAAGGATCAGAAGGCACAAGAAAGGAAGCCTGCATCTTCCCAGATGAATATATTGGAAAAGAGTTCAGTTACTTCCTAATTTTTTTAAAGATTAAGTTAAGAAAAAGTCCATTAGCTGACTTGATTTTTCTTAGGTTCTCCCAATATGCCAACAGCTGTGATAACAAATATTCTGTCTTTAGATTTTAACAAAGATCTTCTTTATTTGATTTCATAAAACCTATGTAAGATAGTTAAATATTTTATATTCTTGGAGACAGACAGAAGATAAACATGTCTCTATATAAAATACATAGCATATTAGATGGAGCTCAGTATTAAATAAAAAGTAAAACACGAAGGGAATAGGAAATGTTGGGAGAGGGGGTTTTGATTTTGGACAGGTGGCCCCACTAAGGACTGCCTCACTGAGAAGGTGTCATTCAAGCAGCCCAGGGTGAAGGAGAAACATGTGCTACCTGCAGAAGAACAGAAGAGTAAGTGCAAAGGCCTTAAGGTGGGCATATGCCTGCAATGTTCACCAGCAAAGAAGAAGCCAAGAAAGAAAGAGGAAAACCAAGAGAATCGTGTTCTAGAAGCCAAGTGCAAAAACCCACAGTTATGTATGGAGGAGGGAGATGCTAGCAGTGCCTGTGCTGTCATGGATTAAGGGATGTGAGGACAAGAATGACCAGTGGACTTGACAATGTGGAGACTCAGAAGATGGAGAAAAGAGCAGTTTTGGTGGAAAGATAGTGTTGTTGAACTCAGTTGTTGCTTGTTGCTCAAGAATCCAATACTGAGAGACAAGTGTTGGATAGAAGGAAAGATAACTTTATTGAGAAAAGGGACAATCCTGGGGAGAAGGTGGACTCATGTCCCAAAGAAACAACTCTCCATTGTCAACAGGGGACAAGAGATTTTAAAGAGGTGTTTCAGGGTGTGTAGGGGGAGAGAGGAGACTACATGCAGAAACAGCAGTCAGCTCTGACAGTCATCTTGAAATTGGTCATCAGTGGTCTGATCAGTGTCATTTTGATTGTTTTAAGTATGGTCGATCTTCAGTTCCAGGGTTGGTTTGTACCCATTTCCTTGAGGCCAACTTTCACAATTTTGGCAGCTTATGTCATGGCTACAGTCTGGTTATCATGTAGTTAATTTATTCCACTTGGTGGGGGTTTCAATATCTATAAGACAACTCTTAGGATATGATTCAGAATATTATCTATAGCCCTTGAGGAGGAACTACAGGTCTTTGACTTTATTTGATAACTAAACCATTATTATTCGGTCTTGACTATTTTTCTTTGCTTGCATTTTCTCATTTATCTGATTAAATTTATTCTTTGGCTAAAGTTTTTCTACATACAAGTTGCACAGGTGGAGGACATAGGTGGGAGGTCTGTCTTGGGAAGGGCCCATAGTGTCCTGCTCTGTTACAGTAGGAAAAAATCAGTTTTTTGTCAACCAAAAAGTGATTTGACAGAAGGAGGACAGAAATCAGAGGCAATTTAATATACAACTCCAAGGATTTTTGCTGAAAAGGAAGGGAGAGAAATGAATCATTAGCTGGAAGAAGAAGGGAAATCAAGAAGTCGAGAAATATCCATTTTTTTCTTCCAATTTCACTAGTGTACAGTACTGTTTATAGTGTACAACATAATGATTTGATTTTCATAAATCATGGAATGGTTGTCACAATAAATTTAGTGAACATCTATCATCTCCTACAAGTACAAAATTAAAGAAAAATATTGTTCCTTGTGATGAGAACTCTTAGGATTTACTTTCTTAACAATTTTTGTATAACATATAGTGGTGTTAATTGCATTTATCATGTTGAACATTGTATCCCAATACTTGTTTATCTTATAACTGGAAATGTGTACCTTTTGACCACCTTCATACAAATCCCCCTCCCCTCAACTCTAGGAACCATATATCTGATCGCTTTTTCTATGATTTTGTTTGTTTTTAAAGTATAACTGACCTATAACATTATGTTAACTTTTGACGCACAATATAGTGATTGGATATTTCTATGCAGGTGGCTCAGTGGGTAAAGAACCCATCTGTCAATACAGGAGACTTCAGAGATGTGGGTTTGATCCCTGGGTCAGGAAGATCCCCTGCAGGAGGGTATAGCAACCCACTCCAGTATTTTTGCCTGGAGAATCCCTATGGACAGAGGAGCCTGGCAGGCTACAGTCTATAGGGTCACAGAAGAGTCGGACATAACTGAGACGACTTAGCACACATGCAGAGAAATATCACTGTATTTGTATATTGACTGAGACAACCCAGCAAGGAGTGAACATAGCTGATGCAGAGGAAACCGAGGGTGGGCCCTTGAGTCCTGGAAGAGGAGGGTTGGCCTCACCAGAAACAAAAGCAGTGTGTCCACAGAACCCGGAAAGTAGGCTTGTGGACATGGGTCCTCAAGGGTAGAGTTTGTGGACGTTGTTTCCTGTTTGCTTCTAGTTTCTCAGTCCTATTTCAATAAAAATTCAGCCGAAAGTAAAAATAGGGGAGGAAGCGTGGGAAATTTGAGGCATGAGAAGAAATCATGTAGGGCTCTGGGCACAGGGATTGGTTTGCCAGACTGCAAAGTTGAGTGGTTGTTGTATAGAGGTGATGGCCTTCAAAGCCAAAAATATTTAGTATCCATCACTTCACCGAAAAGGTCACCGATCCCAGATTTGGGAGAATGGGAGAGATGATGGACATGGGACATGCAGTTTGATTATCTGGGAACACTGAGAACCCCCACAGAGTCAGTGATTGTGAATTTCAGTGAGAGAGATCACTATGTCCATGACTGTCACCAGCAACGTTCAGCTGTGTGGGGCTAGGGACAAGTAGAAGAGTTACCACTGGGTGTGGCTTAGCCAGGGGAGGGGGCACAGTGAGAACCAAGCAGATGACTGGATGGTCTCTGAAAGGGGATACTTATAAGGACTGGCCACAGGATTTAAGCTAAGGGAAAGGATTTGAAGACAAGAGGTGATAATGTTACTGACCAGGGCTCTTGCCTCCTTAATCAATAGAAATTGGTAAGAGGCCGGACAAGACATTCAGGCAAAGTTTTATTGGGAACCCTGCTACAGAAGGAGGAAGTCAAAACAAGTAAGAGTTTCCCTTGTTTGCTCCTCAAGGAGGAGTGAGCTGGTGCCTTGTATGGGGTGAGGGCAGGGGCAGGTTCAGGGGTCTGTCTGGGGGGATGGCTTAGGTGGTTTGCCCACCCACTTGGTGGTATTGTGTGCAGGGGACCTATGCAGTACCCTACATTTGCTCACTGCTCTTCAGAAGTGGAAGTTGGGTTTGGGGGCTTTTTTTAATCTCATTTTTCCATAGTTGACCCCAGTCCCTTTTAGTTTCTTGGTATTTTGTGGCTTAAGGAGATGTTTGTCCAGGTGCAAACCCTGCAGCAAAGGGTCCCGGGTCTCAGGTCTCAGGAAGAGACGTTGAAAGGTGATGGGATTGGTGGATTAAAGCTCTTGTTGTAGCTGAAAAATTGTGGGGATTAGGAAATGAGGGGAAGTGAGCTGGAAAAATAGGAAATGGTGGATGGAAACTGGGAGGCAGGAGGCTGCTGTGATTGGCTGGTCTGGGAGCCAAAGACAGGGGAAGATACAGAGCAGGGGTAAAACAGAGAACCAGGTCCTCAGGAGTCAAAGACAGGCAATGGAGGGGCCTCTGTGTTGGAAGGAATCACCCAGAAACATTATAGAAAACTCGGGAATAAGGCACACGTGGTGACGTGTCTCTTCAATGTCACGGTGGAACACGTCTTACAAGCCTATTTTGGATCACCAGATTATCTAGGAGAACGTACCTGTGTTTGACTTTACTATTTGCTATTTGATTAGAACCCAGACACTGTAAAGTTACACATTAACTTGTACATTTCTGTGCAAGAGATAATCCCGCAGATTATTAGCACTATGGCTTGTGGAACAGGAACCAGTCTTGTATCTACCCTAGCAATGCTACCTCACCTTGTTTTCAAAATGTTTATAAACAGTCAGATCCTCAAAGTGCCCTTGCAATCAGCTTTATCATATTGGTTTTTTCATTTTTGATGTGTTTATTCTATATTTTCATGAGAGCAGTGTTTTTCACTCTATAAAGAATTATAATTGAAAGGATATTAAAATCATCAACAATTTCATTGGGAGCCATGATGGAGAGAGTAACTGTTCAGAGGTAGGAGTCTTTAACTAAGTAATCAAGTTGAAATGAGGTCATTAGGGTGGGCCCTAACCCAACATGACTGGTGTTCTTACAAGAAGAGGAAATTCAGACACAGACATAGGGAGAACCCAGCCGTCTACAAGCCAAGGAGTGACCACAGAGGAAACCCACCCTACGAACACCTTGACCTCAAACTCTACCTTCCAGACCACAAGGAAATAAATTTCCTCTTGTTTAAGCCATTCATCCTTTGGGGCTTTGCTATAGCAGTCTCAGTAAACCAGGGACTCCCTGGTGCGGCCACTCCCCTCTTTCTACCCTCTGTCAGGACAATCACCATGAGGATTTGGGGAGGGGATTTCTTTTTTTTTTTTAACTTTTTGTTTTGTAAAGGATATAGCTGATTAACACTGTTGTGATAGTTTCAGGTGAACAGTGAAGGGATTCAGCCATACATACACATGTATCCATTCTCCCCCAAACACCCCCGAGGAGGGGACTTCTATTTATGGTGTATTTTATCAAATGAGCTAAATTTCATAGGTACAAAAGGAAAAGATACAGTCTTTTTTCCCATCTTTCACCATGAAAGTCATCTTGAGGATTACTTCCTACGTGTCCTTACATGAAATCTCAAGCAGACCTCAAAGCTTTTCCAAGCCCTTCTGTCCCATAAACAATTTCAGTTCAGCAGGTAAAATAGTACTGGTGGTATAAATCAGAACAAAGTTCATTGACAGGTAGAATCTTTCCCCTTGCAAAGCCAGCAGTGAGGGAGGGGTGGGCAGTGGGCTTTCTTTCCGCTTCTGCTCCTGACTTTTCATCCCTCCTCCTTCCCCCAGGCCCTGGCTCTGATCATTTCCAGGGCTGGGCCGGTAGTGAAAGGATGTGAGTATGGACCATTTCATATGCAGTTATACTATGGCACTGGGCTCCCCAGGTAGTAGGCATGTGGGGTCCCCCCTTTCCTGGCTGGGAGCCCTACCCTACAGTGCTTCATGCAAGCCACCTGCTGTGCTTCTGGATCCCGCTGCTCCCTGGAGCCCTTCACCCTTCCAGGAGAACTCCCTCTGAAAGCAGCTTCTTTTCAAGATGTCCCCACACCATCTCCTTCCTACAGATCCAGTGGACTCATGGGAAAAACACAGGTGTGTTTGTCATGCTGTTGATGGAAATAAATACATTCCAGGGAAACCGTCTTTCGGGCCCTGTTGGGCTTAGACTATGGCTCCTTGTGATTAACTAATGGAGAGAGTCAAATATCAGGCCTCCAAACCCCAGGGGCCACGTCAAGGCCTCCTCCTGAAGACTCCCTCTATCACTCGCCTTGATTTGAGGGGTCGTGTTCCCTCCCATCCCCAAGCTGGGGACCTGCCTCAGCACCACTCTTCTCTGTAAAGACCCCTCTCAGCTCTGTGTTCCTTGTCTTTCCTAAGCTGATGTCTGTTTTTCCCTCATGCAGTTTGCAGGGATGCTTGGCATCAATTCCACCATCACAGGCCTCCAAGGCAGGACAGTCCAATTTTAATGTCCTTTCACCATAAAGCCTGTGCCATGGGCCTGAATGTAGGTGTCCAATCCATTGATCCAATTTGTATCATGGCTTCTCAGAGCCCACTGGCCGGGCCATCCTCTTGGGATACAATTTTTGTAACTGCCATTTCTCCAGGTTTCAAGTCTGTGAATTTGAGTGGACAAACATCACCAGGAATAACCCGGGTCTCACTGACTCATGTCTCCACTTGAGAAACATCTCTATCTCTGAAGAGTCCCCTCAGATATTTGTGAGGGCTTCCCAGGTGGTGCTAGTGGTAAAGAATCTGCCTGCCAGTACAGGAGACTTAAGAGACATGGGTTCAAGACACGGGTTCAATCCCTGGGTCAGGAAGATCCTTTGGAGGAAGAAATGGCAACTCACTCTAGTATCCTTGCCTGGAAAATTCCATGGACAGAGGAGCCTGGCGTGCTACAGTCCATGGGGTCAGAAAGAGTCAGACACAACTGACTGTCTGAGCTTATCATAGCATAGACAGTTCATGCTGGGGAAGGAAAATTCCTGTGGGCATTTACCTGGTGGTGTGTTTTACACCCAGCACACCTGCTAACCACACAGCCAGGGATGCCACACTCTGTCCTGTGAACTCCAGCAGCGTGGCTTGTGTCCAGGGTCTCTGTGACCTTTTTGCCCACACATCCCCTCTCACACACTTGTTGTAGAATATGGTCACGAGTTTGAAACCTCCCTCAATTTGAGGAGGGGAAAGTTTGGTGGAACCCTGATATTTTCTCACCACTCTCTGCTTAGGCTCTTGGTCACTCTGGATCAACCTGGCCCAACCACAGCAGGGAGGTGTTGTGGAAGGAGCAGAGACTGAAGCAGAAAACATTCAAGGGACACTTAGGACCAGCAGGGGACCTCCGTGTGTGCCCTCGAGGCTGTGCCCCAGGGCTCACCTCACCCATCCTCACCTTAGCTCTGCCCTGGGACAGTCTCATGAAGGTGCTGCGGGAGCCATCCTGAATGAGGAACTCAGAGAGATGGGAGATGCAGCCTGCTGGCCGGAGTGGGAGGCAGGCGGTCAGGTCCCCACTAGGGACTCTGAATCCAGCTCTGTGCCAGGCAGCCAGCGTGACTTTCTCCAAACATCCAATCTCAGTGTCCTGCCATCCTGGACCTGTCACAGCATGTAGGCGCGAGGAAACCACATGAAAAGAAATTCCCTTTGCCCAGGCTGGGCTGGGCTGACTTGTTTGTTTGTTTTGTGTGTTGTTTTCTTTTCATGCTTTTCAGGATCAAAGCCCTGGGCTGGACTTTTTTTTTTCTTGGTGCAGTGGTGAGAAATATAGTCTCCAAGCAAAGGTCACTGGACCAGACTTTTGGATTTAGTGAGAGGAGAGGCTATAATTTTTCTTTCTGGCAGCCTCGGGCCCCTGGAGGAAATTACCAAAGACACATTGTGCCTCCCTGGTGCCCAGGCCAACAACAAGGAGATAGAACGAATAGAGAGTGAGACTGCACCGAATGAGAGGCAGAGCTGTTTTGCCCAAACAAGGGCAAAACAACTTCCAGGGCCAAGCAGAATCATCAGGGCACAGAATCAATGGGGCTGGAATTTCTAACCTTATTCATAGAATATTCTCTTGTAACCAAATGCTAATAATTGCCTCTATGTGAAAGTTCTCCAAGGAAATGTGCTTCAGCAAATTGATCAGGGCCATGTTGCCATCTCGTGCAGCCTTGAGCAGGGACCCAGCCCCTGCCATGGAGATCTTGGTCCCCAGACCATCCCCAGGCTCCTGGGCTAGTCTAGATATAGCTGGGGTGGCCTGGGCTGAGATTTGAGTAGCTGTTCCCTGGTGAGAAGTCAGGGCCTAGGCAGTGGACTGAAGAAATATCACCCGGGCTCCCACAGCTGAGCCTCCTGGGCAGGAAAACTGTGGAGAGCAGCACAGGGTCCATGGAGGCCTGCTGCCCTCCTGCAGTGGGCACTGGTGTGGGCACAGGTGGAAACAGACAGCCTCGGAAACAAAGAGTAGTCATGGTGCCTCTTTGCGGGGGAAGATACCAGGCCACCTGGGCCCCCAAGATCCAGTGACAGCATCTGCTACCATGAGAAGATGATGCCCAGGGTCCGCTCTTACCCGATTTACAGGCTAGAAGCAGATCCGATGCCATCAGGATGGTTGAGGTGGTTTTCACAATGACTTCCCAGCCCCCAGCATCTGCACAGGCTGGGAATATTCTCACGCCGGCAGCTGGGAAGGACTTTCAGAGGCTCCCAGCCACCCCTGGAGGCCTCTCCCAGGTGCCAGGGAGCAGAAAACTGTCCTCTTTCCTGACAGGACACTGCTTTCCTTCCCATTACCCATCCAGTATTGACGCCAGCTTCCCAGTGATGAAACCCAGGCCATGGGGACTTCACGCCCTCCTGGCAGTGGCTCCCATGAAGTTGTGTGTTGGACTGGAAAGAGCAAAAGCCTGGAAGCTGGGATCTCAAGGTCTTGGCCACAAGCCAGCACTTCGTGCCTCAGAGCCTTGGGTGTGTCCCCCAGCCCTGAGCAGCTGGGGGATGTCACTTGCAGTTTCATATCTGATAATGAAGGTAAAGGGAGGGGCTCCGGTTGACAGCCCAGGTGTCTGCATACACCCTTTACATTGGGAGCACTGGGCCCACCTGCGGTAGTTTGCTTGCTTTGGCCCAAGGGCCATGATTTGGGACATGAGTTACCACATCTTAACAGTTCTTCAATTCCAAAGGGAAATCCTCCTGATATAGTTGCCATTGGTAACAGTAGGGCTTCCCTACTGGTAAAGAATCCACCTGCAGTGCAGGAGACGAGGCTTGATCCCTGGGGTGGGAAGATCCCCTAGAGAAAGAAATGGCAACCCACTCCCAAGTATTCTTGCCTGGGAAATCCCATGGACAGAGGAGCCTGGCAGGCTACCGTCCATGGGGCTGCAAAAGAGTCAGACGTGACTTAGCAACTAAACAACAGCAATATTCACTGTGGACCATGGGTCCTGGGAAGCCAGGGCTTCTGTGAATGCCTAGGAGTTTCCCATTTTCACAGCTTGCCACTCCCACTGTTGGATTGGATGGCCACAGCTCCCCCTCCCCAACCCAGGGTTCTGGAGCTTATTCAACAAGAAGGGTGATAAAAATAGCTGGGCAACTTGACTCTTGAAAGAAAATGCTCTGTTATCCCCTATTGCTCTCTCAATGATGCTGAGCTTCTGGATGGAGGGCATTTGTATAATCCAATCAGCCCCATGTGACAGATACAAAAATACCACCCTGAGATGTGCTCAAGATCATGGGCCAAGCTCCTGGGAACCTCTGGCCAAAGGCCAACTGCCCATCTTCTGGTTCACAGCTCTTTCTCCTCCCTATCCCCACACCCGTCCATCAACCAGAGGCTTTGCCTTCAGAACATCAAATATACAGACCTCCCCAAACACCCAGAAGATGGAAGAGATTTTTCACTTTTTTTCCACTCGTGTCTAACATGCTGGGAAGTCACAGCCAGAGAATGAGTATCATGAAATGCTCAGTTTCTCTTCTCAAACAAACATGTATATTTGTGCACATGTGATGCGAAATTGAAGTTCAGAACTGAAGCATCTCCTGGACTATATTAATGTCTTACTGCTGCTGCTGCTAAGTCGCTTCAGTCATGTCTGACTCTGTGCGACCCCATAGACGGCAGCCCACCAGGCTCCCCCGTCCCTGGGATCCTCCAGGCAAGAATACTGGAAAGGGCTGCCATTTCCTTCTCCAGTGCATGAAAGTGAAAAGTGAAAGTGAAGTCGCCCAGTCGTGTCCGACTCCTAGCGACCCCATGGACTGTAACCTACCAGGCTCCTCCGTCCATGGAATTTGCCAGGCAAGAGTACTGGAGTGGGTTGCCATTGCCTTCTCCAATATTAATGTCTTAGAGCCTGATATTCTGCTCTTATCACTACAAGCCTCTTTCTCCCCTAATTACAGAACTTTAAAAGTCAAGGAGTTAAAAAAAAGTGAGGGGGTAGGGAGGAGTATCTTAGTGATCAAGAATGAATAAAGCCTGGATTTCCCTGGCAGTCCAGTGGATAAGAATCCACCTGCCAACGCAGGGGACACGGGTTCCATCCCCAGTCCCGGAAGATTCCACATGCCTCGGAGCAACAAAGCCTGTGTGCCATGATTACTGAAGTCCATGCACCCAAGAGCCGGTGCTCTGCACAAGAAAAGACACCACAATGAGAAGCCCATGCCCCACACCTAGAGAGTAGCCCCAGCTCAACACAAACAGAGAAGCCCACATAGCAACAAAGACTTGGAAGCAGCCAAAAAAAAAAAAAAGAATAAATAAAGTTGAAGGGGAAGAATAATAAAGAATGTGTATGGGGGGTGTTGATGTCACCACCTTCAGATAAATGAGGTGTCCCAATAGTAGCAGGATGGGGACACAGTGACCGTCTACCCGTATTACATGATGGCAACTGCAGGCCTCGGAAGGTCAGGCCTCCAGGGGCTACAGCTCTTCCCTGAAGCTCTCCCAGACTTCAGGAGTACAAGTGTCCCTAGGATTCTCCCTATATCCCAGTTTTTTGCGGGGAACATCCAATGGACCATTCATGTATAGGTGATCATTTCCAGAGCATTAGGTAGAGAAAAACAAATGAACTCCTTGCAGAAATTGGTTTTCATATCTCTGGAGTCTAGCCTAATAGATGCAGTTGGATGTGTCTCACTTTTCTTTTCATCTGCAGTTAAAATTCCTCACTGTCTCCCAAGCAGGACACACAAAGAGATGCGAGAGTTTATCTCACCCTCTATGAAGACCGGCACTCCCAGGGTTTCTCTTCAGCCTATCACAACTCAATCCTGTTTTCCTGAATGGCTTGTTTAACTTTCGGAGGGTATCAGATGTGCTGTGGTGTAAATAATATTTGAACAAGAGGGAGATTATTAAGTTGCCAACTAAAAAGGCACTTTACAGATACCCCATTACCCTGTTTAAATACCCTGAGCATTAGTGCGCTGGAAACCTCTTCATATTAAGTAATCATTTTAAAACAACACACATTGTTCCGCAGGAGGCACCCGATTCCAGCTCAACATTTAGCACTTAAAAGAGTTTAGAGACTCCAGACAGCCTTATCAGCTCTCAGACGGGGGCACTAAGCCTCAGGTGGGCTTCTGCCTGCAAACCACAGGGTAGAGCTCTGATGAACACAGGCTCCAGTTAAGTGCTTAAAGTATTAAGAGAATCTAAAAACAAAGTGCACACCATTAGCCAAATTGGTGCTGGCTTTTGATGATCTACAGTGGGTATTTGCGGCTTGGTCTTTGTCAAAAGTTTTTAAAAGCGAAGTGGGTGGGGGTGGAAATGACATGCTTGTAACTCTTCTGCCAGGATACAATAGAGTAAGAAGGAACCGTTAATGGTCTGAACCAGTGAGTGTTTCTGAACACCTGATTTTCCCCTTTAAACCCAATTAGCTATAAGAGACCACCAGAAAGGGGGGACCCGGGAGAAACAGTTCTAATGTGAAGAAATTGCTGGCCTGTATTCATCAGACAGTCAGAAAATGCAACTTGAAAAAGCACTAGATGAGAAAGTGGCTTTTTTCCCATTTAAAACTATAAAAGCCAAACTTTGATCTCCTATGAGAAGAGTGGATGGAAATTTAAATATTTTTACTTTCTCTTGACTTAGAAAATTATTTAGATGGAAGAAAAAGTAGTTCTCCATTAGACCCAATTCTTTTGAAAGTACTTTTGCTACTTTTGCTCCCACTGGCTTAATTTTAGCCTCATAAGAGCCCCATGGTGAACTGGGTACAACTGTGTCCATTTTACAGATTGGAAAATAAAGAGAAACCAGTTCTGCAAATGCTTTCTGAAGGCTCAGTTTCAAACTTATTTTGGTCAGTGGCTCCAGGAATAAGTAGCTCTAGGATGAAAACTCAGGCCACCTGGATCCTTGAAGAACTTCAAAAATTCAAATCCAAACCAAAACCAACATTGGAGCCTATCTATGGAGAGATACGCTTTCCCTTGGTGATCATGTGGAGCCCCACCATCCCCTCACTCACCTAGGAAAGAAGGTCACTCTTGATGCCTTTGTTCAGATCTCAAGTCAAAGTTCTGGAATCAGAGAACCTTCCCTTAATCCCTGAGACCTTCAGCAAATGGAACTGATCTTCAGTGCTTCCCTTGAGAAAACCTCTGTGCAGAATGAAGATTAATTATGACATGAGTACAAAAGGCACAGATTGTGGGCTTGATTAAGAATTGTTTGTCCTCAGGCCATTTGGGATGTGCTTGGTTGCCCTTGGATTGTGTGTATTCTAGGAGAGAGACCCTAAGCGGCAGTCACCAACACTTCTGGCACCAGGGAGCTTTTCCGTGGAAGACAGTTTTTTCATGGACAGGGGACTGGGATGCTTTAGGAGCATGATTATTGTACAATAATGTCTGTTATTTATGTCTGTTATTACTACCTCAACTCCACCTCAGATCATCAGGCATTAGATTCCAGACATTGAGGAAGGACTCTTGCCTTAGAAGGTAAGGCATGGTTACCTTGTGCTCCGAAACTATTATTGACAGAAATTCCATCTCTCTCTTTTTTTTTAATTGAAGTACAATTGGTTAACAATATTGTGTTAGTTTCAGGTGTACAGCAAAGTGATTTGATTATACATACGTATGTACAGATTTTTTTTTAAATTCTTTTCCATTATAGGTTATTACAAGATATTGCACCTAGTTCTCTGCACTATACAATAAATTCTTGTTGCTTATCTTATTTTTACATATGGTAGTGTACATCTGTTAATCCCATAGTCCTAATTTATCTTCTGCCACTCCTTTCCCCTTTGGTATCCATAAGTTTGTTTTCTATGTCTGTGAGTTTGTTTCTGTTTTGTAAATAAGTTCAATCATACTATTTTTTAAATTTCACATACAAGTCATAACATAGAGTATTTGTCATTCTGTGTATGACTTATTTCACTAAACACAATAACCTCCAGGTCCTTTCTTGCTGTTAAAAAATAAATGACAGAATTTCATTCTTTATCATGGCCGAGTAGTATTCCATTGTGTATATATGTACCACATCTTCTTTATCCATTCACCTGTTGATGGGCACTTAGGATGTTTCCATGTCTTGGCTACTGTAAACAGGGCTGTTATGAACATTGGGATGCATGTGTCTTTTTTAATTAGAGCAATGGAAACCCCATCTGTTATTTGGAGGGGCAGTCATGATACACCCCCTCTTTTCTGACTGGCCCATGTGGCATGGGTTCAGTCAACATCTTCCAGATATTCCCGTGACTTTTCCACAACACTGTACTTCCATCACAAGAGATAATATGAAGATTTTTCCTCTCAAGTCTGGCCTTATATTCAGTTCAGTTCAGTCGCTCAGTTGTGTCCGAGTCTTTGTGACCCCATGAATCACAGCACACCTGGCCTCCCTGTCCATCACCAACTCCCAGAGTTCACTCAGACTCACGTCCATCGAGTTGGTGATGCCATCCAGCCATCTCATCCTCTGTCATCCCCTTTTCCTCCTGCCCCCAATCCCTCCCAGCATCAGAGTCTTTTCCAGTGAGTCAGCTCTTCGCATGAGGTGGCCAAAGTATTGGAGTTTCAGCTTTAGCATCATTCCTTCCAAAGAACACCCAGGACTGATCTCCTTTAGAATGGACTGGGTGGATCTCCTTGCAGTCCAAGGGACTCTCAAGAGTCTTCTCCAACACCACAGTTCAAAAGCATCAATTCTTCAGCGCTCGGCTTTCTTCACAGTCCAACTCTCACATCCATACATGACTACTGGAAAAACCATAGCCTTCAGTAGATGGACCTTTGTTGGCAAAGTAATGTCTCTGCTTTTCAATATGCTATCTAGGTTGGTCATAACTTTCCTTATATTACAAACAATCAAATTTAAATCAATATGCTATACTTAGGTTTTACCCTTTATTGCTGAGTTAATCTAGTCTTCAATGTAGAAGTTAGTTTATCTAATATCTTTTCATTTTCATTTCTCAAGCCATGCCATAATAAAGATACTCTTGTAAGTGCTGCCCCAAAGACTCAGCTCCATTTTGACCACTAACCCAACAAATATTTCCTGAGTGCCTATTAATATAATGTTTCAGCAGGTATTCTGCTCAATACTGGGAAGAAAACTGTGAACAAGACTGTAGTTCCTGCTTTCGGAGAGACTGCTTGCATTCTAGAGTGGGAAACAATTAAAGGGACAAAATAAATACAGGCTCTGATCTGTCATGAAGAAAAAAGTATAGAATTGAGGGGGGACTAATTAAGATTCTGGGCTTCCCTGGTGGCCCAGATTGTAAAGAATCTGCCTGTGATTCTGGAGACTTGGGTTCAATACCAGGATTTGGAAGATCCCTTGGAGAAGAGAATGGCAGCCCTCTCCAGTATTCTTGCCTGGAGAAATCCATGGACAGAGGGCTCTGGCCTTGGGCTGTAGTCCATGGGGTTGCAAAGAGTTGGACACAACTAAGCGATTAACACTTTTCTTTTCTTTTCTTTTTTTTTCAGTTAAGATTTCACAAGCAGTAAATGCCTCTGTTATGGGAGACACTCAAGGCAAATCCCTACAAGAGATCCAGCAAAGCTCCCTTGTCCAACCAAGCCCGGGTCTGATATATATCTCAAGCAATTGGCTTCAAATAGAGTTGCCTTAATCCAGCAAGGATTTAGCTATTATTTCAACTTTTTGCACACACACCCACAGAACTTTTAAATACACATGATTCTCTGTGAAGTCATGAAATGGTGTTCCTCCGAGATGATATTTTATAATGCGAGACAAATGTCAGTGAGAGCCCAGGGCTGCTGAAGTTCAGATCTTTCCAAAAAGCCATTTCTGGAAAACATAAATCACCCATTCACTTTCATGATGGATGTTAACGTGGCAAAGGTCCATTCTTTACCTCACGCTCAATAATTCTTAGCCGCGTCTTCACCGCCCTTAGGTTTTCTGTAACTCCGGGCAGGTTTCAGAGACTCTGGAAAGTGCCCTAAATCACAGGGATACTCCTTCCATGCTTAGAAATGATTTGTCAGGGACTTCCCCCCAGGTGGACAGGCCGTGGGAGCAGGGATCTCCCAGCTCCCTGTGGCTCTGAGAAAGAAGCCAGAAAGAAATCCCCCCGAAGCGGTTTTCCTGAATTGGATTCTATCTGATAGACTCGCTGGGTTGGGGAGGGGGTGTCCTCAGATTACAGATAAGACTGCAGAGCTGAATCTGACAAGCAGGGGTTTCCAAGAGCTCTCCAAGGGCTCTGCTGTGAGACAAGGCAGCTATTTGTCCATCCAGACAGTGAGTGAAGGAAAGAGCCAATAAAAATTATATTACTAGGGCGTCTTCTTGTCTTCTTTCATTGCTATTAGTCCATTTATTCCATGGAAATTGTTACCTTTGGGGTGATTATGCACACACCCTGACATAATGATGGCCACACCTACCCATGAAATATTATCCCTTTGTATGTGTACTCTGAAAAGACCAGCCAAGTCTGTGGAAGGTCTTTGCGTATGAAGAAGCCGATATCTTTGGGAATTTTAAAATTATTTGACTTTTCCATGGAGAGAAGAGAAACTTGTCTTCTGTGCTTTGACGTCGTATAAAACGAAAAGATACAGCTAATTTTGTTACCATATTAGATTATCCGGGGATTGTTTATTTTCCATTGCCTCTCCAGACAAGTCAAAAAGAATCTGGAATCCTGGTTTGCATTGAGTGTGTCCGTTTTCAATTTCTAAACTCCCCACAGCCTATGAATGATGTCTTTGCAGAGTGCACGGGAAGTGGTCAGTGGATTTTGCCCTAAATGGACTTACAACATTCCAAACAAGGATTGCAATCTTTCCCAGGGCTGTTCTTCTTATTCAGTGTTTGTGACATCATCAAAGACCTGGGCTTGTGACTGGATTCTCAGCTCACTGGCCCCAAAACGATACCAACCCCAGTTCTTACAACACACGTAGAGTTAAGTTTTAATGAGCTTGTCCTAGTGCCATATCTAAGCCTGGAATCAAGTTTGACATTCAAAACAAAGTTTAAGTCACCACAACCCCCTATAGCATGACTAAGACCATTAAAAGTTGCACCAGGATTTCTGTCGCCACAAAGGGCAGACAAGTTCTCTAGATCTCATTTTTTCAGACAATATACTGGTAGCATGGTAACTGGAACATGGTTTATTTGGCCAGAGGTGGTGAAGGACTGAGTCATATCTTCAGCAAAAAAAAAGAAAAAGAAACAACCCTCAGGAAAGGCTGGTTCAAGGAACCTGACACTTGACAACCTTTCAACTCTGGGGTCATGTCTGCTGAGACCTCAGAGGCAAATGGGGGCATGAACAGATCCACATCTCCAGTGATGTTGAAACACCGCAGGGCTACATGGTAGCAGGATTTAATCAAAGCCGGGATTACCCCTTGAGGAACTAGAGGGAGCCCGAGGCTTTAAAGCTGAGAAATGTGTTTCTCTTTTTCCCTGGTTCTTAGCAACCTCATCTGTACATTCTAGATGATAAAAAATGTCTGCCCTACAAAGGAGTTGGAGTCATAAGATCAGATTTTCCCTGTTATTAGATCCTCTCCTCCCTCTCCCCTTTGCTCCTTCCTTCTTCCCTTCGTTCCTTCTTTCCATCCCCATCACCATTTGGAGAACAGTGTTTTGGAAATAGATTCTTTTAAAGCATCTTCTAAGGCTAGAAAGCAGATGAATTCTTTAGAAAATGTTATTAAATAACACATCTGTATTACATATATGCATATATTTATAACAGGTATGAATAACTTTGCTAAAAGTTTTTAATTTCCCCTTCCTGACATTTCTGCCATGTGGATATTATAATCATCACATTTTACGATGAGAAAACTGAGGTTCAAACAAGTGCATCCACTTGCCAGAAGTCTTACCTGGGGTCACTGCTGGATCTGGGACTTGAAGCCAGGCTCATCTCATTTTCAACATTATATCCTCTCTAGAGGGCTTCCCTGGTAGCTTAGCTGGTAAAGAATCCACCTGCAATGCAGGAGGCCCCAGTTCAATCCCTGGGTCAGGAAGATCCCTAGAGAAGGGATAGGCTACCCATTCCAGTATTCTTGGCTTTCCCTGGTAGCTCAGATGGTAGAGAACCCACCTTCAATACGGGAGGCTGAGGTTTGATCCCTGGGTTAGAAAGATTCTCTGGAGGAGGGCATGGCAACCCACTCCAGTATCCTTGCTTGGAGAATTCCCATGGACAGAGAATCCTGGCAGGCTACAGTCCATGAGGTTGCAAAGAGTCAGACATGACTGAGCAACTAAGCACAGTATAGCATCCTCTTTAGAGGCCCAAATTCCAACTAGAGGCAGTAGACTGTGTATTCTCATCAAAATCTAAAAGAGAAGGAAAGTCAGATGGCACAGGTCAGTGGTTGCCACAGGTACCTGCATCTAAGAGAAACATGAAGTGAAGTGTTAGTCCCTCAGTTCTGTCCGACTCTTTGTGACCCCATGGACTCCAGCCCACCAGGCTCCTCTGTCCATGGGATTTTCCAGGCAAGAATAAAGGAGAGGGTTGCTGCTCCCTTCTCCAGGGGATCTTCCCAACCCAGTGATCAAACCCGGGTCTCCTGCATTGCAGGCAGATTCTTTACCATCTAAGACACCAGGGAAGCCCTGCTGAATGAAGAGTCTGGAGAGTCTGACTCAGCAGTTCTAAGGCAGTGCCTGGGGATCTGCATGTTGGCAAACACCTCAGAGGGTTTAAGTGGTCCAAGGTTCACAACCAGGGAAATGGAATTGGAGTCTGTCTGTTGAAGTTTCCCTTCATCTTGCCTCCATGACACAAAACCTGGACCCACCAGGTAACAACTTGCTCCCTGGGAATGATGCTGAGCTGAGCAAAGACAGGAGCCCGGGAGCTGAGTTCTCTAAATGTCTGAGCACTCGTGCATCACGGGTACCGCTGAAGCCACGGGGCCACCTCTGTGCCCCTGCAGGCATCTTGTTCAGGGCACAACCACTATGCAGAGCTGTAAGTATCTACTCACCCACCGTCAGCATCAGTAACTGAGGACCAACTGAAGAGTATAACCAGGTTCAGTCTATCTTCAACTTTCGTCTTTTCTTTTTTTCCTAGAAAATGTTGGGGGAGATGTTGATTCACTCACTTGAACTCCCAAAGCTCTGGCTGAGAACAAGGCTCTCATCGATTTCAGAAAATCTGGAACCTTACTGACTTCACCTCTGAATCCAAGATATCAAGGGACCTTTCTGGAGAGGGCTTCAGCTGATTTACCTACAATCAACTGACAGCCCAGACCATTCTCTCAGACAGAATCTGTTTTAAATCTCAAGTGCGGACTTCCCTGGTGGTCCAGCAGAGACGTATCTGCCTGCCAATGCAGGGGACATGGGTTTGCTTCATGGTCCGGGAAGATTCCACATGCTACGGGACAACTAAGTCTGCACCACAAGTCCTAAGCCTGCGTGCCTAGTCTGTGCTCCACACCAAGAGGAGCCACTGCAATGAGAAGCCCATGCACCACAACTACAGAGAAGCCCCTGCATGCTACAACTAGAGAAAGCCCTCGCACAGCAATGAAGACCCAGCACAGCCATAAATAAAGAAATCTTTTAAAAATTAAAAATAAATCTCAGGTGTTTTCTGGAGGAGGAGCTGAACTCAGGCTGTGAGGACAGTGGTCCTCCAAATGTGGCCACATCAGGATCCCTTGGGTGCCCTTTCAAACAGACACTGCAGAGTCAGACTCAGTAGGTCTGGAGTGGAGCCCAGGAACCTACATTTTTCACAGTTTCCCAGATGAGGCTGATGCCACTGGTTGGAGCACAGAACTCTGAGAACCACTGCCTTGGGCATTGATTCTGCACCAAAGTCAAGACTTTAAAATTTCACAGCTATAAGGAAATATAACTTCTTTGCCTCAGTTCCACCCTAGGGAGAAAGGGATTACCCCAGATGCTGACTGCAGCCTTGAAATGAAAAAACACTTGCTTCTCAGAAGAAAAGCTATGACAAACCTAGACAGCATATTATAAAGCAGAGACATTACTTTGCCAACAAAGATCCATCTAGTCAAAGCTATGGTTTTTCCAGTAGTCAGGTATGGATATGAGAATTGGACTATAAAGAAAACTGAGTGCCGAAGAATTGATGCTTTTGAACTATGGTGCTGGGGAAGACTCTCGAGAGTCCCTTGGACTGCAAGGAGATCCAACCAGTCCACCCTAAAGGAAATCAGTCCTGACTATTCATTGGAAGGACTATTGCTGAAGCTGAAGAGGCTCCAATGCTTCAGCCAGCTGATGTGAAAACTGACTCGTTTGAAAAGACCCTGATGCTGGGAAAGATTGAAGACAGGAAAAGGTGACAGCAGAGGATGAGATGGTTGGATGGCATCACCAACCTGATGAAAATGAGTTTGAGCAAATGAGTTTGAGCAAGCTCCAGGAGTTAGTGATGGACAGTGAAGCCTGGCATGCTGCAGTCCATGGAGTCACAAAGAGTCGGATATGACTGAGGGACTAAACTGAACTGAACTGAGTTCACTTCTGTTAACCACGTTTCTACAAAAAGTTGTTGAAGGATCTACCTTATCGTTCCTAAGAGTGCTCAGATGAGAATGTTTTCAGACAATAAAAATTGGAATAAGTAAAGGGATTTCAGTTCCTAAAGGACCTTATTCATGTCACATGTTGTCCGTCACTGCAGAGATTCCAAAGACACATCAGAGATTTGTCTACATTCTGTATCTTATTGGCAGAACAACCGTGGAAGAATTCCTTCTTTTTTAAATTGAAGTATAGTTGTTTCATAATACTGTGTTAGCATCAGGTATAAAAGTGATTCAGATATATAGATAGATAGATATGTATGGTCTACCAGGTGGTGCTAGTAGTAAAGAACCTGTCTGCCAATGCAGGAGACGTAGGAGACACAGGTTCAATCCCTGGATTGGGAAGATCCCCTGGAAGAGGGCACAGCAACCCACACCAGTATTCTTTCCTGGAGAATCCCATGGACAGAGGAGCCTGATGGGCTACAGTCCATAGGATTGCACGGAATCGTACACAACTGAAGCAACTTAGCACACAGCACACACCAGACCATATGGGCTGAGAGTAAGCAGAGGTGAATTCAAAAGTGAAAACCAGAGCCTTCACTGGAAGAGGAGAAATGGAGAGGAAAGTGCAAGAAATATTTATAGCAACAGTAAAAGAATAACACTGGATGATGAAAAAGGATACAGAGATGGGGAAAGTTCAACAAAGACTGCACTTGAGGAACCCCAAACACCCTGGACTAGCAGGCTTCCATTCCTCTAGTATTATTGTGAGCCGAAAGATTTAGGCTTTGGTAAATGTGAGTTATTTTTGTCCTAAAATTTCAGTGCTGGAGAGAGGTTAAGTAGGTGAGATGTGAAGGTCACATTTCATGGCCTTACCTTTATAGGATCAGGATCAGTTAGGCAGACTTCCTCCTGCCTTCCCTATCTTATGCAGTGAGATAGCTGTCTTTGTTTCCATAATATTTTCTCAAGGAAGATCAAATTTATGTTAGACTTCCTTGGTTACAGCTCCGGTCATGAGATCCTCCCACTTACTTAGCCTGTGACCTTAATTAAGTCATTTAAACTTTCCTGGGCCTCATATTGCTTTCCTGTAAAATGAAGAAGTTGGTTAAGTGATCTGAAAGTCTCCTGCTAAGAAAATAAATGTAGTGGGAATCCCAGCTTCAGCCTAAATTGCCTTCACTCTGGGGATTCAGACGTGACTAGCCATGTCTGGGAAACCAGGAAAACCAGCCCTGGAGAATTCTAAGGGAAGAGGGAGCCGGATAGAATCAAACAGAGTCTGTGCCTCTATCACCTGGACTTCTCTCAGAACCCAGCATCCAGTGATGCATCTGAGAATCCTTTGTAAACACAAAGAGCTGTGAACAAAAGAGATGTCTCACTAAATTGCTTTAAAAACGTATCACTCAGAACGGGGAGGGCGTCTTTCCTCTTTCCCACTCTGATGCACCATGAGCTTGGGACACTGGAAGCTCTAGAACATCTGCTCCAACTAAACACATAAATGGACACACAAAAATCCCTCTCGCTGAAAACTTGCAAGTGACATAGAAGGAGAAATGTTGTATAACATACCTTATATGTGGAATCTAAAAAGAAATGATACAAATGAACTTACAAAACAGAAAGTGACTCACAGACTTAGAGAAGGAGCTTATGCCTGGGGAAAGGGATAGTTAGGCAGTTTGGGATGGATACATACACACCGCTGTGTTTAAAATGGATAACCAACAAGGACCTGCTGTGTAGCACAGGGAGCTCTGCTCAATGTCACGTGGCAGCTTGGATGGGATGGGAGTTAGGGGGAGAATGGATACATGCATACATATGGCTGAGTCCCTTTGCTGTTCACCTAAAACTATCACCATTGTTAACAGGTTATACTTCAATATACAATAAAAATTTTTTTAAGTTTATTTAAAAACATTTTTTTAAGGAAAACTTGCAAGCAGTCTCAGTCAACAAACTTTTCAAAAAATCTTAGGCTGAGAATGTTTAGCTAAATATAATGGGTTGAAAAATACACATTTAACTCTGTTCCTTCCCAAATCACCACTTGAATAACAGAAGGGAATTTTCTTAAAGGCCCTCAGGGGAAAAATAATGGAAGAAAAGATGATAGCAACTGGATTTTGCAAGCCAAAAAGTAAAAGAATGGATGATAACCGATTTAGAGGATCAAAGAACCCTGAACCCTGAGCTCCTTCAGAGGAAATACAAAAATGACTATCTTTGCACCAAAAAGGCCCCAAGAACTAAGATATCAATGGTAGCAGATACCTCTGGAAATGGGATGAAGGTGAGACTGAATGCTTTTTGCTTGCCATTTGCTTGTATCCCATGGATACACAATTTATTTAATATTACTTATTCAATAGTTTAACACTGTACAGTTAGGGATTGCTTTTTCTTTATCTTTCTTTTTTTTTTTTTTTTTGAGGTTACAAATACTATATGGGATGTTCTGGCACATAAAAATTCTTCCTGATTCTCTAATTAT
The DNA here is from genome assembly GCF_055505025.1 of Bos grunniens. Taxonomy (NCBI): domain Eukaryota; kingdom Metazoa; phylum Chordata; class Mammalia; order Artiodactyla; family Bovidae; genus Bos; species Bos grunniens. Next base: position 47,850,511 of record NC_141177.1, on the reverse strand, counting down.
TTCCTTAGGATAAAATGCTGGGAGTGTTCTTACGTCAAAGACTGTAAGCACATTTAAGGCTTTGATGTGTGTGTGTGTGTGTGTGTGTGTATGTGTATGCTCACTTGTGGCCAACTCTTTGTGACGCCCTGGAGCCAGGATGGCCCTCTGTCCATGGGGTTTTCCAGGCAAGAATCCTGCAGTGGATTGCCATTTCCTTCTGCAGGGGATCTTCCTAGCCCAGGGATCAAACCCCTGTCAACTGAGTCTCCTGCACTGGTAGGCAGATTCTTTACCATCGAGCCACCTGGGAAGCTCTAAGGCTTTATTGAAGTGAAGTGAAATGAAAGTCGCTCAGTCATGTCTGACTCTTTGTGACCCCATGGACTATACAGTCCATGGAATTCTCCAGGCCAGAATACTGGAGTGGGTAGCCTATCTCTTCTCCAGTGGATCTTCCCGACCCAGGCATCAAACTGGGTCTCCTGCATTGCAAGAGGATTCTTTACCAACTGAGCTATTTATTGCTGCTGCTGCTAAGTCGCGTCAGTTGTGTCTGACTCTGTGCGACCCCATAGACGGCAACCCACCAGGCTCCTCCGTCCCTAGGATTCTCCAGGCAAGAACACTGGAATAGGTTGCCATTTCTTTCTCCAATGCATGAAAGTGAAAAGTGAAAGTGAAGTCGCTCAGTCTTAGGCACCACCAAATGCCCTAGAGAAAGTCTGCACATATAACAGACACACCCCCACTTCCTTACACGGATGCCAACACCAGGGGCCATAATCCTTTTCAGGCTTTGACATGCTGATACATAAAAATGGCACCACTCTCTCATCTGTATTCCATTGACTGATACGATTCAAAGCATGAAATATATGTTTTTCAGGTTTCTGTCATTTTTTGAGAATTGCTTTGCAAACCCTTAGCCCATTTGTTCCTTGGGTTATCTTTCCTTTGCTATTTTTCATTAACTCTTCAAGTTAAAAAAAAAACAACTTTTGCTTCTATGGAAAAAGATATTATTTTTCCATTTGTCTCTGAAGTTCCTTCTAACTCAAAGAAGTTACATATCTCTTTTACTCAACATGGTAAAATTCATTCTCATTTTGTTTAGGTGGAAATAACAACATTGACCAGGAGAAGAAACATTTTGTGGATGAGAAGGCAGCCTGCGCTTTCTGGAATCTGGAGTGGAGTCATGCGTCAGAGATTTAAAGGGAAGACATGAATGTACACTTGGTCCACCTCTGTGGGAGATAGAAAAGATATCCGAATGTGTAGAATTGGGGAAGGTCAAGAGGAGAAAAGAGAGAGAGGTAAGAAGGATGCCAGACAGCCATGAACAACCTTACAAAAACTTTTATAATTACCCGGCAAGAAAACTAGAACAATGAGTTAAAATGTAGGGTCTCAAGGGGAAAAAAAAAAATTAGGATCATTTTCTTAATTAAAAAAAAAATTGACTGATACACAAGCAGTGTCTTTAAGATATTCTTCAAAGAGATCTTCCTCCCTCTGGGGACCCTCTGCATTACTTGGTCAGTTTACACATTTATGCACATACCCCCAAGGCAGAAACAGACACGAGCAGGCCCTCTACACTTCCTCCCTCGTGTCAGGTAGCTGATCCACAGAATATGTTTGGACCTACCCATTTCAGCAACCCTGAAGGAATTGTTTTGTTTTGTTATGTTTTTTTAAACTTCCAATTTTACCAAGAAAACCCCAAAAATAGCTTAGAAGAACTGAACCATATACAGAATGAACTATGTACCATTTACTAAGTAACCACAGATAATATAAAGGCGTAGCAAGACCAGGCTCATTAACTATTAACTCTGCAAGAGGAGGATGGAGAAGCCTGGCCATGTTCCTTTCTTATGTCAACATCCCAGTGTTTTCACTCGTGGCTCTGCCCTCTGTCCACACCAGTCCATTCCCTCCACTGATATGAATCCCCATCATAATATTCCTCCCTTAAATTTCAGATGGTTTGTTAATTGCATGGAGTTCATAGTTCTAGGCTAAAATTAAGTCTTAAATCTAACATATTTAGATTCAGTATCATTTGGCTAATATTCTTTCCATTTGCCACTCAAATGCTGAAATTCTAGAGATCTCCTTTATTTAAAAGCAAATGTATTCTGCCTCCTAAAATAAAGCAACATTCTCTGTACTAAATAAATATTTTATTAATAATTTAATATTGACATATAATATAATGATGGGTTTCCCTGGTAGCTCAGTTGGTAAAGAATCCACCTGCTATTCAGGAGACTCCAGTTTGATTCCTGGGTCAGGAAGATCCACTGGAAAAGGGATAGGTTACCCACTCTAGTATTCTTGGGCTTCCCTTGTGGCTCAGATGGTAAAGAATCCACCTGCAGTGTGGGAGACCTGAGTTTGATCCCTGGGTTGGAAAGGCCCCCTGGAGAAGAGAAAGGCTACTCACTCCAGTATTCTGGCCTAGAGAATTCCATAGATTGTACAGTCCATTGAATTGCAAGGAGTTGAACATGACTGAGCGGCTTTCACTATATTAAAGTATGATATTTAAAGATATTTTCTATTTTATATAAAATAGTATGTATTATATATTAAAATAGTATTGATTAATGTAATAATATATTATATAATATTAATAATATTTTATTTTCTAAAATAAATTAATAGAAAAAGTAGATTCATGTCACCACAATTCAGCTTATAGTCATGAGTGAATGTGGGGGACATATTTGCTCTATATAGAATGAATACATTGTGACCTGGACTCCAGCCGAAGTCAGATGTAAATCCAGAGGTGAAGGATTATGGAAAACCCAAGGTAGGGCAGATTTTAATCCACTTTTACCTTTTTTTATGATCCTTGTGTGTGTGTGGGTGTGTGTGCTTAGCTGCTCAGTCATGGTTGACTCTTTGCTACATTTTGGACTGTAGCCCGCCAGGGTCCTCTGTCCATGGGATTCTCCAGGCAAGAATATTGAAGCGAGTTGCCATTTCTTTTTCCAGGAGATCTCCTCAATCCAGAGAGCAAATTCATGTTTCCTGTGTCTCCTGCATTGGAGGCAGATTCTTTACCTGCTGATCCATCTTTGATTTGTTGTTGACTTTGAAGTCTCTACTCTTGGCTCCCTTCCAATATGCATCCTAGGAGTTGTTTCTCAATAACAGAACCTCATTTTGCCCACTCTCCTGCAAAAGTGGTTGAGTCCTTCAGAAAGGCGGGAGTCTTCCTCAGCCTCCAAGGGTGAAGTTGACTAATCTCAGTGAATAAAGTTGTTCTCAACCTTCTTGACACTGAAGTCCTTCCAAACAATGAGACCAGAGGGGATGTCTGCTGAAGGGCATCTGTCAAAGGACTTCAACAAGACCCTGTTGCAGTGCTTGTGATTCTCACACTAGGGGGCCATGGCAATCATGGGCTCCCAGCCCAGGGAACTGGACCAGGCATCTGGTCCTTGTTGACAGTGTTGAGACATACAGACTTTGAGTTTTGTGAGAGAAATGGCCTTATAATTTTAGATACGTTTCACTGGGCTTCCTGTTGCTTTCAGCTGCAAGTATTCTGCTACAATTCATGTTTAATTTACACACTGTCAGTGGGGGGACTCCTCATCTATTTTATATGTTCAATTGTGACAGAAAAAAATTATTCAAATGTATCCTAGAACACAATGAGGTTTTCCAGTAATCTAATTAACAACAGGGACTTCCCAGGTGGCTCAGTGGTTAAGAACCCACCTGCCAATGCAGGAGACAGAATGGCAACTCACTTCAGTATTCTTGCCTGGAGAATCCCAAGGACAGAGGAGCCTGGCAGGCTACAGTCCTTGGGGTCGCAGAAAGTCAGATATAACTTGGCAACTAAACAACAATTAACAACAAAAAACACATTGTTGGTTGCTGCCTCTTTCTATCAGACATGCACTTAGTTTCAGAAGAGGGAAATTTCTTCTCTTTCACATATGGAGTCCAAAAGTCACGTGTTAGTTTTACTTTTTAACTGTGAAGTTGTTAGCACATTGTGGCTCTGCATTGCTAGAGTGACCTCATTCAGTTGATTAAAAACTATTGTCAAAATATTAGTAACATCTGATATACTCATCATATATTTAACAGCTATTCCATAAATGAGGCTTCTTTATTGGCCAAAGGGATGTTTCATGTGGAATTTACACTATCCCTTTTCTATGAACAACTAGTTGGCCCTCCACATTAGTAATTAGGTTGATCCATAACAGTGGCTCAGATGGTAAAGAATCTGCCTGCAAGGCAGGAGACCCCAGTTTGATCCCTGGATTGGAAAGATTCCCCTGGAAAAGGGAATGGCTACCCACTCCAGGATCTTTCCTGGAGAACCTCATGGACAGAGGAGCCTGTCACGGGACTGCAAAGAGTCAAACACGACTGAGTGACTAACATACCTTCACCTTCATATGAAACTGTCATTTTTTTAGGTTAAAAATATTCAAATATCTTCAGTTTCATGTGATTCATTAAATCATCAGCCTATAAAACTTGAACTTACCTTCTCTCTGTATCATTACAAATCACTTTGAAAAATCTTAAGTACAAAGACCATCCCTTAATAAAATTGATTATTTCTATACTATTAATGAACAGTTTTCAACATGTTCAGATATATCAACAAATGACCAGTTAAGCTTGTTGCATTAACTTTTATCAAAGCCAATATTTCTGTGATTTTTTTTCAATAGTATGTTAGGGTTGCCAATATAAAAGCTCCATTTTCTACTTAAATTTGGTATGTTTTAAAAGTACTATAAACTTCAATAAAGTTCAAAAGACTTCCTATTACATATGCCAGGTGCTTTACAATGTAATAATTTTCTCACATTTGCCTGACCAATCATGTCATGAGTAAAATATAATAATATCCCCAATCTTCATTATCTCAGTCTCAGGCTTTGAATAAATTCATCAAGAGTGTTTCTTACTATTTCTTAGCTTCTTTGAACTGTATTTTGAGAAGGGTGTTCATTATCTTTTCATTAGAGGCTGAACCAAGTTTAATAATTCTTCCCCAGGTGTAGGTATCGCCTAAACTTGGGGTCATGCAATTTACATCCTGCTTCAGGAGCAGTTAAATAATCAGACTTCAGTTTGGCAAAAAGATCTTAGAGCTGTGTTCCAGTAGACAGTAAGCTCTGTGCAGTTAGTGACTGGGACAATTTTGTTTTACCCAGGGGGCACAACCCCAGGCAATGGCCCATTTGGCTGAGAAACTCAGATCCTTTGCAAACCTTTCAGGATGTGTGTTTTACGCCTTCACAGACCTGAGACCCATCAGACTCCCACTTGAACAGCAGGGTCCACCTGTTTCAGAAACAGCCTGACTCTGAGCATCTTCTCGTGACCTGGACACTCTGTCAGACCCTTCCTTGGTCCCAGCCAACTGCGTTTAGGGAAGGGAGCCCCGTTTCGATTTTCCGAGTGGTTCTCCTGTTGTCTGCTCTTGCACCTCAAGCTTCTATGCACCTCCTATAGGTCTTCTGGCTCCTGTCTGTCAGGCCTGGGGCACCCTGTATACTCTGCCATTTGACATGTGTGCGCCTACCTGGCTTCATATCGGCTATAAGCTCAGCCTCACATAGACTCATGGTGAAACATAGAGGTGTCCGATGATAACTAGCAGCACCTGATATTACACTCTCTGGTTTACGAAGCACTTATCATATATATATACATATACACATACATACATTACACACACACACTTACACACATACATTCACTGCCCCCTAGAATCCTAGAGTCTGAAGCATGTTCCAGGGTCTATTCTGCTGGAGTACAGACCTGTAATAGGTTTGAGATCACTTGGAAACAATTCCTTTATAGACACCATCTTAAAACCTGAATCAGTAGCTCTATAGGCTGTAAGACTCAGTTTCCCCAGCCACTCCAGGTGGTATGAATGAACGGCCAGGCTTAGAAATTACAGACACAATCTACCTTCATCTCTGAAGAAGGGTTAGCTGGCTTCCAAGGAAGTATCACATAAGTAAGAAAATCTCCCCATTTTGAAAAGTCATGGCCATTCTGAGTGGAGTCTCTCTCATTGTTGGCTTGGTTGCCCTGCCTTGAACCAAAGTCAAATGTGGGCTGTCAGATTATACCTAGAATCCAAGTAAATAGTCATAAGATTCAACCATAGGACATTTCACTCCTCTTGTGTCTACCTCAACATCTCCACATCTCAACAAATGTCAGTGGTCCTTCTTCTGGAGAAAAATTACATTTTTCTCATTTGAGGAAATTCTACTACTATAATTGATCAAAGGACAGTGAGTCCATAACTTTATTATTTATTTCCAGCAGGAGGACTCGTTATGGTTGCTGCTGCTGCTGCTAAATCGCTTCAGTCATGTCCGACTCTGCGACCCCAGAGACGGCAGCCCACCAGGCGCCGCAGTCCCTGGGATTCTCTAGGCAAGATCACTGGAGTGGGTTGCCATTTCCTTCTCCAATGCATAAAAGTGAAAAGTGAAAGTGAAGTTGCTCAGTCGTGCCCGACTCTTAGCGACACCATGGACTGCAGCCTACCAGGCTCCTCCATCCATGGGATTTTCCAGGCAAGAGTACTGGAGTGGGGTGCCACTGCCTTCTCCATCTTTATGGTTAGAAAGGAAAAAAATAAAATGTTTTTGAGGCTCACCATTTTTGATCCTTCTTCTTTTTCTGCCTCAAGACTCAGTGTGTTGGAGACATCACTTGCTTCATTCACAAAATGTAGGGATCATCATTTTTCACCAAAGCCCAGACCCAGTTGACTTCACTGGAAGGAAGAGCTCCATTGAGGATGTTTCAATCGCATTCCAAAGCCATTCTATGGGAAGGCTTGTCAGGACAGCTGAGCATCATGTGATTCTGGGATCACAGTGGGGCAGGAAACGTGCCCTGTGTGTTCATATACAAGCAGACTTCTCATAGCCAAGGCACTAAGGTCAGGCCAGTCCTTTCCAGGTACCATGGGGTTTCTAACACGTTTACTTATATAGACATAAATTTATGCATAATGTAACTATATAGTTAAATAATAAACTTATATATAACTTATGCATGCATGCTAAGTCACTTCAGTTGTGTCCAACTCTTTGCAACCCTATGGACTGTAGCCCGCCAGGCTTCTCTGTCTATGGGATTCTCCAGGTGAGAATACTGGAATAAGTCACCATGCCCTCCTCCAGGGGATTTTCCTGACCCAGGAATCAAACCTGCATCTCCTGTACTGCTAGCAGATTCTTTACCCACTGAACTACCTGGGAAGTCCCCATTATACCTAATTTAAATATAAATGTATACACAGTATATAAATGCATATATTAAAGAAGGATAAAGTGGAAAAAGGAACAGTGGACAAGGCATTTTTCATGTCTCCCCAGGACAGTTGGAGATGGTGTGCTCCCAGGCCTCCCATTCTGAGCCTCTCTTCTCCTGTCCCAATGAAACCTGAAGAAGGAGAATTGTCATCCCCCACCTTCATGACTCCAGCAGTGACCTGGCTGTTAGAAGCTACACCAGACAAACCTGTTCCCACTCAGTGACTTTCATATGGGAGGGCAGAGTCTATGTGAAACCAAACGTGATCACGGGAGCCACCTGGGTTGGGTTGGGCAGGAGGGAGTCTCACCTTGTTAGGCACCCTCTCGAGAAATGACATGATGGAAAACAGAGGACTCGTGTCCCTAAAGGGGAGAGGAGAGAGGTTTAGGGAGCCAAGAAATCTTCTGATCCCCAGAGCCCAGGGCAGCCCCCCATCGTGGGTGAAACTAATGAGAAAGAGGTTTGTCAACTGACACAGGAAGTTGGCATGGTTAGGAGCCCTTCATGGCAATTTCTGAAGCATCTGGCCCTGAGCCTTTGCATTTCCTGTGCCGGTTGGAATCAGGAAGGGCAAGGAGTTCCAAAAGCAAGAGAAAAGTTCTAAGTAGGTCACTCTGTGTACCGGACCTTGAGTAATTCTGACTGCTGACTGGTGCCAGAGCCCGCATCATTCTGCATTCTATCTGAATCGGGGCAGATTCAGTGAAATGATGGCAGGAATCCATCCACACAGACGGAGAGAGGCATCGTCCAGGGGCTCTGCTTGGCCGTCTACACTAGCCAACAAGGTGGGATCACAAGTGGCTCAGTGACCAGGTTTCCAATCTGATTCCCAGTAACTGTAGACCTGCTTTTTACTTTAGCTGAGAGTATAAATACAGCTCAGACTACTTCCTGAGTCATTTTCCCTGTCTCCTCCCACAGCAGGAGTGCTGTACCAGCTCTAATTAAACCAGTTATAAATTAGGGGGCGGCAGAGAATGAGATGGTTCAACAGCATCACCGCCTCAATGGATGTGAATTTGAGCAACCTCCGGGAGATAGAGGAGGACAAGGGAGCCTGGCGTTCTGCAGTCTATGGGGTCAAAAAGAGTCGGACACGACTGAACAACTACAAGATAGGGTGCATGATTGGGATAGGATGCAGGTGCTGTGGCTTGTTTTCCAGAGAAGAGAAACACACACTTCTTCCGATCACAGTTAGTACCCCTCCTATTTAATTCCTCCCTTTATCTCACATGCTGAAAGTGTTAGCCTCTCAGTTGTGTCTGACTCTTTGCAACACCATGGACTGTAGCCTGCCAGGCTCCTCTGTACATGGGATTCTCCAGACAAGAATACTGGAGTGGGTTGCCATTCCCTTCTACAGGAGATCTTCCCAACCCAGGGATTGAACCCAGGTCTCCTGCACTGCAGGCAGACTCTTTACCATCTGAGCCACCAGGGAAGCCCATCTCACATACTATAAGTGACTATAATTCAACCTTCAGATTTATATAACTCTTTAGGATTTCAGTCCATCCAACCATTCCACCATAATTGGCTCCTTCCTAAACTCCTGGCACTGTTCCTCTCCAGGGAGCGATTGAGCAGAAGTAGCTTCGAAGAGGCAGAGCCATGGCCTTGGGGAGTGACAGGTAGAGATCAAGATGGACATGAAGTGGGGAATCATGCCAGGCAGCCTCCAGAGTCATCGTCTGGCTACATTTTACTGGACTCGTTCATACTGAACATCAGACATAATGACATTCGAATGTTCATACAAAAATAAATCCAAAAACAAATAAACATGAGCTCAGAATTATTAGCCAGTTTGGACACTGCATGCCTTGTTGCCCTTACATGACAAAATAGAAACTTGACCATGGTTCAAAGTTGAAGAGCCTTTGGAGACTTTTGGGTAAAAATATCTTTATATTATCCAAAAAGCATGTATTTTATATTTACTATTAAACCATCTTCATTCTGTCCCTGCATGACATCATTAATCCTCATGGAGAGTATAACAGATATAAATATTTCACAAGGAATTGACATGCTTGCTTTGGGAGCACCCAGAGGCCAGACAAGTCGTGAGCCCAGCATAAACCACGTATTCAAGTGCATGTGGGAAGGAATGAACACATCCATTCCCATCGTATCTGAAATTTGTAAATTACCCAAAACAACAAAATGCTTTTGATGCTAAGGGTCCTTGTACATAGACATTTATTTCCTATACATAAAATATGAATTTTATGGGTGAAAGAGGAGAGTGAAAAAGCTGGCTTAAAACTCAACATTCAAAAAACAAAGATCATGGCATCCGGTTCCGTCACTTCATGGCAAATAGATGGGAAAAAAGTGGAAACAGTGACAGATTTTCTTTTCTTGGGCTCCAAAATCACTGCAGATGGTGACTGCAGCTACAAAATTAAAAGATGTTTGCTCCTTGGAAGGAAAGCTATGACAAACATAGACAGTGTATTAAAAAGCAGAAACATCACTTTGCTGACAAAGATCCATCTAGTCAAAGCTATGGTTTTTCCAGTAGTCATATACGGATGTGAGTTGGACCATAAAGAAGGTTGAGCACTGAAGAATTGATGATTTCCAACTGTGATGCTAGAGAAGACTCTTGAGAGTCCCTTGGACAGCAAGGAAATCAAACCAGTCAGTCCTAAATTAAATATTCAGAAAATTAACCCTGAATATTCATTGGAAGGACTGATGCTGAAGCAGAAACTCCAATACTTTGGCCACCTGATGTGAAGAGCCAGTTCATTGGAAAAGATCCTGATGCAGCGAAAGATTGAGAGCAGGAGAAGAAGGGGGCAACAGAGGCTGAGATGGCTAGATCGTTAGATGATGCTATCTAACCATCCATTGAGTCGGTGAATCCATCTTATCAACCAACTCAATGGATAAGAGTTTGAGCAAACTCCAGGAGATGGTGAAGGACAAGGAAGCATGGCATGCTGCAGTTCATGAGGTCACAAAGAGTCAGACACAACTCAACAACTGAACAACAACAAAAATGTGCAGCTACTTTAAAATATTACTTGTTTTCACTGTTCAAAGAAAATATAGTATTTGCCAATAAGTGGCGGCTGCAAGTGCACAAACTGGCTTTTCAATAAAAATTCTTACCTTGTCCATTTTCTAAACATTTAAGAGTCTTAGTTATTTGTTTTGGAGGGTGTCTCAAATGCAGTTGGAGTGAAGCCAAGGAATAACAAAGCAGAGAGAGACAGAGGCAGGGGCGTGAAGGGGAGCAAGTCAGCTCAGTTAAGATGAAAAGACATGCCTGACACAGCTCTGGCTTCAGGCAAATTCTCTCATTATTTCTCCTGGTTTCTCCCCTCTGGTTTCTCAGCCACCCTGCAGTTGCCATCACTTTAGCCCCCAAGGGTTCTGAAAGAAGAGGGCCAGACCCCAGATGGATGTCCTTGGTGATATTAACCAGAGTCCAGCCACCCTGCTTCTCTGCTGGTGTCAGAATGTCTCAAGGTCACTGCAAGAAATATGCCAAGGAAATGATGCTACTGAAAACATCACAGTTTCTCAGTGAGGCTCCTCACTAGCTACTCCATCTCAGATTTCAGCATGCCTCACCCTCCTGTGTGTCAGAGCCTTCTTTCCTACTTTATTTGTGTCCTGTGGAACCTGCCAGTGATGTACTTACTCACCTTGTTTACAGTGTGGCCTCCCCACTAGCAGAGAAGCTCATGAGGGCAGGGACTCTTGGGGTCGCTTTAATTCACTTCTGTATCACCAGTGCTTAGTCCATTAGTAAATATTTGTTGCATGAATAAATCCATATCTGACTTGGTCATTGTTTAACAGGTTAGGTCCCCCTAAAGAATGCTTTTGGGTGAAGGGATGAGCTGCTGCTTTGGAGGGATTTGATGCAGGACCACCCTGCAAGACCCTCCCCACCCCTATCCCAAACAAAACTTTTTGAATTGAACTGTGGCTGCTCTTTCAGGAAAACTCATTTCCAAGTCTTAAGGACCAAGCCACCTAGCAGAAAAGGAACAGGACTTTTTCTGCTGTATCCTAAGCAAATCAGGCAAGTAGTCTGGCCAAAAGATGATAGTAAGAATTGTTAGTTTGTGTTTTAAGATACTTTACCATTTGAGAAGATTAATAAGAAAATGAAGAAATGGCACTCTCCAGTCCATGAAACTGTGATCTGTCATGAACTTTGACAAAGCTTTATAAAGCTTCCCAATATTGTTTGCTTGCTTAAAGTTCATTTTTCTTTATCTGTAAAAGCAAAAGCGATTAGACAAAGAAAATTCACATTGAGTATAGAAAAGCTAGGAACTGTGGGAAAATATGAGGGAAAAAGCAAAAATCACCCATAGTATTGAATTTAAAAAAGAAGGACTTTACATGCTGGTGTATTAACATTTAGTCAAGTGTGTGTGTTGGAGAAGGGAATGGCAACCCACTCCAGTATTCTTGCCTGGAGAATCCCAGGGACGGGGGAGCCTGGTGGGCTGCCGTCTATGGGGTCGCACAGAGTCAGACACGACTGAAGTGACTTAGCAGCAGCAGCAGCAAGTGTGTGTGTGATTAACGTGTTATAGCAAATATACGGTTTTTACATTTTCATTTGATGTCAGAATATATCATGAAAAATCTAGTCATTACCATTTTTGATGACAAAATTGGGCAAGCATAAAAAATGTAAGTGCAAGATGAGTGTAAATTGGCTCAGACTTTCTCTAAGGTAAGCCACAAACCTGTGTATAGTATTTGACTTAATAATTTAACTTTGAAGATTTATTTTAAGAAGATGATTAGGCAGGGAGACAAATGTATGCATACATATAGATATGAATGTTCATTGAAGCTTTATTTATAATGGAGATTTAGGAATAAACTAAAACAAATTATGATGCTCCCATACAATGGAATACTCTTAAAAATAACACAATGAATCGCTGTTTAATCTGTAACCTGCTCTTTACCACGTTCCCACTCCTGATCCCCCACCTGCTCTCCTAGTTTTCCATAGCGCTAACCCCTCAAACATACTTTCCTATTTACTTAGTCATTATGTTCACTGTTTATTGTCTGTGGTGATCTGCTAGCATGTAAGCTCAGAAAGCACACTAATAAATGTCATTCTTCCTTGAAGAATCTCAAATGCCCAGAAAATCTAGTTGGCGTTCAACAAATATTTCTTGCCAGATAACACCCTGGAACTGGAATTTCTAGGTAATGACGTATAAACCTGTTCAAAACTTTTAGGATATCCTTGTGGCTCAGCTGGTAAAGAATCTGCCTGCAATGCGGGAGACCTGGGTTCAATCCCTGGGTTAGGAAGATCCCCTGGAGAAGGGAAAGGCTACCCACTCCAGTATTCTGGCCTGGAGAACGCCACGGACTATACAGTCCACGGGGTCACAAAGAGTCAGACACGTCTGAGCAACTTTCACTTTCATTAAAAATGTAGAGACATACATATTGTTGTTGTTTTAGTTGCTCAGTCGTGTCCGACTCTTGGCGACCCCATGGACGGTAGCCCCCACTTTGTCCATGGGATTTTCCAGGCAAGAATACTGCAGTGGGTTGCCATTCTGTTTCTCCAGGGGATCTTCCTGACCCAGGGATTGAACCCACATCTCCTGCCTTGGCAGATGGGTTTTTTTTTATCTACTGAGCCACCAGGGAAACCCCACATATACATGTCTGTATCTATCTATCTTTATATTTCACACTTTAAAAGTGACTTTTTAAACACTAATGACAGAAAGCCTATCATCAATAATATTCTTCTTTATAGGATTTCCACTAAAGTGCCATGCGTCCATTCTGTTGAGACTTACAAAGAAAGTGTTTTCTTTCCATGATCTCCTCTTTACTGTAATAGCTTAAGACTGTTTTTTTTTTAAATGGCTTCTAGAATTTTTCTTCATGATACATAGTTCTACAACCTATCCTAAAAGTCATAATAAAGAGTTATTTGCAACTGACTTTTCTGCTGTCATTTCATATCTATTATATTTTAAGGAATCATGACAAAGAAGCATTGCATTGTACAAGCCAAATAATACCCGCCAGGAAGACTGGTTTGCAGATGATAACATTGTATATTTGTCAAAGTATGTCACTCGATTCCTTATCATTCATGATAAAAAATATCCTGCTTCTATGAGAATTTAGACAGTCCACCATCCAGTGGAGAAGGCTCTCTCATGAGACATGAATGACAGACCAGGAATGGCTCTCATGATGAAACCTCCAGGCCAGAGCTAGGAGGCCAGGTCAAAAAGCCAGGGTTCAGTGACCACCAGGGTTCAATTTCCATAGAGCTGAGACTGGAGAAAGCAAAAGTTTCAAGGACTCTGGAGGGAGAAGCAGGCCAGTGACTTGGAGAGTTCCAACCTGAAAATCATGCAAAGCCCTAATCCCACTACTGTTGAGGACAGATTCTGAGTTAGGCTCCCTACTCCCCTAGTGCCGGGAGCTCTCTGAACTTGAACATTTACATGCAGAGATCCATTAGGGGTACTGAACACCTGCGCCATCATTCAGAGTCAAGGTTTGGAGGCTGCAAGAGCTTACCCCAAATGCTAGGGTTTTCTAGAGTCTTCTTTTTTTAATTAATTTATTTTAATTGGAGGATAACTACTTTACAATACTGTGATGATTTTTTCTATACATCAATATGAATCAGCCTGAAGTATACATGTGTGCCCTACATCCTGAACAGAGTCTTCTTGAGGCCACCTCGATTAGGGTCCACGACAAGAAGAAACAACAGTATAGTTAATATTTACAGAGTTTTTAATTTAATTTGTATCTTACATTAGAGCACAGTTAATTTCTAATGTGTTAGTTTCAGGTGTACAGCAAAGTGATTTGGTTATACATATATGTATATCTATTCTTTTTCAGATTCTTTTCTCATATACTATTACTACAGAATAGTGAATAGAGTTCCCTGTGCTACACAGTAGGTCCTTCTTGAGTATCTATTTTGTATTAAGATAAAAGCTTTTTTTCCCCTTGTTCCATGTCAGTTCGAATAACAAAGCACTTCAATATCAAATATGATGTTTTTAAAAATAATTTTAAAACTAACTAGAATAATCTGTGACACACTATAGAAACAGTAAACCCCCAGCAATGCAATTGCTAAGTTTTAAAATAAAACAGTCATGCTTCACTTAAAAAAAAAAAACCAGATGTAAGCTTTTTGTATTAACAAGCAGAGCTTTTAACACTAAGAAAAGGACAGTGAAACAAACACAAGTGAAAATGACAGGGTCCCTGAAAATATTCATGAACCTCATTTTGTAATGTCCATCGTAGCCTTTACTCCAGAATCTAAAGAGGGAAAAATAAAAATAAAGAATGTGAGAAAGAAAAAAAAAAAAAAAGATATAATAGGCCCTATACCAGGGGATTTGCCAACACAGTCTCACTTAATAATTAACAACAGAGTCCTGTGAGTCAGCCATTATGATTTCCCTCTATTTAAAGTTGAGGAAAATGATACAGTTTAATTTATTGGAAGTAACACAGCTAATAAATGGTGCAGAGGGACTTTGAGGGACTCTACTATTCAGTGAAGCCAAGTTACTATGGGAAACCCAGAGGCGACGATCAGAATTCACTCTTCATTCAAAAAGGCTGAGAACAAGAGTCCACCTTCTACCATAATATGAGGAAGCAATTTACATTTTATATACTTGCCTTTAAAGCTCTGTCTTTCCATTTTTTCAAACAGTCCTGAAATTTCAATGAAACTAAGAAACGTTTAAAGTCAATTGGCCCCTATCTTTGGAGTTCTGTTATAGGCAAAGTGGTTTCATCATTGTCACTTGTTAAGTCGTTATCTTTTATACCTTAAAAAGAAAAGATTCTTTTTCAAATGTAGCATGGCTTCTCACATTCTGCTCAGCCAAAATGTAATGTTATTCGACTAGTTGTTAGTGAACTGAAAGAGTTCTGAAAAGAAAAGAACTGAAATCCACATATGTACGCCAATAGAGTAGAGCTCTCAGCATCATTCCCAGTGTTGCTTGAGAGCAGGGATTCTACTCTCCACGGTCAGAGCCCCATCAGAGAAACACAGCCACGAAGATAAGCCATCCTGTGCTGCAATGACTCCTGAAGTCAGTGAAACTGGTGCTCCCACACTCTGGCACCGGTGTGAAAGGAAAAACCTGACCTAGATTATCATGAAATTATTCTTGATGCTGCTCACATGCCTTTTTGAGCCAAACAGTGTGGCTAACAAAGAAGGTTTGTTCAGTGGGGACCCAATGTCATCAGTCTGGTTTCAGAACAGTTTTTAGCTGTAGGTTGAGAGTGGTGGATGGGGAATGACTTACTTAGAGGAAAACCTTATCAGGGGCCAAAGAATGAAGCAGTGGATGCCACCTGCAGCCATCCACCATTTTCTGGATGGTCTGAACACTCCCGACACAATTTGAGACTTAGTTGTCTCATAATATACTTATTTATCTTGAGTGTTTTTTTGTTTTTTGTTTTGTTTTGTTTTGTTTTGCAGTGCATATTGCTGTAACACTGAGGGCCTCTGATGATGGAGTATTTCAAGGCCAGGTATAAGAACATGGTTTTGTTCTTGCTGGAAAAAAAAAAAAAAATCCCAAACTGAGCTTAGCTGGTTGTTTTTTCTATCCTCTGGTGTCTTCTTCTTTTATAATTTTATTTACCTGTTTATTTTTGGTTCTGCTGAGTCTTCATTGCTGGGCTGTGTTTTCTTTAGTTACAATAAGTGGGGGCTACTCTCTAGTTGTGGTGTGAGGCTTCTCAGTTTTGTGGTTTCTCTTGTGGAGTACAGGCTCCAGGGGCTCTGTACTTGCAGCTCCCAGGCTCTAGAGCACAGACTCAGCAGAGCCTACATGTAGTTGCTCCAGAGCGGGTAGGTTCTTCCCGGATCAAGGATCGAACTTGTGTCTCCTGCATTAGCAGGCAGATTCTTTACCACTGAGCCACCAGGGAAGCCCCCATCTGGTATCTTATTTACCTTCATAGCAATAGATCTCCTCCTCCTCCCACCCCTACCCCATTGCTAAAAAAAGAAAGTGGGGGTTGTCTCACCAACTGGTTCCACATTCTAAATCCTCCTAGAAGTTCTCACAGTCAGTTATATTTGGATACACAGTTCTAGAAACTGTCTGAGGGCCCTCTGTTAGAAGAGTATTCAAACATTTCTGCAAAGCCACTCTTCTGCTATCATGTCCCCGTGCCACTCACCTCCTTGTCCACTTACCCAGCTACCACAAAGAAAGCTGTTCCATCTGCCTCTGCCTTCCCCTGTTCCCATCACTGTCCTGCTCACTTGAAAGCTTACACTCCACTCACCCTGCAGAAACAGCCTGGCAGGGATCCCCGGACACCACGTGACCATACGCCTTGTTTGCCTGAGAACATGTGTTGTTCTTCTGTCATTATTATTTGAGAGTGAACCTCTGTTCACTCTCAAACATGTCCTGGTTCAAAGATAAATCATGTGGTCTTTTTATGTACCAGATTCCACAGAGTGGTCATGATATATAAAAACAGAAGAGCATCTGACGGATTTGACAGATACAAGATTCTTGGTAAAGAGACTACATGATTTATCTTCAAACCACAACATGTTTAAGAGTGAACAGTGGTGCTATTAGTAATTACAGTCACAGAAATGACTCCTACAATAGGCAAACTCTTCTCCTTTGGCTTACACGATGCTCTTCTCTTCTGCATCTCTGTCCCATCCAAGCTGTCCTTGTGAGCTGTCCTTCCTCTCCATGTCTATTAAATGCTGGTGCACGGGGGCCTCCCTGGTGGCTCAGTGATAAAGAATCCACCTGCCTATACGAGAGACACAGGTTCGATCCCTGATCTGGGGAGATCCCACGTGCCTTGGAGCAACTAAGCCCAAGTTGCCACAACTATTGAACCTGTGCTCTAGAGCCTGGGAGCTGCAACTACCAAAGCCTACACACCTTCGAGCCTGTGCTCCACAACAAGAGGAGCCACTGCCGTGAGAAGCCTGTGCACACAGCTAGAGGGTAGCCCTCATTCTCCACAACTAAAGAAAAGCCCACACAGCGATGAAGACCCAGCACAGCCAAAATAAATACAAATAAATAAATAATTTTAAAAAATATTGGTGCACCCAAGGCTTCATATTAGAGCCTTTGCCTTTGGTTACTTTATATGGTCACTTTAGCAGCCATTATGGCCATGCCTTTGGTCACAATTTACAATCTGATGACCTGGTAACTCACCCTCTCTCTCTCTCTTTCTTTCTGTATTTCTATCCCTCAATCTCTCTGTCTGTCTCTTTCTCTGTATTTATCTTTAGCTCTCTCTCTCTCTCCCTAGCCAAGACCAGTCTCCTAGGCTCCAGTCCCATGTCTTTTTCACTCAAGTGTCCCAGAGACATCACCAGATCAATGTATCCAAAACCACACTCTTTACCTTTCCCCTCAAGGATGCTCTTCCCCTTCCTTACAAATCACAGTTCATGATATACATCCTACATTCACATTTTAGAAATGACTTCATTGTTTTCAGCCAAGTGCAGCCTGATCAGCTCTATGCAGCCAACTCTCAGATCTATGGGGATAAACAATCAATGTTTTAAGACACTGTTTGGAGGGATACTTTTGTAGTAAAAGTGAAATGATGTAGAAATTCGTTCTGGAGAAGAGCTCCCCTAAGAAAAACTCATTATGAGTTCTACTGGCTTTAGGGCTGGGTAGGAGGAGGTAGAGGGCTTCCCCAGGGGCTCAGCAGTAGAGAATTCACCTGCAATGCAAGAGATGCAGGAGACGGGGGTTCAGTCCCTGGGTGGTGAAGATCCCCTGGAGGAGGGCATGGCTACCCACCCCAGTGTTCTTACCTGGAGAATCCCACGGATAGAGGAGTCTAGCAGGCTACAGTCCGTAGGTTCACAAAGAGTCAGACACGAGTGAGCACGCAAGTACACACACACAACTCATAACAGTAATTGGTTTACAGGATGAAGTACAAACTCCTTGGCATGACATATACAGACCTTGCTGGTCTGTTCTCCAGCTACATCTCTGTCTTGAACTCTACAATAGAGCATTCTTCTCGTTGACCCGGAATGTACTGAGTCATCTCATACCTCAGGGCCTTTGCTTGTGCTTCTCTTTTTGCTTTGAAAGCCTTTTCTTCCTCTCCCAGTCTACCCATAAAGTTTTATCTCATCTTTAAGACTTAGTCAAATCTTATGTATCAGGAAAGCAATGAGATTTCTCCGGTTCTTTTGGAAAATTAATTGCTAATTCTGCCTTTAATCTCATTCCGGAAGAAATCTAAAAGTACCAAAGTTCAGGGAATTCTCAGAATCTTCTCTCAGTGTCACTTGTCCTTATAGTTCTTTCCTGGAACTATAGCATTGTACTAAGGCAAGTCCCACCAGATTTCTTTTGGAGAAAATGTGTCATTAACATACCAGTTTTTGATTTATGCTACTGGTCAGCTGGTCAACCACACTGCAGAGTTCTCCGTTGTCTAGTATATGTTGGGGGTATTTTTATTTATTAGAAAATATACTGTCTATCTTCCAAGGAGAGTAATTTAACTCAAGAAATTAGACTCATGTAAACCAAATAAACTGCACTTTTATAAACAGATGTGTCATCAGCCCTAATCTCCCCAGGATCTGCCAATGAACCCAGGAACCATTTCCACTGCAATATTTAGGAAAGATGAAACATTAGTCAAAATTGTGTATTTACCCAGTGATGTAACTGTCAGGATTTAAAAACGTCTATCAGGTCCCTGTGCAAATCTACTTCTGTCAAAGTATTTAATAAACTCCTGTTTGTGCTAAATGTCCAAATCAGCTTAGTAAAAAATTTCAGCTGGAAAAATCCACAAAACCATGCTTCCATTAGCAGTGAAGACATAGCCTACCTTTTTCTCAGAATGAGAAAGGATGAAAAAGAGCTTAATAAATGCCCTCTGTGGACTTCAAAAAAATGCACAGTGTGAGAGTTGTGACTGAGTTTTACTTGGGGGAAAATGAGGACTGCAGCCCCAAAGACAGCAGGTCAGAGAGCTCTGAGAATCTGCTCAGAAGAGGTAGGGAGGAAAGTCAGTATATAGTGATTTTGGTGAAGGGGGAGTACATGCAATCAAGCACAGATTTATCCAAGTAGTTTCTGCTAGTCTCAGAAGCTTTTGCTAGTCATGAGGAGCAGTCATAACCATGAAGGATTTTAATGATTTTCTAGGTGTGGGAAGATACAAGAATTGGGTTCGTAAAATCGACTCCTGAAAATATCTAACTATCTGAAGACCTGTCCTGCCAATTCCCTGCTTCCCCAAGCACAGAGTGCCTCATTTCTGCTCTCCACTCTGAACTCCTTTCAGGGGGTGTTGAAGGTCAGCAGCTGCAGCAGCACGTGATTTAATCCTTGTAGAGGTAGATGGCAAGTGCCCATGGCTAGTGCCAATTTGTAGTTGACATCTATTTATAAAGCTGAAGGTAGGGTTAAGAGAAACCAACAAGAAATACGAAGCACTCAGGGGTAGCCACTGTCACACTTAGACAAAAAGAGACCAAAAAAAGAGGCAATTCTAAGAGCTAGAGTTACGGCAGTTTCCTCTCCCCCTAGCCCCATCCCCACCCCACCCACCAGGAACTGCGACCTTCGGATCAGGAAGAGGAGAGTCCAGCTCTGGCCCCCAAGAGGACCTGTAGAGACTAGGAACTGATAACAGAAGCCCTGACCTCTCCTTCTTCCCACCTTCTAATCCCCTCTGGTGCCTTCAGGGACTGAATCTAACCAAAAACCAGAGGGCAACGGAACCTGTGATACAGTCTTTAAAGGTCAGCCTCTGGGGACAAAAAGCAGGGTGTAAAAAGTTGGAATAGATCTGATATGCCTACAGACAGGTCCAGCACACAGACTTTAATCCGAAAGGATTGCTTCTCATTAGACTGTCAGGCTGCACTGTGCCATGCCTGCTGGAAAGAGGAAATGAACTGAGTTAAAGATTTATAGATTGTGAGAGCTGATGGAGTGCTGAAGGGTCATCTAACCCCGGCCTCTCACTTTACAGACTGATGAAATGGACGTCCTCGGAGATTAAATGACGTGCTTAAGATCACCTTTGAGTTAATAGCTGAACTAAGACTAAAACCCAAGTTGTTTTTTTTTCTCCCTGTCCAGGGCTGCTTGCTCTTCGCATGTAGCTCAAATTCGTTCTAGCTCTGTGAGTTTCTCTGAGAAACTGTAGTAATCAGTTTCATCCGGAAGCACGAAGCAACATACAAAGTTTTAGGAATTTTACAGGAGAAATTCGCAAAGGATCTCAAAAAGACAAGCCACAAACCATGTTCTAAAGACTTGCATTTTTCCTCCCTTTGACCAAATGAGTTAGACAGAAAAATACCTAGTCTTTTATTTTTTATAATTAAAATGAGAAGCAAATGAATCAGCTCGTAAATAAAATCCTGGCTCTAAGTACCTGGAAAAGGCACAAGCTTTGGGTTCTTTGTTGATATTTTCTGTTTTGTTTTCTACTCCTTCTCCCTAATTAGGTGCAAAATAATAGTTAGAGCCATGTATTACCTGACAACAGAAGTAAAATTAAATTCTGAGAAACACGATACATAACTTCTTGCTTATCATTTTCAAATTGCACCAATGGGAAAATGATTCAGGGTATTGTATGCAAGCATCTGACTTTCCGGAACATGCTAACTTCCTTGATCTGGCCAGACTCTCATTGGCCAATATTCAAATACAATCTAAAACCAACCCTAAATCTAGATAATCAAAAGCTTCAAAGATAACTCTCCTTTCCTGCACAGCTAGGAAGGGAAATAAAATGCATTTATTCATTTAGCCAGTATGATTTAGTCCTTACCTTGGGCAGAGCTTCATGCTAAGTGCTAGGGGTCTAGAGTAGGCACAACCTCTGTCCTAAAGGAACTTCAAGCCCAGAAGGGGAAGCAGACCAATAAACCATATTGCTAAAGTTGGATGGCCACCTGATGCAAAGTGCCGACTCATCAGAAATGACCCTGATGCTGGGTCATTTCTCCTTCTTCTGGAGAAGAGGGCAGCAGAGGATGAGATGGGTGGATGGCATCACTGACTTGATGGACATGAGTCCGAGCAAACTCCAGGAGATAGGGAAGGACAGGGGAGCTTGGCGTGTTGCCATTCATGAGGTCGCAAAGAGTCGGACGCAACTGAGCAACTGAATAGCAAAGCTGGATGAACAAATTTAATGAGAACACATGTGAGGAGAGATAGACATTCGAAAGGAAATTAGTTTCAACTGAAATTATTGTTTATTTTCCCAAAGTGTAAGAGATGTCATGAGTTAAATCTTGAAACATCAACCTGAAGTTAAGCTGTATTCTCGGGATGTCTGGCACCGCACAGTGGTTTAGAAACAGTGGGCTCTAGAATTGCACTGCCTGGGCCTAGATTTCAGCGTGAACTTACAGAAAGCAATTAACTGTTTTGTGCCTTAATTTCCTCTCTACAAAGAGAGAATAATAATTTAAAGTGTGCTTGAAATACAGTATGATCCCATTTATATGTGAAACTGAAATAACAACAAAAAAAAACAAGCTCATAGCTATAGAGAACAGGTTGGTGATTGGCAGAGGTGGGGGATCAGAAGGGGCAGAATGGGTGAAGGTGGTCGAAAGATACAAATTTCCAATTAAAAAATAAGCAAGTCATGGGGATGTAATATACAGTGTGGTGACTACAGTCAATAATACAGTATTACATGTTTGAAAGTTGCTGAGAAAGTTAATCTTAAAAGTTCTCATCACAAGAAAAAAAAATTTAACCATGTGTGGTGACAGATGTTAGCTAGACTTATTTGGTGACCATTTTGCAATGTATACAAACATCATGTCATTACATTGCAAACTGAAACTAATGTAAGATTACATGTCAATTATTCCTCAATAAAGAATAAGAAAAGTGCTTCATATATTCAGATAAAAATAGGAAAGGTGTTCAGTTATCAAATGGGAGTTGGTTTGGTTTGTGCGGACAAAACCTTCAGACAGTTGGCTGAAATATTTAGATCCCACCCAAAAGTTGGCATTACATACTTGGCCTTAATGCTGTACTCATTACTTGTTCTATTAATACCTAGTAGTATAATTCTCTACCTACCACTCAACAAAAGATGATGATGTCATAATTTAAAAATAAAAAGGAAAAGTGCAAGGGCACTTTGGTTAAGGTAGAGAAGTTCTTGAAAGGTTATCCCTACAGAAACTTGCAAAAATTAGACTGCAGAAGAAATTATGGAATACTTTATTCACAAGTATACATTAGTTATCAAAGAAAATCAGATAAAGCTTCCCGAATACTATACTATGTCTCTTAAATTGAATTCATTTACAAAGGGTTTGATTTTTCAGTGGTGTACTCAACTTACACACAGTTGAGTATTTAATATTTGATTGCTTCAAGATGGTAGTAAGTTTTTATATGTTTGACAGCTTAACAATAACTTTGAGACACCAGAGAAATCTATGGAGTCATTTTTTTAGTACACAATGAATAGCAACAAAATATTGTGCTGTATGACATTCATAAATAATAACTCTTCAACCTACCATACTTAAACTCTTCACAGTTTGATAAGATACATATGATATCTACTTCTGAACAAATAATACTGAATGATGACTGCAATAAAAGGAATTTTAAAAAGCTTCTTTTATAACTTATATCTTGAATAAATGAATCCAAGCATTGTCCACATTATGAAACTTATCTTCTTTTCTTGACGTCTCAAATGAAAAGTATTACTCAGATCATAGATCAAGAGCAAGTTCTTTGGCGTTTCAACATTTATCCATGCACTTCTGTAAATTATAGCTATCACTTGCAAATAGTCACACATCGAACAATGTGTTTGGGGACATACTTTTTTATCCACTCAGTATGAAAATTACAGATGGAACACGCATTTTAAGAGAGTAGGCTGAGTTTTCTTTCTTTTTATTAGAAACACATTGAAATCTATTTCAAAGTGTGTTAAACAAATGCCCCTTTGAAAATACTTCCTGAATATCAGTGCATTTCAGGACACATGATTATCTACAAAACCCACAAATCACATTTAATGAGTGTCTCATAAAACATCACTTTGCTCTATCTTTCTTTTTCCCAACTCTTCTTCAGTAAGTTGTCCCTCAGCATCCTTGGGGTATGCTTGAGATTCCCTGGTGGCTCAGACGGTAAAGCATCTGTCTACAATGCGGGAGACCAGGGTTCAATCCGTGGGTCGGGAAGATCTCCTGGAGAAGGAAATGGCAATCCACTCCGGTGTTCTTTCCTGGAAAATTCCACGGACAGAGGAGCCTGGTAAGCTACTGTACATGGGGTTGCAAAGAGTCGGACATGACTGAGCGACTTCACTCACATCCCTGGGGTATTGGATACCAAGCTCCATGGATGCTCAAGTCAGGACGGGGCAACATGGTTTCATTTTTTGTATTTATGATAGGTTCTGACCTATTTAGAAAGTGTCTCAGTGTGTGGTGTGAGGAAACGTCTAAATTTTATATTTTCCATTTGATTATTTTCACTTGGATGCTTGATTATCCAGTTTTACATATATCTATCTATCTATCTATATATATCTATCTATCTTTTGTTGTTGTTGTTCAGTCACCCAGTCGTATCCGACTCTTTGCGACCCCACGGAGACAGCAAGCCAGGCCTCCCTGTCCCTCACCATCTCTCAAAGTTTGCCCAAGTTCATGTTCATTGCATTGGTGATGCCATCCAGCCATCTCATCCTCTGATGCCCTCTTCTGCTCTCAATCTTTCCCAGTATCAGGTACTTTTCCAGTGAGTCAGCTGTCCACATCATGTGGCCAAAATACTGGAGCTTCAGCTTCAACATCAGTCCTTCCAACAAGTATTCAGTGTTGATTTCCTTAAGACTGACTGGTTTGTTCTCCTTGCTGTCCAAAGGACTCTCAAAAGCCTTCTCCAGCACCACAGTTCAAAGGCATCAATTCTTTGGTGCTCTGCCTGCTTTACAGTCCAGCTCTCACAATCATATGTGACCGTTGGGAAGACCATAGCCTTGACTATATGGACCTTTGTCAGTAGAGCAATGTCTCTGCTTTTCAACACATCGTCTAGGTTTGTCATAGCTTTCCTGCCAAGAGGCAATCGTCTTCTGGCTTTGTAATCAGATAGTAGCCACCATCCACTTGTTTTAGAGCCCAAGAAGAGTAAATCTGTCACTCCTGCCATCTTTTCCACTTCTATTTGCCTTGAAGTAATGAGGCTGGATGCCATGACCTTAGTATATTTTAATATTTAGTTTTAAACCAGCTCTTTCACTCTGTTCCTTCATCCTCATCAAGAAGTTCATTAGTTCCTCTTCACTTTCTGCCATTAACGCATAGCTGAGGCTGTTGATGTTTCTCCCGCCTATCTTAATTCCAGCTTGTAACTAACCCAGCCTGGTATTTCTCATGATGTGCTCAGTGTATAGCAGACAGCCCTGTACTACTCCTTTATCAATCCTGAACCAATCAGTTGTTCCATAAAGGGTTCTAACTGTTGTTTCTTGACCCACATACAGGTTTCTCAGGAGACAGGTAAGTTGGTCTGGTATTCCCAACTCTTTAAGAGCTTTCCACATTTTGTTATGATCCATACAGTCCAAGGCTTTAGCATAGTAGATGAAACAGAGGTAGATGTTTTTCAGAAATTCCCTTGCTTTCTCTATGATCCAGCAAATGTTGGATCATATACTAAACTTACATATATTTATCTATCTATTATACTTCTGAATTTTCTATCTGATTACCTCAGTCTGTCTCTTCACACATCAATACCAACTGTTACAATTATAGAGACTTTAAAATATTTCAATATAATGTAGTACTAGTCCCCACACCCTTTCTATTCTTTGTTTTATTTATTAATCCTTCTGACTGGACTTTAGAATAAATTTATTCAGAACTTCTCTGGCGGCCCTGTTGTTAAGACTCCATCTTCCAAGGAGGTGGTGTGGGTTCAATCCCTGGTCAGGGAGCTAAGATCCTACATGCCTTGCAGCCAAAACAACAACAACAATAGCAAAAAGAAAACAGAAGCAATACTCTAACAAATTCAATACTGAATTTTTTTTAACTTTTAAAAAATAAATTTATTTGGCTCCAGAAAGAAAAATAACAGCAATTTTCTTTGGAAGGCATTAAATATGTAAAGTAACATTGGAATAATTGACATCTGCTATCTCTTGCCATATAGAAACACAGTGTGTCTTACTATTTATTCAAGTGTACATGTGTGGCTTTCAAGATTGTTCTATCATTTTCCTCATATAGTTTGCCCATTTCTTACTCAGTTTAAACCTAGGTATTTTGTATTTTGCTACCACGTTGCTACTTTAATGTAGTGTCTCTTCCATTAGTTTTTCTAACTCATCAGTGTGTTTGCGAATTTTATATTCTGCCTCTCTACTGAAATTTTGAAGTAGATTTTTCCATTGATTCTTTTGAGTTTTCCAGATGTATAAACATATCACCTGCAAAAAGGGATAGTTTTGCCTCTTCCTTTCCAATCCTTACCCCTTAATTACTTGCTCTTGTCCAATTACTTTGGCTACTATCTCCAGTACAGGATTCAACAATAATGATGAGCAATGGGCATTCTTGCCTAGTTTCTGATTTAGTGGGACACAACTTTTAGTGTTTTTCCACTAACTATGATGAAGGGTTTGGGGTGAGGTATATACAGTTTATCATGTCATGTTAAGGAATTTTTCTCAATTCCTGTGTCTTATCATGAATTGTTAATAAATTTTGTCAAATGTGGTTTTTGACTGTTATTAGGAATGATCATATGACTTTTACTCTTAACTCTGTCCATATGATGAAGTTTATTAATTCACACAAAGAGTTTTGGAGTCCTCTAGAAACACAGCCACCTCTGAATATAAATCCCCTTGTCGTCAACTGGCAGAAAAAGAAAAGAAGAGAGAGGAGACATTTTTGACCTGTTCAGTATCAATAATGATGCTGAGTCTTGGCTTTGGGTTTCTGGCTAATTTCCTAAATATCTGAGCAGAGAGAGAACTGCCTAGCTACATGTAACTGTGCTTTTATGACTCTGTAAAACACCCTCCCCCCACCTCCCAACTGCCCTCACACTCCCCTTGGCTCATGCACAATCAGACTCAACTTTTGAAAGCAACGGCTTAAAATCCTTATGTCTTAGGAGACCCGTAACAAGTGAAACTGCTCCTCAGCCAGCACCGCAGCTTCAGAATTAAGCACCACTTCTTATTGGATAGCACAGACCCAGAATACATGACCATATCCAAATTAAATGCAGACCTGTTTCAGCTTGAGAGCACAATCCAATTCCAGAAGTAGGAGATCAGCTTTATTAACTAAGCCACCCACTATCCCAGGAAGATGGCAGGAATTAAAACCAGACTTTCCTGGTGCTGTAAATTTGATTTCTGTCAGCCATGGCAACTATACTCTGAAAAACCGAACTTCTTACTATTGTTTTCTCCATCCCTTATATAACAGTTGAAGAGAACTGAGCACAACAAGGTGTTCCAAGTTCTCTTTCAGGTGAGAAAATGAACTAAAAGGCTTACTGTTCTGATGTCTGAGATTACGTTTCTCCATTAATGATTTCATTACCATGTCAAGACTCCATTCCAATCACGTAGATGGGAAGTTTCTCAAAGACAGGTCAGCTAGAATTTCAGGTTCACTCATGGCTTACAAAGTCCATCCTTGGAAGGATCACCCAGTGGGTGATGGGGTAGCAGATAGTCTTAGACTTTGTTCCATCGTGGCCTTTGTATCATTTGATCACAGTTATCTTTCTAAATGTGGTGTTGCAGAAGACTCTTGAGAGTCCCTTGGACAATAAGGAGATCAAACCTGTCAATCCTAAAGGAAATCAACCCTGAATATTTATTGGAAGGACTGATGCTAAAGTTGAAGCTCCAGTAATTTGGCCACCTGGTGCAAAGAGACAATTCATTAAAAAAGACCCTGATGCTGGGGAAGACTGAAGGCAAGAGGAGAAGGGGACAGCAGAGGATGAGATGGTTGGATGGCATCACCAACTCGATGGACATGAGTTTGAGCAAACTCCGGGAGATGGTGAAGGACAGGGAAGCCTGGCCATGCTGCAGTCCCTGGGGTCACAAAGAATCAGACAGAACTGATTTGCAACAACAGCAAATCTTCATTCTCAATGCTACGTAGGGTCCAACCTGGGGACAGTGGCTTCCAGAGCCTGGCCCTTTGACAGGGAAAGCAGTAGTTATAAGCCTGAAGCCCAGAGGGGAAGTGGCTGAAGGACCTATGGAATCTTCTGAGGATTTTATTCCAATGGAGCTGGATGTCTGGTTGTGCTTGCTGAGAAACAGACTATTTCCTGCCATCAGTAAACAAGGATGTCACAGTCATCAGCCACAGAACCTTGCCAAAGTGAGCTAGTGAGCCCTAAGGGCTCTCAGGAAGGAGAATACCTGCCACCTAGCAGCCAGCAGTCTGCAGCCACTGCTTACAGTAAGCCCAAAGGAAGCTCAGCATGTGAAAAATACAGGATACTGGCCCCAGGGAGGTGAGGGGCATATGAAAGGAATGATTTCAGCAAACCCAGATTCTTGCATCTTCCCATACTTAGAAAAGTGCTAAACTCCTTAACTTGGGATATCTGGTTTTCTTTAATTAGCACTAATCGTTTGATGTTCAGACTACCTGCCCTTTCTTGCAAAACTTTTATGTAACCTGACTCCTCCCCTTGTCTCCTCAGAGCAGTTCTCTCAGGGTTACTTGAGATGCTGTCTCCAGGCTTGAAGTCCTAAAAATTCCCACCGACTAAAACATAACTCTCCACTTCTAGGTTGTGACTATTTTTTAAGTTGACACTGTTTAGAGCTTGGATTTGAGGGTAGAGGCCCTGCAAGAACTGGGCTGGAAGAAGAAATTCTCCATGTCTCTTCATCTGGAGAGGTAACCTTCCGCCACTCGTCTCACCCAGCTGTGCAGCCCTCAGTAAGTTAATTGTTCTGAGCCTCAGTTTTGTCACCTATAAAATTGGGATAATAATCATAGTATTTACTAATGCTACAAAGATAAATATTAGGACACTTAATGCACACAATGCACTTAATGCCTAGAACAGAGTATGTGCCAAATAAACTTCTCCAACCTGGACCACAGGGATTTTTTTTTTTTTTGAGACATTTTCAACTTTTACACTTTCAATTCTCAATTTTTTATTCATAAAAAGTGAAAGTGAAAGTAACTTAGTCGTGTCCAACTTTTTGAGACCCCCCAGACTATACAGAGGGGGGATTCTCCAGGCCAGAATACTGGACTGGGTAGCTGTTCCTTCTCCAAGGGATCTTCCCAACTCAGGGATTGAACCCAGGTCTTCCACATTGCAGGTGGCTTCTTTACCAGCTGAGCCACCAGGGAAGCCACAGATACCAAATCCTTAGAATATATCATAGCAGAGAAGAGGAAAATGCTGAATAAAAGAAATGTAGAAAAATCACGAAGACAACATTAGCACTTCCTTACAGTACAAATGTGGGATGGAGAAGTGTCTGAGGTTGAGAAAGTGGGAAATGCAGAAAGTGGCAGAATGCAGCCCTGAGAGCACCTGCCCAGGAGTGTCATCTCACACTCCATTGTCTTCGTTGCTTCCCCTCTGGTGGTTTACACAGTGCCTGACATGGTGTGCAACACACATGTTGACTTGTGACAATTTTCCCTTCCCGCCGCTAATGATATTGGTTTCCTTTTCAGAAAGGAGGGGTGAGCTGCAAAGTGAGTGAGGCTGGAGGACAGAGGATCCATCCAGTCCTGTCCCCAACCTCCAACCCTCATCTCCTCACTGCCAGCATCTCCCTTCTGGATTTCGGGGGGCCTCCTGACAGCTGTGTGTCCATTCTCCTTCCTTCTAGCTCAGCCTCTGCAGGACAGTTGAACCATCTGTTAAAAATCCATACCCGATCACATGCCACCATTTCTTGAAACCCTTATGACTCCCTAATATCATTAGCATAAAACTCCAAATCTTTAAAATATTCCATAAGGTCCTTGACAATCCTGTTCCCCTCTTCCTTGACCCCGGCTGTCAGCATCTTTTAGTGCCAAGCGATGTCTAACTCCTGCCTCCCACACCACTCTGCCCACACCTTTCTTTCCCTCTGCCCAGTGAGCTATTGATTTCAGTGTCTCTTTTACAGGGAAGCTGACCTCCGTAATTAGAGCTCCTGTTCCATGTTCTCACTGAATCTTGTACATTTCCATGATCAGCACTGTCACCCCAGTGATTAACAACCCAAGTAATGATGTTTCTAGTGTGGCTTTCCTCCTGGCCTGAGTAAGCCTCCCCCAGGCAAGGACCATGTCCATCTAGATTCACACCACCGCTTTAGCACTTAGCCTGGAGCCAGGCATATGCTCGACAGGTAATCAATCAATACATGCTGAATGAACAATGAAATAATAAAAGAATGTGCCTAGCAATCCAAAAGGCTTCTCCTGTTGAGAAAGTTCAGACTGGGAAAATCCAGTGTCTTTAGATCTAATTCACTCAATTGACTAATTAACTCAGCCATCTGGTAGACATAAATAGGAATATGGCATTTACCCATGCATTCATTTACACATATATTTATATATATATATATATATATATATATATATATATCCCTACTGGCAGTACTTTGGGGGTTCAGAGCAGGGAACTGACATGGATGAGTCAGCACCCCAGGCAGCCATTCACTGAGCATCACATTTACAGATGCTTGAAAGGCACAAGGAGATTTTTGCTTGATAATTTTATATATATATATATTTATATATATATATATATATGGAGAAGGACATAGCAACCCACTCCAGTATTCTTGCCTAGAGAATCATGTGGACAGAGGAGCCTGGTGGGCTGCTGTCCATAGGGTTGCACAGAGTCGGACATGACTGAAGTGACTTAGCATGCATGTATGCATTGGAGAAAGAAATGGCAACCACTCCGATATTCTTGCCTGGAGAATCCCAGGGACAGAGGAGCCTGGTGGGCTGTCATCTATGGGGTTGCACAGAGTCGGACACCACTGAAGCGACTTAGCAGCAGTATATATATGTGTGTGTGTGTGTGTGTGTGTGTGTGTATATTCATGAAAAGAAACTGATATCAAGATTCCATGTGCCTCAAAGACAGTTTGCAGGTGAAGGGTCCAGGTTGGTTAGAAATTTGGAGTTACTTATGCCAACAATGGACTTCCCTGGTGGGTCAGCAGTAAAGCATCTGCCTGCAATGCAGGAGAGCTGGGTTCAAGCCCTGGGTCAGGAAGATCCCCTGGAGGAGGGCATGGCAACCCATTCCAGTATTCTTGCCTGGAGAATCCCATGGACGGAGGAGCTTGGCAGGCTACAGTCCATGGAGTCGCAAAGAGTCAGACACTACTGAAGCAACTTAGCATACATGCCAACAGTAGAGATTTAGTCTCCGAAGCCTCAGTAAAGAATCTTTCACGCTGATCATTCTGGTTGCCTGCAATCAGCTGTGAAGTGTTTGCGTGTGTGAACACAGGGATACCTTTGGGGAGATGGCTGGCCCAAGGCTGGCCTGTGAGGCAGTTTAAGGTGCTGAGAGATTCCTCTTGGAGGAATTCCTCTAGTAGGGCCAAGGCTACTAGGGAAATGGCTGCATAGACATCTCTGATTAGGGCTGATGGGAACTAGAGCATTCCCTCCTCCCTGAACTAGAGGCCCACCCCTATGGTAACTAGTGTTGATTTCTAACCTGGGTGCTGACATCAAATATTCAAATCAGACCTTGCCTCTGGCTCTGCTTCTTGGCTCCACCTGGCCTGAGAGGCTGTGTTCTGCAGCCTTATTTCCATATGTGACAGTGAAGGGAATGTGTAGGTGACACAATCTCAGACTGTGACTCTTTAGTTTGAGCCAAGCAGACTCCCTGAGAGTGGAGCCCTTTGTGAGCAGGCATCTGGGGTCTCCGACAACAAGCTCGTGAACCAGTGAGCTCTGGGAGGCTGCAGTCACAAAGGGACCGGGACTCCCTTCTCCTGGCGGTCCCTTCCTTCCCTAAGCTGCTGCCCTGGTGTGTTCAGTCCTCACTCCCCTGGGAGAACACTGACTCTCACCAAGGAGTTTGGAAACTGTTCCAGTAGGGAACCTGTAAGAATATATCCCTGCTTCCCAGAAACTGAGCAGGACACAGTATTTCCAGGGACGAGAACATAATCCTCTATAAGGAGCTACCCCTTTGAAAGTGAAAGTCTCTTAGTCATGTCTGACTCTTTGCAACTCCATGGACTGTAACCTGACAGGCTCCTCCATCCATGGAATTCTCCAGGGAAGAATACGTTCCTTTCTCCAGACGATCCTCCCAACCCAGGGATCAAACCCAGGTCTCCCGCATTGTAGGCGGATACATCTTTCCACCAAGTTAAAATACTAAGAAACCAAGCAAACAGGTGGATTTACTTCAAAGCTCTACTTTTTTAGAGCTCCCCGGGTGGTGCAGTTGATAAAGAACCCTCCTGCCAATGCAAGAGACACAAGAGACACGGGTTCAGTCCTTGGGTCAGCAGGATGCCCTGAAGTAGGAAATAGCAACCCACTCCAGTATTCTTGTCTGGAGAATCCCATGGACAGAGGAGCCTGGCGGGCTATAGTCCATGGGGATGTAAAGAGTCAGACACGGCTGAGCAACTGAGCATGGTCTACTTTTTTTTAAATAAAGGAGAAATGATACATGAACAGCATGCTCTTCAGGATTAATTCTACACAACAGCTCTGGACTCTGACACTGATATAGACTTCATAGCAGATTCACAGTTTCTTGAACTTTCTTTGTCTACATTGTGGGGTTCCTATGGGTGCCCTTGAATGCGTATATGCTAAATCACTTTAGTTGTTTCCAACTCTCTGCCACCCCATGGACCGTAGCCCCCAGGCTCTTCTGTCTGTGGGATTCTCCAGGCAAGAATAGTGGAGTGGGTTGCCATTTCCTTCTCCAGGGGAGTGCCCTTGAACACTGGGTAAATTCCAGGGCCTTCAACATCATCAAATGAGGGGGAAAACTTCCATTGGAAGTTATAAAGTATTTAATTTCCTTGATTTTTTTTTTTAAATTGGGAAATGCTTTCTGGTATAGATAGGAATTTCTAATTAAGTCAAATATTTGGATATGTGAATAACCAGAACATTCCGTTATCAGACCTTTTTAGAGAAACAAGCATTCATCCATCTGTAGAGAACACACCATGCACAGAGCAACGAAACTGAGTGAAATTATTGATTTACTTGAGACAAGTCTTATCTCCAAGTATGATGTATAGCTAATCAATTTGTAACTTTACCCATCCAATACCTTGAAGCTCTTGCCAAAGTAGAAGAGCTGGGTTCTTACATTTCCTCAGTAAAATTACCCTTGATGTTCTGGAATGAGGTTTCTCCAAATCTAGTAGGTTATTCCTGAAATAGCTGATTAAAAATGATGGCTTGTTCTAACCCCCTATGCTTTCTGGCTGGGAATGTGTTGACAATCAGTAGAGTAAAGGTCAAGAGGAATGAATGGCATCTGTTCTCAGGGTGTCTATGAGAAAGTTTTCAAAACCAGATAAGAATTTAATACAGAAGTTTTTCATCCGCCTAATCAAATTTAAATGCCCCAATGATGCCTGGAATGTGTGCTGAAGATTGTAATCTGCAGGTGGCTATAAACGAGTCATGTGTCTTGGAAAGGCATTCCTGGAACAGGAAAACTTTTTTTTTTTTCTTGGTAGTTCAAATGTTCTTATCAGAACCTACTTCTTGACAGAAATCTTTGTATTTATCCTTACGATCTCTGGGTCAGCTCGACATGGCATTTCTTCTGCTCCACATAGCAGAGATGGGGGACAGCAGGTGGGCTTTGGTGGCACCAAGACTGGACTGGAGGGTGCATGCAAGATGGCTTACTGCATATGCCTAACATTTTGGTGGAAAATTCTGGAAGGCTGAGCCTAGTTGGGCTCAGCTCCCCTTCTCCACCTGAAGTCTAAGCCTTGCCATCTAGATACTAGGACTTCTGATGTGACAGCTCAGGACTTCAAGAAACAGAGAGGAAGCTGCCAGGCCTGTAAGACCTGGACCTAAAAACTGGCACCTCTGTGCTCTCTTTGTCAAAGCACTCACAGAGCCCAGCCAGGTTCAAGGGGAAGAAACATAGGCTCCAACTTTCATTAGAAATGTTGAGGAATATCCCTCCATCTTTAACGTGCCCCAAAGTATATGGAAAACATCCAGAATTAAAGTCTGAGAATCTCCCCTGGCAACAGATGAACACTATCCAAAGGGCCTCAGAACACTCAAGTCCCTGTGTAAATACAAATTTTATTCTACCTCTGCTTGCAAAGTGATTACACAAAACAGCTTTCATTTGGCAGGAGAAGTTACACAGAGATGAAGCCCCAAAATGCAACCTGTGAAAAGGAACCCCATATCAGACATCCTCAAAGTCTTTGCCATTAAAAAAAATAACAGATTTTTCTCTCATTTTTAAATATTTCTTCCTTAATTATGTTTAAGTTGCTCAGAAAACTCGCTGAAAGAAAAAAATGCAATTTTGGTACGCATATTTGTAAGGTACAAGCTGAAACTGTCTTTACTTCATTTACCTCCTGTGGCCACTGCCTCAAGCTGGGGCCAGTTTTCCATTCTAGGTGCAAAGGACAGAGAACTCACCCAGAATTTGCAGCCCCCTCATGCCCACCCAAGGCTAGAAGCTCCGCCATGTTTTAGCGTTGCATCCACTATGTTGCCAAGGCATGAAATGCTGACTTCGGGCTCAAGTTTCAATCTAGCTTTGCCATTCCTGACCCTTCTGTTTCCCTTTGACTCTCTTTCAGGGTTTGTGATTATAGTATAAGGCATGTTTGTATTTGAGAATTTCCTTTTATAAATCCCACCATAAGTCCACATATGGGCCTAGAAACCTAAGGGCCTAGAATAAAGACATCAAAACAGAAGAGAGTTACACTCCTACTCTGCATAGTAAACTTCTCTGGACTCTGAAGGCAGAGTTGCTCTACTCAGATGCTGTCTCCAGAATGCTGTCCTCCAACACCAGCTGAGCCTCAAGGCCCCAGCAGAGCCATGAATTAATAATACTGTGAAAGGATTCTTCTTCTATGGTGACTTCTTAATGGCTTTAAGTGTTTTTAGATCATTAAATTCTTGACAAAAAAATTGGAGTGGAGAGGGAGAGAAGAAGAGGGGAGGGACAGACTGGGAGTTTAGGATGGACATGTACACACTGCTTTATTTAAAATGCATAACCAACAAGGACCTACTGCAAAAAAATAAATAAATAAAAAGTTGTTTTGAAAAGGATCAAAGAAAGTAACTTTTTGCCAAAATTGTTAAGAAACATCATCACTTTTTAAAAGCTGTTCTTTTTGCTTAAAAAAATTTTTAAGTTGAAGTACAGTTGATTTATAATGTTGTGTTAATTTCTACTGTACAATAAAGTGATTTAGCTATCTATATATATAGATAGATATACAAATATATTCTTTTCCATTATGGTTTAACAGGACATTGAATAGATTTTCCTGTGCTGTACAATAGGATCTTGTTGTTTATCCAGCCTATATATTACAGCTTGCATCTGCTCACCCCAAACTCCCAATCCATCCCTCCCCGCTCCGCCCTCCCCCTTGGCAACCACAAGTCTATTCTCCACATCTCTGAGTCTTCCTATTTCATAAATATGTTCATTTGTGTTATATTTTAGACTCCAATATACGTGACACCATATGGAGTTTGTCTTTCTCTGACTTCTTTCACTTAGTATGACAATCTCTTGGTCCATCATGTTGCTGCAAATGGCATTAGTGTGTTCTTTTTCATGGCTGAGTAGTATTCCATTACGAAACCTCATCGTTTGAAAATAAATAAGATTAAACCAACTCTGGAATGAGAATGTCAGATAAAAAAATGCAAAATATATTATCACTTGGCTTACAAAAGTTTGAGGAACATAACCTTTTAGGAACACTTCTCTTACACAAGCAAGGCACTCTTTGCAGCACGAGCTCATAGGTAACACGAGTGTTGGATTGTATTGGCACCTGCCCAGCACCCAGTAGAGAAGGAACCCAAGATCCAAGTCAGGCTCAGCCCACTCTTCTGACCGCAGCAGTGATGTTTCTGATTCACTCCATTTCCGGCTCCCTCTTCTCCCTATGTGGACAGGTCAGTGGACCAAGGGGGATCTCATGCTTTTCTTTGTTTGAGTTGTGCTTAAAATCCTTACTTGAGAATCCACCTGCAATGCAGGATACCCTAATTCAATTTGGGAGTTGGGAAGATCCCCTGGAGAAGGGATAGGCTACCCAGTCCAGTATTCTTAGGCTTCCCTGGTGGCTTAGCTGGTAAAGAATCCGCCTGCAGAGCGGGAGACCTGGGGTCGATCTCTGGGTTGGGAAGATCCCCTGGAGAAGGGAACAGCTACCCATTCCAGTAGTCTGGCCTGGGGAATTCCATGGACTGTATAGTCCATGGAGTCGCAAAGAGTCGGACACAACTGAGCAACCTTCAGAACAGCTCAGAGCTGGGAGAAAGCTTTCGTGGATCACTTTCAGTGAGCTCTTTACTTGCCCTGTCCATGCTTTATCCCTTCTATGTTTTCACAGCCTCATGGTTAACTGTGGATCTTGTATTCCTTTTCTAGAAGAGACCAAGGTTATGGCTTTCCAAGCTTTGTTCGAAGCAACTCACACTAAAATACCTCTTGATTACTCCCAGCATGGCCGACAGTGCCTTTGGGTTGCTCTTGGCCAGGACTTGAAGCTGCCTCCCTTATCTGGTTGTTTCCTGCCACGTGGCTGCTGTCTATAGTCCCTTTCTCAGCCACATTTTGGAAATGTGACCGTCCTCAAACTCCATGCTTAAGGTTACGTTGCTGTTGTTTAGTTTCTAAGTTGTATCTGACTCTTTTGCAACCCCAAGGACTGTAGCCCACCAGGCTTCTCTGTCCATGGGATTTCCCAGGCAAGAATACTGGAGTGGGTTGCTATTTCCTTCTCCAGGGGATCTTCCCAACCCAGGTATTGAAACTGTGTATCCTGCATTTGAAGGCAGATTCTTTACCGCTAAGCCACCAGGGAAGCCAACTTAGGGTTATAGCTCCATGCAAATCTCTGCCTCTTAAAAAATAGGTCTTAATAACATTTATTATTATAAACCTCTCAGCTGTGAGTTTCAGCTTTTCCTGTTATTAGCGATGTGTGAACTTCACTCCTGCCATTCCAATCCCAAGGCTGGAATTTCCCAAAGTTCCATGCTTCTCCCTCCAAGCAATCTCTTTCATGCAGTCATCAAACACAAAGGACTCAAGTGACCCACAAACTCATCTCAAACCCAAGCCTCTACCCTGGACTTCAGTTTCTGTATCTAGCTGCTAGTCCAGTCTCAAAGATACTGGAAACCCAGTGTGTGTAAATCAAACCCACACATCTACCCTTAAAACTAATGCTTGTTCAATGTCTTCTGTCTCTAAATAGAAGCAGTCTGTAAACAGAAGCTTTAGAGGCAGTTTTGAAAGCCCCCTTCCTACCTGCATTGTGAGTTGATAGTTGGCTTTTTTAGCAATGAAATACTTTTTAATTAAGGTATGTACATCACTTTTTTTTAGATATAATGCTATCGCACACTTAAAGGACTATGACATAGTGTAACATAAATTTTGCATGACAAGGAAACTGAAAAGTTCACGTGACTCACTTCACTGCAACATTCGCTTTGCTGCAGTGGTCTGGAATTGAACTTGCAGTATCTCTGAGGTCTGCCTATACTGCCAGACTTAACATAGTACCTGACATCTGATAGGTGTTCAGAAAATATTCCATTCTCGAATCTATGTCTTCTCTATTCTCTGTGTCTTTCCATCTTGACCATTTCTCTCCCTCCAGTGGATCCTCAGTAAGTGGCCCCAGTGGAGTAAATGATAGTCACCCGCTTTTCTGGGAGGCTCATCTCATCCCATTTCATCCTGCATGGCTGTTAGGTAAGCCTGGGATGCCTTGTCCCAGAAATAAACCCACTCTGATCAAGACAGGCTGGCGGGAAACCTGAGCAGAAAAACAGAAGTAAATCTGCAACTTTACAAAAACCTCTTCTTATACAGCAAGGACTTTCTAAAAAAAGGATTTTCTTTTAAGAAAGCACTTTTATGCTGAAAAAGCACTTACCCCACCACTACCTTACACACTCACACACACACACACACACACATGCATACACACACATACATACACAGAGCTGGGGGGAAAGTAGAAGAAAAGACAGGTTGGGCGGAGGGGGGGAGTCCAGATTCCCCAGGTCAGGCCCTTCTGATAAACTCTGAGATTAGTTTGCACTTTCAAATAATAACAGTTAATATTTGAATTGTGACCTAAGTGCCTATATTTACCCATTTGGTTCTTGCAACAGGCTTATAAGGTGATACAATGCCAAAAATTGGGGCTTCCTCGGAGAAGGCAATGGCACCCCACTCCAGTACTCCTGCCTGGAAAATCCATGGACAAAGGAGCCTGGTAGGCTGCAGTCCATGGGGTCGCTAAGAGTCGGGAATGACTGAGCGACTTCACTTTCACTTTTCACTTTCATGCATTGGAGAAGGAAATGGCAACCCACTCCAGTGTTCTTGCCTGGAGAACCCCAGGGATGGGGAAGCCTGGTGGGCTGCCGTCTCTAGGGTCGCACAGAGTCGGACACGACTGAAGCGACTTAGCAGCAGCATCAGGTGGTGTTAATGGTATAGAACCCGCTTGCCAAGGCAGGAGACATAGAGAAATGCAGGTTCGATCCCTGAGTCGTGAAGATCCCCTGGAGGGGGGCATGGCAACCCAATCCAGTATTCTTGCCAGGAGAATCCCATAGACAGAGGAGCCTGGTGGCCTTCAGTCCCTGGAGTCGCAAAGAGTAAGGGACAACTGAACCAACTTAGCATGCACACATGCAATGCCAAAAATTAGCCTTTTTACAGATGAGGGAATTGGCTGCAAGTTGTTGAGTAAGTTGTCCAAACTGGCATAGCTAGAAATGGTGGACGTGGAAGATTAACCTCCAAGATGGTCCCAGTGGTCCTCACGTCCTGTCATCCACACCCTGTGTGGCACCATCACACACTGGATCTGGTTTCACCTCTTGTGACTATGGAGCGTGGCTGGATTGCAGCGAAGACGGCCACGTAGCAAAGAGCTGAGGTGTCTTAGCACCAGCCTGGGTGTGGGGGCACCCTTGGAAGTAGCTACCTGCCCTGATTGAAACTTCAGAAATCTGCAGCCCTAGACAGCCTCATGAGAGATCCCAGTGAAAAAACATTTATTGCAACCTTACAGCACTATGTCCTGGGGTTAATTTATTACTCAGCAGAGATAATTAATACAGTGTCAGTGGAATTCTAGCCTTAGCCAACTGAGGGCAGAGTCCACATTCCAACCCCTGGGCTAAACTCCCTCTCCTATGCTAAACCTTTTCGAGTTTATTTAGGCTTTATTTAATTTCCAGCCCCCTTTGATCTGATCTTTACCACTGAAGGGAGAAGATGGCATACAGGAAGGGGAGAGGGGTTGAAGGAGAAGATGGTGGTGACCTGGTCAAGGTCCAGGCATCCAGAATTGTTACTGCCCCTTAGGAGCTTGTGACCTGATTGGGGGCAAAATCTTCCTTAGTGTAAAAGGTACATGGAATCTAAAAACAATGAATTTATGCACAAACAGAAATAGACCCACAGGCCCAGAAAACAAATGTATGGTTGCCAAAAGGGAAAGGGGATGGAAAGAATATGTTAGGAGTTTGGGATTAACATACACACACTGCTATATGTAAAACAGATAAATAACAATATATAGCACAGGAAACTCTGTTCAGTATCTTGTGATAACCTATAAGGGAAAAGGACCTGAACAAGAATTGATGTTTACCTTGTTGTTGCTGTTTACTCACTGTGTCTGACTCTTTTGTGACCCCATGGACTGTACCTGCCAGGCTCCTCTGTCCAGGATTTTTCCCAGGCAAGAATACTGGAGTGGGTTACCGTTTCCTTCCGCAGGGGATCTTCCCAGCCCAGGGATCAAACCTGAGTCTCCTGCATCGGTAGGCAGGTTCTTTACCACTGGGCCACCAGGGAAGTATTTTATATATATAACTGAACCACTATGATCTACGTGTGAAACTAATACCTCAATTAAAAATTTTTTTCAATAAAAATAAATAACTGAAAGGTAGCCAAGACTCAATCTGGTTAGTGTTGACGGTGTGGTACAGCTGTGGCATGGGGGAAATCCCTGCAGGCTCAGGGGAAAGTGGGACTTCAGTTGGGCATTGAAAGATGAATGGGGTTTAACAGGCACCAGCCAGAGAGCATCAATGGGGGTACGGTAGTAACGGTCAGAGGGGAATCAGTGGACTTGAGGCAGAAATATGCCCACATGTGGGGTTGTTATGCAAGACCAGCCTTTCTGAATCATCAGGTCCCTGGAGCAGGTTGAGGGGAAGCAAGACTGCACCCCACAGTGGCCAAGACCCTGGCTCTGGGCTCCACCACCAACAGCCAGTTTCTGCTCTCTCCTGGCCCCTCCACTTCCTAGACACATGGCCCTGGGACAATCATTTAACTTCTCTCGGGCTCCAACTTCCTCAGTCATAAGCTACCTTCCTCACTGGGAAGCAATGAGGGATTTTGGTTCATTACTATCAGCGTGCTGAGCGCCAACTCTCTGCTAAACTCTGTTCTAGGTCCTTGGGATACAACTGCAAACAAAAACAGACCAATATCCTGTGGTGTCCCACAAGGTTTAGCGTGACTCCACCCACAGAAAGTGCTCAGAGCAGTGCCTGGGACCCAAGAAACACTCAAGACATTTCATAAGACTGGAAGGAGATCGGGGCTGAATGATGGAGTGCATTCATAATAACACCTTTTCTAAGGGGGTTAAATCACGAGTTTGTCACCTGAGTCACCCAATACAGGAAATCAAACTCAGTGACTGGATCTTTTGCCCAGAGGCCTCCGTGCTTCCTGAGAAACAGGGTAAGT
Source organism: Bos grunniens (assembly GCF_055505025.1). Lineage (NCBI taxonomy): Eukaryota > Metazoa > Chordata > Mammalia > Artiodactyla > Bovidae > Bos > Bos grunniens. The sequence goes on along the minus strand of NC_141177.1, from coordinate 47,810,078 downwards.
GAAACCTTAGCCTGACCCACTCGGAGAGTAAATAGGAATGAAAATGTCCCCGCAGACCCAGGAGAGCCTTGTGGGATGCTCTACCGTCTGACGCACACAGGGAGAAACTCCATCATTTTAGCAAATTACTGCTTTGTGTTTATGTAAAGAAAGAACTTGTGCTCTGGCTGTGAATGAGTCACAGACTTTAAGCGGAACCAGATTTCCCAAGTTCCATTATCTTTTCACTCAATAGCTTTGTCCCAAATGGAGCTCTTTGCTTTCAGATGAATGTCTGCCAAGTTGTTGTTGTTTTTGTTTTTTTTTTAACTCTTCTCTCAAAAACATTTCACTTTAGAGCCTATAGGATCTCCAGTCTAGTCCAACAGAAGAAAAGCATGCCCCTGAAAGGCTGAGAAAGCAGGTGGGAGGGGAAGACTTCCTCTGAAGTGCGGCCATTGTGTAGATGTAGGCACATGCCCTTGTTTCCACAGACTGGAGTTAATTCAGCAATATGTCTTCTGAACATGAATTCTGATTTGGGAAACCTCAATCCTGGTGTGTTCTTTGAAACTTTGTTCCTTCCTTCCTTCTCTCCCTCCCTTCACCTTTCTTTCTTCTTCCTTCTTCCCTTCATTCTCTCTCTTTGTTCTTTCTATTATTTGAAAGCAATGATCGGAGGGACATTCATTCTTGCTGCTTACCATCCCCTTCCCCAAGTCCTCCCAACTATAAAGAGAGAGTAAGGATAGAGTAAGCATGCAGCCAGGGGAAGTTTTAGCCAAGAATATAACTGCAATAAGTCAGAAATATTTCTAGCCTGAGTGTATTCACATGTGGATCTGTACAAATTTCAGGCACCCTCATGTACACTTCCCTGTGTTCTATCTTACTTCCTGGAAAAAATATATATATATATCCCTGAAACGGAAGTAAAAACATCAAAAACCGACATGAGATTCAATTTCTACCCAAAGTATCTTAGGTCTAATTAATGGTAGTGTTAGGAGAAAGCAGTGGAGAAGGAGGAGGGGGAGGAAGTCAGTCGGCCAGTCAGTTCAGTCGCTAAGTCGCGTCTGACTCTTTGTGACCCCATGGGCTGCAGCATGCCAGGCTTCCCTGTCCATCACCAACTCCTGGAGTTTGTTCAAACTCATGTCCATCTAGTCTGAGATGCTGTCCAACCATCTCATCCTTTGTTGTCCCCATTCTCTTCCTGCCTTCAATCTTTCCCAGCATCAGGGGGAGGAAGGGGAAGAGAAAAGAGTTCCCCCTGCTGTGTGCCCGATAGGTTAGGGCTCTGAATGCCTGCTCACCTACAAGAGCAGGTGGGAATCTTGGGAGCTGGCTCAGCTGAGGGCACTGAGGTTTCTCCAGCAGGTGGCGCTAGACTAATCTTATTGCCATCAGAGATGCCTTCCTGGGAGCGGGGGAGGGTAATAAAACATGCACTTGAATTCTTTACCTGGGTTCACTGGTTCCCTTAAGGGCTACATAAGGATGGGACCCCCACAGCCATCCTAAGGCAAGAAAAGGAACTCTCACTTTTGGATATCCACTAAATTCTAGACATAGACTTTCAGCCCTCCCAACAAGCCCCCAAGGTCAGTATTACCTCAGTTTACAAACGAGGAACCCAGACTCAGAGAGCATAAGTACATTGCCCCAAATCAGACTTTCTGTTGATGCAGAATGAAGACTGGAAACTAAGTCCATGATCTTTCCACTCACACCTGCTCTGTGAACAGCAAATAGCTCATCCCCCTGCCAAGTTCCCCTTGAGCAGAACTCCACTAACTTGACAAATTCTATACAAAAGGCTGCCGTAGGAGCCAGAAATCCTTTTGATCCTTATTTAACAGATAAGGAAAGAGAGGCTCAGATCCACTGAGAAACTCTTCTCTGTCCCACAGCTACCTGATCATCCTGAAGCTTTGCCTACAGATGAGCCCAGGCCTCCCAGGCAGTTGTGATATGTGTTCCCATCATAGATCAGGGAATTAAGATTTGGGGCTTGACTTCAGCTCTAATTATAGGAACCACTGAGACAGAGCCATTTACCCAGGAAACAGCAAATTAAATGAAGAGAGAGAGAATTATTTAAACTGTTCTAAAAAGCAAAAGAAATTAGCTGCCACATTCACCATCTTTTTGTCCCCAGAAAACCCACTTTGAAGCTGCCTGATGAGTGACAGTGGCATTAGGAGAGAGGAATCTGTCTTGAAAGCATGGCAGAGAAGACAATAGAGCCAAAGGAAATCTTTCCAGGACTTGAGGCCTCCCGAACACATTGTTTTATGACAATGAGTCATTTTCAGGCATCCCTAAATGCAATCAAAATGTTTTCTTTTTCATTTTATTTACTGGCTGCACCAGTCCTTAGTTGTGGCATGTGGGATCTAGTTCCCTGACCAGGGATCAAACCTGGGCTCCCTGCAGTAGGAGCCCAGAGTCTTAGCCACTGAACCACCAGGGAAGTCCCTCAAGATGCTCTTTTTAATGGAGCATAGCTGCAGTCATCTAGTGTAGCTATTGGGTTAGGATATGCATTTTTGCTACTAAAAATGAGTTAAATTAATTTTTTTTAAATAACAATTTACAATCTAGAAATTCCCAAAGGCCTCAGCATTCTTGCATCCTAAATTTTAATTGTCTATCTGATGCTGGGAACGATTGAAGGCAGGAGGAGAAGGGGATGACCGAGGATGAGCTGGTTGAATGGCATCACTGACTCAATGGATATGAGTTTGGGCAAACTCCAGCAGGATGGTGTGCTGAAGTCCATGGAATTGCAAAGAGTCAGACGTGACTTAGGAACCGAAAAACAACAATGTAAGATATGAAAGATACATCTTTTGTACATCACCTACAGTCTACCAGGGATCCTTGTGAGTCACTGTCTTGTTATTTCTAGTTTTCACCACAAATAAAAAGTAGTGGGAGAACAACTGGATTCAAAATCTAGAGATGGAGGCTTTCAGGTCTGCACTTTGGGTACACAGTGGGTACATCTGACCTCCTCCTGGGACCCAGGAGGGGGACCCAGGCTCTTCCTCTATACAGCTCTCACATGCAAGTGTTTCTTTGTTAATATTTTAGCAGTTTGCACCAGAAAGTCTTTAGAGCCAACCAAATGTAATTAAGTGTATTTTTCCAACATATAACGTTGCAACAAAGAGGCGAATAATAGAACCATTTTCCCCAAAACCATTAAGCAGCCTCCTGGGAGGCACAATTTCCTTTCAAAGTAAACTATATTTCAATTCATAGAATGTTTTTTTATTACCCAAATTGGACTAAGTAATTGACTGTTTTGGAACTGACTCCTTCATTGTCTCAGTAACAATTAGCTAATGAAACATTGCACAGTAAAGTGATAACCTGGAAAGATTCAGGTAAGATTTCCTTTCATCGTTTGCTCTAAACCCCATCTTACCTTCCCCAATTTCTCTTTGGCCACTCAAGATATGATCACGGCATTTAAATCGATCCTATAACCTGGCGCTTAGACCAGCTCGTGAGCATACAACAATGTTCGCTCTTGGGAAGGCAGCAAAGGTGATTTTACATAGCTGGATGAAAAATTCTAGAGCACAGTCCACTCAGGAGCAGAATGAAAGAAACATAATAAAGCCAACACTTTGCGGTTCCTAAATATTACAGTTTATAAATAATGGAGTGGAGCACTTTTTCATTGAATTTTCATCTTTGTCACCATTCATTTTGATTTCAACCACCATCAACTGAAACACTTACCAGCACTTACCAGTGCTGAGTACTACACTAGGAAGAACGGAAAGACCTTGACCTTGTTAAAAAGTGACACAACATAGGTGAAGAAGTGAGATATGCATACAAGCGTATAAATATCTACCACTATGTGCCCAAATCAGTCTATGACAGAGTCCAATTCATGGTCCAGGAGAGAGGCCCCTTGTGCTGAGAGCTCTAAATGGAGCTAGTGCATTCCAAGAGAAATGGTTATTTCTGATTTTCACAGAAGACAGGTGCGTGTTTCCACTCCCAATGTGTGTGGATGGTAGAGCTCTTATTTCTTTCCTTGTCCTGTTTATTATCTGCCTTCCTATGTGTCTGTCTCTCTATAGTTTTATCTTTACAAACTTGTCAGCTGTATCTTTATCCGTGGACCTGAACTTGAGTGGTGGCAATGCCAACTTACCCTGCTTTGCAACCCTAAAAAAATACCCATTAGCTGCTGTTCTTCCAGAAGTGGAAAATCTGACAGGAAGACAGAAATGTGCCTGCGAGAATCCTGTTTATGTGTACTTCATCAATACATGTTTTTCCCTGACCCTGTGGTATAGCTTGAAATGCCATCTCTCCTTAGGTCTGGGAGACGTGGGGCAGGAAAGCGACAGGGCGAGCTGAGGCTGGGAGGACTCAGGTCCTTTGTCTGTCGTTTCCCACCGATGTTCCTGTGTTACACCAATGCCATAAAGACGTGAGTCCTTCACTAGCCGAATTATGACCAGAGATTTATTTTCATTCTGATAATTTAGCTTCAGATTGATAGCAAACATTTTCTCTGCGAAGGCAGTGCATTTCCTAACAAATCCAGGAAAGGTAAAACAATGACTCAACGTACTTCCTGCAGGGAAAGACAACAAAGTCTTTTGTAAACCTGAAAAGTATGATTTTCATCCTATCCATGAAAAGTTTAAAGAAAAGGCAAAACTCCTATAATATTCACATAATTTGAACTGCTCAATTTGTTAAGAAAAATAAAAATCCTACCAGGGAACTTCCCCAGCTTGATAAACAGTATCTACAGAAACCTATGTGTAACACACATAATTGTGAAAGACCGAATGACTCCTCCTGAGATTGGGAGCAAGACAAAACATCTACTATTATCACTTCACTCAATGTAGTGCTAAAAGCTCTAGCCATAACACCAAGGAAAGAAAAAGAAATAAAAAGCATATTGACTAGGCAGGAGAAAAATAAGACTACCTCTATTTGCTGATGATATGATTGTCTGACAGATGATCCCAAAGAATCTATAAAAAGAAAACACAACAACAACAAAAACACTTTAGAACTAACAGATAAGATCAGCAAAGCAAAGGATACAAGGGAAACACAAAAAAGACATATATTTCTATAAATTAGCAATGAACACATGGACATTTAAAATATGATACCATTTACAATTGCTCAAAACATAAAATACTTAGATGTAAATCCCACCAAAGCTTGTATAAGACTTTGCTGAATACTGCATAGTGCTCATGAAAGAAACCATCAAGATCTAAACAAATGGAGAGTTATTCTGTGTGGCTTTATACAATTTAATGATATTTTATCAAAATTCCAACAAGATTTTTTGTTGATACAGACAAAAGTGTTCTAAAATTTGTATGAGAAGGCAAAGAAAATAAAATGGCTAAAACAAGTTTGAAAAAGAAGAGGAAAGTAGGAGGGATCCGTCTACCCAATTTCAAGACTTACCACATAGCTACAGTTATCAAGATCATGCAGTACTGGCAGACAGACATAGGTCAAGAGAATAGAATAAAGAAAAGAGCCCAGAAAAAGACCCACACAAGTATTTCCAATGGATTTTGATGAAAGTGCAAAAGCAATAAAGTGGAGGAAGAATAAATTTTCAATAAATGATGCTGACTCAATTGTACATCCATAGGGGGAAACCAAACCTCAAACCTAAGTCAAATATTTCACAAAAATCAATTCAAAATGGACTTAAATGTAAAGCTATGCAGCTTTCAGGAAAAAACCTCCAGGACCCAGGGTTAGATTAGAAGTTCTTGGACTCAACAGTGAGTGAATGATTTATAAAATGAAATGTTGATAAATTGCACTTCATCAAAACAAAAAACTTCTGCTCTGCAAAAGACTGTTAAGAAAGTGAAAAGACAACAGAGTGAGAGAAAATATTTTCAAACCATACATCAAACAAAAGGCTAGCATTTAGAATATGCGAAGAACTTTTTATCCTCAATAGTGACACAAAAAAATAGCCCAATTTTTCATTGTTGTTTTTGTTTAGTCACTAAGTCATGTCTGTCTGTCCATGGGATTTCCCAGGCAAGAATACTGGAGTGGATTGCCATTTCCTTCTTCAGTGGATCTTCCCAACCTAGGGATCAAACCCACATCTCCTGTACTGGCAGGCGAATTCTTTACCACTGAGCCACCAGGGAAGCTCAAACAACCTAAAGAGAACATGGCAAAAACCCCATACACAGACATTTCAGTGAAGAAGATACACAGGTGGCAAGTAGGTCTGTGAAAAGATTTGAACGTCAGCAGCGACTGAGGACATGTAAATTGAAACCATAATGAGCTATTACTAACCTCCATCAGAAGGGCTAAACTTAAAAAAATAGTGACAACACTAAGCGCTGGTGAGGATGCAGGCAAACTGGATCACTCTCGCAATGCTGGTGGACATGTGAAATGGTCCAACCACTCTGAAAAACAGTTTGTAGCTTCTTGAAAATCTGAATGTGCAACTACTGTATGACCTAGCAGTTACACTACTAGATGTTTAACCCAGAAAATGAAGATTTGTGTGCACAAAAAAAACCCTGTACCTAAGTGTTTATATGGCAGCTTTATTCGTAATGACTCCAAACTAGAAACATATGACCTTCAATGGATGAATGGATAAACAAACTATGGTTCACTCATACCTTGGAATAGTACTCAGCAATAAAAAGGAGTGACTATTGGTGCACAAAACACCCTGGAGAATTTTACTGAGGGTCAATATTTGGGTTGTCATCATGTACGTGTAGTTTTGTAAGATGTTAACACTGGGAGGAATTGAGTACACATACATAGGATCTCTCTGTGTTATTGCTTACAACTGCATATGAATCTATAATTATCTCAAAATAAAAAGCTTAATAATGAGACAAGAACTATCTGCCATTGAAGGAAACCCTTTCTGTGATGTTTATGGCACCATCTCTTCTCTTGACCACCTTCAAAACTCTGGGAACTCAGAGTTCATTAAAACAACTAGTTGATAGCATCTTTATGATCATATTTCTATAAAGGAATGGTCTTTACTGACTGCAAATATGTTGTCTTTGCTCCTAAACATTTCTCTAGGTGAATTTTGAAATGATATATTTTGAAATGAGTTGTATCTTTCAGTTATTGAGAGAATCTTTCTGATTCATGGCGAGGGGTGGGGGAGGGGGTTGGAAATTGGATATCCTCCAAACAAGTTTCTAATAGAAAACGCACAAATATCAAGCAGTGTGTTCTTGGCATGATATTTTATATTAATTCTTCATTTTATGTATGTGGGAATATACATGCCACAGTTTGATGCTGGAATCTTTCCCAAAGTTTTCTTTTTGTCTGAGGTCCAATGTTTCTGGTTGGAGTTTCATAACAAAATATGCATTGTTTCCACTGGGGTTTATACCAGAAATAATTAGATAAAATGGTGGCATGGTAGAAACAATACAGCTTTTATAATTCATTATTGCATTGTTGCTAAACTTCACAACTTTCTGGGTTTGAAGGACTGTCCTAAGTTAACTGCTTCAAATTAACCAGGAGGAATCACCAGTGATATATAAGTACCTTCATTTGGCTTGATTATTACAGTTTCAGAAGACTTGTGACCCAAGATTCTGTTGATTTTTACAGATGTTTAAAATTAAAAGGGAACCTTCACATCAATGCAGTAATGGACGTACAAAGTTTATTGCTTAATTCAAAAGCTGCCCAGAGTTTAACTCACTCCCCCTCACATCTCCTTATGTGGACAGACTTCTGTTTAACAAGCTTTCTTCCTGCTTTCTGCTCTGTGCTAACTCGTACAAGGCACTGATTTCCCTGGATCTCAGGTTTGTTTGTTATTTATTATTGAAAATAAATATCTCAAAAAATATTTATTTTTTGACTTACAGTTCTCCCTGGAGTAGATTTGAAGGTTAAAAATAATGCTTGCAAAACACTTTCAGGTTATCAAAGGAAATTACAAGGGAAATACCCTTTAGCCAGAATAACAATGAAATTAAAAGATTTTTTTTAAAAGAAAAAGATTTATATGTATGTATTATTTTAAAAACAAAAGATGTTTAAACAATCTCTGAGGCACTGAAATATGAAAAGTCTTCCGAATTGCTGAATTTTTTTTAGGATTTCTTTTGGATCATTTTATGCTATTCTAGTTCTTGGAAGATTGGTTCCCCAAATCTATTGTCTAATTCAGTGTTCAGAGACCAGGCGGTGGATCAGCACCAGCATCGCCTGGAAGCCTCTTAGAAATGCAAATACTTACGTGGACCTATTAAATCAGATTTAGATCAACCAAGCAAGAATCCCTGGGGGCCCAAGAATCTGGGTTTCATCAAGTTCTGCAGGTGATTCCATGTGTGCCACATTTTGAGAATTACTAATGTTAGATCAGTGCTGCTTGAAGGCAATGTCCATGCAAAGGGCTGAATCCTGCCACCTCTGAAATGCACATGTTACAACCCTAACCCCTAACATGTTTGTATTTGGAAATACTTTTTGAAGGTAATTAAGGTTAAGGGCTGCAGTCCACAGGGTCGCTAAGAGTCGGACAGGACTGAGCAACTTCACTTTCACTTTTCACTTTCATACATTGGAGAAGGAAATGGCAACCCACTCCAGTGTTCTTGCCTGGAGAATCCCAGGGACGGCGGAGCCTGGTGGGCTGCCGTCTATGTGGTTGCACAGAGTCGGACATGACTGAAGTGACTTAGCAGCAGCAGCAGCAGCAAGGTTAAGGGTTTCCCAGGTGATGCAGTGGTAAAGAATCCACCTGCCATTGCAGGAGACACAGGGGACACAGCTTGAACCCTGGATTGGGAAGATCCGCTGGAGGAGAAAATGGCAACCCACTCCACTATTCTTGCCTGGGAAATCCCAGGGACAGAGAAACCTGGCCGGCTACAGTCCATGGGGTCACAAGAGAGTCGGATACAACTTAGCGACGAAAGGACTACAATGACAACAGTGACCTAAAGCAGCACCTCTCCTGTCCCTGACTCTGTCTCAGCTCAGCCCTTCACAGCCTCGCCTCCATCTGATATGATCATATCCCTTTATGAATGGTTGATCACCTATCTCTGCCAAAAGACAGCAGACTCCATGACAGCAAAATTTGTTCACCTAACAATATCTGTTGACAGAATAAATGATGTAAGGTCACCCCTTCATCAAGGTTCAAATACTGAAATAATAGGAATACTCCTCTCCTTGTGTACAGGCAGATGAGGAGGTCATCTCATCACTGAGTGTTAATTGGAGTCCTTGACCTGTCTGGCCCTGGTTTAGGAGTCTCTGGTGATTTCCTATAGACAGTTTCCCCTTGTCTATGTCTGACCCAGGTCTGACCAGTAGAAGAAAGCCATCCACAGCATTAGTGTCTGCGTCATGATGCTGGTTTTGAAATGGATGAGAGATGAGGGCTGGCACCCCTGCAGCCTCTTTGCGAGCATTATCCTTCCCACTCAAGGCTGAGATTTTGCTTCAGCTTTACAACTTAGCACCAGGTCCTGCTGCCTCTAACCAGGATGATCCAGCTTGTGGAGCTGGAGCCCTGACACTCTGTCTGCTTGTGGTCACGGCCTCCCCTGGAGTGCTGAACTCTGCCCCCTATGTGGCTCCTGCCTCAAGAAGTGGTTGTGGTCCTGCCATGACTGAATGGATGGATGGATGGATGGATGGCACAGAAACAAAACTCCATCAGCTTACACCAGCTGCTCATGAAAGCCTATGGTGCACATTCTAGCCTTCCATTCAGTGACTCCCCCAGTGGCAGTTTGTGGTCTACCACACTGGGGGTGTTTACACCAGAGAAATTGCAAATGCTTCTCATCAGGATTTTGTGAAGTCCCCAGAGAGCCAACTGTTAAACATTTACCCCAGCACCCCACTGGCTGAAGTCCTCCTGAATTGGAAACACTCCTGCTCTCTGGCCATCTCCTTCCACTTTGCTGTAACCTCCAGAGGGCTGTCCCCACAGTGCCTCTCCCCCAGTCCACACACACACAGGGTCTGAGTCCTTTTGGGCAGCTGCTTTTTCAGCATTCCTGGTCCTGCTTTCTGCAATCAGCTCATTTCATCCTAGTCTTGTCTCCCTGTGCCTTCCCCATTGCACGCACAAACACACACATACACCAGAGTAAGGTCTTATTGACTTGGAATCCTTAAAGCACACTGCAAATTCTGACAAAAGCACAGGGTACTCTGACAGGCGGTGAGACATAAAAGCCACAAATTCCTTGACTCTCACCCACAACACAGTATCATTTGAAATTTTCCTAAAGAAAATCATGAAAACTAATGTTCATTCTCATTCTCCCTAGATTTTTTTCTGGACACTTTTCTAAGTTTGCACAGATCAGAGAGAAACACAATTTATATCACTGATGTTTTCAAAGATGCTGGCACAAATATGCAGTTGGTTGCCCAGAGGAGAGAAAATAACTCAGTCTTGGCAGGAGGGTCAGCCCGAGTGCACGATCATGTAGGTGTGCAATCCATCACACTCTCCCTGGAAAAACTCTTCATTCTTGTCCAGCCTGATGTTTAAATCTGTGCTTATCAACCTCGGAGCAGGACAGTGTCGATCAGCAGCGTCCAAGGGGCTTTTTCCAAACTCTCACCAACAACAGGCTCATCTTTCAGTAACTACACACCTTTCCATGACAAGCAGCTGCTTTAAACACTATATTCTTTATAGTTCAGTTCAGTTCAGTTGCTCAGTCGTGTTCAACTCTTCACAACCCCATGGACTGCAGCACGCCAGGCTTCCATGTCCATCACCAACTCCCCTACATACATCTTATTTCCACACTTGGATTATTAGGTATCAAGGCAGAGAAAGTGGCTTACACATTGTTTTATTTCTTCCAAGATACTGGAGCAGTTCAGTAAACACTAAAGTTAAAAAATTTTTATATGTTAAAAAAATCCACACTATAAATACAATTTAAGGGCAAATGGTTAAAAAAACTAAATTTATTTGGAACAGGTCACATCTGTAGTTGAATTTTAAATTGGTTATAATTAATTGGGAAAAAATTCACTCACCTTCCTCAGGCAAAAAAATTAAAAGGGGAAATTCACAAAAATTCACAGATGGGCAATAACATTTGAAAATGTTCAATGCTCATGTGAGGAAGTCCTACAGGTGATCAAAAAGATGCAAATTTAAGCAACAATAACATGTTTCTTTACCTATTACATTGATTTTAAAATTGTTTAACTGATTATACCCTCTGCAGACGATTTTGGGGGAAATGAGTGCTCTCCTACATTTAAGGAGAAATGTACATCATTGTGATATTGCTAAAAAAGAGAAATTGGAAACAGTATGATGGTGTGATAATAAGAAATGTAAAATGAAATACAATAAAGTCATTAAAATATCATAGAGAATATTTAATGTCATGGAAAAACATTCATGAAATATGCTAATAAAAATATAGAAATGTACAAGAACACCATAAACATATACTATTTGTGGATAAGAAAAGAAGGCAAGCATCTAAGGTTTTGATGTTTAAAATGGAAACACTTTATTACATTTGCGAATCATCAGTGAAGTCTTTCTCTGGAAACAGGAAATAATGGAACCCTCTCTTCCATTGTTATTGTGTTAATTCGTAATAACTCTTCATATGATACCTGGAGAAGGAAATGGCAACCCACTGCAGTACTCTTGCCTGGAAAATCCCATGGATGGAGGAGCCTGGTAGGCTACAGTCCGTGGGATCGCGAAGAGTCGAACACGACTGAGCGACTTGACTTTCTTTCTTTCTTCATATGATAATCAAAGATTTTTCCCAGGCAATGTGTGTCAGCAGACAGAAAATGTCACATACTAGAAGATCAAAACACAGGGAACCAGGTTGCCAGTCATGGCTGCCTGGCAGTAATAAAAAACGCCCTTTTAGAGACTGGTCCCAAATGTTTTAGACTTGATTTAACTATAGAAGCATCAAAAAGGGTGTTGAGTGAGAGGTCCTAGGACAGGGAAGGAATAATGTGCACAGTAGGGCAGGAAGGGGTAGAGAGAGGTCAGAGGTCTCAACTCCTATAAGAGAAAAGAGAGAGTATAGAAAAACTGGAGCAGACCGGTGACCTCTGACCCTGGAGCAGTTCTAGCAGATTCTCTGTCTTATTCTGCAGAAGTTTCATCAGAAAGATGAGTCCTCAGGCAGCCAGCCTAAAACTCACAAGAGGCATTTCTGTGTTACCAAATCAAGAGATCAGACAGCATTAACCTTTCAGCAGCCAAATCCAGACTGTGTCACTTCTACCCAGTCCTGGTCCAGAATCTCAGAAGAGCTGAGAAAGTTCTCTCCATGTTATTTTAGAGTCTTACTTGCCCAGAGCCTGGAAGTATGACTGTAACTACATTTTTGAAAGCACTGACAATTTTTCCATCCCGTTCTAATATGAGAGATCTCCTGTTTTTCTCCCCACCCAGTACTCCCTTTCCCCAACAAACCATAAATTCAATCTGGATTCTAACACTTATGATATCTTTCCAAGGAGCTTATAGAGAGTCTCCACATGAGAACCTGCTTGGACATTTTACATGATTAACCACTTAGTTAGCCTAGCCAGTTAATCCAAATGGCTAAATTGCAAACCAGACATGGGCGCAGCAGTTCTCAGAGTTCAGCTAGTTGGTGTCTTTGTCTGTTTATGGTGACTGCAGCCATGAAATTAAAAGACGCCTGCTCCTTGAAAGAAAAACTATGACAAACCTAGACAGTATATTAAAAAGCAGAAACATTACTTTGTTGACAAAGGTCCATATTGTCAAAGCTATGGTTTTTCCAGTAGTCAGGTATGGATGTGAGAGTTGGACCAGAAAGAAAGCTGAGCACTGAAGAACTGATACTTTTGAACTGTGGTGTTGGAGGAGACTCTTGAGAGTCCCTTGGACTGCAAGGAGATCCAACCAGTCCATCCTAAAGGAAATCAGTTCTGAATATTCATTGGAAGGACTGATGTTGAAGCTGAAACTCCAATACTTTGGCCACCTGATGCTTGGAACTGACCCATTATAAAAGATCTTGATGCTGGGAAAGACTGAAGGCAGGAGAAGGGGATGACAGTGGATGAGATGATTGGATGGCATCATCAACTCGATGGACATGAGTTTGAGCAAGCTCCAGGAGTTGGTGAAGGACAGGGAAGCCTGGCATGTGCAGTCTATGGGGTCACAAAGAGTTGAACACGACTGAGCAACTGAGCTGAACTGAACACACACAGGGAGACTTGTAAAACAGGAAAAACAGATACTGATTTCTTGAAGAGCTGGAGTCTTGAAGTCCAAGATCAAGTCCTCAGCAAATTTGGTGTCTGGTGAAGGCTCCCTTTTGTTTCACAGCCTGCTATGTCTAGCTATGTCCTCACACGGTGAAAAGGGCAAAGGAGCTCTCTGGGGCCTCTCTCAGTGTTAATCCCATGCGTGAGGACTTCACTCATATGACCCACTCACCTCCAAGTCCTACCTTATAATACCATTCCAGAGGGAATGAGGACTTCAAAATGAATTCTCATTCAGACCACAAAAGGTGGTGTCCATTCACAGCCCACGACCTGAAACTAAACTTATCATCTTCTTGTTTCCTGTGCTTCTCCTGGTGATGGAAGTGGCCAGAAATTTGAAGTTAAAAACCAACCAAAAATGCCTTCTTTGATACCACTGAGGTGCATGGAAATATAAAAGGTTCAGGGTATGGAGGGACCTGATAAATGGTTTTTCTCATCATCACCATGTCACTGCCTTTCAAAGTGGCCTGGTCCAGGGGTCAGTGCCGATGGTCAGAAAGAACATACCTCCGTGGAATTACATCCACTTTCCAATCTCAACTGCTACTTCCGGCACTGCCTTCATGGAAGACCAAAAGATAGAAAGTTTAATTTCCATTTATGTCATTAATTATAATGATGGAGTACATTTAGGGGTAGAAAAAGGTAAGGAAACTTGTAGAAGTGATCTGGCAATTGCAGGATGACCTGTTACAAATACTCATCAATTCCATTTACTATTTCATGACACTCAAAAGTGAGAGAAAACACCCCCGAGGCCATGTGAACTAGGCAATGACTGGATTTAGTGCTGTGAGACTGTAACACTGCTTTTCTTAGCATCATTTCTCAGGATGTGAAGACCTATAAAAAGTTAATTTGTATAAATACCGTTTTCCAATTCTTCCTCTTAAACAGTACAAACATTATGGCTTATAAATGTTAACATGATTAATGAACTATTAAAAGGAGGTATACATGTCACTGCTTCCCTTTTATAGCCTCACATTTACTTCTAAAAATAAATGTAGACATGGATTACCTAGCCACATTACACTTCTCAGAAGCATGGGGAGAATGATAGAGGAAAAACCCACAAACTATAGAGGAAACTTCATTTTTGCCTAGAGAGGACTCAGCCATCATGTGAGATCAGGAGGATGGGGTTTGTTCTTTCTCCATGAGCGTCCTTTTAGTGATTTTTGATCTAAAGGTCGATGAGATGGCTCTGTATTTCCCAGTAGTCTTCCAAACAAAACCATGTAAGAGCCAAGTAACTGCTCACTATCAACTCTATCTCTGTTTCTAGGGTTTATTACCCAGCTTCTTGAAAAGATTCATGACAGACACAAAGGCAACACAAGGCAGATCCTGACTTCTCTGAGTCTGTCTTCAAAGTCCAAAAAGCAGCTACAAGAAAATTTACTTATTTACTGAAAGGAAAAGGCTCAGAGGTTTTTCTGAGTTTAGACTAGACATTCTAACGGCACTCCCATTTTTTTTTATAATCCATGTAAACCATAAATGAATTCTTCTAATCCAATATTTTGTGCTAAAATCATTTATCCAGGCTCAGCAGGGGCATAAAGCCTTCAGGGCTGGAAAGTTGTTTACTATTAACTTGGGGATGCTGTTATTAAATTTGCCAGAGCTGGCACTTCTTAGTGTTTGTATGCAAACAGACCCTCAGTTACATTTTTCTTTTCTTTTTCCCCTTTGGTCACTTCGCAAGCTCTTTAAGGACACAAGTCTTGGGTGCAGACGTCTGTGCTTCCCACAGAGCAGACCAGCAATAAATATTTTTGAGTTAACAAATTCTTGAGGAAGAAACATTTACACAATGCACATTATTTGGGGGTAAAAATCGCAAGTACTGTCAATGAAGTATGTTCTTGCAAATTCTTCTGGGGCAAAGAAACACATACAGGGCTCTGGTGTGCCGAGACACACAATTCCTGAGGACCTCATTTTCATAGATTGTAAAATTAATCTATGTCATGTCGTGTCCAACTCTTTGTGACCCCATAGACTATACAGTCCATGGGATTCTCCAGGCCAGAATACTGGAGTGAGTAGCTGTTCCCTTTTCCAGGGGATCTTCCCAACCCTAGGATTGAACCCAGGTCTCCCACATTGCAGGCCAATTCTTTACCAGCTGAGCCACAAGAGAAGCTCATAGATTACAAACTGGCCTTTATTGTTTTAAAAAGTCTTGAATGAGTGAAGTTGCTCAGTTGTGTCTGACTCTTTGCAACCCCATGGACTATAGCCTGCCAGGTTCCTCCACCCATGGGATTTTTCAGGAAAGAATACTGGAGGGGGTTGCCATTTCCTTCTCCAAAAAATCTTACTGGGATTAAATAAGAAAATGTAAAATTTGTCTATCCTTCTTAAAAGAAGTTACTGCAACTTTAACATCAGTTGCTCAACTTATGTGCTCATGTAAGAAAATATTAAAGGAAATACATGTTTTTAAACATCTCTACAACTTACCTGGTAGACCAGATGACCCCTGAAGGTGGAGCGCCCATTGACCCAATAAGAACAGTATCTCCATGAGTCAGCCATTGTTGATGCATGAAAACACACATAGGCAGGAGATGTTCAAATGACTAAGGCCTAATGCCATTTATCCCAGAGACTTGATTTGAGTAAGTCCCTTTTAGAGTCAGAACACAAAAGGTGGTGGAAACATTGCAAGAAAGAATCGATGAAGCAGTGTCTGCAAGCAGTTGTAATCAGAGGACATGGGCGTGAAAAGGAAGAGTCACAAAGTGCAGGCAGGTGACCTCAGCCAGGATACATGGACAGACTGAAACAAAGCACAACCGATTCACTTCAGAGGAGATAAGGGCAAATGGGTAGAGACTTGGAAAATGGACCTGGCTTAGCAAGTGACACAGCAGCGTGGAGAAGCCTAGATGCATAAATGTTCACCTCTTAATCAAATAAAACAAGCATCCCAGATCTTGAGCGTGCTTCTTAAAAATATGGATTTGGACACACCATCCAAATAAAGAAAAGTAAAAGAAGTTACAACAAGCAAACATTAAACATATAGGTTGGCCAGAAATTTCATTTGGGTTTTTTATTTGATCTTATGTAAAAACCTGAACAAACTTTTTGGCCAACCCAATATATACATGTATTAAGTCACTTATAGAAAAGCAAGTGGACTCCCCTGCTCAGACAGTAAAGAATCTGCATGCAATGCAGGAAACTCGGGTTAGATCCCTGGGTCAGGAAGGTCCCCTGGAGAAGGGAATGACTACCCACTTCAGTATTCTTGACTGGAGAATTCCATGGACAGTGGAGCCTTGTGGGTTATAGTCCATGGGGTCGCAAAGAGTCAGACATGACTGAGCGACTAACACTTTCACTTTTCATAGAAAAGCAAGTGTCTTTGAGTTGAAGTTAGCAGAGAATGAAAGTGTTGTGGCAGTTGCATGAGATGGTACAGTTGTACCTGACAGACAGAATAATGTCTCTTGAGACTTTTAGGAAAACTTTTATAAAGACATCTTACTTTTTCTGTTCAGAGACGTGAAAAAGTATCTGGTAAAAACTACATGGATTTCCAACTGCAGAATTTCCTCTAGTCGCTAAAGCCAAGACCCGCTAGTGAGACATTCTTTACCAAACAATCCACATGAAATATGTTCAACTTACCAGTTCAAAGGGAAGGAAAGGGAATGTGCTTTTAACAATCAGAAATATATTTATCAGCAAATTTATAGTGCAACAAATCTCTGATGCTTAGACTCAGAGTCAAGATG
Organism: Bos grunniens; assembly: GCF_055505025.1. Classification (NCBI taxonomy): domain Eukaryota; kingdom Metazoa; phylum Chordata; class Mammalia; order Artiodactyla; family Bovidae; genus Bos; species Bos grunniens. The sequence goes on along the minus strand of NC_141177.1, from coordinate 47,793,015 downwards.
TTGATAGGAATGGTGCCACTTTTATATCTAATCAGATGGCAAACCCAGCAATAGATTTAGAATCTTAAGATTTCAAAGTTGAAAGAATCTTCGAAAACATATCAGACTTTGTCAAAGTGTCTTTTGACATTTTGATCTATGCTTGCAAACTCACTAACGTGTTAGTTGCTCAGTCATGTCCAATTCTTTGCAGCCCCATGGACTGTAGCCAACCAGGCTTCTCTGTCCATGGGCTTCTCCAGGCAAGAATACCAGAGTGGGTAGCCGTTTCCTTCTCCAGGGGATCTGCCCAACCCAGGGATAGAACCCAGGTCTCCCACATTGCAGGTGGATTCTTTACTGCCTGAGCCACCAGGGAAGCCACAAACTCAGTAAATCAAGTAGTAAATCACCATCTAGAAAGGGAGGGAGATGGGACTCCACCTGTGTGAAACTCAGTTTGTATGATGGAAACGAAGCAACATAGAAACAGGAACCACCAACAAGTGTGATATCTCTGGAAATGAAGCTGATGAGAAGTCGCTTCCTACAACTGCATTTGTTGAGGTTTTCCTTCTCCTCAGATCCCATCATACTTTTCAGATTCTTTTGGTTAAGATTTTCTACAACTGATGGACATCAGGGGGCTCCATATCCTCAAATCAAATTTCTTTTGAGCTATGTGACTGTTTCTTTCAATGAGCTTAGACACCAGGGAGGAAAAGACAGTGAACTGGAAACACTGAAGAAGCCAGGGGCTGCTGCTGCTGCTAAGTCACGTCAGTCATGTCCGACTCTGTGCCATCCCACATGCGGCAGCCCACCGGGCTCCTCTGTCCCTGGGATTCTCCAGGCAAGAATACTGGAGTGGGTTGCCATTTCCTTCTCCAAGAAGCCAGGGGACTAAAATGGCAAACCAAGATGCCAGCCAGGAACAACAAAGCATCGAAAACAAATGTGGTGGTAATGTCTCTTCTAGGTAAGTACCCAGAAGAAATGAAAATTGATCCCCATGCAAGTACCATACATGCATATTTGTGCAGCACTTTTCAAAAAAGCCAAAAGGTGAGAACAGCTCAAGTGTTCATCAAAGGATGAATGCACAAACAAATTGTGGTGTACGGCAGGGGCGCACAGCCCCCGGGGCCGTGTACCTATTGTGGTGTATGGCAGGGGCGCGCAGCCCCCGGGCCGTGTACCTATATTGGTGTACGGCAGGTGCACACAGCCCCCGGGCCATGTACCTATTGTGGTGTATGGCAGGGGCGCGCAGCCCCCGGACCGTGTACCTATATTGGTGTACGGCAGGGGTGCACAGCCCCCGGGCCATGTACTATACTGGTCCGTGACTGTTAGGAACCAAGCCGCACATAAGGAGGTGAGTGGCGGGCAACTAAGCAAAGCTTCACTTTTTTTTTTTTATAACCGCTCCCCATCACTCTCCCATCATCCCCAGTGGGTGATGGGACCATCAAGTTGCAGGAAAACAAGTTCAGGGCTCCTAGTGATTCTGCACAATGGTGCATTGTATAATTATTTCGTTATATATCACAATCCAATCCCTGGTAACTCAGCGGTAAAGAATTTGCCTTCACTTCAGGAGACCACCTGCAACATAGGAGACACGGGTTCAATCCTTGGGTTGAGAGGATCCCCTGGAGAAGGAAATGGCAACCCATTCCAGTATTCTTGCCTGGACAATTTCATGGGCAGAGGAGCCTGGCGGGCTACAGTTCAGGGCATCACAAAAGAGTCGTACATGACTTAGTAACTAAAAAACAACAAGGGAATGGAGGAAAAGTAAAGTGGATATATACCTAAAAATGAGAAGCATGGGGAAAGATGGAATGAACCACAAACTGCAGGTAACAAGGCAGAGGCAAGTCAGAGGAATCAGTATCTGTCTGCCCCCTGCCCAAGCCCTCCTATGGTTCTCCCTGCCCGACCTCCTGTGTCCACAGTGACCATGTCCCTCTTTGCTGTACAGATGCTCTCACGGGCCTCTCACCTCAGCTCTTCCTCCTGGGGGTCTCCTCATCCCACTCTAGTTCACAAACAGATGCCCTGGGAACCCTCACTGGTTTCCCCTGGGCAAACCTAGCGTCTCTTTCCAAAGTCTGCTCCAAGTTCTGTAGGATCTGAGATGGAGGCACTATTCTTTTGCAGGAAAGAATATAAAGTTTAAAACGAAAATCAGGAATGAGAGGAAAATGTATTTAGCATGAGAAAAGCAATCATAGTAGATTATGTACCTACAAAGCCTGACAAAGGCCACAAATATGACACTCCTTCCATAATAGTGATTGCCTCACATACCTCTACACTGCTTTTCTCCCCTCTAGTTTTCAGCTCCTTGCTCTGATCTTTGAAAGACAATTTTTAAATTTTCCTTTATTGAAGTATAGTTGATTTACAATGTCATGTTAATTTCTGCCGACAGCAAAGTAATACAGTTATATATGAAAAAACATGTCATATTCTTTTCATTATGGTTCATCAGAGGATATTGAATATGGTTCCCTGTGCTGTACAGTAGGATCTTGTTGTTTATCCAGTTTATATACTACAGTTTGCATCTGCTAATCCTAAACTCCCAGTCCATGCCTCCACCACCTCCCCCACGCAACCACAAGCCTGTTCGCTATGAAAAGACATTTTTTCTATCTTCTATTTTCTATACAGAGAATAGGAAGATCCAATATCTTTTCTCTAACATAGTTGATGGTAGTTTGGTTTAAGCTGTAGATTGTTTGCAAACATTTCTTTCATTCTCAAAGATCTGTGTTGGGAATGTTCTATAAAATTCTAAGATTGCTATCAAGCCTGGGGAAACCTCTCTCAAGTTTTTCTGTAACCAGACCTTCTGCTTACAATACAACAGTCTGATAACCTGAAGAACATTCCACAGACCAGCTTCCGGCTCTGTCCATTTAAACCACTTTTCGCTCCCATTACTCACACTGTTCTGGTGCCAGGAGCTGGGAGATATGTTTAAATTGTGATATGGGCTCTGATTGTGAAGCTTTACGTCACACGGTGGGTGAGTCATAGCCGTGGGTGATAGAAGTGTTTTTGGAAGCCATTCCCGCATGAAGAGGGCTAAGAATAACCCAACTATAACCACACAAAAACATCTCATGAAACCCAGACAAAATGTATCCCAAACTCAACTGTCCCTTAGCCAGTTCCAAAAATGCCTTTGGCCGCTTCCATGCCATCTAATAAAATGAGGAATAAGGCAGAGAGGAGGCCACTGGGGAAGAAAAGTTATTTTAACTGGCCCCTTTAAAGTAGCTTGCATGCTCAATCGCTTCAGTCGTCTGCAACCCTATGGACTGTAGCCTGCTATGCTCCTCTGTCCATGGGATCTCCAGGCAAGGATACTGGAGTGGGTTGTCATTTCCTCCTCCAAGGAATCTTCCCGACCCAGGGATAGAACACGTGTCTCATGTCTCCTGTATTGACAGGCGGATATTTTACCACTAGTGCCACCTGGGAAGCCCCTTAAAATAGCCTATTTCTGCAAATTTTATAAAAATCTATGACCACAGGAACACTTTGTTAGGGTCGCATGTAAATGACAGACTCTGAAACTTGAACTTTCTTAGCTTCAAGATAGCCTGACATCCTATCATGGCCCAATCACATTAAAATTATAATCACTTAGGTCTCTATCTGTTCCCTCACTGCATGACAGAGGTATGACTCCTTAGAGCAGGAACCTATCATATTGGTGTCTCCAGTGTCTATTCAGGTTGCAGAGCAGCTAACCAATAAATAGAAATTGAATGAACAAATGAATGAGTGTGTTCCTTCCAAAAGACCAAGGCGGTGGAAACCAGGGGTCAGAGAAGCCCCCTGCTGGCCACCAGGGGGTGCTGTTGGGTGGTGCTGGGTGGCAGGTGGATTGGGTGGGGTAGAGGTGGGCAGAGACAGGATATGGAACTGGCAGTTCTTCTAAAAGATGCTTGAAAACAAATTTGCGCAGTTCTGGAGACACAAGAAAGGCAAGAGGGGCCTCGTGCCATTAAGACAAGTGAGTCAAGATGTGGACACTGAGAAAGAAAAGCCACCTCTGCTTTGGGGGATCGCTGACTTGCGAACGGCCTCCATTTCCAACTTGTTTCTGACCTGAGCCTTTGATGACGGCTAAAGTTGGGAGTGTTCTGGAAGCACCACGCCCAGGTCTGCTCCTTGTATTTATAGAGCTTTTAGCACAAAGGCATGTTCATCAAAGCACTTTAAGAGCCGGGCACACCCTGTAACACACACACACACACACACACACACACACGAGCTCCAGACCTGCAGGGGCCAACGGAAAGCTTCGGAGCACACTCCCCAGCCACCACAAGAAGCCCAGTCTGAACCTGGCAGGAAGAACAGCACCAGGAGGAGCCAGCCGAGCCCTGGTGAAGGGCCTGACCTGTTGTCGTGGAAGAAAACCTGTATGTGACGTCCCTGCCCACGATCCAGGCCCAGAGCCTGTATACAGTCCTTACACACTGTATCTCACTGACTCCCAGCTTTATCCCCATGGGAAACAGAAGAAACTGATGCTGAGGGAAGCAAGCTCACTGGCCTCAGGACAAAAAAAAAGGACAGAGCCAAAGCCAAGGGCCAAAGGTAAGCCCATGTAATCGCAACAGCTAGGACCTTAGCTGCCCTCCTCATACATGATCCAAATCTATCAGATATGCTGACGTGGATCCGGGTTGACTTGATTCTGAGGCCAGCACGAGTGCCTCGGCATAACTCACATGGACCCTAGAGAGGAGGGTCATCTAAGCCCATGTTTTAGTCAATACCCCTCGAGTCCCCAGGAGTCCCATTCCAGTTGGGGGGCATGTTGTCACAGCCTCCCATGGTGTGAAAGACTGTGATTACCTTGGCACCACTTGCCCCCAACTTGAAACTCCCCCTCCACCGAGAAGCTAAGACATATCACTTCCAAAGGGCGAGCCCAACAGAACAGCACTGACCCCTCGTTACAAAGGTCTGGAGCATAGAAAGCGTTGTGTGTGGGGGACCTTGCTGTTATACCTCCTGTCATTGTCTCTTTATCTGGAGCACAAGGATACTCCACAGTGGGGCCTCTGTGGGACCACAGCAGTCTCCAGTAGTGTCAGTTCCCAAGAAAATTCAACTCTCCACGGAGACCTCAGACATTTCCCTCCAATAATGTCTGCTGAAAGTCCTCCCTTTAGAAAGAGGACAGGCTTAAGTCTCTGCTCTGCCTCCTATCAACTGTCTGAGTCTGGGCAAGTTTCCCAACTTCCTTGTCTGTAGAGTGAAGCTTGTACTCCTTACCTCGCAGGTCGTGATGGGAATGTGTGAAACGGAGGACAAAGAATATGGAAATATTAATTCCATCAGATGATAAAATAAGACTGATGATAATGTTATGTAACAACTATTTCCACTACCATTGGCAACACTTGCCTCTCCTGGGTAGGTTCTTAGTCCTGAATCAATGGTTACATCACTATTGAGCATCTAATGTGTACTGGCTCCGCCCCAAGGACTTACAGAGCGCCGTCAAAGACATAAGACCGGTTAGTGTTAAGACTGTACCAATCTGTGGAAGGAAGACTGAAAATGGGGGAGCATAGCCGGGCATCTAACAGTGGTGTTGAACCAGGATAAACTGAGTCAAGTTAGAGAAAGAGGGAGAGGTTGGAAAGTGTGCAGTGACTTCTGGTCTGATGAACTCTTTCACAAGAAGATGAGGACTTTGGTTCCTTCAGAGGGAAACATGACAGTAAGTGTTCATAAAGTGTTGATCTCCACTGATTCGCAGAATTTGCCAATCTCTATCGTGTCTATGCTCCCCTCATAGCTGGTTTCAAGCTACTCGTACAACTGAGAGCAAACCTGGGGAGGAACGCTGAATGGTCATCCATTGCATGGCGTTTCCACTGGACAATCACTGCAGACAAGAGCAACCTCAAAGGCGTGGATAATAGAGAAAAGCAGCAAAGGCAGGAAGTGATGACTTTCAGATATGTATTATCTTGGTTTCTATAATTTAATAGAAATTTTATATTATCTAATTTTTCCAGCTTTACTGACATAGAACATTGTGTACATTTAAGATGTATGATATGATAACTTGATACACATATGTAACTGCAAAGTGATTCCTGCAATAAAGTTAATTAACATACCTTTCATCTGACATCGTGACCACTTTATTGTTGTAATTATGGTGAGAACTTTAAGATCTACTCTCTTAGCATCTTTCAGGTAGAGTGGAAAAGGGCATGGCAACCCACTCCAGTATTCTTGCCTGGAGAATCCCACGGAGAGAGGAACTTGGTGGGCTACCACAGGGTCGCAAAGAGTTGGACACGACTGAAGTGACTGAGCACAGCACAGCAGACAGTATATACAATACAATATAGTTAACTATCATCACTGTGCTGTATGTCTGACCTCAGAACGTGTTCCCCTTGTAACTGGAAGCTTGTACCCTTTGACACTCCCCAGTCTCTGGCAACCACCAATCTACTGTCTATTTCTGTGAGTTCAAAGTTATAAGTAAGATCGCATATAAGTAAGATCATACAGCATTTGTCATCTCTGTCTGATTTATTCCACTTAGCGTAATGCTCTCTGTGTTGTTGCAAATGACAGGATTTCCTTTTTATGGCTGAATAATATTCCATTGTGCGTATGGATATAGACATTGGTATATTTTCTTTATCCATTCATCCACCAATGCACATTATTTAATTTTGAATCATGCTTGTACTTTAAGAAAACCTTGCAAAGTTCCTGGAAACATAATTGGCTCTTGTAATTTATATCAAGGCTGTTGCAATAACCCAGGAGAGAGATGCTTATAGCTTAGGACCAGGGTGTTGGCTGGGCAGATGGTCAGGGTCAGATTTTGGATATATTTTGACGACAGACCTAGGGTCTGTTGGGGGACTATACGTGGAATGGGAGAGAAAGAGAAATCAGTGGTGACTCGGGGGCCCTCTTGGTCTTGCTCCCCACCGTCTCTGCAGGAAGTCTGGGCTGGTGAACTTGGTGGTCCAGTGGCTAAGACTCTGTGCTCCCAATGCAGGAGGCCCAGGTTCAATCCCTGGTCATGGAAGTAGACCCTGCATGTCACAACTAAAGATCCTGCATGCTGCAAAGAACATCTCATGTATCGCAACTAAGACCTGGCCCAGACAAATAAAAAAAAAATTTTTTTTTAAAGAAGCCTGGACTGGTGAACCTCACACTTCTCTTTTGATGACGATGAGAGTTGTTCATCTGTGTCACACTCACTTTCTTCCCAGCCGCAGCCCCAGCCCCAGCCCCACATTGTGTGAGAATCTGAGATCAAAGGCTGTCAATGACTTTCCTTCATGTAAACCAAAGGACTTGACAAAATTCCTGCTTGCCACCAAGCTGGGCTTCTAAAACTCCTCTTTTCTGTGGGCAAAATAGTATCAATGTGTTATTTTATTTAAATACACAGGGAGAGAGAGAGAGGGAGAGAGAGAGACTTGGGGAGGGAGGAGAGTAAAAAAGGAGGAGGAACAGGGAAGGGGGGAGGAGCTTGGGGGAGGGGCAGTGTGGATAAATGGGCTCCAAGCCATGGATGGGGCCTTTGGTGTTTTGCTCTACATTTTCACCCATATCTTAAAACAAAAATATATTAATATTTATATAATAAAAATCTAAAGAGAATAAAGGGGAAGAATCGTTAATAAAAAAACATACAGACTGGATATTGCCTGGTGGTCCAGTGGTTAAGAATCCATTTGCCAATGCAAAGGACTTGGCCTCGATCCCTGGTCCAGGAAGATTCTGTATGCCTCTGGGTAATTAAGCCTCTGTGCTACAACTAATGGGAGAAGGCAGTGGCAACCCACTCCAGTACTCTTGCCTGGAAAATCCCATAGACAGAGGAGCCTGGCAGGCTGCAGTCCATGGGGTCACGAAGAGTCAGACATGACTGAAGTGACTTAGCAGCAGCAGCAGCTGCAGCTACTGAGCCCAAGGGCCCCACAGCCTCTGCTCCACAACAAGAGAGGCCACAGCAAAAAGAAGCCCACGTAGCACAGCTAGAGAGTAGCCTCCACTCACCACAGCTAGAGAAAGCCCCTGAGCAGCAAAGATGTCAAAAGCTAATTAACTTTTAAAATATATATATATACATATACTGACTAAATTCAGCTTAAAACAAGAGAGACAGAGAGAAATTTCTGGAGAGCTGGCAGCCCTGTGGGGGGCGCAGGGCACAGGGCAGGAGCAGTTGGAGTGGGTGGTGTTTGCTGGGTGGGGGAGGGGGCACCCTGACCTTCACTTTGAAAGTCCATCAAGTTGGATGAGGCTGGCAAGATCCTTGAAGGAGGAAGTGCCCCTGTGCAAGGTGGGCATGGAAACAGCCTTTCTGGGCCTCACACGGCCATACTGTGATGGGACCAGTTGTGGGGGGGACACAGAGACAATGTGGAGGTCTTCTGAGAAGGACAAGAGGCTTTACACATGGGAGCTTTTGCTGTGAAACTGAAAGGTGGCCCTGAGTGCCTGCCAAGCAACACGGATGTCTTTGCATCTAAAGAAACTGTAAACTATCAGTAATACTTTTCCACATAAAGGGTGGAGTGCATCGGAGGACCAGGTTCAAAGGAGCCCACTAGAGCCTTCAGAGAAGGCTGGGGCCAAGGGGATCCTCAGTCTCCAGACTTCACCGCCGCTGTGTCCCTGACAGACCTTGTCGAAAGGCAGCTTGCCTGTGGGGGAGGCCGGGGGAAGGGAAGCCTCAAAGGTAGCATGAGTCTGGACAATGTCAGCGTCCTCTTTCTAGAGCCTCCCCAGAGGCCCCTCTCCTGCCTGGAGAGCTGGAGGGCGGGGTGGAGTCTGCGGACTGGGCCCACCCTCTGCACAAAGCATTTAAACAATCTGGGCAGGATGGTCAGGTCCCTGAGCTGGAGTCAGTGGCGTGTCCTTCAGGCTCCGAGAAGCCACCAGGCCCTCCCTCAGTGGAGACATCGTGTATTGACAACCTCAGAGGGCTCCTGGCTTGATCAATAACAGCGCTTTTCCTCTGCCTCGGGCTAAAAGCTACAGAGACGGGCTGGTGCATATGTGATCACTAGAATTTAATTATATATCACATTGATTTTTAATTAGAACTCTGGTGAGGACCTCATCTAGTCAAAAATATTCCAGCTGGTAAATGGGTTTTACCCAGTCCATCAAGTCATTGGAAATGCACTGGCTCCTTCTGACCTTTCACCCTCCGGGGGAGGAGGAAACCCATGGAGGACCTGTCACCATGAAGATGAAGACCTTTTAAACATCCGGCATTTCTCCAAAAATTGTATTCAAGTTCTGTTCTTCAGCATGTGTGACAGATACCAAAAGAAACAGCGGGGAGGGGTTTCTATGTTGATATTTATAATTGATTCCAATTAACACTGAAGGGGCCCACTAGCTTTGATTCCTCGTTTAATCTCTTTGAAAGGTACGTCCAAAGATCTCATCTAGCTTGAAAATCAGATGTGGCACTAATGCTTGTCTTATTTGGCCCTGTTTTTGAGCTAGGGGGCTTCAAAGCTCCCAGCGCCTCTGCACTCAGTTTCTCAAGCCTGCAAGAAGGCAAGTGCTTTGCAAGCTGGAGGTCGACTGTGGACCCAGGGCTGATACTTGGACCTCAAACACGGCCGATTACTGTGAATGCCCACACAGAGGTATGAGAGATGTCAAGATTTGCCCTTGACAGCCCCTGGGTTTCTCCTCAAGGCCTCTCTGGAACCTGACAGTCCCACAAGTCCCTAGGCGCCCAGAGAAGACTCAGACGGCAGCGCCAGTCAGAACTGCTGACCACGTGGTGTGAACAGGATCTCAGTGAGGACCCTCCCAGATGAGATTCAGCCTCCTGGTTACATAGACCTGCCTGCAGCCCAGGCACTCTGCTGTTCCATTACCTGCATTCTTTATCCACGGGTCACGGTCATTGGCCTTATCCCTTACTGTCAAGAAAACCATGGCTTAGAGGGTCTCTGTGATGCGCCCAAGTTCACACAGTTGGCAGACTTGAGCTGAGAGGCCCAGACTCTCATCCCTTCTGCCCCCCTGCCTGTCACATCAGCAGGGTGTGCTCCTCCAGGAACATCCCCACCACTCCCCCCGGCTCCACTCCTGCTGAGAATGGCCCCAGGAGCCAAAAACAGAGTAGTGTCTGTCCCCTCACTTCCTTTCCACCCAACCACCCTCATGCTCAGTCAGTCACATGGCACCCCCCTTCCTCCCGGTGATCTTCACAGACTTGCATGAGGTTGCCCTGTCCCCACCCCTGAGCATCTTCTTGCACCAACCTTCTGCCCAGAATGTTCAACTTACTGCCCTCCACTCATTCATTCAAACCAACACATTTGTTGAGCTTCTTCTATGTGCCAAATGCCATGGTACTTGCTGGGGATCTCCAGGTGAACAAACCCTTGTCTTCAGTCCAGTTAGGGAGACAGTCAGGTAAACAGACCATTAGAAAGGATAGGAGAAGGACAAAGATGGAAACGCAAAGCTAGACACTCAAGAATGTGGTGGGGAGCCTCTAAGTCAGTCTTGGGAGGGAGAAATGGTCATGAACTTTCCTGAAAGATGCACCAATACCACCTCTTGTTGTTTCGCCTTGTCACTTACCTGTCCCCATGAGATTGTGTCTCATGGACACAAATTCGTACCATGAGCGGCCTAAGTTCCAGATAGTAAGAAACATCTTGTAATTCTGAATCCTTTGAAGTGCACCGTGTAGTGCTGCATGCCCAGGAGATTAGATGGAGACTTTAACTAAGTGTAATTAACGCCCTGCATCCCTATCAAATCCTAGTCTTAGAGATCCTACTATGCTGCTAAGTCTCTTCAGTCGTGTCCGACTCTGTGCGACCCCATAGACGGCAGCCCACCAGGCTCCCCCGTCCCTGGGATTCTCCAGGCAAGAACACTGGAGTGGGTTGCCATTTCCTTCTCCAATGCATGAAAGTGAAAAGTGAAAGTGAAGTCGCTCAGTCGTGTCTGACTCTTAGCGACCCCATGGACTGCAGCCTACCAGGCTCCTCTGTCCATGGATTTTCCAGGCAAGAGTACTGGAGTGGGGGGTGCCATTGCCTTCTCCGATCCTACTATAGATTATTACAAAACGTAAGCTTCAATCTGGGTGAGAACTACAATGACTGAACTGGGTTTATCGCTACTTTCAATTAAACTTTTCTTCAGAAAAAATGATGAATATGTCGGCTTCCCTGAAACCTGAGGGCCAGGAAAACAATGGGTCTGATGGTCACTTATCTGAACAATGGCCACCCAGAGTCCACCTCCTGACCCCTGTGACTGTTAGAGAAGGCAAGGCTGACATGATCAAGTTAAGCATCTTAAAATGGAGAGTTTATTCTGGATTATCTGGGTGGGCCCTAAGTATGAGCACAAGTGTTATAAGAGGGGCCCTAGGGACCCTTCAGATGGAAGAGGAGAAGGTACGTGACTACAGAGACAGAGGTTGCAGTGACGTGACTGCAAGTCAACAAATGCCAGCAGAACCAGAAGTTAGAAGTGACAGGTACAGACTCTCCCAAGACCTTCTGGAGGGAGTACAGCCCTCCAGCACTTTGATTTGGGCTGATTTAAACTGATCTTAGGGACTTCCCCGGTGCCTCGGATGGTAAAGAGCCTGCCCGCAATGCGGCAGACCTGGGTTCGACCCCTGGGTCAGGAAGATCCCCAGGAGAAGGAAATGGCAACCCACTCCAGGATTCCTTCCTGGAGAATCCCATGGATGGAGGAGCCTGGCGGGCTACAGTCCATAGGGTCACAAAGAGTCAGACACCTGAGCAACTTGGCATGCACGCACACACACACACAACCTAGTCAGAGAAATAAGCATAAATCCCCTTCCTAGGACCAAAGGAGCCCAGAGCTGGCTGAACTGAGCCATGCAACGGGATATGTAAAGCATGACCTCTCAAATTCAGAGTCGCATGTCCTGCTTCCTCTCCCACCCTCTTCTCCTGTCTTATACGTTGTCTGAGAGGGAGTTCTACATTTCAGTGTTAGGCTGCTTTGTTTGTGGTTGTGGTCCTTGGCCGATTGCTGCAGGCTAAGCAGTAGAAGGAGATGGAAAAAGAAGGCAATACTGAAACACACTGGGCAGGGCTGTGCACGTTAGTGCAATGACTGGTACAGAGCAGGATCTATGGACTCTCGCACACTGCAAACAAAGGTACTCTCAGCACAGTTTCTCCCCAAGCCAATTCCCTCGTTCCTGAGGGAGGTGATTTGATGCTCCTTCTTGTGCTGCTGAAAAAACATTTTAAACAAATGAGCCAAAAATTTAAATAGAACACATTACTCCTGTCGGGAACATGGGACTGTTGGGGTAGGTGGCTCAGCCAGGTTCTTAATGAGACAAAACACCCTTAAGTGTAATAAAAACAAGGAATAAGAGACCAGTGAATTTGGTTAATCCTGTTGATTTCCTAATGCTTCACCCTCATTCCCAAAATCTACGTTTAAAAATGAGATGGAAGTCTGGGGATGTTTTTTAAAGTCCTCATTCAGGTGGGTCTCTGGCCAATTCCTCTGCATCCCTACACCCACCACTATAAAACGTGGACAGGAGTGAATGTAGCTCGTGCGGAAACTTTCCAGGCACATATTTAATAAATGAAGGTATTATTCTGCGGGAGGTGGGGGTCCAGAGGCCCTGGAGGGGGCAGGGTGTTGGGTCAAACCCTCAGGCTGCTGGTCTCTCATGCCCCCTTCTCCGAGGCACCCCCACCCAGACCCCAGAGAGGGGTTAACGAGCAGGAAGAAGTAGTACCTTGGTTATTCAGCTGTGTCCCGGACCAGCAGCACAAAGCTATCAGTTTGCACCGACCCCGGTGTTTTCGAAAACATTAAAAATATGCATCTAGGAAGTTCAAATCTGGTTTTACAGTGAAGTGAGGGAAATTCCATTTAGATGAAAAATACTATAAACCTCAGGTCAGGAGCTTTTGGTATGCACATAATTGTCAAGCTGCATGCTGCAAATCTAGTCAATTTTTGTAACTTTTTTCCTCCAAGAAATTTTAATTTTCTGTGTGCCTACTTTTCGTACCAAACACTCTTAAATGTCTTCTGCTTTCCTATATTGGAAATAGCATCGTCACCAGAGGGTTTGAAACTCAATTTCAGTATCTAGCTCGTTCTCTGACTGCTGGTATCCCTCTTAGAAATTGTTTCTTTCTGAAAACTTCTACTTCTTTCCATGAAGGCAAAGGAATTGAAACTTATTCATTTCAAGGTCAAAAAAATGTTGCGAAGGTATGTACAGTTATGTACAGAAAACACTAAATAGTCTTAAAAGATTATTACTCCATGTATTTCAAGGCACTATTTTTCTCCAAGGTTTATAAATGTTTAGCTTGCTTTCATTTAACAAACTTTTATGGTTAAGATAAAAAGAGGAAAGTACCAACATACCAGGAGAAATGGTATATTCCTGGGTGTTTATCCTAAATATTCCAGGGTGGGAATCTGGAAACAAAAGAGCATGCAAGTAGATTTTCACAGTGTAGAAACTCAAGAACTCTGTGAGAGGTCAGCAGAGGTCTAACCACCCCCGTTAGCGACCAATGTGTATTAGTGTTAAATCCCAGCGACTGGTGATGTAGATGACTGTCAGTATCAGCAAAGACTCCTTCTTTCTTCTCTAGGTCTAATTTTAATTCTTTTAAAGTGACTGTTCAACAGCCCATTAATTCTCTAGCTTGAAAGTTAGTAAGGAGAAAGATTTAGACCTTCCCCACACCGATGTCACCCTCTGCTTATGAGTTTTCTTTTTTTTTCAACTGGCTAAGCTGAACTCTAGCTCAAACTCATCTTTTTCCAAGGAGACCTATAGACAGTTTTACCTGAAACCAGCTCATTATTTGGGGCTGCCCAGGTGGTGTTTACCAGATGGCGCTAGTGGTAAAGAACCTGCCTGCCAATGCAGAAGACTTAGATGCTGGGTTCAGTCCCTGGGTTGGGAATATAACCTGGAGGAGGGCAAGGCAACCCATTCTAGGATTCTTGCCTGGAGAATCCCTTGGACAGAGAAGCCTGGCGAGATACCGTCCATAGCGCCGCAAAGTGACTGAGTGACTTAGTGACTTAGCACGCATGCGCGATGGTGCAGTGGTAAAGAATCCGCCTGCCAATGCAGGAGATGCAAGACACGCGGGTTCAACTCCTGGGTCAGGAAGATGCCCTGGAGGAAGAAACCGCAGCTCACTCCAGTATTCTTGCCTGGAAAATTCCACGGACAGAGAAGCCTGGTGGGCTACAGTCCTTGGGACCGGAAAGAGTCACAGCAACTGAGTGACTAAGCAGCAGCAAGCCGAAGCACATGCGGGGCAGGGCGCGGGGTTATGAGCCCTCCCATGACTCTCCTAGGATACACAGGATTAAAGTTTGCCAAATATAACTCCAACATATCATTTGAAGCAAGTTTGACAGACTGGTGCCTCTTTTATAACAATGCTAAGCATTAAATAATTTTAATTTTGAAAAACCTTGTTTTCCCAGGAACTTTAAGAACATTACACGTACTGTTCTGTTGGTTTGTAATTTTTGAAAAGGTACACGTAGATTGTGTTGTGATTTCCTTCTGCATAACTGACGGGAGTCACATATTACTAATTTCACTAGCTTTCCAAAAATGAGGACAAATCATGCATTATATAGTAAGTATTAAAGTTTTAGGTCTATAAAGGAAATCTGGCCAAGGATTTTTTTTTTTTTTCAGAAGAGCTACTTTAAATCCCAAGTTCCAGCTAAGAAATTTCTTGGCATCATTAGCACATTAATTAATAACCAAGAAGACATAAGAAAATTTATAGATGATATTTGCTCTTAAGTGTAATATAATGCCCTGTCTTCATAACCAAAACTTTTCAAATATGAATATTGAAAGTAGGAAGAAAACCTGATCCCTCTCCCCATTTACAAAAAGAAAATAAGGTTTACTTCTCTTTGGGTTAACTATTTATATTACTAACTTCCAGCCTTGATAACAATATAAAAAGGATTTTGAGATGATGACAAAATGTTTTATAAACTTTCTTTTAATGAATTTCACATACATGAGTCCTATGTTTGTAAATGTGATCAGTTCTCAGATACAAACAAAATCTGCCATTATAATTGCCATCAGACAGCAGAAGAATTTCAAATAACTGGGATGTTTTGCTAGACCTTACTTTGATCAGAAAGAAGCAAATCATAAGAAACAGTTTACTTTGAGATCTTTAAAGAAATCCTATAAAATATGTCCACTTAGTGCATATTCATTTCATCTGTACTTCCTACATCTCTAGACTTAACAGAACAAGAAAGAATCTCCTAAGTCTTGTAAGCTGCCTGAGTCATAGACATAGATTCAAAAATGTTTACTCATAGTGTCTTTTTGAGTCTGGATTTTGGTGTGATTATTACAGTTCCTATAACTTTATTATTTCAACAAATGGTTAAGTGTAATTTGTTTGTATACTTTGTCAGAGTTTTCATTTAAATAAATTGACAACTTATAAAACAATCCCCTTTTCAGATCGTGAAACTTGATATTTAGTTTGGAAAGTATGATCATTGTAACAATATTAGATGCAACAATTTGGGAAAGGATAAAATTTACTATAATCCAAAAATGTATCCACAAGATTGTGGATCAAGTATATACTAAACTCCCTCCCTTCTGTTCCTAATGTATAGAAATGCCTCCTCTACCAAAGGTATTGATGTTTTAGAAAAATATTAAATTATTTCAAAAAAGAGAAAAAAGAAACACTTATACTCAAAAGCAAAAAAAGCAAGAAATAATCATTGCTTTGTAGGAAAAATACATATGCATTAATTCATGAACACATCTAAAACAAAATTCAGTGAATTAGAATTCAGAACTGAGAAAATGTCCCAGAACACAGGTCAGGGAGATAAAGACATGGGAATGATGAAAAAAATTATGTCAAACACGGAGAATAGGATGAGAATTTACTTAATAGTTTTCCAAAAAGAAAAGAAAGTATCAAAAAAATAAGGGAGAGAAAATATACAAATTTTAAAACTGAGAAATTTCTGGGGAAAAGAAAGATGTGAGTCAGAATAAAAATACACACTGCTGCTGCTGCTGCTAAGTTGCTTCAGTCGTGTCCGACTCTGTGCGACCCCATAAATGGCAGCCCACCAGGCTCCCCCGTCCCTGGGGTTCTCCAGGCAAGAACACTGGAGTGGGTTGCCATTTCCTTCTCCAATGCAGGAAAGTGAAAAGTGAAAGTGAAGTCGCTCAGTCGTGTCCAATTCGTAGCGACCCCATGGACTGCAGCCTACCAGGCTCCTCCATCCATGGGATTTTCCAGGCAACAGTACTAGAGTGCAGTGCCATTGCCTTCTCCCAAAAGTACACCTAGGATTTAATAAACTTAAAATAACTATCTACACATATTACAACTACAGAAATTTGAGCAGAAAAAGAAAACACTAGAAGCTATGAGATAAAAAACATTTGCCCACAAAAGAACTACCACTAGCAGACTTCTCATGAGCAATAAAAAAAAAAAAACTTTTATTAGTAAGATATTAGTAATATCTTAAAAGAACTGAAGTAAAATTACTCATTGTAAAGCAACTATACCCCAATAAAAAAAGAGCAAATTTTAAAAATTACTATTAACTTGAAATTCGTTGCCCAATCTAACTATCCTTTAAGAATGAGGACAATATGAAAGCATTTTCATAGACATAACATAAAAAATAGTCTCTCAAATGTTTTCTGAAAAAAACAGTAAAGCATATAACTTCACAAGAAAACTAAATCCATAATGAAGGAATACATTGCAAAGGATAATCATGAGACAATCTAATTAAATACATTTTGATAAACAAATACAAGAGAAGTTACAGAAAGGCAAAAGGAAAAAACGAAAGAAAAAGAAGAAAGGAGAGAAATGCTGATATGATTAAAATAAACTTGAACTAAGATGTGAGTGATAACATGGTGTTGAGAGAGAAGGAGAAAGTCTGAAAGTAGCACTGCCCTGTTAGGGAGGATTTAGACATTGATAAGCTTTAGGTTTGGGGAGAAAATATACATATAGTTATGTATACATATATATGTGCTGTGCTCTGCTAAGTCACTTCAGTTGTGTCTGACACTTCGCAACCCTATGGACTGTAGCTCACCAGGCTCCTCTGTCCATAGGATTCTTTAGGCAAGAACACTGGAGTGAGTTGCCATGCCCTCCTCCAGGGGATCTTTCCAACCCAGGGATCAAACCCAAGTCTCTTACATCTCCCGTATTGGCAGGCAGGTTCTTTACCACTAGTGCCACCTGGGAAGCCCGTACATATATATACATATAAGGCATATTAAAACTGTATTGTCACTGAAAGAGTACAATACATAAATTTCTTATTGGTAGACAGAAATAAAAGAAGCGAATGGGTGGCATGGATACACATCTTATGCAGAGGGTGGCCCCTTGGGGAGGGGCTAGGAATGGATATGGGCCAAGGATTGAAATTTAAAGAGGATTTTAATCTTATTGTGAATGCATTGATTCCTTAAAAATCATTGCAAGCACATAAGACAAATTTTGAAAAGTTAATATTTCTAAATGGTAGATACAAAGGTTTTGTTATGTTATCCTTCATATTTTCCCATAGTTTCAATTCCTTCAAAATGAAAAACATGAAAACTTGTGTGTTTATCTTAAGTTATTATCGAAGTGTAGGTAAAATGTCAATGAATTCCAAAGCCATTCAAGCTCAAGGCCTTGAAGTCCAACAGATCAAATCAGCCCACTTCCAGGCTAGACTGAACAGGGCCGTAACACATACCCGGTATGTTCTGTGCAGGTGAGGGAAAGCTTTAATGGGCGAGAACTCCAGTGAACATCAGGGGTCACTGCCTTTTCAGTACCAGTGAATTCTGGAGCTCTGTTATCTTGTGCTCTGCCTTAGCTTGAATTACTTGTCTCTGGTCTCAGTGTGCAAGGAGTGGAACAAAGATGTCCCTATAGAAACTGCCATCACCAGGGGTTAGCAGGGGGTTACCCAATTAGAGAACCCTTAAGAAACCACAAAAGTGAAAATAACTTTTCCATTATAATAAGAACCCTTTCTACAGGAGGCAGAACAACCACTTCTTGTGTTAATTTTCTCTTACGGTGGGTGAATCCCAAAGCACAGTGAGAAACTCAGGAAGATAGGCACCAATGGTGGGATGTCCATGGGATTTCTTGCTCACAGAGTCAGCTGTTTAACAACCATCACCTGTGCATAAGGAGGAAGTGCTTCTCACTGAAAAGGAGACACAGAAGGCAGGTCAGTGAATGGACTGTGTTTGCATTTCCTTCAATGAACACTGGGCTTCCCTGGTAGCTCAGCTGGTAAAGAATCCACCTGCAATGCAGGAGATCCCAGTTTGATTCCTAAGATCCCCCTGGAGAAGGGATAGGCTACCCACTCTAGTATTCTTAGGCTTCCCTGATGGCTCGGATGGTAAAGAATCCACCTGCAGTGCAGGAGACCTGGGTTCAATCCCTGGGTTGGGAAGATCTCCTGGAGGAGGGCATGGCAACCCACTCCAGTATTCTTGCCTGGAGAATTTCATGGACAGAGGAGCCTGGCGGGCTACAGTCCATGGGGTCGCAAAGAGTAGGACACGACTGAGTGACTAAGTGCAGCACAGCACAGCAGTGGACATTTCCATGAGAAACTTTCTCCAATGAGCTTCATGCTCTAAGAACATACTCTCAGAATATAGCAAGATGGTGATTATTACCAAAGGAAGTCCTAGAATACCCAACTCATTCTTCCATGGGGGATCCACACCTCACTTCTCTGGAAGGCTTCCTCTGTCCTGCGGAGTCAGCAATGGCTCAGGGCAGGTACTAAGTCAGGATATTGATGCCATGATCCCTACGCAAGGTGATAAAAGCCCAGCCCAGGCTTTTAGGACAGAGAATAGGATCCAAATCCAAGAGAGATTTTGGAGCTACAATACTAGGAAGGGTGGCTGGTAGGGCATGCAGGAGTTGAGATTACAGAAAGACTCCAGAGGTAACTTCAAAATTTCTTGAAACCCTATCTGTGTACACAGGAAGTAAGAAACAGAACAGATAAATGGGGTGAGGGTGGGCATGGCCAGGAGGATAATTAGATGTCATTGCATACATGTTGTAAATTCTAGCAGGGGACTGTGTGTGAAAGTTGCTCAGTCACGTCCGACTCTTTACAACCCCATGGACTATACAGTCCATGGAATTCTCCAGATCAGAATACTGGATTGGGTAGCCTTTCTGGAAATGTGCAAATGGAAGTTCAGGAAAAGATCAGAAGGAAGTTTAGAAATCACCACTGTGCATGGGCAGCCGATGCACAGAAATGGGTGGGGTTGGGTAAGGAAGATGTGCAATGTGATAAAAGTCTGAGACTCCACCAAGTGTGCTTCTCATGGCCGTGGTGGCTCTCTCTCATGGGAGAGATGGGGGAGCAGGTGAGACTCCGGCCCCCACTTTAAGTATTGCAGATCAGTACCTTCTAGCATAAAGCAAGGCTTCCACACCAGATTTCACTGAAAGAGAGGCTCCTATGTGTCAAAGAAATTTGAAAACCATGACTCTGGGCCACAAATGGCTCAAGAAACTGCTTCAGTGAAACAGACTGGAGCACACCTACTCCTCCGCTGTCTGGGCAGAGACCTGGACTCAGGGTGGCTACTGGAGTCCTGCCCACAGGGCAGCAGGGAGGAGACATTGTCACAGGCTGGCCTGAAGCTTCTGCCTTGATGGGGAGGAAAAAGAGGCTTAGAGGAAGTTAGAGTTCTGGCCAGGAAGATCTCAGGGCAGGGGGAAAGAGGGCAAGGACAGAGTCAAAAGCAGAGGCCACGTCAACAGCAGAAGAATCAAGGACAGCCAGGTAAAGACAGAGGGCAGACTTGAGGCTGGGTAGGAGTGGGGGTGCTGGGGCAGCTGGCAGTGCTGAAGGAGGCAGGTATTGCAGCTGTGAGCAGCTTACCGGGTGGATGGTTCATCATCTGAGTTGCATCACTAAAGGGGCTCCAAGAAGGACACAAGAGACAAAGCAAAGCTGTCTCTAATCACCGTGAAATAAAAGCACTGATACCTCAGGGCCGGAGAACGCATTCTTTTATGCTGATTTTACCTTTAAAGAGAAAATAATAGCAAATGAAGCAACCGACAAACAACTAATCTCAAAAATATACAAGCAACTCCTACAGCTCAACTCCAGAAAAATAAACGATCCAATCAAAAAATGGGCCAAAGAACTAAATAGACATTTCTCCAAAGAAGACATACAGATGGCTAACAAACACATGAAAAGATGCTCAACATCACTCATTATCAGAGAAATGCAAATCAAAACCACTATGAGGTACCATTTCACACCAGTCAGAATGGCTGCGATCCAAAAGTCTACAAATAATAAATGCTGGAGAGGGTGTGGAGAAAAGGGAACCCTCTTACACTGTTGGTGGGAATGCAAACTAGTACAGCCACTATGGAGAACAGTGTGGAGATTCCTTAAAAAACTGGAAATAGAACTGCCTTATGATCCAGCAATCCCACTGCTGGGCATACACACTGAGGAAACCAGAAGGGAAAGAGACACGTGTACCCCAATGTTCATCGCAGCACTGTTTATAATAGCCAGGACATGGAAGCAACCTAGATGTCCATCAGCAGATGAATGGATAAGAAAGCTGTGGTACATATACACAATGGAGTATTACTCAGCCATTAAAAAGAATACATTTGAATCAGTTCTAATGAGGTGGATGAAACTGGAGCCTATTATACAGAGTGAAGTAAGCCAGAAGGAAAAACATAAATACAGTATACTAACGCATATATATGGAATTTAGAAAGATGGTAACAATAACCCGGTGTACGAGACAGCAAAAGAGACACTGATGTATAGAACAGTCTTATGGACTCTGTGGGAGAGGGAGAGGGAGAGGGTGGGAAGATTTGGGAGAATGGCAATGAAACATGTAAAATATCATGTAGGAAACGAGTTGCCAGTCCAGGTTCGATGCACGATGCTGGATGCTTGGGGCTGGTGCACTGGGACGGCCCAGAGGGATGGTATGGGGAGGGAGGAGGGAGGAGGGTTCGGGATGGGGAACACATGTATACCTGTGGCGGATTCATTTTGATATTTGGCAAAACTAATACAATTATGTAAAGTTTAAAAATAAAATAAAATTAGAAAAAAAAAAAAAAAGAGTTTCCCTGGTGGTTCAAATGGTAAAGAATCTGCCTGCAATACAAGAGATCTGGGTTCCATCTCTGGGTGGGGAAGATCCCCGGGAGAAGGAAATGGCAACCAACACCAGTATTCTTGCCTGAAAAATTCCATGGACAGAGGAGCCTGGCAGGCTACAGTCCATGGGATCACAAAGAGTTGGATATGACTGAGCAACTAACTTTCATGTTTATGTTTACAATTTAAATGGCAGGTAACGAATGTTCTCCTGGAAGCAGATGGGAAAACTAGAGGGAGTTCAGATCATGCCTTGGGATGAAACTATAGAACCTGTGGGATTGTGTTTGAGCAGAGTAAATTCCTGAACACAGAGAGTTTGAAGGGAGAAGGGTGGGGACCACTGAGAAATTCAGAAGATAGAGGACTTCTGCTTTGGTGTGTCCTGAGCCAGCCCAACAGCAGGATACCACTGCTGGAAGACGGACCCTCTCCTAATACAGGTTCCAGAGTCTGGAGTGAAATCTCCTCCATCTCCAAACCCCCTAACTTCCTCCCTTCCTTTTTCTGGAAGCTCTGAGGTTAGCAACATGCTTTCAGCCAGTTTGGTGTAATTACCCATGCAGGCCTCTATTGTCCTCCATCCCTGCTCCCTATGTCCAGCTCTGGCTCGCAGCAAGACCAAGGCCACGACTCTCTCTGCTTTGGGCTTTAATATCCCTCTTTTAAAAAATCCTCCTCCACCCAGGATGATTTATAGCTCCCACTCTTTTTCTTTTACAGACCCCTTTTATTAATATCCCCTGTAAGCTAGGTCATGTCATTTTAAAATCCTTTTTCCCGAAAAATGGAAGGGGAAATAAACCTGGGTTACAGTGACTCCCTCATCATAAAAACCACCAGACCATTCAGCATTTCAAAGCTTCTAGAAAGAAATCCTAGGGCAGCCTTACTTAGCATCCCATGCCAGTGCTTGACAACATTCCTCCTGAACTCTCTTTCCATTAGGTCTACATATCAACTCTTCTGATATTGTCTGGATCCAATTCTTATACTGCCCTCTCCCCAAAATCATTACCTCTTTGGTTTAATGTTTAAAAGCTTTGTCTCCATGCTTTGTATTAAAGATGCAATATAAAAATTAATTGCCTCGTATCATGGGAAGCCAACTATTTAAAGTGTTGTCAACCCGCTTTATTACCATGAATGTGATAATAAAGTCTAAGATGAGTCATGTAAAGCAAAATCACAAACGTGCAAAGATGAAAGCCAGCAGCCCTTGCAACCAAGCCTTGTAATGAAGGGATGGTGCAGATGACGACATTTGAAAAACCCCACTGCATTTTGGCCAGATGCAATTTGCAATAATGATAGGTCTACCTAAAGCCAACCAAGTTCTCTTTTCATTTTAGCTCATGGGATGAAGACCCTAAGACACATGTATCTTTGGGCTCTGGAGATATTGGAAAAGTTAGAAAGAATATTCAAAAGTAGCCCCTGCACTCCCACGATTTATCTGTCTCCAACACCTGCCAACAGGAGTGACACTTGCCAGATCCTTTTCCTAGTCATCAGAAAGGAACATTTTGCTAATGAGACTATAACGATCCCTGACTCCCCAAGGACACACACACTTCATGACTGTTGGAAGGGATACCAGCATTAGAGTCAAAAATCCAGGTCTTAGTACTGTCTCGGTTATAAGGAGACCTTGGTCCAATCATATAAGCTCACCTGTGCCTCACTGCTCTCATCTGACAAAAGATAATCTTAAAAAGAGAAAAAAGAAGCAACTACTGTCCCTTCTATCTCATGGATTTACGGTGAGCGTGCCTGGAAAAGTAGAAGGAATCCTAGTTTGTTCTTACTCTCATTATTATTTATGGCTTTCTGGCCTTCTTCACCTGGACAGATTACCTGAAGTTTCCTCACCTCCTCCTCTGAAAGGGCAGTGCTATAAATTTCAGTATATGAAAACAATCTGGCCTGACGTGACTGAACAGGACTTAGACGTTGAACTGATTTAGGATCCAGAGTCCTCGTGCTCTGAACCTGGTAATTACAATTCACTATAAACCACGGGGTAGTGTGTTTGCCATGAGCGCTCTAGTAAATGACATAGAATTATAGGCCTGGAAGAGGCCCTGGAGATCATCTTGCCCAACCCTTTCATTTTACAGACAAAGAAACTGAGGCCCGGGAAGGTTAAGAGGCTTGCCTGCGGTGTAGACAAGCAGCTGGTGATGACACTGGATTAGAATCCAGATTCCTGATTTCCTTTTTTCGTGGTCTCTCTTGTTGTAAAACCACCCACTGACCTCACAGAATTCAGGTGAACAGATGTGTTAAGGTACCTACTCCTCGGGCGAGTCCTATCATAGGCAGGGCCTGCTTTCGTTGTCTGACACACACCTGTCATTTAAGAGTAGCAGAAATTCCTCTTTTTTGATCGGCTTTCATTATATATTTGGAGATGTTTTTCCTGGAAATGTCTCCCTCGTTGGTTGAGTTGCTGATGTCTCCCCAGAGGTGTTATCTGTTCCTTGGGGGCAGGCACAGCAGTGTATTGATGAAGGCCACAGGATTGAACCTAGAAGATCCTGGTTGTGAGTTTAGGTTCCAGTCCCTTGGTGGGATTGGTTCCTTCCCCTTGGGATCTTGAGAAAGCCTGATCTCTTTCTGAGCAATTTTCCTTGCCTGGAAGATGACATAATATCTCTGAAAACACTTTGTAAATTGTTAAGTATAGCATAAATATTGGTGCTTATTGCCTTAAAAGCCCAACAAAACCCAGCGTGTGGCCAGCTGCAGAAGTCACTCTTGTTAAATAATTCTGGTCCATTTGGTAAGCATCATGAGAAACCCAGGCTTACTTCTCCCTGTCGGTACCCACATAAGAGCTTTTTCTCCTTTCTCACATTCTGGGAGTCTCTCCTTTGCTTCCAGCCACTTGCCCTGTCTCCATTACTGTTAGAGAAAAGCAGTTTTTTTTTCTGTGCACTACAAAACCTGGCTCCATATCTTTAGTAACCAAGACTCGCCAGTAGTTCGAGGCTCGCTGGGGGAGAAGGGCACCCCTCCTGTACATCTGGAGCCAGACACCAAGGGAAGGGGCACCATACTGAACTGGGCTTTACTCTATGGCTTGCAAGTGACAGAAACCTTATTCAAAGCCTCTTGAGCAAAAAAAAAAAAAAAAAAAAAGGTGATTCATTGGAATGGTACTAGGACGGCCCAGGGCTTCCTGGTGGCTCAGATGGTAAAGAATCTCCCTGCAATGCAGGAGACCAGGGTTTGATCCCTGGGTCAGGAAGAACCCCTGGAGAAGGAAATGGCAACCCACCCCAGTATTATTGCCTGGAGAATTCCATGGACAGAGGAGCCTGGTGGGCTACAGCCCCTGAGGTTGCGAAGAGTTGGACATGACTGAGTGACTAACACACACAGGACGGTCTACAGAACTGAAGGTAAGGCTGAGGATAACCAGGTGTCTGCAGGGAACTCAGGATGGGAACTAGGGTGTCTCCCCTTCCAGGCTCACCTTCTTCTCTAGTTGACTTGACCTGATTCTATCCCACAGAAGGCAGGTCCCCCCATGCCACAGGAAATGGCCACGCCACGTCACTTTATGATTGAGAGAAGCCAGTTCTGGTTTGGGAGATCCTAGAGAAGGCCTCTGAGTAGCCTGACTGAGGTCTGGTGAGAACGTGAGTTCAGACTCTGTGACACAAATCCAGGAACACTGCTCACATGTAAACTTTTAAACCCCAAGCAAAATAACAGGTTCAAAAGAAAAAGGAGTGTTTTTCCAGATGTGTACAGGGTCTGTGAGTAGTCAGAAGCAGTAGATGTAGACTTCAGTTTTAATAGGCTCATTTTTCTCCTCTAAAAACACAACTGTTTACTAAAACAGATATATGTAACCTCTGAATATCATTTTTTCAGTGTCATATCTCTTGCCTTTTTATACAGAAGCATCTACTTCTGCTTCATTGACTACACTAAATCCTTTGACTATGTGGATCACAACAAACTGTGGGAAATTCTTAATAGACCAGCTCGTCTACTCCTGAGAAACCTGTATGCAGGTCAAGAAACAACAGTTAGAACCAGACATGGAACAACAGACTGGTTCCAAATTGGGAAAGGGGCATGTCTAGACTGTATCTTGTCATACTGCTTATTTAACTTATATGCAGAGTACATCACGTGAAATGCCAGGCTGGATGAAGCACAAGCTAGAATCAAGACTTTAGGAAGAAATATCAATAACCTAGATATGCAGATGACACCACCCTTATGGCAGAAAGCAAAGAAGAACTAAAGAGCCTCTTAATGAAAGTGAAAGAGGAGAGTGAAAAAGCTGGCTTAAAACTCAATATTCAAAAAACTAAGATCAGGGCATATAGTCCCATCACTCCATGGCAAATATATGGGGAAACAATGGAAACAGTGACAGACTTTATTTTCTTGGTCTCCAAAATCACTGCAGATGGTGACTGCTGCTATGAAATTAAAAGACGCTTGCTCCTTGGAAGATAAGTTATGACCAACCTAGACAGCATTAAAAAGCAGAGACATTGCTTTGCCGACAAAGGTCCATGTAGTCAAAGCTATGGTTTCTCTAGTAGTCATGTATGGATGTGAGAGTTGGACTATAAAGAAAGCTGAGCACCAAAGAATTGATGCTTTTGAACTGTGGTGTTGGAGTTGACTCTTGAGAGTCCCTTGGACTGCAAGGAGATAAAACCAGTCCATCCTAAAGGAAATCAGTCCTGAATACTCATTGGAAGGACTAATGCTGAAGCTGAAACTCCAATACTTTGGCCACCTGATGCAAAGAACTGACTCATTTGAAAAGACCCTAATGCTGGGAAAGATTGAAGGCAGGAGGAAAAGGGGACAACAGAGAATGAGATGGTTGGATGGCATCACCAACTCAATGAACATGAGTTTGACCAAGCTCCAGGAGTTGGTGATGGACAGGGAAGCCTGGCATGCTGCAGTCCATGGGGTTGCAGAGTTGGACACGACTGAGCGACTGAACTGACTGAACAGAATATCATTACGTTCCAGTCTGCAGATTGAAAATGCAACTCAAAAATGAATAAAAGTAGCGTCTTACAAGCAGATACTTTCTGAATTAACTTTCTATCATATCAGTAACTTCTAGCAATCCAACAGCTAGGCTGTCCAAAAATATAGGCGTAAAGGGTTAGAGCCCATGCATTATTACTCCTCTTCCCTGTCTTCCTGGTGCTGACCACTCCTCCCACAGCCTGTGAATCAAACACGTTTGAAGATTTAGTCATTGTTATAAGGCTGCTCACAAAATACAACTCAAATCCTAGCAGACAGTTTCCTTACACTAATGAACAAGGACTTTCCTCCCAGAGCACAGGCCCACAAGCCTCCACACGCAGAGTTGCCTGGATAATGTGCTCCAGTATGGATATCTGCACCCAGGGCTCCCAAGCTTGTCTGCACAGTGGAATCACCTCGGGACCTTTTCAAGGACCTGGGTCACACCCCAGAGCCACAAAATTCCATTCTCTGAGGGCGGCACAGGGGGACCAGGAGTTTTTGAAGTTTTCCAGGTGCTTCCAATGTTTGGAAGAGTTTTGCACCCACTGCCCTATCCCAGGTTTCTCAATTCAGGCTGTGCAGTTGAGTCACCTGGACAGCTTAATGAGATGAAAATGCCTGGGCCCCAACCAGTTGTGTTACAAACTGGAAAGATGGAGGATGAGATAATTGGACATGAGCATAAGTGGTTTTTTTATTGTTCCTTCAAAAAAAAATGATGTCTGGTGTTGGTTTTTTTTTTTAACTCAAGTATAACTGATTTGAAATGCTGTGTTAATTCTGCTGTACAGCAAAGCAATTCAGTTATATATACATACATACATATATGAAAGTAGAAAAAAAAATGAAAGGGTTAGTCACTCAGATCAGATCAGATCAGATCAGTCGCTCAGTCGTGTCTGACTCTTTTCGACCCCATGAATCGCAGCACGCCAGGCCTCCCTGTCCATCACCAACTCCTGGAGTTCACCCAGGCTCACATCCATCGAGTCAGTGATGCCATCTAGCCATCTCATCCTCTGTTGTCCCCTTCTCCTCCTGCCCCCAATCCCTCCCAGCATCAGAGTCTTTTCCAATGAGTCAACTCTTCGCATGAGGTGGCCAAAGTACTAGAGTTTCAGCTTTAGCATCATTCCTTCCAAAGAAATCCCAGGGCTGATCTCCTTCAGAATGGACTGGTTGGATCTCCTTGCAGTCCAAGGGACTCTCAAGAGTCTTCTCCAACACCACAGTTCAAAAGCATCAATTCTTCGGCACTCAGCCTTCTTCACAGTCCAACTCTCACATCCATACATGACCACAGGAAAAACCATAGCCTTCACTAGACGAACCTTTGTTGGCAAAGTAATGTCTCTGCTTTTGAACATGCTATCTAGGTTGGTCATAACTTTCCTTCCAAGGAGTAAGCGTCTTTTAATTTCATGGCTTCAGTCACCATCTGCAGTAATTTTGGAGCCCAGAAAAATAAAGTCTGACACTGTTTCCACTGTTTCCCCATCTATTTCCCATGAAGTGGTGGGACCGGATGCCATGATCTTCATTTTCTGAATGTTGAGCTTTAAGCCAACTTTTTCACTCTCCACTTTCACTTTCATCAAGAGGCTTTTGAGTTCCTCTTCACTTTCTGCCATAAGGGTGGTGTCATCTGCATATCTGAGGTTATTGATATTTCTTCTGGCAATCTTGATTCTAGCTTGTGTTTCTTCCAGTCCAGCGTTTCTCATGATGTACTCTGCATAGAAGTTAAATAAACAGGGTGACAATATACAGCCTTGACGAACTCCTTTTCCTATTTGGAACCAGTCTGTTGTTCCATGTCCAGTTCTAACTGTTGCTTCCTGACCTGCATACAAATTTCTCAAGAGGCAGATCAGGTGGTCTGGTATTCCCATCTCTTTCAGAATTTTCCACAGTTTATTGTGATCCACACAGTCAAAGGCTTTGGCATAGTCAATAAAGCAGAATTAGATGTTTTTCTGGAACTCTCTTGCTTTTTCCATGATCCAGCGGATGTTGGCAATTTGATCAGTGGTTCCTCTGCCTTTTCTAAAACCAGCTTGAACATCAGGAAGTTCACGGTTCACATATTGCTGAAGACTGGCTTGGAGAATTTTAAGCATTACTTTACTAGCGTGTGAGATGAGTGCAATTGTGCGGTAGTTTGAGCATTCTTTGGCATCTCCTTTCTTTGGGATTGGAATGAAAACTGACCTTTTCCACT
Source organism: Bos grunniens (assembly GCF_055505025.1). Taxonomy (NCBI): domain Eukaryota; kingdom Metazoa; phylum Chordata; class Mammalia; order Artiodactyla; family Bovidae; genus Bos; species Bos grunniens. The sequence continues at coordinate 47,764,484 of NC_141177.1, read as the reverse complement.
CAGTCATGTCCATCTCTTTGCAACCCCATGAACTGTAGATCACAAAACTCCTCTGTCCATGGAATTCTCCAGACAAGAATACTGGTGTGGGTAGCCATTCCCTTCTCCAGGCGATCTTCCCAACCCAGGGGTCAAACCCAGGTCTCCTGCATTGCAGGCAGATTCTTTACTATCTGAGACGCCAGCCAAGTGTCAGTTCAGTCAGTTCAGTTCATTTCAGTCGCTCAGTCACGTCTGACTCTTTGCAACCCCATGAACTGCCGCAATCCAGGCTTCCCTGTCTATCACCAACTTCCGGAGCTTGCTCAAACTCATGTCCATTGAGTCAGTGATGCCATCCAACCATCTCATCCTCTGTCATTCCCTTCTCCTCCTGCCTTCAATCTTTCCCAGCATCAGGGTACATACTAGGAGTAGAAAATGGCAACCCTCTCCAGTGGGGGCGGTGGGGGGAGTTGCCATTTCCTACTCCAATGTCATTTTCTGCCACAATGCTCTGTATTAGCTCTAATATCTGTCCTTTAAAATTCTTAGATATCTTAAATAACTTAAAAAATTGAAATCCATGTTCATGAATGTTATGGCCTCATAAAAAAGTTAGCTATTTTTCTAATTTTTTAATATTTTGGAACAGTTTGTAAAAGATGGCAATTGTCTATTCTTTGAAAATTTGTAGAATTTTCCTTAAAACCATGTTGGGTATAATGAGAGCCTTATGGTTTGATCTTAAACTGTTTTTGTTCTTCTCCTCTGGCTTCTACTTCCTGATCCAATTTTGATAATTGCAACAAAATCTTTTTTTTTTTTCCAGCTTTGTCTAGGTGTCCAGATTTACTGGCCAAAATGTTATTCTTTTATGATTTTTAAAACTTCTTGTCTCTATAGGTCTAGTCCCTTTTTCTTGCTTATTATTTACCAGCACATCTTTAATTTTTCTTAATTAACAATTGCCATATGTTTTTCAATATTCTTGGTAATTTCAAAAATATCTTGTTTTTTAAAAATCTATCTAAAATATAATAAAATTATAATTTTTATTTCACTTATTTTTTTCTTCATTAATCATTAACTTCTTATTTTGCTTTTAGTTTTAATTTTCCTGACTCTTTGGTTGGAAAAGCTTAGTTCACTCATTTTCCATCCTCCTTATCTTAAAAAAAAAAAAGGCATAAGGTTATGAATTTTTAGAACTTCTTGGACTAAATCAGAGAAATTTTGATATGTAATCTTAATGTTAATATCAAAATAGTTTATAATTTTCGCTTGTTTCCTACTTTGTCCAAGAGTAATTACAAGTCTCATTTTTAACTATACAGTTTTTGTGGTATCTTTCTATTTTTAATTTGCAATTATATTTCACTGTATCTATTATAAATGGCAAACAGAATACACAACTTTTTTGGATTGATGAACACATTTGATTAACACATGATTAATGTTTATATGTGTTCTATGTATGTTTATAAAGATTATATAATCATCTACATTGGAAGCAATCCTTTTTATTTTGCTAGTCAGCTCCTCTTTTCTTGCATAATTTTTTTGTCTACAGTAATTGCTAATTTCTGGAAAAGGTTGTTAAAGTCTCCCACTATAACTGTGGATTTCTTAATTCCTCTTTTGTTTTTCTATCAGCTTTTTATCTATATATTTTGAATTTATGCTCTTCAATACATACTTACAATTAATTTTTAGTACAATTGTCTCAGCACCATTTGTTGAAAAGACTATTCTTTCCTCCACTAAATTGTCTTAGCACCCTCATCTAAAACCAACTGACCATAAATCTGTGAGTTTATTTCTGGACTGTCAATTCTATTCCACTAATCTGTTCCATAAAATCTATTCTGTTATCTATCTTTACACCACTATTACACTGTCATATCCCTATAGATTTGTAATATGCTTTGAAATTGGGAAACATGACTTCTCCAATTTTGTTCTTCTTTTTCAAGATGGTTTTGCTATTTTGGTCTCCTTGCGTTTTCATACAAATTTTAGATCAAATTGGTTAGATACTGACCAAAAGGAAAAAAAAGGCAGTTGTGATTTTGCTTTGGATCTATAGGTCAACTTCAGTATTCCTATCATTGTGGGTTATCCAATCCATGAATATGGGGTGTCTCCATTTCTTTAGTTTTTCTTAATTTATTTCAATGATATTTGTAGATTTTGGTGTTTAAGTCTTATACTTATTTCATTAAATTAATTCTTGAGTATTTTATTCTTCTCAATGTTACTGTAAATGAAATTGTTTTCTTAATTCTTTTTCTTATCATTAATGGTTAGTGTAAAAAATACAATTGATTTTTGTGTTTTAATCTTACATCCTGCTACCTTGCTGACCTTACTTACTAGTGCTAATAGTTTGGATAGCTTTACTTCTTCCCTTCTGGTATGGGTGCCTACTATTTCTTTTTCTTGTCTAATTTCCCTAGCTAGAACCTTTAGCATAATGTTCAATAGAGGTGGTGAAAGCAGACATCTTTTTCTTTTTCCTTACCTTGAGATCATTTGGTTTTTCACCATCAAGTGTGATTTTGCCATTTTTCTTTGTGTAGATGCCCTTAATCAAGTTGAGGAAATTCTCCTTTGTTTTTAGTTTGTTGAGTGTTTTATCATGAAAAGGTGTTGGATGTTGTCAAATATTCTGTGTCTTGATGAAAAGATAGGTAGATAGATAGATCCAAAAGTAGCAAATACAACAGTTGATTTATATGTTTTCAAGTTATACATAATGGTATCATATATTAGTATCATTTTGAGCTTACTAATAACACTAGTTTTTAAAATTTATCCTTGCCGCTTTGCTTTTTTCTTATTGCTATGTAGCAGTACATTATTAAGTGTGTACATGTAAAATACATACATATATTTCATTGTTTATTTTCTCATTTGCCTATTGATTATTTCTATTTCTGTGTGTTTTATGTAACCTCACTAAATGGTAATCAAAATGGTTATACAATTTGAGGCTTAAAAGTCCAAAAGCATTTCCCATTGTCTTCCTGCACCGCTGTCACCTATGGCCACATAGATATCAGTCTTTTTTCCTCCTGCTTTGCAGTTATCTGGTGTTTTCTATATATACTTAAGGGATTTAGTCTCCTCCTGAGTGTTCTGGAGTTTATCTGTGGTCAATCTTTTCATTTATTCTTCTTGAAACTCAATGAGCACTTTCAGTGTTGGAATCATTTTCTCAGATATGGGAAATTTTCTTCTGTAATTACTTTGAGAATTGCTCCCCCACCCACCCACCTCACTTACTCTCTTTTCTCTTCCTGGAATTGAATTAGATACATTTGAAACTTCCAAAACTATCCTCCTTATCTCTTCCTTATTCTTTCCTTTTTTTTTCCCCATTTCTCTGTGATTTTTCTTTTGTATGTGTGTGTGCTACACTTTTGGAAAACTCCTTAGCTGAATTTTACAGCTCTTTAAGTGCCTTTCTTCTGCCATTTATTCAATATTCAGCAAATATTTGTTGAGCATCAAGTACATGCTGGGTACTATCCTAGGCATGGGGATACAGCAGTGAGCAAATAAAGTGATGGCTTTCAAGAAGCCTAATTTCTGTTGATGGGAGCAGAAACAAACAAACAAATATACATCAAGCAGTAGAAAGTGCTATGAAGGAAAATGGTGAAGAGAAAGGATGATGAGAGATGGAACAGAAAAGATGGTCAAGGAAGTTCTCTTGGTTGAGGTGACCTCTGAGAAGGTAACTAAAATTTCATATAATTCTGTACAACTATCTTCAAAAAGGATTTCTCAGGACATAAGGGCCTCGGCTAACCCGTAACATTCAAGTCTGACAGATATCTTTTACTAAACTTCACTCTTAGACGTTGTGTAAAATGAATTGCTTGTTCTAATCGGAAATGGTCCCACCTTGTCATTGGGAAAGCTGAGAAGAGCCAGGCTGGACTGGTCTCAGGGCATTACAGAGAGGCCAGGACAGTGATGGGTGAGTTTCTACTGAGTTGGGAGCTAAGGTAGTATCCTCTCCTAAGGCAACAGAAGGTGCTGCCATCAGAGGGGAGAACAAAAAATGTCAAAGCACTGGAGTCCTGAACAGTGAGTACAGTCAGAATGAGGAGAGGTAGAGAGCGGACACTAATGCTAACAAGGTCTGGGGCCACTGGCGAGGAGGACAAGCCCAAACATAATGATATTAATTTAGGAATCCAGTTCAAACATTTATAAAATCCCTTAGCACTTGTGGTTTTCTTCTGTGGGCTGGTTGCATTGTGGTTAGTTGAGGGTGAGGGAAATGCTGGTTAGAAGCCTGGCTTAATGGTTCATGTATGTTAACTATATAGCAGATGCTATTTGATGTATATATAGCTCAATGTAAAGAGAATATTTAAAAGTCAATGCTGCTCTAATTGGCTGTTACATGTGTGTGTGTGTACGTGTGTTAGTTGCTCAGGCATGTCTGACTCTTTGTGACCCCATGGACAGTAGCCCACTAGACTGCTCTGTCCATGGAATTCTCCAGGCAAGAATACTGGAGTGGGTTGCCATTCCCTTTTTCAGGGGATCTTTCCAAGCCAGGGATCGAACCCAAGTCTCCTGCATTGCAGGTGGATCCTTCACTGTCTAGAAGGAGATGAAACCCCCTTGAGAAAGATCTGGTAGAGGAGAGTCAAGCAGCAAATGAGTGGTTAGACCAATGACTTTTAGTTCTCCATAAAACCCAAGATTGTACAAGACAAGTTGAAACACAAAGTACGGACACATGAAAAGGTGAATTTATTATTCGGAATAGGCTTGACTAACCCGTGGCAACAAAAAATCCAGAAATCTCAGTGGCTTACCATACAAACTGGTATGAATGTCATTCACATGAAATCTCATGGGGAAGATGATTCTGCAGGGCATCCTGCCTCCATCTGGTACTCAGGAATGCAGGCTGCCTCTGTCTTTCAATAAGGTGAACTCAGCATTTGGTTTCCATGGTCCCTGTGTGAGGGGAAGAGTAGGCTAAATGTTCAGATGTAAGATTTCTAAGATCAGCTTTGGGAATGGATTACAACTTTTATGCTCACACCCCACTGGTGAGAACCAGGCACAGAGTTTAATCTAACTGGAAGAGAGGCTATTAAGGTAGTTATCCTACATGTTCAGGAAGAGAAAGATTAAATGGAATTTAGTGAACAAGTAAAGATTAAACGGAATTTAGTGAACAAGTATCACTGTCTTTTCTACAGAGATTGAATTTCATTGTAACATAGGAAAAGCCTATAAGAATAAGTTTGCAATTACTCCATGCATTAAAATATTAATAATGGTTCTCTATGTCCCAGGTGAAAAGTTTAGTTACATCAACTTCGAAAAAAAGGAAAGGTTTGACCACCTGGAATGTTTCACTCCATTAACACCTGGACTACAGATACCTCGGGAGCAATTAAAGCAGAGAAAGCTCTCTTTTAAATGATTTTTTTTCCCCAGTTCATTTGGAAAACACTTTGGGTCCCTTGGGAGACAGCAAAGATAAAAATCTACTCAGGAAATTCCTCCTGCTAGGCACATTTTAGGCCTTTCTTTCCAGGGTCAGGGAAAGGCATGGTCTGTCTACAGTCATCAGCCAGGTCACTCGGTCAGAGATAGGACAGGGATTGGTCTGTGGCTGCTTGCACTGTTCCTCTGCACACACGAGGTCAAGAGATCTTCCCAGTAGACAATGGGCCCCTTGCAGGTATGCTTGGGGTTGGGGTAAGGGAAGGATGGCTAAAGAGGGTCAAGCAATTTGACTAAATCTCCTAACCCAGAATTCTCCTTGAAGCCAAATCGACAAAACAGATGTGGTTCCCCCATTAGCCTTTATCTTGTGTAATTACCCACTAATGTGCCTTTCAGGGATTTAGAGGCACATTAGTCCCAAGTCTTGCAACAAACCCAACAAGTCCCAGGTTGCTGTGCTCCCAAGACACTAAGACTCAAATTTCCAAACTACATGTGTTTTAAAGATGGGCTGAATAGACTTCAACTGGAGAAAGCCTTCTGGTAGATTTGTACTCTATGAGTTTAAACAGATATCCTTCATTTCCAGAATCCAATCTGTTTTCATCCTGAGACCTTCACCAAATGGTGAAGATATAATGGAAAGAAAGATATAAATTTCAGAGACGTATTAGCAAAGAAATTTTCAGAAATCGCCAAGCCTCTTGAAACCTCAGTTTCCTCATCCGTGCAATGGACTGATGAGGAAGCAGCTGAGCCAGAGGGTTGTTTAGAGAACTGAGAAAACAACTTGCAGTAACTGCACCTCCTAAGTCCTTAGAAAATGTTCATTTCTCCTCACCCACCCCTTCTCCTATCTCTGACAAATGCTCTTTTTCTTATTTATATTAAAAAAAATTTTTTTGAAGTATAGTTGATTAACAATGTTGCACCTGAATTAATTTCAGGTGTGCAACAAAGTTATTCTGTCATACATATGACATACATATCACTTTTCAGATTCTTTCCCCATTTAGGTTATTACACAATATTGATTATAGTCCCCTGTGCTATGGAGTAGGTCCTTGATGGTTATCCATCTATGTATAGTAGTGTCTGTATGTTCATCTGAAGACAAATGGTCTCTTAATTATTGTCTGTGCTTACCTGGAGCTGGTTCTCACTTCCACAATCTGGGGGATCAACTCTGTAATATCAAACATCTGACCAAGAAGTGAAAATTTCATCAATCATAGCTCCAGCTCTCAGAGTTGAATTCTGCCTAAACTATCTGATTCTTATTAACACATGCTCATGTGTAGAAAAATTTTATTTCTCTCTTGATTTGGGTGTATCTACCTCACACAGATTTTAATAGGTTGATATATTCATTTGTTCAGATTCTATGCCTGAAGCAATGTACCAGAGATTCCCCAAAGTAGATACTTTGGGGTAAGTTAAGAAAATTATCACAGTGAGGTCCCTGTGGGACCCTGGATATACATGACCAGAAGAGTTAATGATGCAGGAAATGGAGGATTCTACAGCCTCATAGGGACTCAAGCAGCTGTGACTAATACACTCCTATATAGTGGACACCAAACAAATACTATTATTAGGAAATCTTCAGTTTACTAGAATATTTAGGAATGGAATTTTCTGATTAATTTCATCTCTGTTTAACTGTGAGTCAACTAGAAAAAAATCTTAACTTTTGTTTGACCTTTCTTGTTAAAAGTCTTCCTAAAATGTAAGCAGAAATCATTTCTAGACAGTGTTACAGGCTGTCTATCCTGAGAATACATTTTTCTCAGAGGAGAAAGGCAGCACAGTGCAGTTGCCAGACCTAGAAGCTACTCGTGTGCCTTTAGCTACATCACTTTGTCTCGCTGATCTTTGTTTCCACTAAGATATATTCAATTGTCTAAAATGTGATAGTCAGGCAGAAGAATTCAACAAAAATAGAGCAAAACACATGAATGTCTTTGATAGCTGTGGCTCTAGAGGTAAAGGACCCACCTGCCAATGCAGGAGACATAAGGGACATGGGTTAGATCCCTGGGTGGAGAAGATCTCCTAGATGGGGAAATGGCAACCCACTCCAGTATTCTTGCCTGGAGAATCCCCATGGACAGGGTGGGCTACAGTCCATAGGGTCGCATAGAGTCAGACACAACTGAAGTGACCTAGCACACATGACACACTGAGTGTCTAAGCAAGTCGTTCAGTAGTGTCCGATTCTTTGGGACCCCATGGACTGTACAGTCCAGGGAATTCTCCAGGCCAGAATACTGGAGTGGGTAGCCATTCCTTTCTCCAGGGGATCTTTCCAACCCAGGTCTCCCGCTTTGCGGGTGGATTCTTTACCAGCTGAGCCACCAGGGAAGCTTACATATATTGAGGGTCTATATGTCTTAGCAATAGTGATTTGTATTGTTATTATTATGACACAGGCGATTAGCAAAGATTAACCACAGGCCTACTTGTTGCAGTATAAGTCGTAAGTGGAATCAGAGTTATCAACATAAACACACGGTTTTTAATACATTATGTTAGTATTCATGTATATATATTTGTTATAACACATATGCACTTGTATACACAGTGCTTATGTCAATCATATCTCAATAAAACTGGAAGAAAAAATAAAACCTATGATTGTGGGAAACAAACAAAGTTAATGACTTGCAAAAAAAATTGAAATCAATCCAAATGTTTCGTTTTTTTTTAATATACAAGCCTGAGGTCTTTCTCTGTATCTTCTTTCCTCAACTTCTTTATGGGAAAGTTGACCACAGGTAGCTCTTTTTTATATTAAGTGTCATGAATACTTGCCCTGGTCATACTATATTGGACTTGGGGCTGAGCCATGAGAGATCAAGGTGAACTTATATAAGACAGTCACTTTGGAGGCTAGCTTTCTATGATGTGGTTTGACTCCAGATGGTCCAGTATGCATGCTCCATATTAAATTATGTAAAAACTGATCCAAACAGATTGCTTCTCTGAAGAACTGTAAGACAGGGTAGCAGGGAACAATGGATTTCTGCAGCAAGAGGGAGAAAATGGCCCAGTTGTGAGAGGTGGAGGTCTTTTGAGTTGGTCTTAGATATTGAAGATGAGCCGCTATTCCAACTTTTCTTGAAGCCTGGTCCCCAGAATCTATGAACAACTACAAAGGCAGTTTTATTGATTCCTCCAATCTTAGCTTTTATCACTTAAGTAAAACAGCTGTGGATCTTCTTTGCCAACGAAAAATGCTTAGTATAAATAAAGGATTATATATAGACTTACAAATATATTTAATGAATATGAGCATAAAAGTAAGTATAAAACTTGATAATTTTTCAGAAACTTCATATGCACAGAAGGGGATCAGAAAGGGCATACATCAAAGTGTTAACAACATTTGCATCTCTGAGAATATTGACCTTTACCTTTATCTTCTCCCTTTTGCTTGTCTTTACTTTCTGATTTTTCAACAAATGAAATAAGTTGCTCTTATTAAAGGGAAGATAGTTTTTCCCCCCTTCATTTAAAAAACAATAAGTTCTGTCTAGCTCAGGGACAAGATGTCATAGATTCACTTTTCCCTGCTCCTCCCCTGTAGCTATAACTAAATGTCCTGGAACTAATTCATCAGACAATTCTAAAACAACTTCGAGAGGTGGGATAAAAAGGCACACTGCCTGGAGACCTCAAGCCGTGTGGAACATCAGAGTGTATCTCTCCTGGTGTCTTTCCATGACCCATAAAGACTGGGCAGCAAAGAGGCCTGCAACCTGGAATCACCCCCAGGCATAGACAAACAGAAGAGCCTGCTCTCTCCGGCCAAAGAACCATAAGAGGAGCAGTCCAGCAGAGATCTACTGGGGAGATCCGCCTCAACCTATGCCCAAGACAATGGCAGTCTACATGAGCTGTAGCAGCATTCATAGCTCAGTGCTCCCAGAACCAACCATCCACTTAACTTGGGCAGCTCGACAGGAATTGGGTAAGAGGGAAGCAGAGCCAGAAGGATGAAGTCAACCAGAATAACATGCACAGGCTCCAAAAACTAAATTTTCACTGAAACTACAGCTCACAAAAATAGGCCAGGACCTAAATCTAAATAGGGTAACTGCTTCTTCGAAACTGAAATAAGATCAAATGTTTCCAAACATAATATTCAAGAAGCCCAGGACATAAGCATCACTGATATGAAGAAGCATGAAAAATACAACCTGAGTGGGAAAGAAAGAAAGTGAAGTTGCTCATTCGTGTCCAACTCTTTGCAACCTCATAGACTGTAGCCTAACAGGCTCCTCAGTCCATGGGATTTTCCAGGCAAGAATACTGGAGTGGGTTGCCATTTCCTTCTCCAGGAGATCTTCCCAACCCAGGGATTGAACCCGGGTCTCCCGCATTGTAGGCACCAGGGAAGTAAAAGGCAGTCGACGGGCACAATATGGAGATGAATCGGGTGATGGGATTACCTGACAGGGATTTCAAAGCAGCCTTTGTAAAAATGACTCTACAGAAAACTACAAATTTTCTTGAAACTTTTGAAAAATAGAAAAGCTTAGCAGAGAAATGTGTTTTAAAAGAACCAAATGGAAATTATAGAACTGAGCAATACAAAAGTTGAAACAAAAAATTCACCAGGTGGACTCAACAGTAAGTGGAGATAACAGGATAGAATTGATGAAGGTAAAGACAGATCCATAGCATTTATTCTAAAAGAAGATAAACTGGAAAAAAAATTAATTATTAGAGCTCTAGATCTTACAAGGCAAAAATAAAAGTTAAGAAATTTGCATCATGGAAGTGCCAGAACAAGAGGAAAGAGTGTGGGACTGAAAAGGTATTTGAAGAAATGATGATTGAAAACTTCCCAAATGTGGTAAAAGACTTAAAGCAATAGATCCAAGAAGTTGAGCAAATCCAAACAGCATAAATCAAAGAAATTGTCACCCAAACATATCATAATTAAACTTCTGAAAACAAAAGACAAAATATCTAAATAACATTGAGAGAGGAGTGATGACTTACCTCTAGAGGAACACCCATGTGAACTAAAATAGATTTATCATCTGAAAGCATGGATTTCAAAGGAAGTGGCACAATAGTTTTCAAGTGCTAAAATATCAGAACTGTTCCTTGTGATTCCTTCACCTGGCAAAACCATAGTTCAGAAGTGAAGGGGAAATTAGGACCTTCTCAAATGAAGGGAAGCTAAGGCAATGGCATCCCACTCCAGTACTCTTGCCTGGAAAATCCCATGGAAGGAGGAGCCTGGTGGGCTGCAGTCCATGGAGTCACAAGGAGTTGGACATGACTGAGCGACTTCACTTTCACTTTTCACTTTCATGCATTGGAGAAAGAAATGGCAACCCACTCCAGTGTCCTTGCCTGGAGAATCCTAGGGATGGGGGCAGCCTGGTGGGCTGCCATCTATGGGGTCGCACAGAGTCGGACACGACTGAAGTGACTTAGCAGCAGCAGCAGCAGACATATGGTTAAAGAATGGTGAAGAAGAGCACTCAAAATAGAAACAAATGATAACAGAAGAAGGCTGTGACCTTCATAAGGGAAAAAAGAACACCCGAATGCATAAAACTCAAGAGTAAATGTAACAGACCATTCTTCACTTCATGATACTCTTAAATTACATTTTATGTTAAATCAAATATTATAACACATCTCCATCTTATGTGGTGTTTAATGTATGTAAAGCAAATGCTGAAGATAATTATATTTTAAGATATATTTTAGAAAATGTAGAGAGTTAAGGGAGCTAAATGGAAGCAAGTCTTTAACACTTCACTCTAAGTGGTATATCATCACTACTAGAAAGTAAGTTATGTAAATATATTGTAATATTAGTAAGAAAATTATACAAATGGGACATCCAAAGCATTATAAATAAATAAAAATAAAACTCTAAAAAATGTTCAAGTAGTCCAAAACAAGACAAGATAAAAAGGATTAAGAAACAAAGAGAACAGGCAGAAAATAAAAAAGTAAAATGGCAGACTTGTCCTAATATCAATAATCACTTTAAATGTAAATTGTCAAAAGACACCAATGAAAAGGTAGTGATTGGCAGAGTATTCTGAAGAATACAAACAACAAACAACATACTTTATATAGGAAACTCACTTCTAATATAATAGCATGGGTATGTTGGAAGTAAAAGGATGGAAATATTTATATGTACCATATATATATCCGGAGAAGGCAATGGCACCCCACTCCAGTACTCTTGCCTGGAAAATCCCATGGACAGAGGAGCCTGCCGGGCTGCAGTCCATGGGGTTGCGAAGAGTCGGACACGACTGAGCGACTTCACTTTCACTTTTCACTTTCATGCACTGGAGAAGGAAATGGCAACCCACTCCAGTGTTCTTGCCTGGAGAATCCCAGGGATGGGGAAGCCTGATGCGCTGCCTTCTATGGGGTCGCACAGAGTCGGACACAACTGAAGCGACTTAGCAGCAGCAGCATATATATATCATACAAACATTAATCAAAAAACAGCAGTAGCTATTTTAACATCAAATAGACTTCAGAACAAAAAAATTAGTAGAGACAAAAAGAGATACTATATACTAATGAGAGAATCAACCCACCAAGAATACACAGCAATCCTGAATTTGCCCCAAACCACAGTTTCAAAGCACACAAAAGAAAAGCTAAATAGATTTGAAAGGAAAAATTAACAAATACTCAGTTTTAGTCAGAGATTTCAACAACTCACCCTCACCAGTTGATAGACCCGCTAAACAACACACCAGTAACAATACAGACCTCAATAACATCATCAACCACCCAGGCCTAATTGACATCTATAAAACATTCCACCCAACAACTGCAGTATACAAATTAGTTTTTAAAGCCCACAAAACATTCACCAATATGGAGGTTCCTTAAATAACTAAAAATAGAATTACCATATGAGCCAGCAGTCCCACTGCAGGACATATACCTTAAGAAAAACCATAATTCAAAAAGACACATATACCCCAGTGTTCACTGCAGCACCAGCTACAATACCCAGGACACGGAAGCAACCTAAATGTCCATTGACAGATGAATGGATAAAAAAGATGTGGTCCACATACACAGTGGACTATTAGTCATAAAAGGGACAAAACTGAATCATTTGTAGTGATGCAGATGGACCTAGAGTCTGTGATACAGAGTGAAGTAAGTCAGAAAGAGAAAAACCAGTATTGTATATTAACATATATATATATGAAATCTAGAAAAACGGTACAGATTTTCAGGGCAGGAATAGTGTTGCAGACGTAGAAAATGGACATATGGACATTGGGGGTTGTGGGGAAAGGAAGGATGGGATGATTTGGGCGAGTAACATTGACATAAGTACACTCCCATGTTTAAATAGATAGCTGGTAGGAATAGCTATACTAGATAGCTAGTTTTAGCACCGGGAGCTCAGTTCAGTGCTCTGTGATGACCTAGAGGGGTGGGATGTGGAGGTGGGAGGGATGTTCAAGAGGGAGGGGATATATGCATTCATATACCTGATTCATTTTGTGGTACAGCAGAAACTAACACAACATTGCAAAGCAATTATACTCCACTAAAAATAATAAATGAAAAAAATAAAAGTTATTGTAAAGCAATTTCACTCCACTAAAAATAATAAATGAAAAAAAAGTTATAAAAGAAAACAAGAGAAACATTCACCAAGATAGACTATTATGATTTATAAAACAAAATTTTAAAAGTGAAAGAATTGAAATCATACAGAGTATATATATATACCTTGACCATAGTGGGATTAAACTAGAAATCAATAACAGAAAGACAGCAGTAAAATTTTCAAACACATGTGCATTACCTAACACATCTAAATAAATCTGTGACTCAAAGAAAAATTCTCAAAGGAAAATTTAAAAGTACATATAATTGAATGAAAGTTAAAATACAACATATAAAAAATTTGGAAATACATCTAAAACAGTGCTGAAAGGGAACTTTACAATCCTAAATGCTCATATGAGAAAAGATAAAAGGTCTTCAAATCGAGATTATAAGTTCCTTTCTCAAAAAACTAGAAAGAAAGAAAAAAGCAAGTAGAAGAAAGGAAAGAGTTAAAATCAGAGCAGAAATAAATCAAATTTATAACAAGAAAATAGAGAAAATTAAGGACATAAAAAGCTGGACCTTTGGAAAAAAAAACTAATTTATAGCAAGACAGTCAAAGATAAAAAGAGAGAAGAAACAAATCACCAATATCAGTAATGAAACAGAGGAAACCACAACCAGTAAGGGAATAATAAAGGAATACCATGGACAACTTTACGAGCATAAATTCTTCAGTTTAGAAGAAATAGACCAATTCTTCTAAACCACAAGCAATCATAACTCAGTCCAGATGAAGTAGATAATTTGAGTAGTCCTAAAATGAAGGACTTCAGGACTTCTCTGTAGCTCAAATGGTAAAGAATTCGTCTGCAATGCAGGAGACCAGGGTTCCCTGGTCAGGAAGACCCTCTGGAGAAGAGAATGGCAGTGCACTCCAGTATTCTTGCATGGAGAATTCCATGGACAGAGAACCCTCACGGGCTATAGTTCATGGGGTCCAGTTCGTGGGGTCGAAAAGAGTTGGACACGACTGAGCAACTAACACACACACAAACATAACAATAAAAGGAATTGAATTTGTAATTCAAAGCTCCTGAAAAATTGTTTCACTGGAGACTTTTACCAAACTAAAGAATTCACACCAATTTTACACTATCTCTTCCAGAACACTGAAGAGGAGCTAACACTTCCCAATTCCTTTTATGAAGCCAGTATTACCCTGGTATCGAAAGCAGACAAATGCAGGAAGGACCAAAGAAAAAACTACAGAGTAATATATCTCATAAGTTTAAACAGAAAACCTTCCATAAAATTTTAGCAAATGAAATCCAGCAATGTCTGAAAAGAACGGTATATTACAGCCAAGTGGGGTTTCTTTCAGGTGTGCAAGACTGGTTCAGTATTTGAAAAGTGATCAATGTAATTCAACATATCAACAAATCAAAGAAGAAAAATCACATGATCATATCAACTGATACAAGAAGAACATTTGAAAAAATTCAACACCCAGTTATGATTTTTAAAAATCTCAACAAACTAGAAATAGAGGGGAACTTTGTCGACTTCATAAAGACTATCTATAAAAATCCTACAACTAACATTATGTTTAATGTTGAAAGACAGTATTTTCCCTCTAAAACCAGGAACAAGGCAAAATATCTATTTTCACCATTCTTAATCAAAATAGAAATGGAAGATCCAGCCAGTGCAATAAGGCAAAAAAAAAAAAAAGGAAAAAATGTATGTATTAGAAAATTTAAAACGATCTCTATTTGTAAATGAGATGACTGTCTAAATAGAAAACCCCAAGAAATCTATCAAAAATTTCTAGAACACACAAATGAGTCCATTAAGGTCACAGGATACAAGATCAACAAAGAAAAGTCAATTTTATTTCTATATACCAACAATGAACAAATTCAGACTGAAATAAAAAAGTACAATATCATTTGCATTACTCCAAAGAAAATTACTTAGGTATAAATCTAACAAAATACGTAAAGAATTTATATGCTAAAAATGACAAAATGTTCTTTTTTAAAAAATCATATAAAACCTGAATAATTGGATAAATATATGGTGTTAACAGATTGGAAGATTCAACATTATGAAGTTTTTAATTCTTCCAAAATTGATCTATAATTAAAATGCAGTTCCTGTCAAAATCTTCCAGGAAAAATGTTTTATAAACAGACAAGTTTATTCCTAAACTTATATGGAAAGAGAAAGGTCCTAAAATAGCCAAAACAATTTTGAAAACAAAGAATAAAGGAGGAGGAACCACTCTTCCTCATATTAGAGCTTACTGTACAGCTACAATAATCAAGACAGCACAGTATTGGTGGAGTGACAGTTGCATAGATCAGAAAAGAGGACCCAGAAATATACCATACAAATATGTCCATTTAATTTTTGACAAAGGAGGAAGACAAAATTAAAGAAACGCAAGGTTTCTTTTTAAAAATGTTACTGGAAAATTGGCATCCACAGAGGAAAAAGCTCTCAACCTAAATCTTATTCCTTACACACAAAAAAATTAATTCAAAATATATAATGGACTTAAATATAAATCATAAAAATATGAAACGTTTAGGAAAAAATAGAAGAAGAGTAAGGGCTTAGAAGTAGGCAAAAATTTCTTAGATTTGACACCAAAATCACAGTCCATTAAAGGAAGAATTTATATATTGAACCTCATCAAAATGTAAACATTTTACTCTGTGGATGACCCTGTTAATATGATGAGAAGACAATTACAGATCTGGAGAAAATATCTGAAAATCACATATCCAACAAAGGACTCATATCTATCTAACTATATAAAGAACTCTCAAAACTCAACATTAAAAATCCAATCAGTAAATGGGCAAAAGACACACACAGATTTTTCACTGAAGAGGATACATAATTAAAGATATATAGATCACCAGGCATATAAAGAGTTGTTCAATGTCATTAGCTATTAAGGAAATAAAATCACTAAAATCACTATATGCTTATTAAAATTGCTAAAATGAAAAATAGTTACAACACCAAATGCTGGCAAGGATGTGTGTAAACTGTATTACCTATAAACTGGTATGTAAATCTAAATAGCGCAACTACTCTGGAAAACAGTTTGCAGTTTATCTTAAAACTAAAAATGGACTTATCATACAACCCAGCAATTGCACTCTTGGGCATTTTCCCCAGAGAAATAAAAACTTATTTTCATGTAGAAATGTGTGCAAGATTTATAGGAGCTTTATTCATAACAGCCAAAATGTGGAAATAACCTAAATTTCCTTCAATGGATGAATGACTGAACAAACTGAACAATCTCAAAAGGATACATACTGTATGAGTCCATTCATATATTAGTGAAATAATGTAATTATAGAGATGGAGAACAGATTAGTACTTGTCCAGGGGTGGAGAGGGAGTGGTAGTGACTATTAGAAGGTACCATAATGGAGCCTTGTGGTGATGTGACAGCTGTGTATCCTGTTTGTGGTGGTAGTTACATAAAGCTACACATGCGACAAAATTACACACAGCTACACACATACACACACACACACAGTGCATATACAATTGGTAAAATTTGCATAAATTATGGACTGTAACAATGTCAGTTTCCCACTTCTGCTGTTTTACTCTAGTCATGAAAGCTGTTAACTTTGAGGGAGATGAGTTGAAGGGGTACCAAACCTACATGTATATTTCGTTTTAATTTCCTGTGAATATATAATTATTGCAAAATAAAAAGCAAAAAGTAATAGCAAGTGCAATTTAAAACATATGCTTTAGGGAATTCCCTGATAGTCCAGTGGTTAAGACTCCATGCTTTCAATGCAGGGGTGGTGGTGGTGGTTTAGTCAATCAGTCATGCCCGACTCTTTGTGACCCCATGCACTGTAGCCCACCAGGCTCCTTTGTCCATGGGATTTCCTAGGCAAGAATACTGGAGTGGGTTGCCATTTCCTCCTCCAGGGGAATTTTCCCGACCCAGGAATCGAACCCTGGTCTCCAGCATTGCAGGCAGATTCTTTACCATCTGAGCTACAAGGGAAGCCCCCAATGCAAGGGGCACAAGTTCAATTCCTGGTTGTGGAACTAAGATCCCACATGCCTTGTGGCACAGCTAACAACAACATACATACATATATATATGTGCACATATATGCATAAATATATATATATATATATATACACTTAAGGTAAAATACATCTTCTTTTACACTTACTGCTCATCATTTTTCTTCAGAACTTTCCGGGTTGGGGGCGGGGGGGGGGGGGACCAGACTGCATCTAGGATAAAAACAAAAATAATTGCACAATTAAAAGGAAGAACATCTTGAAATTATCTGGTTACTAATGACCTTGATACACCTAATAATCACTCAGTCTAAAACAGCTTGTTGGATCTGTGAGCAAGAAAAAGCAAAATCAAAATCAAAGCAGTCATCAAGGTATTTCACTGGTTCCCCTCTCCCAGGTGGATGTGAAAGACAAAGTGATTGCTCTGGAAAAAGGAAGAAGGTAATGAGTTTTAAAGAAATGGACCCAGTGTCATTGGAGATGTCACCTGGGCCTTGGGAGCACACAGAAGAAAAGGAAGACCTCAGCTCCGGCATCTGACCTGAGCTGCTTAAGAAGAGAACATCCAGCTCTTAGCACCTGCCTCGCGTAAAACACCAGATCAGACTCAACTGGGGAAAAAAGGAAAAGTGGGAGGAAGAAGTTAAGGAAAAATAATCCCTAGGAGTCAGCACTCAGAGAAGATGAGAAATTCACCAATGGGGGCAACAGAGAGAACCATCAGATGGAAAACCATGTCCATTAGTCAGGTATGCACAAGTCGCGACTACTGTACACTCTTACCCTGTGACATATTTTTCTTCACATCAGAGACAGAAATAAACATAAAGTACTCTGGAAACCTGGATTATATTACCATGCAATTGTTTGCACAGAATTCAATGGTTTGAGGAATTAGGAGAGCCTGGAACCTTGTTCCTTTGTACTCAGTGTCTCAAATAAATTGTCCTGTTTGCCAATTCGCTTTTCCACAAAGAGGCTCCGTCTTGTCTCTGAAATTGTATTTTGCAAAAGCTTATTTCTGAGTTTTAAAATTCATTTTCAAGACTCTCTTTAGCTGAGATGAGAGTAAAACCATTTAATGGCTGAAGTTTGGAATCTAAGTAGGTGAAATTATTTATGGGGATCATTAGAAATACATGAGCAGCCTCTCTGGCTTCCTGACTAGGGAAAGCTTATCGTTAAACATGCTTTCTAGCCGTTACCCAAACAGATGCAACACCCAGTTCAAATCTTCTACAGACCTGAATTTATATTTCCAAAAGCAACAGCTCTTTTCTGCAAACAATAGGAATACTTGTTATGGGCTGAAATTAGAAATCTTCATTTGGAATTTGTGAATATGGGGCTATTCTGGGAAATGTCCAGAAAAAAAAAAAAAAAAAACCTGCCAAAGCTTCAGCAAACAGTTGCATAACATCCTCATTTTATCTGGGGTGTTGACCCAGCCATGCACGGTGTGTTTGCTGTGGAGAGCTCAGCAAAGCTGGTCACCAAGGCAACCGTAATCCCTGACTGGAGCCAGCGCCACTGGTGGTCAGTTACAACACTCTTTGTCCTGCTGGTGTCCTGTAACTGACTGAATGGAGAGACAGAAAACAAGCACCTTCAGTAAACATGACCTAATGAGGGTGGTGGCCTCCGACTAACCAGGACGAACGGCCTGGGAGGCGCCGGAAGATTCTTCCAGGAGCCAAGACTCTCACGTGGGCCCTGGCGTCACCTCCCCGAATAGGCTCCTCTCATAGACAGCTTCTTCCTTGTAGGGTTTAATGACATAAAATTATCCTATTCATCTCTGAGGGCCAAGAAATTATCTTTCGATTGACTGAACTTATCTAATGGACATCGATGAATTTCGGGCTCTGAAAGGGGACCAGTGTACACTACAGATTTGCTTTTTACCAAAGTCCGTGAGGCTGGGGTGGGAAGGAAGGTGAAGGGAAGCAGGTGATTAAGCAGTCAAGGGCAGCTGGGCTGGACTGAGGGCTCCATGGGGAGGTGTGCTGAGCTGGGACCAGGAGCACGTGATTCTGGGACAGGGTCCCTGCAGGGCCAGCGCCACCCTCCATTGGGGCAGCCCCCTCCCTACCCTGTACAAAGGGCTCCTGCCACAGTGCAAGGGGAGGCCCCCAGCACCCCGTGGGAAGGTGTTCTTGGAGGTCCATGACTATATGTTGAGGGTGTTGTGTTTGGCTGAGACAGTTTTACACTAGTGAGTTAGTTGCTCAATCGTGTCTGACTCTCTGCAACCCCATAGACTGTAGCCCGCCAGGCTCCTCTGTCCATGGGATTCTCCAGGCAAGAATACTAGAGTGGGTTGCCATTTCCTTCTCCAGAGGATCTTCCTGACCCAGGAATCAAACACGGGTCTCCTGCACAGCAGGCATAGTCTTTATCATCTGAGCCACCAGGGAAGCCCCAGTAAATGCTACTTTTTTCAGGAAGAGTGTAAGGGCCAAATACAGATCTATCTACATTAGAATTAACTTCAGCCAATAGGGGTGAAAGGGAAGTACACTTATTTGAGGTTCTGAATTAATAAGGAATAATAATAGATTATCTTATTTGTAAAAGGAACGTCCCTGGTGGCTTGGATGGTAAAGAACCCACCTGCAATGTGGGAGACCTGGGTTCGATCTCTGGGTTGGGAAGATCCCAGGAGGAGGAGGGCATGGCAACCCACCCTAATATTCTTGCCTGGAGAATCCCTGTGGACAGAGGAGCCTGGTGGGCTATAGTCCATGGGGTCGCAAAGAGTCAGACGCAACTGAGTGACTAAGCACAGCACACATTTGCAAAACAGAAATAGAGACAAATGTAGAGAACAAACATATGGGACACCAGGAAGAGGAAAGGAGGTGGAATGAATTGGGAGACTGGGACTGACACATATACCCTGTTGATACTATGCCTGCTGCTGCTGCTGCTAAGTCGCTTCAGTCGTGTCCGACTCTGTGCGACCCCATAGACGGCAGCCCACTAGGCGCCCCCGTCCCTGGGGTTCTCCAGGCAAGAACACTGGAGTGGGTTGCCATTTCCTTCTCCAATGCATGAAAGTGAAAAGTGAAAGTGAAGTCGCTCAGTCGTGTCCGACTCTTAGCGACCCCATGGACTGCAGCCCACCAGGCTCCTCCGTCCATGGGATTTTCCAGGCAAGACTACTGGAGTGGGGTGCCATCGCCTTAGAACCTACTATATAACACAGGGAGCTCTACTCAGTGCTATGTGGTGACCTAAATGGGAAGGAAAACTCCAAAAAAGGGGATATGTGTATATTTAGAATTGATTCACTTTGTTGTACAGCAGAAACTAACAGAACATTATACAGCAACTATACTCCAACAAAAATTAATTTTTTTCTAAAAGGAATAATAATAGCATTTATCAAGTATTTACACATGCCAGGTACTGTGCCAGTGTTTTTCGTATGTAAAGCTCATTTAATCCTTTCAATCACTAAACCCTCATCACAATCTATGGTAATTCTAACATTGTGCCCATTCCACAGATGCAGAAACAGAGACATGAAGAAGTCCAGCACATTGTTTAAAGTCACCCACTTAGTAAATGGCAGAGCTGGGACTGAAACCCAGGTGAACAGTTCTAGAACCGTCTCTCAGTCATTAAAGCATACTGCACCTGATGATACCATGTTTGCCATGAAGACTTGGCCCTTTCCGACTCTACAAACAACTTCCTCATTCAGCAGTCTTGTCTTCCATGTGTCACAGGCGGCTCATGAACTTGGCACACAAGATTGCTATAGAAGGATCCACAGAGTTAGAATTAATTATTCCCCAGAAAAATAGAGAAGGAAAATCATTCTTCTTCTTCCACTTTACTGGAATCCTGGAGGACAATCTCAAAGCATATTTTTAGGCATAAAAATGAGTGCGTGGATGGAGGTTGAAGAAAGAGGGAAGGTTAAGTTTTCCTGATTGCCTAGTCTACATCTAATTTTGTGCCCAGTGAAGTCAGAGAAAACCCCAGCCTATAGGGTCTATGGTAGCCAGGGAAGAGTTGGGCTGTCTGCACCACCACCAAGCCAACTGGAGTGACTTCAGGAGGTGATGGGCAGTTCCCGCCCCTCCCCAACACACACCGGCCACCTCTGCTGTCACACCCACAAGTCAGAACTCATTGCCATCTTCTCCAAGGGGCCACACTAATTATTGTGCAGTCACAGTGTCAGCTGCTTTTTAGACTTACTTATAATAGCATCGCACTGGCTAAACCTTGAAATATCTTTTGGTCACTGTGGGCTTGTCTTTAAGATAAACAGGATGTAGGAACTTACAGCTCACACGTCCACAACCATGGGAACGGCCACTGTCAACCGTGGGGGTTGACACCTCCACCGCGTGACGGTTACCACGCCTTCCCCAAAGTGTTTGGGTGTTGGCCACAGCCAGTTGTCTCCCCACTGAAAGTCAAATACCCGCTCTCAAAAGAACCCTAAACAGGGATGTCTGGTGACACTTTCTTTCTAACCCTGACATGCTGAAAGAAAAAAGAACAAGGAACCCGGCTTACTGCCTTTGAGGCCTTGCCAGCCTCTGACACTGTAGAAATCGTCATGGCTGTGGTCTCTGAGACATACTGCCTCTGGCCTCACGCATAGTGGCTCGACCCATCCAGACTAGGGACCCCTGTCCTTTCCCTCCACAGCCCTGGGTCATCCTGTCGTCTCCCTCGAGGTGCGGCCTGCCCGTGGGGCTTCACGGGAGCGCCACCGCTGTTGTCAATCGCAGACTAGGAGCCGCTGGAAGGTTGTCGGCTTCCCCATCTCTCCCATGTGGTCGCCCCTGCTCAGCCCTAGCGCCTTCGCCAGAGCCCGAGGCCCACCCTAATTGGCTGTACAAATTTACATGTGATATTAATCAAAACATAGGTGCCCTCCACCTGGCTCCGGGTCTGACCTTGCTTTGCACAGCACCCAGAGCACTGTCTTCCCATGTGGGCCCTTAATAAGCCCCGGGTGATGGTCATCTTCCTCGTCAAGCTTAAGAGCTGCCACCATCTCCTTCCATTATGAAAACCCTTGACTGAGGAGTTCCTTCTCACCCCCAAGTAGGACCTGGTTGAGAACCACACTCCAGAACTTTGTGTGCCCCCTGGCCCCTTGGTCCTCCCATTCAGGGCCCTCAGTGTATTTCCAGGCTCAGATTTGACTTCCTCAGAAAGCGTTTTTCAAGTGAGAGAAATTTAAGCGGTGTCCAGAGTCATCCTGAAAATCGTCCTTCATCCCCACCCCCAACCCGTTTTCATCCTGTACAGGAGGGTGGGGGGCAGTAAGGGAGGGGACCCCTGGTGCAGAGGGAGCTACCAGCACTTCACCTGTGTTCTTTGCAAAGGGCTTGATCCAATCACATCCCAAGGAAGAACTCCCGGGGAGATGAATGCCATTACAAATCTTACCCTCAACATGAAACGCCAGTGATTGTTTATTAAATTGTTCTTCAAAGAGGAAACACTGGCAGGCAAATATCATTAAAATGGAAGCAGAGGAAATGCTATAACCTTCAACAGGGCGCTTTTCTCCATTAACCCCAGACCAAAACGACTGGGACGGCCGGTAGGAACCTCTGGCCTTGAGCCCCATCAATTACCTTCATCTCAACTCGGGAAGGGGTAACACAAACCATCCAATTTAAGTGCTTCCAAACATTGCCATCAGGAAAAAGACCCCCAGAGCCCTTAACCGAACTCTACTGTCTAAACTGCAGTTAAGGACAAATTGCATTATACACAAGTCACATTAAAACATAAAAGACATACCCTCCAGTGAAAACCTTGCACAACTTGCCCGAGTAAGCAGAATTAATCACAGGGAACAATTACCATCCCCAGTCTGAATATTTATGACATAACAGAAAGCCCATTTGAAATACTCAGTGGCTCATAATTTTAAAAAGAAATCACAAAGAGAGGGAAAGGCACGTGAAGTTTGTGATGAAAACCAAAAAAAAAAGCTTTTTTCTTAATCCCCCTCTCTCTTTGGTACCCACCCCCCATCTAGTCTTTCCCTCCCATCCAAATCCCCATGCCCTCCCTCACCACCTGCAAGAATGGGCAGTTGGGCAGCCATGGGCAGAAGGAACAGGCTCAAGGTACCGGTGGCTTCTCTTCCCAAATCGCCCTCATCCATCCCAGTTGTTTCCACCTTCCTCCCGCCTGCCCACCCTCTGGGGGCTGCATGTTAAGGGTTTGCACCTTGAGACAGAAACGACCTGGGGCTGTGAGTCGTGGTCCTGGCTCCACCACAGACCTGGGTGCCATCCTAGGCATGACCCGCGGGGTGCTGCTCTACACACTTTTGGACTGGACAACTCTAGGCTTCCTTCTATTTCTATCAGTCTAGGAATTCTATGGTTCAAGCAACTCACTCATGAATGCGTGCTAAGTCACTTCAGTCATGTCCAACTCCTTGTGACCCTGTGGACTATAGCCCACTAGGCTCCTCTGTCCGTGAGATTCTCCAGGCAAGAATTCTGCAGTGTGTTGCCAAGCCCTCCTCCAGGAGATCTTCTTGACCCAGGGATCGAACCCTCATCTAAGTCTCCTGCATTGGCAGGCGGGTTCTTTACCACTAGCGACATCTAGGAAGCCCCAGTTCACCAATAGATAGATTCATTCGCTCGTTCATTTGTTCCTTCGATGAGCAAGCAGGTGTTGAGTGGTGAGTACATGCCAGGCACAGTTCCAGGTACCAAAGTGAAATCAGTGAACAGGAGAGATGACCCTCTTACCCTATGCAGCTTACACTCTAGTGGGGAAAACCAAACAATAGCCAAGTAAACAAGTCAAATAGATGGCACAACGTCAGGTCATTAGTTGTGTAAGAATAAAGGAGGCCTGTCTCGGGTGCGAGGTTGTGTCTGGGCCAGGGATCACAGCAGGAACTTGAATGAAGAGTGGAAAGAGTCAGTTCTAGGCTAGTTCTAGGCTAATATAAACCTAGAAGAGAGACACTTCAAGTTACATCTAATATTCCAGAGAAGCTCAACAAAACCACATTCTGCCTACAGAAGTTACCTAAACTGACTCGGTTTGGGGCTAGAAATAGAGCCATTAGACATGGTATTGCTGATTCTCTTCTCATCAAATCTGTGGTCCTCATAAATTCAATCTGATTGAAATATGGTCCTTATAAATTCAAATCTGATTGCAAGTTATTGACTGTGAGTGTTGAAAAATTGAGATGAAATATTTGAGCCACAATCTATAAGATGGGATCATATGTCTCCAGAGTGGATCTTGGAAGCTTTTCTATTGTCTAAGGAAGACAATAGGAACATCTTTTTTTCAAACAAAACTACTTCTCAACTTTGCAGTAACCAGTTCCTCTCTCTCTCTCCTGAGCAAAGATTATTTTTCTATTTTTTATTATGATTTCACCAGAGGCTATGCAGGGTATGCATTTGGTGAAATTTTAGCCTTGAAAGCTGTCCTTTTGAGGGCAATGGAAAGAGAAGAAGTGGAAAACTGCTGGTTTAAGTAATACTTAGGGGAAACTTTGGATTTTGGTTACCGATTTTCTTCATGTTTCCCCTCTCTTCGGGTATTCAAGGAGTCATACAACAACTTTCATTAAGAAACAGCGTCAACCTCTGCTAGGTACCAGCAATATAAAATGAGCACCATGCCATGTCTGCCTTCAAGGTGCTTATAGCTCAGTAGCTCTAAGAGTATATTAAATAATACAGGTGTAATATATCCTCAAAAGATAGGCTAGGTCTTTTATTGTATTAGTCAGGATTCTGCTACAGGAAAACAATTCTAAATTGTCAGTGGCTTAAAGGTACCAAAGTTTATTTCTCATTGGTATCACATGTCCATTGAGACTTAGCAAGAAGTTTGGGAAGTCAAGCTGGGAGGCTGTTCTTCATTAATATTCAAGGATCCAGGTGGATGAAGGGCCACCATCTTGAATATCACTGGCGGCCACACCAGAGAAATACTCTGGAGGATCTTAAACAAGAGACTAAATCTTTCAGCACAGAGGTGACACATTTCATTTTCTACCATAACTCATTGACCAGACTAGTCTCAGCACCCCACCTACCCACCAGGGAGTAGGAAGTGAAATCAGATCACATGCTTGCTATAGGGCAGGGTGGAGGGGATCTTGGGAAATACTTCATCAACAACAATAATAATTGATATGACCACAAAAGATCCAAAAGGCCTGATCTCTGGCCTCCAGAAGCTTGCCTGCTGAAACAAAATTTATTTCATCAACGAAAGAAACTAAAAGTTCTGCCTTCTCCCGGCAGGACCAGTTTAACAGTGCCTGGGGAAGTGTAATTATTTAGGTATTTACATCACTGTGTTGAAACCTTCTGTTTAATTGGAAACTATGCCCTCTGTGTGCCCTCCAATTCTTCATGGAGAGTTTCCAGATTAGGGAGAAGGAGGGATCAGAGAGGAAATACAAAGGTTCCTACTTCTAGTAGCTCTCGATCTAGAGACTCATGGAAATCAGATCATCAGATTCAATCAACACTCGGCAAACAAGCCATTATAATAACTCAGTCTCCAATCTCTGTCGTTCATCTCATCCTAAGGAAGTGGGAAAGTGACTAGCCCTTCCTCTTTTCTCCTTACCGACTAGACAGTCTCCCAAGGGCCAGGGGCAGGGTTGGAAGGACCAAGAGGACTTGAGCTTTGCAGAAGCATCGGAAGAGAGCTGGCATTTACACCAAAGCACTTCACCAGCAGTTTTGGCATTGGTGACGGGCTCCACAGGGCCAACCAGTCAGCTAGCCAGAATGCTTTTCTAAAGTGTTGCCAAAAACAGTGCATTCACAACAACAACCTCATTCTTAAGTCATCACAGGGCTTGTGTTAGAGGGACCCTCAGACTGAATCAGATATTGTCAATCTGAGAAGACATCTGTTTGTTTTACCAGAGGCTGGTCCCTCAACGTGCGAAGGAGGTGGAAGTGGTCCTTCCAAGATCTATGGACCTATCCTTACCTTCCCAGCCTAATAAGACTTAGAATTACTGAATCTGTTATAACGACTCAGTATGAAATGAAAGAAAAATTGGCTTTGGGGGTTCAAAATGTTTTGATTTCTAAGTGACATCAGGGTGTACTCTTTCTACATGTGTTTCCCAAACCACCATAATTATGACTAATAGGTACCATAGCCCTTCTCATGACACCCACTGGGAAAAAATGTCATTCTGTGGCCTCATCTGCCCTCCAGGTTATCCCCCTCCAGTTCCAAGCCTGAGCTTCTTCAATGACTGGTCCCTTTCCCGACCGCCCTCTCTCACTTTCCTTTCACACATCAGTACAACCTTTACCTGAAACTTCTCTGACCAATGACTTCCTAACTTCCAACACCGACAGCCTTCTCTCCGGCTGGAAGCTCTGCATCACTGCCTCTCAGGAGATTACCCTACAGCTGAACAAATGGGCTTCAGGCGCATCAGACCCTGAATCCTGGGTCCATTGTTACGAGCAGTGGGAACACTCATAAACTCTAACATCTAGTTTTCCTTATCAGCGAGTGAGGGCAATACATGGGCTACTCGTGAGGATTACATAGAGTTTTATATGTAAGCTGTCCTGCAGTGCCAGGAGCAAGGCCAGTTCTCACTGTTGGGTCCCTGATTTTATTACTGGCCATGGTGATGGTGTAACCACTATTTCCCATTAAGCACTCTCCTCTCCTGTGGTTTCTGTGACACTTTATTTCCTACTATTCATTTTAAACTTTGATGACATCTCGTGCAAAGCACCAAACCTTCCAATCTCCTTCTCCTGTATCCCACTGGCAGAAAGAAGTTCAAACCCACATCAGTTCTCACTGAGTTATGGCAACAGAATTGGGGTAAATGTCTCAGACAGGAATTACCCTCGCTTCAGGCAGTTCGGGGGCAAAGCACTCTAAAAACTTCCCAACATGGCACTGTCCTGATCCAAACCTTTTAAGGGCTTCCTGAAGCAAATGTGAAGACGGCTGCCTTTGTAGTCCCTCCCCTCGGAAGGGCATCCTTTGAGATCTCCCTTCAACTGTTATTTCCTAAATGTAACCTAGGATGTACCCACGCATCCTCCCTGGGTTTGGTCCAAACTACTATATTTAGCAAACATTTTCTACATAGTTTGTGGTTGTGGTTGGAGAAAGGTTTTAGGTTTCATTTAAGATGCAGTTATTCTATCTTTGGTTGTATTAGTTAAGAAGCCTTTTGCTGCAAGTAACCCTGATACAGTTGGCTATCTCAAGAAGTCTGAGAGTTGAGGGCTTCAAGTTTGCTGAATTGAACAATGTCATCAGGAATCTGAGTTCTCAGCTTGTTTCTATACCCGTGTATTCAGAGGGTCAGCTTGATTCCTGGGGCTGTAGGAAACACAGCCAGACACGGCACTCTTTAGTGGACAGGATTGAGCAGCAGACACCCACCAGCTAAGCATTATAATCTCATTTCATAGATAAGGAAACAGGTTCAGACAGGTCAAGTGACTTGTCCCAGGTCACACAGTTATTAGCAGTAGTAGAAACAAAAATTGAACTCAGGTTTATCTGACTCCAAAGTCCATGCCAACAAATGCAGGTTGTGCTTCCCCGAAGCCTGAGAGCAATGACTTTGCCTTGAAGTTCAAGTGTGGGCTTGCCTGGTGGCTCAGACAAGAAAGAATCTGCCTGCAATGCAGGAGACCCAGGTTTGATCCCTGGATTGGGAAGATCCCCTGGAGAAGGGAATGACAACTCACTCCAGTATTCCTGCCTGGAGAATCCCACGGACAGACGAGGCTGGTGGGCTACACCCCATGGGGTCGCAGAGTTGGATATGACTGAGTGACTAACACTTTTGCTTTCTTTTCAAGAGTAGGACTTAAAACGCTAATGTTTTACTCACACTCTATTTGAGTTTACTGGCCACTGACCAAAGTCCTGAAAGAAAAGAACATTTAGAAATGCTGATGGTTAGAGACTTGGACTCCTATCACTAATCATGGTCAGCCCTTGTCACAATTTCCAACAAACACTGCCAATGCTGCTTATGTTGTGCTCAGTCGAACCAGGCTCCTATGTCTATGGAGTTTCCAGGCAAGAATACTGGAGTGGGTTGCCATTTCTTACTCCAGGGGATCGTCCCCACTCAGGGATCAAACCCATGTCTCCTGTGTCTCCTGCGTTGGCAGGTGAATTTTTTGCCACTGCCACCTGGGAAGCCTACTTACATTACACAAATGTATATAAATCTCTTGATTTTTAATTTCTACTCAGTCAATGATTTCAGATAATAATATTTACAACTGGTGTTTATGTGCGTGTGATATGAATATTTGCATATGTACATATACATTAGTTTGTATGTATGTCTGTATATGTTGGGTTGACCAAAAATTTCATTTGGGTTTTCATAATGTTACAGAAAAACCCAAAGGAACTTTTTGGCCAACTCAGTTTTACACACACACCAACTAAGGCCCCAGAAATGTAGGAATTCTGCTTATCCATCTAAGAAGACACTGCAGGACAATTTCCTAATACACTATACTTTCCTTAAAAACTGAAAACTAGCAAAGTGCATGTGTGTATGCTCAGTAGCTTCAGTAGCGTCCAACTCTCTGCAACACATGGTCTGTAACCCACCAGGCTCCTCTGTCCATGGGATTCTTTGGTAAGAATACTGAAGTGGGCTGCCATGCTCTCTTTCAGGGGATCTTCCCGACCCAGAGATAGAACCCACATCTCCTGAGTCTCCTACATTGCGGGCAGATTCTTTACCTGCTGAGCCACTGGGGAAGCCCAAACTAACAAAGTATTTTCATTCAAAGTAGAGGGAGTCAGGGCCAAGTCTCACAGTTCAGTTTAGTTCAGTCGCTCAGTCATGTCTGACTCTTTGAGACCCCATGGACTGCAGCATGCCAGGCCTCCCTGTCCATCCCAACTCCAAGAGTCCACCCAAACCCATGTCCATTGAGTCGGTGATGCCATCCAACCACCTCATCCTCTGTCATCCCCTTCTCCTCCTGCCTTCAATCTTTCCAAGCATCAGGGTCTTTTCAAATGAGTCAATTCATTGCATCAGGTGACCAAAGTATTGGAGTTTCAGCTTCAACATCAGTCCTTCCAGTGAATATTCAGAACTGATTTCCTTTAGGATGGACTGGTTGGATCTCTTGGCAGTCTAAGGGACTCTCAAGAGTCTTCTCCAACACAGAGTTCAAAAACATCAATTCTTCAGTGCTCAGTTTTCTTTATAGTCCAATTCTTACATCCATCCGTACATAAGTCTTACAGAGGTAATCCTGAATCAGATGGGGGCAGAATCCCACCAGGCACAGCACCTCAGAGCAGGAAGTGTTTTTCACATGGGCCTCCCCACTGAGCCCTGCACATCAGTTCCCTCTCCTCTCAGCCTCCCCCAGGTCTCTGTGGATCACAGCTACCCTCTGGATTTCTCTCCAAGCGAACATGAGATGCACATGAGGAGTAAGGAAGCAAACCCCTTCTTGAGCACTGGAAACAGAGGGAATTCAAGGTAAGTATTTATTTACAATATATCTGGCCCCAAGAGAATTGCAGTATGAAGGGAGTCACTGAACAGCCCTTCCCACACAGACACACACCTCCTGCCCCTGCATTTGCACCCAGCCAGCCTGAACCACCTGCACAAGACTTGCAAATCCAACCCAGGACTCTCCATCATAGGAGTCTCATCGTGAGGGCGGGAGACAGAGTTCACCAGGCTCCTTCTGCGTGGTCCTGACCTCTGACTCCCTCTGAAGGCAGGAGCCCCCAGGGCCCTGACTTCTGAATCCCCAGCCTGAGTCTCTGCACTCCTTTGGCTCTGAGAAACTGCACAGCATATCTCTGGTATCTTCACACACCTTACACCTCCAGACTAAAGGCAGCCTGGCCCACCCGTATCAGCCAGCAGATCGGGACCCAAGCATGGGTGAGCATCTTTGCTGAGTGGTTTATAGGTGTTGACACAGGGGGCAGCTCTGCTGTGCTAACCTGGGAAAAGTGAAAAAGTGAAAAAGTGAAAGTCGTGTCTGACTCTTTTAGACCCCACAGACTGTCTATGGAATTCTCCAGGCCAGAATACTGGTGTAGGTAGCCTTTCTCTTCTCCAGGGGATCTTCCCAACCCAGGGATCAAACCCAGGTCTCCTGCATTGCAAGTGGATTCTTTACCAGCTGAGCCACAAGGGAAGCCCAAAAATACTGGAGTGGGTAGCCTATCACTTCTCCAGAGGGTATTCCCAACCCAGGAATTGAACCGGGGTCTCCTGCATTGCAGGCAGATTTTTTGCCGATTGAGCTACCAAGGAAGACCTACAGGCCTGAAACCAGGTGCATATGAGCCTTTCTTCCGTCATAACTGTGATGCAGGGTGGGTGGCAAGGCACAGTCCTTACAAGGGGAGGTTTGCAATGAAGTGGGCTGGAGACAGGGAGCACGTCAAAGGAGCAGGCAGAGGAATTGGGGTCAAGGGCAACCAACACAGTTCCATGTGGGTGGCGAGGAAGCTGAAGCCAGGTCTTCCCCAGCTACAGTGGAAATGGCTCTGGTGGATGGTGATGTCACACAGACCTGAGGCTTCATTGTGGTGGGCAGAGGAGGGACTCTCAGTACATCCTCCTCCCTCCATTCCCCCACCCCTTCACCTAGCTCACTCCTCCACAGTCCCATGCCAGGGAAGGAGCACAGGCACCAAAGGGGATGAAAGATAGGACTGCATTTTAACTACAGCCATGACTGCAACAGTCTGGTCCTTTCCCTTTGAAACTTAGATTCTTCCAGGCAGTCTCTGCCTGATAAGGTGCTCAGTTCAAAGATGCCATCTTCCCTCCCACGGGGCGGAGGCAAGCCTGATATAGGAGCCCCCCTTGGCTTTCAGAAGGCCTAGGTGTTGGGTAGCTGGGGGGCCACAGAGGTAGCAGGAGCCATGTAGTCATGTAGTTGAGGGAGAGATGCAAGGACTGATGGGAGGAACTCTGTGGGACAGATCCTGGGCAGAGTTTCTGACCACACAGGAGGCAGGAAAACAGAGCTCATGGGGAAAAGGCCCAGAGTGGGTGCCAGGGCCAGCCAAGCACAGGAAGGATTTGCTGTACCTCTATGGTGCCAACCTCTTGATTCAGAAACTTTTGTCAATCAAGTTGACAAGAGGTGCCAGCCTCTTGATTCAGAAACTTCATTTATCAATTGATGACCAAGGGGGAAAAAATACATCACATACAGTGACAAATATCACCGCTTTGTGCTCTTCTGAAATACTGTAAAACCTATTTAGTCACTGTGAACTAGGAGAGATGCTTGTCTGATTAGCAAAGAAAAAAAAGTAGAAATTTTGGAATATTTTTTAAAGAAATGTGGTTTCGTCACTTGCAAGAAATGTGAAGGTATGTTAGTCCTTCATTCATGTCTGATTCTTTGTGACCCCATGGACTGTAGCCCACCAGGTTCCTCTGTCCATGGGATTCCCCAGGCAAGAATACTGGAGTGGGTTGCCATTTCCTTCTCCAGGGGATCTTCCCAATCCAGGGATTGAACCCAGGTCTTCTGCATTGCAGGTGGATTCTTTACCTTCTGAGCCACCTGGGTGCCTGCTCTATTCACAAAGGATTTACATTAGTTGAGGAGCTGGAGCATCAATCATAAACAATTAATCAATTAAAGTCACCCTTTATATATTGGTATAATAAATGGACAAAGTGCGTGATACAGAGCAGAGTCAGAGAAGATCTGAGTAGTTGGTGGTTAGGGCTGGCTCAGTGGATGAGGGGACTTTTCCTGGTGATTCTGCAGGGATAAAGACCAAAGGCAGACCCTAATTTGAAAATGATGAACCTTCAGAGGATCCATGGCAAGGATCTGCCAGATTTCAGTGGGCAGAATTACATGCAAATTTAGTGTCTGTATGTCTGTTTTTGGGAAGAAGGCTTCTATCTTTTATTCAATTCCTGGATTAATTAAAGAATGAATGAATAGCAAAAATAAAGGAAAGTTTGGGGCTGGGAAGAAGAAGAAGGAATCTTTAGAAGGAGCAAAGAATTCTTATTATAAAGTATAATATGAGAAGAGGAACGGGATTCGAAGTGGAACGGAAGGGGAGGGTGGGGACAGAGAGTAGAAGTATGGGGGAAGAGTGGATTATACAGTAGACTATAGAATTAAGACCTGAGTGTTGTACATCCTGGGCAGTGATGTGATGAAATCAGTGTTTATGGAAGCTACATAGAATCACAGTGAGCAAGACGAACAGGCAGGAGAGAAGGGACTTAGTATGTATAACCAAATGGAGCAGCAATATTGTAAAAGTTTCTTTCTCTAAATCAGTGCAGTAGTTTTTAATTATTTTGTTATTTTTAACCACAACTGCATGCTAGCAAAAATATCCCTAACCCTAACCCTGTGATTTGGGCTGAGCATCTGAACGCGTTTGCCTCTGTGCACCAGTTATTAAGCCATCGTGTCCCTCAGCTCCACATCCTCCTTCTATGCTCTGCTCCAGGACGTTGGGGCCGGATGCTACCAAACTCCTTTATGCCAAGCCATCTGCTCTGTGTTAGCTTCCACCCAGCGGGGACTCAAGAGGCAGACTGCAGGGCTAGGGAAGAGGAGGGACTGATCCTTTTCTGTCTGCTTCCTACTCCTGTGGGCATCCCCCTAGTATTGCTACCTTCCTGCAGCCCTGGCAGTGCCTTCCTGGAGCAGCAGCTGAACCCAGTGGATGGTTTTCCAGCACTGGTGGAGCCAGCTTTATCCCATCTCAGTCCCAGAGACACCAGCTCCCCAAGGCTTACCTTCAAGCTTCTACGTTTTCGTAATTCCAAATCCCTCCCTTTGTTCTCCCAGTCCTAGAAGTGGTAGCTGACCCCTGCAACTGCTGCCTCTGGGATGGCTTAATGTACTCTCTGTCATTTCAGCTAATTCATTCATAAACTTATTCAAGCTAGCAGTTCTTTGTAATTAAATTCTTTTCCATAGAATCATGGGTGTGCCTCATGCCTGAACTCTAAATCAAACCTGAGCTTTCTGGTTGTAAGAGTATGGAACCACTCTGCATCATACAGGGAGCAGAGAGTGAAGCTCCCAGGGCAGCCAGGAGACAGAGTGCGAGAAGCAGCCATGGAAGGAAAGAGGAGGGGACAAAGTAGACAGGCAGCCTCAAGAGGGCCTGGAGGAGAAGACCTTGGAAGAGCGCGTTAGAACTGCTCTGCCTGCATCTTGCCTTCCAAACCTCAGGGAAATCTACCACACTCCCATATCATAGTGTGAGGAGGGTTCTCAACATTGTTAGTCTTAAAGATCTTCTGAGAAACATGTTCGTACTTCCAGAAACTGGTGGGAATCCTCATCACAGCTGTGGAGGAAAAGCTAAGCGAGTCTTTCATGTGTGAAATAAAGTTTTAGTCCTCCAAGCCTTCAAGGCCACAGCTACCCAAGAATTCCTAGAAATTGTATCACTCTTCTACTAATGAAAAAAAAAAAATGTTTTTTCCTCTCTCTGTTTACTTTGAGGCAGAAAAAGATGACGTCACTAGTGATTTGCCCATCGGCATGGGTCACGCTGAAGGAGAATTTTTATTTCTTTTTGTCAGCGATGAAAGATTGCTTTTAAAAAAAGTTTTAATTTGATTCCTTCTAAGGATATTATGGCTCACAACATCTCTTCTAACTTCTTATACCGTCTATTTTACTATCTGAGGAGACTGTTTATTGGGTGTATTTCTTCTTAGGTTACGTCTCAGCTCCAATAAATGATGGCTTTGAGTTGGTTTATACTCTCCAGACCTTATTATCATCTAGCTCTGTGTCAGGAAGTCTAGGATGTGGGCTTTTTTGATGAAGTGTGCTCCAAGGCAAAAACTGTGGAGGAGGGGGAGATAGGCCGTGGGTGATTTGGGGCTTTGTAGGGGCACAGCTTGCTCGGAGAAGCTTATTAGGCTGTTAGCTCCTGCTCCCCAACCTAACAATTGTCTTTAGGGAGTCATTAATGGCCTCCTAGACCAGGCAGAAGAAATTTATAGAAATCGAAGCTCAGAGTAACAGCAACAACAATTTTAAAAGGCAATTTGTTAAAACAAATTAAAAATAAAGCTTTCCCCTCCCCCCCTTTCCTCATTCCTGGAAATGTGTTTCCATTTCCACTGAGTTAATAAAGCAGTTTGCTGCATAGAATCTTCTAGGTTGTCTGTCACGCTCATTATTATTAGCATCTGTTGCCATTCTTCTGATGTGCTCGGCATTGTGCTAAGCACTTTATATACATGATCTCTCATTTCATCCTTCCAAGAATACCTACAGTGAGCTATTATCGTCCACACTACACAAAATGAAGAGATTACAATAGCCAAGTTTCCTTATTTCCCAAATAGTAGAGCCTGCAAGTAACCCACCTCTGTTAGAGTCTGCATCCCATGGTCCTTACTCACAATGGTATAAAGACAGTATGTTCCCAATAGTACAATTTTATACCCAGTTCCGTGCTGGGCACAGTTTGGTCTTACATTCCTCTTAGAAGTGGAAAAGCTGTGAAGACAAACTCTGTTCAGTTTGGTGTATTGGAAACGACTTCAGAAATTCAGTTCACTGAGCTGTGTGCTGGACAATGAGGGAGCAAGGTGGGGAAGGCTGAAGGGAAGGCTTGGTAGACACCCCAGAGTCATCTCACACCCTGGGCTCTGCTCCATGACACAGTTACCAGACTAGGGATGCTGCCTTTAGAAATTCACAAAATGGATTTATTTTTTTTTAAAGTCATAAAAGCTAGCTGGTGCTTCCCAAGTGCCAAGTGATGCAGTGGTAAAGAACCCACCTGCCAATGCAAGAGATGCAAGAGACTTGAGTTATTTATGGGTCAGGAAGATTCCCTAGAATAGGAAATGGCAACCCACTCCAGTACTATTGCCTGGAAAATTCCATAGAAAGAAGAACCTGGCAGATTACAAGTCCATGGGGTCTCAAAGAGTCAGACATGACTGAGTGACTAAACACACACACACACATACAAAAGCTAGCTGGTATTAAAAAAAAAAAAATGAGAAACACAGTCATCCATTCAACAAAGGCTTATTGAGCATCTACTATGTGCCAGGGACAGTGCTGAGGAGATAGCAATGAACACAGTGGACCCCTTACCCATGAAGTTTCCCTCAGTTCACCCTGGGAAATCTGCAAGAGGTGAGGAACTATCCACATGCTGGGGATTAAACAGAGCCCAAGTGATGTAAGAAGATGGGGGGCAGCAGGGTAAGGAAGGGTCCCTAACATGAGGAGAAAATAATAAAAACAAAATGTCTTTACTTTTGGACATTCCAAATTGTATCCAGAAATTTATTTTAAGGAAGTGCACAGTACAGATATGCCAAATATGGACATACAGAATTGTCATTCACACAATCATGTATAATAGTAAACATGTGAAAAACAACCCCAATGATAAGCCAGATGACAAATGACCAGAGAGCCTGAGCAGGTTTATGCACATGGATATTTGTTTAAAATGACAGATGCGATCAGTGGGGAAAGGAAAAGCAATTTAGAGATCACTAGTTACCCATACAAACAAAGGAAATGGGATCCCAACCTCACACCATTCACAATAAAACACTTCCTGGTGTCTATAGGCACAAATATGAAAGATAAAACTTCAAAATGTTAAAAGAAAATAAAGAGAAATGTCTTTATGGTTTCAAAGTGAGGAGAAGACACAAAATCCTCAACCTTAAAGTACTAAGTTTTGCTGCCTTAAAATTATGGACTTCTTTTCATCAACAGATACCATAAAGAGAGTTGAAAACACAAGCCACACACTCAAGAAAATGTTTACAGTTTATGTAACTGACAGAGAATTCCTCCAAAAAGTTAAGGATAAAATAGACAACCCAACCAGCCAGCAGACAGAAGATATTAATAGATATTTTACAAAGGAGAAAATAAATGAAGAATATAAATTAGGCCATACTAATGTACCACTGGGATTTCTTTGGAAGGAAGAATGCTAAAGCTGAAACCAGTACTTTGGCCACCTCATTCAAAGAGTTGACTCATTGGAAAAGACTCTGATGCTGGGAGGGATTGGGGGCAGGAGGAGAAGGGGACGACAGAGGATGAGATGGCTGGATGGCATCACTGACTCAATGGACGTGAGTCTGAGTGAACTCCGGGAGTTGGTGATGGACAGGGAGGCCTGGCGTGCTGTGATTCATGGGGTCACAAAGAGTCAGACACGACTGAGGGACTGAACTGACTGACTGACTGAATGTACTACTTGACAAATGGTAGGTTGGCAAAACTTTTTAACACTGATGGTCACAGGAGCTCTGACACATGGATTGTGGGAGTGTACTTTGGCACAACTAACCAGAAAGGCAATCCTGTGAAAGTAGAGGATGCACACATGTTAGGATCCAGTGATCTCAGTGGAAGAACATCTGTATGGAAGAGAGGCTCACAGGGACCACGCACAGGAACCCTAAGAGGCAGGGTACAAGAATACTCACAGCCATGTGCACTAGGTCCAGTGGTGTCCCCTCTAAAATCCATGTCCTTCCCCAAAGCCTCAGGGTGTAACCTTATTTGGGAATATAGTAGTCACAGATGTAATTATTCAAGTGATGATGAGGTCCTACTGGGTTGGAATGGCCCTTGATCTAACTGGTGTCCTTATAAGCAGAGGAGAAGAGATACCCACACACAAGGAGAATTCCATGTGAAAACAGAGGCAGAGACAAGCCAAGGCACACTGAGGATGGCCAGCAATACCAAAAGCTGAGAGAAAGACAGAGAATAAACTCTCCCCTAAGAGTCTTCAGAGTGAGCATGACCCTGCCAACACCTTGATTTTTGACTGGCCTCTAGAACGGTGAGAGAATACATTTCTGTCTTCCAAAGCCATCCAACTTGTGTTGTTTGTTATGACTGCCCTAGGAAACTAACATAGCATGTCCTTCATGGTAGCTGGAAGATGGAAATAACCAAAGGAACGTAAATAAACTGGGTGTATTATAAATACTCGTGTAATGGAAAAGCTACACAGCTGTTTAAGTAAATGAATGAGAGCTGGACACAGCAGTATGGAGGGCGCGTTTCCTCTCCTCGCCTCTCCCTGAAATTCCAATCACTCTCTGAGCTCTGTATCACATCCTGTCTCCTCTATGTGGACCATAACGGCTGCCACATGCTGGCCCTCGCGCTGTGCCAGGCATCCTACACGGCCTGCTTACCTCATCGCTAACCTCCACAATAGTCCTACAAGGTGGATACTCTTAGCCTTGTCGTGAAGAAGACGATATTGTGAGAGCATATGCTGAGTCACTAAATGAGTCACTTGAGGGCCCGTCCAGCCCCTGACGTCCACATTGTTTCTGCTCCTCAGCTCAGATCCTTGAAACGTCCCCTGGATAGTTTAGCCGGGTGGACAAAATGGTGAATGGCTGTACGCCATTTTGGAGTCTGTAGTAATTAAATTGGCTCTCATTTATCTTCAGTTTACTCTATTTAACCTTTAAGTTTTGCTTTCTAAATGCCTCAGATCTGGGGAATTCTCTGGTGGTCCAGTGGTTAGGACTTGGCATCTGCACTGCCAACAGTTGTCAGGGCTTGGGTTCAATCCCTTGTCAGGGACATAAGATCCTGCATGTTGAATGGCACAACCAAAAAATAAATAAAAACAAATGCCTCTGGTCTAATTATTTCATTGCTGTCCATCACCTCCATAAAAACAATGTAAGTAACATCTTCTCTGACTAATATAGGTAAGATAAACCCCAGAAAGGGTTTATCATTCAAATGTTTATTGAACTCCTGCTATGCCCAGCCCTGCACTCAGTGGCTGCATTGAATGGAATCTGTGACAGCTAGACATTCAGTGAGCAAATGACCAACAATGTAGAGTGAATGCTACTTTATATGTGTTTCTTTTCCTTTCCTCAGGAAAGTCTGTGTACACAACTGACTCAAGTACAAATAGAATGAGAGGGTTACCAAACACAAATTCATGTGTCCAATGCACAGTGAAGCCAAACAAACCAAAATGTCAGGGTCTGGAGCACAGAAAGGTTTATTGCAGGGCCAAGCAAGGAGAATGGGTGGCTCATGCTCCAGAAACCCGAACTCCTGGATAGTTTTTAGGGAGAAGATTTTATAGGCACCATTTGAGATGAGGGTTGCAGGATGCATATCTTTCTTCTGATGGGTTGGTGGTGAGGTAGCCAACGGTACTCCAGAAATCTTGTGTTCAGCCTGAAGTTGCCATCCTCCACCCAGATGGAGTCCATAGTTTAAGCACAAGAACTAAGAATATTGCTATGTATATTCCTTGAGAGGGAACCAGGACCCTTCTTTAATTGGTGCCCTGTTGTTACTGCTCCTTTGTTTCTGCATTCCCTCTCTCCCCGATTTGCAACTGTTTGAATCTATACTTTGGTACTCAAAGAAGGTCTAAGAGGCTGAGTGATGTCTATTTTCTGGAAACAACAAACAGGGGACAGAGATAGGTTTTGTACCTAGAAGGGCCCCACAGAGTCCCACTTGGCTTCCAGGGGCATTCCACTGTGATCAGTAATGGATCCACTTTCCATCTGAGGGCCAGCTCAGGTTCCATGCTTTCTCTTGGGCATTTGTCTATGTTGCATGTCCTACAACAGGGTAGAATTAACAGTTACTAGGTTGCTGGGGTTTATAGACTGTGACAGATGCAGAATAAACAAACAGATTATTCTGTATTAAATTACTGCTCTAGCCCCCATTACTTCCAAGTTCAGGACATGTGTGTACATGTGAAAGTGGTATTTAACCATGACCCTAACCATGGGAGGTGATTAAAGCAGAATCGCTCTAAGAATCAACACAGCAGTAAAAACCAGCCTCAAAAGTGTTTATCCCCTCTCCCATCTTCCCTCTCAAGTACCTGGCATAATTGTTCCTTGATTTAATGGCTCATCAACCTACAGCAGTCATGTGACTCCAAAAGAATCTGGTGGTTTAAGGTTCAAAC
This sequence comes from Bos grunniens, assembly GCF_055505025.1. Lineage (NCBI taxonomy): Eukaryota > Metazoa > Chordata > Mammalia > Artiodactyla > Bovidae > Bos > Bos grunniens. The sequence continues at coordinate 47,725,385 of NC_141177.1, read as the reverse complement.
ACAGTCTCATTTTTTCTTGCACAAAGGCAATTTAGAAATCCTTTTCATCCTAGATTTCTGACAATGCAACTAACATGGGCATCAGAGGCACTACTAAAAGAATATGCTTCATTGACTGTGGCATTCCAAGCCCTCCCGGGAATAGCAAGGACCCCAAGGGCAGTGATGCCTAGAGGTAAATGTTAGTTCAGCCCAAGCCCTGTGTTTTACACTAGGGGAGACTGGCTCAGTCATCCACAGAGTGGACGAGCAAGATGCGGAAGTCCCAGCCATGTGCACAGCCCCACCAGGACACTTCTGAAGATGGCACCACCGAAGGTATACCCCAGACCACTTCAAGAATGGGTCCTCTAGTCTTCTTAAGTGAAGGGAATGACAAGGCTTTGACTGAGGTGGGCCTGGGTGTAAATTCTGACTCTGCCAATGTCTAGCAATAGGGACCTTAACACTTTAAGACTCAGAGCATCTGTCACCTACAATGATAATAATGCCTGTTCCAGTGGATTTTTTTTTATGAGGATGGAAAGATAAGATACTTGTAAAGACGTGTCCCATGGAAGGTAAGCAGTGCTAGTTCTTTCTTTCTCCTTCCACTTGTCCATCACTCAACACCTGGGACATGCAGTGACTTCTGCTGTTTCCAAGTACACCTACTATTAATTCCGACAAGACTTCCTGACCGCAGTCAACCTTTCATTATTCACAGTTTCCACATGACCTTCAAGACTACAATCATTCCTTTTGTAAATACAACCTTCTCATCCTTCATAACTTAATGAGCATACCATGAAAACATTCTCAGGCACTCTAATGACATGAAACTTTATGAACTCATTACCTTGAAAGTCTCAACACAAGAAGTAAAAACAGTTCAGAAACTCACATGCACATAGTACAACCAGGGCAATTTAGAATTGAAAATGTTTTACCCTTAACTTTGATGTTTCTCTCACTTCAATTTATTCTTTTTGCTTGTTACCTTCGACTTGTGTCTGACATCGCTGCTGTGGAAGAATTGAGAATAAAACATATGGGTTGAACCCTATAAAATTGTTGCTATTTGGCCAATTTTTGGCCCATGAGATGACAATCTCACACAAATTCAATCTGATAGAACCACGCCAAGGATAAAGGAAATCAGAACAGACCTTACTGCTAGGAGATCAAACCAGTTAATCCCAAAGGAAATCAACCCTGAATATTTATTCGAGGGACTGATACTGAAGCTGAAGCTCCAATACTTTGACCACTCTGATGTAAAGAGTCAACTCATTGGAAAAGACCCTGATTCTGGGAAAGATTGAAGGCAGGGGCAGAAGGGGACAGCAGAGAATGAAATGGTTAAATAGTATCACCAACGCAAAGGACGTGAATTTGAGCAAGCTCCAGGAGATAGTAAAGTCTGGTGTGCTACAGTCCATGGGGTCGCAAAGAGTCAGACATGATTTAGCGACTGAACAACAGCAACAGACCTTAAGAAACTGCTGTTGGACTGTTTCCTGGCCCCAGGAGACCTTGGTTTCCAGACACAAGATTGCCCAGTCACTGGTGACATCCACATCATGGGATCTGGTAAACTTAACACTGAGATTTGGGTCCTCTCTCCCCAACAGTAGGGCATATGCTGACTGAACAGAGACCTAATTATGACAGCAATAAAAGGTAGGGATGGAGCGGGCAATAGCATTAGCAGGTAGCTCAGTTAGTAAAGAATCTTCCTGTAGTGCAGGAGACCACAATTCGATCCCTGGGTTGGGAAGATCTCCTGGAGAAGGGCATGGCAACCCACTCCGGTATTCTTGCCTGGAGAATTTGCAGGGACAGAGGAGCCTGGTGGGCTACACCCCATGGGGTCTCAAGAGTCAGACAGGACTGAGCAACTAAACCACCACCTACACCCAGACAGATTGAGGACAGTTGGCTGGGTTTGCAGAATCCTTACAGCCTACCTTCTTGTGGGCACTGTCTCATCCTGAAGCTAATGACATTAATCATTAACCAACTTAGAAAGGTTAATGGGCAGTTTCAGTCAGAGGAATATTTTTATGAAGCTGGTGTTCCTGGGAATCAGGACATAAGAACATAAGAGGGCCAGGACTATGACATCATCAGGAACAAGGCCCGCCTCACCACAGATGTGGGACAGGCTGGCTGCGTGAGGTGCTGCGTCCAGGACTTCAGGGACCAGCCGGCCAACAAGAACTCAGCGTCCTTCCAGACCTGCTTCCGCATCCCTTTCGAGGACACAGTTTTCTCCAAAACTGTCTTGCAAATTTCAAAAGTGTTAGAATATTCTATTACTGTTAATCGGTGTGAGTTGGTAGACAATTTTCTGATTTGGTGATGAAGTCAAACTAGTAAAATGACTACAAACTGCTTCCTATTGGGATAATTATTCACTAGGAAATCGTTGACAATATTTCCCACTCTGTTCTACCAAACACACAACTTAATAGCGGCAAGGTCAGTTTTCCTGGGATTCAGAAGAGAGAGGGGAGATGCCTGCCCCAAATGCGCTCAGCCCTGCCAGGCTCCTGGAGATGCAGAGAAGCTGAATGTATCAGGGAACATTTACGCAGCACTTTGTGAGTGGTCCACATGTATGTAGATTTTTTTTTTAAGTGAGGGAGCATTTACCATCTTTGAGAGATTTCAGTGTTTACGTCATTGGGGGCGGGGTGCATTCTTCCCTTGGGACAGTCACCCTCGGGGGTCTTTGGTAATACAACTTCAAGAGGACAGTGGAGGAAAGAGACCTTGAATACTGTCACACTCAAGAGTGTTTCTAGGAGGCAGACGCCCTCAGCAGTTGGAAAAGCCTGAAGGCCGTGTGGAGAGAGGCTGAGCTCGGGCTGGAGAGTGGCTTTCTTCACCCTCATCCTTCCAGCTGGCAGTGGGGCAGAACTCTCCTCCACCCAGGGGAGCTGGTGGGAGGGAAGGTGGAATGGAGTGGTGAGAGAAGACAGAACAGTGAGTCAGGGGGTAGGGGCGCCAAGCATGGGCCACAGGGACCCTGGATGGGCTCCCTGACCATCCTGAGAAGCAGAGCTGCAGAGGAGAGGAGCCCAGGGGAGGACCCACACTGTCCATGGATATGCTGACTAAACCAGAGGAGCCGCTCCTAGTGCCACCAAAGGGCCTCTGAGTGGACTGCAGGGGACAAGCTGAGCCTGGAGTGAAGACCTGGTGTGTGTGTGTGTGTGTGTGTGTGTGTGTGTGTGTGTGCCCTTCTAGGCTCTACGCTTTGCTCACCTTCCTCCTAGGTAGACACTTAACACGGGAAGACTTTCTGTGTGTAGTGGGCCCAGTGCTCTCTGGTGTCAGGACACACACTCATTTTTCACTTTCTTTAGATGGATGTGACGACCCCACCACGCTGTTAGGGACCCGCAGGGAGCAGGACAAACACACTCTTGGCACAGACAGAACTAAGAAAGAGGAGACAGACAAACAAACAAAAAAGGAATGAGTGAGTTGAGGTTCTGTCAAGCTCTCTGCCCAAGCAGATGATGGATGTGGAAGGAGAAGGCTGCTCAGGGTGGCCAGGGAGGACCCCTCTGAGGAGGTGACACTGGGTGACAGCTGACTGAAGAGGAGGAGCCGCTCGCATCAAAAGCCAAGAAAGAAGGATGTCCGCAAGGGGCGAGTATGGAGGCAAGTGCAGGACAGGAAAACACAGCAGCTCTAGAGGCCTGTGGGGTCGTCAGGCAGGAACCAAAGGTCTCCGAGGATGGGGGACGGAGTCCCAGAGAATCTTCTGGATGTAGAAGCATGTGGGTTGTTTGGGGAATTCTCAGCAGGAAACAGCATGATCTGCCTCACTTTTTTTTTTTTTTTTTTAATGCACCAGTCTTAATGTTTCTTTTTTAAAAAGTTTTATTGAAGAATAGTTGACTTAACAAGGTCCTGGTAATTTCTGCTGTACACCAAAGTGACTCAGTGATACACATACATGTATTCTTTTTCATATGCTTTTCCATTAGGGTTTATCCCAGGATATTGAATATGGTTGCTGTGCTGTACAGTAGGACCTTGCTGTTTATCCATCCTGTTTATAAGAGCTTGCCTTTAATCCCAAACTCACATTCCATCCCTCCCCAACCATCCCCACTTGGCAACCACAAGTCGGTTCTCTATGCCTGTGTGTCTGTTTTTGTTTCATAGATATGTTCCTTTGTGTCATATTTTAGATTCCATGTATACGTGGTATCATATGGTATTTGTCTTTCTCTTTCTGACTTACTTCACTTATTAATATATGATCATCTCTAGGCCCATCCATGTTGCTACAAGTGGCATTATTTCACTTTCTTTAATGGTTGAGTAATATTCCAGTGTATACACATATCACATCTTTTAAAATTATTACTATATTTTAAAAAGATCTCCCTGCTGCCTTAAGGGACAGTGCTATCAGGATACACTTAGTGAGGCCAAGGAGATGACCGTGACCTGGGCTGGAGAGATGGTGGCAGAGGTGGGAAAAGTAACAGCTCTGAGATGTCTTTGCAAGGACTTGCTGGGGGATTGGATGAGGGGAAATGAGAAATGCTAAGGACAGAGGAAGAGGGTTAGAGCAGAGAGCATCTAACCATCACTGAAAACTGAACATTTCAGTTAAACTGGGACTATTTCACCAATATAGTAAGAATCTCTAAATACATGAAAGATATGGAATTTCATTATTTCTGTGTGCATTTTTATTAGATAGTAGGTGTTTTACAGATCCAGTAATGCTGTCTGCTTCAAAGCAATCCCCTTGTTTGGCTCTACACTTCTTCCAAAGAGAATCAGTATGTCCCAGACCTCACCCACCTGTAATTACCAAAACTATCATGTTTCCTTAATTACTCAAATAGCTGTGACTTTGAGCCCAATCCCATGACTCTAGAGTTACCTTCTGCCTGATTCTCCCCCATGGCCATTTTGGAAGAAGGCTGAGCATGGCTGGCTGGTCCAAACATTCCCCCCGCCCCCCCAGGAACCACTGGTCATTCCTCCAGCCACCCCACCACCACCCCACTCCACAATCACCTGGGGACTGGAAAGTGGCTTCTCCCTAGGCTGCTATGTCCTCTCTGCAAGGACCTTGAGTGTAGACCCAGCCCTGCCTTTAATTCCTCAAAGCACAGCAATGAACAGTCAGATGGCTTAATAAAATTTTACTGAAGGCTTGAACTGACACAATTACAACTCAGAGGAACATTTACGTGCTCATTAAAGTAGTTTCTCTAGATGTGCACAACTCCAAGAGCCAACCTCGGGCCTTCTCCATTGCTCTTAGCCAACTTGAATGTGAGCCAGCCAGCTCGGCCTCCTCTCAATCTGTCTCCTGGCTCCTTCCACGCCAGAATCCAGCTCCAGGGCCACAGCCCCAGATATCAAGATCAGGTATGCTTACTTCCCCCTAGGGATGACTGGAAAAGGGGTCTTCCTAAAGAAGGAAGCTTCAAATCACCTACCAGTGGCCATGCAGACTCCATGACCCCAAACCCCATCCCAATGATCAGTGATTACTTTCCATCCACTGGTCTTCATCACATTCTACCTGGTGTTCTGACCCAGATGGTGCTGGGCCAAACCTGGTCCATTTTTCTTCCCAATCTGTTCCCTAATGTGAAGTGAAGAGAAGGCCAGGCTATATTTTGGGTATTGCAATGTCCTTACATTAATAATTTGATGATGTGTACACACATCCAAACCCTCCCATACATCTACACACACACACACACACACAGATACAAATGGCATTACTGACTCAATGGACATGAGTTTGAGCAAACTCAGGAAGATAGTGAAGGACATGGAAGCCTGGCATGCCGCAGTTCATGGGTACACAGAGTCAGACACGACTTAGGGACTGAACAACAACAAAACCTGTTTCAGAGACAACTGCTAAAATCTAAATCTATGTTCAAAGAGGCTGCAAGGACAATGTTGGGCTTCCCCTATGACTCAGCAGGTAAAGAATCCACGTGCAGTACAGGAGACATAAGAAGCGTTGATCCTCAGTCAGGAAGATCACCTGGAAGAGGAAATGGCAACTCACTCCAATATTCTTGCCTGAAAAATCCCATGCACATGTCTCAAAGAGTCAGACACAGTAAATGACTAAAGAGAACAGAACAGAAGGGCAGTTCAGTTCAGTTCAGTCCAGTCACTCAGTGGTGTCCGACTCTGCGACCCCATGAATTGCAGCACGCCAGGCCTCCCTGTCCATCACCAACTCCCGGAGTTCACTCAAACTCATGTCCATCGAGTCAGTGATGCCATCCAGCCATCTCATCCTCTGTCGTCCCCTTCTCCTCCTGCCCCCAATCCCTCCCAGCATCAGGGTCTTTTCCAATGAGTCAACTCTTTGCTTGAGGTTGCCAAAGTATTGGAGTTACAGCTTTAGCATCACTCCTTCCAAAGAAATCCCAGGGCTGATCTCCTTCAGAATGGACTGGTCGGATCTCCTTGCAGTCCAAGGGACTCTCAAGAGTCTTCTCCAACACCACAGTTCAAAAGCAGCAATTCTTCGGTGCTCAGCTTTCTTCACAGTCCAACTCTCACATCTATACATGACAACTGGAAAAACCATAACCCTGACTAGACGGACCTTTGTTGGCAAAGTAATGTCTCTGGTTTTCAATATGCCATCTAGGTTGGTCATAACTTTCCTTCCAAAGAGTAAGCGTCTTTTCATTTCATAGCTGCAATCATCATCTGCAGTGATTTTGGAGCCCCCCAAAATAGTCTGACACTGTTCCACTGTTTCCCCATCTATTTCCCATGAAGTGATGGGACCAGATGCCATGATCTTCTGCGATGTCTGGAGTTAGATGCATGATGACTCTGATTACACAAATGAACTTTCGTGGACAAACTGAAATTCCACTGACTTCTCCCTAGGCTGACTTTTCCCGAAGCAAATGAAGTTTGCCATAATAATGAGTTGATCTCTTGGCCGTCAGTAACTCTCAGTCATTTTAAAAGAATGATTCTGCTGCTTTAAAAAATATTTTTCCACCGGGCATCGCTATTATTATTATGATGCAGTCACAGCTCAAAATATTTTGGAAATTCCTCCTTTGGAATTGCTGTCAGAGCCAAGAATGCATTCTTTTTTAAAAAATAGACTCAATGGTTATAAATCTTGATACCAAGAGGCTTCGTTGATTCTTGAAAATCAACCCCAAATCATTTGAAGACAGAGCTGGTGAATACAGATGATCAAATCAGGTGACACTGCTTTGGTGTAAAATAAAATGTTTAATCTGAAATATTAGGCAAAAAAGGCTATTACTCCATACACTTTTTTTCTACCTTTTTACTTGTACTGTATATCAGGATACATTCCTATATGGGGCATAAACCCAGATAATAACTAATTACAGCATTAAATGGGAATATTTACACTAACAATATATACAAAACCCCAAGAGGTTCAGAAGAGTAGTATATATCATAATCTAGGGGAAAATTCTTTTAATTAAAAAAATAAACATTCTAGAGGATAAGAAGGGCAGAGTAAAGAGTTTCAAAAAAGATTTAAGAGGAAAAAATGGTTTAAGTAAACATATGTCATAGTAGAGTTTTCACCATGGCTAATTTGAAGACCAGATTTATTTAGATGTATTTTTCACAATATATTCTTTGAGACACCCACCCCATACCTATATCATCATACTTTTGCATAAAGGGACATGAACTTCATTTCACCCGAGTTATGGTCACAGGACCAGGAGGACATGACTTTTGCCTGTAGTTCTTGACCTTTTCTTACCTCCTAAACACTCTTTCAGTTACGATCTTAGGCTTCCTTTGAGCAAAAACCTCTTGGCTGCTTGCACCATAGTCATTTAGGAAATCCCTTATGACTTCCAAAACAGTCATATGTTTTTCCTGGAATAATATTGCTCACATTTATATGTGATAGAATTTTCCTGCTCCATGCATGTTTATGGACCCCATGTCTGACATTTGCAGAACACCAGTCCCTACTGGCCAATGGCAGGGCCACAGCTGAGGGACAGCCGCACCCTGTTATTAAAGGCGCCAGGCCCCAACCAGGGAGTGAAGGACCCTAGGTATTGGCCGGGAAAGTGAAGACAAAGGCACAATCTGACTGCTGCAGATAAAGCTACACCAGGCCCTGATGACAGCTTCACTAAAAGGTATCTGAGGACTTTGGATGTCAGATCTTATAAGTCAGTCCTCCATTTCATGCATGCATGCTAAGTTACTTCAGCTGTGTCCAACTCTTTGCAACCCTATGGACTATAGTCCACCAGGCTCCTCTGTCCATAGGATTCTCCAGGCAAGAATACTGGAATGGGTTGCCATGCCCTCCTCCAGGGGATCTTCCTGACCCAAGGATCAAATCCAAATCTCTTACATCTCCTGCATTGGCAGGAGGGTTCTTAACAACTAGCTAGTACCAACTGGGAAGCCCCTCTGTTTCATATCTGCCCTAGAAAACTGAAACGCTAATGACCACTCTAGATTTTTCTCATGCACAGGGAAAAGTGGGTCCAAAGCCCTCTCTTTGGAAAAATCAAAAGGGTAACGACCTGAGAAATTTCACCTGTGACACCACTTCTCATCAAAATCGTCTCTTGGATTTCTTTAGTAAACACGAGGAAGAACAGAAATGAAATAATATAGCAGCTTTGAAAATCACACCAGTCCAGCCTGTGGAGTGAAATGGGTTGATATTTCACCAAGCTGGATATTTAGAACCTCACGAATCAAAAAGCAAGAGAGGTAGAAAGGAATTCTAGCCATGTCAGAATTTCACCTCGACTACTGTTTTATGCTTTTCTTTGACTTGCTCTATAAATATTTTACTACAACTCTCAAAGTTTATAAGATCCTTAAGACTTGTAAAAAGCTTGAGTAACTGGAAACCAATGACCAATACCTACCACAGGGGTCTTGAATTTTTTCAGATTCCACTGAACGGAATGCATTCTACCCAGAATGCCTTGGAAGGACAGACTTCCCTCTGTTGCAGTTGTGAGTCTGCAGGGAGCAGAGAACAATGCCTTCCACTTATGAACTCCACCTGGTCAATACGTTGGGGTCTTGGCCCCAGACCTGGAGCTTCCATGGCTCTCACACTTGGGAAGTTCAGCATGGTGTGGTTGTGCTTCATCCCAGAGACCCCAGTGTCCTGGATCCTTGGCACTTGCATCAGATTCTCCAAAGTGGAGAAGGTCCTGTTTTCTGTTCTCCTCATGTTACCCCAGTGCATCTGAGGAAAGACAGTCCACTGGCTATAGCTGATTTACAGTGTTGTATTAAATGTTTCCAAGAGCGCTTTACCAAGCTGCAAGTTTTAATCGTACACTTGACAAATATGCACAAGTGTCTCCTGGTTCCCAGGGATCTGAGATTCACTGGCTTTGGAACTAATTATCCTGATTTCCAAATCCTATCAAAGTAGCACAAGGTTTATCAATCTAAACATGATGAATTCATCTGGACACATTTGTTCTGATGATTGAGTAGTATATCTGTCTCTTTTCCCCCATAGTAGTTTCTGGATTAAACTTTAGTCCCTAAAGGGATGTGACTCTATCTCAGACAGAAAGAAACTTATACGTGAAGAGAGCAGGTGTGTCCCAAATGCTGTGGGTCCTTTGATTTGTAAATTTCTTCAAGACAGAGACTCCACCTCCACCATCTCATCTCCACAGTATAGACGTGCCTTAAACATACTAAAAACTGAATCCAGCATTAAATTAAATGAAAGGAATTAACGGAAAACAACTACCACGTGTCAGAGAGACAGTTACCTATGTATAAAGCTTTGGAACAGAGAAGCCTTCTTTTTTTTTTTTTAATTTTATTTTATTTTTAAACTTTACATAATTGTATTAGTTTTGCCAAATATCAAAATGAATCCGCCACAGGTATACATGTGTTCCCCATCCTGAACCCTCCTCCCTCCTCCCTCCCCATACCATCCCTCTGGGTCGTCCCAGTGCACTAGCCCCAAGCATCCAGTATTGTGCATCGAACCTGGACTGGCAACTCGTTTCATACTTGATATTTTACATGTTTCAATGCCATTCTCCCAAATCTTCCCACCCTCTCCCTCTCCCACAGAGTCCATAAGACTGTTCTATACATCAGTGTCTCTTTTGCTGTCTCGTACACAGGGTTATTGTTACCATCTTTCTAAATTCCATATATATGCGTTAGTATACTGTATTGGTGTTTTTCCTTCTGGCTTACTTCACTCTGTATAATAGGCTCCAGTTTCATCCACCTCATTAGAACTGATTCAAATGTGGGATCTTATTTCCCTGACCCAGGATGACACCTCTGTCCTCAGCACTGGAAGGTGGATTCTTAACCACCCCATCCTCCTTTTTTAAGATTTTTTGGACTGTGGACCCATTTTTTTAAAGTCTTTATCAGATTTGTTAAAACATTGCCTCTGTCCTCCCATGTTTTGGTTTTCCAGCTGTGTTTTTTTTTGGTTTTCCAGCCGTGAGTCATGTGGAATCCCAGTTCCTACACCAGGGATCAAACCTGTGCCCCTGCATTAGAAAGTGCATTCTTAACCCCAGACCACCAGGAAAGTGCCCCCGCTTTTCTTAAATTGAAGTATAGTTGATTTACAATGTTGTGTTAGTTTTTGCTGTACAGCACGGTGATTCAGCTGTACACATACACATATGTCTTTCTAGATTCCTTTCCATTATAGATTATTAAAAGATATTATAGTCCTCTGTACTATCAGTATTCCTTTTAAAGGCAAAGACATTTAAAATTTAACTGCAATTACAAACACTTTATCTACAAACAACATTTAGCAAATTTTTCTGTTACATTAGGAAAAGCACTTCTGTATAGGGGGCAAAAAAACACCTTTCATAGGGAAATTTGATTGCCCGTGTAGATATATTGAGCAGGATAGTTATCTGACTTTGAAAAATGTTTCTCTTCTCCTGCCTCTCTGTTATTTTAGGATCTGGGTTTCCTGTAGCTTTGAAATCAAAGCCTATATAATATATTTACTTGGTCTTTGTTATATTAATAACTTTCAGCATTAAATGGAAGACATGTGGTGGTTGGGGTAGGGTTGGGAATCCAATGCTATTCTTGCCAAATCCAGGATGACTTCCTGGAGGAAATGGTCTTTTCATTTTCAATCCATTATACTTATTATGACATGCCTTCCTCTGCATATTTTATCAAAGGAACCTTTCTCTATTTTGAAAATTTTGTGTCTATGTTAGAATTCCTCATTTCACACTGGGGGTTATGGGGAATGGGGAGATGGGAAAACACATTTCTTTAAGAAAGACATGACTGGTCAGATGTTCCATTGCTCAGTGGTACATGATTAATAGTCTGGTCTTCCTGAACTGAGTTTTTCCCCTCTAAAGGTAGGCAACTATTTTTGGCTTAATATGCATTTTTGACTCTGTGTCTGCGTATTTTCAAGTTTTTCTGTTTCAAGAACAAAATTGTTCACTATGTTCCAAGGACGGGCCCAGCTTGACACCAAACTAGACTTGAGGTACAAGATCTGGGGTGTCTCAGAGACTCACCATCATACCTCAGAGCCTGCTGGTCCTTGGGAAAACAATCACAGCTCATCTGCTCTTCCCCTGCCTTCGCCTGAGCTCCTTTTGATAACTATTTTCCTTCCAGGTCTGACTGAATCCCAGCTATGGATTTAGTGCCTTGAGATCTCATAGGGTTCAGTCTTGAAAATGAAATCTGGCCTTGGGGAAAACTGTTTCCAGCCCAGAAAGGAGCCCAAGCACGGTCAATAATTAGACCTGCTTCAGTTCAGTTCAGTTGCTCAGTCGTGTCCAATGAATCACAGCATACCAGGCCTCCCTGTCCATCACCAACTCCCAGAGTCCACCCAAACCCATGTCCATTGTGTCGGTGATCCCATCCAACCATCCTCTGTTGTCCCCTTCTCCTCCTGCCTTCAATCTTTCCCAGCATCAGGGTCTTTTCAAATGAGTCAGCTCTTTGCATCAGGTGGCCAAAGTATTGGAGTCTCAGCTTCAACATCAGTCCTTCCAATGAACACCCAGGACTGGTCTCCTTTAGGATGGACTAGTTGGATCTCCTTGCAGTCCAAGGGACTCTCAAGAGTCTTCTCCAATACCACAGTTCAAAAGCAGCAATTCTTTGGCACTCAGCCTTCTTTATAGTCCAACTCTCACATCCATACATGACCACTGGAAAAAACCATAGCCTTGACTAGACGGACCTTTGTTGGCAAAGTAATGTCTCTGCTTTTCAATCTGCTATCTAGGTTGGTCATAACTTTCCTTCCAAGGAGTAAGCGTCTTTTCATTTCATGGCTGCAATCACCATCTGCAGTGATTTTGCAGCCCAGAAAAATAAAGTCTGACACTGTTTCCACTGTTTCCCCATCTATTTCCCATGAAGTAATGGGACCAGATGCCATGATCTTCGTTTTCTGAATGTTGAGCTTTAAGCTTTTTCACTTTTTAACTTTTTCACTCTCCTCTTTCACTTTCATCAAGAGGCTCTTTAGTTCCTCTTCACTTTCTGCCATAAGGGTGGTGTCATCTACATAGCTGAGGTTATTGATATTTCTCCCAGCAATCTTGATTCCAGCTGTGCTTCTTCCAGCCTAGCGTTTCTCACGATGTACTCTGCATATAAGTTAAATAAGCAGGGTGACAATATACAGCCTTGACGTACTCTTTTTCCTATTTGAAACCAGTCTGTTATTCCATGTCCAGTTCTTTTTTTTTTTTAATATTTTTTTTTCTAATTTTATTTTATTTTTAAACTTTACATAATTGTATTAGTTTTGCCAAGTATCAAAATGAATCCGCCACAGGTATACATGTGTTCCCCATCCTGAACCCTCCTCCCTCCTCCCTCCCCATACCATCCCTCTGGGTCGTCCCATGTCCAGTTCTAACTGTTGCTTCCTGACCTGCATACAGGTCTCTCAAGAGGCAGGTCAGGTGGTCTGGTATTCCCATCTGTTTCAGAATTTTCCACAGTTTATTGTGATCCACACAGTCAAAGGCTTTGGCACAGACCTGCTTAGGGCTGGTTAACAAAGTGACTTTGCCATTTTTCAAAGGGCAAGACCGATCTGGCCAAAAACAGAGCAGAACAGGTCTTTCTTCTGAAATTTCGATGTAAAATATTTTCCAGATTTCCAAAAAAAAAAAAAATTCTTCAATTTTTCTCCATGCCATTGTTGCATGGGAAATTTCCTGGTTAGAAATATGGATGGGGACGGCTTACGTCTTTTCATAGAAAGCCAGACCCCTAGAATATATACCTCTCACAATTTCAATACCAAAAAAAAAAAAAAAAATCACCTAGTGTTAGGTGATTATATATTTACAGTAAAAGGAGGCCTTGGATGAAGCATTCCCTTATTATTTTTAGTTGCTTCTCAATAATCACACATCTGGCCTAATGACACAGCGAGCTTTATAACAATGAATTTTCAAAGGAAAGCAAACATTCCCTTTGAGGAGATTGTCTCCAATGAATTTGGCGTGCCCTAGTTTGAAAACTTTCATCTCCAAATAGGCCAGGGTTTTTCTTTTATCTAGCCTAGCTGCCTGCCTTGTTGAAACTTTCTCAGACGCACAAAGGAAAGCCTACGAAATGTCCAATCTTACTCAAGACTTAAAAGTTTTCAGTGAGCCAGATAAAAACTGTCCCAGGGTTTCTTCTTTTTCCCATACAAATATTCAGGAAAACCTCACTTCTGAGTCCAGGGCAACTTGATTAGAATTGAAAATATTCATGAGAAATTGTTCCACTTAGGAACCTCAAATGAATCAGAATTAGAGGGCTCCTTACTCAAAGACTTACACTTTTATTACACAAGGCTATGGGGGCTTCCCACATGGCACAGGGGTAAAGAATCCACCTGCCAATGCAGGAGACTCAAAAAATATGGATTCCATCTCTTGGTCTGGAAGATCCCCTGAAGGAGGGAATGGCAATCCACTCCAGTATTCTTGCCTGGAAAATCCCATGGACAGAGGCACCTGGCAGGCTACAGTTGATGAGGTCACAAAGAGTTGGACACGGCTGAGCACGCATACACACATACACTCAACAAGACCAATAAAGCCATTCAAATATGTCAAGAGACAGAACATAAGGAGGTTTTGATGGATTTGGTCACCTGTGACTTCTTCTAACTCAGTGGAGTGGAGTGAAAGTGAAAGTCAGTCGTGTCCGACTCTTTGTGATCCATTGTACTATACAGTCCATGGAATTCTCCAGGCCAAAATACTAGAGTGGGTAGCCGTTCCCTTCTCCAGGGGATCTTCCCAACTCAGGGATCGAACCCAGGTCTCGCACATTGCAGGCCAATTCTTTACCAACTGAGCCACCAGGGAAGCCCGAGAACACTGGTGTGGGTAGCCTATCCCTTCTCCAGCACATCTTCCCAACCTAGGAATTGAGCCGGGGTCTCCTGCATTGCAGGCGGATTCTTTACCGACTGAGCTATCAGGGAAGCCCTCTCCTAACTCACATCTCTTCTAAAAACTCCTGTAGAAGGTGAGTATAAGGCCTGTAAGGCCTCAAAGGAGAACAGTTGTAGAGAAGAAGCCTACAATCAAAGGTCACCAGAAATGTACTCTACAGATGAATGTGATCCTCACAATTGTCATTCTAATGGAAATTGATCACTGATCGGTGCCCTCTTCCCCACGGCATGATTACTGTTGAAGTAGAAGATTAGATTTCTGGGTTGTGAACCTGGGCAATGAGATTTTAGCCTATCAGGACCTCACTGGTGGCCCGTGATCTAAACTCAACCTCTTGCCAGTCTGAAGGTACCTGCTGGAAGGCAAAACCAGGTCACCTTTCAAACTCTCTTCCAACACCACTTCTCTTTTTAGTAAGAAAATATGATCTGACACCATGAGTTATACAAGGACATGAATGTGAGCCTACATAAGAAAGTCTGCGTATGAATTAGTCCAGGATCAGAAAAGTTAATAAACCAATTAACAACATGTACTAAGCTTCGGTTAACCTTCAAAAGAGAAAGGTCAGGGTAAATATTTTTCAGGGCAAAAGAGAGTAATAATAATTAGTATCATGCTCTGAGATATACTTTTCATTGAAAGCCATGTTTTTATTTTTTATTAGTTCAATAAATGGTGATATTTAGTTAACTCTCCAGGATGTAGAATCATCGCAGGCAATTAGCTCCATTTCAATCTTTGATCCTTTTAAACTGGGTGTGCAACTTTGTTGGGCTTGTGTCAATCATTTGTAAGACCTGAGAGAAGGAAAACTCTTAAAAATGGAAAAACTCACATTTTTTTTTCAGGAGAGCAGAGTCCTGTCTACATTAAGCAAAGAACAAAATTGTTCATTACCCATTAAAGGTATTTACACTAACTTTCCCCCAACGAAAAAGATAAAAAAGGTCAGAGTGATTTTCTAGGGATATCTTTGAATTAGGTACCTTTGTACATAATAATTCTTATTTATTTGAAGACACTTCATCTCTTCCTAACTTTTTTTCAAGCATATATCCCAAGCTGTCTGAGCTGCCTCATTAAAAAAAGTAATATCACAATGTAAAAAGTTTTCACAATAAAAATGTTTCCAGTTCCAAGCAATAATTTCTTTTAAGCTATGCAGCAAGAAGATGTTTTCTTAGTTTGTTTTACTGTCTCTTGGTTTGTAGTTTCCATTTTGCCACCCTTTACTTATGGCAAACTTTCTCTTGAATTATGTACTTAGCAAGGTAAAATCGCATTCTAATGAGTTTTTTTAAATGCCACCCCATCCTTAATTCTTTCGTTTAGTGGCTTTTCATTGTTTTGCTTAAAAAAGTAGATCCCTTGTTTCACTTTGAATTTCTTTTCTATGATAAGGTTCTTTTAACTATATTTTAAAAATATTAATATCCTTTTTAATATGCTTATAAATATATGCTTTAATAGTGTTTAACCTGCTAGCTTTGTTCAGAGGGTGCTAACTCAAATTTAAGAATGGCCTCATGTCCCCAAATGTTATATCCTTTCCTGAAGCTACAATGGTTTGCTAAACATTTGCTCTACATTAAAGATTTATGATCTACTTTTGTTCCTCTGTGTCCCCTAGTTTTCAGCCATATTTCTCCATAATCACGCTCGCTTCCCTGCCTAGGTTCAAAGTTTCATTTTCCCAGAATTCTTCTCAAGGCTCAGAAAGCATATCATATTTCCACTTCAGTTTGGTGGGACTATCTCGTCCAATCTGTAACTCCCAATCTCATATACGATGATATTTTAATTGTGTGTCTTATTTGCAAGATATCTGATCATGTGGTATTAACCAAGTTCCTATATTTACTTTGGAGCAATATTTCTTTCCTGGGGCTCATTTGGCTGGCTTCACATTCTGCTGTAATAATATATCATATACAAACTGAGGGCAGAAATTAGAAAAACAGTCTATTCATAAGAACATTTTAAGAAACCTTCTGGGTTGCAAGCCTTTTCTTACCCCAGTTGAGATCATTTTATTTATTTTTAAAAATAGATTAATCTATAAATTATATCCTAGGGGAAAACCTCATACTGGCTCTAGTGAGCACCATCTCTGGGGATTCTTTTATTTTTGTAGCAGGTTATCTGGATGCCTTGTGAGAACCAGGCTGTATCTAGGGATGGAGGTTCCCGAGCAGCATCCCTGGCTCTCAGTGGCTGAGCCCCACTCTGAGTCAGGATCATGGCCCTCTCTACTGACTGTGATCCCCTGGACCTCACTTGGCCTGGCCAGAGCACCCTGATTTTATTTCACCTGTGCTTTTCCTCTCCATCATCAGGCACTCAAGAGCATAACCATTCCCATAGTCCATACAGAAATATTCTCTCTGTGAAATCTTGACTAGGAAACTGGTGCATATCTCTGTATTTGCAAAAGCAGAATTGCCATCCCCCAAACTCTGGTTCTCATAAAGGATCTTTTGTAGAAGTACCCACTGATGTGTTTACACTGGACTGAGGTTCATTTGCCTGAAAATGGCTGCCTGGAGCTGTTGGCCACAAGAACTTCCTCTCTATCTCTTTCTCTTTTCCCTTGAAACTGATGCTAAGGTCTCTTCTGGACCCACATGCCCAGTTTGCTTTGCCCCAGGGTTTGTTCAGGGCAAACCATCGGTGGCAGAACACATGATACCAAGGAAAAGGGACAGTAACGTTGTCCCGTCCTCCCTCCCCCATCCTCTCCCCGTGTCCCCAGCTACCTCTGCTGCTTGACAAATTACCCCAAAACTTGACAGCTCAAGACCACCATTTTTTTTTTTTTTTACGCTCACAAACTGTATCGGTCAAGAATTTGGTCAGAGTACAAGGAAAGTCGCTTACATCTGTTCAGCTACATCTAGAACTTCAGCTGGAAAAACTGAGGATGATGCAACAGCTGGAGACTGGAATCTTCTGAGGGCACCTTCACCCACTGGTGGTTGGTGCTGGCACCCACCGGTCTGGTAGTTGATGCTGGCAGTCAGCTGGGACCTTAACCGGAGTACTTCCGTGTGCCATCTTCCGTGACCTGGGCTTCTTCACAGCACGGCTACTCAGGACCCCAGTAGCAAGTGTCCCAGTCAACAGAGGAAAAGCTGTATCATCTTTTCCATCCAGACTGTGAAACTATCATGCAGGATTCCACTGGCTACAAGCAAGTCGTAAGCCCACCCAGATTCGAGAAGAGGACATAGACCCCAACTTTCAAGGGAGTCGTGTCAAGCAATTTGCCATCTTCTATTTCTGGCTACCACACTTACTGACCCCATCCCTTAAAGGCAATATTCTTAATGCTTTCAAGTCCATCTCTTCATAAGTCCTACATGCACACACACACACACCCTACAATCCTCTTCACCCAGGGCATTCATTTCATGTCTTCTTTTTCTCTGAAATACACCTGGTATTTTCTCTTTTGAACAAAGTAACCCCCCAAAACTATGGTTTAACAAAATTAAAACTTTGACATGGAAAAGACCAAGCTAAGACCAACCTAAGAACATGAAAGGAAGTCTGGTCTTACACCCAACTTTTAAGTACTTACATGTGCACAGAAGCCCTCCTGTTTTCAGCAATTACAGAAAAGAATCTTGGAAATTTCCAATGAGCTGTAAATTTGCTTCAGGTACAGAAGGTTATGGAAGTAATACCAGGATTGTGTTCTGTTTTCACAGTGGAATGAGAAAGAGAGAAGCCCAGTGTAAAATGACAAGAAGTAGCAATTCATAAATGAACAGCCTGGAATCCTTGGGACAGAGGAGGCAATGGGATCCAGTCTACATTAAGAAGGGACCCAAACATTATAGACCCATCTCAATCCACATGAAACAGCCCCATCCAATAGGGGACAAACAAAAGCAAAGAAATAATAGAAGGGCTTATTGCCTAACTATCTGTATTAACTTATTCTCAGCTCTGGCATTAAGGCTCTTAATGATCTAGATTATAAAGTGTACAATAATTGAAAAGGAAAATTTTATTCCTTTAACCTGCAAATTGCATCATTCTGTAAGATAAATAACATGCTTTTCTTCACTGTATTATCTCAGAGGCTGTGTGGCAGCTGCTCTTTTGTGCTATTGGATAATTTGAAATTGAGCAAAATTCCCAAATACATATTCATATTCAATTTATTTCCCAGGTAACCACGTGCTCTTGATGCCAACAGTTGAATTTCATTTCACCTGGTTACAATTTAAAGCCCACCAAGAGATGGCATGATTTGGAAAATATAATAAGCAACATACAATTATGCACTGTATATTTTTCCCCAGTTCTGTAATGACACAGTTGGCTGAAGGCTTTTTAAAAATTAAATCTACAGAGAGAGTTACAGCAAATGGGAATGTTTCCATTTTAAAAGATTTCCCATCATGGTTCTTTCAGCGAACAGAAATTATCGGTAGAATTTCTGCTTTTTGTCTCATTCATAGTGCTATTGTCATCATCACAGTTAAAAGTATGATGATATTAACAACAGTACATCAATTTCGATGGAGATAAAATGCTAAGGAAGTATGTGTTTCCATTCTCATTCAACTCAGGAATATGAGAGCCACATTTTGAACTGCTTTGTATTTCTAACTAGTATGAATATAAGGGGAAAAAAGCTAATGCAACAGAGTGTCTGTAAAGCTTCATTATATCTCATGTGAATATATGTATAAATATATAAATATTAATATATGTGTATTAAGAGAAAGATTTTTACCTAAAACCATTTTAAGAACAACCCTTTAAGAATACTACGTTATTACAATACTTGGTAAATGATGCCATGCAACTATCCATATATATTTAAAGTTGAATAAGATTCTAAAGATTACTGAATGAATGGTCCCAATTTGCAGGCAAGGCTGCTGAGGCTCACAGAAGTTAAACAACTTCTCCCTGGTTTCTCCACCTCTTCTGCTCTTCCAACCACTCAGTGTCTCTCTACAGCTGTATGTTTTCATTCAATACAGACAGAAGATAAAATGAAATTCCTATTTACTTTAATTACAGACCTTTAGGGAATGACTGTCCTCTAGCACTGAGTAACCTTGGTCTCATCCTAGTTCATTGTAAATTTCCTCAAATATAAAACAAAACAATGTCAAGGTTCAAACTATCACATATTGAACTTCTTTTCCATGTTGAAGGAGCGCAGAACAGTCTCTTTTTTGAGAATCCTCCAAGGTTAGTCGGGGCTGTTCAGGCACAGAGCAGGTGGGGCTCACAACCCCCAGTCTTTATTTCCTTTCTTGAGCTCCACCAAGAATTTGCTGCCCCATCAAGCAGGTATCGGGGGACCACGCTCGAGAGATGAGCCTCATAGATTCGATATCAGTCTGGAAAGCACAAGTGTGAAATGGAAGCCAAATTCACTTAGTTTCCTTTACAGAAGTGTCACTTCCATTCAAAAACCCACTGTCATCCCTGCCAGAGAAGGAGAAGAAACTGCTCTGTCCCATTCACTTCATCACATAAAACCATTTGATGAGCTTGACAGCTGCTGCTTGCTAATTACAGGGCAAACTTCTCAGCATGAGCATTGTTGCATCAACAGGTCCCCGGAACAATCCAGCAATTGTTTGGGGGGAAGCTAGGGCACTTGGGGTTGAGCATTTCCATGTCAGTGACCCCCCACTGGCTGTCAGGACGCAGAGCTGCTCTAGTGGAATGAAGGGAACACAGTAATGAGGTACGCTGGGACTGGCACACAGCTGATTGGCTCTGAAGAACATTCTGGTGGTAGCTCTGCTTCCGGCTGTTGAGGATATGATGAGAGGGCCTGGCGTCCCACACCACCCCTGCTCCAGGAAAATGCTCAGTAGCTCCTGTTCTGGGGAGTTCAGTGTTTATATAGAAAAAGGTCATTCCCTATGGAAAGGTAACATATTTTCAACCCAGTGAATGGCTTTTGGAGATTTGACATTTTTGGAACAAAAATAAAAAGATTGCAAAAGCTAATTCTCTTTGTTTCTTTAAAAAAATTTTTTTACTTTGTATTGAAGTATAGATAACCTCAGATATGCAGATGACACCATCCTTATGGCAGAAAGTGAAGAGGAACTAAAAAGCATCTTGATGAAAGTGAAAGAGGAGAGTGAAAAAGTTGGCTTAAAGCTCAACATTCAGAAAACGAAGATCATGGCATCTGGTCCCACCACTTCATGGCAAATAGATGGGGAAACAGTGGAAACAGTGTCAGACTTTATTTTTCTGGGCTCCAAAATCACTGCAGATGGTGGCTGCAGCCATGAAATTAAAAGACACTTACTCCTTGGAAGGAAAGTTATAACCAACCTAGATAGCATATTCAAAAGCAGAGACATTACTTTGCCAACAAAGGTCTGTCTAGTCAAGGCTGTGGTTTTTCCAGGGGTCATGTATGGATGTAAGAGTTGGACCGTGAAGAAAGCTGAGGGCTGAAGAATTGCTGCTTTTGAACTGTGGTGTTGGAGAAGACTCTTGAGAGTCCCTTGGACTGCAAGGAGATCCAACTAGTCCATCCTAAAGGAGACCAGTCCTGGGTGTTCACTGGAAGGACTGATGTTGAAGCTGAAACTCCAATACTTTGGCCACCTTATGCGAAGAGTTGACTCATTGGAAAAGACCCTGATGCTGGGAGGGATTGGGGGCAGGAGGAGAAGGGGACAACAGAGGATGAGATGGCCAGATGGCATCACTGACTCGATGCACATGAGTTTGGGTGAACTCTGGGAATTGGTGATGGACAGGGAGGCCTGGCGTGCTGCGATTCATGGGGTCACAAAAAGTCGGGCACAAATGAGCGACTGAACGGAACTGATAGCGAATTAACAAAGAATGCTGTGACAATTTCAAGTAAACAGCAAAGGGACTCAGCCATATATACGTATACATGTATCCATTCTTCCCCAAACTCCCCTCCCATCCAGTCTGTCACATATATTGAGCAGAATTCCACGTGCTATATGTTAGGCCCCTGTTGGCTATCCATTTTAAATATAGCCGTGTGTACATGTCCATCCCAAACTCCCTAACTGTCCCTTCCCCTCATCCTCTCCCCTACAACCATACATTTGTTGTTTAAGTTTATCCCTTTTTGTTTTGTAAGTAAGTTCAGTCACATAATTTTTTTAGATTCCACATGTAAAGAATGTCATACAGTACGTCTCCTTCTCTGTCTGACTTACTCCACTCAGTTGCAATGTCTAGCTCTATCCATGCTGCTGCAAATGGCATTATTTCATTCTTTTCTTGGAAGGTAGAAAGAGAGCTAAAGAGGGAAAAGAAGAAGAGATACAAGCGCACACATTTTCTTGGTGGAGTCTTGATGTTTGAAAGGAAAAAAACATTAAGAACTGAGCAGAGGAAAGGTTAGTGGAAAGTGCCAGCAGTCTACCAAAATCTGAATTCTTCCCAAGCACTAGTCCAGACTTCATTTCCAGCCACCCTCCTATTAGGTGTCATAACTGACCAGGGGCCCCTGAGCAGAGTCACAAGTTACATAATAGGGGGCAGCCTTCAAGAGCAGGCATGACCCCACCCCCACTCCCACATACTTGTCTTTCTCCCAAGCGGGCACTTGGACATGCCTATAACCAGCTTCAACAGTGCAGATAACAGTTCTTCCAGGGAGGATAGAGCAGGAATGTGGAAGGAACCTGTATCCTTAAACAGCTGTGGAGCCACAGCCTGTGTCTGGAAAGTTGGACTGTCATATGAAAGAAACTTCTCTTTTAAGCCACTGCATGGTTGGATCTCTCTGAACATTAACTTAGCCTTTTGTCCTAATATAGAAATGACTCTCAGATCAGATCAGAAGAGCATTCCCCAGGTCCTATCCGCTCCCCACCAGGTCTCAAGATAGCACATGCATCTGGCAGAAAGCCAAACCTCTGCCAAGACCAAGGGCAATCATTCCCCCAGGTTTCAAAATCCTTCCTCAGGGAAGCATTTCAAGTCCCTGGAAGCCACAGTGGTGTCTCTAGCACTTTCTTTGGAAGAGTTTGCTGCCTTATCTTGTGGCTGCAGGCAAGAGTTCTCAGGTTGTGGGGCAGAGGGGCCTTCCTTCCAACTCCGTGGTCCTGGGAGCCCATATCTCCAGCCCAGAGGCCAGCAAGGAATCGTGAATGCCCAGGTCGTGAAACATGCGGATGCTGCCAGCATGCCTTTAGCTTTTAGATTCAACTATGAGAAGAAAACAGTCACTTTAACTGATCAGATCATGAATACACTGGAGGGAATTCTACATGGAAGATTATTCACATAACAGTGTATACTATACTTCCCAGAGATAGGCAATGAGTTTAACAATCATTCCTTGAGATAGTTTTGATTAAAACAAAAGTGACAGAGATGGAAGTACTTGATCTGTTTGGGTTGTGAATGGATTCTTATGTGTGAATATATAACTTATCAATTAATATATGTTTCAAAAGAACTTTCTGCCACAGTGGAAATCATCTCTATCTGTACTGTCAATATGGTGGCCATTAACAGCCAAGGGTGGCTGGTGCCAATGGGAAACTGGATTTTTAATTATATTTAGTTTTTAAGACATTGACATTTGAATCGTCACATGTGATTAGTGGCTACTGTATTAGACATCACAACTTTGGGCCAAAGGTCAGCATAGTTTTCTATAAAGGACCAGATAATGAATATTTTAGGCTTTGGGAGTCATGTGGCCTCTGGGAAGCTACTCAGTCCCACTCTTGCAAAGCAACAGCAGTCATGGCACTATATTAACTAACGGGCATGGCTGTGATCCAATAAGACTTGATTTGCAAAACTAGGGGTCTTCTTGAGACTCATAGATAAATCCGTTAAAACTTTCCATGATGTTTTCAGCTACTGAGGATGAGAAATAAATTCACTTTGAAGTGTTACTGACAAGACATTTAAAGATCTGGAATTTCCCCCTTTTGCTAAGATCCCAGGGGAAGAAGTCCTTAACCTAGAAGATCCCATCTCACATTTCAGACCCTGTGGGACTTGGTAGGAGAAAACTTGAGGGCAAACAGCTCTCCTTCCTTGAGCCCACAAACCACACTCAGGTCTGAACAGCCTGTCTCCCCCAATCCTCCAGGCCCTGCACTCAGCTCCAGGTGTCATCACAAAACTCAGAAGGCATCTGTTTTCCTCACACCTTGACCCCCACACAGCCCAAAAGTGCATGGAAAAATGCCCTGGACATTTGGTTAAAAAACCACAACTATCCTTTCAAAGCTCATTTCTCTTGTCATTTTATTTGGGGCCAAGGCTTGCAGATTAAAAAGGTAAATAAATCAAAGACTTTCCACTACATGGTAAAGGCAAATAAATACAGTGAATCTCCCAGAGTCTCAAAGAAGCCATGTTTCACTTTTAAATTTTACCTCAAAAGCAGTAACTGGTGAATACAGCATACACTATTTCCTACACATTAGGGTTCAATGGGAAAGATAAATTTTAAAAAAGAGGGCGGGGTTGGGGGGCAACAAGCTATAGGAAACAGACTCAGTAGTGAAGAATTCAGAGCAGTCTCAGAGGTGATGCTTTGCATAATGTGACTATTGGGGGGGGGGTGTGTGTGTTAGTGGCTTAATCATGTCTAACTTTTCATGACCCCATGGACGATAGCCCACCAGGCTCCTCTCCATGGAATTCTCCAGGCTATTGGTTTAATATTAACTAAAGAAACATTGAATTTTAGCCCACGTTGGCACCTTCAAACATTGCTATGTGCTTAGCGAAAGGTTGCTTCCCCTGCCCGGGAGCAATAATTGCCTAATTACAGCCTGAAGAATAAATACTAGTCCTAGGACAGTACACTGAGGATGGCCTATCAAATTCATGCCAGTAATAGTTTCCTTTTGTAGTCATGCTGGAGAAAAAAATGCAATCGGAAGATACAGTTATAATGTTGTCAGTTATTTAAAAAGCTGTCAGTATTGCCATTATAAAAATGTAGTTATAATATTGTCAATATTGAATAGAAATGCTCACATGCAGATGACTCCCAGGACAGATTGGAAAAAAGTTATTGGACTACATTTACATGTTTTCCCCCTTTTCTCTAGAGTGCTGCATTTCCTCCTAAACTTAGCATGAACAGTTGGAAGCAAGGCATTGTCTAGTTGCAATCCTTCTCAGAACCCATGCAGAGGCAGGGTCCCAAGGATACCAAAGTTCCAGTGAGAAGCTGCAGGAGTGCCAGGTTCTTCTGATCATTTCCTATTTCCTTGCCTCCTTTTCTCAGTACGTCTTCTTTTCAAGACTCCCCACTATTAGGAGCAGAAGTGCCTGCTGGGCAGGGCAACCACAGGGATCTACCTGGCAAGAGCCAGACAGGGTGAGTGCTGGGCCGGCCAGGCTGCCCTGGAAGCCACTGATACATCAATACTTCTCCAGGATGAATCAACATGTACAGGTAGAATAGAAGAGGGAGGCACAAGAAGGGCCCCAAAGACACCAGCCCTTCTAACATCTCGGCAAAGAGAAAGGAAAGAAAGAGCACAGGGGAAAGACATGGCAGGCCCAGAAAGAGGGCTCCATGCCCTGAAAGCCTGATTGCATCTCCTGGCTCCCCTCCACAGACCCCACCTCTTGGGGCTCTGCCCTGAGCCCCACATCACAAACCTGCCCTAGGAGTCATCTCAGTGCGGTCACCATTGAAGGTCCCATCAGGGGACTTATTGCCAGGAATGTTCACAAAGATGTTAAACTCACAGTTACAGTGGCGCGGCCACCCTCCACGGGTCAGAAAGGCTGGGATTTGTCTGCTCAGGTCACGACAGCTGGAAGAACGTCTCGGCCCCCAGAGAACCCCCGACACACACACACCAGGAGAAGCACCCTCCCCACCTCATGCCCTACAAAAGCCACTTGGGGCTCTGTGTTCCTCCTGGGTGGTCTTGGGCAGAAGAGCCTCATAGCACCTGATTCCAAAGGGTATGAGGAGTGAGAAAGAAGCACATGTAATCGGGCTACACGGGGATGCTTCTTGTAGTACTTTTGTTTCACAAATAAAAAAAAAAAATCTAATCACCAAATGTCACCATGGAAATGATAGAATATTCTAGAGTTTATCCATAACAAAGGATACTACGCTACCATTAAGAAATAATAAAGCCCAACCTCTGATTGAACTGGAAAAAAATCTTTGAAACATGCATTGATCTTAAGATAAACAAGTTATCCATTAAGACATACAGTGTGATACAGTTTGTATTTTTAAATCCCACAATAAAAAAGCACATTATGTATACATCTATTCCAAATGCATAAAAATAAAGATCTGGGAAATAGAGCAGTTGTTTCTGTGAGGCAGGGGTCAAGGGAATGTCAACTGTGTTATGAAGATGCTTTCAGCTAGAATATATCATGTGCTACATATGACAAATGTTTGAAATTGAAGCCTTTGAGGCAAGATTCACTTTTTTAAAATTTCAGCTTCAATATTTAGTAATTGAGGCAAATCATTTAGCCTCTTTGAGCCTGAGTTTTCTCACCTATAGTAAGGGGGGAAAATCATAGTTCCTAACTTATAGATTTGTTATAAGAATAAAACATATATATATATATATGTTTTATATATAAAAAACATAGTCACTTCAGTTGTGTCTGACTCTGTGCAACCCCATGGACTGTAGCCAGCCAAGATTCTCTGTTCATGGGATTCTCCATGCAAGAATATTGGAGTGGGTTGCCACTCTCCTCCAGGGGATCTTCCCCACCCAGGGATTGAACCCACATCTCTTACATCTCCTGCTTTGACAGGTAGGTTCTTTACCACTAGCGCCACCTGGGCTATGTATGGGCTTTCCTGGTGGCTTAGATGGTAAAGAATCTGCCTCCAAGGCTGGAGACTTGGGTTCATTCCCTGGGTTGGGAAGATGTGTATGTGTGTATATATATCCATGTACCTTAACTCTGAACCTTTTTCTTATAAGACCAGACAAAGGCTTAAAAACCATGGATGCTCCGGACCGTGCTCCACTCTGGAAAAGAACTCTCAGGTCATGAGAGCAGGAAGGGACAGCTGGTGGGAGAAGGCCAGGATTTTTCGTTCTCTTATCTTATAAATAGCCCTCTTTTAAACCCCAGAAACCTGGAGTTAAGCATGCTTAATTGGACTGCATAAATTAATCCTTAATATCTCAAGCTAGTCCAGAAGCTACTAGGAAACAAAATCATATACTTTAATATATGGTACACGCATATGTGCACACACACAAAGAACCAGAATCTAGTCAAGATATCGACTATAGCCACTAGAAACCAAAGTATTTCGAATTAGTCCTTGACACAAGTTGAGTGATTTAAAGGCCATATGGAGATGTAATATACAGTTTGATTATTTACCAAACTTTTGACATTCTTTTAAAAAGAAAGGGGGGAAAAAGCTCATACACGACAGCACTCTCCTAGACATTCCTAAACTTTAGGGCTTTGTTGAAAGGCTCCAAATCTATTCTTGAGACTACCAGGGGCCACGGATGTACTGAGGTCAAGTGTTAAGTGCTAGAAGGGGTTTAAACTAACTACTTATTAACTAAATTGTTAACGGGGATAAGATCTCATTTAAAGAGGTAGTACATTTACTACTTGAGTACAAACAAGGAAACCCTGTAATACGTTTGTCATATTTGCTGTCTTGGAGAACAATAAGTGAATATGTGTTTACTGAGAGAATTCAGTCTCCGAGCAATGGCACAGAGTGTCCTCTTTAAATATTCAACTTGTTCAGTCTCAGGGAGAATTTCCAATAACAAAGAGCTGGCTGTTTGCTTTGCATTTAGTATATACTATAATGAGCTTTCAAAGAGTAGGAGGCTTGAGGACCATTTGATTAAACTTTTTCTGAAGAGTTCAATGTACACAAACTCTTCACTAATGAGAGCAGAAATCTCCCTTGAGGTAAAATTTGGATTTCTGAAATGTGATTCTTTTCATATTTGGAGCCAAAGCACAGTAGGAATACATATCAGATTATAACAGAGAGATAAGATTTGGAATTCAATTATGGCAAGTACTTGAATTTCAACAGCTCGTGAGTAAACTCTTCAAGAATATATCAAATGAAAAAAATGACGACAACTCGGAAACATGTTATTATCAGAACAGGATATCTAAAGAAAACTTCATACTAACTGAAGTTTTAGTATGTAAGTTCTATGGAAGTCCTTATGGAAGATTAATTATTGTGAATATAAGCAAATCACTGCAGACAAGCGACTGCAGCCATGAAATTAAAAGGCGCTTGCTCCTTGGAAGAAAAGCTATGACAAATCTAAACAGCATATTAAAAAGCAGAGACATCACTATGCAGACAAAAGTCTGTGTTGTCAAAGCTATGGTTTTTCCAGTAGTCATTTATGGATGTGAGAGCTGGACCATAAAGACGGCTGAGTGCTGAAAAACTCATGCTTCAGACTGTGGTGCTGAATAAGACTCTTGAGAGTCCCTTGGACTGCAAGGAGATCAAACCAGTCAATCCTAAAGGAAATCAACCCTGAATATTGTGAAGAGCTGACTCATTGGTAAATATCCTGAGGCTGGGATAGATTGAGGGCAGGAGGAGAAGTGGGCAACAGAGTATGAGATGGTTGGATGGCAACCATCTTAAACTCGATGGACACGAGTTTAAGCAAACTCTGGGAGACAGGGAAGGACAGGGAAGCCTGGCATGCTGCAGTTCATCAGGTTGCAGAGTTGGACATGACTAAGCGACTGAACAACAAAGCAATTCCAGAGATAATGTTTAAGGAAAGTATGAACCTGCAATGGAGGATATCCTGTAATCCCCATCCACTCTTGATATTTATCAGTCACCTCTTTGTACAGCAGTGTACCATGCTGAAGGGATAGAGTCAGAAAGTTTTCTCAAGGAGTCTGTGTTTTTTTTAATGGAAAACAAGACAGACATAATAGGTATATAGTGACACATAGATGAATGATATTCACTGCATACACAGAAAACCCACCACTTCCTAGAGCCCCAAATTATAACAACTCTCAAGAAACTTACAATGTTGTTCAAAAAATAAAATATATGAGATAACTATCTTTGCAATTACTATCAGTATATCAGAATCTCAGCATCTTAGAGGCAGGTGAAAAATTAGAAATGATAGATAGACTAACTCCTTAATAATGAAGAAACAAAGATATGGAGGGAAAAAAGGGAGGAAACTGATAGTCTACTCTGAAGCAGATAACAGTACAATATCTCATATACATTGTGTGTGTCCTCAGTCGTGTCTGACTCTTTGCAACTCCATGGACTGTAGCCTGCCAAGGCTCCTCTGTGCATGGGATTCTCCAGGCAAGAGTACTGGAGTGGGTTGCCATTTCCTCCTCCAGGGGATCTTCCCAACCCAGAGATCAAACCGATGTCTCTTGTGTCAGCGGTGAAGAACCTGCGCCACCTGGGAAGTTATCGTCCAGATACTCATGACAGTTCTGTGAGGTGCACGTATTCCTCACCTTTGGCTACCCATTCCAGTAACCTTGCCTGGAGAGTTCCATGGACAGAGGAGCCTGGCGGGCTACAGTCCATGGAGACACAACTGAGTGACTAACGTTTTCACTCTTCACTTTAGTGCAGATTCCAGCTTTCTTGGGAAGACTTCCTAGATTTACCTTCCCTGGCTCAAACAAGAAGGTCATTCACATCATTACTGGGCACTTGGACCTGGCTCTTAATTAATCTGTCCTGCATGGTTTGGGGGGAGCTCAGCAATGGGAAAGGGAACCTGGGTCTGCTCCCTGACCCCACATCTTGGCTCTGTGACCTCACTTCAATCCTAATCCTATCTCTTTCATAGTAAAAGGTGGGGAAGATGTGAACCTCATGGAACTGTCATGAGTAGCCGGATGATAGCTTCCCAGGTGGCGCAGGTTCTTTACCACTGACCCAAGAGACATGGGTTTGATTCCTGGGTTGGAAAGATTGCTGGCCTAAGATGTAAGAAAAGTACAAACCAGAAAACGTATTAAGAATCAAGTTAGTAGTAGCCGAGATGACCTCTACCTTCATGCTTGTCTGACTTCCCAGTAAAAGCATGAACTTCTCAAGGGCCAGGCCTGGTTTTATCTCCTCAGCACCTTCAGAGCCTAGCACAGTATCTGGATCACAGTACACTCAAGAAATGTGTGCTGAACCCAAAAATGCAGAGAAATCTGGCTATGATTCAGAGAACCTGATGTGAATTAGCTGAGAAAGAGAAGGGCAGATTTTATCTAAATGAAAAGTTAGGAAACTGGAAATGTGAAAATTTGACAGATTTATCCAATTACAGTGTCCTTTCTCCTGCTGCCTTTTATCCCACATGGGCAGCCAACCTCTGACCTTGGCTAGAAGAGTGTCCTCTGTCTTCTGTGACCTCTGGTGAGCAAAGGTCACATCATCAGCTTCCTCCTTCCAACATCCAAGAAACCAGAGTAGAGGAGGACCCAGGACTTCAAGCTCCACCAGAAAAAATACCACTGACCCACTAATGACCAACAAACTTGTCAACAGGAAATTTTTGGCTGGTGACATTCTTGAGGGAGGGGTGAGCAGATAGAAAAATGCTTGGTGACATTCTTGAGGGAGGGGTGCAGATAGAAAGATGCTTATAATCAATTTTAATTTGGGCAAATGCTGGATGTTGTCACATTAATAAGTGTGGGATGGAAAGCTAGTTAAGGAACTTTTTTAAGAACATTGAGAAACAATCTGTTGCAAGCAGGAGCTGTCTAGATCTCAGCACTAGGAATTAGGAACACAAAAGGCTCTTTCACTAGAGCCCTCACTCGAGTAAAAAGAGAGACATGAAAGAAAGCTGTCCCTCCAACACTCCTGAAATGGTGGGCGCTTGCGCTGCAGTCTGATCCTGCCCAGTGGGTTCTTTTTCTGAAGTTGGGAGAAGAGAAGAGGTCTGGACAAGAGAAGACAGTGTGTGAGGAGTGTCACAGTGACATCTCCGGGGATGGAGCTGTCTCTTTGTGATCGCCAAAGCTAGATCCAAGAAGTTTCAGAAAAGCAGGTTTGGGCTCAATAGAAGGAATTATTTACCCTAGGTAGTAAGTGTCAGTTGCTCAGTCATGTCTGACTCTTCGCAACCCCTTGGACTGTAGCCCTCCAGGCTCCTCTGTCCAAGGGATTCTCCAGACAAGAATACTGGAGTGGTTAGCCATTCTCTTCTCTAGGGGATCTTTCAGACACAGGGATTGAACCTGGATCTCCTGCATTGCAGGCAGATTCTTTACTGTCTAAGCCACCAGGGAAGCCCCATCTATATTAAAGATAGAGATAAAATGGGCTTCCTGGGAGGAGACTGAGATTTCCTGGTTGAAGAGATTTGAAAAACTATTTACAGCAGCTTGAACTTCTGTTTTGTTTTCTGGTCTCAACTCTTGTTATTTCCACTGTTGACTACCACAGACAAAGTTCCTCCAGGCCATTTGCCTTTCCTACTTCATTCATTCTTCAGTCCAAATGCCTCTTCCTTCATATCATCTTCCTTCATCTCTTCAGCAGAGAGAAGAGTGCTCCTCACTCTGTTCTGTCTATAAATGTACCCCCTTTACACCATCCTATCACTTCCCTTGTGGCTCAGCTGGTGAAGAATTTGCCTGCAATGCGGGAGACGTGAGTTCAGTCCCTGGGTTGGGAAGATCCCCTGGGGAAGGGAAAGAAATACCCACTCCAGTATTCTGGCCTGGAGAATTTCATGGACTGTATAGTCCATGGGGTCACAAAAAACACGACTCACTCACAATCACTTGCCACGTCCCCAACTGCTCATTCTTCTTTTCATATAATACCCATAGATGTGCAAATACTACTCTGTGCAAATATACTTTCCAGAACTTTCACTTTGACAACTAGGTAATATATTCTAATATAAGTGACTGGTCAATCCTTCTTCTTCTTTTTTTTTTTTTTGGTCAATCCTTCTTGCTGAGATAGTTAGGAAAGGAGACACTGGGTGTGGGGAATGATGAAGAGACCAAGTAGATGAAATCTAAGCAGGGATCAGAAAGCAGACAGAAGTGAACTCCAACTCAGAAGCACTTTGATGACCCCAGGGGGATTGAAGGAAGTAAAAACGCACTGAGTAGGACTATCTGTATCTGGAACAGAATTATGGTGGTTATTGATGGTGGTTAATCTTTTTTCTCTTGAAACATCTACCACTTGGTTTTCTTCATAAGTGGTAAATAAGAAATCTAAAGTATTAACCACAGAAACTATTAAACATTTTATGGAAGGAAAGTCAGGAAGACCTGCCCGTCTAACAAGCAAAATCTGCTGTAAACTGAACATTTTCTAGTAGGTGAGTGAATAAAAATGGAAAATACCAGTGGAACAGTGCAAGTTCTAATTTATTTAGTTTTAAATTTTGCACTTTTTCTTTATGTCTTAAATTTTAAATATTTAGTAGTGTAATATTTTTAAAATTCAGGAAAAAACATGAACTCATCCACTGGTTCTAAGAAACATTCTCCCTAACTGAATTTTGGCTTCAGTTACCTTTTTCTTTTTTAAGAAATAAAACATCTAGTGACAGCTGAAGCACGCACTTCATTTCTCAACCTCCATCACCAGAGATGAAAAATAACTTGACTATGTCTTATATTTCACATAGACACAAAATTTTAAACAATGTATAGTAATGTTTGTATGCGCTTGGTAGCTCAGTCATATACAACTCTTTGTGATTCCACAGATTGCAGCCTGCCAAGCTCCTCTGTCTATGGAATTTTCCAGGCAAGAATACTAGAGTAGGTTGCCATTTCTTCCTCCAGGAGATCTTCCTGACCCAGGGATTGAACCTGAGTCTCCTGCATCTCCTGCACTGACAGGCGAACTCTTTACCACTGAGCCACTTGAGAAGTCCCATAGTAATGTCTGCATATCTTTAAATGTTCAAATGTGGTAAATTACATTAAAAAACTTCCTA
Organism: Bos grunniens; assembly: GCF_055505025.1. Taxonomy (NCBI): domain Eukaryota; kingdom Metazoa; phylum Chordata; class Mammalia; order Artiodactyla; family Bovidae; genus Bos; species Bos grunniens. The sequence continues at coordinate 47,692,981 of NC_141177.1, read as the reverse complement.
ATGCAAGTCATCCTGCAACACTGAGATAAACACTCATTGGGCAAAAAAGTCTTTGAAAAGTATTTCAATGGATTTAGTTTGCTAATATTTTATTTCTGATCACTGCCTTCATATTCATAATTGTCAGTGCCTTACAATTTTGCTTTATCTTATCTTACTCGTTCAGTTTTATTATCAAGATTATACATATGAAATGATGTGGAGAGTTGTCCTTTTTTTATTCTCTGAAAAAGCTTATTCAAAGACATGCCTTTCTGTTCTTTGAAGATTTTGTAATCTTGGCTGAGTCTGGTTTGTTTTCTGGGGAGAGGACGGAGCTGGGGGAAAGCTGTAGATTATTAATTTGATTCACTTCTTTTGTGGTTTATAGGTAGGTTCCATTTTTTTGTGTCATCAGTTTTTGTAATTGACATTTTTCTAGGAAACTGTCCAATTTCTTGAAGTTTCCAACATGTTCTCAAGAAGATATTCATAGTATTCTCTGATAAGCTTGGAAATCTCCTTCTATAGTTAAGTCCTGTTTCTCTTGCATGCCTTTCCTCCTCCTGTTTTTGGTCATTCTCACCAGAGACTGCTTTATCACTCTTTTCAAAGCACTAGCTTGGAGTTTGGTGGATTTTCTGTATTACTGCTTGTTTCTAGCCCATTAATCGCTACCCTTATCTTTATGATTTCCTTCCTTCGGCTTTCTTTCTGCTGGCTCTGCAGTTCTGTTTTTACTGAATTGCAGACAGTACTAGCTCAAGGGTTTATAGTTTTTCTCATTTTCTAATGTATGCAATTAAGATGATAAATATTCATTTAAAGTAACATTCAACTGACATTCCACAGGGGTTTTTCCTGTTTAATGATTTCAAAATATATATTATTCTTTCTTTTTCTCTTATAGCTTTTAATTTTTATTGTGGAGAATTTCAAATATATACAGAAGCAAATTTTGAATCCTTCTGAAATGTTTGTAGCTCAACATGCAATGACCTTTCTAAAACAGGCTTTGGGGTTATAATGGATATAGGTATATTAATCACCCAATGGTGCCCTACTCTTTGCGACCCCATGGACTGCAGCCCCCACCAGGCTGAACCACCTGGAGTGATAATGTTCCCTGGTTATTCTTATAATAGAAATCCAAGTGCATGTCCAATTTCTTTTCCATGAAGACAAAAGCTATACCTTTCTTAGCCTCCTGTCATGCATAGTAAGTGTTAATTGCTCAGTCCTGTCTGACTCTTCGCGACCCCATGGACTGTAGCTCACCAGGCTCCTCTGTCCAAGGAATTCTCCAGGCAAGAATACTGGAGTGGATAGCCAGTCCCTTCTCCAAGGGATCTTCCTGCCCCAGAGATCGAGCCCAGGTATCCTGCACTGCAGGCAGATTCTTTACCCTCTGAGCCACCAGGGAAGCCCTTCATGCACAGTAAGTGCTCAACAAAATCTGGCGGAATTAATTCCTTTAATTCCATAGGTCCATTTTCAAAGCAATTTATTTTGTCAAACCCAGCCTAAGCGTCACAGATGGTTAAAAATACTTTGAAAATATATAATTAGCATTTTTATGAGCACAGTTCCCATATTTGAACTTCCACAAAAGTTCAGGAGAGTTGAACAAACACCATTTCAGGAGCTATAAATAAAGAGCCGCCCACGGAAAGCCGGCCCTGCTTTTTCCTCTGCTGCCGCCCCATGCCTGTCCTCCCGCACCGTTTCCAAAGGCTTCAGTGTGTGAGCTCCCGGGGAAGAAGTGAATCCAAGCCGCATCGGCCGCACTGCTGAGCCCAAGAAAAGCACCACTGAGCCTCCTCAGGAAAGAGAAGTGGTTGCCACACGGAGGAAAAGATTCCAGAGCTTTCAGCCTCCACCACCACTGGCTCAACTGTTTCTAAGAATAGCGTGAATTGTGGAGAAAAAAAAAGAAAAGAAAAAATACTGGCACCAGACACTGGTCTTTCATTGTCTCCAGGCTTTAAAATAGAAACAAGCTGAAACGGAACTGCCCCTGGAAACCGTCTCCAGGCCTCGCTCGGTGAGGACCAGGATGCTGGCTCCCGGGGATGCTGGATGCCAGGCAACCTCTGCCTGGGGCTGTCACCGGCCATACCTTTCCAGGACCGGATGGGTACCCCCACTGCCCGGACCCCAGCCCGGGGCCGGTCTCCCAGGTCCCAGGCCTGTCTAAAGGGGTTCTCAGAGGCTCTCTCTGAACCTCACCTATGGAGGGCCACAGGGATATGAGGGGGCTTCCCCATCCAAAAGTTCAAGCTGTGGAATGCTTTTCTTTCCATTTCATTTTCAGAGCCCTAAATGCAGTGTATTGATTCATAAAAGAGATATTACAAATAGTTTCCCCTCCTCAAAACACAGCAGACCTCTTGGCCTAGAGGAGCATGTCTAAGTGGGCCCCCATTCAGAGGTTGGCTGGCCTCACACAAGTGTAGGTGGTTGGTTCCAGGACCCCGGCAGACACCGAAATCCAGGGATATTCAAGTTCCTTATATATAATGAAATAATATTTGACATAGGCACCTTGTATACTTTAAGTAGTCTCTACATTACTTATAATACCTAAAAACAGTGTAAAAAATGTATAAATAGTTACAAATGCAGTGGCTCAGTGGTAAAGAATCCCCCTGCAATGCAGGAGATGGGTTCAGTCCCTGGATCAGGAAGAACCCCTGGAGAAGGAAATGACAATCCACTCCAGTATTCTGGAAACTCCCACGGACAGAGGAGCCTGGCAGGCTACAGTCCATAGGGTTGCAAAGAGTTAGACACAACTGAGCACATAAACTTATTCCTTACAATGTAAATGCTATGTAACTAGTTGCTGGCCTGTGCCTAATTCAATTTTTGCTTTCTGGAACTTTCTAGAAATTTTTTTCAGAATATTTTTGATCTCAGGCAGTTTGAATCCATGAATGTGGATACAGAGGGCTGACTATACAGGGCTGAAGAACATTATTCTTTACATGCAGCAGGCACTCACTTGTGGGGTTTTCCATAAGGAGGATGTGACATTAGCTTGAATACTAGATTTGTTACCAGAAACAAACTCCTACACTTTGGGGGCTGGCTCCTAAAAAAATCAGTTCTCTAGGCAAATAGTCCAAAATATTCAATTCTAATCTCTACACATCTACCTATCTCTTCTATTACATTGATCACTTAGTGAAAATAAAGGATTTTTGCTCTTTCAAAATTTCTAATATTTATACAATTACACTTAGTTGGGAACATAAAATAAACCAACACTCAAGCTTCTTTTTTCCCACTTCCTAGATAAACACACTAGTGATGAAGTTTGTTGGAGTTGGGGCTCCCAGAACCCAGTGTCAATTTCTGATGGATTACTTCAGCTCCACTCCTTCCAAAGTGGTTAATTGTTGACCCAGTAAGAAAAAGAAGGAAAGAAAACATGCCTCTTTCCTTCATGGGCTTAATATTCTATAATGTCTTAAAGTCAATGCCTGCTTCACAGGTGAGTGATTGAGGGGGAGGATGCACAATCAAATTAATGGAACTTCACTGTCAAGTCAAGAACTTGCTTGTCAAGTTCAACATGGTCCCAAAGTATAGCAGCATCTCCCCTCCATCCAGTCTCTGGGTTAAGACCTCTGTTGAGTAAAGTCCAAAGGAAAGAATTCTGCTTTGGAAACAACAGCAAAAAGGAAAGCTAGCACCAGGGGCAGACAGACATGAATGAGCCCACCCACATGGAGCATTTAAATTGTGGTTCTCCCAGGGGCCCTGCCTTTGCTTACAATCATCAACACAGGTAGAAATTGATCATCTCCCCCCACAACCGCTCATCACAGTTCTCACTCTGAGTCATCTGCCCAAATTAGGTTACTAAAACCAGAGCCAAGATTGATCATCCCTGTTGCTGCATGTTAGGCTGTTCTCAACTCAGAGCACACTTAGTTGCAATCTCAGGGACTCTACAAATGTTTGTTGACTTGAATGACATCCTTGTCCTTGGCTGGTATCCACTGCTCACCTGTTTCCTGGTAGTCAATTGATCTCTAATATCAACAACAACCCATCACTCAAACATCTCTTGCCCGTGTTTGTCAACAAGGTTTATGTCTCAGGATCCCACCTCAATTCTCCTTCCAGACCTTGAACTTGCCTGTTCTCCACTCTGACACCCCAGAGAGACCTGAGCTTTGACTCTAGGCTCAGCTGTCATCACCATCTGTTACCTCCTGATGTAGCCTCAGGCACAAATATTCAGCTGTGACATTTACAAGTGGAATCAAGGAGGGAAGGGTGATGAAGCAAGAGGTAGGAACTAACATTTGTTTTCCCCGAGGTTGTGCCTGGCTCTGTGTGTAGCCCTGACACATGTGAGATCTTTCTGTTCTGTTTCTAAAGAACACCAGGGAGGAAGGAAGTGACACTTCCACTGTCTGATAACCAAGAGAACTTAGCCATTCCCTAAAATGACTGATTTTCAACCTAAGAATGGATGAATATCCATAATGAAATGTTTACCCATCCACAACAAAATGAGAAAAACAAGAGCTATGAAATGTATTTTCTATAGGCTGAAATATTCTATGTAAAGGATTATCCTTTGTTCCTGAGACCATAGCGGAACCATATCTTATGACATATAGTTAATTCACAATATTGTGCTAATTTCTGCTATACAGCAAAATGATTCATTTATACATATATATACTTCCTTTTTAAGATTATTTTTATTTTTAAATACTAACAACAAACAGTTGAAAAATAAATTTTTAAAATATCATTTACATCCTCAAAAAATTAAACACAGAAGTACCATATGATCCAGAAATTCTACCTCTGGTATATAAACAAAAGAACTGGAAACAGGGACTCAAACAGATATTTGTACATCAATCTTCAAGGCAGCATTAGTCATAATAGATCAAAGCGGAAAACAATCTGAATGTCCATCGACAGAGGATTGGATAAATAATATGTGATACTATATATCACAAAATATGATTCAGCCTGAAAAGGGAATGACATTATGACACATGCCAGAATACGGATGGACATTAAAGACACTGCACTAAGTGAAATAAGACTCAAAAGGACAAATACTGTATGATTCCATATGTAAGAGTTGCTTGGAATAGTCAAATTCACCCAGACAGGAGGCAGAGATGCATCTACCAGGGGCTGGGAAGCAATGGAGTGCTGTTATTTGGTGGGTACAGAGCTTCCAAGTAGGATGGTGAAAAGTTCTGAAATTGAATAGCAGTGATGGTTGCACAACGGTGTGGATGGACTTAATGACACTGAACTGGACATTCAGAAATAGTTAAAATGGTGCATTTCTTATTATGTATATTGGATCACCATAAAAAATATATATATATCATTTACAGAATCATCAACTGAGTACAACGGTGTGGATGGACTTAATTCTGAACTGGACATTCAGAAATGGTTAAAATGGTGCATTTCTTATTATGTATATTGGATTACAATAAAAAAAATATATATATATATCATTTACAGAATCATCAACTGAGCTTCCCTGGTGGCTCAGTTGGTAAAGAGTCTGCCTGCAATGTGGGAGACCTGGTTTCAATCCCTGGGTTGGGAAGATCCCCTGGAGAAGGAAATGGCAACCCAATCCAGTATTCTTGCCTGAAGAATTTCATGGACAGAGGAGCCTGGAGGACTGCACAATCCATGGGGTTGCAAAGAGTCAGACACGACTGAGTGACTAACACACACACACGCACATGCACACACACACAAAATCATCAAATACCTAGGAATAAAATGAATCAAAGATGGGGAGTTCCCCAGTGGTCCAGTGGTTAAGAATTCACCTTGCAATGCAGGGCACACAAGTTCAATCCCAAGGGGCAACTAAGCCCTCATACTGCAGCTACTGAGCCCCTGTGCCACAACTAGAGAGTCCTGTCGCTGCAGTGAAAGATTCCATACAACATAGAGACAACCCTGAGTGCCACAACTAAGACCCAAGGTAGCTAAATAAATACATTTTTAAAAAATTAATGAAAGATATGCAAATTCTCCACCATGGATACTGCAAGCATTTCTGAGTGAATTGTACAAAAACATGAAGAAACGGAAAGAAGTACCATGTTTATGAATAGAAAGACAATGTTATTAAAATGTCAAATCTGCCCTTGTTGAGCTATTGATTCAATGCTAATCTTTGTCAAAACCCCTTGGTTTTTGTCTTTGATTTTCACACTTGCTTGGAGCTATTTTTTGTAACAACCTGATTATAAAATTTATAGAAAATGCAAAAGATCCAAATAGCCAAAACAATCTGAGGAAGAAGAAGGAAGAAGAGGAGGAAAAGGAATAAGAAGATGAATAAAAAAAGAGAAGAATTTACAGTGCCATATTTCAAAACATACTGCAAAGATATAGGAATTAAGTGCGTGACTGGCATAAGAATAGACAAGCAGGTCAATGGAACAGAATAAAAAGTCCAAAATCCACTCAATATAATCACTTGATTTTTAACAAAGACACAAAAAAAATTCAGCAGGAGAAAAACCAAAACAAAACCCTTTTCAATATAGTATGAGAACAATTGGATATCTTTATCATCCCACATTGACACACACCCTACTATCAAAATTAGTTCTCAATAGACATGGATCTAATACTTAAATGTGAGCTAAAACTATGAAGTGTTTTGGAGGAAATCACAGAATGATGTGTCTGGGAACTGTAGCAAAGATTTTTTAACTAAGATGAAAAAAGCACTTATTATAGAGTGAAAAAAAAATGATAAAATAGACTACATCAAAATGTAAAATTTTGCTCATCAAAGTCATCAATAGAGTGAAAAGGCAATCCACAGACTTGGAGAAAATACTCACAGTACCTATATTTAACAAAGGATTTGTATAAAAAATACCTGAAGAATTCCTACAAATCAACAATGAAAAGATAGTCATAGGGAATTCCCTAGTGGTCCAGTTGTTAGGACTCTGTGCTTCCACCATAGAGGCTCCCTCCATCCCTGGTCAGGGAACTAAAATTGCACATGCCTCATGACACAACCAAAAATTAAAAAAAAAATTTTTTTAAAGATAGTCATTAAAAATGTAAGGATGGCTAATAAATATATAAAACATACTCACCATCATTCATCATCAGGGAAAGAAAGTTAAATCACAGTGAGATATTAGAAAATTCCCACCAGAATAATAAAATTTTAAAAGACTGGTGATATCAAGAGGGCATAGAGAAGCTGGAACTTTTATACACTGTTCAGTTCAGTTCAGTCACTCAGTCCTGTCTGACTCTTCGCAACCCCATGAATTGCAGCATGCCAGGCCTCCCTGTCCATCACCAACTCCTGGAGTTTACTCAAACTCATGTTCATCGAGTCCATGATGCCATCCAGCCATCTCATCCTCTGTCATCCCCTTCTCCTCCTGCCCCCAATCCCTCCCAGCATCAGAGTCTTTTCCAATGAGTCAACTCTTCGCATGAGGTGGCCAAAGTACTGGAGTTTCAGCTTTAGCATCGCTCTTTCCAATGAACACCCAGGACTGATCTCCTTTAGAATGGACTAGTTGGATCTCCTTACAGTCCAAGGGACTCTCAAGAGTCTTCTCCAACACCACAGTTCAAAAGCTTCAATTCTTTGGTGCTCAGCTTTCTTCACAGTCCAACTCTCACATCCATACATAACCATTGGAAAAACCATAGCCTTGACTAGACAGACCTTTGTTGGCAAAGTAATGTCTCTGCTTTTCAATATGCTATCTAGGTTGGTCATAACTTTCCTTCCAAGGAGTAAGTGTCTTTTAATTTCATGGCTGCAATCACCATCTGCAGTGATTTTGGAGCGCCCCAAAATAAAGTCTGACACTGTTTCCACTGTTTCCCCATCTATTTCCCATGAAGTGATGGGACAAGATACCATGATGTTCGTTTTCTGAATGTTGAGCTTTAAGCCTACTTTCTCACTCTCCTCTTTCACTCTCATCAAGAGGCTTTTTAGTTCCTCTTCACTTTCTGCCATAAGGGTGGTGTCATCTGCATATCTGAGGTTATTGATATTTCTCCTGGCAATCTTGATTCCAGCTTGTGCTTCTTCCAGCCCAGCGTTTCTCATGATGTACTCTGCGTATAAGTTAAATAAACAGGGTGGCAATATACAGCCTTGACATACTCCTTTTCTTGGAACCAGTCTGTTGGTCCATGTCCAGTTCTAACTGTTGATTCCTGACCTGCATATAGGTTTCTCAAGAGGCAGGTCAGGTGGTCTGGTATTCCCATCTCTTTCAGAATTTTCCACAGTTTATTGTGATCCACACAGTCAAAGGCTTTGGAATAGTCAATAAAGCAGAAATAGATGTTTTTCTGGAACTCTCTTGCTTTTTTGATGATCCAGCAGATGTTGGCAATTTAATCTCTGGTTCTTCTGCCTTTTCTAAAACCAGCTTGAACATCTGGAAGTTCACGGTTCACATATTGCTGAAGCCTGGCTTGGAGAATTTTGAGCATTACTTTACTAGCGTGTGAGATGAGTGCAACTGTGCCATACTTTGAGCATTCTTTGGCATCTCCTTTCTTTGGGATTGGGATGAAAACTGACCTTTTGCAGTCCTATGGCCACTGCTGAGTTTTCCAAATTTGCTGGCATATTGAGTGCAGCACTTTCACAGCATCATCTTTCAGGATTTGAAAGAGCTCCACTGGAATTCTATCACCTCCACTAGCTTTGTTCATAGTGATGCTTTCTAAGGCCCACTTGATATCACATTCCAGGATATCTGGCTCTAGGTGAGTGATCACACCATCGTGATTATCTTGGTCATGAAGATCTTTTTTGTACTGTTCTTCTGTGTATTCTTGCCACCTCTTCTTAATATCTTCTGCTTCTGTTAGGTCCATACCATTTCTGTCCTTTATCGAGCCCATTTTTGCATGAAATGTTCCCTTGGTATCTCTAATTTTTTTGAAGAGATCTCTAGTCTTTCCCATTCTGTTGTTTTCCTCTATTTCTTTGCATTGATCGCTGTTAGTGAGAGTGTAAAATGATATAATGAGTTTTGAAAATTATTTCACAGTTGCTAATGAAGTTGAACTTACACTCAGGTTGCTGCTGCTGCTGCTGCTAAGTTGCTTCAGTCGTGTCCGACTCTGTGCAATCCCATAGACAGCAGCCCACCAGGCTCAGCCGTCCCTGGGATTCTCCAGGCAAGAATACTGGAGTGGGTTGCCATTTCCTTCTCCAATATATGAAAGTGAAAAGTGAAAATGAAGTCGCTCAGTCGTGCCCGACTCTTAGCGACCCCATGGACTGCAGCCTACCAGGCTCCTCCGTCCATGGGATTTTCCAGGCAAGAGTACTGGAGTGGGGTGCCATTGCCTTCTCCATACACTCAGGTTATGATTTAACAATTCCTTCCTATATGGCAAAGAGAAATTAATCTGTATGTCCACAAAAAAATACAGAAATGTTTGCAGCAGCTTTATTCATAAACAAAAAAATGGTAAGCTCACAAATGATCAACAGAAGAATGAATAATTATGATACAAGGGAATACACAGGAAGAAACCATTAGAACACATGGAAGAATCTCAGATGCTTTCTAGTAAGTGACAGAAGTCAGTGTCAGAGGTTACATATATGTGATTTGCAGGACATTTGGGGAAAAACAACCCTTTAGGGACAGAGGACAGATTGCTGGTCTCCAGGGATTAGGAAGGGGGTGTTTGAGTCTGATGGGAGGTATGGAAGCTGCATTCTGACACTGGTGGTCATGGGAACCCATGTATATGTTAAAACCCGTAGAAAAAAAATTATTTCAACCGTATATATGTAGATTTAAAACCATGTACATCTAGAAAAAGAAGTCTGACACACTTCTGCAAGAAAGCATAGTATACAATTCTTTTTATCGAAAACTGAAAAACAGACTACACATCACTGGTATAAAGACTCAAAAGAGTGGTTAAATAAAATGAGAAAGGGAACTTTTCAGAGAGACAGAAGAGGTTCTCAGTCTTGAGCTGTGTGGTGGTCACATGGCTGTCTACATGTATATGACGTCATTGAGTTCCATACTTAGACTTGTCCACTTTACCTCAGTAAGTGAAAGTGTGTTAGTCGCTCAGTCGTGTTCAACTCTGTGACTCCATGGACTGTAGCCAGCCAGGCTCCTCTCTCCATGGGATTCTCCAGGCAAGAATACTAGAGGTGTTGCCATGCCCTTCTCCAGGGGATCTTCCCGACCCGGGGATCAAACCCAGGTCTGTCACATTGCAGGCAGATTCTTTAGCTCAGTAAAGAACTGTAAAAAAGAAAATGTTTCTCAGGGTGGGCACATATTATGAAGAGATGCCTCAAACATTCCTTCTTGTTTTCCCACAACTGAACTTTAATCAATACATTTAAATCCCTAAATTTCTGAGCTTTAAGCTTTCTCCTTGGCAGGAAATTAGGTACCTAAAGGAGCTTCTTAATTCTGTCAAATATTAAGTACAGAAGCCAAAACTGGCTACAGATTTCTAACCTCTGATTACTAAAAACAGCCTTAGGGGCCCGGGAACCTGGGCTTCCCTGCACTTTTATGAGGCTTTCCTTCATCTTAGCTGAAATAACTCAAAATCAGTATGTGACTCATTCAAAGGGTTACTAATCCAAGAGGCAGACGTTTGCTTTCTGGGTTAAAAGCTCAAGAAAAATGCTGTAATAGTTAAGGTTAAAAAAAAAAACACCTCAAATCTCCCATGAAAGGTGTATGAATTCCTTTTTTAGTTTTACAAAGCAAAAAATGTCTTAAACCTTGATTTTAAAAGAATTCAAAGCAACACTTCACTGTTGGTGTGCAAAACCTAGAAAACAATATAGTAGGAAAGCATTAGCCACCAAATTAGCTATTAAATAGATGACTTCCTTTCACCCTCTCAATTCACAGCCCCCATGGGAGAGTTTATTAACTTCAGGGACTGAGTTCACATTAATTAAGCGTAACTACCCTTGACCACTTAAATAGCTAATCTTGGGGGCAGGGAAAAGCAGTTGCTTTGGGAGGTATAGAAATATGTGTCTATCTGAGATCCATCTATTTATAGATGTATATGTATGGATACAAGTGTATACATAGATATGTAATTATCGACAATTTTTTAATTTCTGTTGCTTCAACCAGACTGGATTAGAAGCATGTATCATGTGTGGATAAACTCCTCACGATAAAGCATTATCATTCACATGCACAGTCTTTCTCATATGGAAAAACATTGAAATAAAACTGCTGCATCAGCCCTGTGAGTTTAAAACTCCCCTTGAGCAGTGGAATCCCGAGCCTTCAAATGCTAAGTAGGGTCAAGTGGAGTGTCCAGTGTCGACCATGAATGAGATGGCCGGACACAAAGACACATCAGTGTCCACCACTGTCTCATGCCCACCCGGACCTCCCACTTTATTATTTTCCCCGCAGACCCCTCAAGCCCGGCACTCCAACCACATCACTGTGGTAACCTTCCCCCGACTCAGTGAGATGACTGCCTCCCCTCTGGGCTTTCTTTCTTTAACCAACAACAGGGCAGCTGGGAGTAAGCTTGGGACGAGCTGTGCTGTGCACCCCCCGCCCAACACCCCCCGCCCCGCCTCCAACCCTCCCTTACACTGGCCCGCGGGGGCTTCACTCATCTTGCCCCCTAGCCACCACTCTCTATCCCCACAGAGCCCGTGATGGGAATGCTGCAGCCACGAGGGAGCTCTGCACAACAGCCACTCACTCTAAGGAGGCAGCACCGGGCCAGATCCTCCAGGAAAGGATGTCCTGGCGGTCTGAGTCACAGTGAGGACAGGGCTCCTTATTTCAATAACCTCGGAGCGCTCCATTTGCCTTCACCTCCCACAGCCCTGTGGTCCCCAAGATGCACAGGGAAGTCACTTTCAGAACAAGTTTCATTGGATGGATATGAAGCTTTTCCACTCTTCGTTCATGACAGCTGGCCTTTCAGATCAGCTGAAAGATGGTTTTTTAAGCCCAAGAGAAGGACATCAGTGTCTGACATCAGTGTCTGTAACCTGAAACAGCCACAGCCGAGCTGGGCAGGCTGCGGTCCCTGGGGAGGTCATGGGCGGGCCCCCCAGGCAACCCGACTGGGAGGAGAGGGGACTGAGAGGTTTCACAGCATCCTATCCCCACTATGCTACCTGTAGTCAGTGGTCGAGGGACATTCCTCTCTATGATCCCTAACTGGACACAGACACTGCCATGGACACTGTGGGGACAGTCATCGTCCAGGCAGGGGAACACTGGGGTCCAAGTCTGCACCCAATTCACGTCCATCTTCCTCAGAACACAGAGCATTAAAGAAACAAAGGGGCTTTCACACTATTTATCCACACTGATCATATTTTCCTTTTCCTGTAAGTCAGCTGATGCAGAGCATCACCAGTCCTTCTCTCCTTCCCGCTAGGGGATGACCCAGTGCTGGACAGAGAAAAAATGTGGGGGCAGTGTCATCACGTCTCCCCACTCATGTAGAAGCACACAGACAGATTTTCCTGGAGTTGGTGATGGGGGTGCTAAGTTCAGAGGGTAAAGGGACGCCCTGCACCAAGGCCTGTCCAGTCTCAGCAAGGATGATTGCTTACATGACAGCAACAGACACACAAGCGCCAGTCCTCCAGGGCAGGCCATCTCTCCCTGGGACAGGCCTTACTGAGCAGCATTGGTTTGAATCACAACTTGTCACCCTCCCCATCCTCAAGACCCTTGTCCTGGCCTCTCCCTAAGGCTCACCAGTCACCTCCCCAGGGAGTAGAAAAAAAGACATGTGGGAGCTTGGTCTAGAGAAGCAGACACCACAGTCAGAAATAGTTTCTTCAAAATGTCCAGGGGCACATCTGTTCTCAATTAGAAACATATCTGGAAGACAGAGATTTCAATTTCCAACAGATAGAGTGGTACAAAAAGAACTTTTAGCACTGAAGATCTAGTACATAATGAGGGATATAAGGTTTTGTTAGAACAAATGACTGTTAAGAATATATATAAAATGTACTAGGTATGAAGTGAAGTGAAAATCGGTCAGTCATGTCCGACTCTTTGCAACCCTGTGGACTATACAGTTCATGGAATTCTCCATGCAAGAATACTTGAGTGGGTAGCCTTTCTCTTCTCCAGTGGATCTTCCCAATCCAGGAATCGGGGTCTCCTGCATTGCAGGTGGATTCTTTACCAGATGAGCTATATGGGAAGCCCTATTTATCCTATATAATCTCAAAAAAATACAAATTTCCATTACACATTCATTTTCTTAAAAGTGCTTTAAAAGCATCACAATAAAATGATAGGAAATCAAAATTTCTGCTGACCCTTAGGAGCAGTACAGCAAAATCATGCAGGGGCATTTGTAATACCATCTAACAAAAATGAGGGAGAAGCAATGGGACCACAATTTGGAGTGATCCTGGTCTTTCTACAAGTTTTCTCTCAAATTCTTTCAAATTCTCTTCAAGCTTGCAAGTCTGGACTGTCTTCTGCTAAATAGTAAATAAGCATTGTTTTGTAACATTTAGGAGATATTCACAAGAAATGGGACTTTGGGACCCATTTTTCCTGTCCATTGAATGTGGGTTAGTTTCCATGACAATAGCAGCTGCTCAGTCCTGTGTTCACCCTTCCTCCTCCCCAGCTGCTAGCACCCAGGAGAAGCCATTGTTCAATTTTTAAATAGATGACCATTTAAAAAGAAATCTTTGGGGAGATGATTCTGCTGTCTAGATGTGTCTAGTATTTAAATAACTGGAGAATGAGATTTCTTCTACATTTTGTAGTTTACTGACAGAGGGTGAGGAAGTCATTCTAAACCTTGGGAGTCATTCCTGGTATCTTGGCATCATTGATTTGGTAGAGCTGACTTCCTGGGGGTGGTTCCAACCCATGTGACCTCCCATCCCCCAGTGCCCTCAAGGACACACAGACTTAGACACATTCACCACGGGAGAACATTCTTGAGGCTGTGTGGCGGCTAAAGCTTCATTTATTAAAGGTTAATCCAAGGCTACAGCAAAAATACTCCATAAGGGGGTTATTGAATTTTCTTATGAAATGTAATCAGGGAGCTTTGTTGTCTGGATGTCAGGTTAAAGCCACGACTGGGAAAAATTCTTCTGAAGACAAAAAGCACGGTGTTCAGATGGTCGTCATATATCAGCCTACTCTGTCACTTGACCTTGAGAGTCCTTTCATCTTCATGAAAAGTATCGAGTGTTGAGAGTGCATTTTACAGCTCAGAGTCATCAGCCAAGGGTTTCAGAAATGCCCTTTACAGCAAAGCCATTGATGGGGTGCAGGGGTTTGACAGGAGGGTGCCAGGCCATGATCCCCACATCTGACAAGACTCTCCTAGGGTCCGCTCCCCATTGGTTCTGGATCCTACAGCCAGAAGGCCGGCACACATAGAGGTTTTAGAATAAATTCACAGTAATCAAGGGCAGTCGAGAATCACACAGATCATCTGTCCAGACCATTTATTTTATGAATAAGGACTTTGACACCCAGAAGAGGGAGATGGATCCTCACAATAAGGCTGAGCCCAAATCAGAAACCACATTCTCAAAGGCTGTTCTGCTCTAGGAAACAAAGAGGCACCTGGGCAGCAAAGGGGGTGATGCAGCCTTGGGGCAGAGAGAGCCTCCAGCACCCAACACAGGGATTTGAGTGTGAACACATTGGAGCAGAGCACTGGGAGTGGCTGAACACACCCAGCAGGTGACAGAGGCGGCCAGGAAAGGAGACCAGTGGCGTCCACCAAGAGGGGCAGGCCCAGGAGAGGGGGCCAGGGGCCCAACTAGCTCTGAGCCTTAGGAACGAGCCCAGTGATGCCAAGATGCAAACTGGGTGGCTTAAAGAAACAATGTTTATTTCTCACAATTCTAGAAGCTGGCAAGTCCACAATCAAAGTGCCAGCAGATTCAAGGTTTGGTGAGGGCCCTTTTTCTTGCTCATAGATGGCTATTTTCTCAATGTGTTCTCAAGTGGCAGAAAGTGATGAGAAAGCTCTCCAGGGCCTCTTTTATCAGGGCACTAATCCCATCGTGGGAGCACCACCCTCATGGCCTATGTTGTCGTTCAGTCCCTAAGTTGTGTCTGACTCTTTGTGACCCCTTGGACTGCAGCAGCAGGCTCCTCTGTCCTGCATGTCCATCTCCTGGAGTTTGCTCACATTCTCATCCCTTGATGCTATCTGACCTTCTAATCATCTCCGAAAGGCCCTACCTCCTGATAACATCACCTTGGCATTACGATTTCAGCACATGAATTGTGAGGCATACAAACATTCAGGTCATACGATTCCAAATGTTGATTAGACTAATTTTCACATAAAATGAAAGTGAAAAGTCTCTCAGTCGTGTCCGACTCTTTGCGACCCAGGGACTATACAGTCAATGGAATTCTCCAGGCCAGAATACTCAAGTGGGTAGCCTTTCCCTTCTCCAGGAGATCTTCCCAACCCAGGGATCGAACTCGGGTCTCCCACATTGCAGGTGGATTCTTTACCAACTGAGCCACAGGGAATCCCAAAAATACTGGAGTGGGTACCCCATCCCTTCTCCAGCAGATCTTTCTGACCCAGGAATCAAACCGGGGTCTCCTGCATTGCAGGTGGATTCTTTACCAACTGAGTTATCAGGGACCCCACTAATTTTCACATAGTTTTCAAAGTCTCATTCAAATACACACTCCTGTCAGTATTTAGATTTATCTTACCATGCTATTGTTAAGGGGTGGGTGTAGAGGTTACATAGCTTTCCGAAGAGCCATCTTTCAGTACTTCTTGGAATCAGTAGGATGTTTTCAGCTGGAAATCACAGGAAATCACAACTAAAAGTAGTTTTTGCAATAAGCAAATGTGTTATCCCACATAGCAAGAAGTTCGAAGACAGGGCAGGTCCTGGGGTGACGTCAGAGCTCCCATCCAGGTCTATATAGTTCTCTCCATTAGGTCCCCCTCTATGTCTCGGCATTGACCTCAGCTGGAGACAAGATGACTAAGACGGTGCCAGGACTCATGTAATTCCCATAATCCTAAAGTCTCGTTAAATATACAAAGTTCATGCACAATAAAAAGCATCTAGAAAAGATAAATTATCTATTTCCTAAATGGTTTTAGGGGATTGGGACTTTTTCCCTGAAACCTTCCGCCTCCTCTCCCTCCTCTGGGCAATAGCTCTTCTTACCTGTTCACTTGATGCCAGCCCCTGGATGCCAGGTGTTGTACTCTACTAGTGTACTTTTCAAGGCACTGTATTGTAATATTAAAAATATTTAATTTATTTTTTGTGTTTGCTTCTTATGTATGTATTATTTGTGGGAAAATATAAACCTATGACAGGACAGTGCTATGTAGCTGACTGTGTTAGTTGGGCACCAAGGCTAACTTTGTATGTCTTATGAACAAATTGGCTTTATGAACGTGCTCTCTGAGCAGAACTCATCCGTATGCAGGGGACTTGCTGTATAAGTAACTGTACTTCTTCCATAATCTTAATTTCAAGCATTTCACTTGTTAAACACCATTTCCTATGTTGCCAAATCACTTCCCCTTTTGCCTCCCTCCCAGAACCCTTCTGCCCATGGGGGCCACAAGCCCATGGACCCGCTCTCACGTATCCTCAGTGCCTCCTTCTACAGCTTAGACTCCACGGCCGATCATTGTACATATGTGTACAAATGTGCTCAGCATATCTCCCCCTTCATCATACCCAACTGGAATAAAAACCAAATAAAGACTCACTGCTTAAATTTAACTTTCAGCCTTGTCTACACCTCTGCCCACAGAAGTGGGACATATGGAGAAAAATCAGTCCACCGTGGTCACTGGTCTCCCTTCATTTCAGGACTGAACACTTCAAATGAGCCCTTAAAGCAGCCCATCCATCCCACCCCCGTTCCAGTCTCTCAGGGCAACTGTTTCCAAAGTTCCCTCTTTTCAGACCTCCAGTTGTTCCCACCCTTGGCTCACATCAACCAATGTCCTCGCTGCAGAGCACAGCGGGGCCTGAGCGTCAGCTCAGCTGCTCTGGCTCTTACATGTGCTGCCTTCCTCCTTGTTTCCACTCGTCTCTGAAGCCCCTCCTCCTGGACTCAAGATCTCCTTCAACTGTCCTCGGGTTCTTCTTCATTCATTACTCCCCTTGCAACCAGATCATCCCCATTAGCCTACAAATGTGCTGCAATTTTTTTTTTTTTTTTGCCATCTTGAAAAAACAAAGAAGTCCCTTAACTTCAAACTCTTTCCAAGTACATCCTCATTTCTGCTCTCCTTTAAAACAAAACTGCTCTGAAACATCGTCTATATTCTCCTTTCTCAAGCTCTAATCTACTCCATTTCGACTTGCATGCCTCCACGCCCCAGGAACCGCCCTCATCGGGATGGGCGGTGGCCTCCACACTGACCTTCTCCTAATGTGTGTTATATCAGCAGCGTTCGGCACAGTTGACCCACCTGCCTTCCCTGAGCACTTCCTGCATTTGGCTTCCAAGACATCATTCTTCATTTCTCTTCCTGTCTCCTCGTCTCCTTGGAGGGTTCCCTTCCTCCTCCTCACTTCTGAAACAGGAGTTCTCAATCCCCACCTGTACATTAGAACCACGTGGCAAGTGCCTCTAACATGCTAATGCCCAGGTTCTGTACCAGGTAACCGAGTCGGGAGCCCCGGGGAGGAGGCCCAGATACCACTATGTGATTGACAGTCTTGAGGGTGATTCTACAGTGCAGCTGGGGAGAGGAACACTGCTCTATATCGGCAAGTGGCCCATTGAGGTTCTCAAACTCCTCTGTCTTCTCCATCTAGACTCACCACTACATGGCTGATCCCCTGCTAAAGGTTCCCAAGTTAGCACCTCCACCTTCCCTGTCTCCCAAGCCCTGTGCTCCCATATACCCCACTGCCCATTAGACAAAGCCTCCTTAAATGAAAAAATAATTCCCTCAAAGCCTTTTCCAAGTAAGAATTACCATTATTCTAAATGCTCTTTAAATACATGAAGTTCACACTCAATTCTTTGCCAGCTTTACTTGTTTTCAGTATATGCTCAATAAATGATGAAGTGACTTTTCTCATAGAAGCAACATAGGAATTCCCTCGGCTTGAATCACAAGACCAAGAGAACCAGATAGTTCCACAGACAGAACACAAAATGGTGCCTAGACTTTATAGAGTAAAGTAAATGATAGAATAAAATGAAGAATTATATTGCATTCATTCACCAGGAAATGTCAAAAAATAATGATGTGTTGTTTTATAACCTGGAGCTGAGCTAAGAATACTTTTAATGCTCTAGGTCTTCTTCAAGAGCAACCTAAATAAAGCACAAGCATCTTTTTCAGTCATCAAAACACAGTAAGCACTGATCCAGGGTTCAGAAGAACTGCTCCTGGTCCCAGCAGTTCCCAGATTTAGGCAAGTTAAGGGCTTGAATTTCTTTTACCTCCTGTGAAAAAGGAGCTTTGGTAATAGTCCTCTGAAGATTATTAAAAATGATATTACATTTTTATTATCATACAATCTAGGGCTATATTTAAGAACCAGTTATTTAAAATAGTCCTATGTTAACAATTCATCACAGAAACCTATAAAAAGAAATCTTACATTTTAAAATGTCTGATACTTGAGAGTTCAATTTTCCCCATAATAATCACAACCATTTTATAATAAACCCATGTCCAAAATCATAAGACTACCAAGAAATTTCTTAAAGTTGGTCAAACTCATTTTAAAGTATCTTCCTTCTGCTAATATGTTATTAATACATTATCATTATTATTACTATTTATTAGCATTTTCATTCTATGGATTCTTTTAAAGTCCAATAAGGCAGTTTCTTGCCTTACACCCACCAATTCATTACAAAAACTGCCCACTTAACAATTTTTTTAGGTTTTCAACTAGTCTTTGAGATACACTTTTAATTCAAGATGTATGAAGACTTCACAACACATTTGGGGACCACCTCTCGGTCACACATTACCTGACTCCAGTGAGATTCCATGGTATCAATAGTTCCCACTTTTAGATTATACATCCTGGAGTTAACTTTCTGCTCTGTCTCTGGGCCACGGCATTTATTCTGAAAATGAATTGTTTGACATTGCTCTGTATTCGTCAGTTGTTTCTATGGGAAACACAAATTTGAGACTGACCATATTTAAGAACTATCTGAATTTTTCAGCCGTTATATATATTTTAACAAACTTAAAAGGTGAAAAAAGTTATTCTGTTTATTCAGCTACTATCAATTCTGTTGCTCTTCCTTCTCTTCTGGCATTCCAGGATCTCCTTTTCTATCATTTAAGAAATATCTGAATTTTTTAATAGGGGAAATAAAACATGTTCCCAATAATTTCTTGGAAACTCAATGTCTATACATCCATACCTCCAAATAATCCTAACATTTTAACCTTGCACATTAGCCAGAATAATGAACCTTTCCTTCAACTATGTTCCACGTCCTCATCAGCTCAAGGTCTGATTTTACATAGAGACGCTGAATACTTCTGTCTGTATCGTGGCCCACAGGAGTCCCACATTTCAAACATGTCTGACTTAGGGAACTCTTATTTGGGCTGCAAGCTATTCTGGTGTCAGACTCACTCCAGCTTCAAGAGCTTTGTTGTTCTTGTCTCAGACATCAGACCCTTTCAGTTTCTGGAGTGTGGGCCCAGGTTCCAAAATGCCTGGACAGAGCGGATCCATATCACCTCAGTGTCCTAATCCAGATTACACATTAGAAACTACTCCTTTCCCCTTTTCATCTATGAAGCAATGGCAGCCTAATATTTTCAAATATTTGTATCATCTCTAAGTCAACTGGAGAACAGATCTCCCCAGAACTTCCAAGGTCCAGGGTGGCCGGGGCCTCATTATTTTGTTTTACTGTGGAGGTCATTGCTTGATGTCATGTTTTCATAATTTATCAAGAAATTCATCGGCAGGGAAAGAGCCTCACCAGGAAAGATCTGAACGATCTTCTCAGAGTCTGCAAATCTCAGTAAGCCTTCAAGGCATCATCATCTATATCATTTTGTCACAAGAAAAGGGTAAAGTGACTTCTAGGTAACAAAAGAGTCACATACATACAGCAATTTGATTTCTCCGATTCTGGATTTTTACTTTAAAAATCAACAGTCAGTGTTCTAGAGACTAGAAAAGGGCTGTGCTGCTGCGCAGCACCTCCTCCTTTGACAGGGGTGCATCTTTTGCACAGTGGCTAGAATGACTCTATCAGAGTGTGACGTTCATCCTACCAAAGATGCAGAGCATGAGCTCAGGGTACAGCCAACTTTTCCCTAAAGAGGACAGATGCTCCAGGACCATGTCTTGACTATTGTAAATACTGCTGCTATGAACACAGGAGTGCATATATCTTTTTGAATTATAGTTTTCTCCAGACACAGGCTCAAAGGTTGGATCACTGGATCATATGATAGCCCTATTTTCAGTTTTTTAAGGCACCTCCATACTGTTCTCCATAGTGGCTGTACCAATATACATTCTCACCAATCATAGGTTCCCTTTTCTCCACACTCTCTCTAACAATTTATTGTTTGTAGACTTTTTAATGACAGTCATTCTGAATGGTGTGAGATAAAACCGCATTGTGGTTTTGGTTTGCATTTCTCCAACAACTAACCATGTTGAGCATCTTTTCATGTGCCTATTAGCCACCTGTATATCTTCTTTGGGAAAGTGTCTAGTTAGGTCTTCTGCTCAGTTTTTGGAGAAGGCAATGGCAACGCACTCCAGTACTCTTGCCTGGAAAATCCCAGGGACAGAGGAGCCTAGTGGACTGCCATCTATGGGGTCACACAGAGTTGGACACAACTGAAACGACTTAGCAGAAGCAGCAGCCCAGTTTTTGATTGGGGTGTTCTTTGACATAAATTGAAATTTGAGGGTTTGTTATTAGGAACAGGGTACAAAATGCCGTGGACACACAGAGAAAATGTGTCTATGTCTGCCGAATTCAGGAAGATTCTCTACACTGAGCTTCATTCTCCATCCCATTATTTTGGGGGCAGAGATTGCTTTCTTTAGCTTAGGCCCAGCATCTGTGGCTATCACACATCCTACTGGTTATCCAGATTTGGCTACTATTAAAAATTATCTGCCCTGAGTACACAGAATCTTATCGCAAAGAAATGTTTCATCCGCACGTCCTTTCTCTAAATCTTTTTTTCCTGCCTCCGCCTTGATGCCCATTAGTGTGAGAAGGCAGTGGCACCCCACTCCAGTACTCTTGCCTGGAAAATCCCATGGAAGGAGGAGCCTGGTGGGCTGCAGTCCATGGGGTCGCTAAGAGTCAAACAGGACTGAGCAACTTCACTTTCACTTTTCATTTTCATGCTTTGGAGAAGGAAATGGCAGCCCACTCCAGTGTTCTTACCTGGAGAATCCCAGGGATGGGGGAGCCTGGTGGGCTGCCGTCTGTGGGGTCGTACAGAGTCGGACACGACTGAAGCGACTTAGCAGCGGCGGTGTGAGTGGAGCAGGCTCCACCTCACTCACAAAGGAAATTAAAGCAACATATCAAGTGTGTCTCCTACTTGTCTCATTGTTTTGATTCATTTGAACTTTCGTTTCCAGTAGGTGACCAACCACCTTGATTTTCTCAGGACCGAGGGGTTTTCTAAGACTCTAGACTTTCAGTTGTAAAACTGAGACAGTCCCAGACAAAGGAAGACCACTGGTGTCCCTAAGTCAGTTGGGCAGGTGTGGGTTCTGACCATCTTGAGGCTTATGCCAGCTTTCTCTAAGGAAGCTCCCCTGAATTCATGATTTTAAAAGCAGTCATCTCAAATCACTACTTTTTGAAGCCAGGCTCTTAGCAATAAGAGGACAAAACCGCAATCTTGTCTACTTTTCCTTGACCCCCATGTACTATTTTTAATTACATCCAAAGTGAAGAAAGAAAAAAAAAACCATCCAACTTAATCTTACATCTAACCAGACCTAATTAAACCTCTCAAAAGATAACTATTAAAACAAAAGAACAGATGTACCTTGGGCTGGGGGTGAAGGCAAGGGGAGCAAATATTGCCAGTTATCCCAAGGACAATCTCCACCAAAAAGAGGCTTTGGGATAAATACAGCAGGTGCCTTAAGACCAGACCAGAGATCACCTCCCTCATGTTTAGTCCCTTGGGATTATCTCCTGTTTAAAATTAAGTATGAAATCATTCCCATGAATTTTATTGCTTTAGTGCCCTAAAAGTCAACCAGTAGAATGAACTGATTGCCTGGTGAGAGTGAAAAGTCCTTTCACAGGAAGAAAAATACCTCAATGCTCAAGATTGCCAAGCTCTGAGTATGGGATGCAACTCTTTTCAGCTACTGGTTACCCTTGGGATGCGACTCTTTTCAGCTACTGGTTACCCTTGTTAGAGCAGGATTGTATCATCCAATGATCCAGTCCCTGGAAAGAAGTCACAGGTCCCCAGATTTTTTTGAGGTTATTGAAAAGGTACAAATACAGAGCCTCAGGAAATCTTCGGGTTAGTCCATCATGTCATTTCAGATTCTTTGACTCTGAAGCCCCTACAAGGAGAGTAGACAAATGAGCAAAAGGGAGGGAAGGAAGCTCCAAGACCAAGTCCTGAGTGGTTTATCTCATCACAGCATCAGTTCCCTTTCAGCTTCTCACAGCATCATGGTTACCAGAAACTGCAAGTCAGGGCAACTGGAAACACTGAAGCTTGCCATGAAGAGCATGGAAAACTCTGAACTTCAGAAGGGCACTAAATTGGGATGGTTTCAGCCTAGAGAAAAAGCAAGAGGAGGAGACCCAAACTTAGTGAATCGTTACAGAAGAGTTGACCAGGGTAGAAAAAGTAGCCGAGTTGGAAAGAGATCAAAGATTGAAAACCCCCAAACACACACACACACAACACTGCCTGCATTCTGAATGCTCCATTCAGAAACGTCTACACACATATTATAGAAAAATACACTTGTATTGTTGAATCAGGGGTAAAAGAAGGTCACAGCTTGGTGGTCTTGCTTTTCTATATTTTCCAAACCTTCTGCTACCCCCCCAAAATGATAGCCACTCTCAAGCATGCAATACAAACAAATGCTGCCCCCAGGCTACCCGCCACGATGGGAGGGGCATTTGCAAAGAGAGGCCCCTGCCTGGTGCAGGGGCTAATTAGGACACATGGTCCTCAACGCTTCTGTGGTGTGGGTTGGCCTGTGGATGAATTTTCCATTTGATCTTTCTTTTTTTTCTCTTCACATTTTCCACCCTGCACTAAAATTACTCTCCAGAAAAGCATTTATCTTTCCTACTGCTGCTTCACAGCCTGTCCCCATTAGAGGATTTTCAGGAAGGACTAGCTGGTACCTGTAAAAAATATCCATTGGCTTTTACAAGTGGAACATGACAAGAAAATCCTATTTTCTTTTCTTCTCCTATTCCTTGCTGGCTACCTACTCAACTCATAAACTGAGGAAGAGGATTTCATCTTTCTTCTCATTTTTTTTCTTCTACCTTTTTTTTCTTGTTTGGGGAAAATTTATTTCAAGAAGTTTTACTTCCAGTACCTGTAGCCAACTTCCAGAAACAGATGAGAAAACGCATAGCAAGACACCCAGCTGTGTTGTTACATTACCAGTACCTGAGTGTGTCAAGGAACTATTTCCCACCAAGTTTTTTTTAACTTGTACTATAAAAAAAATTACAAATTCATGATGGACTATTTGGAAATATCAAAACAGGAAAAAAAAAAGCTTTTACTAAGCCAAAAGCTAGAGATTACCAATATTAATATTTCAGTATAGTTTTCCACTGTCTTACATTCTGAAGCTATTGTTTTTACAAACTGCTTTAGATTTCTGTAGAGGTCCACCAACTCACTTCAAATACTTCCTCACTGAGAAACCTTTCCTGAGCTTCTTCTGGCCCCAGAGCTGGTTTCCCCTCAGGATCACACCTATCACATCACATGGTAAATATTCTCTGTGTACATGGGCGTGTCACTCACCAGACTGAGAGCTCCTGTCTGGCAGGGACTTTCTCTGATTCATCTTAGTTCCTCCAGGATCTGGCACACAGCAATAGACATTTAGCAATCAAGGCAAACATTTGTTCTCACGATCTTTGTGTCAGGGTCAGTAACCAGAGGCTGAGTATCCATCATGAAACCAATGGAGCAGTAAGGAGGGGAGCAGCCACAGGTTGTGTGAGGAACAAGGGCAGGGACCAGACATTAGAAGGAGGGCTGGAAGAAAGGCCAAAGCCAGACCACGTAGGTCCGTGTGAGCTGTGCAACAGGGACCACTGAGGGTTTTATGCAGATGTCACACTTTTCCTGGATGCTATGTAAGCACAGGTTAGAGCTGCCTTCTGCAAGCGGAAGCTTGGGACCACTCCCAGAGCTGGACCATGGTGAGAGGAGAAATGGTAGAGCTAAGTGGACTGGCTCAAGATAGGTTTTGGAGATGTTTAGACAGGAAGGTCTGACAAACCAACTCCGAGGTTGAGTGCAAAGAAGAGGCAAGTATGTCATTTAGGTTTCTGGATGGAGTAACTGGTGGGTGAAGGTGTGATTTATTGAGATGGGTAAGACGGGAGCACCATAGACTGAAGAGGTGGAATGAAGAGTTCATTCTGGGACATAGTAAATTTGAGATGCTTGTGAAACAGTTACGTGGGAATGTGGAGCAGGCAGCGGAATACAAGAGTCTGGAGTTCAGAGAACTGGTCTGAGCTCAGGGCTATAAATCCAAGAATCACCCACAAACAAATGTTATTTACAGCTCTGGGTCAAGTTGAGACCACCCACAGGAAGGGTAGCATGAAAACAAAGGGCACCAGAACCAGAACTGGCTAGAGATGGGTTGGTAGATGGAGAGGAGCCACAAGGCAGCCCAGACAAGGTGGTGAATGGTGCAGAGTGAGGGGCCTGACAGGGGCGGGTGGCTGAGCCCTGAGTGTGCAAAGCGGAAGTCACTGCCCACTTTCGGGCAGGGCTACTGCAGCCAAACAGCAGAGGGGCAAGCCTGGCGGATGTAGAGAAGAGTCAAGACAGCATGTCCAGACAGTTCTGGACTTTAGGCATAGAAAACGGAGATGTGGAATGGCAGCTAGAGATCCCAGATAGAACCGAGAAGAACATGGGGAATGTTTGCAGGCTGATGGGAGTGATCCAGTAGAAAAGGAGGGCTTGATGTGGTTGAAGATGAAGCGGGGTGATAAAGACAGGAATGGAGAGGGGTGATGTCCGGAGCAGGAGCAGAGGAGACCACCTTGGATGGGGAAAGGGACTCTTTGGAATGGCATCTGGAGAAAAGTAAGAAGGGCGAGAACACTGGACCACAGATCTGGCAGGAAAGTGCGAGAGTTCCTGGTCCTTGGAGAAGTATGAAGTGAGGCATCACCTGAGAGTGAGGGGGGGAACGTAGGGTGAGCCTGGCCCAGGAGCACAAAGGAGCAGCCTAGCTCAGCCTTGGGGACCCAAGACATCCGAACACACCAGGGAAGGAAGAGTGAAGTCTGGCAAAGACTAGCAGAGCCAAGAAAGAGGCCTGTGAGAGATGAGCCAGGCATGGAAGGGCTGGGGCTGGGAAGGTCCATGCTGCCCCAGTGTGGAGGGGGCTGCGGGGTGAGAGAGTTAAGTTGGGGCTTTGCAGCGCAGGGTAAGAAACGACTTTATCCAGAGGTGATGGGGGGATTCTGAAGGATGTTAAGCAAAGAGGTGATATAATCAGAGTGGAGTCCTAGAGAAGGTTCTGGGTGAGCGTGGGCAGCAGCTTGCAGGGGATGAAAAATACTGGAGTGAAAGAGACAAAGCCCGAGGGTGACGTGATGATCAAGGCAGGAGGGGTTGCAGGCCTGGCATGAACAGTGGTGACGCTGGACAGAAGTGGATGGATTGAAGAAATACTTCAAAGGAGGCACCAACAGACTTTGAATCAAAAATATACCTACTTAAAATTTCCTTATACAACCAGTATTTGATTTTTAAGACACCATATATTATCAAATATATCAAATGCTGTGTCTTCTCTGAAGCAGGCATCTCTATAAATGGTCTGGCTAAGCTGTCTTGGTGCTCCCCACCCCCTTTTCCTCACACTGCTTGGTGTCTAGCTTTGGTTAAGTGATTACTTCCAGCCAAGTTAAGCTCCCCAGCAGTAGGAACCTACCGGCTCCATCCACCCCTGCAGGAGGCGCTGATGGGTAGAGTTCACAAACCCTGGTGGCCGTGCAACTGGGTCACAAGTAATAGTAAAACCTCAGTGCCCTGTGTGTGTGTGTGTGTGTGTGTGTGTGTCATCACTGGCTATCATTGTTGTTCAGTCACTCGGTTGTGTCTGACTCTCTGCGACACTATGGACTGCAGTACACTAGGCTTCCCTGTCCTTCACCATCTCCTGGAGTTTCCTCCCACTCATGTCCATTGAATCAGTGATGCCATCCAACCATCTCATCCTCTGTCGTCCCCCTCTCGTCCTGCCCTCAAATCTTTCCCAGCATCAGGGTCTTTTCCAATGTGTACTTGATCCTATTCTGCCCAGAGAAATAAGCAGAACAGGACTGATTAGTTCATGATGTAAAGACACTGAAAGCTTAGAGACACTAAGAGAACTTCCTAACTTCTCAAAGCAGAGCCCAGGACATTTTCTGGGGGCCTCAATGTCATCCATTATTTTGCCTCAGACATTGCAAGGACAGAGTCTTTTCATTTTAGAGCCATACGCTTTAACCTCTTCCCTCACAGTGAAAATGTCTGACTCTGGATTCTCAGCACATGTGTTCTCGCTTAAGAGCCCTCCAACCGTACAGCTGGAAGGGCCTCCAGACTTCAGTGGCTCCTGGCCGGCACCCACACCATCAGAAAGCATTTATTCAGTATCTTCCTGTGCCTTTTACTATCTTCCAACGGAAAGAATTTATTTTCGAGGGATGAACTGATCATTTTCCCTGACTTAGCCACTAGGTTGGGTCCATCAGGGGATTATTCTATAATTTTCATAGAATAATTTTCAGCCATGGCCTCCAAATCCAGCGTCACTCATACACACAGCTCACCCACGAAGAAACGACAAGCGCTCCCTCCAATCTAACAGTAGATTAATGGAATCATGAAAACACCAGGCCTCACAGACCCTCTCTCTCATCTCCAGTCCCTCTTGCTTTCATTGGAAAGCAAGCCTTGGGGCATCTCCCTGTTTTCTTGTTTCTCCTTCCCACTTTCCCTCTGAGAGTTGGTAGGGAAAGGCTAAAGGGAATCAGATTGGAGAAGGCAAAAAGTCAAAAAAGTGAGAAGCAATCAGGAGGGACCAGAAGACAGAGGCCTGAAATAAGGGGGGCTCAGCCATGACAGCATTCACAACAAGGGACAGATGACTCCAAAGACAAGAACTTTTGAAAATAAAGTTGCCTGAAGATATTAGACTAGAATAGATTGGTTTTTTAAATTTATGATTGTTTTCTGAAACAATGGCTTTAACAAGATGAAAGTGATGGCAGTGGAGTTTCAAGGATGATGGGAGCATCCATTCTAGAGAATCTTAAGGGGTAAAACCAGGTAGAATGATAGGGATAAAGGTGGAGGTGGGGGATTCTCAGCCCAAGGTCATGATTAAGAGTGCATGGAGCCAGCCAGCCTGGAGGGCAGGGCACGAGAGACCATAACAGAGGGACGGAGAACGGAGGAGGCAGAGAGCAGAGTATTGTTCATCCTCTCGTTTCCTTTCATTCTTCAAATCATTTTAAATGTATCTCTGTTCATTTTACTTAAGCAGATTCTCCCACACCCACTCCATTTTTTTTTGTTATTGTAGCATGTTCATCTGCTTTGGGCTTCCCAGATGGCACTAGTGTTAGAGCACCCACCTGCCAATGCAGGAGATGTAAAGAGATGCCAGTTCAATTCCTGGGTCAGGAAGATCCCTTGGAGGAGGGCATGGCAACCCATGCCAGTATTCTTGCCTAGAGAATCCCATGGACAGAGGAGCCTGGTGGGCTACAGTCCATAGGTTACTAAGAGTTGGACATGACTGAGAGACTGAGCATGCATGGATGCAATAGATGTTTCTAGAAGAAAAAAACAAAAAAAAATATATATAGGTTTGATGATTTTAACTTTTCTAACCTGAAAACTAAGGTTACAGCAAGTATTCAAAATATTTTTTGGAAATTTACTGGTCCATGAAGTCTAAACATTTGGAACAGCTTCTATATACCTGTAAAAATAAAAGATTACTTAGTCCCATTAGGATTTGGGGGTTGAGGGTTAAAAGAGGTCTGGATCCTAAAGGCTGCAAAATACAGATCCACTTAATACTCTGGACAGACCTCTATGGAATGTTCCCCGGCACTTTGTCTGCTAGAGTTTTAAGTGGCTCACAGAGTGGTGATTCCTGGGAAGGTTGAAACATTTCCTCTCTTACTCTGAAATAGGTCACAACATACAAATCCAATTTAATCCTCACCCAATGCAATGATCATAATAATAGCTGAAAGGCAAAGTGAACAGTTTAGCCCAGAGCTAAAAGCTCTCTGACAGTGACCTCTTTATAGAAAGAAGAACAAACCCAGAAAGCAAACAGTATGCATTGTAGTCATCCAGAAACTGCCTTAGAAAGAGTATCACTGAGCCACCTTATGAATGACTGATCCATTCATCCAGTTGCAGTTCATAGAACATTGAAAACATTTGCCTTCTCTTCCTGAGATGCAGATTTTATGACTATGAGCAAAAATTCTGAGTACGTCACCGTGAAACTTAAAGCTGACTTTTCAGACAATTCTGGCATGAAGGATGAGAGAAGGTCACAAAGAATGAAAGCCAAATAACTTAGAAATATTTATTGAACTTTGACAATGTCTTTGGGCTGCCATAACAAAAATATCATAGACTGAGGGGCTTGTAAACAACATAAATGTATTTTTCACAGTTCTGAAGTCTGGGAAGTCCAAGATCAAGGTGCCGGCAGATTCAGAGTCTAGTGAGAACCATCTTCCTGGTTCACAGATGATGGATCTTCTTGCTGTATTGTCACGTGGTGCAAATGGGGAGGGAGCTTTCTGGGGCCTCTTTCATGAGGACACTAATCCCATTCCTGAAGGCTTGCCCTCATGATCTAATTACCTCCCTGAGGTCCCACCTCCACATACCATCACTTTGGGGATTAGAGTTTAACACTAATTTTTTTGTGTGTGGAGGGGGGTGCAAATATTCAGTCCATGGCAGACAATACCAGGAACTAGGAACAAAAAGGCAGAAAAGGATGCTAGAAGTGTGGGTTAGTGGGAAGATAAGTAAGCGGGCACATACAAAACTTGGTATAGATAATGTTTCCTTATATAAATTCTCATAGTTGGGTTCTAACTACGGGATGAACAGCAGCTAACACTTCAGCACAGGAGAAGTATTAGTTAGACTTTGACTCAGCACTCTGACTACTTACAGTGTAATTACTTGTTAACTTAAATAAATCCCTTACTTCTGACAGCACACAAACGTCTACAGCTCACAAAGAAGCCAAATTATTTCCCTCAATCTACAAAGGAAAGGTGGTGATTTTCAAGCATATTCTTCATCACTCACACAGGTGGGAAGGTGAGGGAGATGGAGTGGTTTGACTGTATTTATGTGAAATAGTAGAAACTGACCAACTTGCCAGTTGCTTCTGTCAAGTACAAACATTATGCTCCTACCAAGTACAGGTCTCATGACACCTGTACAAACAAGCTCAGGATAAGGAAGCATTCTAGTAATGACCAAAGAAGGAGAAATCATTTGGAGACAGTTAGAATAGACTTTTAGGAGGGAATGAGTCTTAAGAAGGAATCTGAAGATTGAAAAACAAGTTGGTAAATTAAGGAGGGCTGGCAAGCAGGCTGGTCACCCTTAGCGTTAGAGAAGACAAGGCAAGGATGTTGAAGTTATTGGCTTGGCTGGAATGTCAGGCCTGAGGAAACATGTTAATAAAGGGAAAAGGAGGGGGACTTCCCTGACAGTCCAGTGGTTAAGACTTCTCCTTCCAGTGCAGGGGTTGCGGGTTCAATCCCTAGTCAGCGAGCTAAAATCCCACATGCCTCATGGCCAAAAAACCAAAACCTGAAACAGAAAGAATATTGTAACAAATTCAATAAAGACTTTTAAAATAGTCCACAACAAAAAAAGAAAGAAAAAAGGAGAAGTGACAGACAAAGATACAATAAATTTCAAAGTCCATGCACTGTGGTCTGAATGTCTGTGTCCCCCCCAAAAAAATTCACATGTTGAAATCCTAGTGCCCAGTGTGATGGCTTTCAAAGATGAAGCCTTAGGGAGATGACTGGGTCGTGAGGGTGGAGCCTCATAAATGGGATTAGTGTCCCGATTGAAGAGGCCCCAGAGAGTTCCCTTGCCCCTTCCACCATCTGAGGACACAACCAGGAGTCTGCCACCCTGAAAAGGGTCCTCACTCCACCCCGCTGGCACCCTAAACTCAGACCTCCAGTCACCACACTATGAGAAATAAATGTCTATTATTTATGAGCCACTCCGTCTGTGGCATTTTGTGATAGCAGCCTGAATACATTAAGACACCATAGCTTAAAGACTGAAGAAAAAGAAAATGGGTAACAAGAAGTCAACAATAGGATCTGAGATAAAATATTATGTTCTTTGTGTAAAAGTAACTTGGGAAAACGATTTCATCTAGTCATGAAGTGTCTGAGTGAAGAAAGAGAAGGAAGGCCTGCCCTCTCCCACCACTGTCTGGAGCATCGTGAGGAGTCACGTGACGTCTTCTGCGAGCTATTGTCAAGGACCGACCTTGCATACAGAAAAGAGTGGCAGCCATTTTCAATGCCATTGTCTGAACCCACTGAATGTTTCAGACCACAGTGTCACAAATAGTACTAGGCAGTCAGGAAAGCAAGAGAGGGTTGAAATGGAAAGCAAAGAGTTTATCCACTACCATATTTAATTTTGGGTGATGATCAGTCCTCCGAGAGGAAGTAACTCAGCCACAGAAGGTGCTTCATCCAAAGGTGAGACCACTTTAGTTTTGTTGCCTCTAAATTTAGCTGCTTCAAAAATATATAAAGCAAATTCCATAACAAACAGGGAAAGTGTATATGCAGTGCACAGAACACTGATCTAACTCTGGGTAAAGGAAGTGGGGCAGTGCTTACATTTCAAACAAAAATTTTACATCTGTAATTAACTTAAATTTATCTTCAATTTAGTTTTCCTGTTCAACTTCCAGAATATTTTAACTGTAAAAGCCCCTGAATGAAAAAAAAAAAAACTTGGTAATAAGAAAATCTGGTACTACTTTGTGAATCAGCTTTTTTAATGGGCATAAATATTTCCATGTGTACGCATGCTTCTCTCACCACTGACTGCATCACACTGCCTTTATCTGTGGCTAAACAGACTACAACTGGCTGAGTAGAGCTTTGTATTGATAGGTCCCCAGTAAAGCAGACGGTGAGTGAGGCTGAGTGAGAAGCGCAAGAGATTGGACGTGGGGGTGATGTTTGTGAAGAACATCCAAGGAGTAATGAAGACGATCTGTGGTTCAGACCATGGTTCATATGTGGCACCTGTAAAAGGTGAGAGAGCAAGAAGATGGAGAGAGGATGGACTCAGATCTCAGCAGGGAGGGTGGGGGGTGGCTGATAAATTTTGGCCAACCAGCTGGAACACCCTGGAGCAATGACCTACTGGACGGAAGATGCTCCATCATTGGCTGGATGCTGCCCAGGAAGTGTGGTCTTGGCTCAAAAGCTGAGGCAGATACTAAAGACCCTGTGCTGGAGGCTGTCAGCTGACTTCATCCCTGCAGTGTGTTCTTTCTTGAATGGGTGTCTGAGTAGCACACCCCAATGACTGCCAAAGTGCATCTCTGCATTGCATGGATTTGCTTTTCCAAACATCTGTTAGGAGTGTCTCCTCCACAAGTCCAGTGGGGCTCTCTGTGAGCAGAAACATAGAAGTGGGAGCCTGTGGGTCCAACTGCAGCCCCAGTCACTGCTGTTGGCTTCAGGATGGTCACTGCTATTCTTCCCTGCCTTTCAGCATCCACCCTGAATCCCTTCACTCTCAGCTCTTACCGCCGCTGATCCTGGGGGCTTTCCTCGGGCACACTCTCATTTCCTGAGGGATCTTTGGTGAAGCCAGGTCTCTGAGGCTGGCATCACTGCTCTTGTCCATTCATGGTCATAAGTGGTCTAAGAAGCCCCAAGAGGCACCCAAGTCATTCTGAGTTCCACACCTCTCTACCACCAGTGGGGATCTGCCTTTTGATCAGACTCAGTTATCTCTGCCAACATGGCAACTCCTTTTATCATCCAGGGAGCAACTGGAGCTCACAGTTTGTGAGAACACTATCGTGTTCCTAGTACCAGACCTCTACCTCTGAAAGGCCCAGATTTCTGGGGATAAAAAGTACAAAGGAGCCCAGTGGGTCACTGTGAAAGACGACAAGGGGCCACTCCATCTACCCATCCCTCAGTTCCAGATCCCACACATCCTTCCTGCTGGGGACACAATGCCCCCAAGACACAATCTTGGTATTCTCAGCGAGTGAGGCAACCCTCTTCCCAGAGCATGATCTCCAGGCTTGAACTCCAGGCAGCAGCTCTGGACAGAGTGATGTGTACTGAGACCAGTGAATGGTGTGTCACAGGCCACTCCTGACCTCCTTTGCCATGAAGATTTTCCCTGATGGATGTTGAGTTGTGTGTGTGGGATCCCGTGCCTGTAGGTCAGCCATCTCATAACAGTGCTGCCTGAACTTTTATGAACAGGAAAAGCAAACTCACACGTGAATACGTGACTGTTTTTGTAATAGTAAATTACTGGCTCTTCTAAGAAGGAAGGAAGTTAAGATAGTCAACTTGTCACCAAGTGGTTGGCAGGTCTTCTCCAGGAATTGTGCCATACTGCGGGCTCAGCAATGGTGTCTGCTGCTACCACTCTCTGCAGTGAGTGGAAGGCCATGGAGGTAGGCCTATGTACATCTGTCTCGGTCACCATACCCACCCCATCCATGTGCCAATTGTGCCATTCTAGGCTGGCTGGTTACAAAGACAGGCTAATGTCAACTGGTGATATCATTTTGTTGGCTTAGTTGTTCCATGTCCCTTCCAGGGTGAGTGCTTTCTGGTGGCCATTAATATGTAGTACACAGCTCTTCAGACTTCATGCCCTTCTCCAATGTCCATCTACCTGCTCTATCCCCAATGCTTCCTTGTCTGACTTTCCAGTCTTTGTCTTTCTAGTCCTTTACTCATGAAACTGCATATAGTCTCACCTTAGAACACTTCTCCTTCCACACAAAGTGGATAAATAAATATAGTGTTCAAAGCTCTGCCCATGAGCAGAGTAAAGATTGTCTCTTGCCACTGTCCGTTTTCAGCTTGAACCCAACTGCCGAGCCAACCCATCCAGAAACCAAGCTTGCACTTCTTCCTTCAGCTGGTCATACAGGCCGTGTATTCATCAGGGTTCTCCAAAGACATGGAACTACTAGGATTCTGATGGTTGAGAGATGATAGATGGATGAGTGGATGGATGGATGGATAGATACATAGATAAAGATAGATAGACAGAGACAGATAAACAGACAGACACATACAGAGAGAAAGAGCATGAGTCTGACCACTGGAAGGTTAAAAGCATTGCTGCGGTTGCAGGTCTCTAAATCTTGAAGAGTTTGTCTCTTAGCCTCTGGAGCACATGTTTCTCACCAATCCTGGCATTCTAGTCCCCTTTTGTTCTCCTGCCAGTCAGCTTGATGTGTGTATATATATACAATTTTATTTATTTATTTATTTATGGCTGTGCTCCAGAGGCTAAGAGATAGTTTCAGCAGCTCTGCCATATCGAGGCCATGCCTGGTTGTGTGGTACCCACTCTGGAGAGATCACAGTAGGTGGATACTAGCCTGGAATGTAAGCACCTGAAAGGAGATGGTTGGGCTCTGGATTGGTTGGTTTGTATTTGAGAATGGTTCCCACAAACACGTTGTTTATTGTCTTAGGAACGGGCAAACCCTTGGGAAGGACTATCCCTCCAGGCTCCAAGATGTCAAAGCATCAGAATACAGAAAACAAAATCCATGATTAATATAATCCTGTGTGTGTGTGCTAAGTCACTTCAATCATGTCGGACTCTGTGTGACTCTATGGACTGTAGCTCACAAGACTCCTCTGTCCATGGGATTCTCCAGGCAAGAATACTGTAGTGGATCACCATTTTCTTCTCCAGGGGATTTTTCTGACCTAGGGATCAAACCCTCATCTCCTGTCTCCTGCATTGGCAGGCAGGTTCTCTACCACTAGCGCCCCCTGGGAAGCCCTCAATATAATCCTAGGACACAATATTGTTTTCTTTTGACTATTTTGGCCCCAAAGAGTAATCTTGGCAACTTCCACTTGGCCTTCCCTACTGTAACTAAAGATTAACCCAATGGCTGGGTTTTTCCAGTGACCAAGTGTGTCAAGACTAACTGTACATTCAGAACCTGGAGAAATGATCACCAGGGGCAGGAGGGGCATGAACAACTATAAGCTGGACTTTGACCAGAACTCCATTTATTACCTGAGTCCCCTATGCCATCCTTCTAACTGTGGCGTCATAATAAAGCTTCAAGCCTCCAACATGCCAATGCCTGTTCAGAATCTGTATCCAATAATCATCCAGATGTTTGAGGGTTTCCTCCCCAGAGTAGAGTCATTTGAATAAACAGTCTTTGGAGAAGGGCTAAGGGGTTACTCCACTGCAGATCTGCTGTGGTTGCTGAGTCCTTTCTCCTGGGAACCTGGCCTCCTTTCTGATCAATGGGTCCCACATTTAAACTGCCTGGAGTTCCAAAATTAGACAAGGGATTGCAAATGTGTGACAGGGTCACCACCCTGGGCGTCCATTTTTGCTTTCTTTTGATTAGACACATTAAGAAGTGTTCTCACCAGATTCCCATCATCACTGCTGCCCACAGATTCAGTTCAGTGACTGCCCTTCCCATCCCTCATGGTCAGCAGAGGGGAGCCACTATTGAATTTCCCGATGCCTGGTCTGCCCCACAATGTAACCTTGGGTGGGTCTTCCACTCAGGTGTATCCCCTCCAGAATATCTACTCTCCTGAGCCTTTCCACCCCTCCCTACACTCTCTGCCACGACATTTTAGACTTTTCAATTCTGCTCAGCATGGGCCTCTCTCCGGTCTTTTAAGAACCAGCCAACAGCAAGTTTCCACCATTGTCTGAGGTCTTTGCCAACATCCTGAGAAAGTGCTCCCAAACCCATAAATTTTCCTTTACTCAATCTAGTGTTCCAGTCCCCTTAATCAACATACTCAAAATCCAGTCCCAGTCCCTGCCAGTGTATGCTGGCTAATTTTTGCTGTTCAAAGGGGCAATGGTATCATCTCCTTCTAACTTATTGGGCTCACCAGACCGTTCTTGGCTTGGTTACAGTGTGACTTAGCTCCTGGCAACCAGAAAAGGATGTGGAGGTTCTACAGAGGCTTTCTTACCTTGTGAGGACACAAGTCTAGACCATAATAAGCAAAGGTGAGCTACCTCCATAAGCCTCAAGAGTTCAGAGGGCCCTGGGGAGCCACAATATTTGGAGGTACCTACCCAAGTATCCCATATTTTCCCAACCAGGGCCCTGACCTTGGCAGAACTGTTCAATTATCTTTGAAGCTGGGCAAGTACTTTAATACTGAATTTGGTCTTCTACTTTTTCTACCCTGACTGCAGTAACAGGCCTCTACAAGAGGCCCTCTGGCCTTCATATCTAGTTTCCAATTGTTCCCCTAATTGCCCACAGCTTCCCCTCGGCCCACCATTGGGCATCAATGCCACTCAGTAACAACCAGCCAACTCCATGGTCCTTGTGTGCTCTGCATCTCCTCACCTTCCCAAATACCTGAATCCTCTCTCCAGACAGGGATACTTCCTCTGCTGGAACCTTCTCCCAACTTACCATCAGTGAGAGTTCTAGGAGTTGGGTTACCACCTTGTGCCAGATATCATCCATGCCCTGAGTAAAACTGGGATGGGGATCCACTTCCAAAGACCATGTTACTACCTCCTCCCTGGACCTCACTGAGTACCACCTGGATCCTTCAGGAAGCAGACACCATGAAGGTTAGAGTGCAGGAAGTTTATTGGGGTCGTCGGGGGGAGGGAAGCGTGAGGCAGAGGAACACTTGTGAAAGATTGCTATTGTTGTTCAGTCAATAAGTCATGTTCGACTCTTTGCAACCCCATGGACTGCAGCATGCCAGGCTTCCCTGTCCTTCACTATCTCCTAGAGTTTGCTCAAACTCATGTCCATTGAGTCAGTGATGCCATCCAGCCATCTCATCCTCTGTCACCTCCTTCTCTTCCCGCCCTCAATCTTTCCCAGCATCAGGGTCTTTTCCAATGAGCTGGCTCTTCACATCAGGTGGCCAAATTAATGGAGCTACAGTGTCAGTCCTTCCAATGAATATTCAGGGTTGATTTCCTTTAGGTTTGATTGGTTTTATCTCCTTGCTTCCAGGGGACTCTGAAGAGTCTTCTCCAGCACCACAACTCGAAAACACCAATTCTTCGGCACTCAAGCCTTCTTTCTGGTCCAAGTCTCACATCCATACATGACTACTGGAAAAGCTATAGCTTTGACTATATGGAGATTTGATATATTGACCTTTGTTAGCAAAATGATGTCTGCCTTTTAATACACTGTCTAGGTTTGTCATAGCTTTTCTTCTAAGGAGCAAGTGTCTTTTAATTTTGTGGTTGCAGTCACCATCTATAGTGATTTTGTGAAAGATAAAGGGTTTGAACAGATACGGGCAGCAAAAACCTTCAGATCATGACGCAGACCTGATGTCTGTGAGAGCAGAGGGGACCAGGATGGGGCAGGAGGCACCCAGCCCACAATGCAGAGCTGATAAAGTCTTAGTCAAATATGGCCCATTAGAGGCCCTGATGTGGTACCTAGGGCTGGTCCCTAGAATTCCCATAAGCTCAGCCATCACCTGCCTGCTGCCCAGGAAATGCATGGCCACAACTGGAAAGCTGAAGATGCTGAAGGCTCTAACAGCTCTTTTCAATTTATGTCCACAAGACTCTCAGATCTTTGCAGGTAGAGCTCCCTCGGCACGTTTCCCCCTCCAGAGATAGGATCCGGGTCATCTAGTCACCAAGTCCACAGACCTGCATCCAGCCCCTTGCACATACCAGTCATGCCCTGGGTGTTTGCAGTACCTCCACTGAACAAAACAGGCCATGATCCCTGCAGTGGCGCCTTGCGGAGTCTATTCTCAGACAGTGGTGGGGAAGGATTCAAAATAAACCCATAAAATACAAAGCACTTAGACTGTAAGAGCCCCCGGGAGGAAGAAAAGAAAATCACTGGAAAAAGAGGTCAGGAGGGGGAGCAGGGCCAGTGGGCAGAGATCAGATCATCAAATGAAAGTGGGCGGTCAGGATGGACCTCATCAAGAAGGTGACATGTGAGCAAAGACTTCAAGAATTGAGGGAGTACGTCAAATACATACTGGAGGAAGGTGAGAGAACGCCAGGCAGAAGAAGCAGCTGAAAGACCCACAGGCAGGAGTGGGCCTGGTATATTAGAGTCAGCACAGAGTTTGCGGTCGGAGGGCTCCAGAGGGGTTGGCAGAGGAGGGGAATCACAGCTTCCAGTATCAGCAAAAGAAACCGCTGTGGGGCTGTCAATAAAGGGGCAACCTGACTGTACTTGAACTTTCAAGTCCCCAGGTGGCCATGCAGAGGACAGTGAGGATGCTAAGGATGGTGACCAGTGAGAAGGCTGCACTGGTCCAGGCAGGAGGCACTGGGGCTCCTGGCAGGGTGACAACTGGGAGAGGGGAGAAGTGGTCATGATCGGGTGTAGTTTTCAACCATGTGAGCCAAGCTGATTTCCTGACTGCCTGATCAAGATGGACTAGGAGTGGAGAAATAGGGTGCCTCCAGAGCTTGTTAAGCTGTGGAAGGGTGGACCTCCAGCCACAGAACTCTCAACTAAGCACCCCTCTCCTCACACATCTGTGACCCCCCAGGAGATGACACCTTTATTTCATCAATGAGACATGTCTTGTGTATCTTTTCATCAGGGCTTTAAAAATATATATCAAATGAACGACTATTTTCATTTGGTAGAGCCGCCCTCATGAAGTATCGCAGACAAAGGGCTTAGACACAGGGATTTATTTTTGCACAGATGTGCTGGCTGAAAGTCTGTGATCAAGGTGTTGGTGGGCTTGATTTCTTCCAAGGCCTCTCTTCTTGGCTGGTAGACACCATCTTCCCTGTGTCCTCACACAGCCTTCCCTCTGCCTGTATCTGCATCCTCACCTCCTTTTCCTGTAAGGACACCAGTCCTATTGGGTGAAGCCCACCCTAATGACTTCATTTCAACTTGACTGCCCTCCTTAAAGACCCATCTCAAAATCCAGTCACATTTGAGGTCACTGGGGGTTAGGACTTATCCAAGTATGAAATTGATGGGGGAAAAAAATCAGCCCATAGTCACAACTAAATGGGTTAATTAAGAAATTTCAGAGACACAAAGAAGAAGCCCAGTGAAGGAAACTAAGATGGAAAATTAAGAAATAAGAGTAGAATCGAGAGATCAATGTCACAAAAGCCAAGAAGGAAGAAGTAGTACCCCGTGGCCAGTGCTGCAGAGAATTCAGGCGAAAAGAAGTGTCAGATGCTTCTCCAGGTGAAGATGCTACTCCTGTAATAAGGTCAGTACCCTTCGTATCCCTGAACTGTATAACTGAGAAGAAATATCCTTTCCTGTGAAGTACTAGCCAGGATCTTTTTGGGCAATCTGAAATCATAACTTGGGAAAGAGAATACTTCAGTATCAGAGAGGTTTGAAAATGTCAGAAATTGTCCTAGAGACAGGCTAAATCCCTTCCAGAATATCTTTCAATCTATTTTTTGAATCTAACAAATTTCACTCAATCATTCTGAGGTTACAGGTTTACTCAAGTAGTAAAATACACCAGATCAGATTCCCAGCCCAGGAGCACTGAGTCTTGGATCTGAAAAGATTTCTGGAGAGATATTCTACTCCTCATAACATTAACTACAGTAAGACATAGCTCGCTGTACAAAAGGAAGATGCTGTAAGAAGCCACGAATTATAACTGTGTCGTGTCCCCTTGGTATTCCTCAAAAAGCTTGTAAAGTTGCAAGTTTATTTAAAAAATAAATAAATCACATTCACTCAAGGGGAAATGCAAAAATAAAACCATTTTTCTTTACCCTTATGGGAAATGTGAGTATTTTAAATGTTCTAATGCTGACTTTGCAAGTCAGTATATAAGCATTATTGGAAAGTCCCATATTGCCTGAGTTTTATAGCTCCTGGCTCTTTCAGGAGCTCTCTCCATTTAGATCAGAGGACAGTTTTATCTAATCCTTTGAACTAACACAGATTTTTATAACATTGATTGAAAGTCTGGATTGCAAAAGCATTGCTATTGATCCTTATCCGATAACAACATTTTCCTCAATAATTCATCGATCCCTGACAAAATGATTAAAAGCCAACATTTATTGAGACCTCACGACATTGCAGACACCAGGCTAAGTGCTTTGCATCCTGACCTTTCTTTCTGTCTTCCAGGATACCCTATCTTCCTCCCCACAGTCCAGTGACCACAAGACTTTCCCATCTAGTCCCAACTCCTTACACCCTTCCACTGCATCCCCTGGAATCCATGGACCATTCACAGCAAAAGTCCCTATATCCCTAATCAAATCCCCAGATACTCCTTGCTCCTTTTTGTTCTGACAAAAACTGGTGCTTCCCTGAGAATGCTGCGCCATCTCCCCCTTCACATAATGGCCGTTTGTCATTCAAAGTCATCACACACTAGACTGGGAGGTAGTTGGAGACACCCTCCTCCTCCCCCTTCCAGATCCTTCTCCTTCCCTTCTGCCCTAAATCATGTCATCATACATCACCCCTGCCGCTCATGGTTCCCCACCTTTCTCAGCAACAGCAACCCCTGGCTCTTTAGCACCCTCTCTAACACATCTCCTGTCTCTCCCCAGCATTTTCATACAAGGGTAATAATCTCTCCAAGGCCCCACCTTCTCACCCCATTTAGTCATGCTCACTCAGTTACTTCAACTTCTTTCCTCACGTGAAAGAAAGAAACTGAAGTTGCTCAGTCGTGTCCAACTCTTTGCAACCCCGTGGACTGTAGCCTACCAGGCTCCTCTCTCCATGGGATTCTCCGGGCAAAAATACTGGAGTGGGTTGCCATTTCCTTCTCAAGGGGATCTTCCCAACTCAGGGACTGAACCCGAGTCTCCTGCATCGCAGGCAGACACTTTAACCTCTGAGCCACCAAGTAAGTCCTCACGTGAAGAGCCACTCAATTCCTTGGTAAAAAGAGATTCCCACTGCTGGGAATAGATCTGAAAAAAAAAAAACAAAACATTAATTCGAAAAGATACATGCCCCCCAAATAGTTCATAGCAGCACTATTTACAATAGCCAAGACATGGAAGCAACCTAAATGTCCATCCATAAATGGATAAAGAAGATGTGGCTTATATATACAATGGACTATTACTTAGCCTTAGAAAAGAGCAAAATTTTGCTATTTGCAGCAATGTGGATAGACTTAGAAGGCATTATGCTAAGTGAAATAAGTCAGACGAGACAAACACTATATGATTTCACTTATGTGTGTGTGTGTGTTAGTTGTTCAGTCATATTCAACTCTTTGTGAGTCCATAGACTATAATCCACCAGGCTCCTCTGTCTATGGGATTCTCCAGGCAAGAATACTGGAATGGGTTGCTATGCCCTTCTCCAGAGGATCTTCTCGACCCAGGGATCGAACCCAGGTCTCTCACATTGCAGGCAGATTCTTCATCATTTAAGCTACCCAGGAAGCTGAATATCAGTTATCTGTGGAACCTAAAAAGTACAACAGACTAATGAATACAACAAAAAAGAAGCAGATTCACAGATACAGAGAACAAACTAGTGGTTACAAAGTGGCAATATGGGGGTAGGGGATTAAGAGGCACAAACTATTATGTATTAAATAAACTATGAGGATATATTGTACTATACAAAGAATGTGGCAAGGAGTTTATAATAATTAAAAATGGAGTATCACCTTTGAAAATTGTGAATCACTATATTGCACAACTCTACTTCAATTTAAAAAATTTAAATAAAATATAAAAACTGAAGCCAACATTAACAACAATCAGTTTTTATGATTTCTAGATGAGTTGGTAGTTGGCCTGTCTTTTAACGTGGATCAAATTTTCCCCTAAATTGGGAGGTTGAGGTTAGCAGCTGCTGACTATTATGCATGGGATGGATAAACAGCAAGGTCCTACTGTGTAGCAGAGGAACTATACAGAATATGAAAAAGAATATATGTGTATAACTGAGTTACTTTGCTGTATAGCAGAAGTTAATACAACATTTTACTGATATACTTCATAAAATTTTAAAAAGAAAAGAAAAAAATCTCTCCCTAAAATATGAACAACCTATTCTTGAAATATAGGAGACATCCATTCTGGAAATACATTTACAAGCCTTAAGTGTTTTTTTGTTTGTTTGTTTTACTTAGGAAAACAATACCAGTGTGATTTTTTTAAGTTTTGTCTAATATTTTCCCAATAATGATAAACACTCTGTAACTTGGCCTAATAATTTGATTCATATGCATATAGAAAATTTTGCACATACAATTCATTTTAAATCAAATATTTCTACTTCCTGATGCCAGACGTAATATCTAATGGGCTAATGAAGCAAGTGCTTATTTTAGAATATTTCAGTGTTAACAAACACAAAGCACAGTCATTTTTCATCCACTGGTGCCTCTTCACAGCAAATGACACCATCATGCACTTAAGCTAGGAAGGACCCCTCCCGCAACAGGTTACAGAATAAGAGGTAGATGGAAGTAGTACAAAAGTTTAATAATTCCCCTTAAGCTTTTCAGAAATCCCCTCCATTAATATCAGTGTCTAGTTTTCTTTGAGGCTTTCATCTGAAGGAATGTATTATCAGCAATTGTGAGCAAAAATGTTTCAGTTTATACACAGCCATCTCCAGACTGTACATATATCTGCTTTGACTCACCTCAGAAATTCAAGCAAAACAAAGTTATGATCAGTATATAACAGGCAGGTCACGGGGTTAATGTGTGATTCTAACACTGACATCTTATTTTAACTGCTCAGTTCAGTTCAGTTCAGTTCAGTCACTCAGTTGTGTCTGACTCTTTGCGACCCCACGAACCGCAGCACGCCAGGCCTCCCTGTCCATCACCAACTCCCAGAGTCCACCCAAACCCATGTCCATTGAGTCTGTAATGCCATCCAACCATCTCATCCTCTGTTGTCCCCTTCTCCTCCTGCCCTCAATCTTTCCCAGCACCAGGGTCTTTTCAAATGAGTCAGCTCTTCGCATCAGGTGGCCAAAGTATTGGAGCTTCAGCTTCAACGTCAGTCCTTCCAATGAACACTCAGGACTGATCTCCTTTAGGATGGACTGGTTGGATCTCCTTGCAGTCCAAGGGACTCTCAAGAGTCTTCTCCAACACCACAGTTCAAAAGCATCAATTCTTCTGTGTTCAGCCTTCTTTATAGTCCAACTCTCACATCCATACATGACCACTGGAAAAATCATAGCCTTGACTAGACGGACCTTTGTTGGCAAAGTAATGTCTCTGCTTTTTAATATGCTGTCTAGGTTGGTCATAACTTTCCTTCCAAGGAGCAAGTGTCTTTTCATTTCATGGCTGCAATCACCACCTGCAGTGATTTTGGAGCCCAGAAAAAAAAAGTCACAGCGTGCAAAGGCGGCAGAAGGTACCACCCAGAAACAACAAAAGATAAACACCTACCTACCTATCCACAACAGATGTGGAGCTTCCAAGAGATGAAAAATATTTAATATTAAAGCAAAAAATTCAAAGTAAAGCCAGTAAATGATCTTGATTTTAACCCAGTGAACTATCCAAGGCCCAGTGTAGGGTGCCAGAGACATTGAATCCAATTTTTGAATGAAAGAGTTCAAGTATCACTTTAAAACTTGTTTTATAGAACAAAAATCATCTCTTAACAGACCCGTATTAAAATCTTTTTTCTAATGTATTAAGAATCTGTCAGGGCTTCCCTGGTGGTCCAGTGGTTAAGAATTTACCTTGCAACGCGATGACACAGGTTCAATCTGTGGTCCAGGAGGATCCCACATCCCGCAGGGCAACTAGGCCTGTGTGTCACAGCTACTGAGACCGCGCATTGCAACTGCTGAAGCCCTGAGTG
The DNA here is from genome assembly GCF_055505025.1 of Bos grunniens. Taxonomy (NCBI): domain Eukaryota; kingdom Metazoa; phylum Chordata; class Mammalia; order Artiodactyla; family Bovidae; genus Bos; species Bos grunniens. The sequence goes on along the minus strand of NC_141177.1, from coordinate 47,649,679 downwards.
CCTAGAGCCCATGCCCCACAACACGAGAAGCCAACACAGTGAGAAGCCTGTGCCCCACAACTAGAGAGAGCCCGCACACAGCAACAAAGACTCAGCGCAGATAAAAACGTTTTAGCTAATAAATACATTTAAAAGAAAAAAAAAATCCATCAGAAGATGGTAGCTCTCAAATCCATTCACCTTTCAGAATAAATCTCACATGAATTCATCATCCATGTTATGGCAGAATTTTTTTTTTAATACTGATATTTGAGAGGAGGGAATATTGGTCAGGACCTACAGTCTGTCCTCCCTCTCCCATCTCAAGGTGGGGCTCCCTGGGAGGCCAGGTGCCCTCCCTGGAGCCCACAGCATGCGACAGGGTGGACAGCTCAGAGAAAGGGCTCGGAGAGTCTTGCATGGACTCTGAATTAAACAAGCAAGTAAAGGTCGAAACTTCAACTCTTACCAACGATAATTGGGAGTGCCTTCTCTAGGCTTTTCTTTTCTTTTTTTTTTTTACCAAATTTATTTTTTATTGAAGGATAATTGCTTTATAGAATTTTGCTGTTTTCTGTCAAACCTTTCAAGTCAAAACTCCCCCATCACTCCCCCATCAAAGGACCGGGAAAGTCATTTTACACAGCAGGGCCGTGGTTACAGCATCCCACAGACACCAAGGGTGGTACAAATCCATCTAAGCCCAGAATTATTTGAGAACCTTTGATTCTAGGATGAAAGAGAACAGTTCCCCATCTCTTCACCCGGGAAGAGAAACAGAGAAGAACTTGCACCAAGAAGGAGGCTCACGGGGCCGTAGCCCAGCAGACCGCACCGGAGCAGCCCCAGATTGAGTGCACGTGGCTCCCAAGGCCCCAGGTGCCAGCACTGAGCCGTCAGGGACTCCACATTTCCCCAAGAAGCTCTGCTCTCAGATAAGGGCGGCTCTTATCAGGAAGCGCGAGTGTGCCCAGTGCTGTTTACTTTGGCAGCAGCTCCCTTTGTCCTCTCTAATTAACTGAGGCTGATGAGTCCTCAGCAGCCCGGAGATCAGAGGAGACTGCGTGATCTCAGGCCCTTTCCCTCCTCTGCTCCCCCGGCTTGGCCTCCCTTGGCATTTTTTTCATTAACGTGGAGAGCAAATTTCACCCACATCCTGGCCTAGCATCAAATTCCAAATCAGTGTTTTACTCTCAGAGCCCCTCTGTCAGCAAAAGTATCTTTACATCTCATCAGACATGAGCAATGGTTTCCCCATGGCCTCCATCCACATGGATGAGAGACCCTTGTCCCAGCTCTCCTGCTACCTCTAGAAAAGCCTCCACCCCATATTCTAATCTGGCCTCCAGAACATACGGCTAAACACTCCATAATGCGTGTGTGTGTGCACCATCGCTTAATCATGTCTGACTCTTTGTGACACCATGGACTGTGGCCCACCAGGCTTCTCTGTCCATGAGACTTACCAGTCAAAATACTAGCATGGGTTGCCATTCCCTTCTCCAGGGGATCTTCCCAACCCAGGGATAGAACCCAAATTTTCTGCGTCTCCTGCATTGCAGGTGGATTCTGCTGAGCCATGGGGGAAGCCCTCCATAATAATCTACCTCAACTCCATCAGAGGAAATGGTCTCAGTGAGTCCCTGGTACCACTGTCAGAGAAAAGGCAATCAGCAAGCCCACAACTGATCACCTATCTTCTACATTAACATGAGGTAATTGGCAGAGGACAGAGGCCACCACCCACGCACGTGATTCACTTAGTACTTAGGTAGTCAGTTATTCTGGTACCTCAAAATTACTTTTCACCCTGATTTTTTTTTATTGTGTGTGTGTATCTACCAACCAGGTCTTGCTTCAGATCTTCTAATTCAAAACAAAACCTTCATATAATTAATTTTTTCACTTTAGCACTAGGCTCAACTAATGGGCACATTGCCAGAAACTCAAATGCTGTACCACATTTCATTTAAAAGGTTAGATTTTCCCAAAACTTCCTTAAGACTAGTTCATAGATTAAAAACAGCTAGGGTCAGCTTCTGATCAAAAATAACCAGAGAGTGGGGTTACCCATGACATGTTTCCATAGATTCCTCATAAATACCTATCAGAAAACAAGCATCATCCCAGCTGGGAATTTCCCAGCTTCTTCCTGACGATGAGAATCGTTTCTATTACTGTAAAATAATCTGATGAAACCAACATGCACTGGCAGCTGCCCACATTCATAGTATTTCCTATCTGGTTCTGTAAAGCGTATTCAAGCACATGGTTTCCCTCAGATAGAATCCATCATTTCCTACTTATGCTCTTCACCTGGGGCTTAAATCCTTTCTTTCAAGTGTCTGCCTCTTCCGAGAAACTTAGACTCAAGGGTGCTTCACTCCTACAGCGCACCTGAGTTTCAACAAAACTCTTTATCAAAATGGAATAAATCTTCTCCTTTGATCCTTGCAACAGCCCTGGCTGGTGGGCAGAGGAGGAGGCTGGAGCTGGGAGGAGTTGTAACTGCTAAGACTGGGACACAAGGTAAGTGACAGAGGACAGAGGCCAGCACCCATGCACCTGATTTACTTAGTACTTCACTAGTCAGTGGTTCTGATACCTCAAAATTAATTTGTACCCTGATATTTTTAAAATATTTATATTTAGTACATTAATTTACTCATAAAAATTCTAAAAATGTACACTTTTTTCCTTTTTAACTAAGTGTAATAAAACATAAAACCTCCCCAAATAGAGTACTTGACATGCACAATTCAAAATCAAACTAGCAGAATATTAAATATTTACAAAACTATATCTTTTAAAAATATAAAGTTACATCCAGTTTTGTAGAACTGATATAAAAGGATGGCTCAAAAACAGGAGAATTTTTCTTCACCCCTAAAAAGAAGAATCTTTACACCCTTATATGTTTCATGTCTCCAAGTATGTTTTCATTTCACTGAGAACAGAAGTTACATTAATAGCACACATTGTCCACTTGAGTTGATCTTGACACAGTTTGGATTCCTTACTCATTACAAGGAGTATGAAAAATCATACTTAATAACATTAACATAAACTATAACTTGTAATTTATGGAAATTGTCCAGGACCACTAAGAGAAATGACCATTGGGATCCACGGGGAGTGAAGCCTGAACCTTGCATTCCTTCCGGCCACCAACTCCCTGGCTTTTCTCCTTCATTCTGTCTTTCTAAGATTATTGGCTTCCAAGCTTGAGACCAACACAAGCCTAAATCAGGCTGGTAGTTCAATATTCCAATTTCCTCTCTGGAAATCCTCAGTGGTGGTGGTTTAGTTGCTAAGTTGTGTCTGACTCTTGCAACCCCATACACTATAGCCTGCCAGGCTCCTCTGTTCATGAGATTTTCCAGGCAAGAATACTAGAGTGGGTTGCCATTTCCTTCCTCAGGGGATCTTTCTGACCCAGGGATCAATTTCATCCTAAAACCCAAGACTAGACTCAATCTCCCCATGATTCCCAGTCCTAGAAGAAGAAGTTCCAGGCTGAGATGGATCCACCCCAGCATGAGATTCATGTCACCATGGCAACCAGGCATCTGTTACTTTCACTACTGAACTAGAACTTCTAAGGGGAGATTATGTAAAATTCAATCCGTAATTCCAATTGTCAGAATGAAACTTTACTTCTGTGATTGATGTCTTCCAAGGTCAATAGCTGAACTTCTAGGCATCATTCAGTATTATCCTTGTAGTGTTTTTATTTTGATCCACCAGCTATGTGTTTTGCTTCTATCAAATTCCTATCATAGTCCACTTGATTGACAGATTATCCTTCACTTACATGGTTTAGCCGGTAGCAAGAGTTTCTTATGTCTTTCCCATAGGCCCCTTCTGTCTTTCCCCTCTAAGTGGTAAATAACTTGAAGGCGAGGGGTCAGCACCCTTTTCTTGTATCTCCTTTACAACATCCAACTTGGAATTTTGTGTCAAATGGGTGTTCAACAAAGGCTGCTTAACTAGATTATTTTCTAGAATATGGCAGAACTTAAACAGAGATTTTTAAAAAGTGCCTTACACGTTCCATAGAATGGAAGAGAGATATTCCCTCTTGAAACACTGAGGTCTGGATGAGTAAGTGCTAAGTCACTTCAGCCATGTCCAACTCTTTGTGACACTACGGACTTGTGGCTCACCAGCCTCCTCTGTTCACGGGATTCTCCAGCTGAGAATACTGGAGTGGGTTGCCATGCCTTGCTCCAGGGGGTCTTCCGGACAAATTCCTTCACTCTTCTAAGTCTTCATTTCTTTAAAAGTGTAGAGATAAAGTATACACAGAACAGCTCTCTTGTCAATAGCCACCAGACTGCACCCTTAAAATATACCCAGAACAGTCAACAAAAGAAATCAAGACACCAGCCATTACATTCTAAATTACACCAGGATTTAGGCATGCTAATTCGCTTCAGTCTTGTCTAACTCTTTGCAACCCTGTGGATAGTAGCCTACCAGGCTTCTCTGTCCATGGGATTCTCCAGGCAAGAGTACTGGAGTGGGTAGCCACTCCCTTCTCCAGGGCACCTTCCCTACCAAGAGATGGAGCCCAGGTCTCCTGCATTGTGGGCAGATTCTTTACTTCCCTGGGGAAGCCCAGGATTTAGGATGGGCAGGTAAAAATATGTCACTGGACATTATAATTAAAAACAAATCACACTCAAATGTGTTTGAGAACTAACCTGATGGCCACTGAAACTTAAGTTCTTGTCTGCACAGTGCAGTCCTTTCCAGGTACATGTCCTCTTTAATAAAACTGACACCGGAGCCTGCATCTGTCCAGTGTCACGTGTCAAACATTCTGTCCCAGAAGTGCCCGCCATCCAGAAAGCAATGAAACCAGAAGTCTGCACTTGAAACATTATTATATGTCTGAGATTAAAAATATGTCATCTGTTTTGCCAACTCTGTTTCCATACTGAAATGGCTTGTGTAGTTTTTTCCCTGTGTGATCACCATTATCCTGTCATGCCACATCTCAAAACTGGAAATATCAGAAACTTATCATCAAAATTTTCAATCTAATTTTCTATCATTCACTAAGTTTGCTGTGTGGGCTACAAGCAGCAGCACATGACTTTGCAGAATTATTCACTAGATTAAATATACTATATGGTAAATAAACACTCAACACCTTTAGCAGTAGGAACAAGAAATTCATTTTAACCTCATATTGGCCAATAGCTTCCTAAATGTCCTTTATTTATCTTCAAGAGGTGTACAAGGACCAGGCAGACTTGCATAACTTACAGCAGGTCAGCAGTAGAGCCCAGAACCTGAGTTTGGCCCCCTTCCCAGTGGGCATCTACACCACACAAGGACATTAAATCAGGCAAAAAGACCTTGGCACTAGCTTGGTCCTGTGCTTGACGACTGCAGAAGTCCAGCTTTCCTTCTCATTCATCATCCATTTTTTAATTTGATCCTAGCCCATCTATTAGCACACAATCGATTTGGGAGAGTTTCACGCTTGTGGTTGTGAAAACTCTGGAGTGTTAAGGAGTTGCTGGTGTTTTGATAATTGTTTGTACGGCATGTTTGGGCATACCGCATAATTTCCTTCATAAACATCCCAATGTGAACTTAATTAAGTTCTGGTGAGAAGCAACAACACTCTCAAGAAATAGATTATTAAGAAAACTGCAACCAACTTGGTTCTTGGCTCTGGCAAAACTGAAATTTAGATGACTATAAATATACTCAATTACGCATACTGCCAAATACTATATTTCAGTGTTTGTTCATAAAACGTAATTTGAAATGCATGTAGGATGATACAGCCTTTTTTTTGTAAAAGGAAGTTATTATCTGTGATAAAAGCAGTTGTTGACATTAGAAATGCAGACGCAGGGATCCAGACGGGAAATTTAATAAAAAGAAAACAACTGTAGCAGGGAAAAGGGGGGTTAACAATACGGCAAAGCAAAGCCAGATGTGACTGCAAATATCCACCCACAGGCAAAACTCAGACTCCTACCTTTCAGATGTGCCATCAGCGCCATGAGAAGCAAAACACAGCCCTGGATTTAGAAAAGAAAAATGGACCATTCAGTGCGTCACCGCTCACTGTGCAGGACTCCTGTGAGTAGACAGATGCATTTGTTAATTCCTCAGCACCGCTTCCTTTGGAGTATAATGTTAATTGCCTGTGGAGTTCCATCTTGCCAGAGCCCCTCATCTAGCATCCTCCACCAGCCCCACCCAGTAGTCTCATGAACTGGCTTTAATTATATTCCCCAAAGAGTTGCAAAGATCTGAGACCATGCCGTAGGAACTGTATTTCAACATGTTTTACTAGGCTCAGATAATCTGTTAAATGTTAGCTTATTTAAATAAAACCCACTGGAAAATTCTCCTCTCTCCACATCCCTGCAGTTTTCATCCTGGAAATTATTATCATGGATCATCAGGATCCTGGGAGACTCCAAGTGTGTCTTCCCATGCTCACCAAAGCAAGTTATCACAGTGGACGCAGTCCCGGATGTGGGTTCCATTTGGGGGCTAATATTTTTTGTATTTCCTATAAGACAAATGTGTTTTTCGGCTAGTGTTTCACCCAGGATATCTATGGTGCTGCTTTTTCCTTAATGTCCAAAATAATTCCATGCTTCTGAAAATAACTGAAAATTCATAGATCTTTCAAAAGGTGTTTGGGAGGCACCAATTAGATTTATCATTGACTACAAGCATTGCTTGAGTTTGGCTTTTAGGTTAGGGATTCATTCTAAGACCCAGAAAGGATATACTAAAAGCATCCAAAAAGTCAAATTTTCTGAGATATTATAGTACAAGTGCAACCCTTTCAAGATGGAAGTTTTAGATAATATTCCAACATTGAGCATAAGTTCACAACCACCCAACAAGAACACCCTTTCCAGTCTGGGAATTCCTACTGCTCAAGACAGCCCATAATCTTGAATATTGCAGACTCCCTGTCTTTTCCTCTTCTCTTCCCAAGTAAATTGCTGGAAGACTTCAATTAATGGGACTAATGAGCATGAAACCTGTGGGTGGTGTGGAAACATTTGGTCCTGCCTCAAACCCACAAAAATTCCAGGAAGAAGGCAGCACCCAAGGGTGTGCACAGGACATCAAAAAGGACAGATCTTGAGATCCACAATGATTTGCTAAATTTCCTGACTCTATGTGTCCAACAGCCCAGAAAAGTTTCTAATAACACATTCTCAGTAAGAATCAAACATTTCACAAGTCTTGCCATGAATGTTTTTGAAAACAATAGCCACTCGTAGAAATCAGATCTGGAAAGACCTACCCAGGATGTTGTAAGAGTATCCAGGTTAGGGAGTTTAAGAGAGTGGGGGAGCCTGGTGGGCTGCCATCTATGGGGTCGCACAGAGTCGGACACAACTGAAGCGACTTAGCAGCAGCAGTAAACCTTTAAACAGAGCCTTCTAAGCAATGTTTGACAGCACCCAATTGCTAATTGAGGGACTTGCCTGCTGGTCCAGTGGTTAAGACTCTGCACTTCCAATTCACAGAGGGGGACGTGGGTATTGAGACCAGTAGCACTTCGGGGAGTCAGTTCTGGTTGAAATTTTCAGTCCTACAGGCCATTTTCACCCACTGGGTAGAAATCCAGAGCTGGATCTTTGGGTTTGTAACTGGCTCCCAATCCTTTCTCTGCGGACATAGCTTGGCAGTCCCACAAGAGCAAGCATATGTGGGGTCAGCTAGTTAAATTTTGGCCAAATAGTAACCTTAAAGTGGGTGCTTTTGGAAGCTGGGTCTGAACACATAATCATTTCAAGTTTTCTAACCTGTAGAGTATTGATAAAAAGGTATTTAATATTTTTAAAAAGAAGATCTGAATATGAAACTCAATTTCAAAAACATTCAGTAACCCCATTTGTGATCATGTTGTGCTGGTTATGATACAAAACAAGATGGTTATGTAGATATACTAGTCTTTCATTTTTTTTTCCATGTACTGATCTTTTATTACAGGCTTATTGAACACTGTATATGTATAAACTGTTATTAGGAGATAAAAATACCAGTGCTAGACTACTGCTACATGGGAGTAGTCTTTCATTTTAATTCTAATTATTTGTAAATTTTCTTATTGCAACAAGAAAGCATGAACATGATATAAAATTTTAGGAAATACCTGTATGTAAAAAGGAAAACACCACTGTCACCCCTAACCTTAGAGGGTTAGGGTAATCAGAGAGGTAACCAGTATTAGGATCCTGGTTCAGGTCACTCATTTCTTTCTTTCTTTATTACTCATTTATTTATTTAGCACTATCTATATCCTTTCTATTCTTTATAAATATGCATATCTTTAAGACATGAAATTATATTCCACATAGGACTTTAACCTTATTTGTATTAAATAATATATCAAGAACGTTTTACTTCATCTTCTATTTTACATAATATTAATAGTGATGTGCTTTTCCACTAAATGTCTAGCTGGGCCATAGCTTATTTAAACAAACCATGATTGTCAAGCATGTGCCTTTTACGTAATTATACAAAGTACTGCACTAAATGGAAATTTGTACACACATCTATGATGGTTTTATGATCATAAGTTCTCGTAGGTACACCTACTACATCAAAGAACCCCCCTTTTCAGGACTTTGCAAACTTAGGATAGAACTAGCCACCACTTACATTTTGCATTCCCACCAATATGTGATTCCTCATATTCTTTCAATGATCCTTTTTCAAATGTTGTCAATTTGCTTGGTAAAAAGCAAGAAAAAATGTAATAGGTTTATAATACTTTTCATGCAAATAATACATAGAAACAAACACAAACAATAAAGAAAACATTTTCAATCTGCCAGTACAGTACCTTGAAAAGTACAGTAGTACAGTACAACAGCTGGCATCCAGGGCTGGCATCGAGTGAACAGGCAAGAACAGTTACTGACTGAAGGAGGGAGATGGTAGAGCTGAAGCATCGTCAGCAACAGGAGATGGAGGGCAAGATGCCATTTCACTCACACCTGATATTGATGGAATGCGCTTTTGCATCTTTGAGAGTTTCTAACTTGGAGATTCAAATATAGGGGATTTACTCTATGTACATGTTAAAGAACTATACTTTTAAAACTAATGAATCAGGGACTTTGCTGTGGTTCAGTGGTTAAGAATCCGCCTGCCAATACAGGAGACATGGGTCCGATCCCTGGTCCAGGAAGATGCCACATGCCATGGACAACTAAGTCCACCTGCCACAGCTACTGAGCCCACACGCCCTACAACACATGCTCTGCAACACGAGAAGCCATCACAAAGAGAAGCCTGTGCACCGGAACCAGAGAGCAGCCCCTGCTCACTGCAAATAGAGTGCAACCATAAATAAGTAAATTTTTAAATTAAAGTAAATGAATAAATCAAATGCCCATGTACCCATTACCCAGCTTAAGAAACAAATATGCCTGATTACCCAGAGGCCCTGGGCATCCCTCCACCTTCCCCTTCTGAGTTTTGTATAAATCACTCCTTGATTTTCCTTCTAGATTTTCCAGATGTGAGGGCATCCTTAAACAGAACACTACTGAGTTTCGCCTGGTTTTGATTTGTGTATAAGTTCTTCCACACTTTACTATTTTGTTTGTTTTGTCCTATTTTGGCTTTTGCAACACTGTATGTCCAACCTGATCTGTGTTTAGTATCCATCGTTTCCACATATCTAAAGTCTTCCATTACCCAACATACCCCGTATGCTCATCCCGCATGCTATCCCTAGACGTGGAGGATATCCTAGGGCATTTTATTTCAGAGCTGTCTTGCTATGAATCATCCTATACGTGTCTCCCATTCAGAAAGTGCAAGTGTTCCTTGAGGAGATGACTTAGATCTGACCACATGAAATGGTCACTTTTGAAAATCAAACTGGGCAAGTGATTGGCTTGCAGGATATTCATGTGTTTGACCTAATTCCCAATAAGTTGTTTTCTAAAATAGTTTCACTGGCTTGCACAGGCGCAGCAGTGTTTGAAAGTTCCTTTGGATCCACACTCCCTGTCTATATCAGTTGCTCACTCGTGTCTGACCGGATAGACTGTAGCCTGCTAGGCTCTTCTGTCTGTGGGATTCTCCAGGTAATAATACTGGAGTAGGTTGCCATTTCCTCCTCCAGGGGATCTTCCCAACCCAGGGACTGAACCCAGGTCTCCTGCACTGCAGGCAGATTCTTTACCATCTGAGCCACCAGGGAAGCCCTTTGCTGTCCTGAGACATTTTAATTTGGACCATTCTGGAGGATGTGTGGTAACATCTCATCACCAACTCTCCCAGTAACTAATGAGGCTGAGCACTTTCCATATGTTCATGAGTTACTCAGACCTCTTCTGTGTCTCACCCATTCATATTTTCTGCCTCTTTTATCATTGGTTTATCATATCCTTATTAATTTGTAAACAATTGTGCATACCTTCAGAATACTAATCCTTGTCAGCTATGTGTTGAAATATCCCAGATTATGACTTGCTCTCTCACTCTCTCGTTGATGTCTTCTGAAGGACAGAGGATCTTCATTTTATTGTGGTTGAATTTATCCAGTTTTCTTTTACGGTTTATGCCCTTTGTACTTGTTCAGGAATCTTGCTCTAGTCCCAGAGTTGTAAAGATATTCTTCGATATTCTCTTCTAAGTCTGTTAAAATTTTACCTTTTACATTTTAGATTTTAATCCACTTTGCCCTCTAACTTCAGAATTGCCATTTGAATGTAGACTATAAGACAGTTTTTATGGTTTCCCCCATGCATAACCAAGCCCGGCACACTTGTTGAATCATCTCCACACTGACCTGCAATTGTGAGCTTAGACGTATATGACATTTCTGCTTGATTTGCCTCTTTCTGGGCTATTTTATTCCTTTGATCTCACTGTGCTAATAGTGTCTTGATTGCTAAAACCTTATAAGAAGACTTGATATGTTATAGAGTTACATATCCTGGTTCCTCTTAAGACTGTCTTGCTTATTCTTATCAATTACTCTTCCACTGAAATTTAGAATCTGTGAATCAAGTCCTGCAAAAATATCCTGTTGGAATTTTTATTAAAATTGTTTTCAATCTCTCATCATGTGAGAAAGAACTGACATTTTTATGTCTTTCTGTCATGAATATGGTTCTTTCTCTATTTTAGCTTCCCTTATTACAGTTGAATACAGTCATATGTGTCTACATAAAGGAACCTCATAGCCCCTGTTAGATGTTTGCTAGGCATCCTCTCTTTGCTCTCAAGTGTGCCCTCCACTGTTCCCACCACGCCCTGTGCCCAGGAGACAAACTCTGTAGACTCTACATCAGGGACTCCGTGTGTCCTGGCTTCCAGGAAAGTCAGAAATAGGAAGCTACGGTGAGAAGAGCAGAGGACAGGAAGAAAGTAAAACGGGGTGTTGTACCCCACTCCCTGTCTTTCACGCAGCCAATCAGCAGGGCTGTGCTCTTCTCCTGAAACAAACACTCACCTCCCACTTTCAGAAGTTGCCTACAGCTGTCCCCTCCCTCTCCAGGTTCAGCTAACCACGCCCTCCTCTCACTCCTCCCCTCTGATTGCACAAACCTGAGGGTCCTCAGTGTTACTTACCACAGGGGCTGACCACCTTTACTGGCTCCCCTTCACCCTTCCTACATCTGTCTAGTCATTGAAGGCTAGCTACATCAAGGATCCTACCTGATTTCTGTAGAGACCCCAGCTGGATACAGCTCTGTGGGTGATATTTCCCATAATTTGTAGATTTGCTTTTCCTATATGGAAAATCATAGCCCACCAGACCCCTCTGTCTATAGGATTATCCAGGCAAGAATATTGGAGTGGGTTGCCATTCCCTTCTCTAGGGAATCTTCCTGACCCATGGATCGAACCCGAGTCTCCTGCATTGCAAGCAGATTATCGTCTGAGCCACCAGGGAAGCTGATGTATATGGAAACTTATATCATCTACAAACAGTGATAGTTTGTTTTTTTCTTTCTGACCCTTGTACTTCGACTGCTGGTTTGAGTGTGCTGGCTTGCACTCCAGAGCAACGTTGATTAGCAGAGGTAAGAGCAGTCACAGTCCTTGTTTCATTCTTGATGTTAAAGGCATGACTTTCCATGATTTTCCAGTAAAAAGATATTTAGTGTAAATAAAGGAAGTTCCGTGTCCTGGTGGATCAGTTGGTAAAGATCTCCTGCCTGCAAGGTAGGAGACCCAGGTTCAATCCCTGGGTCAGGAATATCCCCTGAAGAAGGAAATGGCAACCCACTCCAGTATTCATGCCTGGCGAATCCCATGGACAGAGGAACCTGGCAGTCAATAGTCCATGGGGTCACAGAGTCAGAAACAACTTAGCAACTAAACCACCACCACCACACCATTCTAAAGTTAGCTTGCTAAGGTTTTATTATGAATGTTTGATGAATTTCATCAAATGTTTATGTGAATCTATTATGATCACAAGTTTCCTCCTTTAAACTATAAATATGATGATTTACATGACACGTTTTATATTAAATCAGTCATTCCAGAAATAAATGCTACTTGATTATTGCCAGCTATATGGCACCCCACTCCAGTACTCTTGCCTGGAAAATCCCATGGACGGAGGAGCCTGGTAGGCTACAGTCCATGGGGTCGCTAAGAGTCAGACACGACTGAGAGACTTCACTTTCACTTTTCACTTCATGCATTGGAGAAGGAAATGGCAACCCACTCCAGTGTTCTTGCCTGGAGAATCCCAGGGACGAGGGAGCCTGGTGGGCTGCTGTCTATGGGGTCGCACAGAGTTGGACATGACTGAAGTGACTTAGCATAGCATAGTCTGTGAATAGTTTATTTAGGATTCTTGCACCTAGGTTCACAGCCAGATTGGTCTGTGATTTCCCTTCCCACTAAATATCCTTGTCAACTTTTGGAATCAAGGTTATATTAGTCTTATGGGTGAGAAGTGTTTTCTCTTTTTCTATTCTTTGCAAAGAGTTTGTCTCAGCCTGAAACTATCTGTTTCTTGAATATATGGTAGAAACAACCCATAAAAACATCTGGAACTGGTGTTTATTTTGTGGAAGGATTTTTAACTACTGACTCGAATTCTTTCAAAATGACAGGAGACTCCAGGTATTTATTACTTCTTAAGTCAACTTTAATAATTTGTACTTTTCTAGGAACTTTTCAGCTCCATAGGTGTTTATAAGTATTTGACATCAGCTTGGTCATAATATTCCTTTAAAATCTAATCTCTGATACTTCAGTACTTATGAGCTTTATTCATCCTGAAACTGGGACTTCTCTTTTTTCGTGCTCTGTCAGAAGTTTGTCCTTCTAAGCAAATTTGGCCTTGATAATTTTGTGGTTTTATTTCTCATTTCATTTATTTCTCTTCTTCTTCTTTTTTATTTATGTTTTTTACTATTTTTTGGACCTATTCAATTACTTTTCTCTTTTTCTATCTTCTAAAGATGGACACATAGCTAATTTCTTGTCAGCCTTTCTTCTTTTCTAACAAGCAATTAAAGCCACAAATGGCACTCAGCTATGCTTTAGCCAAGCTTGCTAAGTTTCTATAGCTAGTACCTCTGATCCATTATCACTTAACTTAAACTACTTTCAATTTCCATAATGAATTCTTTGAGTCATAGGCCCTTTTTTGTTGTTAATTTCCAAGAATATGAGATTTTTTTTTTAAGTTTATCTTTTGGCTGTTAATTTCTAGTTTTGTTTTGTCTTTTTTTTTTTTGTATTGTTGTTAGGGACTCTTGAAATTTGTAAGCTTGGTTTATGACTATGAAGTAATAAATGTTTTAATTAGTCCATATGTGCTTAAAAAGATTGTGTAGTTTCCACTAGCCAGGTACAGAGGACACATACACACAGAGCACATTCGTATATACACACATATGAGTGTTTGTTCATGTCTCAGTAAGTAAACATCATTGTGCTGTCCAAATCTACGTTCTTGATGATGATTTTACTGAATCTATCAATTCAGCAAATTGAGAGGCATATTTTAAACCATTATCAAACATCTCCTGAAGGCAATTTTTGCCTTATGTATGATTGTGTTGTTGTTTAGTGGCTCAGTCGTGTCCCACTCTTTTGTGACCCCCATGGACTAGCCCACCAGACTCTTCTATCCATGGGATTTCCCAGGCATGAGTACTAGAGTGGGTTGCCATTTCCTTCTCCAAGGAATCTTCCCAACCCAAGGGCTCGAACCCACATCTCCTGCATTGGCAAGTGGATTCTTTACCATTGAGACACCAGGGAAGCCTTCAGTTCAGTTCAGTGCAGTCGCTCAGTCATGTCTGATTCTTTGGACCCCATGAATCGCAGCACACCAGGCCTCCCTGTCCATCACCAACTCCCGGAGTTCACTAAAACTCATGTCCATCGAGTCAGTGATGCCATCCAGCCATCTCATCCTCTGTCATCCCCTTCTCCTCCTGCCCCCAATCCCTCCCAGCATGAGTCTTTTCTAATGAGTCAACTCTTCGCATGAGATGGCCAAAGGATTGGAGTTTCAGCTTTAGCATCAGTCCTTCCAATGAACACCCAGGAATGATCTTTAGAATGGACTGGTTGGATCTCCTTGCAGTCCAAGGGACTCTCAAGAGTCTTCTCCAACACCACAGTTCAAAAGCATCAATTCTTCAGCGCTCAGCTTTCTTCACAGTCCAACTCTCACATCCATACATGACCACTGGAAAAACCATAGCTTTGACTAGACGGACCTTTGCTGGCAAAGTAATGTCTCTGCTTTTTAATATGCTATATAGGTTGGTCATAACTTTCCTTCCAAGGAGTAAGCATCTTTTAATTTCATGGCTACAATCACCATCTGCAGAGATTTTGGCACCCCAAAAAAATAAAGCCTGACACTGTTTCCCCATCTATTTCCCATGAAGTGATGGGACCAGATGCCATGATCTTTGTTTTCTGAATGTTGAGCTTTAAGGCAACTTTTTCACTCTCCTCTTTCAATTTCATCAAGAGGCTTTTTAGTTCCTCTTCACTTTCTGCCATAAGGGTGGTGTCATCTGCATATTTGAGGTTATTAATATTTCTCCCGGCAATCTTGATTCCAGCTTGTGCTTCTTCCAGCCCAGCATTTCTCATGATATACTCTGCACAGAGGTTAAATAAGCAGGGTGACAATATACAGCCTTGATGTACTCCTTTTCCTATTTGGAACCAGTCTGTTGTTCCATGTCCAGTTCTAACTGTTGCTTCCTGACCTGCATAGAGGTTTCTCAAGAGGCAGGTCAGGTGGTCTGGTATTCCCATCTCTTTCAGAATTTTCCAGTTTATTGTGATCCACACAGTCAAAGGCTTTGGCATAGTCAATAAAGCAGAAATAGATATTTTTCTGGAACTCTCTTGCTTTTTCCATGATGCAGATGTTGGCAATTTGATCTCTGGTTCCTCTGCCTTTTCTAAAACCAGCTTGAACATCTGGATGTTCACGGTTCACGTATTGCTGAAGCCTGGCTTCGAGAATTTTGAGCATTACTTTACTAGCGTGTGAGATGAGTGCAATTGTGCGGTACTTTGAGCATTCTTTGGCATTGCCTTTCTTTAGGATTGGAATGAAAACTGACCTTTTCCAGTCCTGTGGCCACTGCTGAGTTTTCCAAATTTGCTGGCATATTGAGTGCAGCACTTTCACAGCATCATCTTTCAGGATTTGGAATAGCTCCACTGGAATTCCATCACCTCCACTAGCTTTGTTCGTAGTGATGCTTTCTAAGGCCCACTTGACTTCACATTCCAGGATATCTGGCTCTAGGTGAGTGATCACACCATCGTGATCATCTGGGTCGTGAAGATCTTTTTTGTACAGTTCTTCTAATGGCAACCCACTCCAGTACTCTTGCCTGGAAAATCCCATGGACGGAGGATCCTGGTAGGTTACAGTACATGGGGTCGCAAGGAGTCGGACACGACTGAGCAACTTCACTTCACTTCTGTGTATTCTTGCCACCTCTTCTTAATATCTTCTGCTTCTGTTTGGTCCATACCATTTCTGTCCTTTATCGAGCCCGTCTTTGCATGAAATGTTCCCTTGGTATCTCTAATTTTCTTGAAGAGATCTCTAGTCTTTCCTATTCTGTTATTTTCCTCTATTTCTTTGCATTGATCACTGAAGAAGGCTTCTTATCTCTCCTTGCTCTTCTTTGGAACTCTGCATTCAGATGCTTATATCTTTCCTTTTCTCCTTAGCTTTTCGCTTCTCTTCTTTTCACAGCTATTTGTAAGGCCTCCCCAGACAGCCATTTTGCTTTTTTGCATTTCTTTTCCATGGGGATGGTCTTGATCCCTGTCTCCTGTACAATGTCACAAACCTCCATCCATAGTTCTTCAGGCACTCTATCAGATCTAGTCCCTTAAATCTATTTCTCACTTCCACTGTATAATCATAAGGGATTTGATTTAGGTCATACCTGAATGGTCTAGTAGTTTTCCCTACTTTCTTCAATTTAAGTCTGAATTTGGTAATAAGGAGTTCATGATCTGAGCCACAGTCAGCTCCCAGTCTTGTTTTTGCTGACTGTATAGAGCTTCTCCATCTTTGGCTGCAAATATAATCAATCTGATTTTGGTGTTGACCATCTGGTGATGTCCAAGTGTAGAGTCTTCTTTTGTGTTGTTGGAAGAGGGTGTTTGCTATGACCAGTGCGTTCTCTTGGCAAAACTCTATTAGCCTTTGCCCTGCTTCATTCCGTATTCCAAGGCCAAATTTGCCCGTTACTCCAGGTGTTTCTTGACTTCCTACTTTTGCATTCCAGTCCCCTATAATGAAAAGGACATCTTTTTTGGGCGTTAGTTCTAAAAGATCTTGTAGATCTTCATAGAACCGTTCAACTTCAGCTTCTTCAGCATTACTGGTTGGGGCATAGGCTTGGATTACCGTGATATTGAATGGTTTGCCTTGGAAACAAACAGAGATCATTCTATTGTTTTTGAGATTGCATCCAAGCACTGCATTTCAGACTCTTTTTTGTTGACCATGATGGCTACTCCATTTCTTCTAAGGGATTCCTGCCCACAGTAGTAGATATAATGGTCATCTGAGTTAAATTCACCCATTCCAGTCCATTTGAGTTCGCTGATTCCTAGAATGTCGATGTTCACTCTTGCCATCTCCTGTTTGACCACTTCCAATTTGCCTTGATTCATGGACCTAACATTCCAGGTTCCTATGCAATATTGCTCTTTACAGCATCGGACCTTGCTTCTATCACCAGTCGCATCCACAACTGGGTATTGTTTTTGCTTTGGCTCCATCCCTTCATTCTTTCTGGAGTTATTTCTCCACTGATCTCCAGTAGCATATTGGGCACCTACTGACCTGGGGAGTTTCTCTTTCAGTATCCTATCATTTTGCCTTTTCATACTGTTCATGGGGTTCTCAAGGCAAGAATACTGAAGTGGTTTGCCACTCTCTTCTCCAGTGGAGCCTTGCTGCTGCTGCTGAGGTTCCTACAAATTTAAAATCAGAACTTCCTGTTTAATTGAAACTTCTACCAATACACTGAAACACTTATACATTATTTTTGCACTTAAAGATAGTTTGTCCTGATCTGGCCCCATCCACATGATCACTAAGGATTCTAACATATTGACCAAGTTAAGTGATAAAATTAACTCAAAGCCACCTATCAGGCAGACAGCATCTAAAGCTTGATCACAATCTCCACCAACTTTGAAGGGTGAAATGCCACTTCTTTTTTTTTTTTCAGCTTTCCCCTTATCTCCATGCTCTGTAATTTGCTTTTATTTTTTATTTGCTCTCCATTACTTAAGTGCCTCTTAGGTTAAGTTGTTGGGCACAGGCCAATCATTGGCCAGCTTGAGACCCAAAATAAACTTCTTGGAGCCACATGTAGTTCTCTGATCTTGGTTAAAACACTATTGAAAGGGCTTTTTCACTCAACATATTTTCAGGCTAATCAAAGACACAGAAATGTAAAAAAATTCTCCACGATGTCAACAGGACAGCTGATGTGGGGTTCTTTGCATTCTGTAATCTTGAAAATCACATCCCCCTGCTGTTGGGGGAAAACTTATCCCAGGGGACAAATGAGCCCACTGCAGTCTCTTCCTCAAGGTATGAATTGTGATGCTGTTGGGCCTCTGGGAAGAAACCAAAAGACAGAAAGATAACTGATCTCTGTGCAGAAACTGACTTTCTGGCCACAGGTGGTAAAAGAGAAACTGGCCTTTTGCGGTCGGGGTTGAGGATGACCATTAGCTTGTGTCAGCCCCTCATCAGAGGGAGAAGAGGAAGATAAGAAGGAGGACATTTGCTAAAGAAAAGAAATTTAAGTCAAATTCATTTAAACTCCTTTTAAAACTTTTATTTAAGGATACCTAATTTTCTCCACGGTGCATCTCTCACCCACATAGATGTATGTTAGCTCCTTCTCACCTGAAGCTTTTAGAATGTGCTTTTTCTTCTGCCAAGAGACCTCCTGCCCCTCCCTCTAAATTAACATCCCACTCCCCACTCAGGGTCACATCAACTTCTTTTATTGTCTTCATCGCACATCTAAAACCATCCTGTTCATTCATTTTGTGATTATTTTATTTGTCTCACTGATAAGGAGATACTCCATGTGATTGGGGACCTCTCTTTATCACAGAGCTTACCTTTCATAGTAGCTAAATAAATTATTATTAAACAGCATGTGGATGGGTGGAAGAATCCAGCCAGCCAGCCAAGCTGACTGCCTGAATGGACAGACACCCAGTCATAATAGCTTTTAGTGAGGAAAGAAAACTGTATAGTCCTACTGTGGCTTTACATTTTTCTGAAGACAATATATTTTCCTGGAACAAAACCATGAAGTTATAACCTAGAAAAGCAGAACCAAGAGATTGTATCCTGTTCCTCTATTCCAACGAAGAAGCATCTTGTCCCACCTTTGAAAAAATGGCGATTTTAAGGAGACACATTAGCACTCTTGCTTAAGGAAAGCATTTGGATGAGATGATATTTGGATGAAGCCGTCAGGGACTCATCAGGGAAGAAAAAAGTTATATATGTTGCCTGTGGTTGAAAATCAAAACAAACAGAATCAAATGTTTTATTACTTACAATACATGTTTGAGAAGATATGGCAGAAGATAGAAATTGAAATGACATGAAAATTTTTCATTTCTCTTTCATCAGATTAGTTTGCTGTCTCTAAATTTCAGAGACAAAATAATCTGGGTGTTCAGATTTTGTGATTTATAGGGAAGAGGGATGGAAGGAGAATTGAAGACTAAATGAGGAAAGAAAAAAATAGAAGGACCTAGAGACAGAGAGGGAAAGAAGGAGAGAGAGAGAAGAGGTTAGGAAATACCGACAGACTGGGATGGAGAGATTATTAAGAAATGTGCTTCTGGCCAGCATGAGGAGGAAAGGGGAGGAAACCCCATAACTTCAAGGTCTGTTTGTCTCTTTTAAAGTCCTGGGAAGAATAGATAAGGAGGTAAGAGGGGAACCGGAAGAGGAGAGAGCAGAGGAAAGTCATGCTGCTGCTGCTGCTGCTAAGTCGCTTCAGTCGTGTCCGACTCTGTGCGACCCCAGAGACGGCAGCCCACAGGCTCCCCCGTCCCTGGGATTCTCCAGGCAAGAACACTGGAGTGGGTTGCCATTTCCTTCTCCAATGCATGAAAGTGAAAAGTGAAAGCGAAGTCGCTCAGTCGTGTCTGACTCTTAGCGACCCCGTGGGCTGTAGCCTACCAGGCTCCTCTGTCCATGGGATTTTCCAGGCAAGAGTACTGGAGTGGGGTGCCATTTCCTTCTCCAGGGAAAGTCGTACCACATTTTAAATACATTGAGTGAAGGGAGAGGAGAGGACGTGGGTGGCGCTGTGCCCCTTTGAGAGGGAGCTGGTCTCAATCAAGGGAAAAACTCTCAGCAGAGAACTGGATCCTCCCTCCACTCAATGTATTTAAAATGAGGAAAGTCGTACCACATGTATTTAAAATGTATTTAAAATGAGGAAAGTCGTACCACATGTATTTAAAATGTATTTAAAATGAGGAAAGTCGTACCACATGTATTTAAAATGTATTTAAAATGAGGAAAGTCGTACCACATTTTAAATACATTGAGTGGAGGGAGGATCCAGTTCTCTGCTGAGAGTTTTTCCCTTGATTGAGACCAGCTCCCTCTCAAAGGGGCACAGCGCCGCCCACGTCCCCTCCTCTCCCTGCGACAACTCTCGACAACTCTCACATCATTCACAGGCTCTGTGAACCCGAATGCAGACAGGCACTCACTGGTGCTCACAGACTCCAGCCCTAGGACCTCTGTCTGGCGGGCCTTCTACCTCTACAGTATCAGGAAGCAGATGGAAATAACCCTTGCTTCAAGCAGAGAAAAGCAAAAGCTGCCAAATCACGGGGAGCTGGAGACACACTTCCAGACCCACCAGTAATCACAGGCATCTGGCAGCACTTAATTTACCCTAAACATGCATGCATCTCAGGCCACTCTCCCCAAGGCAGACTTCTCTCAGGCTTATCTCTGAAGGCCCAGCCTCTCCACCCCACCAGGCTCAGGAGAGAAGAGCCATGCCTGACTCCTCCAGAGCCTGATGAAACAGGGTCCTGTCCATAAAAGGACTCCATAAACCAAGACTGGAAATGAAGCTGGTGCCAAGCAGGTCTCACAGCTCATGACGAGGAAAACTGGTACTCGCTCCATCTGCCCCCAGCCCCCACTCAAAATCTAGCTGACTTGCCTTCGCCCAGGTGGCAGAGTGTTCACTAGTGTTTCTTCACATTCAAATGACTCCCTATTTTGCAATGCGCCCAGCTATTCCTCTCTGATCTCTCTCTCCCAAATCCATAATTTGCAGTGTCTCCAAACTATCAGTAAGCTTATAAAACATTTTAAAAAGTCACCTCCTGAATTAGACTCTTTGATGTTGCAATAGTAAGACACATGGATTGTCTTTAGTGATAGGACTTGAGTTTAAGAATGGATGCACTGGGAACTCAGCCAACTTGTAAGCAGTCTCAGCAGCTAGAGAAGCGTGGGAATTACAGTGCTCCAAGTCTGAGAGGCAGACTCACTCAGTGCTGAGGCAAGGCTTACTCAGTGCTGCTCAGAACACCCTGAGCTCTGGACTTACATCACTGATTTTCCCCACCCAAGAGAAGCCCGTTGAGGCCAGTTTGTCTCCATCCAGTAAGGAGCCATCTTGTTGGGCAGAATTCCTTACAGGACAGGTCTCCCTCATTTCGATTCTTTGGTTCAGTCCCTGAATCCTGGACAATCACTTGGTACCTGGAAAGCAGGTGTGACATTGTATTTATCTTTCTATTCATCCATCCCTCCATCCATTCATCTACCCACTCGTCCATTCACTCAAGCATCCATATCCATCCATCTTATTCATTCATCTGTCCTTCCTTCCTTGCATCCCCCCACCTGCCCATCCATCATCTATCCATCCATGCACCCACCCACCCATCCATCTGTCATCCATCCATCATCTATCCATCCATCCATCTTTCCTTCCCTTCATCCACTCACTCACCCATCCATCATTTATCCTTCCATTTATCCAGCTCCCCATCCATTCATCATCCATCTATCCATCCTTCCTTCCTTCCCTCCAGCCACCTATGCATTTCCTGCCTCTGCTTTCAGTGGCATCTGTGACATCTGTAGTGATGTCATTCTCAGGCAGATTCTACCCACATGGCCAGAAAACTGGCCCCAAGCAGCTCTGAAAATTTTCTCCCCTGCAGAGACCATTCACTCTCAGCATCCACATGAGTCTCTGAAAAAGACTACTGTCTGGCCTGACTGGTCACCTGTCACCCTGTGGTGGGAGTGGTGTTGCAAGCACTAAATTGACTGAACCACCAAAATGGGGCTTCCCAGGTATCGCTGTGGTAAAGAATCTGCCTGCCAATGCAGGAGACTCAGGGGAGGCGGGTTCGATCCCTGGTGGGGAAGATCCTCTGGAGTAGGAAATGGCAGCCCACTCCAGTATTCTTGCCTGGAAAACTCCATGGACAGAGGAGCCTGGTGGCTACGTCCATGGGGTTGCAGAGTCAAACACAATTGAGCACACAAGCACACATGCACCAAAATGTTTGAGTGCAAGAGTAAGTCTGAAAAGGGAGGGACAATCAGACAAAAGAGCAAGAGGTAATCCGCTGACAGATCTTCACCCTAATATCATAAAAATGGTTTTCTCTGTGATATGCAATTGCCATCATAATGTATCTGTACACAAATGGCCTCAAACTACAAGAGCTATTTCAGTGCGTTTAAAGAAAGTTTCCCATTACACAGAGAGAGAGAGAGACTCCAGAAAAAGTGTTAACTTAAAATTTTATTTGAAGGGATGTTGGAAAAACATTTTCCCAGGGATGTAAATCTAGTGTGACTTTATTGGATCTCAGAGCAGATCATTCTGATTTTTAACGACTGCATATAAATTGTAAGAGAAACACTCCTCAGGCTGGCAGAAGGGATGGGCATTGGTTTCCGTGCTGTCCTGCCCAAGGGCTATTTTCTAGACACTATATTCTTTTACTGCTTAGAACAGAAAAGTAAGGTTTGCATGGCATGAATGAAACCCAAATGATTTTCCCAAAGACGGGGGGGAATAAAAGAGCCTCTGGATTTTGATATACAGTGTGGAGAGTACAGGTCAGGAGGGAAAAAAAAAGAGGGTCATTCAAACAGAGATACCCAAGAGGCCTACAAATGTGTCTCGTTTTTTGAGCATTACACATTGTAAGGAGGGGGAGCTTTGTCAGATATTGATTTATGCACCAGACCACCGAGTGTAACTTTTTGTGACTTTTTTTTTTTTTAAGGAGAATTAAATCCAACCAGCCAGCTTTCAATCACGCAAGAACTAACTGTCCTGGTGTGAGTTGCCCAAACTCTTTTCCCCATTGACCACTTTGTACAATGACATCAACCTGAAAAGAGCACAGTAGAGGAAAGAACGTGCGACTTTAAAATAACAGCTTGGATAGTGAGGAGGTAACCCCACCAGCTAAGCGGGGTTACGGGCAGAGGGTTTGAAACTGCGCTTAAGCCCTTGATCTTCCATCACTTCAGAGACTGTGCGTAGCGTCTCCTGGGAAGAGCCTCCCTGCTTAGAAAGGAGAATGGCCCTGGGGTGGTGAGGGACGCGGACCAGAGGCTGTTACATCGAAAGGAAATAAATTCTTCCAGAAAAGAGCATAAAAATGACTCCATTTACCCTGATAACTAAGAAATCCTGAGGCCCTTTCTGTTGCTTAAGTAAGTTTGGATTAAATGTCTCCTTTCTGAAAAGCACACCAACTAAAAATATTTAAAATTTTTAAAACAATGTTGAATAACTAAGAATGAATATATTCCTTTAAATGTTCATACAGTACAGAATTTCAGGCATACCTCCCTTTATTGCACTTTGGCAGCATTTTGCAAATGTTATGTTTTTACTAACTGAATGTTGATGGCAACCCTGCGTCAAGCGAGTCTAAAGATGCCATTTTTCCAGCAGACTTTGCTCAGTTCATGACTCTGTGTCACATTTTTGTAATTCTTGCAATCGTTTGAACTTTTTCATCATTATTACACTTGGTATGGTGACTGACTCACTGACGTTCAGGTGATGGTTAGCACTTTTCCCAGCACCAGGGTCTTTTCTAATGAGTCAGTTCTTCTCATCAAGTAGACAAAATATTGGAGCTTTAGCTTCAACTCAGTCCTTTTAATGAATATTCAGGATTGATTTCCTTTAGGATGGACTGGTCTGATCTCCTTGCTGTCCAAGGGACTCTCAAGAGTCTTCTCCAACACCACAGCTCAAAAGCATCAATTATTTGGTGTTCAGCTTTCTTTATAGTCCAACTCTCATAACCACACATGACTACTGGAAAAATCATAGCTTTGACTAAATGGACCTTTGTTGGCAAAGTAATCTTTCTCCTTTTTAATATGCTGTCTAGGTTGGTCTTAGCTTTTCTTTCATAGCTTTTTCCTTCCAAGGTCATAGCTTTTCTTCCAAGCATCTTTTAATTTCATGGCTGCAGTCACCATCCGCAGTGCTTTTGGAGGCCAAGAAAATAAAGTCTGACACTGTTTCCATTGTTTCCCATCTATTCGCCATGAAGTGATGGGACCAGATGCCATGATCTTAGTTTTCTGAATGTTGAGCTTTAAGCCGACTTTTTTACTTTCCTCTTTCACTTTCATCACGAGGGTCTTTAGTTCCTCTTTGCTTTCTGCCATAAGGGTGGTATCATCTGCATATCTGAGGTTATTGATATTTCTCCCAGCAATCTTGGTTCCAGCTTGTGCTTCATCCAGTCCAGCATTTCATATGATATACTCTGTGAAATGTACTCTTATAAGTTAAATAAGCAGGGTGACAATATATAGCCTTGATGTACTCCTTTCCCAATTTGGAACCAGCCCATTATTCCATGTCCAGTTACAACTGTTGCTTCCTGACCTGCATACAGGTCTCTCAAGAGGCAGGTCAGGTGGTCTGGTATTCCCATCTCTTGAAGAATTTTCCACAGTTTGTTATGATCCACTTAGTCAAAGGCTTTGGCATAGTCAATAAAGCAGAAGTAGATGTTTTTCTGGCACTCTCTTGCTTTTTCTATGATCCAACAGATGTTGGCAATTATATCTCTGGTTCCTCTTCCTTTTCTAAATCCAGCTTGAACATCTGGAAGTTCACGGTTCACATACAGTTGAAGCCTGGCTTGGAGAATTTTGAGCATTACTTCCCTAGCATGTGAGATGAGTACAATTGTGCAGTAGTTGGAACATTCTTTGGCATTGCCTTTCTTTGGGATTGGAATAAACTGACCTTTTCCAGTCCTGTGGCCACTGCTGAGTTTTCCAAATTCCCTGATGCTGGGAAAGGTTGAAGGCAGGAAGAGAAGGGGATGACAGAGGATGAGATGGTTGGATGGCATCAATGACTCGATGGACATGAGTTTGAGCAAGCTCCGGGAGTTGGTGATGTACAGGGAAGCCTGTCATGCTACAGTCCATGGGGTCACAAAGAGTCACAGACGATTGAGTGACTGAACTGAACTGAACTAGCATTTTTCAGCAATAAATTATTTTTAATTAAGGTATGAGGGCTTCCCTGGCGGTTCAGTGGTGAAGAATCTGTCTGCCTGGGTCGGGAAGATCCCCTGGAGAAGAAAATGGCAACCCACTCCAGTATTCTTGCCTGGAAAATCCCATGGACAGAAGATCGTGGTAGGCTACAGTCCGTGGGGTCACAAAAGAGTCAGACACAAGCTAGCAACTAAACAACAATTAAAATATATACCTTGCTTTTTTAGACATAATGTATTACACACTTAACAAACTACAGTATAGTCTAAACATAAATTTTCTATGCAGTGGGAAACCAAAAAGTTTTGAGACTCATTAATTGTGATATTGGTTCTATTGGAACTGAATCCACAGTATCTCCAAGGTCTATCTGAACATAGGAGTGAACTGTATGAATTGTTCCATCCGTACTTTTTCACATAGACATATAACTCTTCCCACGTGAGCACTGTAAGTCTACCCTATTCTCTTTTACTTCATCATTTTATTCTGTAATATTGGATGGATCACAATTTATTTCCCTAACTATGGATGTTTAAATGGTTTCTAATTTTTTGCCATTATAAGCAGTGCTACACTGAAAATCCTAATCGATGCGTCTCTGTACACATGTAGAAAGAATCACTTGGACAGAAACAGGAAAATAGAAGTGATAGTTCAGAGTATGGACACTTCTACTTTTGATATATACTCTCAAATTGACCTCCAAAAGACTATACCATTTTATGCTCTCTCAACATTGAAAGCAAATAGAGTTTTTAAAAAATTTCAGTCTCATGGATAAAGCATTATCTATCATCATTACTTTGATCTTTGTTCATTATTTACTTATTAAGCATCTTTCCATATGTAAATTGGTCATTTTTATTTAGATCCATGACTGGACTGTTTATAATTTTGCCTATCTTTCCACTTTTTTCTTATTTATTTGTTTGAACTCTTTATACATTATGAATTCTAATCTTTATTATGTAGCTTGAAAATATTTTACCCTAGACTCTTGCTCATGTTTTTATACCTCACTATATTAAAGCTTCAGAGAAGGCAATGGCACCCACTCCAGTACTCTTGCCTGGAAAATTCCATGGACAGAGGAGCCTGGTAGGCTGCAGTCCATGGGGTCGCGAAGTCGGACACGACTGAGCGACTTCACTTTCACTTTTCACTTTCATGCATTGGAGAAGGAAATGGCAACCCACTCCAGTATTCTTCCCTGGAGAATCCCAGGGACGGGGGAGCCTGGTGGTCTGCAGTCCATGGGGCCGCTAAGAGTCGGACACGACTGACTGAATTTTTTTAAGATGTTTAATGCAGCCTTAAAAAAACTGTATCCTATATGGTTTCTGAGTTTTACATCTTGCTTAAAAAAGATATTACTCATCTAAGAATTACAAAATTTCTCCTATTTTAGTTTTAGTACTTTTATAGTTTTTACCTAGATTTAGCTCTTTAATTTATACAAATTATGTTTTTGTATTTATGATGAGATTGAAATTCTCTTTTTTTCTTATCCTGACAGGTTTTTTGAATAGGTTCTTGCTTAGTCATAATTCAAAGTGTTACTTTTGTCTTAAGTCTATAAGACTTAAGACTTTTGTCTTAATACTAAATTCCAATGCAAACATACATAGAGGTATTTATAGACTCTGTTCCATTGATCTATTTCTTTTTTCTTATGTTAAGAATACACTGTTTTAACTACTACCATTTTAAAGTATGTTTTGATATAAAGTAGGATAAATCTCCTATCAGTGTTCACCCTTTTTCAATAACCTTTCATTAATCTGTGCATTTTCTCATCTATATAAGGTTGCAGATCAGCTTGTCAAGTTTCATAAAATAACCCTTTGCAATTTTTCTTGGGATCACACTGAATTAGTTATCTGGGGGAAGAACCTTCATAATTCTGAATCTACCATTCAATGTAGTATGTGTCGGCTTATTCAAGTTTCCTTTGGTCCTTCAATAAAACGTTACAGTTTTCTTCATATTAGGTTTATTTCTAGATTTTTTTTTTTTTACTATTTTAATTAAAATATTTTCATGGCATCCTCTGATTGTTTATTTACACCACATTGGATTACTAATTTCTCATCCATTCATCCAGCAAGTATTTGTTAAATGCTCACTAACTGCATTCCTGCAATCCTTCAATCCTAACTCTAAGTATACAAATTGTTGATTTTTATATTGTTGAAAGATAAACTGCCCTGGAGAAGAAAATGGCAACCCGTTTCAGTATTCTTGCCTGGGAAATCCCATGGGCAGAGGGGCCTGGAGGGCTACAATCCATGGGGTCACAAAGAGTCGGACACAATTGAGCGACGAAAGCACATGAGATATATAATATGTATTTAAACACCAGTTTTCGAACTAATGTTGTGAAATACATACAGCTTTTAAAAATGAAACAGAATTAAATGAGATATAGTAGAATAGGAAATATCAAGACTGCACCTACTATAGAAAGGTGAACGTGAAAGTGAAGTCGTGTCCGACTCTTTGTGACCCCATGGACTGTAACCCGCTAGGCTCCTCCATCCGTGGGATTCTTCAAGCAAGAATACTGGAGTGGGTTGCCATTTCCACTGTTTTCTAAGACCTTTTATTTATATATCGTGCAATATAAGTAGGCGTATCTCCATGTCAGTGCATGTGTGTTTACTATATGTGTGCAAGTGTGTTAATTGCAGTAAAATGTTTGAAAGCCATAGCACTGTGAATTTTGAACTTTGAAATAAACTAGAAAAGACAATAAATAAATAAACTGGAGCATATCAAAACTCTTTAGAGATTATTCAAGCAAAAATCAATTACAATGGGGTGGCCAAACCAGCAGGGGTTTGGAGCACTCCACCAACCGTGAGCCAGAAGACTTACACAAAGATGCTGCGGCAAAGGGAACAAGAGTATGTGATTGGCCAGAGCAGTGCGCTTGTCTCATTCAGAAAAGCCTATTGGCTGCTGGCGTTGGTGGTCCTTGGGCAACAGTTTCTCAGCCTCAAGGCATCCCTGGCTTAAGGCATCGGTTTACCACCTGAGTCTCCTGGCTTCCCTGTTGAATTAATTTATCAGCATTGTTCACCTCTGTAGGAAAAGCTCCAGAATGAAATATCAATGGACAAATTTTAATAACCAAAGCAAATGGACACATAAGCCAGAAAGTTTAAAGGAAAAGCAAAATGGTTAGAAAGCCTCCTTGACAGCATTTTCAACCACAGTTCTAGAGGATTCTATACAAAGTCACACAGAAGCTTCTTCATTCCTGGGGATAGGAAAGGCCCTGCTGGCCCTGTGGGCCTCTGTTTCTTCCTCATAAGGAACCAGAATTATGCCTCGCGCCTTCCTCCCACCGGCCTTTTTTCTGCATTTCTTGCCAGAAAGTTCAGAGTTAATTTGCTCAGTCAGCCACAGCGACTTCCTTACTCTGATTCTTCTCTCCCCACGTACCTGAGGCAGAGTTTGCTCTTTATGTTTCTAATTTGTATTTGCTATAAGTGACTTGATCTCCTGAGAAGCCAGGCACAGATTGAAGAGGAGGAAGTGTTTCTAAAGCATCTAGGACACCAGCTGGTGGAAAACAGATTTGAAAAGGACTTTTTCCCTTGAACTCCTGAGATTCCCAAGGGCAAGGTCACTCAGCTCAGTTCCGCCCCTTCCACCCGCCCCCATCCGGGGTTCAGGGAGACGGAGCAGGCTCTGTGCTGACAGCCAGCCTCTCTGTTCTGAGTTGTTGTTCCTCGTCCCCTTCTCTGCCAGCAGCTAGATTGTTATCAAGCCACAAAGGGCAGACGGGGTCCTGAAATCTTTCATCACAAAGACAGCATCTCCTGGAGTTTCTTTTTTTAATTTTCTGAATGTTTGTAAGGAGAAAAGGGAGGAACCCTGTCTCAAAGACTCAAAACAGTTTTAAAGTTGCGTGCTCCGGGCAAACGGCTTCTCTCCTTCTGTTTATATGTTTTGGCCCCACAATTTTGAGTGACTCAGACATCGATCGACATCTCAGTTGTGGAGGAGGGTCCCCGGGGCGGAGCTGTTGCTCTAATTTAGGGGCTCTTGAAGTTGTGAGGCTCCAATGATACAAAATGCCAAAAGCAGCTGGGAACCCATTTGAACTTAAACTACAGGTTTGCATTTTTTCCATTTCTCTGCCTTCCTTACCCAGTCACCAGCCCTACCACCATCCACACCCAATACCCTCCAACTAGGCTTTTCTATTGCAAATGACCTAACACAGGATTTGAATAAGCAGCTCAGCTATTTGCTCTGCTCCCAGACCTGCAGACAGCAGCATCCTACTTTGAGACGCTCTGCACACTTACTACCACCAACGGTGAAATAAATAAGCTTACCTGATGTGTGTAACTTGAGTAAAAGAAAATTGCAAAATAATAGGTAAAAGTAAAGAGGTTCATTGTTGTGCGTTTGTGAAGGGCGTCGCTAGATGAATAACTGGTTTTTAGATTTTTATATAATTGGGCTTGAACAAGAGAACAATAACATAGGATTTACCCACCTCCCAGAAAAAATGATCAGGCCAGCCTCTGCAAGATATTTCTGACCCTTGAGTAATTCAGAACCTGGAGTCTACTAGATCTAAGTTCCATAGAAAAGAGACAGAAGTGGTTCTTTCACTACAAAAATTTCTAAAAGAATTAACTCTCAAATTTTCAACTCAAGCTGGTAAAGGAGAATGTTTCCATGGGGTTTATTGAATGCTGTGCATTGTTACTTAAAACCTCCTGTGTTTGGTTCTGATTGCTGCATGGGTATGCTTTTCCTTTTTTTTTTTTTTTACAGCTGATTACACGACCAAAGTGGCTTAAGAAGGGAGAATGACCTCCTAGTTGTGTTCATCCTCTCACCTTAATAAAGTCCTTTTTCCCCTTAGCATCTTCATTCTTCAAAAGCATTTCACTTGACTACAAAAGTAATGTACATACACCATTTTGGAAAACACTGAAAATTACAGGGAAGAGAAATTTAAATCATTTTTCAGCAGCCATCAGTAACCACTACTGGGCTTCTCTAGTGGCTCAGTGATAAAGAATCTGCCTGCCAGTGCAGGGCATATGAGTTTGATCCCTGGTCCAGGAAAATCACACACACTGCAGAGCAACTAAGCCCATGTGCCACAACTACTGAGCCTGCACTCTATAGAGGCTGCACGCTGCAACGCCAGAGCCCACATGCTCCAGCTACTGAAGCCCACATGCCCTAGAGCCTGTGCTCCAGAACAAGAGGAGCCACCACAATGAGAAGCCCTCGCACCACAACTACAGAAAAGCCGACGCAGCAATGAAGACCCAGCACAGCTAAAAATACATTAATTAATTAAAATAAATAAATAAAATGCTAGTAAAAAAAATAACCACTGGTAAGATTTCAGTGTTGAGTCTTCTAGCCCATACTTCTCAACATATATATTTATTCATGTTCTTCACAACAACGAGAGCATGCCACTTCTACTTCTCCATAAATCATTAAAAACCTTCACCATCATAGTTGCAATTAGATCATAGTTGCATCATAGTTGCAATTAGATCCCATCCCTTGATGCCCCATAATTTTTCAGCCCATCACCCCTTTCAGAGCATTTCAATTTTGCTCGGCGGCTCTTTTAAGCATGGAATGCGTGGTGAAAGATGTGAACAACATATGTAAAGTATATTTTAACTCATCTCCGAGCTTAACACATCCAGCTCTGTGACCAAGAATCCTCCTGGAGCACAGATCTGATGGAGAAAAATGACAGGAATATATTTAACACACTTTGCGGGGAGTTGACTAAATTAGGAGCAGTGCCGTTATTAAAATATCAACAGCTGATTGGCTACAAAGACCGGGAAACAATCCACCTAAAGAGAGAAAAATTCTCTCCTGAGCCCTCAACTAATATATTCACTACGAAAGTGCTCTTTTCCCTTCTTTCTAAAAAAAAAAAGTGCAAGGCAAGATCATCCTTTTTAAATACGTTCCCTTCCAATGTCACTTCCCCCAGAACACTCCCGCCTGGGTCATGTCTGAGCCAGGGTCCCCCTCCTCACTGGGTCTGCTCTGGTTTGTGACAATTCCAGTATCTGCTGTGATTTTTAAACATCCCTTTATCCCTGCTCACTGTCTCCTTCCCACAAGACTCCCTGTCTGATTCAGTTTGGTAGCTCCACGCAGTGGGCACCCAATAAATATTTGTGGAGTGATTCTTTCAAGGCACCTCGGTGAGGGCCCCCCCATGTGCTTTTTCTGCGTTTAGGTCTCTCACAGGCTGGAGGCCACAGTTTAACAAAGCCGGGGCGAGGTCAGGGGGGCCAGGGAAGGCAGCTTTCAAGTTGAGTAATGAAAGGCGATGTTAATTACTGACATGGGCCATTTAGAAGGAAGAAAAATGCTATCTCTTATTAATTTTGCTGAAATGGACACACTCTTGTCAGTGGCTAATGGTTAACAAAGCTGTTCTTTTCTGAAGACAGAGCAGAAAAATCTCAGCAGAGGACCTGGGGGCCACAGGGCAGAAACCCCGACTTCCTGCCCCCACATCCCCGTCGGCCTGAGATAACGTGTCCCGCTTTTGTTTGGGCTTTTTGTTCCTGTACAGAGTTAGACAGAAAGCTGTCCACGAGAGGTTAAAAGGTTCACTCGTACCAAGATGGTTAGGACGGGCTCCTGCTAAGGACACAGGCATCAAGTTTACATTTTAGTGTGGGGAGTGGGGAGGTAGAAAGAGAAAAGGAATCAGCTTGTGGACTAGCAGGCCTTGTCCCCTTAGTGGGGAAATGCTTATTTAATCAAGAGGAAAGGGTTTGAGGACCCAGCACTTTCCCTGGGATTACAGTCTCCTGGATAATCTCGGGTGGACGTGCCTAACTGCTCCTATGGTGCCCCTTGCTTTCCATCTGAACGCCCGCTTTAGCAGTTGTGAACTTCAAGTGGACCTATTTAAGCTGATCAGAGGAAACAGGCTGACAGTGAGCTGATTAGAAACCTCTTAGAGACCCTCCTGTAAAGAGGGAAGGAGGCATTCTTAGCTTTTTTTCCATCAGCTTTGCAGAGGGCCAGGAGGCAGCCATAAAAGAGAGGATGGGATGGGGGCGGGGAAAGGAAAGGGTCCATTTTCCTCCACGAAGAAAAACAACCTCCCTGCCAGACCTTTGCCAACCTTCCTGTTCTTGTCAAGCTCAGCTCTGAGGGAATGTTTGAAGATAACAAGAAAGGAAATCATGAAACGATACGGCAAGGCCGAGCTAGACTTGAAGAGACAAGTGCAAGCTGTTTCCTTGACCCGGGCTTATCTCCAGGCAGCCAAAAAGGAACCATCTATCAGACCCAGAAATAGGCTAGGAACCTTGGAGTAAAATGCTGCTCTTAACAAGAAAATGATGACATCTGAGTTTGCTTAGAAAGCAAGTTTCAGCCATCATCGGGCGGCCTTTTCCATGCTCCGCACAGACGTGTTCTTTTGTCTCCAGGGGTAGAAAAGGTGCGGTGAACCCTTTCAAAAAGCTGAATGTTTGTTAGGAGTGTGGAGTTCCATTTGAGAAATGTTATAAACACATTAACGATCAGAGGGAACATTTCAAAACCTCTCTGGGAAAATAGGAGTTGTTGACAACAACTCCAAGCAAGAAAAGATTCCACTGCAAATTCTAAAGAAATGAGTAAGTTGCCTCTTTGCCATCCACACAGCCCTTATCAGCAGCAAAAAGTCCAGGTTAAGGATTTGCTTTCCAAACTGATAGACCCTGGATTGACCTAAAATCGAGCAGACAGTTGGGGGCTGGGGGAGACAGGGGCGCGTGGGAAGAAGCCTGCAAAGCCAACTCCCTTTGAAATGCTCACAAAGTCTGTGTTACCGCCTGGAAGAACAGAATAACCGTTTTGGTTCCAGACCTTAAACTGAAAATGAAGTTTACAAATTAGCTCTAAATAAATATTATCTTTCCCCTGAAGAGCTGCAATCCCAAGGGAAGCCGAATTGGTAAAAGACACAATTCAGCTCCTACACACACAGAACCAAACTAAGCTGACCTAAAACTGGCCTATTTCTCTCACTCTTTCAAAATAGCATGGTGATGTCATGGTTTTCATCCCCCCCAGCCCCTGCCAAAGCAACCACTTCTCCTTCCTGAAAATAGCTTGATACAGTTCTAAGGGAGAAAGAAAGGGGGGAGTCAACATATAAAGAAAAGCAAATTTAAGTTTAAACCAGCAAGTAATATAAGTCAATCTTTTCTTTCCTGTTTACTCACTTCCCTGACTGTGTGTGTATGTGTGTGTTACTCCCAAGATCCTTCTGAAAATTGTTAAGGAGAAGGGAAAATTGTCTCCAAAATAATTTATGTAGTCTTATTTCTGAACCTTTCTCATTTTTGTGAATTTTCCCTTTGTTTTTCACTAGTGAATACCCTAGAGTTGGTCTGAACCAGATTCTTATCTTAGAGCCCTGGTGGGTGAGGGGGCAGGGGGTGGGGGGGGCGGTGTGGATATAAATGTATTTGAAGGAAAGAGGAACGAATTAGGAACTTGTAATAAATATTCTTGGGCCTGGGTCAATGGTCATCGGTGCTGTCTAAGCCTCAAGACACCTGCTTTAAACTACAGATGCATAGAGCTCACTGGGGACTTGTTAAATTGCTTGAGTAAGGGCCCAGGTGTCTGCAACCTTCCAAAGGAGGCCGGGTGACTCAGAGACACAGTCAGCTCTGAGCACCGCTGATGAGACTGGATGAAGAGACCATGCACCACAGAGCAGGTCTCATGTCCCTCCCCTCCACACCTGGGAGCTGAGTTCTGCCTCAGTTCTTACAGCAGAGACCAGATCTTCCCACATATTCACCTCTTCAGACCCTCCTTCCCTTAAAATGACTTAGCATCCTCTCCTACTTCCTTTATTTCCCATAAATTGCTATACATTGTCTTTGATCTCAAAGGAAAGTTCCCTATAAAAAAAAGGCACAGTAATCGAGATGGAGAAAACTTCAGTAAGATGAGTTAGAAGGACCTCTGCCAGAGACGGAGAATTTAGGTCAATGAGTCTTGACTGGGGACAAGTAGAGGAAAAGTGGGGGGAGACACTGTGAAATGACACTTGAAACCCAGCTTACCCTTCAATTACAAGACTGTCACGTACCTGGGAGTTAAGCCAGAGAAAAACGCAAGTCAAAAAAAAGTGATTTCCAATAATAAAAAGGATCTCTCTTTTGGCCAGACTGCTTAACTTTGTCAAGTATTGATAGTTCTCCTTCTCTGTTTTTACAACAAATTCCATAAATAGCTATACAGTCACACAGATCTGTTAAGCAAGCAAATGTTAAGATTACTTTCATTTCCAGGCTTGATTAAGAGAAACATAGGAAAGTTTTCATGGGATTATAAAATTGATTTCTAAATACAAGTATGTTTTTAATTTACTTTTTAAATTTTCACTCTCTCAAGTCAAATATCTGTCTGACATTTTAAAAGCTTTAAGTCTTTGGGCTACAATGAATGAACCATGAGAGTGGGGCGTGTTTTCTGATTTCTGCCTTTGGTCCAGCCCCAGCCTGCAGCATTCTCACCAGCCTGAAAGGCACCCACCATGGAGGAAATTTCCCTGCCTCCACGGGCATACCGTGTCTATCTACCCTCACCCATGGACATGCAGATGGATACTTCATCATAAACTTAGATTCTTGTGAAGTTATCTTCTACTTTTTCTCCTTTAAATGAAGCGTCTCTGCCTCTTCTAAGCCAGCTCCTTCAACTGGGTCTCCAGCTTCACATCACCCTCTTGGGCTCCTCTGACTCTGTCCAAGTTCTATCTGGCTCCTCCAGGAGGGCTGTGAACTGCCCAGGCTAGAAGGAACAAGGGCAGACAGTGTCATACAGACTAAGGATGACTTGAAAAGTCAAAGGAAGGCGCATTCCCTCACCACAAACCCACCAGGGAGCCCTCAGTGAGGGAGGCAGGTCCTGATCTGGGGCTCAAAAGGCAGATTAGGATGGGGGAAGAGAAGACATCAGTTTTGTACAAGAAGTCTTCCAGGTTTGCCACACAAAAGCCTAACACAGATCAAATGTGGGATGGCGGTGGGTGGTAGGGTGGTGCGGTGGTGTGGTGGTGGGGTGTCACAGCGTGGAACAGAACAATTAGAAGACTCTCTCACTGGAAAGATGGATCTATAGGAGACTCCTAGAGATAAAGCTGGAAAGAAAGGATGGCTGAAAACCCAGTGAAGCTGAATGCTAAGCTGAGGGCTTTCGAAACCATCAGAACGGCAACAGGGAGGCCGCTCTTGGATTTTACAGAAGAGAGTGACATTGAAGACATCTGAGCTGGCATCCATGTCCCTGAAGATGCTGATGGTGAACTAGGGTGAGTGTCACAGCGATCTGGGGGTGAGACAAAGGGCCCTCCACTGAGGCTTATTGATAAGCATGTTGCCCTAGACAGAGTCCAATGTCTCGTTAAAGCCAAGTTGGATGAGGTCTGTTCACGGCCTGGAACCCAGCAAGCCAGTCTAGGTCTCCAGAAAGACAGGCAGCTCACTTGGCCGGTAAGTTATGCAGCCAGGTAAGTCCTATCTCCTCTCTCAGAACCTGAAAGCATGCAGATTCTTCTCGCAACAGAACCACCTAAAACTATGAAAATCATGCAATGTTAGAGCTCAGCCTCGGGAACTGGGTGGCTCCTGTGACATCCCAGCATGTTGCTTCATCCCTGGATCTGTATGGATCAAAGGGAAGCATTGAGGAGGAGGTAGATGGACCCTCCAGGGGTAAGCAATTTGAGTTCATTCCCTGTAGACTGAAACTCTAAAATATCAATAACAGGACAATCAAGAGAGGAGACCGGGCCCTGCTCAGATAAGAGATCAGAGACCACATACTTCTGATTCTCAAAGTCAAGGAAACCTTCCCAACAAGAAAGCTCCTTGGAGGTCAAAGAGGGAGGGGGCGCCACCCCAAAGTAAGTGATGTCATCCTACCCATAGCCCTTTTCACTGGGAACCATCTTGGCTGAGAGATGCATGTACACATGAAAGGACCCTGAGATATACCAAATACGGACTCAGAACCAGCCAGGTCAAAATGATTGGCTGAAGGAAACCAGGAAGAAATGTCCCTTATAAGTGATTTAAACCACCACTAGAGCGTGACTCTGTAAGTCCAGCCGTGTATCTAGCCACAAATGCTTTATCCTCCTAACACTTTGTTCTGCTACTTCCCATCTTTGTGGGGATTCTTTTCTGCAAAGCTGATGGGTCAGGGCCTTGTCACTGATGGTGATGCCCCATCACCAGTTGAGTGGCTAGGATTCAGCTCTCTCACTGCTGCAACCCCACTTCAATCTCTGGCCAGGAACCAAAACCCTGCTTCACGCCACTGCAGGCTAAGACCTCCCAAGATCAGTATCTCCCCACCAAACATACCAGTTAGTTCAACTCTTTTTCTTTACAGATGGACAAACCAGATGCAGAGACATTACCTGACATGTGCACCACCATACAGATGTTACAGAGCCAGGTTAAGATGTTGGCAGATGACATATGCAAGGAGATTTCATTTTTATATATACAAAATGGAGAGGCTATACATGTATAATCTCCCTGTCTACTTGTTCTGTGCATGTATATCAATGCTAAGTTGCTTCAGTCATGTCCAGCTCTTTGCCACCCCATGGACTGTAGTCCACCAGGCTCCTCTGTCCATGGAATTCTCCAGCTAAGAATACTGGAATGGGTTGCCATTTCCTCCTCCAGGGGATCTTCCCAACCCAGGGATTGAACCCTCATCGCTTCCGTCTCCTGCATTGGCAGGCGGGTTCTTTACTGCTAGTGACAGCTGGGAAGCCCGTGTACATAATATACATGTGTATATAGGCAAAAGACTCTGTGGTAGCTGAGATGATCAGGGTTCATAAATATATTTAAATGCAACCTAATTAGGCATCCAGACAACACAGATAAGGAAGCTTCCCTTTGATTCAGTGATTTACAGAAAAAATATGAATGATTTTATGTCAGGGCTTCCCAAGGAGAGACATCCTGGGAGCAGAAGTGGAAGCGGAGGGGGGGGGGGGGTGGCACTTTGAAGCAGCCCGCTCATTCGTTAACACTCTGTGCTGCCCCCACCCCCGCCCCACCCCCAGCACAACTCTCTACACCACATCCTCTCTCAGGATTCACATTCGCATCCTGGAGTGTTTGCCCTTCAAACAGGCAGGAACTGGTTGCCTTCGGCAGCCCTGCTGAGTTAGGCCTGGTGGTCCATGTCCACAGCACAGCCTCCAAGCCTCTGCATTCACAGGAGGCCTGTCTGGCTTTATCTGTCTTCGAGGACTCGGGCCCTGCCAATTGAACTCCCTGCC
The DNA here is from genome assembly GCF_055505025.1 of Bos grunniens. NCBI lineage: Eukaryota > Metazoa > Chordata > Mammalia > Artiodactyla > Bovidae > Bos > Bos grunniens. The sequence goes on along the minus strand of NC_141177.1, from coordinate 47,612,270 downwards.
CCCAGAATAATGAGAAGATTTGAAAAGCCATTTAGTCATAACTCGATCAACCAATTTTCCTCACCAGTGGGCCTCGGTGAAATCGCCTTAATTTCTCCCCTGGGTGGGGGGTGTGTGGCCAACAGGGACACCAGTGACATCTGAGTGGCAGGGCGTGCTGGGCAGGGCCCGCAGCCGGCGGAGCTCAGCCAGGAGCCCTGGAGGCCGAGGGAAACGGCTTTGTTTTAGCTGCGACTCAGACCAAACCTAGAGGTGAAAAGACAATCACATCACAGCCACAATGTTGAGACTCCTGAAATGGAAACCAGCTGTCTCTAGAAGGAAATTCCGGCTGCCCCTCGGTGCCATGGGCAGCCAAGTATTAGCGCCAGGAGAGAGACAGAGAGAGACCCACGGGGAGACAGGGAGACACAGGGTGGTTAACCAGGCTCCCTGGGAGGAGGGGAAAGGTGGACTGAGAAAGAGTAAAGAAAAGAAACAAAGAAAGAAGAAAGCAATTCTGGAGAAGAAACATTCAAATTTTCTTACAACGGAACCTCTCCAGCTCTGTGAAAAAATGGTCTGGAGCCTGGTGGTGGTGATCCCTGAATGATTCTGGGTTGGATCAGTGTAGTTCCAGCCAGATTCTAAAGAAATTTGGTCAGGTACAAATAAAGTGGGGGCGGCGGGGCAGGGGTGTCTTTGGCAGTGTGAGGCCAGCTGGAGGCGTGCTCAACTGAAAGGCATATGGTTTGGATGATTTTCAGCTGAAATGAAAATTTTAGGCTTTCAAGGTCTACTTAAGAGAATTTTTTTAACCATCCCAAAATATAGCTTAAACAGTAGAAAAACAATTGCACCAGAGGGGGAAAAAAAAATAGAAGAAGGTTAAGAGAGAGATGGGGAGAGAGAATACGACAGTAAGCTTGAGTGAGATTATAAAATTTTCCCCAGGAAAGCTATGGGTTTCAATTTTAATTTTTGATAAATCTTTCTATATCAGAAAAGCTCTGATAAATTAGAAGTTGGGGATTAACATATACACACTACTATACATAAAATAGGTTAACAACAAGGACCTCCTGTATAGCACAGGGAACTATATTCAAGATCTTGGAATAATCTACAATGGAAAAGAATCTGAAAAAGAAGATATATATGTGGGTATATAACTGAATCACTTTGCTGTACACTTGAAACTAACACAACATTGTCAATTAACTATCCTTCAATTTTTTAAATTAAATTTAATTTTTTAAAAAATGAAAGCATACACACAGAGGTAAAAAGAGCTCTGAGTACAAAAAATTTACAGAAACAGAGCTCAAGAGTTGGAGAATGTCATCTCCAGAGTGGTTCTAGTCTTAGACAAGAGAGGTTACCCAGTGGACACACAGGATAAGGCCCCACGTTCACCTCCAATCCCAGGGGCAAACCTGGGAGCCTGAGCTGGTGACACACTCACCAAGCAGCATCCAGGTCCAGAATGAGATGTGTGCTCACACAGCCGAGACTGCTGCCCGTGATCTCCAAGGACAAGGGGGAACAGGAAGCCTTTGTCCTTTTGTGACAGAGGGTCACAGAAACAAGGAGCCAGGGGTGAGGATGCAATGGAGGAAAATTATATGTTTGAAGGCAGAAGCTGGAGAGACAGCAAAGATGAACAGTAAAGACAGAGAGAGGGAAGAATACAGATCTCAAATGTCTAAATTACCCTTGGCTCAAAGGTCTGGTTTACCACTGAAACAGTGTAATTATAAAGTTGGCTTAAAACAGACCCAGGATCTAGTTACTAATTTCTTACTAGCAATAGCATCAAAACCCTTTCTGCTGGTAGCTGGTCTCTTGACAAAAACCGTGTGTCTCATACATGATGTGACCTATAGAGAGAACTGGTTTTAATCAGGCGGATCCATAAAATGGTATGCAATTGTGGTCTCCCTTCTCAGATGTCAACCCGAGCAGAGGAGAAAGTGAGGCTTGGAATTGTCAGAGTAAGTTGTGTGTGTGCTGGGGTGGGAGGGCGGGGGGGCGGGGGTAGACATTTTACATAAATGCTCCCTTGTCCTGAAGTATATAGGCTAAGCGTGTCCGAAAACTCAGTGGGAACCCTCTGGTGGATTTGAGAAAAATGACCAGAAACATTCCTGTTGTGTTCATGTTTTTGGACTGGATTCTGCTTGGCCTTAGAAAGGAAATTCTGGCCTGGTTACAGCCTTAAATGGGTGCTCATTCCCTTGAATTCATTGCAGCAATGCTTTCATTCTTACCCCATTTAGTTAATAAGAACACAGGCATCAAAGGCACCTAGACCTTGACTCCTGTTTACCTTGGCAACTACAGAGCCAGTGTTCAAAGGAAGACTTGTTTATTTCTAAGACACAAAATTCCCATTGGTAAAAAAAATCTGTCTAGAATTTATACATGGTAGGCACCTTTCTCCCTTTAACTATTACTTTTGTGTCCTTGGAAAAATGTCAGATTGCAAATGTGGATTGAAAAAAGCAACATGGTAGGCCTTTCAGAACAGAGATCCCAAACTCTTTCCCAATACAAGTAACGGATCAGTCAGTGATTCCTCATGATTAACAATCTCTGGTGGGAGGATTGTCACTGATCCCCAAGAATTGGGGGGTAGGTAGGGGGGTGGGGAAAGCCAGGGGAAAGGTGATCTGTGGACAGCACAGGGAAGCTGAGGCAGACTGGAGAGGAGGCCCTAGAAGAAAGAGAACACCTTCCTTCCATCTTTCTGAGACCTCAAGTGAGGCTGAGAAATTGTAAATAACCTTGTCTCACCTTTGTATTAGTGATACGATTGTCCTAGTATTCCAGATTCCTAGAACAGAGATCAGAAAATAGACAACCCTCAGTGAGTCAGTGAGCCATTCCCATGAAATAATATGTAATTAAATAGTATCTATTCATGTTTACAACAGATACATGCCCACCATGTATGAGGAGCCATCCTAGGTATTAATGAGAAAAAAATGATTTTTTATGCCATACCAATCATACTATTCAGACACTAGTATAAACAGCGTGTATAAAAGAGATCATAATGGGGAGACCAGAATTCATAATTCTAGGAGTGATGGTTGAGCTAGGACTTCAAAGTGTTAGTCGCTCAATCATGTCCAACTCTTTGAGACCCCCATGGACTGTAGCCCGCCCGGCTCCTCTGTCCATGGGATTCTTCAGGCAAGAATACTGGAGTGGGTTGCCATGCCCTCCTCCAGAGGATCTTCCCAACCCAGGGATGGAACCTGCATCTTCTGCATTGCAGGCAGATTCTTTACCGTCTGAACTATAGGGACACCTTTAAGGATAACCACAGTGTTTTGCTGAATTGAAGAGCTGATCGTGGCAGCATGCTGGCTGATCTGAAAACCCACCATCTGCTTCATCCTCAGACACAGCTGGACTACATTTCCCAGTCTCCCTTGCAAATGAAGTGTGGCCATGTAACTGAGTTCCAGCCAATAGGATGAGAGTGGGAGGGACCTGGGTCACTTTCAATCTTATTTATAAACATCTTCACTTCCTCCCCAAGGCTCTTTTCCACCTTTCATCAGGTAGATTGGAGATGATCCCCAGCGCATCTTGGAAGTTGTCTATCAAGGATGGCAGAGTGAATTCAAATTATGAGCAAGTCCACAGTTAGTCTAGAATCTGAAGGACTGACAGGTGGAAGGCTGCTTCAGCAGCGTGGTCAACCCCACAGTGGGTTACATGAGCGGAAATAAGTTTCTCCTGTCTGAGTCGATGTGCCCTGTCTGTCTGTTGTGGCAGTCAGGCTTCCTTGCTGCTAAGATGCTGAAGACGCAGCAAGTGAGAAGTGGCACGGGTGCTAAGGGGCCAGCATGTCCAAGGATGCTCAGGCGAGGCAGTAAGTGCAGCAAGAGAGGAAGCAGAGCACAGATCACACATGCACTCAGGTTTGACTTTTCCCCCAGGCTGGTGGTTCTCCACCAGGGGCAGTTTTGCACACCACCCCTGACTCCCAGGGAACATATAGTAATGTCTGGAGACACTTTTGGTTGCTACACCAAAGTCGAAGGAGGAGGTGCCACTGACATATGTAGGTAGAGGCCAGGGATGCTACCAACATCCTACAATGCACAGGACAGTGTCCTACAATAAAGAATTATCTGGGTCAAAGGGACTGAGATGGAGAAACCCAGCTATGTCAATGGGGCATCAGTAAAATTTCTTAAGAAGAGAGGACCATGATCGTATTTGTGTTTCAGAGAGAGATTTCTGGTAACAACCTAGGAGAGTCATCAGAGATAAGAAAAGTAGTTCCATCCTTTGTTTCAGTTCAGTTCAGTTCAGTCGCTCAGTCGTGTCTGACTTTTTGCTTCCCCATGGACTGCAACATGCCAGGCTTCCCTGTCCATCACCAACTCCCGGAGCTTGATCAAATTCATGTCCATCGAGTAGTGATGCCATCCAACCATCTTGTCCTCTGTCATCCCCTTCTCCTCCTTTGTTTATCACATACCTACCATACGTCAGACACCAGAGATACAAAGATCAGTAAGTAATAGTCCAGCTAGTCTCATAAAAATGACTTTTCCGAGACTTGGGGAAATTCGACCTTTAGCCTCAGGGCTCTGCCTCGCATAGCAGCGGTATCTGTGGCCATTTGTTATCAGTGAAGAGCCAACTAAAGTAAAACAAGACAAGGTCTGAGCTGGATCTGTGGTTGAGGAAATGGAAAAGAGGAACATATTAGAGAAATTTTCAGAAATGAAATAAACCAGACTGGGTGTCAGAGTGGATGGAAAAGTTGACAGAAGTGGAAGCCAGTTCTGAGTGGATGGTGATGCTGACCAGAACATGAGGAGAACTGGATAGAGGCTGTGACGCACACTCTTTGGGAGAGCTGTGAAAATCAGAGATTCCTATAGGACAGGTAAAGCAACTTACATAAGAAATACCTATGTCCAATAAGCATTTTAAAAGATGTTTAACTTCACTAATAAGCACAGAAAAGAAAGCGAAAGTCGCTCAGTCGTGTCCGACTCTTTGCGACCCTATGGACTATACAGTCCATGTAATTCTCCAGGCCAGAATACTGGAGTGGGTAGCCTTTCCCTTCCAGGGGAATCTTTCCAACCCAGGGATCGAACCCAGGTCTCTCGCATTGCAGGCAGATTCTTTACCAGCTGAGCCACAAGGGAAGTTCAATAAGCACAGAAATGGATAGTAAATCAAAATGCTCTTTTGAATCTTTCAGATTGGCAAAATATTTTAATCATTAATATCCCATGTTAGCCCTGATACGATGAAACAGGAATTCTCACACTCCTTTGGGTGACTGCATAAATCTATTAAACCTATTAAACAGAAAATTGACTGACACTTGAAAAAATATACATATTTCACTTCTAGGAATAAATTCTAAGGAAATAATCAAATGAGTATAAAAAATGTACACATGCACCAAATTTTAACATAGTACTATTTATAGTGCACTGGAAACAAATGTCCATAAACAGGGGACTGGTTAAACAAATTCCAGTACTTTTTGAACTAATGAAAAACTATGCAGCTACTAAAAATAACATTTATTAAATGGAAAGATATTCACACTTTTAATCATGTTAACAAATTAGTAAAATTAATGTGACTAAAATTAAGCTTACTAAACAGCTTGTAAGCTGTTTATGTTAAAAATTAGATAGATCATCTAATAATTTATATAGGTAGATTTAAAAAGGTAAAAATGGTTGCCTGTGGGCAATGAGGTTTTATGTGAATTTTCACTTTTGGGGGAATACACACAAGGTTTTTACTTTTTGGTTATACATTTTATTGTCTGATCGTTTTATGAAAATTTTTTCTTCAATGCGGCAGAAATAGCACAAGTCCTTTAAAAGGTAGGTAAGAACCTCCAGCCTCCCCAAAGAAACAAAACCAAAAGAGAATGGCCTATGTAATTGTTTGTATTCAAACTGTTAGCCATGAAGACAAGTTCAAAGGAAGGGTAACTGTATGTGCTGGTCCTGGGTTATGCCTGCCGTCCTGGCATAGTTATGAAACTGTCCACTTTCTACCTTAAAGTTTCCTGGGTCGGAGGATAAACTATATGATCATTCTAATCAAAAGAGAAATCTACAACTGTATCACCACCTGATTTTTATCCTAAGAAACAGTTTTGCTAGTCTCCCAAAAGCTCCGTTTGCATCCCCAGACAGCTCAACCTTGCTACTCTAACCATTTCATATATTATTTACAGAGAAAGAGACCCAGCTAACATATCCTGCCCTTTGATTTCCTCTAGCCAGCAGCTGAAGGAATTTATCTTAGCCTTTACCAAAGACTAAATTGTATCATTAAGGCTTTCATCTAAATCCTGTTATTTTGACTTTTTGACTCACTTGGCACCCTCTGATACATAAAGTAGCAACAATTTCTACAATGAGCAACTGTATGTGTTCACCAAAATTCTTTATATCCCTCAGACTTCTTCCCAGTTTCTTAATGGTTATACATTTGAAAATTTTAAAAATTGCCTGGCATGGTTTGATTTTAACGGGAACATTTAAACAGACCTTCCCTACAAAGCTTATCAGTTAGTTACTTAACCTCTATGAATAGGTTAAATATTTTCCACAGTATTTATATAAATACGATACCTGGTTTCAAGTTAAACCTAATAAAAAGGAAGTTATTCTTTACTTAAATTACTCCTGCTTCTTTTGGTTTTTATCTTCCCCTTCTTTACGACCACTTGTCTAAGAGAGAAATTCACAAGGCAGATGTGGAAGTGTCGCTTTATAAATACGAGATGCCGCCAGTACACTGCTGTTGTCCTTGTTTTAGGGAAAGAAAAGGTGACTATTCCTTCAGGATGTATGCTTTGGCTGTGAAACTGAGGTCTCATATCAAGTCAAAGGACGATGTCAAGTTTAAAAACAACCTGGAAATAAAACAATCTATGTGCTGAATTCAGAGTGATGATGCGGAGGCTTGTGTGATACACAGAAAGCATCTCAGCGTGTTCTCAGCTCTCAACAAAGCCTGCCTTGTTCCCCTCATCTCCCAAAGGCTCCAAGCACACATACACTACAAACTCTTTGCCAATTGAGAATCGCTCCGCTAAGTGCTACATTCATTCCCACAGGCTATATTTATTCATTTTTCAACAAAAAGTGGCATATTGAATATGTATTCCTGGAAATTCCTGAAATCCATTCATTAGGTTTTCAGTCAGTTTCTCAGACACCTCCACATCCCGGGAGCCAACCCCAGCCAAGTCGAGCCCCAGATGCTCCACAATCAAATGCCTTCAGATCCAGCAGCCCGGCAAGAAAAAGGCCTTTAGGCCTAGACTGTGTGATGGTCCGTCATCACCTAGCCCTGCATGTCACCTTTTAGCTCACAATAAACCCAGTCCCCTAACTATGACACCACCCAAACTGTTGCCTTCGTCCACACGTCCTACATCTTCTGCCTTCGTCCACACGTCCTACGTCTTCTGCCTTCGTCCACACGTCCTACGTCTTCTGCCTTCGTCCACACGTCCTACGTCTTCTGCCTTCTATTTGTTTTCCTAAACCCAGAATAGATGCCAATTAGACCAGGTTATGGCCGACTCACTCCTGTGATCTGGGTCAGCCCTTGAACGTAGGCGGGTGGGAGGGAGAAGTCTCAGGCCAGCAGGTCACCCATTGGTGAGCGCTTACCCTTGACCATCTCCTCCAGCACAGAGAACAGTGTGCTATTTAGAGGATATTCAGCAAAGACCTTGACAACTCAAAGGCCATTGTATACCCAGCACATTTTCCATTTCAAGGAAAAGAAACTCCCCTTGAAATGCGTCTAAAATTGGGCAGTTTCTCAGAATCATGGATGTAGTGAACAGACTGGTGGTTGCCAGGGGGATTGAGGGAAGGTTGAAGTGGGAAGCTGGGATTAGCAGATGCCAACTATTGTATCTTGGATGGATAAACAACAAGGTCCTAGTGTATAGCACAGGGAGCTATATTCAGTATCCTATGATAAACCATGATGGAAAAGAATTTTTTTAAAAAATGAATGAATATATATATACAACTGAATCACTTTGCTGTACAGCAGTAATACAGCATTGTAAATCAATTATACTTCAATAAATAAATAAGTTGGGCAGTTTCTAATAGAACAAAAAAACATATACGTTTCTTTTTTAAATCACATATCCTCATTGTAAAAAGTTCTATTCAGGGAAGACTATAGTTCCAGTGCTTTAACTTACCTATAAAACCAGAAACACCACTAAATATAGAAAATAACATGTGACGTTTCAAAGATCTCAGAGCTGATGTCTGGAAAAGCAATAGACACATAGGGAATATTCCTTAAAAAAAAAATTTAGAGATAAATGAATTATCCAATGAACAAAAATAAGAGGGGGCAATTGAAATGCCATTATATGAATGTCCCACAGGGAAAGCACTGGGTTGGGAGTTAGGGGTCCTAGGTTTCAAGACCTGCTCTGGGACCTGTATATGACCTTGAACAAGTAATTTAATTCCTCTGGGTTTTATGTCCAATTAGGCATTAGATTTGATTATTTGTAAAATCTCCCTTCTGCTTGAAACGAAAGACTGGATTTTACACTGGAACCCCTGTAGCATCGCAAAGAACTGCGAAGGATACCTTTTCCCTTCCTTCTAACCTGAAGCACACAGGCTATTTCTTAGATTAGAAAAGTGCCCAGGTGTTTGGCTGTTCTGGAAAATGCCTGAAACTTAGAGGCAGGGGCTGCTCTAGAGCTGAAGAAACAAGGGTACAAATACTAACATGAAATGCTGCAACTCTCACTGAAAACTGCCATCTCCCAACAAAAGGAGAATTCATGCTTTCTCCTTTGCTTGGAGATCTTTCCTGGAAAAGAAAAATCACCAGCAAAACAACAGCCGCTAATCAGTAGGCTCTAAACCAAATCTTTTTACAGCAGTGAGGGAGGTTCAGAGAAGCCTGAGCTGCACTTCGGTGGCCCCCAACCCCCCCCACCCAGGCATCCAGCACTTGTTCTAAGGGCTATGAGGGACAGAGGCCAGCCTCCCACAGCCTCCCCGCTCCCCAGTCTGGCTTCATATCATGGAGAAAGAGAAGGATTCTCCTCCTGCTCAAACCACAGTTCCTCTGACTCTAGCTCTTAAATCCAGTCTCATTCAGAAGCAACTAGAAAATGTAGTTGATACAGAGATTGATTCCAGACAAGAGACCAGGGTGAGGGCAGTGACCTTCTGTAAATCCAGAGCAAGGCAATGTCTTAAGCTCTAACAGAAAGTGCGTCCATGCTCAGTTGCTAAGTCATGTCTGACTCTTTGCAACCCCATGAACCATAGCCCACCAGGCTCCTCTGTCCATGGCATTTCCCAGGCAAGAATACTGGAGTGGGTTGCTGTTTCCTTCTCCACCAGAGGATCTTCCCAATCCTGGGAGCAAACCTGAGTCTCCTTCTTGGCAGGTGGATTCTTTACCACTGAGCCACCTGGGAAGCCCTCAACAGAAAACACTTGGGTTCAATAAAATGGCTATGCTTTGTAAGAATGGACATTACAGAACCATGGATTGGGCGAGTCTCAGCAGGTCTTGTGGATTTGGGTTGATCTGCCTGTGTCAGGAGGGATTTGAGAGCTCCTTATCACCAAATCCCAGCCCATGAATGGGGCAGCAGCCAACAGCTAGAAGATTCTCAGCCCAGCTCCACAGAGACAGGAGGAGAAAGTCCACACCTTTTTCTGCATCTCAGCTCAGTCAGGTGAGGTCCTTCCCACAGACAGGAGGGACCCAGCATCTTTGGGGACCTGAGCATCCATTCTCCTTCTCAAGGGCAGCAGACTTCAGGTAGGTGAGCCAGGAATGGGGTCTCACACTTCAGAGTCAGAAGCTGCTGAGAACAGATATTCACTTTCCCTTCCACATCTGGTAGATGCAGAAAATGGCAATGACCCAAGCCCAGCCAACCTGCTCTTGAGCCAGAACCCTGGGCAAGCGGCTGCCGAGGGATGCTGCCAAGTCATTGCACCAGGGACAGCTAAGACACGGGGGCAACCAGGCTGTTCTGGTCATAAAATACTTACATGCCTTCCTGCTTCTTGGGTCTTTGAAGCATCTGTGAGTTCATTTCTAAGGATCACTCTCATAGACCCTGTGATCTTTGTTCCCTGCTGTTTCCTACTCTGCCACCCTCCACGACCACATCTTCCATGAAGTCCCCTATGGCTTATGTCAATTAGAACCTTGCTCTGTGGCTGAAGCTTGGTGCCTGGTAGGGGGGTGCCCATGGGCATCTCATTGGTATTCTGCTGGGTAAAAGGCTTACATCATTAGACTCAAGCTCTCCAAAGGGAGTCACTGAAAAATAAACTACCAGAAAAAGTGGCGTCTTCATGTAATGGATAAACAACCAGATGTAGAAAGCAAAGAATCTATTCATAAATAAATAGTGGGAAAGGTCTGAGAGCCTAACCTCAGAACTCAGCTCTTTTCTCGGTTAACTGTAACAATAGCAACAATACAACTAATATTTACTGAGCTCTTGCCACATGCTAGACTCTATTCTAAGGTCCCCTTGCTTTAGTTCATTCAATCCTTCAATTCATTTAGCTCGTAAGAGCAGTTGCTGTGAATACCCACATTGCACAGATGAGACGGTTGAAGCCCAGAGACCTCCATCTACCTCCCAAAGTCCCACAGCTGGTAAATGATTGACTCAAAATCCAAACCCAGGCAACTTGACTCTAATCCCATTTACTTAGTCTTAAACCCCTACCCTACACAGCTCTAAAGCTGAAAGCTTGTAGACAGTCAAGGCCATGAGTTCAATGTTATCTGAAAATAAAGCATATTTTAATTTAAGCAGTCTGATAATAGTTGACAACTGCATTGACATAAGGACAAATCGAGGTGGCATAGTAGTAAAGAATCCGCCTGTCAATGCAGGAGACCCAAGAGATGTGAGTTTGATCCTTGGGTCGGGAAAACCCCCTGGAGTAGGAAATGGTAACCCACTCCAGTTTTCTTGCCTGAAAATTCCACGAACAGAAAAGCCTGGTGGGTGGCAGTCCACAGGGTCACAAAGAGTTGGACACAACTAAGCGTGCACATTCTTCATTCTAGGACAAATGTATTATTATGTATTTGTTATATATGTATACAATATATATATTACTATATATACATACTAAAACATTTTCTTTGGCCTAAAAGTTCTTTTTGTTTTCCTTCTGACTTTAAAAGAAATGCAAACATCATCACAGGCCCCTAAAAGTACAGTGGACTTCGGGCACTCTGCCCACCAGTGAAGAAGTCGGCCGTGGTGGCCGGTTGAACATGGGGTCAATTTGCAACGGGGAGGGAGTTACATCATTTCCTTCAGTTCAGTTCAGTTCAGTTGCTCAGTCGTGTCCGACTCTTTGCAACCCCATGAACCGCAGCACGCCAGGCCTCCCTGTCCATCACCAACTCCTGCAGTCCACCCAAACCCATGTCCATTGAATCAGTGAGGCCATCCAACAACCTCATCTTCTGTCATCCCCTTCTCCTCCTGCCCTCAATCTTTCCCAGCATCAAGGTCTTTTCAAGTGAGTCAGCTCTTCACATCAGGTGGCCAAAGTATTGGAGTTTCAGCTTCAGCATCAGTCCTTCCAATGAACACCCAGGACTGATCTCCTTTAGGATGGACTGGTTGGATCTCCTTGCAGTCCAAGGGACTCTCAAGAGTCTTCTCCAACACCATAGTTCAAAAGCTTCAATTCTTTGGTGCTCAGCTTTCTTTATAGTCCAATTCTTACATCCATACATGACCACTGGAAAAACCATAGCCTTGACTAGATGCAACTTTGTTGGCAAAGTAATGTCTCTGCTTTTTAATATGCTGTCTAGGTTGGTCATAACTTCCCTTCCAGGGAGCAAGCATCTTTTAATTTCATGGCTGCAGTCACCCTCTGCAGTGATTTTGGAGCCCAGAAAAATAAAGTCAGCCACTGTTTCCACTGTTTCCCATCTATTTGCCATGAAGTGATGGGACCAGGTCGGACACGACTGAGTGACTGAACTGAACTGATGGGACCAGATGCCATGATCTTAGTTTTCTGAATGTTAAGCTTTAAACCAACTTTTCACTCTCCTCTTTCACTTTCATCAAGAGCCCCTTTAGTTCTTCTTCACTTTCTGCCATCAGGGTGGTGTCATCTGCATGTCTGAGATAATTGATATTTCTCCCGGCAATCTTGATTCCAGATTGTGCTTCTTCCAGTCCGGCATTTCACATGATGTACTCTGCATAGAAGTTAAATAAGCAGAGTGACAATATACAGCCTTGACGTACTCCTTTTCCTATTTGGAACCAGTCTGTTGTTCCATGTCCAGTTCTAACTGTTGCTTCCTGACTTGCATACAGGTTTCTCAAGAGGCAGGTCAGGTGGTCTAGTATTTGCATCTCTTTCAGAATTTTCCACAGTTTATTGTGATCCACATAGTCAAAGGCTTTGGCATAGTCAATAAAGCAGAAGTAGATGTTTTTCTGGAACTCTTTTGCTTTTTCAATGATCCAGCAGATGTTGGCAAGTTGATCTCTGGTTCCTCTGCCTTTTCTTAAACCAGCTTGAACATCTGGAAGTTCACGGTTCACATACTGCTGAAGCCTGGCTTGGAGAATTTTGAGCATCACTTTACTAGCGTGTGAGATGAGTGCAATTGTGCGGTAGTTTGAGCATTCTTTAGAATTGTCTTTCCTTACCTTAATGGAAACTTAATTACAGAAACAATGGAAATCCTGACCTTGTTTTACTATACTTCACTTTATTGTACTAGAATATACTGAATTTTCTACAAATTGAAGGATGGTGGCAACTCTGCCTCAAACAAGTCAATTGGCAACATTTTTCCAACAGCATTTGCTCAGTCATGTCTCTGTCTCACATTTTGATAATTGTTGCCACATTTCAAACTTTTTCATTATTGTTATATGTTATGGGGATTATGATCAGTGATCTTATGTTATTATTGCAAAACAGATTATGACTGCCTAAAGGTTCAGGTGATGGTCAACATTTTTTAACAATAAAATATTTGTAATTAAGGCATACCCATTAGTTTTTTGGACATACTGCTAATACACACTTAACAGACTACAGTATAGTCCAAACCTAACTTTTATGTACACTGGGAAACCCAAAAATTCAAGTGACTCACTTTATTGTAGTATCCACTTTATTCTGTTGACCCGGAACCAAAGCAGAAATACCTCCAAGATCTGGCTGGATACTCCTGGGGAGCGGTGGGTGGCAAGGAGACAGAACAAACCCAAGCACTGTAACTATTAATAATATTCACACCCCTTGACACGTCCTTTGACAATGCCTTAAGAAAATGCCTCTGTACCTGTGACGACCCAAATGGTGACAAATGGCCTGATGAGTTCTGTTGAATTCTGGTGCCGCCATCCAGCCTTGGGTAAAATTCACTCATCTCTCTTGATAGCTCAGTTGGTAAAGAATCCACCTGCAATGCAGGAGACCCTGGTTCGATTCCTAGGTCAGGAAGATCTACTGGAAAAGAGATAAGCTACCTACTCCAGTATTCTTGGGCTTCCCTTGTGGTTTAGCCAGCAAAGAATCTGCCTGCAATGCAGGAGACCCGGGTTCGATCCCTGGATTGAGATCATCCCCTGGAGAAGGGAAAGGCTACCCACTGCAGTATTCTGACCTAGAGAATTCAGAGTCAGACACAACTGAGTGACTTTCACTTTTCTTTCTCTGGTTCCTCAGTTGTCAAATGACATCCCAGTTCAGTCAGTTCAGTTCAGTTGCTCATTCGTGTCCGACTCTTTGCGACCCCATGGACTGCAGCACACCAGGCCTCCCTGTCCATCACCAACTCCCGGAGTTTACTCAAACTCATGTCCATTGAGTTGGTGATGCCATCCAACCATCTCATCCTCTGTCGTCCCTTCTCCTCCCACCTCCAATCTTTCCCAGCATCAGGGTCTTTTCAAATGAGTCAGTTCTTTGCATCAGGTGGCCAAAGTATTAGAGTGACATGATAGAAGTCTATAACTCAGAAGACTGCCGTGGGGACCAAATGAGGTAACGCAAGTGGAGCTTCACGTGTCCTCTGCATGGTAAACACTGGACAAACGTCAGCTAAGACGGTCAGGGCCGCCGTAGTACTGTCACTGCTTCTCCACAGCCGCTGTCACCACTGCCACCCATCGGAGGCCTCAGAGGAACTATTCTGATTTGGAACTTACCTGGCTGGGTAAGAGGTCTGTGACCACACCCGTATACATCTCAGGTGGAAAGTTTAAGGCCAGTTCTAAACACCTGACTCCTATATATCCTAATTCATGAAACAACCAACAGATGACAGAAGTGCTAAGAACACACAAAAACAACTTTAAAAAACAATAAAGGAAGGGAGGATTTCCCCGGTGGTCCAGTGGTAAGACTCCATGCTCCTAATGCAGGGGACCTGGGTTTGATCCCTGGTTAGGGAGCTAGACGGAGAAGGCGATGGAAAATCCCATGGGTGGAGGAGCCTGGTAGGCTGCAGTCCATGGGGTCGCTAAGAGTCGGACATGACTGAGCGACTTCCCTTTCACTTTTCACTTTCATGCGTTGGAGAAGGAAATGGCAACCCACTCCAGTGTTCTTGCCTGGAGAATCCCAGGGACGAGGGAGCCTGGTGGGCTGCCGTCTATGGGGTCGCACAGAGTCGGACACGACTGAAGTGACTTAGCATAGCATAGCATAGCATAGCATAGGGAGCTAGATCCCACATGCCACAACTAGCACCCAGCACAGCCAAATAAGGAATGAAAAAATCAAATAAATACTCTTTTAAAAATAAAGAGAAGCCCCTAAAATAGAGCCATGTACTAAAGCAGCCATGGCCTAAGGAGGAAACAACCTCTGGGGAAAACATATATCAAGGAGGGTAGTCACATGCTCAAAACTCAGTTACACAAACCAGGTCTAGATACAACCCAATGAGGCTGCAATCCCACCAAGTACAGCTGAACAGGAGCCACTTACAGCTCCAGCTGCTGCTGCTGCTGCTAAGTCGTTTCAGTGTCCGACTCTGTGCAACCCCACAGATGGCAGCCCACCAGGCTCCGCCGTCCCTGGGATTCTCCAGGCAAGAACACTGGAGTGGGTTGCCATTTCCTTCTCCAGTGCATGAAAGTGAAAAGCGAAAGTGAAGTCGCTCAGTCATGTCCGACTCTTCGCGACCCCATGGACTGCAGCCTACCAGGCTCCTCTGTCCATAGGATTTTCCAGGCAGAGGCAACAACAAATTTTTATCAAGTAAAATCACAGGGGGAGAAAGGGAAAAGTAGAACATTTAGTCTGTTGTCACAGATATTTGAAGCATTAGAAAACATATCCTAACCCCAAGGAGTAACTCACTATTCAAGAGGTAATTCAAGAAACTGCCAGAGAGTGTTTGAGAAAGAAGTAAAGAAAAAGGGCAGGAATTCTACCCTGGGAACAGCCAGGAAATCTTGAAACAACGTATTCATGTCCTGAGGGGAGAAACTACTCCTGAATTTGAAAGAGGCGCTTGCAGAGAAAGGAGAGCTCACAGATAAGGGTGGCGGTGAGGCTGGGATGAAAGGATCGGAGTTAGTGAGAGCACTGACACAGTTGTCTGTCGGGAGGCAGGCCTGTTCCCACAAGAAGGGACGTTGTCATGGCAGCAGTGTAGGATAAGACATGATTCAGCGATGCCCAGGTCCCCCTGCTCCTGCCCTCTGTTACACCTGAAACGGGAGCCGTGTTCTGTAGGAAACAACAGAAATGGGGTGAAAAGTGTCATGCTTGAGCTGCCCGGCACTCTGGGCAATTGGAAGAAAGTGGAGCTGGCAGACGCAGTAAGATGATCGGGGGAGAAATGCTTGTTTTTTATTTAATTTTTATTTTATATTAGAATATAATTGACTTACAATGTTGTGTCAGTTTCAGGTGTATAGCACAGTGATTCAGTTATATAATACATGTATGTGTAGATTTTATATGCATTTTTTTCAGATTCTTTTCCCACAAAGGTTATTATAGAATATTAAGTAGAGTTCCCTACACTAAACAATGGGTCCTTGTTGGTCATTTATGTATAGTATGTAGTGAGTGTATATTAATCCCAAACTCCTAATTTCTCCCTCCCCCGACCTTCCCCCTTTGGTAACCATAAGTTTGTTTTCTATGTCTGTGAGTCTGTTTCTATTTTGTAAAATAAGTTCATTTGTATCATTTTTTTTTTTTTAGATTCCACATATAAGTGATATCATATGATATTTGTCAATGTTTGTTTTAAAAAGAAAAGGAGATTCTTTGATCCCAGCGTATCCCAGTGTGAAGCCCAAGCCAGGGTGGGAGGGGTGGGAGTTGCCCCTGGGGGCCCCCACCAGCTGGAGGGAGAACCTGTCCCACCCATAGGAAAGGGATTTGCAGTGTCCCCAGGCCAGATGCAGGGGACTGAAACCTAATGGCACCTTTCCCCACTGGTAACTCGCACCCCAAGCGGATGAGATGATGTCCTGTGGGGCTGGTGGGAGGAAAAGACAGAAAGGGAGCACCAGCCCTTCATCCAGCCCAGCTGTCAAGACACAGTTACATGGCTGCCACCACCCTGGTCCTGCCCTCACCATTTCTCCCCGGACCATGATGGTGTTGGTCTTCTTCAACACATCCTCCCTACCACGACTTAACCCTCCTCCCACTCGCAGTCTCTCTGCCACCCTGTGCCACCAGGCACTCCTGCCAAGGCTCCCATCTGAACTCCCAGCTTTCCTGCTTCGGAGTCTCCAATAACTCCCGTGGTCTACGTGGTCAGCAAACTATGTGGACTCAACCCGGCCTGTAAGTTATGAATGGTTTCTAACTTTCATGTTTAAAGATCTGTAAAAGGAAAAAAATAATAACATGTGACAGAGATGTCTGTTGCCTGCCAAGCCTGAAATACTTACTCTCTGGCCCTTTTCAAGATTTGTCACCCCTTATAACTCTGGTGATGAGTAAAAAAGTCTGCATGTGCACAAGATCATCCATGATCAGATGCTAACTCATTGGTCAAGCTTCACCCACAGGCCGCAAGCCCTCTGAGGCCAGCCATTGACTCGCTCAGGGACACACTCTCCAGAAACAGGTTGCTTCATCCAACCTCTTGCCAGCGCTGTGTAGCTGCATCTCTGAGGGCCAGCTCCCCTGGACAGTAGACTATGGCTACCGCCTTTGCAGCCCAGCCCCAGGCCTGACATGTTGTCCACACACCATAGATACTTACTGTATTTCCCTTGTTGTACAGCAAGTCCCCTTGGGTTCAATCCCTGGGTTGGGAAGATCTCTGGAGGAGAGCATGGCAACCTACTCCAGTATTCTTGCCTGGAGAATCCCCATAGACAGAGGAGCCTGGTGGGCTACAGTCCATGGGGTCGCAAAGAGTCGGACACGACTGAGTGAATAAGCATAGCACAGCAAGTCCCCTACATACAAACAAGTTCCTTTCCAAGGGAGTGCTGTAAGTCCATTTTGTTTATAAGTCCAACAAAATTAGCCTAGGTACCCAACTAATACAATCAGCTATATAGTACTGTACTGTTATACTTTATAATACTTTTCACACAAACGTGAACGTGAAGTCGCTCAGTCGTGTCCGACTCTTTGCGACCCCCATGGACTGTAGCCTACCAGGCTCCTCTGTCCGTGGGATTTTCCAGGCAATAGTACTGGATTGCCATTTCCTTCTCCAAGGGATCTTCCCAATCCAGGGATCGAACCCGGGTCTCCCACATCGTAGACAGACGCTTTACCGTCTGAGCCACCAGGGACAAACACAAAAGAATAAAACAGTTTTAATCCTATAGTACAGTACCTTGGAAAGTACAGTACAGCAATTGCCATACAGGGGTACATTCGCATCTTTGAAAGTTCACAGCTTGTAGAGGACTGTCTGTATTTGTTACCAAAGAGCAATTCATCTCATGCATATCAATCTCTATTTTCTCATCTTTAAAAGAATTTTGAACTCAATGATTTTTAAGCCCTCATGGCTCTGAAGTGACATGATTCTATAAGAAATAGATGTTAAGCTAAAATGTGAACTAGAAAAAAATGTCTTGCCTGTGTCTCCTCAGAGAATTTCAGAAACTAGTGCTACGATTTACAATAGCCAACACATGGAAGCAACCTAAATATATATCAACAGCTGAATGGATAAAGACATGGTACGTATATACAATGGAATACTACTCAGCCATAAAAAATGAAATAATGCCATTTGTAGCAACATGGATTGACCTAGAGATGAGTGAAGTAAGCGAAGTAAGACAAAGACAAATATTATATACTATCAGTTATGCACGCATGCTAAGTCACTTCAGTCATGTCTAACTCTTTGAGACACTAATGAGTGTAGCCCACCAGGCTCCTCTGCCCATGGGATTCTCCAGGCAAGAATACTGGAGTGGGTTGCCATGCCCTCCTCCAGAGGATCTTCCTGACCCAGGGATCGAAACTTTTTTATGTCTCCTGCACTGGCAGACGGAGAAGGCAATGGCATCCCACTCCAGTACTCTTGCCTGGAAAATTCCATGGACGGAGGAGACTGGTAGGCTACAGTCCATGGGGTTGCGAAGAGTCGGACATGACTGAGCGACTTTACTTTCGCTTTTCACTTTCATGCATTGGAGAAGGAAATGGCAACCCACTCCAGTGTTCTTGCCTGGAGAATCCCAGGGACAGGGGAGCCTGGTGGGCTGCCGTCTATGGGGTCGCACCGAGTCGGGCACGACTGAAGTGACTTAGCAGCAGCAGCACTGGCAGACAGGTTCTTTACAGGAGTGCCATCTGGGAAGCCCCATAATATCTGTTACATATGGAATCTAAAAAAAAAAAATTATAGAAATGAACTTATTTGTGAAACAGAAACAGACTCTCAGACTGTGTGCTTTCTCTCAGTCCTGCCCACAGCCATCCTCAAGGCTCACGCCACCACACTGGGAGTGCCCACGGAGTGCCAGCCATGGGGTAAGGGTGTGCAGGGTGAGATGACAGCAGTGTTTGGGGTGCCCATGGGCCAGTTGGAAGGATCTGCAGTCAGGGTGTCCCTGATGGCTCCAGGGTGGGCTTCCTGATGGGAGTCCAAAGAGAAGTTCATGAGGTTCTCCTACCCCAAGCCAGCCTGCTGTCCTCCCAGCACCTGCCGCAGTGGTACACGCTCATCAGCATCGGTGATGGTGGGAGAGAGAAGTAGGTGGTGCCCCTTGGAGCTGGGGAAGCCTGGTGCTCACTGACAAGGTCCTCTGGCCCCTGGGCTGTACCACCTCATGGGGGAGGGGTCACAGGTAAAGTGGGGCTTCCTCCTGAGACAGTCTGTGACCTGGGACCTTTTGCTGCAGTGCTTGTGCCTGGACAAAGGAGATGTTGTCTCCTCCAGCAACAAAATACAAAGAAACTTAAAAGGGACTAAAATTCACTGTGTGCATGTGCAATGAATGAAAAGACACACAAAACCCAAAAAGAGCCCAACTGCCACTTCAGAGGAGTCAGGAGCAACAGCAGGGTGTTGGGAGCTAAAGCAGGGTACTGCACACATGCCCCTTGCACACAACACCACCAAAGGGGTGGGCAAAACACTTAAGCCACCTCTCCAGGCTGACCCCTGAACCCACCCCACCCTCACCCCATATAAGGAACACACTTGCCCCACCTAAGGGAGCAAGGAAGGGCACCTGTTACTTGTTCTCACCGCCCTCCACCCCACCCGCTGCAGCAGGGGCCCAATAAAGCCTTGCCTTAATTCCTTATCTGACCTTTCATCAATTTCTATTGATGAAGGAGGCCAAGCACTTTGGTCAGTAACACTCTTAGTCTCTTCAGTGCATCCAATCTCATGCGGGAACTTCTCCATTGCCCTCGTCAGACCCCCAAAAGGCCCTCTCATCTGAGGGTGATGGTCAATATCAGTATTCTTTGAGGGAAAGATGGGAGACAACTCCTATTCCATCGTTTTGATGGTGCCCTTGTCCGTAAGTGACGTTTCCATGTCATCTGGGACTTGCCTTCACCCAACACTTGCCTGACCCAATGCCCACAAAGGCTCGGAGTACCATGCCCAGGTTTTCTTCCATCCTCTTTTTACTTCCATCATAAAGACGCATCTTTGGGGCTTATTGGCAACATGCCAAAGAAAGTCACTTCGGTGTTTTAATCTGTCGCTGCACCTCTACACAAGGCTCCCTCCTTGAACTAGAGAACGTGGCCCTGGAGAACCAGGGCTGCAGCAGCGCCTGCCACTGGCAGCCTCTGCCTTCTAGGAACAGTCCTAGGCTTGTCCTCCTGGGAGCAGCCGCTCCTGTCCAGGTCAAAGCCCTGAAAGGTCAGCCAAAGTCCCTCAGTCATCACCCCCTGCCAGAGAGGACACTGAGCTTGCTCTCTGCACTGGCCTAGCACCCTCTTTACATGGTATTCCCCAAGGGCTTCCCCAAAGCAAGAAAATAATTCCCCAAATTTAAAAGCGAGAAGGACCAGTTTTTTTTTAAAAATCTTGACTCTTGCTGACCTAGATATTAGAGTGAGCTGCAAAAGAAATAGAAATTTAAAGTTGTGATTAAAAAAAAAAAATTATGGGAAATACAAAGATAATGTGGTACATATGAGGGTGTCTAAGAAAAAACAGCTAATTCACATCTGTTTCATGATCAGGAAACTAAGCTTATGGAGGAAGGTTAGGGACTTATTAAAGGGCATATACTTACTCCAGATGGAAATTATATTTTTATATAATGTAAATATATACACATAATGATATATATTTATTCACATATAAATATAGTATATTTTATATATACATACATAATTATATATTCATACATAAATATAGAACTATGTTTACACATGCAAATATATGCATATAATTACATATTTTATATAGAGACAATAAATATATATTTTATATATTACATATATAATTCCCAAGCTAGTGTTTATATAACGTGAGAGTCGTGTCCAACTCTTTGTGACCCCATGGACTGTATAGTCCATGGAATCCTCCAGGCCAGAATACTGGAGTGGGTAGCCTTTCCCTTCTCCAGGGAATCTTCCCAACCCAAGGACTGAACCCAGGTCTCCCATACTGCAGGCGGATTCTTTACCATCTGAGCCACAAGGGAAGCCCTGTTTATACAATACTAGGCTATCTTCAGGTTTTCCCAGATGGCACTAGTGGTGAAGAGCCCACCTGCCTAGGCAGGAGATGTAAGAGATGTGGGTTCAGTCCCTGCTGTGGGAAGATCCCCTGGAGAAGGAAATAGCAACCCACTCCAGTATTCTTGCCTGGACAAGTGCGTGGGCAGGGGAGCCTGGCAAGCTACAGTCCATTGGGGTTGCAAAGAGTCGGACAGGACTGAGCATAGCACAACAGCAAGCTATCTTTACAGAGAGAGTCATGGATTGGCTTTCCCTCGTTGGTCTGTTGGTAAAACTTGACGAAGACACTGCACATTCTGTCTCTGAGAAGCTTAACTTGAATGAGACATGGACAATTTAAACAAGGTCCCAAGGTGGGTGAGGGATGATCTTTGATAAACACATGGATGTATAGACATCTCTCATTATCCATTCCATGGGCACAGATGTCAGTCAGAAAAATTAAGAGCAACAGATGATGAAAAGGACAGGCCATATCTTTGGCTGAGTGGCAGGAAAGTCATCCAACCCCGGCATCAGGGAGGAACCATTGGAATCCAGCTAGAAACTGGGGAGGTTCCCTGTGGCCAGCGCTCAGGATAGCTACCTCCAGCTGAGGACTCAACAGTGAAGTACTTCTGTGGTTTGTATTCCAAATCATCCCAGTCCTCCATCTACAAAAATGTCCAGGAAAAAAAAAGTCAGAAATCAAAGTTAATTTACACAACACAGAGAAAACCAAAATGCACTGAAACTGTATAACATTTTCTTTTACGAAGAAAGACCGCTTCAAGAGACATATTCTGCAGTAATCCGTTCTGACTGCTAAGACGATTAAACAGGCAGGGGTGTCGCGGAGGAAGGGCTGTGGACCGGATCCTCTCCCAGGGAGAGGGAGAAATCACAGAGATTTTCCATAAATCTCTACTCGTAATTTGAAAACCAGAAGGAGATAACTGAGTGACAGCCCCAACCATGCCTGTCTAGGCGATGACTAAGCCACAGCCATCATCTCTCCAATCAGCGGGAGGGAGGCTCCCTTCTCTTTCCATGAGGTCACAGTCATTCATCCCCCAAGTATTATCACCTGACCCGGTAGCATCAGATGATTCTGTTCCTGGCTAAGACGGAGCGACGGGTCTTGCTCTGCCCCAGAAAGACACCCCTACTGCTTCCGTGGTGAGCTAAATTGAACAGGCTTGGATGCCACCCCAGACACCAGCTTTCAGCCAGGGATGCTCCGCCAGCCCTTGCGACCAAGAGCAGTTTTCTTCACTGTACACTGATGTTTGCAAGCAGATCCAGGCACAAGGAGGCAGATTGTGCTTTCAGATGCTCTTCTCAGGGGTCCACCTGTCTACTCTCAGAGAATGTCCTCTGTAACTGCAGCCCAAGTGATGAACAATTAACCCTCTCCAAGACCCACGCCCCAAAGCCAATTTTCTCTGATTATTTGGCTCTCTGGTCACTAATGTGTTCTGTCTCAGCCTTTCTGCCTCAACACAAAAAGATGAGGACTGTCCCTGTCCTGTTCCAGCTCATCCCCTCAGAATCTTCCAGAGTCAGAAGGATTTTCCACTTTCAGAGAGCCACTGAGTCAATCTGTTGACAGAGTTTTCAAAGATAGCAGAATTTTTTTTCTTTTTTTGAGCCAGAGCCACTATCAGTCACAATTGTTGAACTTGAGATTACTTTAGAGTTTTCAGTGCCACCTGAAAAAAAAAACCACAGTACAAGTATTCACACTTGAAAAAATGGAATTTGCTCTTCCAAGAGTTACTTGCCTACATAGTTTTTCAACCATGACTGATTTTCTCAACTCCTAGCTAGATTTCAAGCATTCTGTGTTCATTTCCTCATCTTCATGCCTTTCCAGCACCATTTCTCTTGCTAAATGGGGGAGATTTCTTCAAATAATCCCACCTGATCTTCAAGAGACCCCTGACTCTTCCAACACGTTGTCGATACCTTGGTGTACACTTCACCTGCATCTCTCATCTTTCCTCAGATTCCACCTAGACTGTGCCTACTTTTCATGTGACATGAGAGTCTATCTTATCTAAAATTAGGTTATAAATTCCTTGAGGACAAAAATGTTCATTTGTCACCTCTTTCATATGCATGTCCCTGCCTCCTACTGATGACCGCGTACCCTCACATGTGAAAAATTATACATTTAATTTTTTTGGACTGCACCACACAGCATGTGGGAACCCTCATACCCTGCACTGGAAGTGTGGAGTTCTAACCACTGGATAACCAGGGAAGTCCCTACATTTCTTTTTAAACTTGAAATTACTCCAAACAAGAAAGCAATAAAAACACGAGAGTGCTGGTGATCCTTTTCAGTTTGTACTTCATTCCAAGGAAATTGATTTAAAGCCATTCTTTTATTTTTTTTTTCCTGCTGGTCCAGCATTTAGGGGAATTTTTATGCAAAGCATGAGATCTAGAGACCAGGGGAAATGATTTACTTCCCAAGCAGCTGACATTCTAACCTCATCTCTCTCATAACTGATTAGTACTCAGAAAGGTGTGTGCTTTTATCATCAGGATAGTAAATGTTTCATTGATTCATCACTATGTACCTAGTACTAGGTACCATGCTAAAGAACTTTACATGCATGAACTGACTGAATCCTCACCACAATCCAAGATAGGAAATGTCATCACCCTCATGTTATAAATGAACCAACCCAAAGATATGAAAATTGAGTACCTTGTCCAAACTCATGCAGACCTGCACTGGATACAGCAAAAATGCAAATGCAAGATTTGTCTCCACCGTTGCTACTCACCGTGGTCCCTTGACTGGCAGCCTATTGGACACACTGCTGCTGCTGCTGCTGCTAAGTCGCTTCAGTCGTGTCCGACTCTGTGCGACCCCATAGACGGCAGCCCACCAGGCTCCACCGTCCCTGGGATTCTCCAGGCAAGAACACTGGAGTGGGTTGCCATTTTCTTCTCCAATGCATGAAAGTGAAAAGTGAAAGTGAAGTCGCTCAGTCGTGTCCGACTCTTTGCAACCCCATGGACTGCAGCCTACCAGGCTCCTCCGTCCATGGGAGTTTCTAGGCAAGAGTACTAGAGTGGGGTGTCATTGCCTTCTCTGATTGGACACTTTAGGATGCAGATTCTCACTCCCGCCCTAGACTCACTGAATCAGAAACCTTAGATTGGGGCCCCGCAATCTGGGCTTTAGCAAAGTCTCAGGTCATTCAGATAGGGAGTTAGCAAACTTTTTCCTATAGGTCTAGATGGTAAATATTTTGGAACTGCATGCCATAAGAGCCATAGAGGAGACATATACAAAGGGATGTGACTGGGTTCCAATAAAAGTTGATTCACAAAATCAGATGGCCAGCCATGGGGCTGCAGTCTGACTACCCCAGTAATTCTTATATAAGAAGTGTTCTGAGGATAGTTGAGCAAAACGTTACCTTATTAAAGAGGGGTCATATTAGAATTGATCTACAATGTCATGTAAGTTTCAGGTGTACAGCACACTGATTCAGTAATACATGGACATGTACATCTATTATTTTTTGGATTATTTTCTCTTATAGATTATTACAAAATATTGAGTATAGTTCCCTAGACTATACAGTAGTTCCTTGTTCATTATCTTATATACATATATATGTAAATGTATACATATATGTGTGTGTTTATTTACATATATATGCAAATAAATATATATATGTAAAATATATATATATGAAAGTGAAAGTCTCTCAGTCGTGTCCCGACTCTTTGCAACCCCATGAACTAAACAGGCCATGGAATTCTCCTGGCCAGAATACTGGAGTGGGTAGTCTTTCCCTTCTCCAGGGGATCTTCCCAACCCAAGGATTGAACCCAGGTCTCCTGCATTGCAGGTGGATTCTTTACCAGCTGAGCCACAAGAGAAGCCCAAGAATACTAGTAAGCTTTTTCCTTCTCCAGTGGATCTTCCCAACCCAGGAATCTAACTGGGGTCTCATGCATTGCAGACGGATTCTTTACCAACTGAGCTATACACACACACACACACACACACATATATGTATATGTATATATGTGTGTGTGTGTGTATATATATATATATTAGTGTGTATATGTTAATACCAACCTTCCAGCTTATCCCCTGCCCCCTAACCCTGTTGGCAACTGTAAGTTCATTCCCCTAAATCTGGGAGTATGTTTCTGTTTTGTAAATAAGTTAATTTGTGTCTTTTTTTTTAGATTCCACATAAAAGTGGTATTATATGATATTTGTCTATGTCTGGCTCTCTTTATCTCTAATCTCGAGGTCCATCCATGTTGTAGCAAATGGCATTTTTATGGGTGAATAATATTCCACTGTATATATGTAGTGCATCTTTTTTATCTACTAATCTGTCAGTGGATACTTAGGCTGTTTCCATATCTTGGTTAATTGTCAATAGGGTGCATGTAACTTTTTGAATTACAGTTTTCTCTGGGTAATATGCCCAGGGTCCATCAACAACTCCATTTTTAGTTTTTTAGGGAACCCTACAGTGGCTGCACAAATTTACAT
Organism: Bos grunniens; assembly: GCF_055505025.1. Taxonomy (NCBI): domain Eukaryota; kingdom Metazoa; phylum Chordata; class Mammalia; order Artiodactyla; family Bovidae; genus Bos; species Bos grunniens. The sequence continues at coordinate 47,586,566 of NC_141177.1, read as the reverse complement.
TCCTACCAACATTGTAAAAGTTTGAATTAACAAAGTTTAGAAAACGCTGGGCTGGAAGAAGCACAAGCTGGAATCAAGATTGCTGGGAGAAATATCAATAACCTCAGATATGCAGATGACACCACCCTTATGGCAGAAAGTGAAGAGGAACTAAAAAGCCTCTTGATAAAAGTGAAAGAAGAGAGTGAAAAAGTTGCCTTAAAGCTCAACATTCAGAAAACGAAGATCATGGCATCTGGTCCCATCACTTCATGGCAAATAGATGGGAAAACAGTGGGAACAGTGTCAGACTTTATTTTGGGGGGCTCCAAAATCACTGCAGATGGTGATTGCAACCATGAAATTCAAAGACGCTTACTCCTTGGAAGGAAAGTTATGACCAACCTAGATAGCATATTGAAAAGCAGAGATATTACTTTGCCAGCAAAGGTCCGTCTAGTCAAGGCTATAGTTTTTCCAGTGGTCATGTATGGATGTGAGAGTTGGACTGTGAAGAAAGCTGAGCGATGAAAAATTGATGCTTTTGAACTGTGGTGTTGGAGAAGACTCTTGAGAGTCCCTTGGACTGCAAGGAGATCCAACCAGTCCATTCTAAAGGAGATGAGTCCTGGATGTTCTTTGGAAGGAATGATGCTAAAGCTGAAACTCCAGTACTTTGGCCACCTCATGCAAAGAGTCGACTCATTGGAAAAGACTCTGATGCGGGGAGGGATTGGGGGCAGGAGGAGAAGGGGACGACAGAGGATGAGATGGCTGGATGGCATCACTGACTCGATGGACGTGAGTTTGCGTGAACTCCAGGAGTTGGTGATGGACAGGGAGGCCTGGCGTGCTGCAGTTCATGGGGTCTCAAAGAGTCGGACATGACTGAGCGACTGAACTGACTGAACTGACAGTCATTCAGAAAAACATTTTATAAAATTTTGTCAATTTTCTTTTCAATTAACTTGCCCAGTGAAAAAGTATAAGAATGTTTTTGGCAAATTGAATTTACTACAGATGACAGATTAAAGCTTTCTTAATTTTTCTTTGTTTAATAGACTTCAAGCTTCAAGTTCGAAAAGAGTCGGACACGACTGAGCAACTGAACTGAACTGAACTGAAGCTTCAAGTTCATTTAATAAATTCTCTAGCCCTAAATGCATTTTCAATAGAAGTTTTAATAGAACTATTTTGTAAATTAAGGGGATACTTGTATGTGATAAAAAAATCAAGCTATAAAGAAATAAATTAAAGTTCAGTTAACTCACCTTCTTTATGTCTATCCTCATATCCATTCACCAGAGGTAACAGCTGTGACACAATGTCTATGAAACACAATAAAACAAAGCCTGTGTGTGTGTGTGTGTGTGTGTGTGTGTGCATGCTCAGTCATGTCCAATTCTTTTCGACCCCAAAGACTGTAGCCCTCCAGGCTCCTTTGTTCATAGGATTTTCCAGGCAAGAATACTAGAGTGGGTTGCCATTTCCTTCTCCAGGGGATCTTCTCAACCCAGGAATCGTCTGCCTGTATTTAAATAGTATTCCAGGAATACTTAAATAATATGACTGAACCCATAGAGAAGGAAAAGTAACTGATCCTATGTCATAAACCATGGCCACTTTAAGGAGAATGTTCCAAACTCCCAGGTCATGTTCAGCTTCTGCTGTTTCTTCTACTTCATCTCACTCTCATTTACTCCTTTTTTGTTTTTCTCAAACACAACTTCTTCAGTATTTTTTTTTTTCCATTTGGGTGCCTGGTTATGAAACTTTCTGAGATTTTGCTTGCCTGAGAATGTCTTTATTTTACCTTCATCTTTGGTTGACAGTTTAGCTAGGTGTAGAATTCTGTGTTCAAAATCAGGTGTTGGCAAACTATGGCCCACTGGTCAAACCCAGCCCTTCACTTGTGTTGGTAAATGAAGGTTTGCAGAAACACAGCCATGCTCACTTCTTTACGGACGTTAGGGCTGCTTTTGTGCTACACTGGCAGAGCTGAATAGTTACAAAAAAGACCACCTGACCCACAAAATGTGCAATATTTACTCTTTCCCCTTAAAGGAAAAGTGTGTCTGCCCTTATTTAAAATCATTGTAACTCAGAATGTTGGGATTCTGCTTCATTGTTTCTTGCTGATGAGAACTCTGAGGGCTCTGAGTTACTGTCCTATGTTGTTGATGTCAGTATGATTATTAGGCAGCTTGTTTTTTTCTCTTTGGAGGCTCTTTAGGCTTTCTCTTTATCTTTGTATATACCTCAAGTATCACCAGGTTTTATTTTTAATTTACCCTTTTTAGTACTTAGTGGAAGTTTTCCAATTAAATATTCATGTCTTCCTTTACATAAGATGATTTTCCTCTACTTTTTTTTTTTTTTTATCCCCTTTATTTTCTCTGTTAGCTATTCTTTTCCTATGAGAAGGATATTGAACGTCTGGTCCTATGCTCATACTTGTTAATTCTTCTTTTATTTATCATCTTTGTCTTTTTGCTGTCCATGCTGAAAATTTTCCTTTATTTTTCTTCCAAGATATTTCTTTAGTCATGTCCAACATATTTTTCAATCCAGTTGTTGATTTATAATTTTAGCAATCTTATTGTACTTTTTTTTTTTAATCTGCAACCTTTTACTTTAGAGTATAGCCAGTTAACAATGTTATAACAGTTTTGGGTACACAGCAGAGCTACTCAGCCATACATCTATTCTCCTCAAAACTCCTCTCCCATCTAGGCTGCCATATAACATTGAGTAGAGTTCCCCATGCTATACAGTAGGTTTTTGTTGGTTATCCACTTTAAATATAGTCATGTGTACATGTTGATCTAATATCCCTTATATCCTTTCCCTCCTGGTAACCACTAGTTCATTCTCTAAGTCTGCGAGTCTGTTTCTGTTTATTAAACACACTTATTTTAATTATCAGAAGCCCTTCTGATTTTCTGATCCCTCCTGTGTCAACAATTCATTCTTATTTTAAGGATATAGGATCATCCTGAATTACTCTAAGAATGCTGAAAAGAATATTTAAAGTTCTTTTTAGCTTTCTGAGTTCTGTTTTCTTCTACTGGTTACTCTATGTGTTCATATTAATCCTTCTCTTTCATGAACTCAGTATTGTCTAATATCTAGTGTTATACTTCGGAGAAGGCGATGGCACCCCACTCCAGTACTCTTGCCTGGAAAGTCCCATGGACCGAGGAGCCTGGTAGGCTGCAGTCCATGGGGTCGCTAAGAGTCGGACACGACTGAGCGACTTCACTTTCACTTTTCACTTTCATGCATTGGAGAAGGAAATGGCAACCCACTCCAGTGTTCTTGCCTAGAGAATCCCAGGGACGGGGGAGCCTGATGGCCTGCCGTCTATGGGGTCGCACAGAGTCGGACACGACTGAAGCGACTTAGCAGCAGCAGCAGCAGCAGTGTTATACCTATGGCTGAAGGATGAAACTGACCAGCACAAAAGTATTGTTCCTCAGAACTCTGTTAAATGAGGGAGTTCTGTGAAGACACTGGGTGAATAGAAGTATTGATGGGCAGAATTCCCTATTGTACGAAGCAAGCAATCAGAGACATCCCCACCCAGAATTGCTCAGGGCATGAAAAACTTAAGCAGAGATATCTGGGCAAAGTGTCCTTATCCCAGTAATTGCTACTGAAGCCCAGCTTTTGCTTTTTGCTTTTTTCTCCAGCTTTTTTCTTTAGGCTGAGTACCCATATACCTCTACTCTTTACTCTTTAGAAGTTATTTGATTTTATCCAAGCAACACAATTTGTCCATGTTTGTTCTGAAACTGAGGAGAGGAAGGAGAAGGAAGAGCAGGGAGGAAGTTCTAGTTGAAGAAGGGTATCCCAAAGATCTGAATTCAGACTGTTAAATAAACATTCTAACAAGCATCCTCCCCCACTTCCCACGCATTCTTGTCCTTCGTGTCTGATAGCTCCAAGCTTGGAGCTTCTCCAGCCCACTCTTATCTCTGGAATCCCCCTCTCTGTTTTTTTCTTTTGTTTGCTTTTCATATAAGTCCATCTGCTTTCTATCTACTAGCATTTATTCACACCCTATGGTTCCTTTATTGATGTCCAGATTGTTGTGGTTTCATTAGATAGAATTATGAATGGACAAACACACAATGGACGATTAACCATTTAGTCTGTCAATGGGACCTTGAGAAAGGGTGAGGTCTGATTCATATGCTCTTAAGACATTCAGCAAAGTTTAAAGCATATAAAGTTGTTTTGGGGGGACCATCTTTACCTTTCCCTCCGTCCACCCTGTCCAAGCATATTTTCAGGTAGAAATGGACATGGAACAACAGACTGGTTCCAAATAGGAAAAGGAGTATGTCAAGGCTGTATACTGTCACCCTGCTTACTTAATTTATATGCAGAGTACATCATGAGAAATGCTGGGCTGGAAGAAGCACAAGCTGGAATCAAGATTGCTGGGAGAAATATCAATAACCTCAGATATGCAGATGACACCACCCTTATGGCAGAAAGTGAAGGGGAACTAAAAAGCCTCTTGATAAAAGTGAAAGAAGAGAGTGGAAAAGTTGGCTTAAAGCTCAACATTCAGAAAACGAAGATCATGGCATCTGGTCCCATCACTTCATGGCAAATAGATGGGAAAACAGTGGAAACAGTGTCAGACTTTATTTTGGGGGGCTCCAAAATCACTGCAGATGGTGATTGCAACCATGAAATTCAAAGACGCTTACTCCTTGGAAGGAAAGTTATGACCAACCTAGATGGCATATACAAAAGCAGAGACATTACTTTATCAACAAAGGTCCATCTAGTCAAGGCTATGGTTTTTCCAGTAGTCATGTATGGATGTGAGAGTTGGACTGTGAAGAAAGCTGAGTGCCGAAGAATTGATGCTTTTGAACTGTGATGTTGGAGAAGACTCTTGAGAGTCCCTTGGACTGCAAGGAGATCCAGCCAGTCCATTCTAAAGGAGATCAGTCCTGGGTGTTCTTTGGAAGGAATGATGCTAAAGCTGAAACTCCAGTACTTTGGCCACCTCATGCGAAGAGTCGACTCATTGGAAAAGACTCTGATGCGGGGAGGGATTGGGGGCAGGAGGAGAAGGGGACGACAGAGGATGAGATGGCTGGATGGCATCACCGACTCAATGGATGTGAGTTTGAGTGAACTCCGGGAGTTGGTGGTGGACAGGGAGGCCTGGTGAGCTGCAATTCATGGGGTCGCAAAGAGTCAGACACGACTGAGTGACTGAACTGAACTGAATGATCAACTGAGGAAGCAAGGTGGTATTTTAATAAAGTCCATAGACCAGACCAAACTAACCACATCAAGGTAATTCTAGACATTTTTCAAAATGTCTGATACTACAGGAATCTTTAAAGTGCATAGAAAAGAAATAGTGATAAATCTATATATATTTCCAACAAACTTCGAAACCAAATATTTTGCATCATCATAAATAATACCTTATCCAGATGTGAAAAAAACAGAACCAGAATACAGAGTTAGAATTGGAAAAGATAAAGATGGTTAACAGATGTAAACAAGCAATTCTAGGGTAATGGCAGAAAGAAAAATCAAGTTTGGATTTTGAGCTCTTTTGTTCTGAATAGAAAAGAAAACACGTAAGTTAATAGTAGCAGTTGAATCTTGGTCATTTCATCCATTATTCAAAATATCCTTGATTTTATCGTAACAGATGTATATTATAATGCATCCATGTAAGTTATTCTAAATGGTAACTGTAGACTGATTAATGTATAGTAACTTTTTTTAAAGTTGGCAGTTGACAACATTCTTTGATCCCTTTGCTTTGCAAAGAAATAGAAAAGTAATTTTTTAGCTTTCAAACCCTCTTAAATGGTGAATCTTTTTGACGTTGACCCTATTCTCATCTCTTTTTTCTGCCTGTGGAGGCACACACACACACCCCTTTTCATATCAAGGGGTGGACAAAGCCTATGGCCAGATTCAGCCACACTTGCAGTTATCAAGCATGACAGAGATGGAAGGAAAACATCTGGTGGAAGGCTTTTGCTTGCCTTTGTAGCGGAGAGTTTCCTTTGATCTCCAGCTCAAGTTCTCTATGGAGTCTAGCAGATCAATTAGTTAATAGACCTTTCCCACTAGTAGATCCACTAGCTGACTACTGAGGATGGAAGCAAGTTCTATTTACCAGTCCTTCGTTTCCCCTTTTACTTGAGGCAAAGCCTTTTTTCCCCTTGAAATGACATAATTATTAAACCACTTCAGTCACTGCTGTGATTAATGAGTCCCTGCTTTCCTTGGTTCTGCTCTCATGCTGAAAGGCTAGGGCTCGATGGCTACAGTTTCATTCTGCAATGCAATTAAGGATAGGAACAGCTTGAAACACTATTATTAAAACCAACCTCTTGTCCAGGTTTCCCTGCTTCCTTTGGGGAATTGGAATTATCATCTTAGTATCTATTTCTCCAAAAATTCAGGGAAGCCGTATTACATTTTCACCTGGATTTCATTCTAACAAGCTTGGTTCATTTTCCTTATATTACAAAGATTGGTTCTAAGAATTTCAACATATATTATCTTTCCCTAAGAAATTTTCTATCCCGTTTACAACATAACTATTCATGCTATTCAGGAAAGAATAATTACCTTCAGGAAACCAAATGAATTATTTTGAGGTCTCACATATAGAATTTCAATCAGCTTTAATGATTTTAGGAGGGTCAAAACATTATATCTGAATTGTATTTTTCACCTGAACACAAAACCATTATCACGTACTGTATGTTGTGTGTGTGGGTGGGTATGTGTGTGTGTGTGTGTGTGTGTTCAGTTACTCAGCCATGTCTGACTTTTTGCAACCCTTGGACTGCATGCAGGACATCAGGCTTCCGTGTCCTTCACTATCTCCCAGAGTTTGCTCAAATTCATGTCCATTGAGTTGATGATGCTATCTAACCATCTCATCCTCTGCCACCTCCTTCACTAAAAACAATGAAAGTGAAAGTCGCTCAGTCGTGTCCGATTCTTTTCCACCCCATGGACTATACAGTCCATGGAATTCTCCAGGCCAGAATACTGGAGTGGGTAGTCTTTCCCTTCTCCAGGGGATCTTCCCACCCAGGGATTGAACCCAGGTCTCCCATATTGCAGGCAGATTCTTTACCAGCTGAGCCATCAGGGAAGCCCAAGAATACTGGAGTGCATAGCCTATCCCTTCTCCAGTGGATCTTCCCAGCCCAAGAACTGAACCAGTACCTTTTCTTAAAAGACAAGATTAGACAATTGGCTGTTACTTTTCAGACACAATTATGCCAGTCTTGCCCCGTAGACAGTCAGAAACATGAAGTCCCAGTGAACTGGTGTTTGCTACTGCACTCAATGCATTTTACTGTAAGAGATCCCAGTCTGAGACTCTAGTCTGATCTCTATGCTGGGACCAAAATAAAGCCATGCGGTGCTCACACTGGCCACAGTAATACCAACCTAGGAATAAAACATAGCTCCCCAGCGCACAGTAACACGCAGGCAGTACAGAGCGCTGCCCCCAGATGAAATTGCAAAGGGAATTTCAGGAGGCAGAATGTAATTATCCCCTTTGGAGTTTGGCATGGACGGGAGGATTGAACAGTGCTGTCCTTTGTCCCCAAAAGAAAGCGTGCCAACAGATATATGACAGACACAGCCAGAAACACGAGGAAGGAGACTAGAGTCTTGTTTGTTTTCAGTGCCCCATTTTTCACCTCCTTAGATAACCATTCCTATGTCCTCAGAAAATTGGAACAGTTCTCAACGTGGCCCCTTTTATGTCACATTACCACCACTTTGAATGCCCTTTAGAAGAGGCTTATTAAATGCTCAATAAAGTCCTGTGAGCCGCCGTCTCTGAGCACCCGTCTCCCAGCTCTGCCTCACAGAGAGCTCTAAGCCAGGCGTTAATTCGAAGCCTTCCGTGAGCCATCTTAGATGGTGACTACCAATGCCATGATTCTCAAAAGTAGAAATAAAGTGACTGCAGACTCCAAAAGCTATCTGATAGCTCATTCCCATAATCTTTATAATAATTAATACTTATACTTAAGGTTGTAGGAAATTAACTGCTGAGCATGGGTACTGTTGGGACCACCACTAGATAGCTTCAGAAAATTATTAAACGTCAGTTAGTTGCTTGTTTAATACCAAAGTGCACCCTCCAGGGCAGCAAGGCCAAGACAACACAGAAGCTGCCTTGGACTCTTACACGCTCTGCCCTCCCTCTGTGTTTATTAACGTTCTCACTCTTGTTCAAGGTAGCCTTGACATGAGTCCCGTCCCACTCTCTCCTTCCGGTTGGCTCTTTCGAGAAGGTCATCAACCTAAATGATTTCACGCCGGGATCTGACACCCACTCCTTCTGACGTCTTTTGACCTTGGTCCCACTAGTAGCCCAGTGACAACATACCCAAAGTCCATGGCCCTGACCCCAGGCACAACTTGCAGATGAAAGCTAAGAAACAGAATTCTAGAAATCACCAACTTAACTCCAACCAATGCCTGAAACCTGATATTCAAATCCATCCGTTTCCAAAAAGAAAGGTTTCTCAATCATAGTTTGTCCTGAACCACCTAAGACATTATAGCTGATCGAGTGAAAGAGACATCAAACCTAGACTCAGGTCTCTATGGTGATATACCGTCCTTTAGAGTTTGTGCTAGATAACAAAGATCCTCCCGAGGATGGAAGTCGTGGATTCCTCTTTCCCAAGACCCACACTTCATCAAGTGGCCCGGGTCAAATTTTATGACGTGCAAACTCGGTGGGGAATAAACATCATTAGGAGTCAGCACTTTTCTTACTCAAGCAATTTTGTCACCTCCGGTAAAAATGTTTCAAGTTACTTTCCTACAAGAAGAGTAGAATTGTGACTCAGAGTTAGTCCTAAAAAAGTAAGGTCTCACTTTCTGGTCTTGTAGGTTGGCATCTTCCTGCTCCATTTTGAACCCTTTTTTTTTCCCAGCAAAAATCTTTGATTTTTAATTCAAAAAATAATATGCTCAAAACAGGCAACAGGTAGAATGTCTTCTATGCGATGGCCCCAAATCTGTATGATTCCAAAACCCGACGTCTTCCCTCTCCACCTTCCAATCAGCTGCTGTAGGAAATGCTTCTGAATTTGGAAGGTGATGAGGAAGATTTTACTACTTCCTATAAACAAGAAAACAGCGAGGTAACAGAAGTTTTAAATGACTTGCTGGACTCACAAAGTGAATAAGAAACAGCTGTGCCCCTGTCCTCTGTGTCTGTAAGGTCATGATCAGATGGAGCTCTTTGGGGAGGCTGAGGGTAAGCCAGACAGGTGCCCAGAACATTCCACCCTGATGGAACTAAGGAAGCCCCAGCCTAGAGACACTTTATGCCCCTGAATTGTTTCCTGAAATCCCATCTCCCCTGGTTCCATTGTCTCTGGGAGTTTGTCCCTAGTCGGTCTGTATTTCTGAACTTTCTCATTTCCTGTGTCTTGGGACCATTCTATGTGATGCTCACCCAGCCTCTATGAGATACTCTCCAAGCACTGGGTTTCATTACACATGCAGCAGCTGAGATGCCTGCTTAGCACACTCCTCTGGCTTATGCCTCTGGGAAGCCCTCTGTGAAACCAGCTAGGCTTGAATGGGGCTCCTGCTTCCTGCTCTGGCCAAAACCAGGTTCCCTGTTTCTACCTCCAGTTCATGATGGGTTAATCTTCTTTTTCAGACTTGCTCAGCTTGTTTGATGTTTAAGGAGGACCTGTGAGTTGATGACATGTAATCTAAGTAAACACACTCAACTCTAATTAGGGGAGACTCTGAATTTAAAACAAGCCTTAAAGGAAGACTAGATGGTCCCCCACATCCTTAGGGTTTGGCTCAGAGGCTCTGTGACCCACAGTTCTAGAGTCCGGCCTCTGAGGTGCCCCAAATGGACCTCCCAGGGACCAGGGCTACCAGGGCATTACATTAACCCAGGATGAACACGCACCTCTACTCTGGCTGGACAGATGGGCTTCTGCCAGCAGTGCTTTCTGAAATCAGATTAGTATTCCCCGAAAAACAACATTCAAACAAGGTTCAAAGGTCAAATAGCTTTCCTTCAAGGCCTCTCTCCCAATGGTCTCAATATTAATGGAAATGTACAAATTAATTTCTGATTCTTTATTTTATACCCATCAACCATTAACAACTTTTCAGTCTGGGGTCATACACAGTGGGAATGCCTGGGGTACCCGGGAAACTCCGACTTCTAGACTCAACTGTGATGCTGATTACACAAGCATCCTTGGGAAGTGACACAACCAACGGGGACTTCAGTTTACCTGTAAAAGGAGCCCTTCATCAGGCTGATCTCCTCTGTCCCATAGGGAAACTGAACGGCTCTGAGCCAGCCTTGGCATCTGTCGCCCCAAGCTCCATGCAAAGTTTTGTGAAAGGAGCCACTGAAAAGGCAGGGGCACCACCCAAGAGTGAGTCTTTATGTAGCCTCTTCATTTCTCGCTCCATCAAGAGACGGTGACAATCCCTTTGTAACAACGCTACCAAGCTCAGAAATGAGGGAATCTGGAAGGCTGCTCCATAAACAAAAACATCCACATGTAAAAAGCCTGCCTTGGAAAAATTAAGGTAAACATCTTTTGGACTTGCTGCTGTTGACAACATGTTTTCAATTTGCATCGCAAATTCATCGGAAGCCTTTCTGCCAGGGAACCGGATGGCCCAGGGAACTGGTAATTGGTAATGAGTCGTGCAGCCTTTCAGGTCTCTGATACCATTCTGAACGGAGCCAAGCTAATAGTGAATTACCTGATGCTGCTGGAAACCTTTGCAACACGAGCCAGACCCCTGGATTCAATCCCCGGCTTACAACCTGAGTTCAGACACGGTCTGTTGGGCACTTATAAGGAGAATCAGGAGAGACCACGGCACAGGGACAGAAGTGGACAATGAGGGAATGAACTAGGTGTTTCTGCCTTCAACTCTGATGTTTTTCCCCCGAGATATTCCAAAGGAAATTTCCAAGGAATGTCAGGCCTAGAGAAATGGAATGAACATTCACCTCCCATTCTTAAATGGTCAAAAATTCCAGTCTTGCAATTTTCATTTCTTCCTAATCACTGTCCCAGTCCAGAGGGTCAAATTATTTATGTAGCAGTTTTTGAGGTGAAATAGATTTTACTCCTTCTTATTTGGTCTATGAGCTCAACTTTTCTTTAAAAAAACAAAAGAAATGTATCACTAGAGCTTTACAAACCAGCCAAAACCATGAATCTTCTTTTCCAAGACTTACCAAAATGAATTTCCACCTTATGATCTGGGGTACAGAATTTTATTTTCAGCGTTTTGCAGTCATCCTAGAGGAACCATCTAGAAGAAAAACAGAACTTTTTTTTCTTTTTAAGGCCGTGCTGTACAGCATGTGGCAACTTACAATCCCTTCCCCCTGAATTGGGAGCGCAAAGTCTTAACCACTGGACCACTGGAAGTTCCTTTAAAAAAAAACAGAACTTTTGCATCACTAGCTTTCCCTGGCTATTCCAGCTCCATGTTTATATCACTACTTTTCCTTTACACTCTTTGGTTTATAGTAGCAATAATTTCCCCTCCTATATAGCCCAACGAACAACCAATTAGCAAATGCCCAGAGCAGTAAGCATTCTTGGCTGTCCTGAATGGTCAGTCATTAATTTGATGAAGGAAGGACTAACAAACTCATAAAGAGGAACTTGAATTTTAGAAGTTAGTTCAATTTTACATTATTAAAAAGGAAAATGTAGTAAAAATAATAAGAGCTTTGCCAAAACTCTACAGCAAAGTCAATTAGCCTCACAAAGAGCCTGGGAGTCTACGATCTGAACTTGCATTTGGAACCACTTAGCCTATTAAAACAACTCCAAGCTTCATCTCTCGCAAATCATATTTCAATGCTCACGGCTGGATCCTAATGAGTAAAATTCTTTCTCCCTCTCGATGCAACACAATTAAAAGTATTCCTTGTGTCTGCATATTTCAAATATACACTTGTGACTTCATATGCACGTACTTCCATATCTACATATGCACATACCTGTGATAAAAATTTCATATGCCAAGTATAGTCTTATACAATGTATAGTAAAATACATTCTGCATTATATATTGCTCGACTATATACTTTTTTTTTTTACTATATACTTTTAAGAGGCTTTTAAAAGAAAATTAATTTCAAACAGAAAAATAGCAACACTGACATTACAAGTCTACAACAAAAATAAAATGCATTCTATTCAGAAGACAAATCACTTTTACAATTTTACCATAGTTCAAGCATGAGAGATTGTTGTTTCTTTAATTAAGACAACTTGGTAATTAACTAAAGACATGTCTTTTGATTTTCAGTATGCCGCTACTATGGGCAGTAAATATTTTGTTTTGCTCTGACTGACCAATGAGGACAAGTTAAAATACTAAGTAAGATTATTTTCATAGATAATTCTTGCAAAGTAGTGTTTTCCAACCAATTATATTAACTAAGTGGTAAACATTTTGAATATATATATTCTATTTCATTAAAACCTAACTAAAATCTTCCATATTCCTTAAATGAAAATTAAGTTGCATCTTTTCAAACCCATACCTCCCAACTCTTAGCCACTATAAAAATTCCAAGCAATTTCTATAGGTTTTTCAAGGAAGACTAGATTCTAATTAACTACAGTTTTGTCCATATTTTGTTTTTCTCCTACATTGAAAGAATAGCAGGGGGTTAGCCCTGCAGAAAAGAAGATTATTAAAACTTTAATAACCTGAGCCTTTGAACCTTTCCAAATTCTTTACAATTTTCCCACATTTCCAGCCCAGATGTCTACATACAGTTATAGTGAGCCAACATGAGCTTCTTGTTTACAATTTCATTCACCTTATTTATCACCTCCTTTAAAAAAAAAAGAAGAAGAACACACAGTAATTTTACAGCTCTTCCAAGCAAAAGAATTTGGTTATTCTGAAAAACAAATTTGCAAGAATGATGTTTTAAATCCATTTTTAAGTTAGATATTTCCAACAACACAACTATTTCTTCCCTGCTGCTAGAGGTAAATTGTTAGGCAGCCTAGCAACGGTGGCAGGCTGGATCACAACATTCTTCTCAATCAAGCTACAAAGCTTCAAGCTACTGAAAAGAGAGTTCAATTCTGAAACTTGAACTCTTGATATTGTTACAAAAGAAAGGCTAAAATGGAGGCATCCTTTAAGATAATGACTTGCTGTTTCACCAAAGATAGGGATATTTGCATACCACAAAAGCCCTCATAGAATTGCCTTTCATAGACTGCAATATGGCAGTTGTGTTTTCCCTACTTGAGATACTTGTAGTCCCCAGTAGCCACTTATGACTTTTCTTTTAATAAGAGAACCCAGATTACTCTAATGAACCCATTGCTACCTAACTAAATAATTGCATTTCCAAGCATCTTTCCTTTGTGATCAAACACTAGTGTATGAAATGTGAAGTAGATGTGTTGAAGAGTACTTCCAAGAAGTTTCCTAAAAGGGATCCAGTGGACCATCTTCTTCCCTTCCTCTTTCTGCTGAATGGAATGTTAATGTGATGGCTGGAACTTGAGCAGCCATCTTGGACAATAAGTCCACGGGGGAAAAACTACAAAAGACAGAACACTGAGACAGCCAAAGCTCTGGTCCCTGGTAATCATAGAGCTACATTTCCAGCTATGCAAGACCTACTTCCAGAGCTATTTTATATATGAAAGAGAGAAAAACATCTTTATCATTTAAGCCACTGCTCTTGGGGGATGTTGATTTTGTTTCATGTGACAAAACCTAGCCCTAACTCACATATCACCTGATTGAAAGTTAAGCTCTACATATAGCTCTAATACATTCTGAAAGTTGAGAAAAGGAAAAGCAGTCCCTGATATCTAGGAGTTGGCCTGGTACTGTCAGCCAGGACTTGATGCTGCTAGAAGATGCCCCAGGATTCACAACTAGGTCTATTTTTTTAACTATTTATTTATTCATTTTTCATTTATTTTTGGCTGTCCTTGGTCTTCACTGCTGCACACGGGCTTCATTGCTACACGTGGACTTTCTCTAGTTGTGGCAGGCGAGGGCTGCTCTTCATTGCAGTGCACAGGGCTGCTCATTGCTCTCGCAGAACATGAGCTCTAGGCACTTGAGCATCAGTAGTTGTGGCGCACAGGCTTAGCTGCCCCACAGCATGTGAGATCTTCCCAGACGAGAGACTGACCCTGTCCCCAGCATTGGCAGGTGGATTCTTAACCTCTGGACCACTAGGGAAGCCCCACAGTTTGGTCTTGGTGCTGAAATTAATACAAGCAATTTCACAAAAGTTCAACCTCAGCCTAGGCCATCTGTGACCATGAAGTAAGACAGAGTAAGATCACTCTACTTAATGTTAGAGTACAGACCTTAGGTGTCATATCTTAGAATCCATTACCAAATTAAAGTCAGAAAGACTTACCTCTGTTTTCTTCTGAAAGTTATAGTTTTGACTCATATGTAGGTCTTGAACCCATTTTGAGTTAATTTTTATATATGATGTGAGCTAGGGCTCCAAAAGATGGCTCAGATGGTAAAGAGCCTGCCTGCAATGAAGGAGACCAGCATTCGATCCTAGGGTCAGGAAGATCCCCTGGAGAAGGGAATGGCGACCCACTTCAGTATTCTTGCCTGGAGAATTCCATGGACAGAGGAGCCTGGTGGGCTACAATCCATAAGGCCACACAGAGTTGGACATGACTGAGCAAATAACACTATAACTTTTTCACGAGCACTACTTATAGGAGATTAATCTTTCTCCATTGAATGCTCTTGGCACGCTTGTTGGAAATCAATAAGCCATATACTTTTAGGGTTTATGTCTAGACTCTTCAGTTCTATTCCATTGGTCTCAATATCTATCTTTATGCCAGAACTACACTATTTTGATTACAGTAGTTCCTCCCTCTCTTGGGCTTTCCAGGTGGCACTAATGGTCAGAAACCCACCTGCCAATGCAGGTAGACATAAGAGATTTAGGTTCGATCCCTGGGTTGGGAAGATCCCCTGGAGACGGGAATCATAACCCTCTCCAGTATTCTTGCCTGGAGAATCCCATGGACAGAGGAGCCTGGTGGGCTACAGTCCATGGGATGGCAAAGAGTCGGACATGACTGAGTGACTAACATTACATTACTATTACTAAGAAATTAACAAAAATAACTAATAATAAAATAGAACAATTAAATAATATACTATAATGAAAATTATGTGAATGTGTTTTCTCTCAGTATCTTATTGTACACATTTAAAGCTTTTTCCATCTTTTCTAAACTTCACACACTAAGGTTATAACTTTTGCAGCTTGAGATGTGATAGCAAAACTAGCCCAAATTTCTTTGTCCTTCTTCACTATTTCACGGATAGAAGATTTGTTCTTACTGTAGATCTTAGGAACCAGACAATTTTTTCTCCTTTTCTTACTATATCAAGAACTTTCACGTTTTTACCTAAAAGAAGCATTTTATGGCTTCCCTTTGGCACATCCATATTGCAGCATCACTACTCTTGCACTATGGGTCATTATTAAGTAAAACTAGGATTACTTGAACACAAGCTCTATGGCTGGGACAGCTGATTGATAATCAAGAAGAGGATGAGCTGGATAAAGGAATGATTCATGTCCTGGATGGGATGGAGCTGGACTTTGCAAGATTTCATCACACTACTCAGAACAATGTGCAATTTAAAACTTATGGATTGCTTATTTCTGGAATTTTCCATTTAATGTTTTCAGACCTCATTTGGCCATGGGTAACTGAAACCATGGAAGGCAAGACTGTGGATAAGGGGGGACTACTGTACTATAACTTTGCAGCAAGATTTGAAATAGGCAAGTGTGAGTCTTCAAATCTGTTCTTCTGTTTCAAGACTCTTTGGGCTATTCAAGGTCTCTCGCAATTCCATATGAATTTGAGAATTGGCTTTTCCATTTCTGGGGGAAAAAAAAAAAGCCATTAGAATTTTGGTAGGTATTACATTGGATATCCAGATTGCTTTGAATGGTATTGCCCTCTTAAAATATTAAGTCTTCCAACCCATGAATCTAGGGTGACTTTCCATTTATTTAGGTCTTCTTAAACTTTTTTGAGGAACATTTTATACTTTTCCAGTGTACAAGTCACTCTCTTCCATAGATTCTTAAGCATTTCTTTACCACTACGCCTTCTGGAAAACCCTTATTCATTTGTATACTATTGTAATAAAACTTTTTTTAACTTTCCTTTTTGGATTGTTCATTGCTGAATTTAGAAACAACTCATTTTTGTGTATAAATCTTGGACTATGTGACTTTGTTGAACTTATTTATAAGCTCTCGTAGGCTTTTGTTGTTGCATCTTTGGGATTTTCTGTACTTAAGATTTTTTATATTTGTCATTGGCAAATAAAGATAATTTTACTTCCTTTCTGACTTGGATGTCTTCCTTTTTCTTGCCAAACGTCTCTGGCTAGAACTGTGAGTGCAATGTTGAATTACAAAGGTGAAAGCAGGCAACCTTCTCTTGTTTCTGATTTTAGAGGTAAAACTTTCAGTCTTTCACCATGAGTATGATGTTAACTGCTGGTTTTTTATAAACACTCTTGATCAAGTTGAGGAAGTTCCCTTCTATAACTAGGTTTTTGAGTGTTTTTATCATGCAAATGTGTTGTATTTTGACAAATGCTTTTTGCATTGATTGAAATGATTATTTGAGGTCTTCCTTCAATCTATTCATGTGATGTATTACATAGACTGATTTTTCTGTGTTGAACAGGACTTGAATTCCTAGGATAAATTCCATCTGGTCATGGTAAATAACATGCTACTTTTTTTAATATGCTACTAAATTTGGTTTGCTAGTATTTTTTTGAGTGTTTTTTAATCTATATTCATAGAGGATGTTGGTCTATAGTTTTCTTGTGATGTCTTTGCTTGGATTTCATAACAGTTGGCTATAGAATGAGCTAGGAAGTATTTCCTCTTCTTTGATCATTTTTTTTTGAAAGAGCTTGAAAAGGTTTGTTAATTATTCTTCAAATGTCTAGTATAATTCATCGGTGAAGTCATGTATCCTGAACTTTTTTTTGTTGACAAGTTTATGGTTACTGATTCAATCTCTCCTTGTTACTGCTCAGTTCAGATTTTCTCTTTCTTCTTGAGTTTTGATAGTTTTTATGTTTCTAGAAATTTGTCTATTTCATCTAGGTTATTTCACTTTTTGGCAAACAGTTATTCATAGTATTCTCTCTTCGTTTTTTTAATTTCTATAAGGTCAGTAAGAAAGCTCCCCTTTTGCTTCCAATTTCAGTTATTTGCATCTTCTCTCTTTTACTTTAGACTAGCTAAAGCCTTGTCAATTTCATTGATCTTTTCCAAGAATCAACTTTTAGATCCATTGATTCTATCATTTTTCTGTTCTCTGTTTTGTTTATCTCTAATCTTTATTATTTCATTCCTTTTGGTAGTTTGGTAGTTTGTTTCTTTTCTAGTTTTGAGAACTATGGGAAGTAAATACTGTCCTTTTATTTACCTATACATTTACTTACCAGAGAACTTATCTATCTACATGGGTTCAAGTCGGTGTTTAGAATCCTCTCATTTCAACCTGAAGGACTCCCTAAAGCATTTATTGTAAGACAGGGCTGGTAGCAGTAAGGTCCCTCAGCTTTAATCTGGAATGTATTAATTCCCTTTTCATTCATTAAAAACAATGATATAAAATTCTTTTTAAAAAAATATTTATTTCTTATTTTTATTTTTTGGGAGCTGGGCCAGTCTTTGTTGCTGCATGGGGGCGCTTTTTCTAGTTGCAGAGAACAGGAGCTACTCTCTAATTGTGGTGTGCAGGCTTCTCATTGCACTGGCTTCTCTTGTCATGGAACATGGGCTCTGTGGTGCTTGGGCTTCAGTAGCTGCAGCTTGAGGGCTCCAGAGCACAGGCTCAGTACGTGTGGCACTCAGGCTTAGTTACCTCACAGCATGTGTGATCTTTTCAGACCAGGGATCAAGCCTGTGTCCCTTGCATTGTAAAGCAGATTGTTATCTATTAGACCACCAGGGAAGCCCTGGTATAAAATTCTTGACTTACATTCTTTTTCTCTGAATATTTTCACTGTGTCATCTCACTGTCTTCCACTCTTGTGAGCTCTGATGAAAAACTGAGTATAGAGAACTCCCTGCGTGCTATAAGTTGCTTCTCTCTTATTGCTTTTAAGAGTCTCTCTTTACTTGGAACTGACAGTTTGATTACAACAATCTTGCTGTGGATCTCTTTCGGTTTATCCTATCTGGAGTTCACTAATCTTCTTGGATGTGTAGGTTCATTTCTTTCTCCAAACTTGTGAAGTTTTTGGCCACTATGACTTCATACATTCATCTTGCCCCTTTTTTTTCTCCTTCTGGGAATACTATACTGTGCATGATGGTGTTCCAGAGGCTGTTGATCCTTTTCATTTTTCTTCATTCTTTTCCCTTCTCTTCTGACTATATAATTCTGATTGTCTTATCTTCAGATTTTCTAATTATTTTCTAATTATTTATTCTTCTATTCTTCACTATTTATTTTAGTGAATTTTCATTCCAGCTATTGTACTTTTCAGCTTCAGAATCCCTACTTAGTTCTATTTTATAATTTTCATCTCTTTATTGATATTCTCTATTTGTTCATATATTCTCCTGTTCTCTTCAGATTTTTGGTCCTATTTAAGAGGGACTGATGCTGAAGCTGAAACTCCAATACTTTGGCCACCTCATGCGAAGAGTTGACTCATTGGAAAAGACCCTAATGCTGGGAGGGATTGGAGGCAGGAGGAGAAGGGGACAACAGAAGATGAGATGGCTGGATGGCATCACCGACTCGATGCACATGAGTTTGAGTGAACTCCAGGAGTTGGTGATGGACAGGGAGGCCTGGTGTGCTGTGATTCATGGGGTTGCAAAGAGTCAGACACGACTGAGAGACTGAACTGAACTGAAGAGAGTTTAGTTAGAATCATCTAGTAAGTCCAATATTTGGGCTTTCTCAATGAACATGTCTGTCAATTTTTTTTTCCTGTGAATGGGCCATACTTTCTTTTTTCTTTGTACGATTTGTAATTTTTTTGAAAACTGGACATTTTTAATAATATAATGTGATAACTCTGGAAATATGATTCTCTCTCTCTCTCCCTGAAATTTGCTGTTATTGATTGCTGATAGCTGCAATTATCCATTTGTTTGGTGACTTTTCCAAACTAGTATTAAAAAGATTGTATTCCTTGTCATATGTTGTCATTGAACTCTCTGTTCCATTATCTCAAAGATCAATCAGTAACATGACAGAGATTTTCTTAAATACTTGGAGCCAAAAAGAAAAAGCATACTTCTCTAGTCTTTGCAGTGTGGCTCTGGGGAATTCCTTCAACACTAAGTCAGGCCATCTATACTTCTTCCTTAACCTTCACCTCTTGATTGCTTGTACCCCACAGATCAACCACAGGTGCAAGAATAGGGTCCTCTCAGATCTTCACTGAGCACTACCCATCCCTACGCATACACATTTCACCCCAGCTTCCCCAGTTGTATATGAGACTCTTTCCAAGACCTTATTCTCCCAAGAAATTTCCTTCCCAGTCTCCCCTCTTCTAGGCTTTTGTGTCTATCTGGTGCTTGCTCCATCCACCATCCCTTAATTCAGGTGGCCATAGGTAGCATATGTCATTTAACTTTTTTTCACTAAACACTGCAAAATTCACTCATGCTGCTGCATGTAGCCAGAGTTGAATTTTTCAACAAATTCTGCTGCTGTCCAGAAAACCATTCCAGCCCAAGTTGGACAAAACAAAGGCCAGCCTCTGTGCCAGTCCATCAGAGAACTACCAGACAGGTTTTTCACACAATCACATTATTGTAAGAACAAAATCTGCATTAAGTCCCTGGCACCAGCAAGTCACACCAAGAACAATAGACACTATCCACATGGCTGCCACCATGCTGGGAAATGGAGGATGTTAGGCAGATGACCAAAAACGGGACAGTGCTTTCTTACCAAAATCCAGCTGCTTTGTTCTTCATTAAACACTCCCTGGGTTGCTATAAATCTTTATTAGATTCCTCAGCTCCGAAAAATGTTTTCATATGCATAAATATCATACTTTTCTTAAAATAATAGCTTGCTAAAGTAATAAACAAAACATTGAGATCTCTCTTGGAGCCTCTTTATGCTAATACTGATCACTTGGCTTTCCTGAGCACATGTCTGTAGAAATTTTTTAAGTGTAATTTCTTGAATCTCCACCACCCACATCATTTCATGTGATTATCTCAAACATATGACTTTCTTCTTTAGGCAAAAATAAGGATCTTCCAAAGATATGGCGCATTCTGGACATTCCAGGCTTTCTAGTCAAGGAATAAAATAAGATATTGTTATCAGACTTGGGGGTAAACAATCGTAGTGAAAGATGATGCCTTAATCACTTTGGAGCACATGAGTGACTATAAACAAGTGGATTCACCTATATCTTTGCACAAACATGGCTGATTTTGGAACCAAGTTGCAGGTTCTTATACTACAAAATTCCAATCAACAAGCTTAACCCAAATAAAGATGACAGTTCAGACAGTGGGGTTATATTTATCATTATAACTTCTAGCCAAGCATGCATCAACTGTGTATTCATTTGAACGAAAACCATATTGCACTTAGGAAGATGTCAGCCTTCTGAGTGTAGGCATCATAGCCTAAAAATTATCACAAGAACGGCTCAGGACCTGTCCCGCTGTAAAGTGTGATGACGGAACCATCGCAGGGATACAGAGTTATTTCGGGATGATAAAGCATCTGCTTCTACCCATTGTCTCCAGAATACTGAGCTACAGGAGGACATGGAGGAGGAAGCAGCAGGACCAGATGGCTTTCAAAGATGAGCCACCAGGCACAAGCTCATCCTGCCCTTGTCTGACTCTATGCCTTCAGATGTTTGCTCTCACCCGTCTGAACTGTATGACTCAGTTGGATATAGAATGAGTGAGGAACATTAGGGAGGGTTTATTTAACTCTTGCTTCTCTAGGTCTCAATTTCTAAAGTGATTCACCCAAGGGTTTTCTCACCTAGAGTCAGTTCTTCTCATGAGAGTCTAAAAGAGACTTTGAGAAATCTGCCATTCCCAAATCAGGCCAATCCAAGCTTCACTTAGGCTTTTGGCACATTGTCATTCTCTGTCAAATTTCAAGGTGACTGAACATCTGCTTTTCCTTAGCTGAATCCAGACCTCAGCCACACCCTGACTCTCTGATTAAGGATAATCCACGAAGACCCCCTTCCTGTTGGGCAAAGTCCACTGCAGTGAATGGCCTATGATAGACAAAAGCTGTCTATAGTAGACCGTAGATATTACCAATAGACTTGGAAAGAACCCACAGACCAATTTCCATCAATAACACAGTAGTATCTCCAGGAAATGAGGTTTCCTGAAGTCATTACTTGCATCAAGCCCCTTGCGATGGTCAAAGTGCCCCTGGGAACCACCCCACATTCTCTTAGCCTCACTTGTTTCTTTTGCAACCACTGCTACTGGGACCAGTTCTGTGTAGAATCTGACCAGCAGGTGCAATCAGCCAAAACCCAGGCTAAGGATCCCACTGCCAGCCCCGGCATGGTGAGTGTCATGTGAGAACCAGCTTGGCATTTGCACATGTACAAATGGGAGTGGCGAGACTATGATTAATGCCCTATGGGGCAAAACTTTGACCACGGAGGGGACAGAACTGATTGATGAATGTGTCCCCTCTTTTCTTCCCTTAGGTTCATGGTCCCAAGAGACAGAGCCCAGGCAGCCTGGTCACAGGGGCTGTGCCCAGGTCAACAGCACGCCTTTGTAACTGACTCTCATCCTTTGCATCACATCCCTAACTGTCACTTCTGCTCCTGGATCACACTCCCCCAGCAAAGCACGTGCCCCTGAGCCTTGACTATGCTGCCATATCTGCTTTTTGGAAAACCCGGGCTAAGACTCTAGTCTATTAGCCATCTCCTTGTATCACTGCCTGAGTTTTCCTTTTGTCACATTCTGGAAGACAGAGACCTGGTCAAAGTTTCTTCTATGTTCTCAAGATCCTGAAAAATAGCAACCCTCATTTTTTGGACGTAAAGAAAGAAGGAAGAATGCAAAGGAATAAGTGAATGAGAGAGGGAAGAAAAAGAAAAGAGAGAAAGAGAGGCCAGGGGATGGGAGGAGAAGGCCGAAGGAGGGAGGGAGACCGGGAAGGAGAAGGAGGGCAGAGGCAGTAAGGACAGGAGAATCTAGATCTCTCCTTTTTACTCTGGAGACAGCAGCCTGGCTCCCCTGATGGGCGGGCTGCTACTATAGGCAGGTCCTGCCCAGCCAGTATAGTTTCACCTCATCTACATCTTTATACAAAGTGTTTGGCCCTGTTTTATCCTGTAAATTCACTTTCTTCCTTTTAGGACCTTGCAGGGTACAGGACACCCTCAAGTTCTTGCCAATAACAAGAATAGCCGTGCACATTTAATAAATTCTGGCTTATTCCTAATGAGACGCTGAGCAAATACCACACTGATTTCTCAATCTTTGCATATTTTAAATGATGGAAACAGAAACTCGACTAATTTTCTCAAATACCAATGTCATCACGTCATTTGCCTGCACAGCAACATGCACCTCCCCCACCATCATTTCAAATCCTAAGCCTTTCCATCTCTAAATTCATTAGCCTCTGAGAGTCCCCTGGTGTTACACTCAGGGCTTCCCATTTCTCTTCCTTCCTGTCTTTCTCCAACTCTGTCCCTCCCCTGGATCCAAGCTACCTGGTCATCACAGCACAAGTAACTGGCGCCAGTTCTGACCTCAGACCTTCCTTCACTGACTGCACCTACAGTGGAGCCATCTGATCAGCCCTTACTCCACCTCCTGTCAACAACTGCACACAAACCTCATTACAGAGAAAGGAAGAAACTGCCTAACTCTTATTTCACTCTACTACTGGACAATTATAAAAAGAAAAGGGATATCCTTTGGGACTCCGAATTTTTCATGTAATACGTACTTGGAATGTTATTTACCATCGTGGTAGATTACCTGCATAATTATTTGTATGGGATACTCTGACACTTTGCAACTCCATGGACTGTAGCCTGCCAGGCTCCTCTGTCCATGGGATTCTCCAGGCAAGAATACCGGACTGGGTTGCCATTCCCCTCTCCAGGAGATCTTCCTGACCCTGGGATTGAACCCAGGTCTCTTGCATTGCAGGCAGATTCTTCAAAGAATGCAATGCAAGAGACCTGGGTTCAATCCCTGGGTCAGGAGGATCCCCTGGAGAAAGGAAAGGCTACCCACTCCAGTATTCTGGCCTGCAGGATTCCATGGACTGTATAGTCCATGGGGTTGCAAAGAGTCAGACACGACTGAGTGACTTTCACTTCACTTCACTTCTTTACCGTCTGAGCCACCAGGGAATTTAACAATTGGGAAAGCCGATTTTGTTTTCTGTGTATCTTGTATCTCTATCCACAATCTAAATAGAACTTTCTTTTTCCTGCTCTTTTGCAGCCATATTCTCAGTTCACCCCCCAACATCCAGGTCACATACCACACGAAGTAAATGCTCACCCAGTATGTCAGAAGGCGCAAGGGGTCCATTCACATCCCGGATCAGACAGGCTGAACTCTGGTCCCTCTTCTGACCATTTTTCTAGGATTCAGCATTCATCTTGTGTCACCTGTGGAGACAAACATTTGTTTTTAGGAAGAAGCTACACCTCTGATTTTTAAAGCAGAGAAAACTGTCAACTTAAAAAAAAAAATGCACACAATGTGAGAGTTGCAAGTTAAGCTTTGTTTGGGGCAAAATGAGGACTGCAACCTGGGAGACAGCATTTCAGACAGCTCTGAGAAATTGCTCCAAAGAGGTGGTGGGGAAGGACAGTATCTATGTGATTTTGGTGAAGGGGGAATACATGTAATCAAGCACATATTTTTTTTGCTAAAAGTTTCTGCTGGTCAAGAGAAGCAGTTTTCACCATAAAGGATTTTAGTGCTTTTCTAGATATGAGGAGATAAAATAATTAGGCTTATAACATTGCCTCCTGAAAATAAACTATCTGAAGACCTGTCCTGTCAGTGTTCTTCATACCCTTCCCCCAGCACGGAGTGCCTCCGTTCTGCTCTCCACTCTAAACTCTTTTCAGCAGGTGTTAAAGGTCAATAGTTGTAGCAGCACGTGATTTAATCCTTGTAGAGGTAGATGTTTCCCTGGTGGCTCACATGGTAAAGAATCTGCCTGCAATGCAGGAGACCTGGGTTCAATCCCTGGGTTGGGAAGATCTCCTGGAGAAGGGAAGGCTACCTGCTCCAGTATTCTTGACTGAAGAATTCCATGGGCAGAGGAGCCAGGCGGGCTACAGTCCATGGGGTCACAAAGAGTCAGACATGACTGAGCGACTAAGCACAGAGGTAGATGGCAAGTGCCAATCTGTAGTTGACAAAATGTTTTCTAGATACAAATGTATGCTTGTATGTACACATGGATGCATCTGTGTATGTATCTTTCCCCCACTTTGCTGAGGGTAAGGCTAGTGCTTAGCGATTAAGTCCCCCCTGCAGCCATTGAACTTTAACTGAGAATTTCATAAAAACACCTAATCGATATCATCACATCCATCTCATTCCACTTGTCTGCTTCCTGCTAGGTGGAATTTGCCTGCTCTCCTCCAATTGTTCAAACCCAAACCTGGAGTCAATGCAGGAGACGTGGGTTCGATCCCTGGGTCAGGAAGATCCCCTAGAGAAGGGCAAGGCAACCCACTCCAGTATTTTTGCCTGGGAAATCCCATGGACAGAGGAACCTGGCGGGCCACCTTTCAGTCCATGGGGCTGCAAAGAGTTGGACATGACTGAGCGACTAAACAACAAAAACCTGGAGTTACCCTCAGCTCTTCTTTCTTTCACATGCCTGTTCCTTCAGCAAATTCTGTGAGCCCCACCTTCCAACCATGACACATCTCGCCACCCTGATCCACACCACCATTGTCCTTCCACTGAACTCTATTTTGAAAGTGAAAGTCATTGGGTCATATCGAACTCTTTGCAACCCCATGGACTATGCAGCCCATGGGATTCTCCAGGCCAGATTACAGGAGTGGGTAGCCTTTCCCTTCTCCAGGGGATCTTCCCAACATAAGGATTGAACCCAGGTCTCCTGCATTGCAGGCAGATTCTTTTTTGTTTGTTTGTTTAATTGGAGGCTAATTACTTTACAATATTGTAGTGGTTTTTGCCATACACTGACATGAATCAGCCATGGGTGCACATGTGTTCCCCATCCTGAACCCTTCTCCTACCTCCCTCCCCATCCCATCCCTAAGGGTCATCCCAGTGCATCAGCCCTAAGCACCCTGTCTCATGCATCGAACCTGGACTGGTAATCTATTTCACATGTGATAATATACATGTTTCAATGCTATTCTCTCAAATCATCCCACCCTTGCCTTCTCCCACAGAGTCCAAAAGTCTCCTCTTTACATCTGTGTCTCTTTTGCTGTCTTGTATATAGGGTCATGGACTTCCCTGGTGGCTCAGATGGTAAAGGGTCTGCCTACAACGCAGGAGACCTGGGTTTGATCCCTAGGTCGGGAAGATCCCCTGGAGAAGGAAATGGCAACCCACTCCAATACTCTTGCCTGGAAAATCCCATGGACAGAGGAGCATGATAGGCTACAGTCCATGGGGTCGCAAAGAGTCGGACATGACTGAGTGACTTCACTTGACTTCACTTGACTTCACTTTATATGGGGTCATCATTACCATCTTTCTAAATTCCATATATATGCATTAATATATTGTATTGGTGTTTTTCTTTCTGACTTACTTCACTCTGTATTATAGGTTCCAGTTTCATCCACATCATTAGAACTGATTCAAATGCATTCTTTTTAATAGCTGAGTAATATTCCATTGTGTATATGTACCTCAGCTTTCTTATCCATTCATCTGCCGATGGACATCTAGGTTGCTTCCATGTCCTGGCTATTGTAAACAGTGCTGCAATGAACATTGGGGTACATGTGTCTCTTTGAATTCTGGTTTCCTCGGGGTGTATTCCCAGCTGTGGGATTGCTGGGTCATATGGCAGTTCTATTTCCAGTTTTTTAAGGAATCTCCACACTGTTCTCCATAGTGGCTGTACCAGTTTGCATTCCCATCAACAGGGTAAGAGGGTTCCCTTTTCTCCTCACCCTCTCCAGCATGTATTGTTTCTAGACTTTTTGATAAGAGCCATTCTGACCGGCATGAGATGGTACCTGTGGTTTTGATTTGTATTTCTCTGATAATGAGTAATGTTGAGCATCTTTTCATGTGTTTGTTAGCCATCTGTATATCTTCTTTGGAAAAATGTCTTAGTTCTTTGGCCTATTTTTTGATTGGGTTGTTTATTTTTCTGGAATTGAGCTGCAGGAGCTGCTTATATATTTTTGAGACTAATTCTTTTCGGTTGTTTCATTTGCTATTATTTTCTCCCATTCTGAAGACTGTCTTTTCACCTTGCTTATAGTTTCCTTCATTGTGCAAAAGCTTTAAAGTTTAATTTGGTCCCATTTGTTTATTTTTGCTTTTATTTCCGTTATTCTGGGAGATGGGTCATAGAGGATCCTGCTATGTCAGAGAGTGTTTTGCCTACATTTTCCTCTAGGAGTTTTATAGTTTCTGGTCTTACGTCTAGATCTTTAATCCATTTTGAGTTTATTTTTGTGTATGGTGTTAGAAAGTGTTCTAGTTTCATTCTTTTACAAGTGGTTGACCAGTTTTCCCAGCACCACCTGTTAAAGAGATTGTCTTTTCTCCATTGTATATTCTTGTCTCCTTTGTCAAAGATAAGGTGTCCGTAAGTGCGTGGATTTATCTCTGGACTTTCTATTTCATTCCATTGATCTATATTTCTGTCTTTGTGCCAGTACCATACTGTCTTGATGACTGTAGCTTTGTAGTATAGTCTGAAGTCAGGCAGGTTGATTTCTCCAGTTCCATTCTTCTTTCTCAAGATTGCTTTGGCTACTTGAGGTTTTTTGTATTTCCATACAAATTGTGAAATTATTTGTTCTAGTTCTCTGAAAAATACCATTGGTAGTTTGATAGGGATTGCATTGAATCTGTAGATTGCTTTGGGTAGTATACTCATTTTCACTATATTGATTCTTCTGATTCGTGAACATGGTATATTTCTCCATCTATTTGTGTCATCTTTGATTTCTTTCATCAGTGTTTTATAATTTTCTATATATAGGTTTTTTGTTTCTTTAGGTAGATTTATTCCTAAGTATTTTATTCTTTTCATTGCAATGGTGAATGGAATTGTTTCTTTAATTTCTCTTTCTGTTCTCTTATTGTTAGTATATAGGAATTCAAGGGATTTCTGTGTGTTAATTTTATATCCTGCAGGCAGATTCTTTACCAATTGAGCTATCAGGGAAGCCCTAACTCTATTTTAAAAGCCTGCAAAATATTCTCATCACCTTTACCCTCCCCTCCCCCTTAAGCTACCCTCCACAGAGCAGCTTGTATTGTAATTTCATTAAAACATAGTTCAGATCATGTCACCCCTCTGCTCAAAAGCCTTCCATGGACCCCAACTCACATGGAACTAAAGCCAAAATCCATAAAAATGACCCTATAGGTCTGTCCAGTCATGGGGGCACACTCCAGATCACCCCCAGGTTGGGTGATTTGTTAGAAGGACTCACGGAACCCACTGACAGCTGTTATGTTCACCTTTACAATTTACGACAGTGATTTTATCAGCTTCAATACAGATTAAATCAGCCAAGAGAAGAGGGGAGGGGAGAGAGGTGAAGACAATTAAGCACAAAAAGCTGCTACTCATCCCTCCCAGTGGAGTTGCAGACAGTGTGACCTCACAGATCAAGTACTGTCACCCAGGGAAGCTCACTCAAAGCTTGGGGTCCTGAGTTGTTATTGGGGCTCAATCACATAGACATGATTGACTGCCCACATGGCCGGGCTTAGTCACCACTCCCTCAGGAAATGAAGCTGCCATCCTAAGTTACATTATTGGGCCATTGGTGTGACCAAGACCAAGGTCTGAAAATACATTCAACCTAGATCATCAGCTCCCAGGATTCAAGGGCAAAGCCAGACCCCTCTTTGGGTAAGGTTAATACAGGGTCTTTGATGTCAGGCTCTCTATGGCCACAAAGACCTTCCCTGCTACCGATCTCCCCTCCCTCCTGTGTCTCCAGCCACATGTGGTGAATGTCCAACAGGCTCAGGGCCATTCACCTGCTGTTGCCTCTGCTACTCCCTCTCCCTGAACTGCTCTCAGGCTTGTTCTCTCCATCCTTCAGGTCTCTGCTCAGAATGCCCCCCTACAGTGGCCCATCCACCTCCATCCTGACAAGAAATTGCCCCCCTCCACCTCCCCTAAACCGTCTATCAGAGCAGCTCATCTCAACCAGTCATTGGGCCACGAGGCATGAATCAAACACACCCACACACAGCCGGGGTCACAGTGCCCAGAGGTTTCTGCTTGTTAAGAGCCCAGAGGAATCATTTTGAACTCAGTGATTTTCCATTCCCACTGCACAGCAGAGTCACTGGGGCAGGTTTTCTAAAACACTGATTCCTAGGCCTGTCCCAGACCACAGACTCACAGTTCAGGGACAGGAGGGATGTGGTAGGGCAGACGGGGGGACCCAGGGTGTTTGGGGTTCCTGGGGAGCCAGTGCACAGCCGGCAAGGATTCCCCTGACTACACTGACCACAGGCTCTCAGGGGCTTCCTGCAGACATGACCTCAACCTGCCAAGTAATGACCCTCGAGTGAACCCTTCATCCATCAGATGGGCTCAACTCTGTATCTTGGCAGCTCTGCTAGTGGACCAAGGAACGATTTGGAGGGAAAGGGGCTCCTTTCAGACACTGGCTGTGACTCAAGGCAAGGAGACTCTGCTTGCTGCTCTGTTCCTTTCCTGGCCCCTGAGAAACCCCCAGCTGCCACCACACCCTGCCTCACCCAGGAGAATATGAGCCCACAATGTTGGCTATCAAACAACCCAGAAAACTATCTCCCAGCAGTGACACCAGGGAACAGTGGTGTTTCCGCCTGGACATTGGCAGCATCTTCTTGGGTGCACCAGGAGGTGCTTTCAGCTGGGCGGGCCAGTGTCCAGCCAGGCTGCCATAGGACATTGAAAATTAAAGTCAGAATGACTCTCAGAACTGGTACAGACAGGGTCAAAGCCCTCAAATTAGCAAAGAGCCCTATAGCAGAAAGAGAGTGCATGTTTTGTAGCCAAACAGCTTTGGGTCCATCCATTAGGACTTGTAGAGCTCTCTGCAGCCTGGGTCTGACTCCTGGGGTCTTCTGATGGGCCCTGGGGCTGAGTATGCAGGAAAGAGGAGCAGAGAGCAGAAAGACAGCCCAAGACTGACTCTCTCTTTCCCATTAGACCAGTCATATGATGTGTAATAGACGCTGACTATCATGTGCACCTGTTGAACCATCAGGCACAGACTTAATCTCCAGCCCCCACATCTGCCATGTACCTGCATCTATGCTCATCCTCCCATTCCATTGACTAATCCCACTTGACCTCTGCGTGGCATTTGGCAGCAGTGACCGTTTCCTTCTTGGAACTTGCTTCCTTCTTGGTTTCTATGAGGTATACTCTTCCCTGATTCTCCCCTGAGCTCTCAGACTCAGTCCTCTGCCTCCTCTTGCCATGCTGATGCTCTTCGTATTCTGTCTTGAGCCCTTTTCTACTCATACCATTAAGGTCTTCACCTACACCCATGACTTCACACAGCATTCCTGTTGATAAGTCTCTCCTGCCTCCCTGAGCACCAGAACAGGGTGCCCCCCGCCCAAGTTAACATGCCACCAAATTGAATGCACCTCTTCCTGGGAGAAGACTCTTGAGAGTCCCTTGGACTGCAAGGAGATCCAACCAGTCCATTCTAAAGGAGATCAGCCCTGGGATTTCTTTGGAAGGAATGATGCTAATGCTGGAACTCCAGTACTTTGGCCACCTCATGAGAAGAGTTAACTCATTGGAAAAGACTCTGATGCTGGGAGGGATTGGGGGGCAAGAGGAGAAGGGGATGACAGAGGATGAGATGGCTGGATGGCATCACTGACTCGATGGACGTGAGTCTCAGTGAACTCCGGGAGTTGGTGATGGACAGGGAGGCCTGGCGTGCTGTGATTCATGGGGTCGCAAAGAGTCGGACACGACTGAGTGACTGATCTGATCTGATCTTCCTGGGTCTTTAAGCTCAGCCAAGAGCTCTCCCTCTGTCCTGTCACCTGGTGCTCCTCTATCATCTATTTAGGACCAACACCTCATCAGGGACCCGGCCCTACCTCTTTTAGCCCTTTAGTGTCTTTCAAGTTCATCCATCCTTGACATCCACACTGCAGCTCCCTGACTTCCAGCCTCATCACCTGTCTCTGGACTCTTACAATTGTCTTCAGACAAGGTCTATCTCCTCTAGACTCAGCATCTACCACCTTCTCCACTGTTACCAAAGCAGTAATTCTAAGGAGCAAACTCCATGTGCCCTTACTCACCCTGCTTGGAAGCTCTACACCAGGAAATAAAGCTTGGGTCTACATCTGTCATAATGTCATAAATCTTATTGAAGGTGAGCAGGAGTGGGAGTGGTGGGTCAGTCTGGGTCCAACCAAGAACATGGAAACTATTCTAGACATTTCAAACCAAGGGTTTAATACAGAGAAGTGCTTATACAACTGTTGGAGGGTCTGGGGATCCAGAAGACAGTGAGGCAAGCAAGGGGTTAGCAAGAAGGAGGTGATGTGATGAGAGCCCAGAATCTGGGGCCACCTGGCAGAAGGGACATCCTCAGGTGGGAGCCTAGAAGAGATGATCCCTGATGGAAGTGCCACCTGGAGTAGAGGAAGAACAGAAAATATCTTGGCTTTTCCCAGCTCCTTCCTTCCAAACCCATGCCAGTGCCTCCTACTGGCCACACCAGCCAGAAGTCACCTAAGGAAACCTGGGAAATGCAGCTCCCTGTGATACAGAGCACAGTAAGGGGAGAGTAGAAAATAGATGTGACTCTTTTTTATAATGTTATTTATTCATTTTTGGCTGTGTTTGTCTTCATTGCTGTGTGGGCTTTTCTCTTAGTTGTGGCTAGCAGGGGCTACTCTCTAGTTGCAGTGTGCAGGCTTCTTATTGCAATGGATTCTTTCATTGCAGAGCATGAGCTCTAGGGTGCACAGGCTTCAGCAGTGGCAGCTCTCAGGCTCTGGAGCACAGGCTCAATAGTTGTGGTGCACAGGCTTAGTTCCTCCACAGAATGTGGAATCTTCCTGGACCAGGGATCAAACCCATGTCTCCTGCAGAAGACTTCTTTACCACTGAGCTACCAGGGAAAGCCCAAATGTGACTCTTTAAACAAGTAGATGACCAACATAGACATGTAGTGCATTTATACATCTGTGGGTTATTTTTTTTGTTTGTTTGTTTTTTCTGGAAAGAAAGCTCAATTCTAGGACTGATTCCACACAGGACCTTGGGAAACCTGCCTCTTCAGCAGCCATGGCTTATACAAACATGCCTTTCCAAAACCTCTTCAAACCAGTCAGCTCACATGTTTGTCCCTTAGGTATGGAATGACTATGTCCCAGCTCACATCCTTTCCTCCTGCCTGGAATAATATGCTTGCTTCTCCTCTTGGGATCTCCCTGGTGGCTCGGATGGTAAAGAATCCACCTGCAATGCAGGAGACCAGGGTTCAATCTCGGTCGGGAAGATCCCCTGGAGAAGGGAATGGCTACCCACTCCAGTATTCTTGCCTGAAAAATTCCATGGACAGAGGAGGCTGGTGGGCTATACTCCATGAGGTCAAAAAGAGTCAGACATGACTGAGCAACTAACGCTTTCACTTTCTCTCTTCTTACTTAAATCCAACACATCTTTGAAATCCAGGTTTACTTCCTATCTCTCTCTTCTGCCAGCATTTCTGGACCATCAACATCAGGATGGGGTAGACACATATTATCAATTCTACCTGGACATGATATGGCCGAAAAGTTGAAGGATACACAGTTAAAGTAGGTTAAAATCTACTTGCTGTAGCCTTGGAGAGACTTCCGCTGTTTCCTCCCATGTGAAAAGACTTTCATGTGATTTCTGGCTTCTCTCCACTTCTTACCCTCTCTGTCCAAGAGAAGGTGTAGTGACTTCTGAGAAGAACAATGCTAGGTGTGCTTGGCTCAGCATCACCCTTTTCTCCCCCAGAAGTGACATGGACACAGGTACCAGGAGCTCCCTGCTCCTCTGCACTCTCTCACCTGGTCCTTGCCCACACAACTGTGGGGTAAGAATGTGGAATTGGGGGATTACTTTTCAGGTCCATTTACTTCTCTTGATGATCCATGGCTTCTAACTTAGTGTTTAATATAGGTCTAGTGAGGCCCCATCTGCTACTCCAAGTGTCTCAGTGGCTTCAGGTTAGAGGAGTGCTTGAGCAGGTTAGAGGGGTGCTTTTTCTCAGTCCTCCTGCGAAACATTTACATATGACTTGATCACGGGCTCCTAGCCATAGATTCCTTGATATCCATGTTGTGTTTTTTAATAAAATAAATCTCAAATTCTGCCCTACTTCTTTCTGGACTTGGGCTATGACCTGGCATTTTTCTGGTTTGAAACGTCAGCAAAGTAGATCTTTGTCCTTCCCTCTGCACTGATTACTCTCTGCCAGAATTCAGGTCTTGCTTCCTTTCTCTTTATAGGAGCAACCAACCCCACTGGGACAAGTCACATCCAGTCCACAGTGATGTCTGGCTCTTCTGAGTCCTCGGTGAGGCATCACAGCATGGTTGCTAAGAACACAGTCTCTGGAGCCAGACTGCCTGGGTCTGAATGGCTTCCCAACGTAACAGCTGTCTAGCCCAGGGCAAGATACTGAAACTCCCTATATTATGACATTACATAATAATTATTCTTCATAAAGATGATGTGAATCACCAAGCAAAATCCAAAATCTGTTCAGCGTGCTTTGTTTAAGAAGGTAGAAAACACAATCTAGAGATATTTATATCTACAGTGGTTTTGAAATTGTTGGTGCTTAAATGGCTAAACTTTGACTATCTTCAAAAACAATTTAGAAAGGATTCATCATTTCCTGGCACAATTATATAAATAAAGTACAAAAACTGAAACTTTTGAACAGGCAACTTAGTATAGTGTAAGAGGTCTAGACTCAAAGGCAGACCTGAAATTGAATCCCATCTCTGTGAAGTCAGGTAAGGTATTTCACCTTGCTGAGCATCTGAGTTTGTATGTAAAATGGGGATAGAAATCACCTGTTCAGTAGTTCAGTCAAGTCTGACTCTTTGCAACCCCATGGACTGTAACCCACCAGGCTTCTCTGTCCATGAGATTTCCCAGCAAGGATACTGGAATGGGCTGCCATTTCCTTCTCCAGAGAATTTTTCTCACCTAAAGATCAAACAGAGTCTGATCTGTATTAAGTAGATCTGTATTAGTCTGATCTGTATTAAACTCAGGGGAAAGCAGACAAAAGGAATTAGTAAAGATAAAGAAATAAATTAAAAGAAAAAAAAAATCACTGAACTGGTAAATACATAAAGAGCTGTCCTATAACCAGCTATGGAAAAAATTCCCTTTTTTCTATGCCTGTTGGGTATGAAAACTTAAATTATTATGATATCAAGAGAGATGGGTAGGTAGATGATAGTGAAAGTTGCTCAGTCATTTCTGACTTTTTGAGATCCCATGGACTATAGAATCCATGGAATTCTCCAGACCAGATACTGGTGTGGGTAGCTGTTCCTGCCTCCAGGGGATCTTCCCAACCCAAGGATTGAACCCAGGTCTCCTGCATTGCAGGTGGATTCTTTACCAGCTGAAGTACCAGGGGAGCCCTAGATAGAGACAGATGAGATAGGTAGATAGATAGATAGATAGTTGATAGATAATAGGATAGGATAAGATAGTTGTAGAACTGGGACCCCAGCCTGTCTTAGCTCCCTTGAAGTAAACACATAATAAGAGAAGAGATAGTCCTATCTTATTCTTAAACACCATGCTGTTATCACTTTGGCTTGCCAGCAGAAACCCATCATGGCGATGGTCTCTTGAGGCCCCATTGCATCGGGTGACCAGCCCAGCTTACATCCACTTCTTTCTTTCTCTCACACCGATATCCAATCCATCAGGAAATCATTTCTTCTCTACCTTCACAATACATGAGAATCAGACCATTTCCCACCACCTCCATCACAGCCCTGCTGGGCCACCATCTTCATCTCTTAACCTGGATAATTGTCATCCTAACCAGTCTCTCTATTTGCAACATCCACCTCCTGTTAACTGAGTATATTATATATATCAGGGTCCTCCAGAGAAACAAATAGGATATAAATAGGTTCATAGAAAGAGATTTACTATGAGGGATTTGGTCAGGCCCATAGGGAACTTGGGAAGCCTCAGGATCTTCCGTCTACACTCTGGAGGCCCAGGAAAGCAGCTAGAGTAGTTTCAGTTCAAACCCAGAGAGCTTCTGAGAGCTGAGGAGATGGATATCTCAGCTCAAGCAGGGAGTCAGTTTGCCCTTCCTCTGTCCTTCCGTTCTATTCAGGCCCTCCACAGATTGGGTGAGGCCCACCCACATTGGTGAGAACAATCTTCTTTACTCAGTCTTCGGATTAAAATGCTAATCTCTTCTGCAAACACCCTCACAGACACACCCAGCTCTCTGGGCGTCCCTTAGCCCAGTCAGACTGACATAAAATTCACACCAACCCCAAGTGAGTAGTAATCA
Source organism: Bos grunniens (assembly GCF_055505025.1). Classification (NCBI taxonomy): domain Eukaryota; kingdom Metazoa; phylum Chordata; class Mammalia; order Artiodactyla; family Bovidae; genus Bos; species Bos grunniens. The sequence goes on along the minus strand of NC_141177.1, from coordinate 47,551,736 downwards.
TAATGTATGTTTCCCATAGTAGTAGATGAGAGGGAAAATCATCTCTAGTATAAGAGGACAACATGACAAAAGGGCAAATGTCTTTTGGCCTCGTGACATTTGGTTATTCACCTTGAACTATCTTTATAAGCTGATGTCAGATATGGCCTTTGTGGCCAGTAGAGGCAGAATCATCTGTCTTGTCTCCGCAACTAGATTCTGAACAGCTTGGAAAAAGGCGTCAAATCTCAGAGCTTGTGCAAAACTCTAGGATTCGATATGAAAGTGTCAGTTGCTCAATTGTGTCATACTCTGCGACCCCATGGATTGTAGCCTGCCAGGCTCCCTTGTCCATAGGATTCTCCAGGCAAGAATACTAGAGAGGGTTGCCATCCCCTTCTTTAGGAGATCTTCCTGACCCAGGGATCAAACCTGGGTCTCCTGCATTGCAGGCAGATTCTTTACCGTCTGAGCCACCAGGAAAGTCCAGGATTCAGCATGGGGTCCAGCAAATCACAGGAGACTCATTTGCAGTCTCCAGTATTTCTCTGGATTTAAAGTTGGATTGGCTTTTCTCTGAAATCTGTTCACAGACTTCTTGCTGTAGGAGACCCCATAAGCAATACAAGAGTTATAGCCACACAGTGTTTATACAAATTTCTGGGGTTTTATGATGTTAAAAGTCACTCAAGAAATACGGGTTCCTGCCTCCAGAACTTTGAGGAATAAATTTTGCTGTTTAAACTGAAAAAAAGAAAGGAAGGAAGGAAAGGAATACAGGTTCCACTGGCTCCTTCATGCTAATAATCTATCTGCTTTCTCCACCCAGGTTAAATACAACAGAACAATCCAGATTCCATGCAAAGTTCTCATCCTTTAAGAAGAGTCTTTAGAAGCAATAAGAGGCTTATTGTTGTTGTTCAGTTGCTAAGTCATGTTCAACTCTTTGCAACCCCATGAACTGTAGCACATCAGGCTTCCCTGTCCTTCACTATCTCCCGGAGTTTGCTCAAACTCACGTCCATTGAGTCGGGGATGCCATCCAACCATCTCATCCTCTGTCGCCCCCTTCTCCTCTTGTCCTCAGTCTTTCCCAGCATCAGGGTCTTTTCTAAACAGTCCGCTCTTCACATCAGGTGGTCAAAGTATTGGAGCTTCAGTTTCACCATCAATGAATATTCAGGGTTGATTTCCTTCAGGATGAACTGGTTGGATCTCCTTGCTGTCCAAGGGACTCTCAAGAGTCTTCTCCAACACCACAGTTGAAAATAAGAAGCCAGAAGGCTTTGAACTGACTTTCAAGTCTACAGAGTAACAATCAGTTTAACCATTCGGTTTTATTCTGTCTGATTCAGCTGCATAATTGAACTCTGACCACAGGAACAGGCAGCCAGAGTCCCTCCTTACCACTCCCACCCACCCCCACACCCCCACCCCTTCTCAGTATCCCAGCACCTCCCCCAGACCCAGACAATAATCAGGCACCTCCCAGCTGGGAGGCCCTGCATTAGCCCAGCTCACACTCCAGGACAACATCCATTGTTCTCTTTAGAGGAGAAAGTCATGCAAACTGGAGGGAACCTGGCCTTCGGAGGCTTTAGGCAGGCAGTGCTTCAGAAACAATTATCTCCCGAACTGTGGAGGCACCTTTTTCTTTCTGCTCTTTGGCAAGACAGTCTTTAAGAAAAGTGACTTACTGTTGCCTAACAGGATTAAATTCTTAACTGAAGCATTTTTGCCTAATCCATCCACTACGTTCTAATCCCTTGTGAGTCAGAATGTAAGGAAAAGTTTCTGTTTTGACTTAAAACCCACATTCTTAGAAGTCCCCTACAATCTGGCATGCTTCATACCCTCCTTACTGAATAGGGCGACCCCCTCAGGCTCTCCATCTGGCAGCCTGGGGACCACTCACAAAAGGCCAGGCTCCCAAACCCCGCCCTCTGCTCTTGGTCACCACCAGCCTTGCCTTGGGCCTCTCTTTTCTCTTCTTTTCTTGGGCTATTCTCTTTCCCTCTTCTTGTGTTTTTTTATACACACATACATTAGAGATGTTCTTTCTTGAGGCAAATAACATTCTGGAGGTTCTTCACCAACCCCCGGGAGGAGCCTCCTTGTAGGCTGACTCCATGTTTCATTCTATGATACAGATTTTTTTTTTAAATTTGGCTGCACTGGGTCTTAGTTGCAGCATGCAGGATCTTAGTAGCGTGTGATACAGATTTTATTTTTGAAGGTCTTTATTGTTGTTCTTGCTGTTCTTATTGTTCAGCTACCAAGTTATGACCAACTCTTTGTGACCTTATGGACTGCAGCATGCCAGGCTCCCCTGTCCTCCACTGTCTCCCAGAGTTTTCTCCAAATGGTCTTAACCGGAAACAGAGCAAAACCAATTCATCCAAAATTTTCCCTATTATTAGAAATGTAGTCAAAATTGTGTTGAAGTCAGAATTAAGAGACCTAGATTTGTGAGCCCATTTCTCCTACCTACCAGCTGAGTCACTTAATATTTCTGAACCTCGGTTTTCTCAGCCATCAGAGGGGTTAATTATACCCACCCAGAAATCATTACAGATGGGGAAGACGGTCCCACAAGTTTTTGTGTATAAAAACATCTCATAGGCTGAAGTGATCTTTTCAAATACAAGGTATTCGAATGTTCCATTCTGAATTTTGCTCTTGTTTAAATTGTGTAGCATCCCCTTTGTTGTAAACACGGACTGTTGTTCTAATGTGATCTTCTGCAGAGTTTGCCACCCACCAAATCCCTGTTATCATGGCTCCTCTGGACTATCCCGCTGGGCTCCCCCAAAAATAATATTATGCTATTTAATCCTGGATTATCAGGAGTTTTCTGTTTGGCAGGTGTTACTGCTCTGTTGGCATAAGGTTAGACTACTGGGCAAGGTAAATTTTTAAAGAAGTATTTATTTCTCTAGCGGAGCAGAAATTTGCACAATTAATTCACTGAGAAGATTCACATGGATTTACACTATGACAAGATTCTTCTCCTTGAAACGCTGCCATGGCTAGCAAAAAATGTAAAACTGAGGACTTCCCTGGTGGTCCAGTGGTCAAGAAACCGGCTGCCAATACAGAAGACACAGGTTTGATCCTTAATCCAAGAAGATTCCACATGCCAAGGAGCAACTCAGCCCGAGCACTGGCCACTTAGCCAGAATTCTAAAGCCCGTGTGCCTTAGAACCCGTGCCTCATGACAAGAGCAGCCACCACAGTGAGAAGCCCACGCACTGCAGCTAGAGAGTAGCCCCTGCTTGCCACAACGAGAGAAAGTTTGAGCACAGCAATGAAGACCCAGCACAGCCAAAAATACATAAATTAATAAATGCAGTTTTTTTTTTAAAGTAAATCGATTGCTATCAATTGAGAAGCATTTTGGAGTCCCATCGAGGCACGGGGAGGGAAGAGAGGTTTGTTCGGAGTTTCACAAGTGTTGCTAGAAACAGAGTTCCCAGCCTTCTGTGTGCTTTGCTGAGAGCTTATATTTCACAGGCAGTGGCCTTGCGGTCCCCGGCCTCAAACCGAAAGCACATAAACCTGTGCGTGTTTCTGTAACAACTTTCCACCAAGGCACTTACATTGCTTGAGAACAAGAACAAGCACAATCACAAATGGCTAAGACGGGCCACCAGGCCAGCAGGTGATGTGTCCTGAGATGTCAAGGCCTGGGCACTCCTTCCCTCCTCTCTCTGATTGGGTCATAGAACATGCCTGGCTGACTTCTGGATGCATTTATCAAAGGACAAGATCCAGAACATCCCAGCCACGTTCATCATCCTCGTCCTCCTCAACAGTGGAAAGAAAGGCTGGCAAACTGTCCCCCTAACAGGTGGAGATCTGTGGCCGGCAGGCGTCTGGCTGAAGCAATTGATCTGCCTGTGGAAAGAAAATCCTTCCCCTTCTCTCCTGAAGCAGACAGCAGAGCCAGTTTCCTTGGTCACCCTTATGAAAATATCTCTTCAAATGGTTTTATCCCACTTGTGACCTTTATAAAAGATGAATGAGTAGGGGAAAAAATGTTTGATAATGTAGATGCTCTGGAGAACAGTTATTCAATATGAAAGGCAGAGCTCTCGTGTCCTTTCTAGAACCCCCTGTAGGCTAACAAAAAGTTGCTCCGTCGAGGCCTGCGGGAAACCTGTTCTGATGTCGAGGTGATATAAATCACACGCAGTCTCGCCATCCTCTATCTGTGTTTGGTTTTTCTCAAAACCTGTGTGTGTGTCCTCTTTAATCACCCTCCCCTCCATGACCGGCAACTCCTTGGCTTTCTCAGCAAAGGCTGTAAAATATGCAAACGGCAGCTTCAGCCCCACGTCTTTTCAACCTGATTCATCCCCAAATCTGGCTTTGGGAGGCATTATCATCTTCCAACCAGTGAGTGCCAGGAACTCGACCCATGTGCAGAGTATTTACCGATGGACGGTAAAACGCCACGTGAATCACTGATCTATGTGTCCTGAGGGCTGTTCTACTCTGTAGGCTACACGAAATTACTAATCCTTACATCTTCTAATGACATAAAATTTAAAACCCACATATTATTAATACCAGATTCTTGCTTATTGTTTCATTATTTCTGAAACTGTGCTCTGCAGTCAAGGTTTCCACATATCTTCTTGGTAAGATTGTGCTGCCCTGGGCAGAAAAAACAAAAGTGAACTGGTCCCCTCATGACAATATGTGGCACCAGAAGACTCATTTCCCGTGGAATCAGCCCCTTGTAACAATTATCTCCCAGTGCCTGACTGCAGACCTGGTAACCGGCTAACCATCCTTGCTGGCATTTTCTTTGCTCAGGTGCCAAAATCCTGCAAACAGTTACAGTTTACAGGCCTTCCTTGTGAACTACTTTCTATGATGGTTTTACCCGAGCCCATTTTTACCACAGTATATTCTGTTTCCTTATGCAAAAAAGATGCCAAAGTCCTGTGGCTCTTTCTACCTTGGGGGTGGGGGAGGGAAGAGGGAGGGGTCAGTCTCATCCCCTCTAAAATATGCAGTTGAGGAGAAAAGCCAGTCCCAGAAAACAGGGGCAAGAACTTTTATTCTTGATTCAAAGTGAAGTGAAGTCACTCAGTGAGTCGCACTCTTTGAGACCCCATGGACTGCAGCCTCTCAGGCTCCTCCATCCATGGGATTTTCCAGGCAAGAGTACTGGAGTGGGTTGCCACTTCCTTCTCCAGGGGATCTTCCCGACTCAGGGATTGAACCGAGGTCTCCCACATTGCAGGCGGACGCTTTACCCTCTAAGCCATGAGGGAAGCCCCTCTTGATTCAAAGTCTACCATAAAACAGAAGGAACATGCTTCTTAATTTAGGACCAGAACAGGTGACACAGCATCTTTGGGTCTGTTTTGTAGAATTCTCAAATGTCCAAAGTCCCAAACTCCCAACCTAATGTCTTAATCTATCTTTTTCTTTAAAGTGTGACTGACTCAGTTGTGTCCGACTCTTTGTGACCCCATGAACTGTAGCCTACCAATCTCCTCTGTCCATGGACTACTCCAGGCAAGAACACTGGAGTGGGTTGCCATTTCCTTCTCCAGAGAATCTTTCCAACCCAGGGATTGAGCTCAGGTCTCCTACACTGCAGGCAGACTCTTTACCAATTGAGTCACTAGGGAAGATACCCTTTATCTATGATTTAAAAGCAATTTTGTTGTTCATTTTGTTTTGGGACAAGGAGAAGGAGAGAAAAGAGTTGTAGTCTATTGGTCTTAAAATCAGACATAGATGTCAAATTCAGTTTCAAATTTTCTTTTTTTTTTTTTTCCTGTGAGGAAAAAAAGAAAGCAAATTAGCTTAGCTAGGTAGTGTAGTATCAGTCGCTCAGTCGTGTCCGACTCTTTGCGGCCCCATAGACTGTAGCCTGCCAGACTCCTCCATCCATGGGTTTTCCTAGGCAAGGATACTGGAGTGGGTTGCCATTTCCTTCTCCAATTTTCAAATTTTCTACTGTCTAGTAATCTAGAAAAATTCCTTTAAATTTTAAATTTCTGCCTCAGGATCTCCCTGGTAATCAGTGGTTAAGACTCCACACTTCCAACACAGGGGGTGTGGGTTTGGTCCCATGCAGCTACATAGCCAAAAAAATAAAAATAAATAAGAATAATAAAATAATTAAAAAAAAATAAATTTCTGTCTCATCACAGGAGATAAAGTACTATCTTCTAAGCTTAACTTTCTCTTATGCCAAGTATTTAATGATCTAATACACAGCACTGCAAAATTCTTTCTTGGCTAAAACCTGCACCCAGCATTACATCTGTCTTTGACAGACTGTCAGTGTCCATCGACAAGAACTGTATGAATAGCTGCTACAGGTCTCAGAAATTATTCAGGTTCTGGCAACACAGGCCGGTGGAGATAAATACCAAACTAGATTCAATCAACAGGTAGTTTCAAACCTCACTTCAAACACCCAAACATCTCACCATCTCTTGCATAAACTGGACAAAACAACTTTTTAAGAAGATTAATGAGGAAGATAGGAGGTTAAAATACTAAATATGACTTCTTCTTGAAACTCATGATACCACTTAACTACCAAAAGCATTATTCCTTATGGAGAAAAGTGGAAGGATTCACGTATTGTGTCATCTATGTTGAGAATAAAAATTAATATTGCATGGAGTTCATTGTACCTTATAAAGAGAGCATATTGCTCATGTGGGTTTTAAGTTTGCTAGGTCAAAATATACCCTTAAGGGCTTCCCTGGTGGTCCAGTGGTTAAGACTCCAGCTGCCAATGAAGGGAACATGGGTTCAATCCCTGACCGGGGAGGATCCCACATGCTGTGGAGCAACTGAGCCCACGTGTCACAGTGACTGACCCAGCACTGCAACAAGAGAAACCATGGCAATGAGAAGCCCATGCACCGCAATTAGAGAGTAACCTCCACTTGCAGAAACTAGAGAAAGCCCCCATGCAGTAAGGAAGACCCAGCACAGCCATAAATAAATAAAAAAATAAATCTTCAAAAAAAATATTCCCCTTAAGAGAGAAGGTTAGGGGAGAATGGATCCATGTACACGTATGGCTGCTGTCCACCTGAAACAATCACAACATTGTTAATCGGCTATACACCAATATAAAATAAAAAGTTTTTAAAATATTCCCCTTGATAATTAATTAATAACATACGAAGTTGCTTTACATGGGAAGAAATTAATTTTCCAAGCATCAAAGGGAAATCTATAGATTTAGTTGAAACGTGGCCAAGTGTATCAACTTGAAAAATTAATTCTCTGGCCAGATTGTATTGACTTCATCTGTACCCCTCCAGTAGGAGTTAGAGACATTAAAGATTATGCAACTAAGGAACCAGTCTGGCCTTTTTAGTCATCAAGAAGTGGGGGGCCTTTCAAGCTACCAGAGTAAAGTGATTTCAACACCCTGAAAAATCCCCCAGAATTTAGAGGGAGAAATGGAAGGTAATTTTGGCCTGAGTCAAAGGAAAAGAAAGATATTTTTTAATTAAGAAGTCAAAGTAAGGACGAAATGCCTTTGGTCTAATTTCTCTTCCAGTCGCTAAGAGACGCCAGGAAATGTGTGAGGGCTAAGCTATCTTTAATAATAACCCAGATTCTTCAAGGAGCCCCTCCTGGGTGGGTTTGTCTATAGACCCTCCGCCCAGGAGAGGCTCCTCTGCTGGGGTGAACGTTGACCCCAAGCGGGGTAGCCTAGAGCAGTCATTACAGCCAGGGATGGAGCGGGAGCTCGGAGCATCCGCACCTGGCGCTAGAGAGGGCGGCGTGGAGGAGGGGCTTGGAGGTACGCACCTGGGGGAGGGATGCGCTTGGTCGTGCTGTTGGGCAGAAGCCTGGCGCTGTTCCCTTTGTCACATTTCGGAGGGATCTCGCCCTCCCCCGCCCCCACACCGCCTTCCTGCTACTGTGGATGGAGGACACCTCCAGCCAGCCAGGATGGGGGCAGGGCGAGGCGGGACGTCACCCAGGGCTGGGGGACACCAGGGGTTGCGCCCTGAAAGGGGCAGCCCCGCTGTGCCTTCCAGACGCCGGGCCAGTTCTATTTGAAGACCGTCTGCTCAGAGGTTGGGTTTGCCACATCAGTGAAGACCAGTCGCAGCCCGGGAAGTTGCTTTCTAAAATAGCCTTCCCCGGTGCTCAGAATGAAGCTGAACCCATTAATTCCAAACACAGCTCGGTCCGAGCAGAAGCAGCCTGGCCTTGGAAGCCCGGGCCGCTTCGAGCGCTGACCCCCTGTTAGGAGTTTGTCTAAACAGCTCCCGGGAGCGGCTGTCATTACAGGGAGGGCCCCACGCAAACAGACAACCCTTTCCTCTACACACGGCAATTTGGGATCATCTGTTGCTCTCTGCTCCTTTTTTTAATCATTTGGACTGTAAAGTAATTAAAGGGATAGACATTCCAAAAATAAAAAAGATCTCCAGCCGAGCTTTCTAATTCTAACGTAAGCACACGTATCATTTCAGGCTGTCCAGGGAACCCTAGGCAGGTACGATTTCAATAAAGCGTTTTGCAGACGTTTTCTGACGCTCACTCGGACCCCTGAATTTTTTGAACTTCAGAGCGCCCTAGTGCCACAAAGGGTGGGCTTCATCTCCCGCCCCACCTCCTGGCAGCTTCTCTCCTCACTTACTTCCCCAGCCTTCCCCACCGCCGACGACGCCAACATGTGTTCTGTCCCGCCCCCCCCGCCCCCCCCCGCCCCCCCGCCCCCCCCCGCCCCCCGCAAAGTACTGCCTGAGCAAAGAAAAATAGTGTTTTGGGGGGAAGAGTAAGGAGCGGTAATTATATTCCTAATCATATGTAATTTAAGAGAAAATGAGTAGCTGTGAGAGGCCATTGAGCTCCTGACTCAGTGTAATTCCACAGTCTGGGACCACAGGCACCCACTGTCACCTGGGTCTTCCAAAGTCACCAGCAGCTCAGCAGCCAAACGGTTAATTACAAGACAGACACTGCTTCCAGCATCAGCAGCCCTGACTTGGGAAACTGTCATTAGACAACAATGGGGATCTTTCCTCCTCCCCCCGGGGACAGCCACCAGTGAAAGCACAGCAAACAGGATGCAGCCCTCACTCTAGGCTCAGTGCTCCTTCTAGGTACTTTAGCTGTGAACTCGATTAATTCACACAATTCACTCAATGAGCGCATGAATGATACACCAAGCACCTACTTACCTGGGCAGCACCCTGCAAGACAGTCACTTGTGTCAGTTCACCTGGGAAACAAGCGTGTCCCTGGGCAGGGCTGCTGGAAGACCAGATGGGAGGATGCCTGGAAAGCTGGACCACTGCCCACACCAGAGAACCCCAGTAAATATTCAGTGTTAACATGTAAGCATCAGCGACTCTAAGCTATGTGTCCAGTGCCTTCTGCTTAGTATCTTATTTAATATTTGCAACAATACTATGAAGAAGATTCTATTCTTGTTCATATTTTACAGAAAAGAAAAGTGAGACTTAGAGCAATTTGAAAATGTGCCAACATCCACTTGGAAATGGAAATAGAACTCAGGAAATTCAGCTCAGCAATCTGCTATTAAACCAAAACATTATTGCAAACTAGTATATATAGGATGGATACACAACAAGGTCCTACTATATAGCACAGGGAACTTTATTCAATATCCTGGAATGAACCATAATGGAAAAGAATTTGAAAAAGAATATATATGTATAACTGAATCACTTTGCTGTACAGCAGCATTGTAGGTCAACTATACTTGAATCAAGTAAAATAATTTTTAAAAAATCTTACTCTTTCTCTCCCTCCCTGATCCTGCCTCTTTCTTATCTTCTACATTTAAATATATGTATAATGTTATGCATCTTTAAATGAGAAGCCTCATACAAACAACACTGCTGTTATTAGACCTAAGAACTATTTCTTTCCCTCAAAGAAACGTCCTTCCCTGAACTCATGGAGTTTTTAATATATCTCACATAACATATATATGTATATACAGATATGTGTATGTTTATATGCATATAGGGAGAAGGCAATGGCAACCCACTCCAGTACTCTTGCCTGGAAAATCCCATGGACGGAGGAGCCTGGTAGGCTGCAGTCCATGGGGTCGCTAAGAGTCGGGCACGGCTGAGCAACTTCACTTTCACTTTTCACTCTCATGCACTGAAGGAAATGGCAACCCACTCCAGTATTCTTGCCTGGAGAATCCCAGGGACAGAGGAGCCTAGTGGGCTGCTGTCTATGGTGTCGCACAGAGTCGGACACGACTAAAGGGACTTAGCAGCAGCAGCATATGCATATTGATAGATTTACATAGCTATGTCATACACAGATTTTAATAGCAAATTATACTTTATTTGTATGTCTTAATCTCCAAAATCATAGTAGAGAGTAGCCCCTGCTCGCTGCAATTAGAGAAAGCCTTCACACAGCAACAAAAACCCAGTGCAAAAATAAAAATAAATAAATTTTTAAGTCTTTGTAAAAAAAATTGTTTTTTAATAAAGAGAGCTTCCCAGCATTTTTAATAATTGGAACCAGTGCTGCTGCTGCTGCTGCTAAGTCACGTCAGTCGTGTCCGACTCTGTGCGACCCCATAGACGGCAGCCCACCAGGCTCCCCCATCCCTAGGATTCTCCAGGCAAGAACACTGGAGTGGGTTGCCATTGCCTTCTCCGGGAACCAGTGCTAGAAACCCTCAAATAAATGTCCTCATTTTTTACTTACATGATGGTAATCTTTTAGATCTGGGGGGGCTAAGATATGGAGAGAGTCCAATAACTTCAGCCACAAATATTTACCAAAATTTGCACTCAAGCCTGTGCACACTAAATGAAATGCTAATAGTCCATTGACCTCCATGGAGAAAAAAGCAGAAAGAGGTGAAAGGGGGGAGCACTAGGCACTTGGTACTGCCCTCGTATGTTCTGGTGGCTGAAAATAAAAGTAAACTGGAGAAGGAAATGGCAAGCCACTCCAGTATTCTTGCCTAGGAAATCCCATGGACAGAGGAGCCTGTAGACTATAGTCCATGGGGTCCGTAAAGAGTTGGACAAGACTTAGAGACTAAACAACACACCAGTAATGGTAAAAGGAAGGACCTGGGCATTTATTGCATGTGTATTAATCATTAACTGTGTGTTCCACATAGAAGGGGGTGCAGAGACTTTTAAGACACGATTCTCATGTTTACAAAGCCCTTTCCTATTATCTGACTTCCGTGCAAGTGCAAGCCGACCTCTCCAGTGTGACGTGGCAGCGTGAACATGGTGGCTTCCAAAGAGTATCTGAATCTGACACTGATGGTGATTTATTCCTTGGCCATCTTCTGGCATGGAAGTCAGAGCAGGCTGTGTGTTATTACTAGAGTCCAGGGGTCTAGAATCCTTCACTCAAGATACAGATTGAAGGAAGCCCACACAATGTCCTCTATGCATTAATTAGACAAACTTCTTCAAGCATCCACTAGGCAGCTATGACATCTGAAGGTGGGGACACAGCAAGAATAAGACACCCTCATTTGCTCCAGGAGCTCAGAGCCCTACGGCAGAGATGAACGCAAAACAGACAATGACAACGCTACGTGGTTGGTTGACAGAGATGGAACAGAGTGCCCTCAAAGTCCAGGGGAGGATCCCCTGTGCAGTAAGAAGCTTGGCAGCGGAGGGGAAAATTTAATAGGGTCTTTTTTAATCCTTAGTAATTTGTTTGGCTGTGTTGGGTCTTAGTCGTGGCACTTGGGATCTTGCTTGCATCACATGGGATCTTCCACTGCAGCACGTGGATTCTCTAGTTACCACACGCTGGCTTAGTTGCTCAGTAGTGTATGCGGGATCTTAGTTCCCCAACCAGGGATCAAACCCACATCCCCTGCATTGCAAAGTCGATTCTTAACCACTGGACCACCAGGGAAATCCCTCAATAGGGTCCTAAAGGCTCAATAGGAGCTGGCCTGGTAGAGCAGGAGAGAAGAGCATTCCAGACAGAGACAGCAGCATAAACACAAAGCGAGAAGAACGCTGATAAAGCACCCTCATGTTGATCATGCGCTTGAGCACCTGGGAAGGTAGAAAGGACAAACGTTACTATCCTCATTTTACAAAGTCACAAGTGGAGGGCCAGAGCACTTTACTTTCCTAAAAATCAGCAGCAGCGGGCCAATAACAGCAAGTGTATGAGCCTCTCTCTCTCTCTTTTTTTTTTTTTTTTAAACTTTCTTTTGACCCCTCGCTGTGTCAGGCTTGGACAAAAGGAGAAACAATAAAGATAAACCATTTTAAAAAGATAGATGTGAGCCTCTGAGGAAAAGGAGGAAACATTCCAGAGAGGACCACCTTAAATGTTTTAAAGTTGGAACCTGTCCATGGTGGAGGGACAGAGAGTGTTCATAATTTAATGGCACTTAATCATGTTATGGCTACAGGTGGGGGAAAGAGTCTCAGGGAAGACAGCTGCCTGACCTCGAAAGCCAGGTTTCATAAACGAAAGGAGGACTACTTCATCAGCCAGGTTTTTAGAGTCCCCAGAAGAGGCTGCGCTTTGAAACAAAAGGTGGTTTTTTAAGTCAATGCCTTTCTTGGTTTTGGCCCATCCAATAACCAGCTGACTTGATGTGACCCACCCCTCACTTGCTCCTCAGCACCTACAGGCGCTTCTTCATTTCATCATTCATCAGTCGTCCTCCTTCAAGAGCTGGACAGATAGACACAGGACACATTTTTGTATCAATCAATGCAAACATGAATTAAGCCCTTTATCAGCTGTGACGTGAACAATTTTTAAAACAAATGTAGCCCATGCCAGTGACTCTGGAGTGGGTTTGATTTGGATCCCACTAAATCAAAAGTAACTTGTTAAAATGATCCTTTGGCTGCCTAACAGTGATTCGTCATTACAAAAATAGCTAGATAAAAAAAAGAAAAAGTTCTCAGTTGATACCCTTGAAGGAAAAGTCCATTACTCTTTCTCAAATTCCTATTAGCTAAAATTTTACTTTCTGGGCATCAGAATATGATAGTGAGGGTGTCTTTCATTTTAGCTTTACTGAACTGTGACACTTGCTCCAGGGCTAAGTTTTGCCATTAAAATATGCCATTGTGAGAACTGGGCCATAAAGAAGGCTGTGCACTGAAGAATAGATGCTTTCAAATTTGGTGCTGGAGAAGACTCTTGAGAGACCCCTGGACAGCAAGAAGATCCAACCAGTCAATCCTAAAGGAAATCAACCCTGAATATTTATTGGAAGGACTGATGCTGAAGCTGAAGCTCCAATACTTTGGCCACTTGATGTGAAGAGCCGACTCATTGGAAAAGACCCTGATGCTGGGAAAGATTGAGGTCAGGAGAAGGGGGTGACAGAGGATGAAATCATTGGACGGCATCACTGACTCAATGGACATGAGTTTGAGCAAACTCCAGGGGATATTGAAGGACAGGGAAGCCTAGCATGCTGCAGTCAGTCCATGGGGTTACAAAGAGTTGGACACAACTTAGTGACCAAACAACATTTTTGGGAGGGAACCTATCACACAGACTTCTATCTGTGATCCAACCAAACATCACCAGACAGAGTCTAAGAGCCTGCGACTAAGATTAGAGAATGAGTTGAAATAAAAATTTTAAGTTGTTCACCAACTAGTGAACCCATTGTCTTGCAATAGGCAAAACAATCCATTTATTTCAGACGTGGAAAACCAGTACTGTGGTCCACATGCTTCCAAGTTGTACTTCCTGCCTGGGAATTTAAAAAAAAGCAACTCTTGCATTCTTCTAGAGAAGGGTAACATCAAGTTCATACAGCAGCTAGAAACGTGATAAATCCGCCAGGGCCACAGCGATTCCTGCCTAAACTAACAATTCATTTCATTGCTACAGTTCACTGCTGTTGTCATCACTTTCATGCCTCTAATTACCTTCCATCTGTTTCATGTTTGAAGTTTACGACACTTGCCCACTTTGGCTGTGCTCGTTTACATCTAACACCAAACACATGTTTATGTTTACCACATACCAGTTCTGCATTCTTGGACTTAAAATTATATCAATTTATAATCCCATTAATGGAAAACTTATGAGAAGGATCCGGCTCCTTTAATAAAACTAGAAAGAACAACCATTTGGATGCTGTTAAGTGCAAGCCCATACCACAGGCTAAATGCTTCAGTTAGGTGCTCCCCACTCAGATAAGTGGGCTTCGAGAAACACTGTCTTGGCTGCTGTGTCCAGAGTCTTAGACTGGAGAATCCTGACGGTCCAGGAGTCCACACTCAAGCTCCCATTTTCAGTGGCAAGGTAAAGAATGATCAAAGTGAATCTGGGTGTGCTTTGTTGAAAAATAGATACCATTTGAATTGGCATCCTTGAACTTGGCATTTTTAAGATCAAGTCTGTGAACCAAAAAAGTTTTCAACTTGGAGAATGAAAGAGGAGCCAGAAAAGAGGTGGGTGTTACCAGCTGGCAGCAGCTTCCCCATATATAGCTCCCTAAGACAGGGCTGAATGCATGTTTGGACATCTATATCTACTGCTGAATGATTTCCAAAGAAAACTACAGATAAGAATATTATTTGGATCTTGGACCATTTCTGAAGGGCTTCAGTGCTAATAAAAAATTAAAAAAAAAAGACCTCGGGAACTGTAAGGGATTAAATTCTGCTTCATTCCACTTAAAGGAGAAACTACCCTTTCCCTTCAAGCTACTTGGTGAATTTCAATCCTTTTTGTGGTGGACTGGGAGTCCTGCTCTCTTTTAGACCCCACATCTAGGAACAGGAAATTCGATCTCCAAAACCAGTAAATAAACAAGAGGTCTGATGACCTTTTGATGATCTTTCTGAATAGCATTCCTTTGAAACAAAAAATAGCCTTCTGTCTAGAATAAACTACTGGGCAATTGCTGGTCTGGAAGTCTGAGTGATAAGAGCAGTGGAAACTTGAGCGAAATGCACTTTGCAGGCTGAAGATGAATAAGAATTGAATCTTCTGTCACCTCCTTGTCTGAAAGGGCATTGGGCTTGAGAGAGCTTTCCCCGGGGGGATAAGGATTTTACATTAAAAATCACAGACATCAAATGAGATCAGAGTTTGTCCACTCTTATTCTTCTAGAAACTATTGACCGAAAAGCCACTCTGGGTCTGTCTGAAGCTTATGATCAGAGGCCTTTTCCTTTCACCTGGTGGTTCATTCTGCCAACACAGAATCTGAGCAGCATCCTCACCCGTGGGGATTGATGATGATCCTGCCCATCTCCCAGCTTGGTGTGGATTCTACAATTCCTCTTACACGGGGAAGCAGCCTTGCTGGGTCCTGTTCACCTGCCTACCCACGTAGAACCAGCTCCCAATCAGTCCAGAATGAAGATGCCCTGAGCAGCACAAGACAGGATGAACCTGGCCGCTCCTTTTTCATTGCAGTCATCGGCCTGACCCCTGGAAGGTGCATCAAGGCTCTTACTTCACGCTTGCAAAGCAACATCAGTTTCTTCCATCTGGGATCCTTGTCTGATCCCTCGGGGTTTTTAACTGGGAACCAAAAGTTCCTTCAGGAGCCTCTAGCCCTTTGGAAATTCTGCTTCGACCTGAGAGACTCTCCTAATTGATCTGAGATGGAATCATGTTGTCTTGGGCCGTGGACTGCTCAGCAGAATTCCAGTTCAGTTCAGGTTCGAGACTCACAATACATTATGAGAGGTGACAGGAACTCCTGCTAAGCACTTCAAAAGCAATTTTTTTTCTAATTTTCTTCTTTTTATGTATCTGTAATGTCTAATTTGTTCAAATGCTCATGTAATACCTTTGTAATAAGAAAAAAAAAATTCTCTTACCTATTGAGAAATGTCCCTAGCATGGAAGTTTGGGCCGGCCAAATACTTCAGGTTGGAGCTGTTTACAGGCACCTTGAGATTTTTAGAGTTTGCAAAAATTTCACTGTTGATGCCGGCTAAAGCATTATCCCATGACACTTAAGGAAAGTGGAACACAGCACCCACTAGGCAGCCTTAAAAATTCTCATTTGAGACTCCCAAAAGATCTAGTTCTGGAAACCGATTTTTCAATGGAGGGGGCTCCCTCATTTCTCATAGAGAAACTTTGCTGGAGGCACCTTCATGCTCACATCAAGCAGAAAGCCTCCCCACTCACCCCCAGGATCCCAGGGCCCTTCCCTTCCATGTCCCAAATGACAAAAATAGCCACTTGAGTCAGGGACCTGGGTATGGAGCTTGGCTTCTTCCATAAGGATTCATTCACTGTGGGCTCTGTGATTACCTTCAGGAAGTCTTTCAATAAAAAGAATGAGTGACAGCACTAGCAAAGAGGTGTTCTGAGCCCCCTGAAGCCCCAATCTAAGCTGATGGGCTTGCAGTCTCTTTAGGGATAGAACCAAGCTCTTTGATGGTCTCCAGCTCAAGATCAAGCTCAGAAATTCCCATCATCAGGGTCATCCTTCCTGCCGGGTAAAGGACTCCAGAAAGAGGACCAAGGTTATCCACTTTGCTCATCCACTCATCCAAGGAGCCTCCTCCCGTCTGGACACCTTCTATCACTAGCACCAGAGCCTTGACACCATCTCTGCCCTCCCCTCCCACTCTGTACATCCTAGACCTAGAGCTGCTACTATTGCTCTGTCTGAACTCCCCTGGGTCTATCTCTTTCCCCTTCTCAGAATTCCAGCTCTCAGGTAACTTCCAAAGAAAACAATAAACTTGTTCATCCTGAAATTGCTAATGACAATGCAGGTTCATGGGTACATGCTCTAGGGAACTTGCTTTGGGAGGGAGAGGAAAAATGGGAAACTAGAAAGGGCCAGTGGCTTCCCTGGGAGCTCAGCTGGTAAAGGGTCCACCTGCAATGCAGGAGACCCCGGTTTGATTGCTGGGTTGGGCAGATCCCCTGAAGAAGGGATAGGCTACCCATTCCAGTATTCTTGGGCTTCTCTGGTGGCTTAGACAGTAAAGAATCTGCCTGCAATGTGGGAGACCTGGGTTCAATCCTTGGGTTGGGAAGATTCTCTGGAGAAGGGTATGGCAACCCACTTCAGTATTCTCGCCTGGAGAATCCCCATGGACAGAGAAGCTTGGTGGGCTACAATCCATTGGATCACAAAGAGTTGGACACGACTGAGTGAATAAGCACAGCACAGCACACAGGAGGGCCAGGCCTAAGCCTAAGGAAGGAGTGGCTGAGGTTGTGGGCATCTCAGGTGGGTAGAGGAAACACTTGCATGCCTGTGTGGTCCAGGACCCTTGGAAGCAAACCATAGTGGGACCCTAACCTCTAGGTGTCCTGCCCTGGACATGGTCACTTCAGACACTCGCTGCAAAGCCAGATGCCTGGGAGGACGTTGATGGCCTTTCCCATGGCCAGGAGCTATGGCACACTTAGCCAGTCTTTCTCCGTCCACTTCAGGGGGATCGCATGGTGGAGGGAAAAACACTAGGTTGGAGGCAGATGCCAGCTGCTCACCCACCCCTGCACTAACTAGGGAGTGACCAAGGAAAACCCGATGGCCTTGACATTAGACCCTTGACCCCAAAAATGGAAGGTTGATGCTAAACTCCTGACCCCCAGACTCTTGGCTTTTAAAGCAAAAATTTTAAAAGGAAGGTTTTTTTGGAAAATGTTTTATTTCAAAAAAGATACTTTAAAAATATCATCTAAGAAAAGAAGTATTTTATACCAGAAAAGGAAAAAAGAACAAAATCTCAGAGTCCAGAGATTTTGGACTCTGAGATTTTGTTCTTTGAGTTGAATAAACGTAGTTGCTTGGGAAAACCCACTGCAGCCTGAATTTTTCTCTTTATTATAGTTGGGAGCCGTAGACACTCTGGCCTGGAATGACCCCTAGAGACCCTTCCGGCTTTGTGTCCTAGAGAAAGGAAAATGACAAAGAGACAAGCGAACCTTTAGGGCAGCATCAGAGCAGTACCTTCAAAGCCCAGGAGGATGCCTTAGAACTTGAGAAAATTTCAGGCTCTCCATCTCAGCAAACGCTCTGCGATCCAGTAAGACTTTAAGAGGAAGGATTTAAGCATCCATCTGTTTGCCTTCAGGGGCTCAGAGCCAGAGTGCAGTTTCAAGCTGATGGGCCCATGATATTATAACATATTCATTAGGCAATAAAGGATAAACTGGATGACTGTATGTTTGAGGGTTGCTCCAGCCTCTCATTTATACAGCTTTTAGGAAACTCGCTTAATGTGCCCTCAGCTGGCACGGCTCCTCCAAAGCCATCCCCCAGATTGAATAATTGTTCATTAAATGTCTTCAGGGAGGTTTCCATCTGTAGGCACGAACCCCACAAACATTTGTGGGAAAATACCCCTGCTCTTTCATTATGTCTAAAATGTGATCACCTGATATGAAAACACAAAGAACGGTTACGTTTTAAAGGTGAACTACAAACCCTAAATTGAGAGTTGACTTAATCCCACTTTTATGGGCTGATTAATGTCCCGAGTAACCAGTCTGGGGAAGAAAGTTAATGCCCGTTTCCTTTCATGGAGTGTACCGTGCTTCTCGGCTTTTATCGTGACAGCGCATCACTGCCGCTGTGAGTTTGATACAAACAAGATCCAAGGCCATTGTTGGAACTTTCCTTGTGCCAAATGGACCCCGAATGATTCACTCACCTAAATTCCTAGCAGTCAGAGCTTCAATCCTGAAGGGGAAATAAAAAGCAGAATCCATCAGAGGTTGGGATATCTTTGAGAGAAGCTAAAGAAGCAAGTTGGCTAATGGTGTCTATTTGTGAGAGCTTGAAATCTGAACTATGGTGAAAAGACGTACAAATCCTGCCTCCATAGTAATAATAATAACTGCTTTTCAGTAGCTGCTCTGTCCAAGGAACTGTGCCAAGTGCTGTGTGTGTGTGTGTTTTCATGTAACCTTCTGAGATGGCAGGGATGAGCCCTGAGGAGGGTAAGCAATGAGTCCTTGGAGCAGAACCAGGCCTGCTGGATGCAGGAGGCCACCCAGGTCCCCTCCTGTTGCCCCTGTCCCACGCTGTGCTGGCTCCACCCACCGGGGTCAGCTTAGCTCACCTGCCCTTGAGCAACGGGCTTCCCTGGTAGCTCAGCTCGTAAAGAATCCACCTACAATGCAGGAGACCCCAGTTCAATTCCTGGGCTGGGAAGATCCCCTGGAGAAGGGAACAGCTACCCACTCCAGTATTCTTGCCTGGAGAATTCCATGGACTATGTACAGTCCATGGGGTTGCAAAGAGTCGGACACGACTTTCACGTTTTCACTTTTCAAAGAGACATCCTTTCATTCCTTCATGGATTCATCAGCGAAGAAGTAGAATTCTTCAGAGGTCCTTCCAGAAGCAACATGGCCAAAAGCAACTTTCCTCCCCACTCTCACCCCACACCCCTAAAGCCTGAAACACAGGGCTATTTTATTTTATTCCTTTATATTTACATTTATTTTATTTTTGTTCCTCGCAAGGCTATATTATGCCTTGAGGAGGTATATCTGTAACCAGCAGGCCACACTCATGCCTGCTATGAAAAGTTATCAACAGAGTACCACCAAAACGTTTTTAGCGTGTTTCACATGTCCAAGAACTCTCTCCCGGGACTTCCCTGGTGGTCCAGTGGCTAGGATTTTGTGCTTCCAGCAGGAAGCCCAGGTTCAATCCCTGGTCAGGGAACTAGATCCCACATGCCACAACTAAGACCGAGTGCAACCAAATAAACACATTAAAAAAAAAAAAGAACTCTTTCCCATAAATTATTACATTTGATAAATTACCTTGAGCAGAAGTAGAAGGAAATGAATTATTCAGCTTAGGGTCAGGATTTGTGTGAGGGGCGCTTACAGAGAGTACCCAGGCCCACAAGTTGTAGGGATGGCTCAGCTGGTTGTTAAAGAATTCAGTTTGGTGACAGGTTACTGCCACTTGATTGTACAGTATGTCGGTTTCCAGAAGCTCCTACATTAGGCTAAACCAGGGAGGAAGCATCATCTTCCAACACATCTGCCCTTGAACTCTGACCTTTCTTCTCCCCATTTCAGTATCTCCAATATCCATCCCACCCCGGCTCCTTCCTCTACCCTCTGCTCCCCTTAAAGCTCACTTTCAAGAAAGAAGAGAACCTGGACCTACCTGGTGGCCGATTGGTTAAGAATCTGCCTGCCAATTCAGGGGACATGGGTTCAACCCTTGGTCCAGGAAGATTCCACATGCCACAGGACAACTAACCTGGCGTACCACAACTACTGAAGCCCCCTTGCCTAGAGCCCGAGGTCCACAATAAAAGCCACCGCAATGAGAAGCCTGCACACCACAACTAGAGACCAGCCTCCACTTGGCACAACTAGAGAAAGCCCACTCACCACAATGCAGACCGAGCACAGCCAAAATGAAAAAAGGAGAGAACTTATTTGCACTAAAGTTAAATAACTGGCAGTAGACCAGAATGTTTTCTCTGGCCCCAGTTTGTTTATTAATAGAAATTCAATGTCTTATCTAAAGGAGTGGTTTCCAAAGACCCTCAGCCAGGAGGGTAGGGGGAATGCAGGGGAGAGGGCAGCAGAGCTCCAGCAGTTACCAAACACACAGCTGCTGACAGCACGGTCCAGCACCAGCCGGGGCTCTGCCTCCAATCCTGGGAAGCACACCTCCCCCCAGAATCAACCTGGCTGCCATGCGGAACCTCCAGTGGAGACCTGGCCAGGAGCCAGTCCACAGGCTCTGTCCAGATCTCTACTGCCCTGTCACTGAAGGGGTCCAGAGAACCAGGACTGCTTCAGGCTCAGAGTGATCCAACATCCCTGTTGTCCAGGATTTGGGGCAAAAGAGGACTCAGACCACTGGTGCTACCTGCCATTTCCATCCCCATTGATTCTTTTACATCACTAGCACTCAAAAGAGGTTACATCAGCCTTTTTAGAGTCGGACACGACTGAGCGACTGAACTGAACTGAACTGAACTCTTAAAAAGAAAAATTGTCCATAATATCTATCTATCATGAATTTAACACTTACTGTATGCTGGACATTGTTCTAGGGCTTCCCTAGTGGCTCAGTCAGTAAAAGAATCTCCCTGCAATGCAGGAAACTGCCCGCCAATGCAGGAGACTTAAGAGACTTGGGTTCCATCCGTGGGTCAGAAAGATTCCCCTGGAAAAGGAAATGGCAACCCACTCCAGTATTTCTTGCCTGGAATATCACATGAACGGAGGAGCTTGGCGGTCTGTTGGCTGACAGTCCATGGAGTCACAGGAGTAGGATACCACTTAGGGACTGAACAACCACCACTGCCCAGGCATTGTTCTAAGTATGTGCTAATTCATTTAGTCCTCTCAAGAGCCCTTTCGTGTAGGTGTTATCATTATCCACATTTTACAGATGATGAAACAAAGTTTCATCAGAGTTAGATAACTTTTCCAAAGACACACAGAAAGTGACAGCTGAGCTTCAAAGGAAACGGAACTGCGTTTCAGTCCCAGCAATCCCACTAAGTAGCTGTGTAATCTTGGGTCAGTAATTTTAACCTCTTTGGGCATATGAGAAAAGGATATCAGACTAGTTTACCTCTCACCATACTTAGCTCTACAGTTTGATGAATCTAAGATCCTTGGAGATGTCCTTCACACCACTCCTGAGAGCTGGAAGGTAATTCATTCTCCTGGTAAAAGGTGGGAACCAGATCCTCCTGTTTAAAAGCCCGGTGGAATCCCAGAGCTATAGATGAAATGCCATCTATAAACATCCAGTTGTTATTGCCATGACTACTGCTTTAATGAGAAACATCAGCACTAATTTCCCTGCCCCCTGCAGCATCTTTTCATTTCCCTGGTTCCTTTCTCATTCACCATGTAGATGGCACCAAAGGCAAAGATGTTACTATTTACATTGAGCATCTGACTTTGTGCTCTCTTCCCACCTCAGATGACCTCCGCCTGTCAGCTCCAGTAATGGACGATTTATCACCACACTGACAGCTTTTTCCATTCCAGGCTTGTCAAGAAGGAAGACAGCGCCATTCCCTTCCAGCACACACTCAACCAGCTGGTTCATTTTTCTCTTATTGAGTTTTTCTTCTTTTTCAAGCAGTTTCTCTACCTGAAGAGTTGTACCCTTTGGCCACCTATGAAGATCCCATGCCCCAGTGTTCCTTTTATGATTTTTATATAATCCAGATGATTTGGGGTACACCAAAACTGAATGTCACAAGTTCTGGATTTGTCCCCCTGAGTTCTCTCTGCTGACCTCCTGCCATTTCTGCATCACGTCTGATCAGAATGAGGCCCCTTCAGGAGCCCCGTCCAGCAGCAGTTAGAATCTGGAATTTATCTTGCCTTCAGTTCAGTCAGTTCAGTCACTCAGTCGTGTCTGACTCTTTGCAACCCCATGGACAGCAGCACACCAGGCTTCCCTGTCCATCAACTCCCAGAGCTTGCTCAAACTCATGTCTATCGAGTTGGTGATGCCATCCAACCATCTCATCTTCTGTCATCCCCTTCTCCTCCTGCCTTCAATCTTTCTCAGCATCAGGGTCTTTTCCAAGGAGTCAGTTCTTCACATCAGGTGGCCAAAAATTGGAGCTTCAGCTTCGGCATCAGTCCTTCCAATGAATATTCAGGACTGATTTCCTTTAGGATTGACTGGTTGGATCTCCTTGCAGTCCAAGGGACTCTCTTCTCCAACACCACAGTTCAAAAGCATCAATTCTTCAGCCCTCAGCTTTCTTTATGGTCCAACTCTCACATCCATACATGACCACTGGAAAAACCATAGCTTTGACATATGGACATTTGTCGCCAAAGTAATGTCTCTGCTTTTTAATATGCTGTCTAGGTTGGTTATAGCTTTTCTTCCTAAGGAGCAAGCATCTTTTAATTTCATGGCTGCAATCACCATCTGCAGTGATTTGGGAGCCCAAAAAAATAAAATCAGCCACTGTTTCCATTGTTTCCCCATCTATTTGCCATGAAGTGATGGGACTGGATGCCATGATCTTAGTTTTTTGAATGTTGAGTTTTAAGCCAGCTTAGTCACTTTCCTCTTTCACTTTCATCAAGAGGCATTTTAGTTCCTCTTCACTTTCTGCCATAAGGGTGGTGTCATCTGCATATCTGAGGTTATTGATATTTGTTGTGGCAATCTTGATTCCAGCTTGTGTTTCATTCACCCTGGCCTTTTGCATGGCGTACTCTGCATACAAGTTAAATAAGCAGGGTGGCAGTATACAGCCTCAACATACTCCTTTCCCAATTTGGAACCAGTCTGTTGTTCCATGTCCACTTTTAACTGTTGCTTCTTGATCTGCATACAGATTTTTCAGGGAGCAGGTAAGGTGGTCTGGTATTCCCATCTCTTTAAGAATTTTCCACAGTTTGTTGTGATCTACATAGTCAAAGGCTTTAGCATAGTCAGTGAAGCAGAAATAGATGTTTTTCTGGAATTCTCTTGCCTTTTCTATGATCCAACAGATGTTTGCAACTTGATCTCTAGTTCCTCTGCCTTTTCTAAACCCAGTTTGAACATCTGAAAGTTCTCGTTCATGTACTGTTGAAGCCTAGAATTTATTTTGCCCTTGCGATGGTTAATTATATGTGTCAGTTTCACTGTGTCACAGGGTGTCCAGATTAGCCTTTGAACTGGTAGACTGAGTAAAGTTGATCACCTTCCTCGGTGGGGGTGGGTGGGCATCATCCAATCCACTGAGGGTCTGAGTTGAACAAAAAGGTATAAAGAAGGTGAATTTGCTCTCTCTATGCCTGCCTGCTGATCGGGGATATTGGTCCTCTCCTGGCTTTGGACTGGGGCTTACACCATCAGTGATTCTGGTTCTCTGATTGATAGATGGCAGATAGCAGGACTATGACATCTAAAAAGTTATTTAAAAAATTAAAAAACTGAGTTCATTGGAGTAAAGTTATGGCCATCATCATGAATGGGATTTGGAAGAATCTCTGCCCACAGTTTGTTCTTGATTTTCATGGATTTGAGAAGATGAATGAGAAGTCCAAAGAGGTCACCAGCAACTTAGTGACCCTCAGCGAGAAGCTGGAGCTAGGTCTACAAGAGGACAACTTCAATGAACTCCTTGCTGGGCAAACAGGAGGAGCTGACTAATGAAGACATGATGGAATTGGGGGCCCACAGAAAGGACAAAGAGAGACAAGAGGAAGAAGTAACTGAAGAACCAAAGAGATTCATGAGCAGGAAATGGCAAGAGAATTTTCCTTACTTGAGGAGGCACTGTTACTTTTTGAGGCTTAGGGTCCAAATGCAGACCGATATACAAAGGTTGCAGCAGCTGTTCCGAATGCAATTCTGTGCTACTGTGTCATCTGTGATGAAAAAAGAAGAGCTGCTATCCAGACATCACTGGATCAGTTTTTCAAGAAGGTAGATAGAATTCTATTCAGCAAGGAACCAGAACCTGTGCCATCAACGTCAGGTGTGAGTGAAACATCAGCTTGCCCTCTGTCTCCTACTGTTGCTTCAGTCGTGTCCGACTCTTTGCAACCTACGTACGGACTGTAGCCCACCCAGCTCCTCTGTCCATGGGATTTCCTACGCAAGAACACTGGAGTGGGTTGCCATATCCTTCTCCAGGGGATCTTCCCCACCCAGGGATCGAACCTGTGTCTCTTATGTCTCCTGCATTGTGGGAGACCCTTCAGCTCTACCATCTCCCACCTCCTCTTCCTCCTCTAGTCAGTAACTCTTCTGGCCTGTTCACTGGATGCCAGTCCCTGTGTGCCAGCTGTTGTACTGTACTACTGTACTTTTCAAGGTGCTGTGCTATAAGATTTTAAATGTTTTCTTTATATTTTGTGCTTGTTTTTTATGTATCATTTGTGTAAAAAGTATCATAAACCTATTACTATATAGTACTATACAGCCGATTATGTTAGTTGGGTACCAAGGCTAACTTTGTTGGACTTAGGAATATGCTCTCAGAACAGAACTCGTTGGTATGTAGGGGACTTGCTGTACAAACCCTGGGGAGAGAACCTTTGTTAGCACTCTGTCTCTTTATGCCAAGGTCTTATCTCTCAAAGTTGTAGACACCAGATTTAATTGCTGCCTGGGAGCCCACGTGTGACCCTGGGGCTTATTTTATTAAATGTTAATCCCTTTTCCACACCCGAGAAAAAAATTTAATCTCTTCCCCATCTTCTAATATTCCTGTATGTTTTCTTTCTCCCCCCTCATTCTTTTAGTTTATTTGTTTACATTTCATCTCTCTCTCTGGATGTATTTGCAACAGTGTAAGATAGAAAACCAAGACAAGGCGTCTCTTTGTCCTTCTCATTCTCTGTCCAGGGCACCTTTGAAAGCTTTGATATAACCAACCAAGAATTTTTTTTCTCTCTCTCTTAGACATTTAATTTAAACAAAACTTGGAGAAGTTAAACATTGACCTTTTATATGCTTGCCATGCTACTGACCCTCTGTCGGCTAGACTCCATGTAACCTAATGTCTTAACTTTCTGAGTCTAGCATGTTACCAGCACCTGACAATTCCTATCGTACCGCCCAACTTAAGTTCTGAAATATCAAATATTCATCTTTCTCTGAGAGGCTAAGTGTTGCTCAACATTTTGATTATTCTGGAACAGAAAGCTACTCTTCCATGAGTTCAGTGGTGTAAAAAACTAATACAATTATGTAAAGTTTAAAAATAAAATAAAATTTAAAAAAATAAATAAATAAATTCAAAAAAAAAAATTACCTATGTTGTGATCACTGACTGCAATCTGAAAGAAAATTCTTATCAGATATTGTCATAAGTAAAATGAATGAAGATGTCAAAGCATGACGGTAAAGAAAGCTGTTTGTGACTCTTTTGCTGAAAAAGAAACAGTCCGGATTTAATTACAGTGTCCAAGTGGTATTGAGGCTTTAGAAATAAAATTTGCATGAAGTTTGACATTTTACAACTTTGCAAAATATATTCAGATACTTTTTATTGAAATCATACCAGGAACTCCCGGTTCTTAACAAAGAATTAAAAATCAAGACTAGTAAGAGAGTAAATTCAACACATCATTTTTTTTCTACATCTATGCTTCCAAGGGAAAAATTACTCTCTCTCTCAAACAAAAAGAGATCTTTCAGAAAGGTTCACTCATAGTAACCACAAAAGGTCACACAAATCAATTGATTTCTGCTCCTTTTGGCTAGAAGGGTGGTTTGCAAAAAGGTAAGAGGCAACCAGAAGTAAGAGAACGGATGAGACTGTATTTTCACTCCCTCTCTCTGCCTCACCCAAAGGCCAGAAAAAGGCAAGTGAGGAACGGCCTCTCCTTCTTTCCATCGTCAGGCGGTCATCAGAGAAAAGAATGAAAATTTTTCCCCACTGCTGCCAGAACAACATATAAAACATGGGCTTTTCCCTTGAGGAAATAAACCTGGAAAGAAGAGAAGAAATTTCTTCTCAACCTCCACCCACTCCGCCCCCTACAAGCACCAGAAGTCAGCTAGGCAGACAATTCCTTTCTGGCCCCACTGGGAGGAATGAGGTGAGACTTGGCAGAAAGAGTGTGGTTTGGGTTTAACGTGGTTTCGCCCTCTTGAAAGGTAGAGACCCGATTTCAGACAAAGTGCCATTGTCCAGTTTCCATTCAGAAATAAAATGTTGTGAACTTGATTTTATTTTTCTCACAAGCTTTCAGGCTCTATTAGGAGAATGTAGCCCAGGAATGTAGTCTGAGGCAGAAATCCCTGTTCACAGCATTGCCTCAGGCAAATCACTTAGCCAATTTCTTCCCACTGTGGGGTAGGCAGAAAAAGGCCCCCATTTGCAATATTTAAATATTAAACACAAGGCCTAGGTGAACAAGAAACATAAATACTTCTTCTTGATGCTCTAACCATGACACAGGTTACCAATCTTAACATTTCAGCTAATGTACAAATTTTTCAAAAACAAAAAACCATTTCATCAGTATATAATATTTGTCTTAAGTAGTGAAAAAGTACAAAGGTTAAGGTCATTTTAAAGCAGAATTCTAAGGTCTTTAATTTTGCTGTGTCATTTTCTTTATCTTTCCTTCCTTCTTTTTTTGTTGTTGCTGTTATTGTTGAACTTGATGTTTTCTTTTGCTTCATTTTCATTCAGGACATTAAGAAAACTCGGCATGTTTGTTTTCAACAATATTCAACAGTGCTCCTGCCAATTTTCTTTTAGAAGTCAATTCATTTTTTAAAAAATATTTATTTATTTGACTGTGCCAGGTATTAGTCAAGGCACTCAGGATCTTTAGTTGAGGAATTTAGGATCTAATTCCCTGCCCAGGAGTTGAACCCTGGCCCCCTGCATTGGGAGCACAGAGTCTTTGCCATTGGATCACCAGGGAAGTCCACGCAACTTTTGATAATCATACTCTTTGGACTTTTCTCTCTTCTCTCTTTACCTACCCTGGCCCAAATTCTAAGCCTGAGGTTTTTCGGTGAATGTAAATTCAATTTCAAACACTATTCCAAACAGGTAATGCTTATATTGGTAGAAAAAAAAGGAAGGATGGCCTTAACCTTGTAACTGCTGTGTAAACCATGTTGTGTCTTCATAAAGTAAGCTTTATAGTTTCACTATAAACAACTGGGCTTCCAAGGTGGCTCAGTGGTAAAAATTCCGCCTGCCAAGCAGGAGACTCAGGAGATGCAGGTTCTGTTCCTGGGTCAGAATGATCCCCCAGGGGAGGAAGTGGCAACCCATTCCAGTATTCTTGCCTGGAGATGGACAGAGGATCCTGGTGGGCTACAGTCTACGGGGTTGCAAAGAGATGGAACACAACTTACCCCCTAAACCACTATAAACATTAGGGAGAGGAGAAATGAATCAAAACCAAGACTGAAAGAGTAACAGAATGAAAAGTACAAAGGAAATAAAAATACAGAAACACAAGAAACAGCTTATCCTTATTTCAAAATAGTATCTTCACCATAACTTTTATTTTTCATTGCCTTTCCAGGGAGCTCAGAGGACCTTGCTAGCAGCACAGACTTCCCATAGTTCACTTTTGAGCTGGGAGGAAAACAGTGTTACTGTGACTCTCATTTTACAAATGAAAAACATGAAGGCAAAAGGTGGCATGATTAACTCAGTCTCACTAGTCAGTATGGAATCTTTGAACAAATGGCTTCTTTTTCAAACACTGAAAACTGACTTTGAACTTGCCTGATGGTCCTGTGGTTAAGTATTTGCCTGCCAATGCAGGGGATTTAGGAACTGGCCAGAACGTGCAGGAAGGCTCTGCAACTCTTCCCCATGTGCAACCAAGGCTGTGACGCATCCTCAACCAACCAGAGACCACCACTAGGGGTTGCACATCCCCACTCGGCCTGGCCAGGGAGGCGATGACCCTCTCTGACAGGCTGGGTGGAGCCCCCCGCTCACCCTCTGCAGGTGAGCAAGTAGCTGTCAGCCCTGACCAGCTGCCTTCGTGGGCCAACCGTTTGGTCAGAAAACCTGTAACATCTCATGCCACAAGGCCCAGCTAGTCATTCATAGGCCTATGAATTCAGAGCAGCCTTGAAGTTGCCAAGAGTCGGATACAACTGAAGCGACTGAGCACTCCCGTCATCAAAACTGCAGTATGGTGTCGGACCAACAGATTTCGTAGAAACGGATTCTTCATGTTGATGTATGGCAGAAGCCAACACAATACTGTAAAGCAATCATCCTCCAATTAAAAAATAAATTAAAAAAAAACACGGATTCTCATGAGAACAGTCCTTACTCTATTTACAGAATCCAGGAATGTTCCAGTACAACATTTTAGTTCACCTCTTGCCTTGATAGGAGTGACCCTCACCAGACCAGCACATGGACTCCCAAGTGGCAAGACAGGGGGTTGGGCCACGAGTCTGAGTTACCTGGGCTTGAAGCGGTGAACTGCGGCTGGTCACCCGTCAACAGGTCAGCAGGGCAAAGTCGCACAGTCGACAGGTGTGTATTCATTAACAGAATGCAAATGCAAAAACAGGCGTATGTTGTCCAAGGGAGCAGGTAACATGCCCTTCCTGACTGTGGGGAGTGTTCCCACAATGGGCTCTGGGCTAATGCGGACATCACAGTGGTTCCTAATAAGTCACCTTTTCCTACCAAGGATATTGTAGTTTCAATATTTTTACATCAAAATGAGGTTGCTTTCCTACTCTTTTTTTTTTTTTTTCTTTCCGTACACTGGGACTTCATTGCTACGTTCAGGCTTTCTCTCGTTGTGGTGAGCAAAGGCTACTCCCCAGATGAAGTGCATGGACTTCTCACTGCAGTGGCCGGAGCACCACTGGACCGCCAGGAAAAGGGAAGCCCCTTTCCTACTGTCTCGAGCAAACTATAAACACGGAAGGCTAACTTGGATAAATTAAAGACACTCAGTAATACAAATGATTAAACATCACTAGATCTGTGAATTCATCCAGTCTGGCTCCAGGTCTGTAGAGTAGGCGTGGGGTTCCCCAGGGCACTCTAATCTTTGAGAGGGTTTGTGAAGGAACAATACCTTGCAGTAATGGCTAACATTTACAACTCTGCAAGGAATGGAGCTAAATCTTTATCTTAGTTAATCCTCCCAACAACCCAATCTCAATCTATGTAAGATAACATTACCATCCTCATTGTGTCAGTGAGGAAACAGAGCTCACGGTTAGGCTGAGACCACACCACACGTGACAAGCCAGGTCCCTTGAGCCAAAACCATACCCACCCTGACCCCTGTGTGTGTGTCCGCTCAGTCACTCCAGTCGTGTCCAACTCCGCGACGCTGTGGACTGTAGCCCACCAGGCTCCTAGGTCCACAAGGACTGTTAACACGTAACAATGAGCACTTTGAACCTCTGACTAAAACAAGTTCCTACATAGACCCTCCTAGAGAGAGACTTCTGGCAGACCTTCTTCAAGCCCAGGAAGGACGGACGTTTTCCCGGAACAGGTGTGGAGAGGAGGCCAAGGGAAATGGCCAGTTTATTTTTTTTCCAGATGAGATATTTGTGTGGTAGTATTCTGAAAATAGGAGTTTTTTCTTTTTCCATTGCCTGCTGTCCCCACCTGAGAGCAAGTGCCTTCCCAGGGGCCCCTCTGTCCACGTCAGTCCCCAGGGCCAGCAGAGCTTCCACTCCTGATGGCCAGCTTGAGTGAATGAATACGCCAAGGGCCCCGCTGGACTTAATTCACTGCTGAGAGCCAGGAAAAACAGCCCCATAAATCTTCCCCCATCGAGAAAAGGCGGGGCTTCCCACGATGAGATAAACAAATTGAACATTTCAAAGCCACCTGTTAGGTACTCACCCCAATTTGCATATAAATACCAACCGACAGCCTCCTGTGGTTAAACAAGATGGGTAAGGACGAGGGGGTTTATGGTCCACTCCTAGTGCTTGTCACAAACCAGCGCCAGAAAAGGCTGACCTCCGAACCTGCTTCACAATCAAGTGTCAGGCCTGGGAAATGACCCTTGACATTAGCATCCCAGAGGGACGGACTATCTGCCTTCAGGCAGCCTCCGACAGCAGTGCCCCCTCCAAGCTTACGGACAGGAAGAGTCCGGGGGAGTCCAGCGGGCTGGCAGCCACACCAGGTTTGCAGGGAAGTTTGCCTTTGAAAATGTTGACAGACAACAACAGTGCTGCTTTTGGAGAAATGGGGTTTCTCCTTTCCACACTTTATCTGTATTTTTAGCAAACACTACTGGAGGCAGGTTGACTTTGGTTTGAGCCAGGTCTCATGGAAAATGTAAATACATGTACATACAAAATATTGCTAAATAAATAAAGGGACTGTGGGAAACTAGAAATAATGCAAAGATTGGAAAGGCACAAATGATCATCCTCTACCCATACATTTTTTTAAATTTACCTTTGGTTATTTATTTCTTAAGAAAAATTATATATATATAATAAATGATATGATAATAAAATAATAATATAATATAGAATTGTTTTTTACAGATTTCCTGGTGGCTAAGACAGTAAAGAATCTGTCTGCAATTCAGGAGATCCAGGTTCAGTCCCTGGGTCAGGAAGATTCCCTGGAGAAGGGAATGGCAAGCGACTCCAGTATCCTTGCCTGGAGAATCCCATGGACATAGGAGCCTAGTGGGCTACAATCCATGGGGTCACAAAGAGTCAGACACAATTGAGCAGCTAACACACACACATAGAATATTTTTGGCTACACTCGGTATATATAAATTATATTATATATTATGGTATTATATTAATATGATTAATAAATTATTGGTATATTTATATATAAATTATAAATATCAATAAGTTATTGATATATGTAGAAATACATAAACAATATCAATAAATTAATGCTATTGATGTTCTATCAATTTTATCATATGGGTTCAATCCCTGGGTCAGGAAGATCCCCTAGAGAAGGAAATGGCAACCCATTCCAGTAATCTTGCCTGGGAAATCTCGGAGAGAGGAGCATAGTGGGCTATAGTCCATGGGGTCACAAAAGAGTCAGATACAACTTAAGTGACGGAACACGCACATTATGATATTATATTAATTATATCATCATAGTGATATAATAATTATATTAAAATAATATAAACTATATAATAATACAATAAAAGAAAGCCCTGCAAAAGTCTAAATTATAAAACTGTAAATGGATGCACCAGAACCACTTGAGTTTTGAAGTGAAAGCATTTTCAAATCAAAATGCTAAATGTTTGAGGGGGGCAGGGGATTTATTTATAACTTTTGGTGTGCTCTTGAATGAAAGACTCAGCAAACTATACACTGCTTTCATTACAGCCTCTGGTCAGAGGCTCATTTCCAAGAGAAGAAAAAAGCACTTGCTGAACTTGCCCCAGTGGGGCTGAGACGAACCATTAAAGATGAAATGGTGTGTCTGCCCGCACATTCCGGATCCTTGAACTTTGTGACGACCACAGCTCTCAGGGGCTTGTTCTTAACTCCTGAGAGAAACCATGTTTGACGAAACTTTGAATATTTTAAAATAATAAGATGAAAATACAACTCTTGGATTCATGCGCAGTGAGGACGTACTTCTTGGTGAGTCTGTTTCCTTCAGTGAGCTTAGAGGCTGCGCTAACTTTACAAGCTGGCCACACCTCAAACCCTTCATAAGTAATTCGTTTTCCTTTAGGCTGCCGGTAGAAACAATAGTTTGGGGTAAAGAAACAAACAGAAAGACAATGTTTATTTACTGACAATCTAAACTCAGGCACCTGTTGACAAGAAGCCTTGATCTTTCCTTCATCTCCTTCTCCCCTTGGATTTTGGAAATCTACATAGGTGACTAATCCTAGATCCTCCCTGCTGGGAGTTCACAGTTTAAGCCTTAAGTCCAGGTGAGAAATACCCAGTTCACCAAGGCAACAGTGAGTTAAAATCTGTGGTATCAAAGCAAGGATCCTTCAATTAAAAATAAATAATTTTTTTAAAAAATCACATCCACTACATTTAGTAAAACATGTTTCCACCTGAACATCTAACACTTGAAAAGAGATAAACTGCTTGAAGTGTGGTGTTTCTCCACTGTTCTCATCAGACCCAGGGCAGTTCCGAGAGGGAGAGACCCAGGATAAGGAGCTTCATGCATTTCGCTTGGTTTTCACTGCTTAAACAATTTTTGTTCCATTAGGTTTGTAACGCAAGATCTTTCAGTCTTCACATGTCTAAAAACAAACCGCTGACAAATTCCAACATCTACTTACACACTGTCTTTTTTTTTTTTTTTTCACACTGTCTTGAAATTTGTTAAACATAAAATCATTCCAGGATTACTAAGACCCTTGGCTGGAATGGCCTTTGTTTATACATACAGTGTGTGATAAATACTAATAGTTATCAACTCATCTTCTCAGGCTTCTGTTCAGGCTTAGTCCAATATCAATCTAATCTGCAAGATACAGGCAGCTAAATACAAATTTGAAATAGCCCCCAAGAGGCCATCTGGCCACTGGCTACCAGGAAGAATGAATCTCCTTAAAGTCTTGACAATCTCCTTAAATGCCTTGAGACACTATCTAACTGCTTATCCAAAGAATCTTCCAAGATTGCTCATCAATGCCTATCTGGTTACCACCGTTCATATTCATACAAAGGGGAAAGTTTGCAGCCGAATGGAATGGTTGGTAGCCCTCCCTTAGTAACAAATACTTGTAAACTCTACAAAGCAGAACCATTGGAAAATTGCTGCCTTGTTAAAAGTAAACCCCTATCTGGTTAAACTCAGTCCTTCCCCCTTCTCAGTTCCATCTCCAAACTTCTGGAATGGCAGACCAGGGAACGATACCACCACACCACAGAACTGTTAGCAGTGTTAGCAAATCAACAAGGGTGTGTTTAAAGTCTAAAACTGTACTTCCAGTAAAGAGATGTCAAAACTTGAAAGTGTTTAATTTCATTATTTCATTGGATCTCAAATTCTCAGATCAATGATCTGATTTTTTTTAAGTCTGCAGAGTGAGGGCAACATGCACTGAATGAGTTGCAGGAGGTGAGGTGGGGAGGGAGCATGTGGATGTTGGAGCAACTTATTTTCTCATGATGACTATGATCCACAGAGTAACTAAATTAACTTCATCCAGGGAAATTAAGTTGCTCACTAAGTAGGGTGCCCCCCCAAAATTCAGAAAGTCCCCCAAGCCAACAGAATCATTGGATTTTGTTGGGACTACCTATGAGGCCAAATGTAATTGAATGCATCAATCAGACACATACTGTTCAAGCAGTTCTGACACCTTCTCTCACCTAACCTGGCTCCTGTGATCTTCTCAATGGACTAACCACCCGGAGCAGCTGAAATTCTAACAGAACTTCATTCTGTCAAATATGGAAAAACAGAATAGGTACACACAATGGAAAGGTTCTATCAGTTCAGTTCAGTTCAGTTGCTCAGTCGTGTCCGACTCCTTGTAATCCCGTGAATCACAGCACGCCAGGCCTCCCTATCCATCACCAACTCCTGGAGTTCACTCAGACTCACGTCCATCGAGTCAGTGATGCCATTCAGCCATCTCATCCTCTGTCGTCCCCTTCTCCTCCTGCCCCTAATCCCTCCCAGCATCAGAGTCTTTTCCAATGAGTCAACTCTTCGCATGAGGTGGCCAAAGTACTGGAGTTTCGGCTTTAGCATCATTCCTTCCAAAGAAATCCCAGGGCTGATCTCCTTCAGAATGGACTGATTGGACCTCTTTGCAGTCCAAGGGACTCTCAAGAGTCTTCTCCAACACCACAGTTCAAAAGCATCAATTCTTCGGCGCTCAGCTTTCTTCACAGTCCAACTCTCACATCCATACATGACCACTGGAAAAACCATAGCCTTGACTAGATGGACCTTTGTTGGCAAAGTAATGTCTCTGCTTTTCAATATGCTATCTAGGCTGGTTATAACTTTTCTTCCAAGAAGTAAGCGTCTAAGTAGCCATATAGATTATTCCAAAAGTAAATAGTTACAAACCAACATAATTTGTACCTAGGAGAGACTGTTGTTCAGTCACTCAGTCGAGTCCGACCCTTTATGACCAACCCCATGAACTGTAGCACACCAGGCTTCCCTGTCCTTCACTATCTCCCAGAGTTTGCTCAAATTCATGCCCATTGAGTCTGTGATGCCATTCAATAAAAGCAGTCAATTGAAAACAAATTTTTAAAAAGTTAAATCCAGTCTGCAGGTGACTGAAGGGCTTGCAAACCTCAAATGTGTTATCTGAAACACTAAAAAGTCAAACAAAAATATTCACTGTATAAATAGTAGGGACAAATAAAAACTTGTCAGGACAATTTTGAGGATTTAGGGGCCACTTGAGTTCATCCAAGACTCTTGTATTGGTAGGAATACCTACTTCCATGCAGCTGCTGCTGCTGCTGTTAAGTCGCTTTAGTCGTGTCAGACTCTGTGCGACCTCATAGAAGGCAGCCCACTAGGCTCCCCCATCCCTGGGATTCTCCAGGCAAGAACACTGGAGTGGGTTGCCATTTCCTTCTCCACTGCATGAAAGTGAAAAGTGAAAATGAAGTCGCTCAGTCATGTCCGACTCTTCGCGACCCCATGGACTGCAGCCTACCAGGTGCCTCCATCCATGGGATTTTCCAGGCAAGAGTACTGGAGTGGGGTGCCATCGCCTTCTCCGACCTACTTCCATACCTCCCCACAACTGTCATATAAAGTGTAATTACTGCCCCCATGGTATGGGGAACCAAACTTGAGTAGCCAAAGAGCCTAAGTGCCCAAGTTCACACAGCTGATGGGAATGGAGTCTACATAGGAATCCAGGCTGCGAGATGCCCAAGTGCTCTTGATTGCTCCCTTGGCTAAGTTCAACCTCATCACACCATGTAGCTTTTGAAGGTTTAAAGTTATGTGGGTGAAGAGACACAGAAGAGGACCAATTAAAGGCTTTAAAGAAAAAAGCTGTCCTGGCCCCAAAAAGGCTACTTCCAGACTCGATACTAGATGCCACCGCTTTCAAGCTTTTAGTCTATAATCAAGCCATATTGAAACCAGATTTACAAGATCTTCAGAAGAGACCTTTGTGATTTTCTAAAGCAGACATGTTTGGTATTTTAGGAGGGAGGTCAAACCCCCTATGGTGCAGTGTTTTTAATAAAATCAGTTCAGCAGAAATTAGAGACACACCAGTCAATTTCTAGGAAGCCTCGGAGCCATTCAAAATAAGGGAAGGGACGGGACGGGGAGGGGGAGGGGGGAATAACATAAAAGATGTAACCACAGACAGAGTTTTTTCAGAAGGGGCAGAATGTTTAAGGGGTGCAGATACAGAAATATCATGACAACCATTTATCTCTGGTTTGGGCAAATTTCCGCTTAAAAAGGGAAAATCACTTTTCGGGGGAGTTCTATGTCCACATTAAACAAGGACTGTTCCTGATCAGCCCAGCCATGCACTGACACCTCCAAGGAACGGCAAACATCTCTACGAGGGAAAAACAAACAAACCCGTCATCCTCCTTACATCACCGAATCAGGTAGGTCGCAATTTCATGAAGGGTCTTTTATCTCCACTCTTGGCAACCTCTACATTCTCACAGGGAACCAAAAGTAGACTTTATATTTAGCTCTTAGAAAAATCAAAGTGGAGAAACCTACAATATTTTTGCTGAAAGGCCAAGTTATGTGCAGATTTGACTTTAAAACTGGTGGCAGCAATACACAAATATTAAATAAGGGAGAGGATTTGTTAGGAAAAGAGACAGGGCCCACCTATTACGTGGCTACAACTAGAGCCCCACTGTGGGCACAGAGCCAGCAGCCTACCCAACAGGGAAGTGTGAACAGCCTTGCAGATTTAAGCTCAGCCCAAAAGAACCAGGTGGAGGCTTTTCTATTCATCTATTAAAGGTCTGTGATCTTAGCACCCACACACACCAGGGCTTCCCTGGGTCTTCTCCGGAGGAAGTTCCTGTAACTTCCCTGGAGTTCACTGTTGTCAAATTGTTTCAAAGAGGATGAATTTCAATCCTTCATGGTTTTATTTCCTAATGAATTCCTGAGCTCCTAATTAACTGGTATTGGGAAGAAATGTGATGAATAAGAAACAGCAGGGTGAGCAAGGAGAGGCCACTTTAGAATCCATGGTACTTGCACGATGCACTCATGACATAAGAACACAGAAGAGACAAGAAGCCTTTTAATCTTCAAGCCCCAAAACTACTGTAATTTGATCTAAAGCTTGAAAGAGATGGTGAGGGCAAAAATTTCACTAACTGGCCATTTTGATTCCTTCTCTTCCCTTAGGTTTGGAGAGTTAGGCCCCCAAATTCTTTAACTCTCTCAAAAAAAATGGATGCACAGAAAATGTAACACTTTATGAACTGTAAGTCACACATGCAAGAATTCTCAGTCTCAAAAAGCACAATATGAATGCCGTCATTTATTAAAACGCGTATTTATTCCATAGCCTAATTTATTTGGGGCTGTGGCTTATTAGTTATTAAATAACCTAGGTATTCATTTTTAGACTACTCATTTCAACTCAGATTCTTCCATCAACTGAGTGACGGCACCTGTCTTAAGGGACCCAAAGTATGCTGATCATAAAATATCCCCGAATATATGCAAAAAATCCTTTTTAACATTCATAAAAGGAAACCCCACAGGTACTCAAATATGCAGGCTATAGGTTAATTTTTAAGCAAAAGTTTCAAATATACAAAAGAATCAAGAAAAGAACCTACAAATTATTCTCATATTTAAGATAATAATAAAGACCCATTTTAGAGGAAAAGTACACATCTGGCATAGCTTTAAATTCAGGCTGGGCTTTATTGCCAAAGTCCTCCAGGAGTGGAAACACTATTATTTAGTGTGTTAGTGGCTAAAATCAACAGTCTATTTGATTATATTAATAAAAGAATCATTTGGGGGAGAAATTATTATTTAAATCTTAACTGACGTATAATGTTCACTATTGAAACTCTAAGATTGAGAAGTAAAAAAAATTTATCATTATAACACTCTGTTGAAGGAAGGTTTAAAAACTACAAGCATGAGACAATAATGTTTGGCTAATTTGGGGTCCAAAATATTTAATTAAGTCCAGAATAAACTGATGAATTAATTAACAGTAAAAGTAGACAGTGATTAACTTTGAAAAAAAAAAAAAAGATTCATTTAGTAGGCTTTTTTCCTTTTCTGATGGGAGGTAGAGACACATTTAAAAACAAATTCCAGAGCACTTGGACCAAGCTGATAAATATCACCTTTTGCTAAGGCAACTTCGGAAATTGATCAATGATATCTGACTCAGGTATAAATAAGTTTCCAATTTCTCTTTGATGAAAGCTAAAACCAGAATTATCCTAACAAAAAACTGTGGGTAAGACACTGAATGATGGGCAGTACACATTTAGAAATTCTCCACGCTGTAAGAAAATGACACATTGGCCATGTAAGAACAAACAAGATCTTGGTCTTGTTAAGAAAAAAAGAGTCAAGCCAAAATCTATAGTTGAGATCCTACACTGAGCAATCATAGGTCTTCAGTTGTATAATTAACATGTAGTTCCTTGCCCTTCCGGCTTAGTTTTTAATTTATGACAAGACACCACTAAATTTCAGACAAAATATATATATATATATATTTTAAATCTTTACAATAAATCCAGATGTAGGAGCTTACAGAGAACACATTTGTTTATTTAGGTACTCAATTCTAGCTCCCTCTGGATGCAAATAACCCTGGTAACAGTGTACAGAGTCCTCTCTTTGCTTTTTAATAATTTTAAAGGAAATAATACATTTTGACTGTATTTAAGTCTGTGCAAATAATCCTTCAGAAGAAATAGCCAAGATGCTGTTTGCAGAGGTCATTCCATCTCTCGCAGATGATGACGCGAGTTAGTTTTTTCTTCAGATAAAGTGCTCCCACCCAGCAGAACTCAAGAGGGTCCCAGACATCCAGTTCCGTGAGGCCCAGTCATACGAACTCCAGCTTCCCGTGCCCGCTGTACATGCCCCAGTGCACAAGCGACAGGATGCGGTCGTGGCTGAGGTCGGCTTGTCTCATCTTATCGCAGGTCAGACAGCAGTTCTCATGGCCACTCACGGGCACCATGCACTCCAAGTCCAACTTCGCCACCTGCCCCTTTTTGGAGTGGTGTCCATGGAAGCTGTAGTGCAAACGTGAGAGCATCTGCTGCCGCTGCTCCTGCAGCCTCTTGTTCTCGCTCCGCAGCATCCTCAGGGCCAGCATAATTAGCAACACCAGGATCAGCCCCCCAGCGATGGGAACTGCGATCACTGCTGCCCGGAACCACAGCTCTTTGGAGGACGTCAGCTCCTGCACTTTGGTGATGAGGTTTCTGTTACCATCGTGCTGATACCTGTTCCCTTGTCCTAGAGGGGGCAAAAGCAAACCCATCAAACATGGTCACCCTTTCCTGGAGCTTTGTGAGAGCATCTCTCCTTTTAAATGCAGTACCCCCCCTTAAAGGAGATCAAACCAGTCAATCCTAAAGGAAATCAACCCTGAATATTCATTGGAAGGACTGATGCTAAAGCTGAAGCTCCAATATATTGGCCACCTGATGCAAACAGCTGACTCACTGGGAAAGACCCTGATGCTTCGAAGGATTGAGGGCAGAAGAAGGGGATGACAGAGGAGGAGATGGTTGGATGGCATCCCCAACTCAATGGGCATGAGTTTGAGCAAACTCCAGGAGGTGGTGAAGGACAGGGAAGCCGGGCGTGCTGCAGTCCATGGGGTCACAAACTGTTGGACACAACTGAGTGACTGAACAACAGCAATCCCTTTAAACAGAGGTTTCCGATTCAATCAACATTTAGAACAGAAATGCTGCCCAACGAGGCAGAGGTGCTTCCAAAAACATTTGTTTATTTTGATTATTAATGGCCTTTTAATGGCTTCAAAATATTGGGAAAAAAAACAGGCAAAACCTATTATGCAGACAGATATCTAGGGCTCAGGCAGACATGAAAGTCACTCAATGGAGATGCATCTTTGCACCCAGCCTGGCTTCTCCCTCAGCCGTCTCTAATTACATCAACAACAAAATCAATAGCAGACAGACAAAGCCACGGCTGTCACAAGCCTAGAGGCCAAGCGAGGGTTTGGTCAGGGGGGTGCCACTCCTACCTGAGGCCTCCCCCTTGGGCGGGGTGAGGACATCCTGTAGCCCCCTATAGTTGCACATGTCTTCGTGACAGCACTCCAAAGAGGGCAAGGGGCTGCCGGAGTGGTTGCGAGCCTGTCTGGCTTGGCAGATGTCCGCTGTGCTTGCCAGGGAGTCCAGGCAGCCATGGGTGAGCGGGGAATTGGTGTTCTGAGGATCCAGAAGTCTGGAGAAGCAGGCGCTCAGCTCAGATTTACACATGTAACCAGTAGCCACGCAGTGGGCTGCATCACAGTAGCATCTGATTTCACCTGAAAATGATGGGCAATTGCATCAAATGGCTTCAGAGACCAGATAAAGCATCAGCTTCAACAACTGTGCTGTGCTAAGTCGCTCAGTCATGTCTGACCCTTTGAGATCCCATGGACTGTAGCCCACCAGGCTCCTCTGTCCATGGGGTTCTCCAGGCAAGAATACTGGAGTGGGTTGCCATGCCCTCCCCCAGGGGATCTTCCCGACCCAGGGACTGAACCTGTGTCTCTAAAGTCTTCTGTATTGACAGGTGGGTTCTTTACCGCTAGCGCCACCAGACCCCAAATTTCGAAGACATTCACTTTAGGGAATATTCAGCTGAGGGCTTAGAAGGGCTGACCACATGGATCCCTAGAGCCCCTTGTGCAAGTCAGTGCTCGAATCCCAAGTCAGGTAAATATCATCTTAGAAATGTATTAATCCACATAGCAGAGGATGAAAGTTCAGTGTAGGATAAGCTAGCAAGTAATTAAAAACACTTTTGTCTTTGAAGCAAAATAATCATCACCAGGATTTCTCCTACCGTAAGGTAAATTACATTATTGACTTGTTTTAATCCTACATGACCATACAACGTAAAATGCTAGGCTTTTTGATTTTGTCAGTATAAATATTTGATCGGAACTGCTGAATTGTTTACTACCTCGAAGGGCTGTGCCAAGGTTTAAGAGCTTTCGCTAACACCTTATAAAGTTATTAACTAGAAACACAACAATCTAGAAATTGCTCTGGTCAGGAGGTTTTAAAACTATGAAACTGGGCAGCTATTTGCAACCTCTCTAGAAAAGGCAAACTTTGCCTATAAAGATCTGTTCATGCAGGGGAGCTTTTAGTCAGATATTGTAAAACAGGAACTAGGCAGTTTACAATTAGTGGTTTGCTTGCCAAAGTCAATTTCTTTCAGCCCAAATGGAAAGTCATAAAACTGGGGGCAGGGAGGAGGGGGTGAAACTGCAAGGCTCCCTCCTCCCCCCACCCCTCAACTCCCCAGTTTTATGTGTAATTCAACATGGGATCTAAAACGGGAAACATTGAAACTGAAAATCCTCTGCTGCTTGAATGAAAAATCCTTAAGGAAACCTCAAATTTTTCTACAGGAAGTGATTAAAAGTTTCCTTTATAAAACTTAGTTTGTGAGTTGCAAGCGGGTTAACATTCTGCCACAAGATCTGAGACTTCCATGTCAATTTCTGGTTGAAACAATCTGGGGCTGGGAAAGATCACTCACATGATACTTGACCTGGTGGACCTCGGCCACTGTCACAGGCCACGGCTGTAGCCTGCTGTGAACTGAACTCAGGTACATGCCTCTCCCCAGCTTCTCCATCTGAAGTCTTAGTTACAGAAACCAAAGCTCTGAAACCAAAGCTCTGAAACTAAACACCAACACCAGGCACTGCTGCTCTACAAATCTCCTCCCAGCCTCACCTTTCTTCTTTCTCCTCCTTTCGTGAATGCCTGAGTAAGATGTCTCATTTAATTATCTGTCCAAATTCCATGCCACCATAAGGCTCCTAGTGCTTCAGTTCTTTAAAAAAAAAAAAAGAAAGAAAGAAAACCCAGCCAACTAAACACAGATCTTTGCCAACTTGAGTTTCACCGTGCAAAGCCAGAGGTCCTCCTCCTGTCCTAGGTCTGGGCCAGGGTCCCTTCCCTTCTCCAGTAAATAAGACCTTCCAGTTAGAATCCTGCTTTGCACAAGTTCTTTACTCCTCTCTCCAAGCTTACCCGCTTTTTTTGCAGAAAGCTCACTGATTTTAAGCGGGTGATGACTGAATATCCCTAAGTCTGACAAATTCCACATATAGGTTGAAAGAAGAAATAAAACAGATTAAAAGTCCATGTTGATTCCATGCACTTCAGACCTCATGCAGAAAAAAAGAAAGCTGAATACAAGCAAAATGCTGCTTAAATGTTTATGAGAGCCTATTTTAAAGACTATATTTTCAATGACCTAAAACAGTCTAATAAAAATTTGACAGGTAACTAGGAAAGTTCTAACAACTTTTTTTTTTTTAATTGGAGCCACATTGGAGCAAGTTGAATAGACTTTTGTGTTACTGTATTAAAACTATATTTCTGCCGTTTCATAAAGTTTCTTCCTGTGGCATGCGAAAAGGCCAGGAGGGGACTGGTATTTTGAAGCAGGGAACAATGCTCTTCTGTCTGCCCCCCTTTCTGGTTACTGTACGTGGTGATTAAACAAAAATGTCTGCTTCAGTCAGGACGGCTACAGGAGAGGCTGCTGGCTTCTTTTAAAGCTTTTGAAGTCCGCAGCAGTCAGAAACCTCTGATCCCCTAATTATATCATTATCAGGCGCATAGTTTCGGTATCTGTGACTTATGTCAGCCGCGGTCCGGCCCCGTTCGGCCGGTCTTTGATAGACCGGGAGGCTTCCCTCTGCAGGCTGCTACGAGGGCTGTTATTTAGGGTTAATTACAGCCTTTCTTCCAAAATAAATAAATACTGTAGCACATCATCTCTGCTGGCCCGGCTGATCCTTCAACCTCATGCCTGCTACATGGCAATTAGAGAAAAGGGGGCGGGGGGGTTGGTGGTGCAAAAGCTAAAAATGCCTCCTATTTTTTAGAAAAATTATCTGTTCACAGGACAAACAGTAGGCAGAGTTCGTGGCAGGGGAGGTGGAGGGCCCTTGAAATTCAAAAGAGAGTTGTCTGGGTTATTTCCACCTAAAAGGCGAAAGCCTGCAAAGGAAAAAAAAAAGAAACTGACCGCTGCAATTTTTTTTTTTTTTTTTTGAGTAGCGTTTATAAAATATGATGTGAGTGGGAAAAGGGACCGCTGACGGAGTCCACACCTTCCAGCCCCCAAGCAGTAGCGCTGCCCACACCGCTGCACGCGGACACACACCTGGGACACCTACACGCGGGGAGGCACCACTCGAGGGCTCACAAAGACAGTAAGACACACACACACGGACATTCACAGACAGAGACATTTAAACACGGAGACATTCCCAAGTGAAGATGTTCCAATACAGAGAGACACACAACAGACACACAAGTGCACTCATGGACAAAAACACTCAAATACAGACACACGTTCACAGCAGAGACACATTCAAATACAGAGTCGCGCACACAAACCGAGACACTCGGACTCAAACCGGGACACACACACGAAACACTCGGGCACGGTGCAACGGGGGGCGGGAGACTGCGGTCCCTCCCGGCCACTCCCGCCCCACGCCGCGGCTGCAAACGCTCAGAAGTTAACGACCGACAGACTCGCACAAACAGTTTGACAACCACTCGCCCCGAGGTCTCACACCACCTCCACGCGCCCGGCCTCGGGACACCGGGGTGGGCGGGTGGACCCGAAGCCACCGCCGCGACTTCTAAGAACAGACAACTTGTCGCGACCTGCTGGCTCGGCGCGGGAGGCCGCCTCTCCCGCCGCTAACAAAGCCCCGGGACCCCGCGGCCCTCCCCGGGGAGCTCGCGCCCCGCCGGCCGGCGGGCACCCACCTTTGGTG
Organism: Bos grunniens; assembly: GCF_055505025.1. Classification (NCBI taxonomy): domain Eukaryota; kingdom Metazoa; phylum Chordata; class Mammalia; order Artiodactyla; family Bovidae; genus Bos; species Bos grunniens. The sequence goes on along the minus strand of NC_141177.1, from coordinate 47,508,418 downwards.
AGCAGGACCGCCATGGCGCAGAGTTCAAGCTGCAGCCAGATGAAGATGTAGCTGGAGTGGCGATCCATGGACGCCCCCCTCCACGGCCCCGGCGCCCCCGTCGGCTCCCGGAGCCGCGGCTCAGCTGCAGCCTACGGCTCCCGGCGCGCGTAGTGCATGGGTAATGCCCGGGGCGCGGGGCCGGGCCGCGGCCGGAGCATGGAGAGCGGCTGGAGGGGCGCGAGGGGCACAGTCCGGTTCCGCAATCCTGGCTCCCTCCGCTCGGCCCGACAGCTGGATGGGCTTCAGGCTCTGCTCTCGTCGGTCGGCCACTCGGCAGAAGGAACCAGCAACCCAGTGCGCAGACACCGCCCGCCGCGAGCTCCCGCCTGGGCCGGCCTGGGTCCGACCGGCTCCGCGCCGTAAATAGCGCCCCGCGCGGGGAGCCAGCAGGCCCCGCCCCACTCCGACTCCGCCCGGGCCCCGCCCCTGGCGCCGTGCGATTGGCCGCAGGGCTCCAGCCGCTCCGCCGGGGGGCGGGCCGGGCGCGGGCGGAGAGCTCTGCCCCGCGGCTCCGAGCGGCGCCGGCGTCTGGGCTGCGGGCGGCGCCGGCCGTCTCCCGCGCTCCCCCTCGCGGAGGCCGGGCGTCCGTGACCTTAGGGAGCCGCGGGTCGAGCTCGGCCTCTGGCCCTGCCTTTGGCCCCTGCTTCAGGGATCCTCCCCACCCGGCCTCAGGCCGGCGCGCCCCAACGTGTGGCTTCCTCTTCGTTTCCCCGAAACTCGCGAGGGACCCGCGTGGCCGCCTTTGGACCCGTCCCGCCGCGCGGCTGCCTCGGGAGCCCGGGGAAAGCCGTGGCGGACCCTAGAGTGAGCCCTGCCGGCCTGCTTGTGCCCGGGGAGGGCCTCAGGGCGCGGGGCGCTCTCCGCCTTTCTCCCCCTCCCCTCTGCGCATCCGCCTCGCTCGCCCGCCCTGTGATCAATAAAGCCCAGACAGACAGACTGTTGATCAGCAGGAGCCGCCGAGTTCTCCTGGGTAGACGGGACGAGTAGCTGGCTACAGACACTTAACGAAAATTAGCAAATCCAAAAGCACCCGGCGCCAGCGAGACGACACAGGCCGAGACTGACACTCAATTAACCACCCCCCAAACAGTCGCAGGCAAACACAGCGGCTGACCCTGATCAATATCAGCCTGGCGGTGATCTTTCTGAGATGCTAATTCATTTATTAGAACTTGGGGGGCTGCCCGCCCCAGCGTACCCAAAGGCGGTTGGGGGGGTGGCAGGATGCTGTTTTTTATTTTTGTGGAAGTGAAATTCAGTTTAAAACTCTTATCTGAGGGCAGCTCTTTCCTCCTCTCTCCCCAAAACCTGGGATTAACAAAAGTCAACCATTAGCGAAATTTCCTTTTAGGATCAGCCAACATTTTGCGACCTGATAACAATGTCAAGGAGTGGGGCGGGGAAGAAAGGCGCATTTAAAGTTAAGGCAGGAGGAGCAGTCAAACCTTGAGGACTAGAGTGCAGAAATGAGCTTTAAGACTAAGAAAAACTATATATATTTATGTATATATGTCTCTAGGACTGAAAATCCAGGCGAACCTTGAAAAGTTGCTGGAAGTCCACAGAGCTTCAGAATGTAGTTAATGAAATTGCCTTTGAAAAAGAATGTCTATATGTAGAAAAATAAAATAATTTCATAAACTGATGTTCTGCCCATTACTTCACTAGATCAAAATTGCATCTAAAAGAGGAGAGGGCTGGTCCAGCAGAAGGTCAAAGAGGAAATTAAACTGGTTAGGGCACCAGGTAAACAGCAGGCGGTTCTTTAGTTGGGGGAGTGGTCGAGGAGGGGAGCTGCCCAGCAGCCCTGAGAAGGAGTTTGATTAGCACTTCCTGACATCTAATTCCTTGACAAGTTAACAGTTCTAAGGGGTTTATGCAGACAATACTGTTCTTGTAATGACACACTCCCTTTAACTCTAGAGTCAATTATTAGCTAACAGGAAACTTGGAGTATATTCATTCAACTTTTGGACCACCCATTGTAGTTCAGCCTCACAGTTTGTGCGTTAAAAGTCAGAAACTAAAAAGTAAATCACAAACAATGGAGCTGGCAGATAATAGAGATTATGAGCACAGTGGTGATGCATAAAGAAAGCAGAGGGAATCAGCCCAGGAAGACAAACAAGTCCAGAAGTTCTACTGGAAGCAGTGACATGCACCATGACTCCTAAAGACTGAAAGAATTGGGAGGGGACCATTACAAGCACAGGGGACTCCAGGAACTTGGGCATGATTTTCATTGATCGCACTGGAGCGTGTGGGTGGTAAGGAGGGGGTAGGTGGATGGGTGGACAAGCAATTCTTTATTGCTGGAGCATGAAACGTGGAGCAAGGAGTGGACAGAGATGCACCAGGAAATAACCATATTTACCTGTGATACAGATAAAAATAACTTTTTAATGGAAGAGGGTGTAGGGGGATGTGTTGATGAAAGTCATATTGTAGTAAACACTTTCTGAGTGCCTTCCCAGCCCTGTTCAGAGACTGTCCATTTTCTCTGGAGTGGGCATTGGCCGCCAGCCTAGGGCCCTCTGCCCCTCTGACGATAGCTTGTCACATGACAGTTGGACAAATTAGGTTCTCTCTTCTGGGTCTTTAGACTGAGATGCTAGTCAATCTCTAGAGGTCACTTCATGGAATACAAATTCAGAGTCCATCTGTGTGCAAAGCAAGAGGAAAAAAAAATGACAGAGATATGTAAGGTGGCACAGATGTTAACTATAAGGTCCTCTTGTTACTTAAGCTCTTTTACTTTTGACCCAAAGGGTTCAAACACTGATATTTATATTTTGCTGAATTAATATCAATTGTTATTCCAGGATGTATAATTTTTTTGTTCCAAGTACAATTCAGAATGAGAACGTCATGATCAGGCAATGATTCTACTTCTTTTGCTTTCATTATTAGCTTAATGGGCAAGCTTTTTAAATGGCTAAAAATTAGTTTTAAGAGAAACAAGTCTGCTCTTTAATGGTTTTGGAGCAGACATGGACTTTTCAACTAAATGAACTTGTGTTTGAATCAATATGGAAAATCAAAATCAGTTTAGGAATAATATGTCAATTATGAGGCTATATCAATAGTTGAGAGGATGAACAACAATTTTAATTTAATTTAAGGCTCAAGAAAAATTGCTTCTCTACAGAATTTTACTTGTTTTGTATATAATTTGGTTATTACTTTCCCACATGTAGGTTGATAAGGAGAAAATAGTAAACTCTAATGGGCTTTTTCTTTTATTTAAATCAACAAATGAAATCAGTGACCAAAATTCTTTTTACCCTTATGAAGAGAATTCTGAAAATATAAGCTGGGAACCAGCTATCTATACCCAAGAACAGAAAGCTGATTTGAGATGGAAAACTTGCACTAATTAAACATTATAATAGTTTTATACTTTCTAACAGTGTTCTAAATGTGATATATATGAACTATATACTATATAATCACAATATGCCACTATGATACATTTTCATGGTTGTCCTATACCACAGAAAAACACTAAAACAATTTTTTCTTATATTAAATAGGAGAAAAAAGAAAAAAAACCTCGAGGGTTTTTATGTCCTAACTCATTTTAACAAAGATATAAGTACCCTTGCAATCTCTGCTTACACAAATAATGCCATTATTTCCCAAAATTATACGAGATTCCCCATTTCAGCAATGCCTTTCTCCAAGATGCAGATGAAAAATAACTTCGTACATTTTATCCAGAAGCAGTGTGTTCAAGCTCCTGGCTAGCATGCAAACTATTGCAGTCTAGAGATAGAATCTAACATTTCTGCCTGTTATACAAATCTCCTACCAACCAACAATCCACGGAGGTTAGATAACACTTTGAATTCCCAGTAGCAGGGTTTTTTTTGAAGTTTTGTTCTCAGAAGTTAGGAGGGCAGGGCTAAAATTTACTTTCTTTGGAATATGGTCAAAGGTGAGAGATTAGCCCAGCTCAAAGGAATGACTGTCTAGTGTAAAGTTTTTCTTTTCTTTTTTCTTTCAAAATGGAAAAGGAGATAAAGAATAGGGTGCAGAGTCCAGGAGGTAGTGTGATAGGGCCTAGACAAAAAGAAGAAGATTCCCAAACGTCCATTCTCCCACAAACTAGCAAAAATGCTGTCGAGTCTTACAAACACCATAGATCTTACAGATAATCTAGAGCAGTAGTCCCCAGCATTTTTGGCACCAGAGGCTGGTTTGGTGGAAGACAGTTTTTCCACGGGCCGGGGCAGGGATGGTTTCCAGAATATTCAAGTGCATTACATTAACTGTCTACTTTATTTCTATAAAGTATCCATGGAGTATCTGTTGAGTTGAGGTTTTCTTAAAAAAAATTTAAGGCAACTAAGTTTAGAATACAGTAAGTAACAGGGACTTCCTTGGTCATACAGTGGCTGAGATTTCTTCCAGTGCAGAGGATGAGGGTTCGATGCCTGGTTGGGGAGCTGAGATCCCACATGCCTCAAGACCAAACATTCCAAACATAAAACAGAAGCAGTATTGTAACAAATTCAATAAAGACTTACAGGAAAGAATACAGTGAGAAACAGATTAAAAGAACATTATGAATTTAACAGTGGACATCGTTTATAATCAAATAGTATCAAATATATTCTGTGTGATCCTTGATACAGTCTTTGTTCTATTGACTTATATTAATATAGTCTCCACTTCAGCCAGTAGAACTTCTGGAAGTTATTCAATAATTTATACTGGTTTTGCCTACCTGATGTCAAATAACCAGACTGATCCCTTTTGTTCTTTTAACTAAAATGGTAAGTTAATCTTTTAAAGCAGAGAAATTACCTTAAATTCCTGCTTAAAGGAACATCCTTGACCCAGAACGCTGTTCAAATTCATTCAATGAATAGTATTTGGGGTTCTATCTTCTCAACTGGCAATACTTCATTTGCCTTTTTGGGGGATTTTCTTTTTTCTTTTTACTGTTCATGTACAAAACACTGAGGGCTTACCTGTTGGCTCAGTCAGTAAAGAATCCTCCTGCAATGTAGGAGACGCAGGTTCAATCCCTGGGTTGGGAAGATCCCCTGGAGAAGGAAATAGCAACCCACTCCAGTATTCTCACCTGGGAAATCCCATGGACACAAGAGCCTGGAGGGCTACAGTCCATGGGGTCACAAAACAGTCAGACATGACTGAGCAACTAAACAACAATAGCAAAACACTGAAATTCAAAGCTTTGATACTTTCATTAGACAATCCAACATTTAGACTCTTGCTTGACGTTTGGCATCCTTGCCTACTCTCCAAAACCCGCCTGTATTTCCACGGTTCTACATTTATTCAAACTTATACATGGGGAATAGCTTCCAAGACTTTCAGTGAATGCCTGAAACCTTAGATAGTACCAAACTCAATATAGACTATGGGGATTTTTTTCCTCTTTATACATACCTAGAAAAGAGTTTAATGTATAATTTAGGCACAGTAAGAGAATATCTGAATTGCCAGCATCACTCTCATTGCACTTTGGGGCCATTATTAAGAGTAAGCATCACTTGAACACAAGTACTGGGACCATGACAGTCCATTCGATAATTGAGAGGGCTGTGTGTATGTGTGTGTGCTCAGTCACTGAATTGTGTACAACTTTTTGCAACTCCATGGACTTTAGACTGCCAGGCTCCTCTGTTTATGGAATTTTCCAGGCAAGAATACTAGAATGGGTTGCCATTTTCTACTCCAAGGGATCTTCCTGAGTCAGGAATCAAACCCATATCTCCTGCATTGGCAGGCAGATTCTTCACCACTGTGCCACTTGGGAAGCCCTGAGAGGGCTACTAAGTAACTAAGAGACAGGACACCCTGAACTAGAGGATAATTCACAGGAATGATCCCAGGGTGAGAAGGACAGCAGGAGATTTCATCACACTGCTCAGAATGGCATGCAAGGTAAAACTTTTGAATTGTTTATTTCTGGAATTTTCCATTTAATATTTTTGGACAATTCAGCAGGTAACTAAAACCTTGGGTGGATATCAGAATTGCAGACAAGGCGGGGACTACATTAATGACGTCTCTCCTCCAGTTATTCTCCTCTAATGCTGGATCTTCCAAACTGAAATCTCATTGCCAGAACAGAATGATGTCTTTTGCCGTGGAACTTTGAAATGACTAATATTTGCCATCATGTTTCTGTCCCTGCCACTGTTCTTATTTCATAACGGTTTCCAAGGAAATAATGAGCTATACAGCATTTGTCTTACCATTTACAAAGTATTAAGATACACATTAAATATGATGTATGCCTTCAACCCGTGAAATGGAATGCCATCCAGATGAACATATCTTCTAATATTTAATGCATTTCAGGGAAATGTACCCTATGGGCAGAGGTTGTGAAGAGAGCCCTGAGCTGCCCTAAGAACATCACTGAACAATTCTTGCTCACATCCTTGATATCAGAGGAAGAACTTACAATGCGTTTTCCCCCATATTCAATAGTCTTCCTTTGTTCCCCTTGGTCACCTAACACATCAGCTCCTATTCTGCTGTGCATTTGTTTAAACACAAGTAACTCCCCCCAGCACTGGCCCATTCATAGTTTGGGGTCACTTGCCTAGATTTTTAGCCTATGATTTCAAAGATATCATTTAAAATGTGCACATTTATAATTCAGTCAAATTTGTTAAATTAGAAGAATAAGAGACACACTTAAAGATGCGTTCTTTTAGGAGGGGTTTCTTGGGAAGACACAATAGGTTTATTGTAAGTATATGGCTAGTCGGTCATTTATAAGCATTACTTATCTTCCCTGGAAGCCAGTAACGCTGAAACCGGAAATTAGAACATTTTGGGTCTCCTTTTCCCAGGGTTCTCCTTGCTTCTTGCCTCTCTAACGGACAGCTGGCATCCTTCCCCCATTTCTAGTTTTTGCACTTCATAACTTCTGTTTGCTTTTATACAATCAGAAGCCCCCGTTAGAGAGGTTGCTGTTCAGTTTATGGAGAGACAATTTCAAAATGCTTAGTTTTTGGTACGATCAGCTAGGACAGGGTACTGGCTAATATCAAGGATGGCTGAAAAAAAGAAAAAGCCCACAGCTGCTGCCCCTCATCAAGGTCATGGACCAGGAAGACTAGAGGGTATATCACATACATATGCCATACTATGCCTTATGGTGCTGGCCTGCCATATGACATATATATATATATGATGCACAGATACAAATGAGGTTATCATTTAACTCTCCTTTTTATTTTTATTTTGTTGCTGTTAGAATTAGGCTTGAAAAAAGATTCATACATTGTGACTGATTGATATGTCCTTAAAACTCTTTACAGTTATCAGTTGCACCTCCCCTCCTCTTTTCTTTGCTGGTTACTTATTGAAAAAATCAAATCACATGTGCTACAGAGTTTTCTGTGGTCTGGAATCTGCTTCTCCATGAGATTGCATCTCCATGGTGTCACTTAACATGTTCCCCTTTCCTGCTGTTATTTCCTGTGAATTGGTTGTTAGATCAAAAGGCTTGAGCAGATTTAGACTCAATTGGCAAGACTGTCTCCTAGGTGATGATATGCATGTCTCTCAGAAGTTCACTCTGTCTGTTGCATATTTGTGTGATATGAAGTTATTTATAACCATTGCCTAGATTCACTGTTTCATTGGGGGATGCAAAACAACGATATTCTATTGTTTTTGCTTCATTTATTGGCTGGAACACTTCTGTAAAGAGAAACTTTCCCCTCACATTTAATGCACCTTTTAAATAAGAAAAGTATGAGTGAGTGGAATTAAGCTTATTCCTTTCAAGTATTAATTTGTGAATTTATCACTTTAGTGTTTGCTGCCGTCAGGATCTTAGTTCCCTGATTAGAAATGAAACCCCAGCCCCAGCAGTGAAAGAGCCAAGCCCTAACCACTGAACTGCCAAGGAACTCCTTCATCAAAAATAAACTTAAGGGACTTCCTTGGCAGTCCAGTGGTTAAAACTCCTCACTTCCATTGCAAGGGGCACGGTTTCAATCCCTGGTCAGAGCACTAAGATCCCACATGCTGCACAGCACAGCCGAAAAAAAAAAAAGAACAGAGCCTCAGTGCCCCTGTGGTTACTGTCCAGCAGTCTAACATACATGTAACCAAAATTCCAGGAGAGGGGCTCAGAAAAAGTAATTAAAGAAATCAAACTTGAAAAATGTCCAAATTTCAAAAATTAAAAAAATAAAATAAAAACTTAATGTAACCAAATAAAGGTGGCCCATCTTATGTGAACTAAAGACGCAGAACATTTCCAGAATCTAGGACTGAAAAAAACACTTTGAACTTGGATTATTTTTAATAGACAGCAATCTGGACTCTTCTGTCTTTTCAGTTGACTATGGCAACTAATGAAGAAAGAAATGGCAACGCACTCCAGTATCCTTACCTGGAGAACCTCATGGACAGAGGAGCCTGGCAGACTATGGTCCATCGGGTTGCAGACAGTCAGACATGACTGAAGTGACTTAGCACGCCACACACATGGCAGCTGAAAGAGCTTTTCTATGCAGTAGCCTGAGAAAGATGAGTATTCGGGGTGAATAGTCATCTGGCTTTTTCCACACATGTAGTTTGAATACTGGAGACCAAAGTGCCTGCCAGTCTGTATGTAACACACAAGCCAAAACCATCAACTTCACAACCCAGAAGCCAAAGGAGTCACTGGCTTCCTCACAGTTCCACCCTCTCTGCCCCACCCCATACCACTTAGCTGTTCCTCATAAAATCACAGGAGTATGAAGAGAGTTCTCTGAAGAAGCAGCATTGTTTGCATCATTACTAAATTTTCCTTTTCTATCAGGCTCCCCAAGGAGATTGTAAACCCTGAAGGACCAGAAATCCTTTCTATCACTTGTTTATTCCCTTGGACGCCGGCACGGTGTGGTCCTGAATACATCTTATTTTTAATAAGTGAACGTGAACAAGGGTGTTTCCAGTGGAAATGAGGTAACCTTGCAGATGAGGAAACTGCACTAACCAGGAGACGGAAGACCTGAATTGTAACCCACCCTCCATCACTCAGCAGGTGACCAGGAGAGATGAATCTTCCCCTTTGTATTTCACCACCCCCTCCCCACAAGGGACAGCTGTGGTAGGTGACCAGGCTGCCTCTGAGATTCCTGTGAGAGGAACATAAGACCATCTTATCAAGTTTCAAGTGTGACACTGTATAGAAGTGTTACTTGATTTTCCTTAAAATCACAGGCTTTATGCAAATCAAATCCATTTTTTGATCATCTAGATGCATTGACAATAGCTTCAGGGCTGTCCAGGTGGTTTTAGGATTTTCTTCTCCTGGGAGCTGAGGATCTGGGGCACAAACAAGGCCGCAGCCAAGCCAGGCTGGCAGGGTGACGCTGTCTCCCTAAAAACAGCAAGAATCTTGCCACAAACTTACCTCCCATGACTGGTGATAGTCCAAGAATTAGCCGAGACAAATTGGTCAGCTAACTTATCATTACACAAGAGATTTAGCTGCTCCCAGGAGCCATAATTCATGCCTCTGGTCTTCTGGGAAAAACAAGAAGAATCTTCCACCCTGGAATAGGATTCCTTTGGAGTGTGTGTGTGTGTGCACACTCAGTCAAAAAAGTTTCTTTAATTAATGTGTGGGGGACATTGGGTGGGCTTCCTTCAATCTATGTCTTGAGTGGAGGTTTCTAGACCCCTGGACTCCAGTCATAATATTCAGCCTGCTTTGCCTTCTGAGCCAGAAACTGGCCAAGGAGCAAATCACCATCAGGGTCAGATTCAAGGCTTCCTTGGAAGCCACCACGTTCATGCTGCTCATGAAGAGGTCAGCTTATTCTTGTATGGAAGTCACATAATAAATGTGAAAGGGCTTTGTAAACATGAGATTCATGTCTTAAACGTCTTTGCACTTCCTTCGATGTGGAAGACAGAGTTGATGATTGATATACATGCGTTGAATATGTAGGTCCTTCCTTTTACCATTATTGGTGTGTTGGTGTTTAGTCGCTCAGTCATGTCTGACTCTTGGCAACCCCATGGACTGTAGCCCCGCCAGGCCCCTCTGTCCATGGGATTTCCCAGGCAAGAATACTGGAGTGGGTTGCCAGTTCCTACTCTAGGGGCTCTTCCCAACCCAGGGATTGAACCTGTGTCTCTTGCATTGGCAAGCAGATTCTTTACCACTGAGCCACCTGGGAACCCCCTCCTTTGGATTACACATCTCCAATTCAACAGCACTTTTCAAAAAAGTCTGATGCTGCTTATCTGCATTTCCCAATAAAACCCTGATTGATTATGGATACACTTGCCATGAACTACTCATGAACCACACTCTCTCACATGGATGATCAATAAATTTCCTGAAGAGCCTCCTGCCCTCAAAATGCTTACAACCCTGCCATCCTTTTTGGTGACTGTCTAACTTTATTTTATTTTAATTGAAGTATAGTTGCTTTACAGTGTTCTGTTAGTTTCTGCTACACAGCAAAGTGAATCAGCTATACATGTACATTTATCCCCTCTTTTTTGAATTTCTTTCCCATTTAGGTCACCGCGGAGCATTCAGTAGAGTTCCTTCCTCATGCCACATGGTATGTTCTCATTAGTTATCTATTTCATGCCCCTATGTATAAATAGGGGCTTCCTTGGTGGCTTAGACGGTAAAGAATCTGCCTACAATGGGAGACCTGGGTTCGATCCCTGGGTTGGGAAGCTCCCCTGGAGAAGGAAACGGCTACCCACTCCAGTATTCTTGCCAGGGGAATTTCAGGGACGGGGGAGCCTGGGGGGCTTCAGATAATGGCGTCGCAAAGAGTCAGACATGACTGAGCGAGTAACACACACACACACACACACACACACACGGTATACATAGGTGACTGTCTAATTTTAACAAAAGTTTGTAGAAACTGGGAGCGGGGAGGGTGCTGACGTTACTTTTCCCTATCTTTCAAGTCATCCCCCTGGGAAGCCCTGAAATCTTTCTGGAAATAGGTGAATTCGGCCCCTGACAGATGTAGATAAGGCAGAAAAAAAGAGCCTAGGTTTCCATATTTTTGCCTGGAGGTGTAATCAAAGCCTTTTCAGATCTAAAATCTTTCTGTTTCCGTCATTCTCAGGAGTTCAGCAAGAGAAAGGCGATAAAGAGATAGGGCGGGGCGGGGGGCGAGGGGAGGAGCATCTTTCATCCCGACAGATCCAGGAAGTCTGGGAAAGTTAACCCCAGACTCCACACAGGCCCGCGGTTCCCGGTTTACTGCAAGCAGAAAAGTGTACCTGGAGATATGCGTTTAGGTAGAAAATAAATGCATTTAATGCAGGTTTCTCTGAGTTTCCGTTGCAAATAGAAAAAAACAGCAGCAGCAGCAGTGTCTTTTGAGCCCTTCGATGGGAGACCAGAGAGGCCTCGGGCCGGAGAGGGTCAGACAGGCAAAGATAAAAGAAGAGAGGAGGGCGAGGCCGGAGAGGATGGGTCCGCCCAGAAAAGGGAGAGGCGGGGAGGGAGGCTGGGAAGCAGGAGTGAGCGAGGTCCCGGGGACCCGAGCGCGGAGAGACACCCAGTTAGTTTAACTGCAGGTAACCGGGCCCCGGCGCGGAGCATCCCAGCTCATCGCACCCGCCGCGGTCCTCCGGAGTCCTGCCGCGCAGCCTCAAGGTCAGGACCCCGGCGCCCCCGCTGCCCACTCACCCGCCCCGCTCACCTGCTCACCTGCCTGCTCCTCCCCGCGGTTCTCTGCCTCCCCGCCTCCTCCCTGACTTTGTCCAAAATAAACGAGGGTTCGGTCTGCTCAGAGCCACCCCCCCCCCGCCCCAGGCTAGAGGCTGCAGGGAGTGGAGACGAGACCCGTGTGTCGTCGCGTCCCCATTGGGTTGGAGATCTTAACCTTACATCCCCCCAGAACCTCCTTCCCTTTTCCCCTTTGCACCCTGGGGTCTTCAAAACAAGCCGTGGAGCTTATGGAGCAGGGGAGTGAGGGAAGGTGGTGAATGGGATGAGAAAGGGCTTTATTGTTGTCTAAATAACGATCAAAATGGGCATCGGGAACTATATATTATAATCATTCATGATAAGCCGTCAGGGGTGATGGAATAGACAGTACCGACTGGCCCCCTGCAGGTGTAGAGAGGAGACCAGGGGAGTTTAGGGGTGGAGAGTGAGATGTGTTTGGAAAAACCACAGTTACATTTATATAAATATAATATAAATGTAACATATATTTTTTTTCCCTGATTGCAAAAGTTGTGCATCCTTGTAGAAAACTTGGAACATACAGCAAAGCAGTGTGAAGTGTCTGTGTCTGGGGCAGGCAGCAGGGGGCATTGCTCCTGGGGCTCTAGGTGGGACTCAGCCCAGCAGGGTGCCATGTTGGCCAAACATGGAGACACCTCCCCACATGTGTTTATATAAACAGGTAGGACCTACCTTATATATACATGTAGGACCAGTAGAAGATCTCTAAGATCATCTCCAGATTCTGTGGAAGAGCCTCAAAAGTGAAATCTAGATCCAGTGCAAGGGCTACCTTCTCTATCCGATCATAGAGTGGAGTTACTACTTTTCAAGAAATGCTTTAAGAAGGCCTCCAAAAAGTAGCCATCTAACCTTATCCTTTAGGAGCGCTGTCCCTTACAAACAGATGCAAGCCTTCCCTAGTGGTCCAGTGAATAAGAAGCCGCCTGTGAATGCAGGGGACACGGGTTTGATCCCTGGTTCTGAAAGATTCCACATGCTGTGGAGCAACTAAGCCCATGTACCACAACTACTGAGCCCGAGCTCTAGAGCCCTTGAGCTGCAACTGCTGAGCCCAAGTGCTGCAACTACTGGAGCTCGTGTGCCTAGAACCTGTGCTCTGCAACAAGAGAAGCCACTGCAATAAGAAGCCTGGCAACCAAACATTAAAAAAAAAAAAAAGAATGACGCGGAGGGACTTGCCTGGTGGTCTAGTGGTTAAGACTTCTTCCAAACCAGGGGGTGAGGCTTCAGTCCCTGATTAAGAAGCTAAGATCCCATAGGCCTCATGGCCAAAACAAATCAAAACATAAAACAGAAACAATATTCTAACAAATGCAATAAAGACTTAAAAAATGGTCCACATCAAAAAATAAATAAATAAAGATCTTTAAGAAAAAAACAAACAAAAAAACCAGTGCAGATAATAACAGACATATTTGACAAGGCAACTTGATGCCAATGCAAGTTAAAAAAAAGTCCTGCACCAAACAATGCCTGTCTTACTGGAAACTGATGCAGGTAGAGCACCTTAAAAGGTGTCTGATGGAAGAGTGATCAAGTTGATAAAGGCACTCAATGTTATGCTTAACAATAAAAGTGAAGGGAAATCTTTCAATGGTAAAAAAAGGAGACTTGCTTGTATAATTCCCATGGACGGAGGAGCCTGATGGGCTGCAGTCCATGGGGTGGCTAAGAGTCGGACATGATTGAGCGACCTCACTTTCACTTTTCACTTTCATGCATTGGAGAAGGAAATGGCAACCCACTCCAGTGTTCTTGCCTGGAGAATCCCAGGGACGGGGGAGCCTGGTGGGCCGCCGTCTCTGGGGTCTCACAGAGTCGGACACGACTGAAGCGACTTAGCAGCAGCAGCAGCTTGTATAAAGGCAGGGGTGCACCAAGGACCAGCAGAAGCCAGCTGCAAGCTGTCAGGAAAGCTTGAAAATAAGGAAGACCTTCCTAGCGTGATTGCTGTCAGGAGCCTGGAAGGGCTGTGATTCCTGGGCACTTAAAGGGAAGAGCAGTGAAGGATGAGTGAACTAATGGTTGGAGCAGGTGATCCTTTAAAATCTCTTTCAACACGAAGATGCTCTAGTTTCAGCCACAGGTTCTAGTTATGGATGAAATGTGTCATTTTCCAAAAGTAGGGGAAATACTGGGCCCTGGAACTCATCTGAAAGGACTCAGGACCTAAGAATCAACTCAGACTGTCCCAAGCTGCTCCAGACCAAGGACACACCGCTGAAGGGCTGAGTGAGGGCTGAAGTTCAGTTCCCATTCTCAGAACCACAGTGCACCCTGGGCTGGGCCTGACTGCTTGAGAGTTTTTCTAATTCACACACAAAAGCAGAGTACGGCCCAACCCTCACTAACCTGGCAGGTCTGGTTCATTGGCAGAGAATTACAGTGTGGACTGCAAACAGCAGATGGCCCACAGGAAAACAGCTGATAACTGGGCTCTCAAGTCAAGTTTGCGATCCACACAAGACCAAGGAGAAAATCTCAGAACCATTTTAAACTGATAGAAATTCTCCCAAACCTGAATCTCTTTCTGTCCTGATGGAGTCCATCTTCTTTCACTCACCAACTGGACAGATTTAACTTTGGGAATAAAGACTCAGCAGACTCTAAAAAGCTTCCTCAGAAATCATTTCACATCCATATCATAATTCCAGACTGAAAAAAAGAAAAAAAGGCAGAGGAGGGTGGAGGGAGAGAGCCTACATTTTTCTTCCTGGTTCATTCTAGTTTATTTTCCCAACTTCTGCTAACATGTTATTTTCTCCATTTTTAAAAAATTGATTTACAATGCTGTGTTAGACTCTGTTATACAGTAAAGGGATTCAGTTATACATATATATATACATTCTTTTTAATATTCTTTCCCTTATGGTTTATCACAGGATATTGAATATAATTTCCCATACTAAACAGCAGGACCTTGTTTAATGCTATATGTAAAAGTTTGCTTAATCCCAAACTCCCAGTCCATCTCCCCTCCCCCATCCTCCTAACCGCTGCTCCCACAGCCACAGTCTCTGTTCACTATGTCTATGAGTCTGTTTCTGTTTCATAGATAAGTTCATTTGTAACATGTTACTTTAAATTCTTGAAAAGTCCCCCTTGAGATGCTTCTGGGACCACACCCTCCAAAAAGGAGAATGGAACCAGCTTGCATCTCAGGGCCCTGGGGCCAGAGTATCGAAGCAGGGAATAGGGCCTTTGCCCTAAGTCACCAGCCACTCCTTTATCACACGTTTGATTCTTAGACGTGCATCGTACAAATTATTTAAAATGTCTTCACTCTTTAGAAAATGGGGAAAAAAATGTTAAAAAAAAGTAAAAAAAAAACACACCAGGGTGACCCTTTTTTTCTAACCCAACACTGGAACTTGCCCAACCATTGTCACGTTTGTTTTTCAGAGAATTAAATGGCACTGTTGTGCAGCTTTTCCCTCTCGGAGGGGTGTCCTCTCTGGCCGGGGAGAACGGGCCTGGGCCTGGGTGTGGGTCTCTCTCGCCCTCTAATGGCGAGAGTGAAGCAGCGCACCCACCTGGGAAGATGGGCTGCGCTTTGCTGCTGACGCGGGAAGCGATCATTCTAGGGGAAGTTGAGGCTCAGTATTTCAACGACCCTGTCTCACTATCACGCGGTAACCTCAGTAAGAGGGCTGTGAGCCCTGTTCCGGAAGCTTCATAGGGCTTCAGACAATAACAAACAGGCTCCTTTGTGCATGAGACCAGGGAAAGTGATGGTAGCAGCAGGTCCAGCTGCGACGAGGCCCATTTCCATAACTTGATTTTCAAATTCCTCCAAGAAACTGTCGCCTGACACAAGCCAGGGTGCTTCCTGAGGAGGAGTTCATATTCTGGGTGACCCTGGTTCATTTCTTGCTTTTTCATATTTTTGATGGAAATGTGTTTACCGAACAGAATCCAGGAGAGGCATCGCCCCAAACCTCTAAGTTCTAAATGCGTGCATTGTTCCTACAAGCCCACAAGCTGTTTTGGCCAGCTTCAGCTTTCAAAAGCAAACAGAAAACCTCCAAGCAGATGAATTAAATAAAGCCATCCTCCATTCCTGATTCATGTAACACCAAAGGAAGGTGACTGACCATCCTGATTCTATATTGAGGGTGGCAGTGTTGGAGGAAGTGGCTGAGGGCTACACCCGCTCACGTGACCTGGCAACCTGACTCTCGTTTGGGTCGAGATCAAAGCCAAGAAACTAACAGGGTAATTCACCCTCCAACTCCACATGAGTCGCCAGTCTAGACTGATCAAATTAATCAAATAGTTCCTCTGTCCTAAGAGCTATATGAGGCCTTGTCAGCCACCTTTAAATCATCGTGAAAATGATCACTCAAGTTTCTGACTTTAGAGCTGAGGAAACCGAGAGGCGGTTCAATGCCCACCCACCACCCACCCCAGGGCCAAGCAGCTGCACAGAGACTCTGGGCTCAGGGCATTACTGTAGGGCCGTCTCAAAGCTGGAAAGTTATTCCCGGACATTGCAGTCACTGTTAAATTGTGGTAGACTTCTCTTTGAACCAGGATGTGGGATGAAATTGTTGGTGTTCTGTGATTCCATAGAAACATTTTGGCGTTATTAAGAGGTTGAATTACCTCTGAACCAAAGGAGCAATTTGAGGGAGAGGGGAAAAGGAAAAGAGATAACTTTTGCTGCTGAGAATCAAGCTGTTTATGAGTTAATTGAATCATCGTTAATCTCAGACTTCCCTTACTTCCTAGGAGTTTGAAGTAAGGATTTCTGGGAAGATTTTAGGTCATTCTAGGATTTCAACTTTCGTTGCAGGAACCAGCCAGCTTAGGTAGCTGGCAGTGACTGTTTTCCCTGATGCTGGGTTTTATTTGCGATCTTCCTCTGCTGTGTCCGACCTTGGCCTTCTCCTGGAGAAAATGTTTCCTGACCCTGACCCTGACCTTGGCATCATTCCATACATAAACAGCAGCAATGAGAATCACACCCTTCCTACCAACCAGGATGCTCATGCCCACAAAGAAAAACGCCTCCAGGGAAGGGACCCCTCAGGGCTGTGACCAAGGTCCACACCCAATTCCATCTTCAGGAGAATGGAAGGACCCTCCCCCAACACAGTCACTCCTGGAGATGACATCATCTTCCAGGCCATCAAGGAACACAGCCCGGATCACCCCAGGGGCCCTGCCCTCCAGGGACCCAGCTTCCCTCCTCCTCTGAGTAGCAAGTACATGGAATTTTGTGATATGGATGCAGGAGAGACAGTAGGAGCCCTGCTGAGCATCACTTTGACCCCAGCTCTGGGTCTGGGTTTGGATCGGCTGTCACTAAGCCCCTTGGGGTTGCGGAACCTCAGCTACAGAATAAGCCAGCCTGAAAACTGGCTTCTGGAGTCCCTCGAGGCTCTAGAATTCCACAAACCTTCCTTGTGATGCCTGCTCATGTTGTGGAGGGCCAGTAACAGGCTGGCAAGCGGGGGGAGGGCGGGCCTTCAGAGAGAGAGAGAGACAAATAGCACAGGCTACCACTCTTAGGTGGAATCTTATTTTAAAATGATATAAATGAACTTATTTACAAAACAGAAATAGACTCACAGCTTTCGAAAACAAATTTCTGGTTACCAAAGGGGAAAGGTAGGAAGAAGTAAATTAGGAGCTTGGGATTAACATATTCATACTACTATATACAACCACGGAGAAGGCGATGGCATCCCACTCAAGTATTCTTGCCTGGAAAATCCCATGGACGGAGGAGCCTGGTAGGCTGCAGTCCATGGGGTCGCTGAGGGTCGGACAAGATTGAGCGACTTCACTTTCACTTTTCATTTTCATGCATTGGAGAAGGACATGGCAACCCACTCCAGTGTTCTTGCCTGGAGAATCCCAGGGACGGGGGAGCCTGGTGGGCTGCGGTCTATGGGGTCAATCAGAGTCGGACACGACTGAAGCAACTTAGCAGCAGCAGCAGCATATACAACCAACAAGGACCTACCATATAGCACAGGGAACTCTACTCAGTATTCTGTGATAACCTGTATGAGAAAAGAATCTTAAAAGAGTGGATATATGTACATGTATAGCTGAATTGTTTAGCCAACACCTGCAATTAACACAGTATTGTAAATCAACTAATACTTCAGTATACTTTTTTTAAAAAAAGGTGGGGCCCTTGTTCTTGGTCTTGACAGCGGCTCCAAGATCAAGTTCATGGTTCCCAAACATGAACAAGTGTGAAGATTATCTGGAGGGCTTGTTAAAGCAGATTAATGGGTTTCTGATTCAGTAGATCAGAAATGGGGCCTGAGAATCTACATTTCTAGTTAGTTCCCAAGTGGCGCTGATGCTGCTGATTGGGGACCACACTTTGAGAACCTTTGGCCTTGAGCTTCAAAGAGACACCAAGTACCGCCCCCTGTCCTCAGGAGATGCGTTGAGAGATGGCTGAGGGATTGTACACCTGCTCTACCAGCAAGACCGGGGCTCCTCCAGATAGATGTCAAGACCTGCACCTGCCAACAGGTTTCCAAATAGCCTACAGCCTGTCTCCTGGGGTTAGTCTCAGAGGAGAACATCAGATCAGATCAGATCAGATCAGTCGCTCAGTCGTGTCCGACTCTTTGCGACCCCATGAATCGCAGCACGCCAGGCCTCCCTGTCCATCACCAACTCCTGGAGTTCACTGAGACTCACGTCCATCGAGTCAGCGATGCCATCCAGCCATCTCATCCTCTGTCATCCCCTTCTCCTCCTGCCCCCAATCCCTCCCAGCATCAGGGTCTTTTCCAATGAATCAACTCTTCGCATGAGGTAGCCAAAGTACTGGAGTTTCAGCTTTAGCATCATTCCTTCCAAAGAAATCCCAGGGCTGATCTTCAGAATGGACTGGTTGGATCTCCTTGCAGTCCAAGGGACTCTCAAGAGTCTTCTCCAACATCACAGTTCAAAAGCATCAATTCTTCGGTGCTCAGCCTTCTTCACAGTCCAACTCTCACATCCATACATGACCACAGGAAAAACCATAGCCTTGACTAGACAAACCTTTGTTGGCAAAGTAATGTCTCTGCTTTTAAATATGCTATCTAGGTTGGTCATAACTTTCCTTCCAAGGAGTAAGCGTCTTTTAATTTCATGGCTGCAGTCACCATCTGTAGTGATTTTGGAGCCCAGAAAAATAAAGTCTGACACTGTTTCCACTGTTGTGGTTTGCAGTTTTTGAAGAGCTCTGCTATACTTCTTTTTTTCATCCTGACTACCCTGTGATACATAGAAAAGAGATATTATTATCCATATTTTCAGAAGGGGAAACTGTAGTTCCTAGTGATCCCATCTTTGATCATATCAAAAAGCCAAAAAGCAGTGGAGGAGGGACTCATGACCCACCCCAGGCAGTAGTGGTAAAGAATCCCCCTGCCAATGCAGGAGACGTAAAGAGACAAAAGTTCAATCCCTGGGCTGCGAAGATCCCTTGGAGGAGGGCCTGGCAACCCACTCCCGTATTCTTGCCTAGAGAATCCCATGGGCAGAGGAACCTGGTGGGCTATCGTCCATAGGGTCACAAAGGGCCATACACAGCTTAAGCACCTTAGCATGCACATATGTCTATGTATAACTGATTCATTTTGCTGTACACCTGAAACTAACACAGCATTGTAAATAAACTACACTCAAATAAAAATTTTTTAAAAATAATAAATTAAAAATACTTGATCATCAATACCATAAAAAATCCTTGCCCCTTCATTCCAGGGTTCTCACCTGTCACAGGGCCTCATATCCCTTATTAGCGATGCTGTGAGGCTGGTGTGGGGTGGGGTGGGGGCATGAGTTCTGATTGGTACCACGAGAGTTGAGCAGTCAGTCTGATCATCAAACTCCTGTCCCAGCAAGCCTGAGGCCCTGTGACAAGATTCTAAGGGCAAAAGGAAGGACAGCTATCAATGGCTTTCTGGCCAACCTGAAAGTTGGATCACTAGCCTCCCAGTCCCAGTAGGCAAGAGACAGGCTGGGCCTAGAAGGAAGGCAGTGACGGAGCAGAGAAGGGCAAAGGCTGGTCTGTGTGTGGACTGGGGTGCAAACAGCCATAGTAAAAGGAGAAAAAAATTATTAAAATAAGCGTTTGACAAACATGTACTAAGGTTTTGGCAAAATGATTTCTAGCGAACTGAGAGCCATCCAGAGTTGCCAGTGGGGCTCTGCCTTGATGTTTCCTTGGCTGGGGTTTCACGCAGTCAACCAGCGACTTTCTCACCTAAATTGGAAATTGCTGGCTTTTGAGTTAATGGTCCAACAGGGATGCTTTTCTGCTTCTAAACCTCCTGGCCCTACATCCACCCAAAGCATTTCTCCCCCAGGGTTCGGGGGCTGTGGACAGGTGCACTCTAGTCTCCAAACACCACCTGCCTCCTGGCAGCGCCACACTGGGGTCGTGATTCCTCCAGTTTTGTTTTTTGTTTTTTTTTAATAAAATGGATTTAATGGAGCTGTTTGTTTGTCATACACTTGGTGGCAGTCTTCACGTCTTCCTAAGCCTTTATTTTTTTTATTTTAAAAACGAGACTAGAATAGCTGCTTTATAAGGTTACTGGGAAGAAGAACGAGGTGTTGTGTGCCAAGAACCTGAAACAACGCCCATCGTGGGAGATGCACCTGCCTTCCTTGTTATGTTGCCCTTGTCTGGTGAGGGTGACCCTGGGACTCCGGGGGCTCCAGGCAGGGGCTATGTGCTGCCCGGGTCATATGATCTAAGAAGTGAGACCAAGTAGTGTTTCCTGCTTCAGGGTCTCCCTGTGTTCTCTTGTTGACCAAACAGAGGTCACGATGATAATTCCTGCCGCCTGGGAACGTCACAAGGATCAACTAAGTATCACTCAAGAAGCTGTTTCATAAGCCATGATGATCAGTTACTATATTCTAAGGGGTTGACAACCCTAGACAGTGAGTTAAAAAGCAAAGACATCACTTTGTGAACAGAGGTCAGTATAGTCAAGGCTATGGTCTTCCCAGTAGTCACATCCAGTTGTGAGAGCTGGACCATAAAGAAGGCAGAGTGCGGAAGAATTGATGCTTTTCAAACTGTGGTGCTGAAGAAGACTCTCGAGAGTCCCTTGGACTGCAAGGGGATCAAGCCAGTCAATCTTAGAGGAAATCAACCTTGAATACTCATTGGAAGAACTGATGCTGAAGTTGAAGCTCCAATACTTTGGCCACCTAATGTGAAGAGCTGATTCACTGGAAAATACAGTGATGCTGGGAAAGATCAAAGGCAGGAAGAGAAGGGGGTGACAAAGGATGAGATGGTTGGATGGCATCATCAATTCAATGGACATGAGTTGAAACAAATTCCTGGAGATAGTGATGGACAGGGAAGCCTGGCATGCTGCAGTCCATGGGGTCGCAAATAGCTGGACACGATGGGGCAACTGAACAACAGGGGCTGACATTTGAGGAGGGACCGTGACCAGGAGGATGAGGATGAAGGAAGAAGAACCAGGAAGATACTGTCACAGACTTCTCCCATCCTTAATTATGCCCAAAGGCAACCTGCTATCTTTGAAAAGTCCAGCTCCCCAAACACAGTGGTGTTACTGGGACTGGCTCATTCCATGGGCAATGGTTTACTGTCAGTCTTTGAACTGAGATGTTGCAGACTCGCTGTGTGTGTTCCCGGGTCAACAGCATGCAGAGATAATGCCAGATGCTACAGTCTCTGGGATGCGTGTCCTCTAGGCTACAGGACCACCCATCCCACCCCAAGTCAGCCAGTGCTGCAGAGATGGGGTGGCCAGGGCAGGGGCCAGGGGGACTGCAGTTTTCCCCTAAGGCACTTCTGCTCCACCAGCTGAGGCCCACCAAGCAAATAGCAAAGTATATGGACACTTGCTGTCCAGCCCGGACTGACCTTTGAACAGGCGAGAAAATAAATAAACACAGAAGAGTTAGGTTATCACAAGGTTCATTTTCTTCTAAAGTAACAAAAGTCACGACCAGTGTGTTGAAGTCTGATACCCCCTCTCTCCCTCCCCCTGCTACAGGGTCCTCAGTAATAACATTACGAGCTCAGGCTGGAATGTCAACTTGAACTTTAACATTTGTGGCACAATCAACCATAACTCCATTTAAGGTCTTTTTTTTTTTTGACTTGATTGAGTGTTTCAATTTACCCTGCACTTCCTGAGGCCCTTGGGTTAAAACAACATGATCTAATGCAGTGAAAACCAGCAAGAAAATATATTCCTTATTTCCAGTAGCACCAGGACACTTGAATCTACCCAAAGCACACTTCAACGGTGTTAATCAGCCTAAAGACCAAATGGTTTTCTCTCCTTTCTTTATGTCCACACAGTCAACTCAGAAGCCGACCCTGCCTCACCCCAACTTTTGTTGGCATATAAACATTCATAGTTTCAGGAACAACTAAGCGTCTCTTGGAGCTAAAAGAGTCACTGAGAAGTTGTGAGGCTGATTAGACCAGGTGGTGCTAGTGGTAAAGAACCCACCTGCCAATGCAGGAGATATAAGAGAGGTGGGTTCGATCCCTGAGTTGGGAAGATCCCCTGGAGGAGGGCATGGCAACCCACTCCAGTATTCTTGCCTGGAGAATCCCATGGACAGAGGAGCCTGGCGGGTTACCAGTGAGGCTGCAAAGAATCAGACACAACTGAAGCGACTAAGCACATATGCAGAGACCAAGAAGAAAGGAAAAAAGTTCAGGTTTCTGTATTTGATTCTAATTCCGTAACTCCTGCCAGGAGTGGTGGGGGTGGGGTGGGGTGGGGGGAGGGTGGCGGAAGAACTCTATAATACTCTTGAGAACATAAAACCAGGAAAAGGACCAGGGAGAAATTGGCACTGACTTGGGCTTTAAAGCAAAGACAGGACTTGGTAGATGAAAAAGAGAAAAGAGGACAACCTAGCGAATGGAGTCACACAATGAAGGTGGGTACACTCAGGTGAGCATGGCATGCATGCACTCAACAAGTATTAGCAGGGCAGGTACCACATGCCAGGAACCGGACCAGATCACGGAGACAGCGAGAAACTCAAATATCTCTTGGAACTTGCATTCTCATGAAGGCAGACTGACAGCAAAACATAGCTGAGTAACATAAGGAGATGCCAGGTGGTAACAAGTACTCAGGTGGGAGAAGAGAGCGGGGAGGGAGGCAGGGAGCCATGAGCCATTGTCAGGAGTAACCAAGGGATGCTGTGCTGTGCTTAGTCGCTCAGTCGTCTCTGACTCTGCGACCCCTTGGACTGTAGCTGCACAACCCCCTCCCCCAGGCTTCTCTGTCCATGGGATTCTCCAGGCAAGAATACTGGAGTGGGTTGCCATGCCCTCCTCCAGGGCATCTTCCCAACCCAGGGATCGAACCCAGGTCTCCTGCATTGCAGGGGGATTCTTTACCATCTGAGCCACCAGGGAAGCCCAAGAATACTGGAGTGGGTAGCCTATCCCTTCTCCAGGGGCTCTTCCTCACCCAGGAATCAAACTGGGGTCCCCTGCATTGCAGGCAGATTCTTTACCAGCTGAGGAAGCCCGACCAAGGGATACCTCTCTACAAATGACCATCTTAGTGAGGTCTGGGGGAGGTGAGGGAGTGAGCTGGGTAGCTCAACGGGGAAGAGCCGGAGAGGACACCTATTGTATATTCTGAGTGCTTCTGAGCAGTAAATCCTTCCTCAACAAGGGAGAAGCTCTCACCAAACGACTGAAGGTCTGGAAGCTTATCGCAGGGTCCTACCTCCAACTATCCCAAACCCAAATTTCTCCAGGCAAGCTGCTCGGACTATAGGAGAACTCGGACCAGATGGCAACCCTCCAATACTGTAAATGCAGGCTGGCTTTAATACAAATTTCTGGAAGCTTGGTGCAGGAAGGCCACAAAATACAGGAGGTTTCTGCAAAGTCCGAGAACTTGCAGCATCACCACCCCAAATAAACTCCGAGGGAGGAGATGCCACAAGAAGGCTCTGGACAAGGGGGATGTTTTCCCAGCTCCAGTCTAGATACGTCACCGTCTTCTGGTTTTAAGCCCAATCCCGATTCAGTTTTCTACAAAAATAAACCCTCCCAGCCCTGATCCTGCAACGTTGCTGAGTGCAGACCTCATCTGGCATCAGCAGAAGGCTTCCAGAGCTCATGTTGAATCAGGTACCCACGAGCCCCTGGAAGAAATATCAGGCCCCATCCACAGGTCCTCTCGGGTGTCACTGGCGACGGTGGCTGTTCAAGGCTCAGAGGGTGTCTAATTACACCATCATCACAGAACTCGAATTCCTCACTCCTCCTTTGAGTCAGAAAGTGTCAGCATTGACTCTCAAGCAGCTGCCTTGCACACTTTGCGCACGCCGGAGTCTCAGCTGTCTGCTGAGGGTTCTCCCTCCCCGAACCCAGTTCTTTGTGAACTCAGATCCCAGACCCTCCCCAGGCTGGAGGAGAGCTCTGCACTCCCACCGTGTCTTCCCCACCCCCACCCAGGAGTCCCCATGCCCTTCGGCAGCCCTCCTAGGGCTCAGACACCCTCCCAGCTGGGAAGTCTTCCTTTGCCAAACCTACACCCGGGACAGGAACGTCCGGTCTCATTTCCCCTCAGAGCATCCTTAGTTGAGTCACGGGATGGTTCAGCACCATCCCTCTGGTGATGTCCCTCCACCTGCCTGGGGACCACAGGAAGTCACGGCCTGAACCTCTCCTTACCTGAGTCATTCCAGGTCCTCTCCAGTGCTTGGTCCTGCCTGGCACAGCCCGGGCTTTTGGAGCCCAGGGCTGGACACCATGAGGCCTGGTGAGGGTCTGGCAGGGCAGAACAGCTGTCCCCCAGCTGGACTGCAGCCCCACCCGCCCCCCCTGCCCTGGTCACAGAGCTGGTGGCAGAGGTGGGAGGCGGGCATCCCGGAGCAGGGAAGTCTGTGTGGTGGGACACACGAGTCCATCGCTGTCATGTCTGGGGACCCCAGGGGCGTGAGAAGGTGCTGGACTCGGTGCCAGCACACAAGAGCAGATGCTCCAGCACCGGGTCCACCTAGAGGCTGCCCTTCTCCCCACAGGACAGGCATTCAGGCAGCTCCCCGAGGCAGAGGCCACAGCCTCACGGTCCCTGCGGAGCCTCCAGGACCGTAGTGCCCCTGAGCAGGAGGGACAGAGCCAGTGACCACACCTACCTCTTCCAGCCTTCCCCCATGGCCACTCGGCCCTGGACAAGGAGAACCCACCTGTCCGGCACCCCCAGCCCTTGGCGAAGGGCCTTCACCCCCGAGGTAGGGGCCCAGGCAGCAGCCTCCCCCAACACCACCACCCCACCCATCAGGGAGCACCCAGGACCAAGAAAGGGGCCCCCTTCTGCAGAAGGAAAATTGTTCCTCCCAAATATTTATTTGGCACCTGCCAGAGCAGCTGTGGGGTGAAGGTTCAACATAGTTTCCAGCACCTTCTATAAACCTGGGTTATGACAGTGTGGTCAGACTTCACACCTTAGCACTGGTGGCTGGCCCAGCCCCCTCCCAACGGAGAGGAGGTTAGAGGAGCTTATTAACTGGAGGAGGAGGGGTCCCTTAGGTCTGGGGGTGGGGAGAAGGGGAGAAGGGAATGGGAGGGGGCAGAACAGGGGCCCTGACTTCTGTGTGCTCCCTGGCTTCGCTTCTACCTGCCTGTCTTTTCACTGGGCCTCTAGAGGCTTCCACACATAGAAGTTGCGTGTGACTCCCCCTCCTCCACGACTCCCACAGAAGAGGCCTTTCTTTCTTGGAGTCCCATCTCCTTACTGCCCCACCCCCAACCCCCGAAGCCCCCCGACCCTCTGACAAGGCAGGCTTGGTTCCTCCTGAGAAACAGTCAGCTGGTTGGACTCTGTTCAGTGGTTGGAGCAGAAGTAAAGAAAAACACAGACTTGGTCTCTTCACCTGAACGATGAAATCCGCTTTCGTTCAGACCTTCTTCCAGCCATCGTTGGGCCAGAGAACACCTGTCCGGTGGCCTTACGATCTGCTCCCCACTCTGGAGGGGCTCCGAGAGGGAGGGTCGGGATCACCAGAGGCGCCAAGACAGCGGACGTGAGCTGCACAGCCCCAGGCCTGTGGTCCGAGCGCGGGCCGAGCCTCCGATGGGCTGGGGTAGCTTCGGTCCAGGGTACAGAGAGGGACAGTCAGTATCCAAGGAGGCACAGCGCCGTCTGCCCTGCCTCCTCTGACCGAACGGCTACCAGCCTACCTCGTGTTGGGGTCTGACCGCCAGGGGTCCATAAAGGGCTCATGAAACAAAGTGAAGTCGCTCAGTCGTGTCCGCTCAGGGGTCCGACTTGCGACCCCATGGACTGTAGCCTACTAGGCTCCTCCATCCATGGGGTTTTCCAGGCAAGAGTACTGGAGTGGGTTGCCGTTTCCTTCTCCAGGAGATCTTCCCAACCCAGGGATTGAACCCAGGTCTCCCACTTTGTAGGCAGATGCTTTACTATCTGAGCCACGAGGGAAGCCCACGAAACAAAGGTGGGCTTTTCTGGAGTGTGACCTCGTTTGATGTGTTCGGCAGGTCCATAGGGCTTCTTTGCGTCCTTGCCCCACTGGGGTCCCTCCACCCCCAGAGGACCTAGGTCCTAATGAGGCCACACCCATGGTCACACCCCTGCCCTCACCTGCCCAAGACAGAAAACCCTCCCTGGCACCTCCCCTGGCCTTTCCTAGAGGACCCACCCAAGAGGCCAACATCACTGCTCCTCTGAGCCGCCTGAGGGCCACGAGGACTGAGTGGGGGCAAAGGGGTCCTTCCACCAGATCACAGTGGCCAGCGGGGCAGGCTCCCACGGTGACCCTGCATCGTCCACAGCCGGAAACCTCCCTACTGCACTCCTTGATTCTTCCCAGAACCCTGGGGTCACCCTGACCCCTCCCCTCTCACACTGTCACCCGGTCCATCAGGCATCTCGGTTGGCTGCCTTCCTAGTCCTCCCAGAACCCTGTGTCCTGTCTCTGCCAAGCCCTTAGCATCTCAAGCCTGGGCCACTGCAGTAGCTCCCAAGAGCCATGCTTCTCCCGCTACACCACTTCCATTCAGGTGTTCTCAACACACAGCCCTTGAAGATGGCAGCATGATGTGCTCTGACCAAAACCCTCCTGTGGACCTATTTCACTCGGAGTTAAAGCGAAAGTCCTCACGAGGCCTTCCGGGCCCTCTGTGGTCTGGATCTGGCCACCCACCCAACCTCATCTCCTGCCGGTCTCCCCTGCTGATCACTCCACCCACCGCACCCAGGCCTGCTCTACCAGGGGGCCTTCACAGAAGCTTACTCTTCCTGATGTCCCCCCAAATGTGGCCAGCTCATTGTCCTCCAAATCTCAACCCTGTGTTTCTTGCCAACTGTGCTGACCTCCACCACACCATTCAAAATGGCAATAACAGGGGACTTACCAGGCAGTCCAGTGGTTAAGACTCAGAGCTTCCACTGCAGGAGCCATGGGCTCAAACTCATGTCCATCGAGTCAGTGAAGCCATCCAGCCATCTCATTCCCTGTTGCCCCATTCTTCTGCTGCCCTCAGTCTTTCCCAGCCTCAGGATCCCTTCCAGTGAGTCAGCTCTTTGCATCAGGTGGCCAAACATGAGCTTGAGTTTCCCTGGATGGGAAACTAAGACCTCACATGCCTCTTGGTCCCTCAAAAATTTTTAATTAAAAAAATCTTTTTAATGGCACTACATCCCTGCACCACCCATCCATCTGGATGTTCTTACCCTGCTCTGCTTTTGCTTTATTCCTACCACTTATCGCCTTCTAACTCACTGTGTAATTTACTTAAGTATCACTGGAAGGACTAATGCTGAAGCTGAAACTCCAATACTTTGGCCACCCGATGAGAACTGCTGGCTTGCTGGAAAAGACCCTGATGCTGGGAAAGATTGAAGACAGGAGAAGAAGGGGGCAACAGAGCATGAGATGGTTGGATGGCATCACTGACTTGATGGACATGAGTTTGAGCAAACTCCAGGAGATAGTGAAGGACAGGGAAGTCTGGCGTGCTGTAGTCCACCAGGTCACAGAGAGGCGGACACGATTTTAGCAACTGAACAACAACGATGTTTACCATTTAGTGTCTGCTTCCCAGTGGAAGTGCGCATGCTCCACAGGCCAGGGAATTTTGAGTTCAGTGATGTGTCCCAAATATAAGGGACATTTTCTGGCATACGAGAAGGAGCTCAATATTTCCTCCCGAAGGGGCAAGAAGAATGTCACCCTTTACCAACAGACGTCACAGCTTGTATGTGGGCCCTGAAGCCACCCTTGCTGGTGCTGCCGGACCTTCCAGAGCCCACTGTGAGAACACTCCTTTCTGCTAACTTGTACGTGTGTCTGACTCTCAGCAGTGCTGCACAACTGGGATTAAACTGGTATCACCGGTTTAAGCCAAAGACGGAAGGAAATATGAAAAAGGGCAGGAGGGCTGCTGGAGGCAGCCCCTTCGATGTAGTTCCACGTCAGAGAAAGTGAAGAGTAGGAGGCATTCTGGTCTCATTCACAGACCTAGTCTAACCCCCAATCACACATCACTACCTGGGCAGGTGAATGACAAGAGACATGCCGTGCCCAGAGCAGTCACTTATGCAAAAATAACTAATGAGCTCAGTTTGCCCATCCCCATGATGCTTTCTCTTGACAGGATGGCAAAAATGAAGACCTGACTGAGGAGGAAACAAATGCACATATCCCTGGTTTTAATGGAACCTCCAAGCTGAGCCTCAGCTTGTCCACGATATCCTCTTGGAACGCAGCCCCCTTAGTTTCTTCATCTTCCAATCCAGACCCTTTCTGAGAACAGAAAGCCTAGCCCTAAACCACACTGTGAGTTTCTTGCAAGCCAGGAGCCTTGTGCCCCTGGTCTAAGGCATTAAGTGTTCATGGTTGTTGAGCTAGACTCTGGTTTCCTTGCCTGTGATCTAGCTGTTATTCCTAGTTCATCTGGGCTCCCATCCCTGAGGACCAGTCCTGCCATCAGTCCCTGGCTGGCATCTTTCTGTATAAATGGATCACTCTCCACTTTGGGCTGCTGTCCCCCTGGACTCCTGACCTGCCCCACCCACTTGCTGGCACTCTCATCAAATGACCCCCTTTTCCCTCCCTCTCCTTCTCCTGTTTCCAGTTAGCACAGTTTCTTTCTCTTCCAAACCAGTCTCCAGCCTAGGGGTACTGGCACGTTTGACAGTCAAGCTCACTTTTGTGATTAGAGTGGGTGATAGATGACTAGAACCTGAACCCTGCCAGCCACAGCCTTTGGATTTATCGAGAGTAGATAGAGGGGGTAGGCAGATGGCTTCCGGCAACAGCACATCCTTCCTGAAGGTTCCATGTTGCTCAGATAAATTTTCCCCTTTGTTCCCAGGCTCTACCCCAATCCACTCATCTCCAAGTGAACAGCTAAGTGATGTGTCCATAGGGGCACCAGAATAGTGCCCCGAGGGTGTTTTCCAGCTCTGAAAACTCCAACCCTATGATTTAAACACTAAACAGTAAACTTACAAAGAAATAGCCAAAAACAACAAAGCAACTGCTGTATATAAGGCAAGCATCTCAGTGGAGGCAAATTTGAGCTATTGTTGTGGGCACTGTTTACCATTCCAACAGGCCCAGAACCATCAGATTCAATGGGAGGAGGAGAGCTCATATAAAGGCAAGAGAATGTACCATAG
Source organism: Bos grunniens (assembly GCF_055505025.1). Taxonomy (NCBI): domain Eukaryota; kingdom Metazoa; phylum Chordata; class Mammalia; order Artiodactyla; family Bovidae; genus Bos; species Bos grunniens. Next base: position 47,478,997 of record NC_141177.1, on the reverse strand, counting down.
CTGTGATTGCTTCCAGCTAAGAGGTGGAGGGTTCACTCATTCAATCAACCTTTATTAATTAAACTCTTACATGCCAGGTCCTATTCTAGGGGCTGGGGACCCTGCAGAAAACAGACACACACAAGCCCTGCCTTTGTGGAGTTTATTCCTCAAGCTGAGGGAGTGAGGCCACAAATACATAAAAACTCAATCTCTGTGAGGTTGTGCCATCCTGCCCTGAATATGTGGTTTTGGATCACGGACTTCTCATTTCACTGGCTTCTCTCATCGTGGAGCACAGGCTCTAGAGTGCAGGCAACAAAGTCCATGGGCCTCAACTCCTGAGCCTTCACTCTAGAGCCTGTGTCCCCTGCGCTGACAGGCAATTCTTAACCACTGGGCCACCAGGGAAGTCCGAGAGCCTGGATTTGAATTCAGCAAGTCAGACTCCCAGGGAGTGCTCACCCAATATCCTCCCAGAGGAAGTGTGTTCATTAAAATAAATTCCTGTCTCTTCAGTGTCCACTCACAGTTCTAGCAGCTATTTGAAAGCATAGCCACCTTCTCTCTCACCGCAGCCCTGAAGCCTGGGGAGCTTCTTGCCTGCTTGGCTGATGTGCCTGAATGTAGCCCAACACTGCCACCTAGTGTCACCAGCCTGGCAGCCCAGTCCGCAGCACACACATCTACTAGAACTGCTGTGGGCTTCCCTGGTGGCTCAGATGGTAAAGAATCCGCCTGCAATGCGGAAACCTAGGTTCGATCCCTGGGTTGGGAAGATCCCCTGGAGGAGGGCATGGCAACCCTCTTCAGTATTCTTGCCTGGAGAATCCCCATGGACAGAAGAGTCTGGTGGGCTGCAGTCTGGGGTCCCAAAGTGTCAGACACGACTGAATGTCTAAGAACATCCCAAGTCCTGCTGCAGTTTCCCTCCCGTAACCGTTTCCGTGGTGGCTCAGATGGTCAAGAATCTGCCTGCAATGCAAGAGACCTGGGTTCAATCCCTAGGTCAGGAAGATCCCCTGGAGAAGGGAGTGGCAATCCACTCCAGTATTCTTGCCTGGAGAATTTCATGGACTGAGGAGCCTGGTGGACTACAGCCCCGTCCATGGGGTCCAAAGAGTCTGACACGGCTGAATGACTGACACTATCACTACGACTGCAAAAGAAGATGCTTGTTGTAAAACTTTCAAGTATGCTTGCAGAGAATGATTCTGAAAACTGACTTCTACAGGGCAAAGCCAAAGGGGCCCTGACTTGACCCCTGTATGGGTATTTCTCTAATTTTCCTTTGCTCCCAAATTCCACCACATTGTATCTGTTCTTGTGATACAGTGTTATCTGGTTATGTAAGGTAATGTCCTTATTCGTGGAAGAGTGTGTAAAGGAAGGTGCTACAATGTCTACTCTGTCAGATGGTTTAGGGGGGAGGTAGGGGACAGGGTGGTGACGTTGTGAGTGATTAACTCCAGAAGGCAGCACACAGGTGTTCAGTGAACAGTTCTCTTCATGTTTCATAAGTTTGCTGTTTTTCAAAATAAAAAGTCACAAGCATTACTGGGATGTGTGGGAAGAGGGGCCAAGCATGGTCCCAGTGTCAATATCCAGACTCAGCCCTTCACTGCTCACCTGAAACCATCACAATAGTGTTCATCGGCTATACCCCAACAGAAAATAGTTTACAACAACAACAACAAAGCCTGGTGGTCAGCCATCTTCTACTACCTAAACGAGACACAGTCCATAGAGATCGTGAAGTCATACACAGAGGGAGCTGGACTTCAGGTGACTTTATGAAGCTGACTGTCTTATTGCATGCTGCATGCTAAGTTGCTTCTGTCACGTCTGACTCTTTGTGACCCCATGGACTGTAGCCCAACCAGACTCCTCCGTCCATCGGATACTCCAGGCAAGAATACTGGAGTGGGTTGCCATGTCCTTCTCCAGGGATCTTCCTGACCCAGGGATTGAACCCCGTCTCACGTCTCCTGCATTGGCAGGTGGGTTCTTTAGCACTAGCACCACCTGGGGAAGTCCTGACTGTCTTATTAGCTCACCCTTTTATACGCCAGATAATTTATTTTCCTTTTTTGAAATTTCTCTTATGATTGGTCTCTGTCACAGTCAGTTGATGTCATATCCTAATTTATCCATTCCCAATGATGACATTTGGAATTCAATAATAAAAATACAGGTATATGGTGTATTAAAAAAAAATATCCAGACTCAGGACACCGTGTGTGTCCTTGTGTGGGTCTCGGGGCCTGCGTGCTGCTTGTGGACAAATCAGATCCCGGGGGGCTGGATTCCAGCCAATGAAAATGAGTGACTTTCCCTGCTGGATAAGCTTGGTGGCTCCAACCAAATAGACTATGGTAAACCTTACCTGGCGTTACAGACAGAGGTGAGGGACAAGAGTGAGGATTAGGAAGCAGAGAGGATGCAGGGGGAGGATCCTGCTGGGAAGCACCTGCCTGGCTTGAGCCCAGGTTCCCTCTTTCTTGGTTGTTACATGTGTGTAACATGTGTGCCCTCCAAATGTGTGCACATGTTACATGTGTAGCTTCATGCCCCCTCCAAATGCTCGCTTTTCCTTCTCCATCCAGATGACATTCCTCTTCTGTTTCACACGAGCGCAGGAGAGGAGTCAGAAACAACACAGAAAGTAACAACAGGGACACTGGGAAGGGCCCCAAAGTGGAGGCTGAGCCCTTCTCCCGTGGGGCTGGGGGCACAGGGGGCATGCACACGGCGGGAGGAGAATCCTCCCAGAGCGTGATGGGAACACGTGAGCCGGAGGCTGTGTCACCCCTGAAGTTTATCACTCGCATCACCCAAACATTCTCGCTGTGGACAAACACTGAGCTAAAGAAAATGGTTAAAAAACAAAAACATGCAACTCTGCGTAATTGGAAGCAGCGTCGAGGTGGGGCCCAAAGGCAGTGAAAGCATGGAGGCCTAACCCCTGGGCTGCCAGAGGATAGTTGTAGAGGGCTTTATAAGCAAGTCTCTATGTCCCAATCCACATCCCTTTTCCCGAGGCCTGCTGTTGTTATTGTTGTCTAATTGCTTGGTTGTGTCTGACTCACTGAGACCTATAGCCTGCCAGGCTTCTCTGTCCATGGGATTTCCCAGGCAAGAACACTGCAGTGGGTTGTCATTTCTTCTCCAGGGGATTTTTCCAGACTTAGGGATCGAACTCTTATCTCCTGTACTGGCAGGCAGATTCTTTACCAGTGAGCCACCAGGGCCCCCTGTGTGGTTTACCTAAGGTCACTGATGGAGACTGTGAAAGCCCCCACTGAGTGCAGCCCGTTTTCCTCGCGTGGCTGGTCCTGGTTGAGAGAGGGTCCGGTGGGGCTGCCTGCACACTGCCCTCCTTCTGGTTGTGTCCAGGGCGGGGATGACTGGCCAGGGGACTTGTCCATGTATTTATTAACTGGACATCGTGTATGGCACTAATGTTCATCAATCAGTGCACTAATGAATGCTTAAAACAGGTCTGGGGGAGTGAAGCCTGGTTGGAGGGTTAGCCCATTTCCGTGGTGTCACTATTATCACTGTGGCCAATTTCGAGCGGCTGATAGAAAGTCATTAAACATAGAGTTGGGAATAAATGGGCATCATTGCACAGTCAGTGCCCTTGAGCTTGGCTTCAGCATGTTACAACCACCGCAGCAGTATTTCCCAAACAGGACTGAAAGTGACAGAGGTGATAAAAAGTCTTTCTTTCTGACTGAGATTGTGCGGGACTGCTTCCAGTGTAGTGTCACTGAGCCCCGGTGTCACGTGGAGCCTGACACGCTATCCTATTCTCTTTCCTATTTCTCACATCTCAGCTCAAGAACTCATCATAAGAGAGGCTTTTTTTCCAGGCTCCGTGATGTAAAACCCCTCACCTCTCTCCCTTGTGGGTCTCAAATCTATTAGATTTTGTTTCCTTCATAGCAACTATTTCTGTAGGTACTAAGCATTTTGCATTGAATTCTAAATTTTCTGTGCATTTATATTTTCAATCTGTTTATGCCTTCTTCATTGCTTTCCCTGGAGCAAGCACTTGACCCGCCCAGTATAGAGCACATTTCTACAGACGGGACTCCAAGTTGTCTCCCTGCTAAGAAAATTCTGCCCTTGTCCTTCCTCCCATTTTCTTATTCTGACATCACCTGACCGTCATCGGGGCCCAACCCCTCAGTTGCTCCCACCACCTTCTCCCTTCACCTTTTGGTTAGATATGGTCAGTTATTGCTTTCTTTGAGGTTTCTGACCCTGGTTTGTTCGGGAGTGTCTGCTGTTCTTATATTTGAACAACTCACTGTTAACACTTGGGTCACTTTTTCTCAAACATTGTTTAGAACGTCATAGACGAGTGCTCCATGACTTCCTGTCAGGAAACGGTGCTGAAATCGGTACCCTTTCTCTCGATTCTGCTAGTGAGGTCACAGGGCAAGCTGGTCATTTGCTTGTTTGTGTTCAAGCCCCCGTTTCTCCCATGTCTTCCCGTCTCAGGGCTGCAGAGCGTGTGTGTGCCAGGCTCTCTTGCTTCTGCGAAAACTCTGCTCTGAAGCAGGGGAGGTGGGGAAGTGGGGTTTCTCCCACCCTGCTCAATTGGCAGCCTAGTCAGGGGACTCATGTTTTCCTGGGCATGAGCTGCCCCTCTGAGCATCCTCCTGGGTCTCTGCCTTGCTGGTTCCTCTAGTTAGGCCTGCCTTGGTTTATCGTCCACCAGTTCTACACTCCCGCCTTTGGAAATACCCAGGGTGACTTCTTTCTGACTGGACCTAAGTAAGGGGTGACTAGATGTGCTGACCTCCACCAACAGTTCTATCTTCACTTCTCTCCAGCCATTACCTTTCAAAGATTACAGAACAGGCTTGTGCTTTGTTCATTGTTTTGAAGTTTGTGGAGGAATATTTTGGCTCTTCAAATACTTTGGTTAAGCACTGGGGGATATCTTATCAGCTATCTTATCCTATAATTCCATTGTCGTGTATTTTTCGTCCTATCTTTGGCACACTTGTGCTTGTGAAACAGGTAAAGAGATATGGGTGGAGCCAGAGACTCTGTATTCGCATTTTACAACTTAAAGCTTCTCCAACCACAGAAGTGCCTTCTGCTTATCACTTTAACAGTTTTAGCTCATAAACATGATGAATGTTAAGGTATCAAAGTGGAAAAAAAAAAAACTGAAATTTAATGAAGTGGCTTGTTGACTTGATATTTCAGAATGACTGCTCCATCTTTCTTTAATCATGAATTTAAAAATTTTTTTAAATGAATGCATTATGCTTAAATACAAATTTGAGCGATCCTAGAAAGCAAATATGTAAGCTGTATATTTCATTCATTCATGTAAAAATACTTGAGCACATTCTAGGTGCTGATTTTTCTAGGTGATGGGAATATGTAATACAAAAAACCTTGTTCTTGCACCCTGTCTTTTTCATTAAGGTAAAAACCCTAAACTACCTAAATAGGATGAGAAAACTTACAGTCTTCTCACACCAACATATGCTGGTCAAACTGGGCAATTAAACAGTAGGCACATTAAAACAGGAAAAAGATGCCCGTTTATGAAATTCAGTTCGGTTCAGTCCCTCAGTCGTGTCTGACTCTTTGTGACCCCATAGACTGCAGCACGCCAGGCTTCCCTGTCCATCACCAACTCCCAGAGTTTAAGTTATGAAGTATGTGCATGCTAAGTCACTTTAGTCGTGTCTGACTCTGCAACCTTATGGACTAGCCTGCCAGGCTCCTCTGTCCATGGAATTCTCCAGGCAAGAATACTGGAGTGGGTTGCCATCCCCTCCTCCAGGGGATCTTCCCGACCCAGGGACTGAACCCATGTCTCTTAAGTCTACTGCACTGGCAGGTGTGCTCTTTACCACTATCCCCACCTGGAAAGCCCTTATAAAGTACACCCAGTCACAAAAGCACGGAATTCTCACATCCCAGTTGTTTCCCTCTAGGACTGTTGTTCAGTTGCTAAGTCGTGTCTGACTCTTTACGACCTGTGGACTGCACCATGCTAGGATTCCCTGTCCTTCACAATCTTCCCAAGTTTGCTCAAACTCCTATTTATGAATAGGTGATGCTATCCAACCATCTCACCCTGTTGCCTCCTTCTCCTCTTACCCTCAATCTTTCCCAGCATCAGGGTCCTCTAGGATGGGTATATGTAATAAGGACACTTTTCTACCAGTGACACATCTTAGAATGTAGTAGGTCTACACCCATCCTAAAAGATACAAGTATCTAGTTGGAAGTCAAGGCATCATCTAAACCAAACAAATGGCCCCATCAAGGCTTCCTACCTTGTGAACCCTGGACCCAGTCCCCAGCCCTATCAGTCATGCAGTCATGCCCTACAGCAGAGACAGTTCCTGGCGGTCCATCTCCCTGTGCTTACCACATCAGAAAGAGCACCTTGCCTCTCAGGGGATTCTTTACTCCTCAAATGTATTACAGGAGGCTCTGATTATTACTGATTCAGTTGACTGATCATTTGAAACATTTCATAACACTAGCAATTAAGATGGGTTTGGAGTTAGGTTTTGATAACTAAGTCAATAGTGATTTCTTAGAAAAGAAAAAAAGCTAGTTCCTGTTCTTGTCTCTCAAGGTGAGAATCAAAATCACAACTTGAAGAAAAAAACTCAGTAATCTTATCTTTGTAAACTGACTCTGTCCATAGCCCTTTAACACTCATAATTCATTCAACAAATATTTATGGAGTGCTTACTCTGTACAAGACACTTCCGAAGAAAACTGCATGCAAGCTTAGGGATACTGATTTGGATGGTGGGGTGGGGGACAGTCAGGGCAGGCCTCTGAGATAAGACTGACTGGGCGGCCAGCTGTAGGATCAGGTCTTTGTGGACAGAGGAAGAGAAGACCACCGGGGTGGGGGGAAAGGGGCACTGCAGCCAACAAGGGAGAAACAGCAGAGAAAGCTGACATGAGATCATGGTGACACTGGTGTTTGAACATGTAAGCCAAAGGAGTTTTGGATTTTGTTCCGTGACAGCCTGTGCACGTGTGTGTGTGTGTGTGTGAAACCTCGGGGCCAAGTTTTGTTTGGATTTTGTTCTGTGACAGCCTGTGCACGTGTGTGTGTCAGCCTGTGCACGTGTGTGTGACAGCCTGTGCACGTGTGTGTTTGTGAGACAGCCTGTGCATGTGTGTGTTTGTGAGACAGCCTGTGCATGTGTGTGTGTGTGTGTGTGACAGCCTGTGCACGTGTGTGGCAGGCATTAGAACCAAGATGAAAAGGTAGGAGAGTGAGGTTGCCTCTGGCTTAGAGGATTGAAACCTCGGGGCAGGGAGCTCTCAGGTGTCAAGTACACTTATGAAGGCAGACCTGTGGTCCTTGGTGATGGGTGAGCACATGCTATTAGAGCAAATATATTTGGATCTTGAGCAACTAGGGCAACCATACTGTCAGCTACTGAGAATGGGAAGGGTGGAGGATGAAAGATCCCCCCTCCCTCACCCTGTCTTTTAAGAAAATTTGCCATGTTAAGGCAAGAATTAAACTCACTTGTTGGAAGCTCAAGAAGAGCCAAGGGCTGGAGATAATCTGGGTGAAATCGACCAAAGAGTGGGATTCTTTAGGTGGACTGCATTTTTAGGGCACTCCCCAAGTTCAGAATCAGGGAAAAGGGTACAGCAAATCCCAACTTTAAGTCAAATTTTTTCATTAAAATAATGTGATTAAGAAATTATATGAAACACGACTGGAACACAACTGCTATTAAAAATTCTGTAGTAACCTGGTATTTTAACTATTTTTCCTCAAGTGCATAATTTATGCACTGACTTTCAAAACAGACTGTTCTGAAATAACTGCACAATATAGTCAAAACATATTTATTACTTTTCAGTGTCATTTTGTACACTCCAGTACAAATACAAGAATATAGCCATATTTACAGTTATTGAAAAGAAATCCGTATATTCAAACCCCACATCTAAATACAGTAGCTTTAAGTCCTGAACTACAATAGTTCTGGTTTGCAGTGAATGACTTCGCCCCCTGCCCCCTCCCCTTTGAAATAATCCCTTAAAGGTTGTGTTTAAAGAGAACAGATTGTTTCTGATATGGGTTAACAATTAATTCTTTGCAAAGTGTTAAGCACCTCCTTTCCAAGATTTTACAATTATGAAGCAGATATATAAAATCTGGAAGATAAAAATCACTCATTTGGGCTATTAAAAGCAGCATAATGTCTTTAAGAAAAGGCTGACACAGAGTTTTCAGTGTGCTTGAAGTCTGGCGGTACAGCCTGTTATCAAATTAAAGGTTAGTCAAATTAGTTAAGCAGAAGACAAAGGGAAAAATAGGAGGCTGGCTCTTCAAGGCTAAGACTTTCTAACAGACCCACCTTCACAGAATATTTTATTACATCACTTTTTAAGATTTGAATGCAACACTACTAATGTCCCTTTTAAAATAAAATCCTGAGGTTTCCTAGGGGCAATTTGTATCTCTGTTCTCAAATTCTCTGAACCACGGTGTCCACAAAATGAGATACATGCTCAAAGCCATGGCAACAGGACAACTAAAGGATATTCTGTTGGGGTATAGTATCTATTTTAATAAATATCCCCTGGTTACCTCAAGAAGGTTAGTAGCTGGACACCAAGTCTGTATTAGTATTAAAGTGCAGTATTTAAAATAATTCACTACAGAATAAGTGAATCAAATAGTGTAAAAATATTTCCACAAAATTTTTAATTGTTTAAAAATTCACTGGGAAATTTCAAATTAGGCATCTTCTCATATATATATATACACATATATGTGTGTGTATATATATATATATATATATATGAGCAATTCCTAATTTAGGGATAAAAACACTTTTTAAAAGTCCAAAGAATAAGGTGATACAGATCAATAAACAATTAGAAAATTAAATTCAAAGTTACTTTAAACCACAAGCCAAGCTGCCATCTGATGGGGAAATATCTGCCTACCCCATCATCTTTCCAGAAAAGACACAGGACTACATCAGTAAGGGTTCTAACTTAACAAAGCTCTTACGAACTTCATGTACATGCACTAATCAAGCCCAGCAAATATTAACAATCTCACAGATATTAACATTTCATGATGATATAATTTATGACATTTGTCTTTTCTTACATTTTATCCTCAAGTTACAATAAAAAAAAAAGTCAGTTTCCAGTATGATCTTAATTCTTAATTACACTGGAATATTTTTGTATTTAGAAAATATCACATTTTACCTTTTTACATGTATTAAGAAGTCTGAGCATTATCTTCTATACTTTAAATATGCTTAAAGCACAAGAGCATTTTGAATTTTTGCATCCCAGAATGTAGCAACAATGTCTAACATCACAAAGTAAGCCCTTGGTGCTGGCAGTTCTGAAAGCACATGAATGCATCTGCCTCAACAGGAAAAAAAGTCTCTAAATTGGGTAAGATTTTGAACTAGGAGATTTTTCTGCATAAAGAAACCCTTGTGATCTGATTTAATACTGGCAGTGTCATGCTAAGGCCACGTGACCAATATTTTAGCAAAGAAAAAAAAAAGCCAAGGTAATTTTATAGTAGCAATAGTTTCTTTTTTTATTTTAATATACTTTAGGAAACAATATACAAAGCTGAGCTTTCCCACTGTCTCCAGGTAACAGCAGGAAGCTCCAATTACACAAATTTAGCGTTTTGTGATGGCTAAGAACAGCAGTCAGCACCAGACTTGAACAGTTAGCTACAACACAAACATCCTTCAAAATGAAATGTCATAATAGCAAGACAGGTAAACCAGGGTTTTAACAAATGACAACCACTTGGGAAGTGACTTAATTGTTCTTGTTGAATTTCTTATTTCATTAAATAGTCTTATACACATTTTCCTGTTAATATGCTTTAAACAAAACCTCCCTTAAGGAATTATTTCAATGAAGTATAAATGTTCAACAAGAATAGTTTTGATAAAGAATCCCCAGGTAGTTCAAATTCTAATATGCATTGACCGAAGGTAAAGAAAAATAACAATTTTTGTTTCTTTTAACATGTTTATTACAACAGATACAATTCACATCTGACTAGCTTTGTTTCCTCTTCCCTCCCACAACCATGTTCATTGGGCCATTTCCTCATATTTGAGCAATCAATGTACTTTCAGCACACATGCCCAGCAGTACTTTTAAGTCCATTCTTACAGGGTGCAAATGGATTTCAATAATTTATACAAACAAGTGGGTTATGCTCAATCACTGCAATTTTAAGCTACTGTACACAGGAATGAAAAGGTTATAGAAAAGTGCCATAGCAACAGTGCCTTAAGAAAGGAGAAAAAGAGGAGCCTTAAAAAATGGATAAAATCAGATCAAGGATTTCAGAGGGAAATGGAACACACGGGAAATGAAAAACATTTCTCTGCAAAACAAATGGAGAAGCACTGCTCTTGATCAGGTGCAAGTGTGGAAACAGTTGTTTCATGATATTTTGTACACTGCCCATATGGTTCAAAATCGCATCCTTAGACACAGATCGCCTGGCGCTTGCACTGAATTTTTGAAAATGCAAGATTTCTGAATGATAAATTAACCCCCCAAATTTTTCTTTAAAAAAGCTAATTTTGCAGACAGGTTTACATGTAAAAGGCTAGGTATTTAGCCACCTCAGCATTGATTAGTTTTGGATGTCTAAGCTCTGTTACACATGGCTTCCCATGGCTTCACTCTACAAAACATATTTACAACGTGAAGAATACATCTACAAGAAATCTACATTTCAAGGGTTTTACAAATCAATCTTGTATCTTTCCCCTGAAGTGAATCTCACAGACCCCGACCCCTTGTCATTTCCTTTGCCCAGCTTAACGGTCCAAAGTCTACTTAAATGCAGCTCAAAAATGTTAAGACTGGGCAACAGATTTACAGTTCCTGTTCTCAACACCATGTGCAATTATTCACATCTTCACACCATGAAGGAATTCTGATTTTTTAGCTTTTCGAGTTCCTTAATTTGTTGTCTCAAAAATAGTATCCTGAAAAATAAAAGATGGCATTAGAGCCCATGCAGTCATTATAAATTTTACAGAAAAAACAAACTTTTAACTATAAAAGTAGCTTTACAAAGAAAATGAGTAACTACTAGCTATGATGAAGTAATTTAAAACTGTTCAGTCTAGTTAGGACAAAATAACCATTTGAAAATATGACAAATATTAAAGCATTGGGATGACAAAAGTTAAAATATTTCCTAGTTTTCTAACCCTTTCTCAATAATTACGAAGAACAATTCTCAATATAAATGTAGGTTCATAAAAATGGAGCAAAGTCCAGCTGACGTGCATATTTAAAACAAAATATAAAAACACAAACTCCACAGCTAACTAGATTTTTATGAACTTCGTTAACACTATTCCTCTTCAGTGAACTGTGACAATTACTGCTTGATATCTACATGGTCAAACGTGGTTTGTGACCGTGTTTCAGTAGCTGCACATCTGTCGAGCAAGCCAAAGTAAGGTTTTACATATGTCAGAACTACTTTCGAAGCAATCCTAGAGTAAAAAAAAATCCCAACTGATATTCAGGAAGTGCTTCCAGACTTTTTAGTCGTTGAAAGGTTAGGTTAAAAACTCACTTTCCCAAGTTTACCATAAACCATGACTTGGCATCTGTGGTTTCATGACAAGATTACATCTGACACAGTGACTCAACACAGACAGGATGTGAAGCCACTCAAATGTGTCCTCAATTTTGTAACAGGCATTGAAAAAAAAATAACCTATACTATTTAACACAATATAGAAATCCTACTTGAATAAAACACTACATCATTAAGAAATACAAGACAGAGTTAAGGTGAAAACAATTAAAGAAAGCACATATACATCATTAAACTTCCTAGACAACTAAACTCTTCATGTAATTTCCAAGAGATCTATTGATGCTTCAAGGACAATGTAATCAGTAGTTTGAATGTCAACTGAGATATTTACCCTCAGTAAGAGGGCACTGCTCTCAACCAAAGAGGGGACTCCTGGTAACTGGTCGCTGTCAACATCTCACTTTTTAAATAAAACAAGTACCTTATGTAGTCATTATCCAAGAAAAAAAAGTTTAATAATAAAGCATTTATACCACGGGTTAAGAGAAATAAAATCTAGATGCCATTACCATTCGTCAGGAATATTACTAAATTATGAAACAGTTCACAGTATTATGGAATGTGATATATCAAAGAGAACTTTAAATTTACTTCAGTGAAAAGCTTACCTTTGCTCTCGCAAAGTTGCTTGAATTTCACATACTCGGACTAAAGATCTTAAATTTTTTAATTCAGTACAAATTTCTGACATATGAACGCTTCCCATGTTATGGGCTTCTTCTCGCAATCTTGATGCCTATAAAAGAAATGAAAATCTCATGAAATATAAGTCACATTCACATACAAAATAGAGAGTGTAACTTTATATCAAGATTATAGAATAAATATTTTCTTTTAAATCCACAAAAATGCTCATGGATTTGGGCGGGTGGGGGGGGGGGACGGTGGTGGGGAATTTTTTTTTTTTAAACCCATCTCTAATGGTGAAATGTATTCCTTTAAGATTTCACCCCTCAGGCTTCTTGAGAAGATACTATTTTCAGTCTCATGGTAGTACAGCACTAAGATAGAAGGACTCATGATTTGTGATTAATAAAAAATGCTGGATCGGCCAAAATGAAGTTCAGGTGTAACACTGATAAAGGGGCCTTACTGTATCCCTGTATCAAGAGATACACAATGCATGACCATGAGCTTACAGAACATTTCCGATGGTTAGTCATTTGATAAAACGAAACAGCCAGTGGCAATAACTGGAATGTGCTAGGGTTGGTCCTTCATCCCCAAGTACAAGTGTTTTCTAACTTTCAGTAGTTAATTGAACCTTGAACAAGAGGTTTACACTGTGCAGGCAGGCCCACTTACACATGGATTTTTTTCCAATAATCAACACCGCTGTTCTACACAATCCACAGTTGGCTGATCTGGGGGTGAGGGACTGTGGATATGGAGGGCTGACTATAAACCATACTTGGATTTTTGACTGTGTGGAGAGTCAGCCCCCCTACCCAAGTTGTTCAAGGGTCAACTGTACTAAAAGGATCAGAGTAGCTGGCTGAGTAGGAAAAGCATGCTGGCTTTGAGTCGTATCACTCTAGTAATTGAGTGACCTTGGTACAGATCATTTGGTCTTAAGAGCCTCATTAGTAGAACAAAAAACTCATGATCTGCACTGGTCAGTAGTTTTAGAAAATGGAACAAATAAATATAAAGCACTTAGCACAGAGCTAAACGCTGAGCACTTGATAATGGGAGCTATAATGATAATTAGAATATGTGAAACCACAGAAAGTTACTTCACAAATATCCTGTAAGTACATATCAAATATTTTACAAAGTAACCACAGACAACCTAATGAGAAATTAGTTGTTTTAAAGACGGCTCGAATCCACAGGGTCCGGGTTAGACTTTCTCAAAGTGGAATTGAGCTGCCAGCAAACCACAGGCAGAACACCTGCTGTGACTGTGATGTACCTGCTTCTCCGCATGATCTGCAGGCCATCCTTGAACGTGCTTGATGAGATTTTCATTGAAGTGTGCTGCGAGCGTCGGTGTTAGTGAACACGGAGGTCGGGCAGAGGAGTTCTGTGGTACAACTGCTGTATTTGATGCGTTACTACTAGACGTGTGATTTGGACCAGGTGACGGACTTCTCTGGCTGCTATGAGAAAAGATAACCGAATGTGGAGCATGGTTAAAAGTGGTTTCTAGGTATCCTAAACATTGCCTGTCAATACCTTTCATTAACTTAAAGATACCCAAATTCCTAATAACAACTTATTATTTTAATATTAAATAAGTATAATTTCAAATCCAAAGAATACTTATATCATATTCCTAATACACGTCTGAGGTTAAAAGAGCCCTTTGAACAGTTACGTCAGGGCTGAATTTAAAATACCTGTACTCAACCAAACTTAACAGTGGAACCTGTGCCTCTGTATACTACAAACACTAATAAGGATGTGACTAAGCAATGGTCACATTAGAACAGTTGTAGATATAAGGCACATCAATATATCTTAAATACATGAAGACATGGAGGGTGAAAAGTTCAGAGGTTTTGACTGTTTAAAATCAGAGTAAAGTGTGTAATCAGAGGGTGAAATAATGTGAAGCAAAACAGACATTTTAACTGCCTCACAATGAATGAGTTCAGTGGCAAAATAAGACCAAAAATGGGGAACACTCTGAGGTTGCTTATCTTCTTTTCACCTGTATGGTTTGGGCCAGATTTGGGGATGTAGTGGTGAGAATCAAGAATGTAATACCCCAAAGCTGACTTGCTAGCTGCCTCACACCAGACTTTGCTCTGAATGAATTTCAGTTATTTCCAAAAATGAAGTCTCCCAAAAGATGAAGGGTTTTCATCACTAAGGATATTTAAAATTATACTGCAGCCACTAAAGACTAAAGGTTCAGAGCTGAGGCTATCAGGAAGGTCTGACACACATCAGCTGGAAAATACTGACCCAAGTTTCAGATGTGAGGTTTTTGGCTTTATCAATAAACTCAAATCTAAAACTGCTATTGGGAAGTTATCATTTCCAATGAATGAACTAGTATAAAACCATGTGCTTCTACAAGTGAAGTGTCAGATATAGTTACTGCCCCTGTATTCCATCAAGCAAAATTCTAAAGAGAGAGCCACTTTCTTCAAAATAATCAGGATTCACTACTAGAGACAATCTAGTAAGATTTGCCTTTGTAAATTTTATAATACACCAAACTATGTTAGGCTATCCATGGATTCTTCCAAGATCAAGTTCTACTATGCATATATAATATCCAAATAATATGGTAATATAAAGAAAAAAGTGTTGTTTCAACATACAACATCAACTTACTTTGAGCGCTGAAGACTTCGAGGAGAGACAGGTTCATGACCTTGCTGCTTGTCAGCAGTTACAGGCTGCTGTGTGGCCGACTGTGAAACTGGTCCTTGCTTAACTACTGGAGTACTAACCTGGAATGTCAGAATCTGGTGAGACAGGCTTCTACCACATAGACAAACAGCAGTGGAAACTAGATAAGAGCAAAAGTTCTGCCAATGAAAACTCCCCAATTATTTCTGTTGAGTGATTTTTTTTAAAGGTAAGAATTGTCTTAAATGTTCACAATAGGATTAGTATTAGCGATACAGCCACACTTAATTATGTAAACTATTGTCATTTAGGGCCCAAATCTTCAGATCCCTCCAAGTCTAGTTAGTAATCTTGAACAATATAAAACATGGAGATTTAAAGAAGAGGAATCAAATGAGTTTCCAAAGGTCATGTAGATAGAAGGAAGTTTTGAGGCTTAGATCTAATTTCTTCATAAAATGGCCCAGGGCCAATTACTTAAGCCAACCAGCTTAAGAAACTAGTTCTCCTGATTTTAAACCCCATTTTCTTTCTAATATACTGTAACATCTTTTCTGATTTACTATTACTTCTGTATCAATAAAAATAAATATATTACACCACATCATACAAATAAAGATGCTTAAAATTCAATCACAAATGAAGAGAATGTATAGACTTGTCTATCAGAGAATGAGCTATGGCCCATATGCAATTTAACTGGAGTGGGCTTCAAAGAGATGGCACCCTACAGAGGCAGACCAAGAGGTCCATGGTTACCACTGTGGACACATACATTTTCACACACACATGTGACAGTCAGCAAGCAGTTTTCAATGTAAGTCCAAAATATGTACAAAAGCATGTTCTTTTATAAAGAACATTTTAATAAGATCTATATAAGATCAAATGCCCACTTACTTTTAAAGACAATCTGAAAGGTTTATAACCCAAAAAACTACAAGCCATCTGCCTACAGGATTTGAAGTTGACAATGTTACGATCAACTATAAACCCAACACAACCACTCATGCCGTATACAGCCATCTTTCCCTGTGCTCTTAGAATACCACAAGGTAAGTTATAAGCTCTAAGAATAGGTCTCTTGTGCTGAAACTCACATTTTAATTCTTCTCTCATCAAAATACAAGTAAATAATAAGGAACTACACAGAAAACAACTGTAACTCAAAATTTTAAAACAGCAATCTACAACATACACAGAAACATGACTCAAGTCGGGAAGGGATGAACCAACAGGAAGACCTAAGAGCTGGCCTACCATCCACTTCAAGCCATGTTTCAATACATTTTTATTTTTAGGCTTCTGCTTATGATTTTATTTAAGTAAGGCATTCTTTGCCATGAAAGTGTCAAAGAGCCCCCTGTTTTACAGCTTTGAAAAACAATTTCCCCATACAGTTATCAGTAAGAGTTCAAAAAAAGTTAAAACGCATACATTTCAACTTCCAAATAGCTCAAGTTTTACTGGTGGTATGCTACAAAAGCACAGAATGAGGATGACTGGGAACTGCTTATGAATTTGTGAGCAAGAGTCAAAGAATGCAATGTAAAATCCGACAGCAGCATCCTAAGGTCCTGTTCACAGCCCAGTAAGAACAGGGACTAGCAACAGTCTAACTGTGCTGTGAGGAGCCAACAACATAAGGTTTTATTTGGACAAACAAGCAATATAGCTTCATAAAATGGGCTCTATATTCAGAAAGACCTAATGAAAATGAAAATCAGACTTAATGATTAAGAGTTAAGTTTCTATCAAATGAAGCAAACAGTAGCTGATGTGAAAATTAAGACACAAAGCTCTTGTCACAGAAATTGACTCATTTCTATAAAAAAGTACGGGGAAATCACTGGAAAACATGTTCTCTCACAGATTGGAGTCTAAAAATTCTACAAAAATAAGACTATTAGTAAACCTTCTTTATCCATGAAATCAATAGAGAGAAAACAGCATCAATGCAGAGAAGGGGCACCGGTGCAACTCACTCCTCCAAGCCCTCCAGTGGCTGAGATTAACCTGCATCTATTCTCAATCACCAGCCATGCATCCCACCACCTCACTCCCAAAAAAGGGCTCTTCCTCCATACACAGTCTAGAACACCATGAAAACTTGTTTTAGCCAGAAGTGTGTTCTTTCCCAATTCCCCTCAGAGGCGATGTACCTTCCAGTCAGTTCAGTTCAGTGGACTCTCTGCAACCCCACACCAGGCTTCCCTGTCCATCACCAACACCAGGAGATTGCTCAAACTCACGTCCATCGAAAGAGTGATGCCATACAACCATCTCATCTTCTGTTGACCCATTCTCCTGCCTTCAATCTTTCCCAGCATCAGGGCCTTTTCCAATGAGTCAGTTCTTCACATCAGGTAGCCAAAGTATTGGAGCTTCAGCATCAGTCCTTCCAATGAGTATTCTGGACTGATTTCCTTTAGGATTGACTGGTTTGATCTCCTTGTGGTCCAAGGGACTCAAGAGTCTTCTCCAACACCACAGTTCAAAAGCATCAATTCTTCAATGCTCAGCTTTCTTTATAGTCCAACTCTCAAATCCACACATGACTAATGGAAAAACCACAGCTCTGACTAGACAGACTTTTGTTAGCAAAGTAAAATCTCTGCTTTTTAATATGCTGTCTAGGTTGGTCATAGCTTTTCTTCCAAGGAGCAAGCATTTTTAAATTTCATGGCTGCAGTCACCATCTGCAGTGATTTTCGAGCCCAAAAATATAAAGTCAGCCACTGTTTCCATTGTTTCCCCATCTATTTGCCATGAAGTGACAGGACTGGATGCCATGATCTTAGTATTTTCAACATTGAGTTTTAAGCCAGCTTATTGACTCTCCTCTCTTACTTTCATCAAGAGATTATTTAGTTCCTTGTCACTTTCTGCCATAAGGGTGGTGTCATCTGCATATCTGAGGTTATCGGTATTTCTTCTGGCAATCTTGATTCCAGCTTGTGCTTCATCCAGTCTGGCATTTTGCACGATGTACTCTGTGAAATGTACTCTTTTAAGTTAAACAAGCAGGGTGACAATATAAAGCCTTGGTGTATTCTTTCCCAATTTGGAACCAGTCCATTGTTCCATGTCTGGTTCTAATTGTTGCTTCTTGAACCTGCATACATATTTCTCAGGAGGCAGGTAAGGTGGTCTGGTATTCCCATCTCTTGGAAGACTTTCCAGTTTGCTGTGATCCACACAGTCAAAGGTTTTGACATAGTCAATAAAGCAGAAGTAGATGTTTTTCTGGAATTCTCTCGCTTTTTCTATGATCCAATGGATGTCAACAATTTGATCTCCAGTTCTCTGCCTTTTCCAAATCCAGCTTGAACATCTGGAAGTTCTCAGCTCACAAACTGCTGAAGCGCAGTTTGGAGAATTTTGAGCATTACTTTGCTGGTGTGAGAGATGAGTGCACCTGTGTGGTAGTTTGAACATTCTTTGGCATTGCCTTTCTTTGGAATTGGAATGGAAATTGACCTTTTCCAGTCCTGCGGCCACCACCGAGTTTTCCAAATTTGCTGGCATATTGAATGCAGCACTTTCACAGCATACTGTTTCTGTGCTTTATTGTGCCATCTTTGCATGAAATGTTCCCTTGGTATCTCTAGGTTTTTTGAAGAGATCTTTAGTCTTTACTATTCTATTGTTTCTTTCTATTTCTTTGCATTGATCAATGAGGCAGGCTTTCTTCTCTCTCCTTGCTACTCTTTGGAACTCTGCATTGAGATGGATATAGCTTTCCTTTTGCTCCTTTGCCTTTCACTTCTTTTCTCAGCTATTTTTAAGAAGTCCTCAGACAACCATTTTGCCTTTTTGCATTTCTTTTTTTGGGGGGATGTTTTGATCACTACCTTCTGTATAATGCCACAAACCTCTGTCCATTGATCTTAGGCACTCTTTCAGATCTAATTCCTTGAATCTATTTGTCACTTCCACTGTATAATCCTAAGGGATTTGATTTAGGTCGTATCTGAATGGTTCAGTGGTTTTCCCTACTCTCTTCAATATAAGTCTGAATTTGGCAATAAGGAGTTCATGATCTGAGCCATAGTCAGTTCCCGGTCTTGTCTTTGCTGACTGTATAGAGCTTCTCTATCTTCTGCTGCAAAGAATATAATCAATCTGATTTTTGGTATTGACCATCTGGTGATATCCATGTGTAGTCATCTCTTGTGTTGTTGGAAGAAGAGTGTTTACTAACACCAGTGCATTCTCTTGGCAAAACTCGGTCAGCCTTTGCCCTGCTTCATTTTGCACTCCAAAGTCAAACTTGCCTGTTATTCCAGATATCTCTTGACTTCCTACTTTTGCATTCCAGTCCCCTAAAAGCACATCATTTTGGTGTTAGTTCTAGAGGGTCTTGTAGATCCTCACAGAATCATTCAACTTCAGCTTCTTTACCATTAGTGGTTGGGCAAAGACTTGAATTACTGTGATACTGAATGGTTTGCCTTGTAAACAAGCAGAAATCATTCTGTCATTTATGAGATTGCACCCAAGTACTGCATTTCGGACTCTTTTGTTGACTATGAGGGCTATTCCATTTCTTCTAAGGGATTCTTGCCCACAGCAGTAGACATTTTGATCATCTGAATTAAATGTCCATTCCAGTCCATTTTAGTTCACTGATTCCTAAAATGTTGATGTTCAGTCTTGCCATCTCCTGTTTGACCACTTCCAATGTACCTTGATTCATGGACCTGACATTCCAGGTTCCTATGCAATATTGTTCTTGACAGCATCAGACTTTACTTCCATCACCAGTCACATCCACAACTGGGCATTGTTTTTGCTTTTGCTCTGTCTCTTCATTCTTTCTGGAGCTATTTCTCCACCCTTCTCCAATAGTATATTGGGCACCTACCCATCTGGGGAGTTCATTTTTCAGTGTCATATCTTTTTGCCTTTTCATACTGTTTATGGGGTTCTCAAGGCAAGAATACTGAAGTGGTTTGGTTTGCCATTCCCTTCCCCAGTGGACCACGTTTTGTCAGAACTTACCTTTGGCTGTGATGAAACAGGAGGAGTACTGATCAAAGGTTTGATGGGGACTGTGTTTGTCTGGGGTGTGCTTATCCTTGGAGACACATACGATCGTGGGGATGATGCGTCAGACGTTAAAGACATTGGAGACTGATTGGATGGTTGGGCTGTGAAGAGTAAAATAAACCAGAAACCTCTGTAATTGATGTGGGGCAGATCTTTACAACTCTGCACATGCCCCATAACCCCAAAGAGAACACCTATCTGAAAAAGTCAGCATCTCTACCCACTGGGGCCACACTAACCACATGACCCGTCAGAGACCAGCCACCCAGTGCAGCACCCACTCCAAGTCTGAACACAGTCTCGCCGGGAAAGCATCCTGATCTCAGCCTTACTTCTTGTCCCCCTCAGATTCCCACCCCATGAGACCACCCAAAGGGTCTCTCAAGAGTCTTTTCACTGCACTGGTTGATCAGCAGTCCTGCTCACTTGAGCAGCTTTCTGCACTGGGGCTCAGGCATAAATCAAGGGACGCTTTTATTTCCCATCTGCTCCTTGGTGTCACCTCTAACTAGACACCTGCACGGAGAAGAGGGCTGGCTAACTCAAGGCAGGACTAAAGCATTTCCACATCCTCTGATCAAAAATCATCTAACACCAACTGAAACCAAAGCTCAACTCGGAAAACAGATTCAATGATTCACAAAGATTGAGAGCATACCATAGTTTATTTTAGCTTTGGAGCAGGATACCTCATTAACGACTTACATGTTGAATTAAACATATATACAGCATAAGATAAATGTGAAAAACCTGTTTCATCTAAAAAGGTAAAGAAAAATACTACTTGTATAAAGCAGTGTTAAAAAATCAAAATAAAATTATCACAGCTACTTTTTCTTCAAAGATTAAAAGAAATGTTATTAATCTCACCTGCCTGCCTTAAAGACACAACTCTAGAGGTATCTAAAAATACATAAATACCTTGTGTGGAGAGCTGAGCAGCTTGAGAAATCAGAGAAGTTATGTTGAAAGCAGATGGTCCAGCAGTAAGAAATTTGTGAATTATAGACTGCAATGAGGCTTGTGTCACAGCTGCTGTAAGAACTAGAAACACAGTACATCTTAAATTCAAATAAAAACACAGCAGCATATGTAGTATTAGTAAAAACTTGAAAATTCAAATGAGAACCCAGAAAAAAAATTGTTTCATACTAGAATTCCCAAATTAAGTCTAGAAGACAGGAGTAATACAACAGGTTTAGACATGGGGAATGATCTGAGGCAGAGGCAAAGAAACTGAAGGGGCTTATACAATAAAACAGTAGAGTTTCCTTTCCAGTAAAATTTAGGTGTTCAGTTAAAGGAAAACTCCTTGAGATGTTTAAAACAGCAGAGTACTCACTGGAACTTCTGACTATACCAGGAACCTATCCATACATAGGCAAGGTGCTTAGTACATTACTTGGAATGAACGGGATAAACAGCAACTGTTTCATGCAACTGCTTTATTAGATAAGCTGAGCACTCAAATCCTACATCAACACCTACCCTCAACAATCTTTCAAAAATGAATATTAAAAAGCGGGGTACTTTGGAATACTATGTATTTTTGAAGCGTAAGATCTTTTATTATCAACATTTTCTTAGGCTATGGTTTCTTCAAACTGTTTAAAAGTCCTACTTTGTCTAGTAAAACCTTTTCCTATCAAACAAGAGAATACAAAAATGTTGAGAAGAATAAGACTGGAAGACTAATGACCAACTAGCCTGAGATAGCTCCATTTTTATGATAAAGGAAGAACTTAAACACTTAATAGTACTTTTAAATATATTATATGAAAATGTATGCAAACAAAATTTTGTGATATTCCTAAGATTTAATACTTCAATCTGAATGGCTTACAAACTATATCCATTTTTACTCAGACTTCTTTGAGGTGGCTGTCTAAATACTTTAGTAGTACACTGAAAAGCAAAATTGCAATTAACAATGCAATTTAACTAGGTAAAACAGCATAACATATCCATTACTTCCCTTCTCATAGATGTTTAAGTAGTTCAAGAACTACCTGAATTCCTACTCTTAGCTTAGTCCTAGTAATTAGCATATTTAAAATACTTCAAATTATACAGGAGGCTTTTTGAAATATGTTAGAGACTAAGCGTTTCTATCAATTTTAACAAATACTCTTTTTTTCTGTCTTCATTAAAAAAAAAAATTCACCATAAACATTAAGTTAACAAAACAATTATAATTATCTCTGCTAACTACCAGGTACACAGACAAGTCTTGGAGAATATACAGAAAAAGTATTGCTAATTCAATCATATTTTAAAGCATGCAGTTCAACGTAAATTTCAAAATGAAACAAAGACCATTCCATATTATACTGGGGATTTTACTAATTATGTCATTTTGCACACTTCAAATGAACTTTTGAGAAACTGTTACCATGAAAATTTACCTTCATTTATTTTGGATATGTCCACATTAGAATTATTAAGTTGCAGCGTGGCTTGCAAAGCAGGAAGCAACTGTCTAAGCAGATTTGGGTCCTGAAGTAATGGAGGTATTGGTGACTGTGGAACAGGAGAGACAGGAATTGCTGAAGCGGATGCTGGAGGTGCAGACGTGGGGTTCAGTCCAGAGGCTGAAGATGTGGAAGGAGTTGTGCAAGAGTGTGATACAGCCTTGTCTCCTGATGTAGATTCTAAAGACAAAGGAGACAATAAGGCTGAAAACCATAACTTGAATACTGGAAATTGTAACCAACATCAAACAAGCAGGATCCATGCATGTGCCAGGTACCTAACTCAAGTAATCTCATTACCAAGGTACCACAGAGTGGACTCGGGAAATAGTTGGCTGACTAGATATGAGGTAGATATGTCACACTCTGATTTCATAGATGATAAAACTGTACAAAAAAAACTATGTAACTTGCTTAAAGTCATCAGGGAAGGCAGTGATGCTACCAAACCTGTATCTGAGTTTCAAAGCACCCCTCTGCTTGTTAGTAATAATGTCTCAAATACGTGTACAAGCACATCTTGTTTTATTGCATTTCACAGTTACTGCCTTTTTCATCTCCCCCAAATAATGGAAGGTTTTACAGCAACTCTGTATTGCAAGTCTACCCACACATTGTCCCAACAGCATTCTTTTTAAACTAAGGTACGTATTTTTAAAAACTGGAATACAATTGCTTTACAATAGTGTTTTCTGTTGTACACCACTGTGAATCAACCATGTATATACTATATACACACATCCCCTCCCTCTCGAGTTTCCCTCCCACCCACCCCCATCCCACCCCTCTAGAGGTTATCACAGATTTTAGTCATAATGCTATTATTGCACACTTAACAGACTACAGTATAATGCAAAGGTAACTTTTATATACACCAGGAAGTCTAAATATTCATTTGTGATACTTGCTTCACTGTTGTAGTCTGGAACCAAACTCTCAATACCTCCATGGTACTGTCCTGTATTGACTACACTTCCAAATAAGGATCCATTAAGATATAAAGGGACAATACAATTCTCCAAGAATTAATTTATATGCATCGTAAAGTAAGGTGAAAATGTTCATCACCATGAAAACAGTCTACTTAAATATGAAAATCAGAATAGGCATGATGGAGAGCAACCCCAGAATGGACTACAGATGTGACAAATAAGAGGAGACTCCTACTCTGAACTTTTATACTTAACAACTGAGTTCTAGAATTACATACTCCTCTTCTGGAATTAAATATAGAAGGCAATGAACTATCTCTATTTGTATCATTTAAAGGTTATCAGCACTAAAAAAGATTCTTTTAATAGCAAAAAAAAAAAAAAAAACCCTCCCACAAAATCCCAACCTCAGTGTTTCAATGTACACAAAAAAATGTATAAAACATGCATGAAAAATTATCATAATTTGAAAGCTGTCATTGCAAATTATTTACATAGATTTAAGGTAACTGAAATTAAAATCCCAACAGCATTTTTGGTAGCATTTGAAGAGGTATGGGTTAGTAAAAGCCACAAACCTCTTTAAGAAAAAGAACACAGCTAGTGAAAATTTAAAACAAAACCAATTTAAGGCAGATTTAACTTTTATATATACATTTAAGTCTTAAGAAATAGTAGAGGAAAACACAGAAAAATAACTTTGATGTGAGGATGCAGAAAATGACAAAGAGCAAAATAATTACACCCAAAGGACTGGTAACCAAAATACTTTAAGGAATTTCTACAAATCAAAGAAACACAAACAATAGAAAAAGGAATGAAAGACATGAAAAGACAATTC
The DNA here is from genome assembly GCF_055505025.1 of Bos grunniens. Classification (NCBI taxonomy): domain Eukaryota; kingdom Metazoa; phylum Chordata; class Mammalia; order Artiodactyla; family Bovidae; genus Bos; species Bos grunniens. The sequence continues at coordinate 47,454,763 of NC_141177.1, read as the reverse complement.
ACAGAATAACCTGAATGGCTTAAAAAACAAAAGATCCTCAACTTCAGTGATAATCAGGAAAATATATATTAAAAAGCAACAGAATATTCTTTCACATTCATATTTAGAAAAATGTCCAAAAGTCTGAAAATACCAAATACTGATAAGGAGTAATAGAAACAGCATCTCAGATGGAACCTAAACTCATATAACTACACTGGAAGATAATTTGGCTTCTCTAGAAAAACTGGAGGTACATGTACTTCATAACCCAGTTAATTCACCTTAGGTATACACCCTTAGAGAAACTCTAATGTATGTAAATTAGAATATTCAATAATTCTTGAAATGGTATTGTGATATAAAAAAAAAAATTTAGCACAAAACTAGAAACAAACCATATGTCTACCAACAGGAAAAGGAACACAAACTGGTAGTTTTATATCATATTTTATTAATACAGTCACTTTAATGAAGCAAAGAATTAAAAACAGAAGGTAATGATGTTTAGACTAGATTATTCAAGATATCCATACACTCTTACAATCCTGGCAGAAAGGCTGTTTTAATTCCCCCTATAAACCCATTTCCTTAAGATTTTCAAGCTCATATACATTATACAACTGAATTAAGACTGCTACTACGGTATATAAAAGTTTCAGGAACACTGTATTTGAATATCACATTGCTACCTAGTAAGTACAAATCTTTAATTCCAATTCTAGGAACTAAACATTTGTTAATCTTCATGGCCCCAAAGAAGTTGGGAATTAATAGCAAGCTTATTGCAAAATAAGAAAAAACCAAACCTCCTCTACCAGCCTTTTAACAACACTGTTGTAATGGTCAAAAGAACTAGGGACAATAGCTCTCTAACATATAGACTCAGAGCTGCTTTCAGTACATTTCATGTATGTGCTGATCTCTTATGATCCATTTCGGTCTCCACATCTTCATTTTTGTAAGACAGATATATTCATTTTACAAAGCACACATTTTAAAGGAGGGTCTGTAAGTCTTAGGAGACTGCTTACCATGTTCAGCTTTGCTTTCAAACATTTGTTTGGAATCATAAACAAGTACAAAGAAACTTGTAGGAAATAAGATCTTTCTTGTGAAAAGTTACTACATTTCATGAGGCAATTCTAGACAATAGCACCCGTTTTCTCCAGATCATTATACCTTAAGTTCAGCTTAAGGAATAAACAGTTTAAATATCTTAATGATGTTCAGAATGAAACAAGTTCTATTTTTACTTCCTTTATGAACAATTAAGTCAGTACTTATATCCCTCTGAAATGACCCTTTTGTTGCTTTTACTTAAGTTTTCTTCTGCCTTCAAGGACAGGAGTTGGAGAAGGTGTTATTTCCACATTTGTTTCAGTGCTGCTAAATCCAGACTGGAAAAATTAACAGGGGCTCGAAAATTCTTCAGTGTTATTCCTCATTCTAGGAAAAGAAGAACACTCCAAAACAGAAAACTAATACATATCACTCTCACAGAGATAATGTAATAATGTAAATAAATGTTTGTTTATCCTATGGATACATGTCTTTCACAGTTTAAGAGATTATTGATGAACAGTATGGAAACCAGTTGACACCACTATTTATAGGAACCTTCAGCAAGTAACATCTCTAAAGGCCAGAAATTCTCTTTTTAAAAGGTTTGATTTTGAGAATGACTTTAGCAGAATTACTCATGAAGTTTAAAAACAAAAAAAAGATACCAGAGCTCCACCCCAGTTCTAAAGAACAGAATGGGGGTGGGGAAGTCCAAGAATATGGTAAACTTGCAGGAGTTCTATGGGTGATTCTGCCACACCTTGTTGGTTATGAAAAAAAAAGATATTTAACTTTAAAACAAAAGGAAACAAAATTTATATATTTATTTTGTGTGTCTGACTTTTTTAAGGCAATGTAGCAATGTCATCCTACCATATTTTAAATTGAAAATGAATTGTTACTTTCCTAACTATATTTTAATTATTTGTAATTCTCTAACCAAGTAATTAATATAAGCCATGAAATAAGTATGTTACCCTTTGATTTTAAATTGGATATATTCACTTTGATAAAACTGTCTCTTTATGAATTAATCATTTATATTCATTTATATTTCCAATTTTTACCAGTAGAGGGAGTAATCTACCAAAGACTAGACCATTCACATAGAAATGTTATTATAACCTAACTTTTCAAGGCTTAAGTAATATCCACTCACCTCTTCTAACTATAGATACCCTTTCAAAATACTCATGACAGCATATATTAAAAGTCAAAATTTTCTGACCCATATTTTTCTGGTATGCCAAATAACTCCTCAATCTGCAAAAAGATCTCTAAAGAGATACTGCACTTTAAAGAATAAAAGGTACTGACTACATTACTAAACAATTTCCTACAATGTTCTGACAGTTGCTGCAATGATACTGAACAGGACACAGGAACAAAGCTCCAACAACTAACGCAACGAGGGCAGCCTGCACGTTCCACTGTGTAGGAACAGTTACACAGCGGGGTACAACATGGAGACATAAGGGAAAACAAAGTGTGTACAAGTATAATAAGGAAAAAAAAAACCATGAAATAGCTAGGTGACAACACCTGGTATATATAAGCTGTGACTGTCCTTATTTTATAATTCATAATTTTAAATCTTATGTCTGTCCATAACTTTTCTAAGCATTTAAAATGTACATAAAAATAAGTATGGTATTGATGTTCTATAACAATTATGCTTTTGCAACTTGGTTTTTAATTCAATCAGGGAAATCTCTGATAATACAAAGGACAAACCTACTTTAAAGCTTAACCGATTTTACTTAAGTGACCTCCACAATAATCATCTTACACACTTTTACCAACTGTCATTAATCTTAAGAGTGAAAAAAATATTTTAATTTCCAATACCAAATCGGTAATCTTTCTTTTGAACTTTCTTTTTTTTTTTTTCTTTTGAACTTTCATGCTGAAAAATATACAACATACAACTAATCATTTTAACCATTTCTGGGTTTACAATCCAGTAGTATTAAGTGTATTCACACTGACACACAACCATCGTAATTTCACCTGCATAACTTTTTCATCTTTCCAAACAAATGCTCAAACAATTAAATAATAGCTCCCCATTTCACAAACCCTAAGGAGGCACAGCTCTAGTTTGTGTTCATGAATTTGTCCATTTGGGGTACCTCATAGAACTGGATCACAATAGTTGTCCTTTTGTGTTGCTGAGCATAAGGTTTTAAAAGTTCATCCATGCTGCAGCGTGTATCACAATCTTACTACTTTCTAAGGCTGAGTAATACTGCATGTATATATATATCACATTTTGTTTACCCTAGGATTGTTTCCACCATTTGGCTATTGTGAACAGCGCTGTTGTGATCCTTGGTGTATAAATATCCATTTGACTCTGTAGCTTTCAATTCTCCTGATTACACTTAAGCAAGAATCACTGGAGGATCCTACGGTAATTTTATGTTTCACCCGGTGAGGAACTGCCAAACTGTATTCCACAGCGGCTGTGTTTCAATGTGTATAAAGTGATATTTCACTGTGGTCTGATTTGCTTTCCCTGTTGACTAATGATGCTGAACACCTTTTTATGTGCTTACTGGCCATTAGATTATGTTCTCTGGAAAAATGTCTTTTGAACTCCTTTGCCCAGGAGGAAATGGCCACCCACTCCAGTGTTCTTGCCTGGAGAATCCCAGGGATGGTGGAGCCTGGTGGGCTGCTGTCTATGGGGTCGCACAGAGTCGGACATGACTGAAGCGACTTAGCAGTAGCAGCAGCAGCCTATTTCTGAACTGGGCTGTTCACTTTCTCGTTGAGTCATACGACTGTATATTCAGGATATTAACCCCTGATCAGATGTGACTTAACAAATGCTTCCTCCCATTCCATGGGTGGTCTTTTCACTCTAGAGCCTCCTTTGAGGCAGTTTTTAATTTTGATGAAGTCCAATTTATCTATTTTTTCTTCTGTTGTCAGTGCTTTCGGTGTCATATCCAAGATATCAGCACCAAATCCAGTGTCATAAAGATTTTACCTTGTTTTCTTCTAAGAGGTTTATAGCTTTTATCTCCTAAGTTAAGGCCTTTGTCCCATTTTGAGTAAATTTTTCTAACTATTCTAAAGCAAGACAGGCAATTTAAAATTCCTCTTCTATAATTGCTGGTTCATATCCTTTGCTCATTTTTCAACTGGATTGTTTTTTTCATACTGCTTTGATGAATTCTTAATGTATCCTTTAACATACTGTGTTTTAAATATGTTCCAAATATTTTCTCTTAATTCAGTATTTGCTTTCAACCTTTGTTTCTTGTATCTCTGTCAAAGAGAAGTTATTATGAACTTTTTAAGGCAAATGTGTTTTGAGTCTGATTTAAAAGATCTTCCTTGACTCACTCTCAAGTTATAAACAAATATTTTCTAATATTCTTTCACCACCAGTATTCCCTCTGTCCCACTATTCAAAATGCCATCTTTATTAACGTAATTTTAGTAAACTCACTGACTAAATCAGACTAACCACCTCTCCCCATTAATGTCCCCAGTTATTCAAACATCTGAGTACCTCTATGGCCAATTGGTCTAATTTTATATGAATATTTAGTAACCCTAAAAGTAGTTTAAAGCAAAGCAAGGAAGGGCTGAATGGTGGCCCACTTAAAACCAGTTATGACCTCCTCTGTGGGCTTACTGCCTTAACATACACTGGAAAGTCTTTGAGTTCATTTTAACTTCACCCAGTCGACAAACGTCATCGAACACAAAAAGGAAGTTTAGGTGACTAACTTATACCTCATATTAAGAATGACTAATCCCTTTCTTATTAGATTAAGACTATAGAAAGTCAAAGTCGCTCAGTTATGTCCGACACTTTGCGACCCTGTGGACTATACAATCCATTAATTCTCTAGGCCAGAATATGGAGATGGGTAGCCTCTCTCTTCTCCAGGGGATCTTCCCAACCCAGAGATCGAACCCAGGCCTCTCGCATTGCAAGGGGATTCTTTACCAGCTGAGGCACAAAACTATAGAGCCAGCATGTGACTGACTGACTCTTAAGACATGCTAAATTTTCTGAGAAATTACTTAAGGCCACTGACTAGGTCTGCTTCTGCAGCTACTGTTTACTTTTCAAACTTATTTTAATAAACTGTAACTCAAAATTATTAAATAAGAAATTTTAATCTCTTCTGACTTTGGCACTTGTTTGGCCAAATCAAAAAACAAGGACCCATGTCTCCTGCCTATTTTGTCATTTCACAAATCTGGAATGGAGGGTGGAGTCAGGACCAGTTTAGAATGTTCAACGGGCTACCAATCTGTAAAAATTCAGCATTTTTTAAGCTCAGAGTTTCTCTGTACTCTGTTGTCCAATAAAGTAATCTTGCCACCAGATGTTCAAATGTTACTGTAACAAAGATATAAATCTGTAAGGAGGTAACCTGACACCTTGTTTCACTCTACCTAACACTAGAATTATTATTCTCTGCAAAACCAAACAGCTTCATAGTTCCTCCACACTTCTATGCCTCAAGCAAGCACAGAATGATTTGCCTTAGGTTCTTTTTAATGGAAGATACACTGGCATTACATAGATCTATTTCTGGTTTCTTTAATTAGATCACAACATATGTAACACTTCTTCTCCAAATACATTTTTAAACCATGACCAAGGCAGGTGCTTGCCCAGCCCTCAACAGCGCATTACCATTCTTTCAGTTTATTCACATATCACAAATACCGACTGCCTATTCTAGGGATATAGAAGTGGTCAGGACAGAGATCCTGCTCTTGTATTTTTTATTAAAGCATTCTATTGCTGACACCCTTAAAATATAGCTTAGTTACACTATTAGCACTTAAGACCAAGACCCATCTAATATGAACCATCAACCTCTTAATTATTTGTTAAGGAAAATCCAAACAGGAAATCACTATGTTGATGAGAAGAGTCAACAGGAAGCTTAACTGAAATAACACAGATGTCTCAATTGAGGGGAAAAAAAAGTATTTCAAATTAATGGACCTTTTTACAAATTTAGACTAACTGGAAAACAATCTGAAAAGATGCAAATTGTTACACAATTTATTTAAGGGAATAATATTGTTTCAATTCACATGCAAGGGGAAGTACTATTTTCCTTATACACACAGGCAATTCCAAGGTTATCAGGTTGCTTTCTAGAAGCTTAAAATTATATGTAAAATTCTCACATAAAGTTTGTGATCAGCAAAGACACTCTGTAGAATTTAAACATGAATTATTTGTAATCTGTTTCATGACATACAGTTTTATGGAAAGAACATGGATTTTGGAGAAACTGCATCTTACACAATACGTTCAGACTTCAGCAATGTTCAAGCTTTTCATAGCTAACAGACAATTCTTTTCCTCACAATGTTGTTTTAAAGAATAAAATGTAATCAAAATATTTAGCACCAAACTAGGTATAGTTTACTTTTTATTATGTTAAGTTTCTCAGGAATGGTGCTTGAAGCTTTGAAGGAGGGCAAGGAGTGAAAAAAAGTACAAAAAGCAATAAATCATAATGTCTAACCCTACATAGGACAGTCTAATTGAAGGAACTAAAATAATAAAGTGGTAAGTGCAATAACAGACCAGAAGAAAAGTGTTTGAGAGGTTAACTGACACTGAGAACAGAAGGACATCATAGCTGGCTCTGAAAAAAAGAGTCCTGAGTTCAACAGAACAGGAATGGAGCAAAGAATATATCCTTTTCTGCAAACGATCAAACCATAGAAGAGCATAATGTGATCAAGTATAAGCTTTTAGCAGATGAATTATATAGAGAATGTAAGAGTAAAATACTGGAGGATCAAGCTAGTTAAGACAGATGCAATCAGACTGTCAAGGACTTGCTATTGTCTTACTGAGAAGTATGAACTTTGATCCTTTGGATAAAACCACTAGAAAATTTTAAGCCAAGAAAGAACACAACCCAGTATAATGATGTCAATGCTAAGTGCACAGACTGGGTAGAAGTTATCACAATTATCAGTTATCACACACACACAGTTACCAGAGCACAGCAGTTATCAGAGGTTATTTCAAGAGCCATGATCTGAGTCTCATGGCAGTGGCAGTAGCAAGAGGAAGGACATACACGAATAAAATCTGGAAGAATCCAAGAGTTGTTGATGGATGGGTAAGGGTAGAAGGCCAAGAATGTTAAAGAACACGGAGTAGTTGGGAGGATAGTGTTATCGCTGAGAACCTGCAAATTAGGGGAAAGGAAGGCATTTGGTACATGTTAACTTCTGGATACCAACTACTTAGATAAAGAAGCAGACATGTGTGTGAGTTAGAAATAAAGATTTGGGAGTTACTTATGTAGACAAAGTAGTCCTAAGAATTGCCAGCCAGCAAATGAGAACATGTTAGGGGGAAGAAAAAAGAAAAGTAACACAGTAAGAGACTAAACTCTATTGACATTTAAGGAGCAAGAAGAGAAGAATGGGGAAATTGAACAGCAGCAGTATTCTAGAAGTCAGGGAAGAAAAGAATTCCAAGATGAAGGTAAGAGCTGAAAAAAAGGCTGTTAAATGAACAAGAGGTAAAATGAGATAAATACCAAAGATCTTTTTTAAGGCCAAAGGATTTTTTTTTCAAACTGAGAAAGGCTTTTAAAAATAAAATGTTCTGTAACCAAAATAAAACTGACAAAACTGGAAAACCAAACTTCCTTTAGAAAGTACTACTAACTAACAATTAATGCATTAAATCATATTTTCTAAGAAATTCTCTTGGAAATTTAGTTCTGCATCAGGGCAAATATAACTTGTACAATGAATTCTGATACACCATCTTTGGGGAATTTGACAACATTTGGAATACCCTGCTTATGTACTATGCACTATATGATAAAGCATGGTTTAATAATGTGTAAAAACTGCTACAGGGGAAGTTCAAACAACATACATAAAAGGAGAAGAAACTAGAAGCGAAAGAAACCCAAATACTTAAATCCTTTGTCAACAAATTAAGTCAGTGTGAAACAGTGGGCCAGATATTACAGTAAAAGCTTAAACACTCAATAGGTCCTTGTCACATCTCCTAAACCCAAACGAAAGAAAAATTCCTCAACGGTTTACCGATGCTAATCTGCTAATGAGTCTAGTCATGAGAGTGATGTGTTTACTTAATGCCTTTAAATTTCCTTAGTTTCATAAAACAGTGTTAAGTCTGGGACTGTGACTGGCCTATACAAATATGCTTATCCCATCACCGTGCTTCCCATTATCCATCATCTCCCAATTTTTTTTCTAACTTTTTTGAACATTCTATGGTTATTAGCACAGAGCTGGAATTTGGGTTGCAAATTTTAACCTCTTCTTTCAACTAAGTCCTAATTCAGACATAAAACTCCGTATCTTATGGCCCATAACTCAGCTGTCTAATTCACAAACTGAAACCAACAGTTGCGTGTTATGTGAAAAATGACAAGTTTTTAAATGTCTCTCTTTGTATTAAATTTTAAGTGAAAACTGAGACAATTTCTAGAGTAAATCATGAAGACAATTATCACAAAACACCCAAAATTACTTTTATACAAGTGTGATGGGACACTCATTTAGCTTTAGCAAGTTGTTTTATCCATTACTGTTATAAATTAAGCACTTGACTTCAAAGTGTTAAATGCAAAACCAGTTCTGAGGCTCCATAATTAAAAATAAAGAGAAAAAAACTAATTACAGCTAACTCAAGATCTAATCTATGCAGTAACATTCTAAAAGACTTTTTAAACGAATTTATAATTCAGAGTCTCACTGAAGCTGACGGAAATCATGTCATATAATCAGAAACTCACACTACAGTTCAACGTGCAGCATCTAGTAATAACGGCATACCTTTTCTTTCTGTTCTCTGAGCAGGGACAGAAGATGTGGGTGTAGGCAGTTTTGATAAAGTAGATGCTCCATTAGCATCAAATGATTTCTTTGGCTGGTGATCAGACTGTAGCGTAAATGGACTAGAAGGAACAGTGCTTGGGGTAGCAGTTGGATGAACCACTGGTTTGATGGGGTGCTGTACTGGCGTAGAACTACTGTGAGTCTCTGCTCTTGGCAGTCTGTAGTCTCTGTCATTGTGTCTGCTTGTCTGAGACAAAATATTCTGTGGGAGCAAACTACTGGCATCACTGGAATGCTTGTCTTCCACTTTAGTTCAGAGTTCGGAAAAAGAGATGTCGGAATGACGGAAGGGGGAAGAAAAAAGATTACGTTAGAATCCTGTCTTTAACATCAGCTAATTTAGCAACATACTTGTACTTACATCTTTTCTATAAAACTGCAAGCCCAGTTAGTGTCTGCAGTTTTACCACTAGCATATAAACATCCAAATACTGGAAGAGGAATTTCAGATCGACTACAAATATTAATTCTATTCTCAGATTTCAAGTGGGCTACTAGTTTTGGGGGATTCTTTAGAACCACACCATAGTTCAAACAGAATATTTTTTTAAAAGATCAATATATGGATTTATAACATTTTACTCAAATTAAAAAAAAATATTTTAAAAACAGAAAAAGCAAATGATCCATTCTTTTAAAATATGGATCTTGGCTCTAATTGACTGTATCATCCACAGTGGTTCAACTGCAAAGAATTATTACTTTGTTAGCCTGATTTTTCTGAATACTGAAGCAGCTAACTAGTGGGCTCTAAAGTTGTTGGTACTGGGGCTAAAACAACCTCATTTAGGGATGGCTGAATTTGTGAAGAACTCTCCATTCAGTAAGTAAATCAACTCATATTTTAAAAATGCTAACAAATACCAGAGTTAGTTATAAAATCAAGTTATAGATAATGCTATCTGAAAATAGAAGCCCTACATCTGCAGCAAAGTCAGAAAAATATACTTATGTTAAAAACAGATTCTCTTCCAACTTAAAGCCACAAAAATAAATTTTAAACTCAAAATACTTTTGCTTTTGCAAAATAAGTACAAAAGAAGGAAAATCTGAACAATCACAGTTAAAGAAAATCTATATTTATCAAAAATTCTCCGGCCTAAATTACAATAGTCTCCCCAGTAACTAAAGGATTAAAGCAACTTCCATGCAGAAAAACATCTTAAGATTCAAGCACGTGATTACCAAAGGATGCCCTCCCTGTTGAATACAGTGTTATTTTTTTCCAATTCATGGTTCCTCCAAGTCTAGAGACCACAAGAGCACAAAGAAGGAAGTATGCTTAAACTACAAGTCAGTTTTCAAGTTGGCAATGTACACCTTCTAACATTATAGCCAAATAAAAGGTACTGGGTATAGTACTGGATACTGTAAAAAAAAAAAAAAAAAAAAAAACTTTAGTCATTATCAAAACAAGGTCTTCTGACTTGAAGACTTAATGAAAATCAGGGTTACAAAAGATGTATTTATTACTGTACCAGAAAAAGACTGAGCTGCCACATCAGATCACAAACATCTGCTCCATGATATTAAATCAGTAAACTATCAATTTGAGTGCATATACAACTTAAAAGTTTATTCTAAAGTTTCTTCCTGAAAATAACACTACCACAAGCTTTTAGAGATAGATTTAATAGTTTAAAAAAAAAACAAAAACAAAACATGCCCAATTCCCATCAACCTTGTCACTTTCCTCATGAAGGAAATGCCCTTTGTTCTGTATGACTACAGCCAAAATGTATTCAGATGAAAATTAAAGATACTTCTCACATGTGTAAACTTTGGGGGTGAGGGGGGGACACAGCAGCAAAATCATAGCAAATGAGAATGCTACGGCCCCAACAGTTTTCTATTACTCACAACTCAAGACGAAACACGGTTCAAGTGACTTGATCTGCACATCCCCACAACAGGAACACTAAGCAAGTGTCTGGAAACACGATTGTCACGACTGGGGCGAGGAGAGGAGTGCCACTGGGATCTTATGTGTGGAGGTGGGAACAAGCTCTACATTCTACAACAGAGGATAGAATCCACCAAGAATGACCTGACCCAGAATGTCAGTAGTGTCACTGTTGAACACACCAAGGTAAAGTTTCTCTAACCACAGAGCAATCACTCTACGAGGCATAGATTAAAGATTAAAAATCAAACAAAACACAATACAACCACATCAGTGCAATTACAGTAGCAGCGATATCAAATTTAAAATTTCACCTATACAACTTCAGTGTCAAATTGTGGATTATTTGCAACACTGCCAAAAAACCCAAAACCCCAAAATGCTCTTAAAAATCCTTTCTTCTACCTTTCTCTCTTTACATGTAAAGTGTTCCCAATCCTCCTGCTCCCTGCTCCACACCTCTTTAGTGGGCTGTTAGGAAGAACAAAGCTTTAAGTGCTACCTTACATGCATACCAATGTACCAGACACAGAGGAAACTCTCCCAGCAGTTTTTGGTAGACAAAGTACTTCAAAGGCTTAGTAGAAGTAGAAGCAGAAGTAGAAGCAGCAATACAGCTAAAACCCTTTCTCAAACATTGTAAACTCAAAAAGTGTAATATATGACTACATTTCAACACAAACACAGACCCACTCTCCTCCTCTACACTTCTAGGAATTTAACTAAGTTATCCGGTAAGTGGGCAAGCACAGGAATAGCAGCACTGTTTACTGTAGGAAAAAGCTGAAAACCATACCAGTCTCTACAGACAGAGGATTATCTACCGGACATGAGCATGTCCAAAAAACATTTTGAGCATGCAGTCAACATAATAAAAGTTAAATTATAAAATGACAAGCAAATATATGTTTGGAAAAAAAAAAAAATTTTTTTTTTTTGGCAGTGCCTTAAGTCATGCAGAATCATAGTTCCTCAACCAGCGATCAAACCCCTGCTCCCTGCAGTGGAAGCACAAGTCTTAACCACTGGATCGCCTGCGAAGTCCTATATCCTTGAAACATTATTGAGTAGAAGAAAAGGTTAAGAACAGTAACATAATCTGATTTTGATATAAAACACATACACATGTAGTTTTATATACTATTATATGCAGCTAGAAAATAAGTTTATGTCTCCAAGTGTTCCTGAATCATGAGATTAAAATATTTTCCCTCTTTCATTTTTAGTAACAAACACGTCTAACTTCTGAAATCATAAAGAAGAAAAACTGACTTCACTTCCGAAAGTAAAAACAAGACAGAGATAACTTTTAAAAAAACTATGGTTTTTATTTTCTTAAAGATATTTTTTAAGCAGACAAAACTTGTATTTTCACTTCTGTCAACGTTTCTATTAGATCTCTAATTACCCGCAAGGGAGGACAAGTGCCTAGGTTATTTTGGAGGAAGAGACACACTAGATGGTAATCTTTTCCTCTCTGGGAATCACCAGCCTCTTGTGTGGAGAGGCCCACCCTAATAACTGAAGTATGTTACCTTTACACCCAACTAGCCACTCTCCTGGATGCCCATAATTTATTCAAGAGGACCACAAGCTGGGCACTATGTATTTTTTAATCTGGAAGGAAAAGCCACTCATTTTTAGTTATTCACCAAAAGTCAGTTACTTAAGTAAAATGAGACTACAACCAAAGTCTTCTGTATCAAAATACAATATTCTTAATTTCTTAGAGTACCTTAAACCATTTTCTAAAACTCAAGTACAATTTAATATAACAAATTTAATGTTTCCAGAAACACATTTTAAACATTCAGCCCTACAGAACTATATTATCTGTTTCACCTTTAATTTTTCCCATCAAAAGTTCAATATCCTTTATTGGGACCAAATATATACCTACTTTTTTGAGTTACAGAATGAGAACTCAAATATGCTTAAGTCTAAGAATTTCCAAAACACATCTTAAAATTCTCAAAACTTGATAAAGAGCCTAAGAATTCTATGTGGCATTTAAATTTTATTCTGGGCAAGACAAGTCACTGGGAATAGAACATATGTGGTAAAATCTTTAACTTCAAACTTTACTTGAATTAAAAAAAATAAATTTATGTTACCCATATTGTTCAACTTGGACAAAATCTGACCTTAAGAGAACATGAAGGTATGCCCACAGTACAGAGATAGCACACAGATCTATGATCATTATGAAACCATTTCCAGATACAAGGATAAACAAGTTTTCTCACTGGCAACACAAAAACAGGCATTTCATGTCACTATCTGTGTACCTTTGATTTAATTATTAGATTGAAATCCAGGAAGGTTTGCAGTGTCCAGTTTAAATGGGGGGAGAGGGGTGTTGCGGCAGCATGAAATTTTACTTTTTAACCAACTCAGTGGCATCATAGCCATTATGAGTAGTGATGAATACACAGGTGTATTCATTCTACTATGTACTATTATATACTCTTTCCCTTTTCAAGAAACAAAATAATGTAGGTTACAAGGACAGATCCAGCATAAAAAACCTGTTATGTTTCTAACTATTTTACATTATAAGTGGCAATGCACATATATCTGTAAACTACTGGAATGAATCAAACACTACATTAGTTCAAAGAAAAAAATTAATACTTACTTCCACTGGCAAACCCACTAGTGGCTGTTGCTTGCATCACCTCTCTTCTGTAATCTCTATCTTTTGGGAAGCTATTAACTGCCATCTTGTTTGCTTCTTTTTGTCTCTGTTCTCTAAAAATAAAAAATAAACCCATAAAAATTACAACAGATACAATGAACCTACACAACATTCTGGTCAAATGCTTAAGGAAACAGTACATTGAACATCAAAGAACAAAGCAGTGATGTCATGTAACTGGTGTGGGACCTGGGACACAGCAACAATAGTAATGCTTCTCACTGACGGCAACATTACACTGATTATTTACATGCCATGAACCCCACAACTCAACACGGTAACAATAATTCTACATTCTACATGACGGAAACACTGTCCTACAAGATGAAGAATTCGAATACAAATTATAGAAAAGATGAATAAATGTAGATCAATATGTTTTAAAATTAAATATACTGTTTACAAGGACCTTGTGAACAGCTGCTCATCTGTCCTAGTTTTTTGGTTTTTTAAGAGAAATTATGGAAAACACAGACAATGGTCAACATTTCAATTAAGTAGAGAAGTGATGAATAGCACACTAAGAAACCTAAATGTAGAATGTTTAGCATCCTAAGATGTTAGCCTGTAGAATCAAGAATGAGAAATACTGTTCAATTAAGCACAAATACCTTTCAAGCCACTCTTTTGGTTTTTCCCATTGTGAAACTTCTGTTCGACAATTATAGTAGTATTTTTTCCCAGAAGAGCTAATATGCTCAGACCAGTCATCTGCAGAATCATAAGGCTTAAAAAAAATTAGAAAATGTTAATGTAATCATTTGATATATCAAGAATGTAAATGGTTTTATAAGCACACATAGGGGAAAAGACCTGAGACAAAGGTGCCCTCATCTGAGATGGAATCATCTGCATGTACACTTAAGGAGCTCTTAGTCTAAGAAAACCTTCAACTGTAACAATGGTACACTCTATAAAGTATCAAATTAAACAGTTCAGTATCTTTACTAGGTACAAGAAAGACATGAAATTAATATCATACTGACCTTAGAAAAGCATTACAAAACCCCCATTAACACAATTTTAACTGCTGAAGTCTAGTCATACAGAGAATCCACTCAACTGACTGACCTGATGGCATGAAAGCACATCAGTTCTGAACACTTTAAGGCACAACAGTAATCTGTGTAACAGAGAACAACCTGCTTGTATTCACTGTTACTTAGTGGGGGATAAAAGCATACACAAGAAAGCTTCAGTATAAAGACAGGATATTAAAAGCTATGAATTTGCTCCAGCTTCACAATCCACAAGACATGTCAAGTATTAACTGAACTTGTCTCACACAACATACAGGATCATCAGCAGTACTCATTTTCCCAGAACTAAAATTGCTCTTAGTTCTCAGATACAGTCTCTTGCTGGTCATTTCATAGACACTATAAAATTATCATGAAATTAAAAATTACCTGAAAGGCCCAGTTCTCATGGAACTAATCTCAACAATGTAATGTTTAACTGCCTGCACTGGCTCCAGGAAATCTGGTAGAAATCCTAGTATTATATGAATTTACTGATAGCTGTTTACCAAGGAGCTCTGAGATTAAAATGAAGCAAAGGTTATACTTTGGGAGTTCATCCTTCTTCCTTGCTCACCACTGTGCAGAGGGACACAATTTGAACACTTCAGGAAATGAATTCTTATGCACTGCGTATTCAGCTTGAATTCAGCACATAGGAACAAGCTGAGAGAACATGTCCATACATCACAAAACTAATGAGTGATAGAAGAAAAGACCAAAACTCAGGTTTCCGGGTACCTATTATTTCCACTAAATCAACACCAATTTTGGAAATACCACAACAATTTTGAGCATAGCTGAAGAACACTGCAGATTCTGCTCTCAGGCTATTTCAAAATTGTGAAGCTGCTGGAAATCAGCCCAGTGCTTCCAAATCTCTAGAGATCAGGGGAGAGTCAACTCTCAACACCCACCCGACTCTAGCCAGGAGAAGGCTTCACCAGGCTGCAGGTACCCAATACAGAAGGCAAAATTCAAAAGGGTTCTTCTCTACCATCTACCACCCCCTAGATCTAAATTATTATGCTAACAAAGCCCTCTATGGATGTATTTGCAAGATTTGGTTTGCTGGGCAGGTGATTACATGGAATTTACTAGTTCGGTCTAAAGAGGTTGAAGGAGATTTGGTCTAAAGGCTGACAGAGGACACCAGAGTAGAACAGAAAGGTCTAAGCCAGTGCTCTTCAAAAGTGATGGTTATGCAAACTGTGACCTGTCCTGGAGGAGACATCAGAATATATATCAACACACTGCTTCCCGAGCCCAAGGTCTTGTTTTAAAAAACAAACATATACCATAGCTCAACTAAAGAGTGTATTTAATGACAACTAATTTCCGTTGTGGCACAACCTGCAGGACAGTGAGTTAAAAGTTCACAGACGAGAAGCTTGAAGAGCACGGGTCTATCAAATCCTAGGTTAGTACAAGTTAATATCTTACTTAACAAAATGCGCTCCAGGGTACAGCATTACAATCACATACTAGCAATTAAGTTCATCTTCTCCACCCTATTTCTATCCCTCAAAACAGGTTAAGGAAGAAACTTTTAAAGAAACAAGGAAATTATTAAAATGCTGATATGCAAAAGCAGGTGTTAAATGTTTTTCCCATTGTATTATTTTCCACTTTACTGAGGTATAATGACAAATATAAGATATTTTATTTAACCTGGGTTAAAATAATCTTTTTTTTTAAACCTGGGCTACCTAATATTCATCAATGCATCTCTTTCATTACAAAAATATTAATGAATGGTGATTTTATATTTTACTTTACTACTCAAAAAAAAAAAGTCCATTAGAAGTGATTTTAAGACATAGTTTGAAAGTAACCTTCAGATTACTTCAGATTGCTAATGTTCAAAAGCCAGCTTCTCAGGTAACATTAAAATCAGTTTGTAAAAAAATGCCATGCCCACTGGGTACATTATGATGAAAAAGACTACCACTTGAAGGTTAATTATATACTTAGAGTTGAAATTTACAGAAAGGGGAACCTTGATTCTAAAAACACATGACATTTAATCCCTGTTCTGTTGCCACTCACATACTGAAATCCCCTGACACCCTTTAGAATCTGGATGTTGCAAACTTTCTGATGCCCATTATTTATGCTGATTTCATTATGCCAATCTATTTCCTGAAAATCAAGATAATCAGAAACTGTTTTTCCTGAATAAAGAATTTTTTTTCACCAAAACAATGTCCACATGGCCCGCCTCTGTCCTACCAGCAGATGAATACAAAATCTAAATAGTCAGTGATGAAGGGAACATGAGGTTAGTGCTAGACTGTTAAATTAATGGGGCTATTTTTCACAAAAATGGATATTCATTGTAAAATATTGAGTATATTTCTTAGTGAAAATGATTCAGCAGAAGCAGTGTGATGATAACACCTGTGAAAGTTTATCAAGCTGCTGTCTGGATCTCAATACCATCCTTCTATGTTCTGTGATGCTAAGGCTGGGACAATGCAAATTACTTTCTACTTAGCCAGCTGGCTTTCTGTTAAGAGTCTGCCAATACCAGACATTAGAGGACTGAAGGGCAGGAGAAAGCAGCCACAGCGGATCCCAGTTTCTAGCTCTCAATCCAGAATCAGAAACTTTCATTATATCCCTCAGAGAACTGTGCTGGGCTCCTCCTCTGAGCAATTAGGTTCTGATAACCCCCAACCTCTTCCTTTTGTTTCCAGTCCTCAAGGGTAATCACTATCTATGCTACTTTTTGTTTTCTGTGTTTGAAATTCTCTGTGCTGAAATAACCAGTATGATTTGTTTTCATAAACATACCCTAATACTTAAAACTAAGCACAGTGTTTTTTATGAAAATCATTGATGTCCCAATTTTCTCTGGAAATGTACTAATAACACTGATTCAACAAGAAACAAAAAATAATAAACTCCAAGAGTTTTAAATACCACTTAAGGTACGATAACCACCTGAATAACCAAGGCAATGGCTGTAGGATTCAACCAATACTTCCCTGGCCTTTCAGTTAGTTGTCCTTTTGTCCTTCCTGTAACGGATTTTCCACACTGCTATCTGATGGTTTTTAAATTGCAAATATAGCACTTCCCTGACTAGGCCCTTGAGGAACTCTCCACTGCCTTCACGTACAGTCCATGATCCATGGGAAGCAAAAAACGCTGTGTGATCTGACCCCATTCTCTCTGTAACCTGAACTCCTACCATTTCTCCACACCAGCAAAACCTGTGTTCTCCAAACAAAGTGCTTTTTCACACTTCTATGTCTTTGTAGGCGCTGTTCCTTTCCATGCTACACGAATTCCAGATCTCTTCCACTACATGGATTACAGTCAGCCTGTTGGCCAGCACAGCCTCTTCATCCAGGCTCAGTCCCCTCTTGAGGGCTCCCCCAGGACCTTAACATGTACTGATCTAATGGTTTACGGACCTACAGTCAGTCTCCACTTTTTTTTCTGTTCTATACATAAAAAATCTAGCATCTGCTTGGAAAGTTGAAATGTTATTTTTGCATGAATGTATTGAACTTTCATTTGAATCCTAACTTTAAAAAGTTCAAACTACTTCATTAACAATTACTTCATTTTTAGAAAAACCTACAGTACCTCACTGGGTTTGATGCCTTTCAGGACCGAGATCTCTATTATCACTAATGTTTTATAGGGTATAGAATATATAGTAGATACTCAACTTATAGATTTTAATAACAAAAGTTTAAAGATTATGGGGAAAAAAGCTCAAGACACAAGTTTCATAATCTGAAGTTCTTTGTATCTCAAGTATCACAACAGTAAATTTTGCTCCACAAAAGAATGTTAATGAAACAATATCAAGATAGCATATTCAGACTATCCTCAGTTTTAATATTAAAGCTAGCTCATTAGTTCAGGTGCATTAAGATCAACATTGATTTTTAAAAATTTTGCAATATATTCAAAAAACAAAACTGCAAACGTTTATATACTTACTGCATCTGAAGTTTTGCTTGGATTATTGCTTGGATTAGAAGAATGTGAATTTGAACTATGAAGAGCACTGTGGTTGTGTGAATTTTCTTGGGGAGAGTAACTGGTCCCTTTAAAAAATAAAAAGCAAAGACAATTTTAAGTAAGTCATAGCTGATGTTTATACTGGGCTTCTGTCATACTACAGATATATCACTAATTCATCATTGTAAACCTGAATTTTTATCATTTCTAGGAAACTGTAGGTGTTTTTTTTTAAATTACAAGTTGTATTAAAGACACAACATACACAGAAAAAAGGCCAAAAGTTCCACTAATGAGAGAACAAAAGTGACAGTTACCCAATTATCCACTGTCCATGGAGTTCTCCAGGCAAGAATAGTGAGCTGAGTTGCCATTCCCTTCCCCAGGGGATCTACCCAACCCAGAGATCAAACCCGGGTTTCCTGTATTGCAGGCAGATTCTTTACCATCTGAGCCACTAGGGAAGCCTCAATTATCTAGTAAGTTTTTGCAATTACTTTTCAACTTCTTAAACAGTTTCCACACTTGCTTTTTCAAGTTTTGACAAATTTTAACTAAAACAGTATAAAGTTTTCAAAAGTTAAGTTTCAGGGAAGGTGCCTGCTTTCAAGATGATGAAAATGACATCATATCTCCTCACAACAGGACAGTTGCTTTAAAGTAACTCATGAATTTTATGAACCATGACCATCAGGGATGCCAGTTTTATCTTAAGAAAAGCCAAGATCTAAAAATCCAGACTTGATTAGTAATACAAAAAGCTCCACTACCCAAGTCTAACTGTTAGTATTTCAGTTTCATTCCATCAATTTTTCATCATAAAGGTAACATAATTCAACTTCCCACCTACTCCTTGTCCCAAAAAATGAACTAGCAAGTGGTATGGGGGCTACAAGATAATGAACAAAAGCTGGAAGCAGGAAGAGCAATTTAGATGGTCCAGTGGCCCTGGAAATTAATTAGCAGTCAGAATCAGGGTGGTTATGAGAACAATTGAGTAAGAATTAACTATTTCAATCAACAAGAACAACTACAGACCTACCTTTGCTTTATTGGGCTTTGCTTTACTAAACTTCACAGATACTGAGTTTCGTACAAATTGAAGGTTTGTGTCAATCTTACATCTATCAGTGCTATTTTTCCAACAGCATTGGTTCACTTCTTATCTCTGTGTCACATTTTGGTTAATTCTCATAACATTTCAAATTTGTTCACTGTGATTATCTTTGTTACAGCAATCCGTGGAGAGTGATCTTTGATTTACTACTGAATTTGTTTTGAAACACCACAAACAACATCCACACAAGATGGCAAGCCTAAATGATAAATGTGTGTGTTTTGACTGCTCCCCCATGTCTCCCCTTCTCCACGGGCTGTCATTTTCCCTGAGACACACAGTATTGAAATTAGGCCAGTTAATAACCCTACAATGGCCTCTATGTGCTCAAGTGAAAGGAAGAGTCACATACCTCTCACTTTAACTGAAAAGCTAGACATGGTTAAGCTTACCGGGGAAGGCAGGTTGAAAGCCAAGACAGAAAGCAAATTGGGCCTCTTGCACCAAACAGTTAGCCAATGTGAATGCAGGAGGAAAGTTCCTGCAGGAAAATTAAAAGTGCTACTCCGGTGAACACACGAAGAAAGCACAACAGCATTACTGCTGATGTCGATAAAGTTTGAGTTCAGATGGAGAAAAGATTATACATACTAGCCACAACATTCCCCTAAGCCAAAGCCTAGTGCAGAGCAAACTCTTCAATTCTATGAAGGCTGAGAGAGGTGAGGAAACTGCAGCGAAAAGTCTTAAGCCAAGAGGTTGGATCCTGAGGCTGAAGCAAAGAAGTTGCCTCTGTAACATCAAAGTGAAGCCACAAGTGCTGATGTAGAAATTGCAGCAAGTCACCAGGAGATCAAGCTAAAATCTTACATTCATGAAGGTGGCTACACTAAACAACAAAATTTTCAACATAGATTGAAACAGCCTTCTATTACTTTCACGGAGAGAAGTCGTCAATGCCTGGCATCAAAGCTTAAAAGAACAGGCTGACTCTCTCAGGAACTAAGGCAGCTGGCGACTTGAAGTTGAAGCCAATGCTCATTTACCACCTGAAAATCCCAGGGCCCTTAAGAACTATGCTAAATCTTCTCTGCCTATAAATGGAACAAAGCCTGAATGACAGCACATCTGTTTACAACATGTTTTCAGCCCACTGTTAAGAAAAAAGACTCCTCTCAAAGTACTAGGGCTAACTGACAATTTGCCTGGTCATCCAAGAGCTTTATGGAAACATACAAGATTCTTGTTGTTTTCATGCCTGGTAACAACTACTGTGCAAGCCCATGGATCAAGGAGTCATTTCAACTTCCTGTTCTTTTTCAGAAATACATTTCATAAAGTTATAATTGCCATAGACGTGAGTCTGACTGACCTAGGTAAAGTAAATTAAATACCCTCTGGAAAGAATTCATCATTCTAGATGCCAGCAAGAACATTTATGATTCATGCACGTTAAGAGGTCAAAATATCAGCATTAACAGGAGTATGGAAAAAGCGCATTCCAACCCTCACAGGTGACTCTGAGACTTGTCAAGACTTCAGTGGAGGAAGGAACTGCAGATGTGGTGGAAACAGCAAGACAACTAGAAGTGGAGCTGCAGATGGGGCTGAACTGCTGCATCTCATGATAAAACCTGAATGGATGAGGAGCTGCTTCCCATGGATGAATAAAGAGGTTTCTTAAGAGCAAAGCTACTGCTGGTAAAGATGTTGTGAAGACTGTTTGAAATGACAAAGGATTTAGAATATTACAAAAATTTGACTGATAAAAGCAACAGCAGGCTTGGAAATCACTGACTCCGATTTTGAAAGACGCAAAATGCTATCAACCAGGACTGCATGCTAGAGAAACATTTGTGAAAAAAAGAGCCAAGCCAGCAAACTGCACTGTCTTAAAGAAATTGCCACAGCCAACCCAGCCTTCAGTAATCACCACCCCAATCTGTCAGCGGCCATCAACATAGAGGCAAGACCTTAAGATTAGGATTCCTGAAGGCTCACAAAATAGCATTTTTTTTTTTTTTTAGTAATAAAAGTATTTTAAAATTAAGATGGTTGTTCAGTCGCTTAGGTGTGTCTGACTCTTTGCAACTCCATGGACTGCAGCATGCCAGGCTCCCCTGTCCCTACTATCATTCTGGAGTTTATGCAAATCATGTCCACCAAAGTCAGTGATGCTCTCTAACCATCTCATCCTCTGCTGTCCCCTTCTCCTTTTCCCTTCAATCTTTCCCAGTATCAGGGTCTTTTCCAATGAGTAGGGTCTTTCCATCAGATGGCCAAAGTACTGGAGCTTAAAGTATGTACATTTTTTAAGACATAATGCTATTACACACTTAACAGTCTATAGTATAGTATAAACTTTTACATGCACTGGGAAATAAAAAAAACTTGTGTCTCACTTTATTGCAATATTCACTTGACTGAAATGGTCTGGAACCAAAATGGCAATCTCCCCAAGGCATGCCTCCAAATGGGTAAGAAAGGTGGATTAGGACAGAAGACAACCTAAGGTTTCACATACTCAACTGGAATGGTCAGCAGATTCTAAGAATTCAGAAGTGGAGCAAGAAGTCTGTTCCATTGGAAAGGTGACAGGTAGGGGACTGGCATACAGTAATGTAAAAAACAAGCACTATGAGCTCAGAATGAGTAACAGCAAGGCAAGAGGAAAGGGAATAACCAAGATTTAACGTTGGCTACAACACAGCTTATTGGGGAAGCTAGAAGCAGACTCAGAGACCCAATAAAGCTAATGATATGACAAAAGATATGTACTTAGGAAAATATAAGGGATACAAGAGGAAAATTTCCCAACAAAACAAGACTGCTGCTTAAGATGCCTAGTGGTTTCTTCATCTACTTGTTTAAATGTACCTTGTTGGATAGTATGTATTTATGTAAAACATCCTCAACTTTTAAAAAAATACAGTAAATAAATTCTTCAATAAACATTTTAAGACCAAACACAATCGAAAGAAGCAATCAGTCAAGGATAAGCTCCGTGTACAGGGACGTTAACATGCCAGCCTGAGATTGCTATTCTTAGAAAAGTCTGCTTGCACAGTTGGTCCTCGGCTAGCACAATGACTGTTCAGGAGGGTTCCCACAACAGCAACTGTTAAGAGTGGTTCACTGTGCCTAAGCCTTTCTGCAGATGATATGGTTTATACTGAATACCTGCTTTCCTACTGGGAATCCAGACTTCTGGTTCAAATCAGGCAGAGATGCCTGCATAAGAATCCAAATCCAATAAAAACCTTGGGTACCAAATCTCTAATAAGCTTCCACAGTCCACAACATTTCACCAGTGTTGTCCCAATCCGCTGCTGGAGGAAGGAAGGGTGTGCTGTGTCTCTCTGCTGGGCCAAGACTCTCAGAAGCCTGCACCTGGTGTCCTCCAGACTTTGCACCACATGCCTTTTCCCTCTGCCGACGTCACTTTGTGTTCTTTCGCAGTTATTAAGACAAAGCCGTGGTAATGAATGTTAGGTCCTGTGACTCCTCTTAAGACAATCACCAAGCCTGGGGGGTGGTCTGGGGACCCCAACACATTCAGTTAAAAAGAAAAAAAATCCAAATTAAGACTTTTAAAAAGAAAATTTCAAATCTACACCAAAATTTGTACTTTTCAGGTGTAAACTTAAAAACTATTTTTAAAAACTCAGCTTTACAGTTGCATCCAAGTGAAAGAGAACTAGTTATATGGCCTAGAGAACACCACATTTATACCCTATGAGTTGAGGATCCCATGGAAATTTCCATAAATGTTGCAATAATGAAGGAAAGAATGGCCAGTCTTACCAACTGAAATGGTCCCCAGAGTAGTTCTGTAAGAAGCCTGGGTTAGATGCCCTGACATTTATTTGCATACGTTCTTGAGCAAGATGTAAATCTATGAAACAGTAGTGCCACACTAAAGATGTGGTAAAAGACATGTTAGGCAGAGTCCTTTATAAGCCTAAGACATATCAGAAATGAAATCTACTGATCTCTCTTAAGTTTAAGACACAGGAATTCACTTTAGTGTTATTCTTCGTATCAATGAAAATTCAAAAAAAAGTGATAATTAGTACTAAAGTGCTTAACCTCTGAACAAATGACATGTTAAATAGCTTTTAGGTCTGTTGTTCAGTGTTTTCAGAGGGCACAACATAACAATTAAAAACCATAAGCATCAAGACACACGAGTCTAAGACTTTAATAGAATCCAGAGAAAAAACTCAATCAGCCTTTAGGAGGAAAGCTATTTTCAGAAACAGGAGCTTTTTGATAGGGACTAGATTCCACATTCTATGAGACAGATTCATCTACAACACTTAGCAAAACTACCAACTTAAAAAAAGAAGTGAGGAGGAATGTCCTGGTAGTCCAGTGGTTAGGACTCTGCACTTTGACTGCTGAAGGCATGGTTTCCAACCCTTGGTTGGGGAACTAAGATCCCATAAGCAGAAAGGTGTGGCTCCCTAAAAAAGTGAGGAGCAAGATTAAGACACAGATATTTTATCGAAAGACTAAGAATAAACTGATATTCTTAAATAGAACCCAAAATAAGTAAGAGGTTGTACAGGAAGCATGATAAAGCAGGCAACAGGCTCTCTAGATTAGGGTCAGAAGGATGCACTTAAGAACTCAGGGCAGGGAAGATTTGTCTCTGAATAATATGACTATAATTGGCTGAACCAAAGGTAACTATTACAAAAGCTACAGTTTATATTATCTTCCAAAGTATTTAGGGGGGGGGGTGAGCATCCCATTGAGACTATTAATTTCTCCATGTAGTTCTTTCCAAACTGAAGTATCAAGCAGGCAGAAAAGCAAGGTCAGAGCAATGATTATGGTTACGATTTTCCACTGCCATACCTATGGAGTGCTACAAACAGTATTTCTTTGAAAACTCCCATAAATTTTTATATCCCACTCCATGATGGATTTGTATGTTTCAGGATAAGAAAAGTGTTTTTTATTTTGGTAATAGCAGCATAATGCATAGTCTCAGGCTGAGAGAAAGAATAAATGACCTGTGGATGGTAACATATCCAAAGAAAAATACAGCCACACATAAAACTTGAACTCAGACTTTCAATGCTAAATTCAGAGACATACATGTGTATATGCTGGTGAGAGACTGTCTCATAGAAGCTGCTTGGCTCAACAAAGTAATGGAAGCAAAAGCTGTTTACACGTCTGATGACCTCTATGCTTTCTTTACATTACCAAGAAAAAGGCTGTCCACTTCAAAGAAAAAGAAATTATCTCCTTGAGAAAAGCAGAATTTGTGACTAAGTGGGATGAAACTGTTTTAAGTAACACAAATTTAAACCAATCTTAAGAAATTAAAGTCTGATGAAGCAAGTATTCGAGACTTTCAGAACACACGTGCAGCCAGCCATTTAAGTATTATCTACAGTTACTTCTATTCTCTTAATTGTGGCAATGACTGTGTGGACCGTGAAACTAGAATTTTTACTATCCAGCCCTTTAAGAAAAAGTCTGCCAACTCCTGGACCAGGCAAATGACAGACAGTTCATGTTAATAGTGCAAGATGCTACCCTCCTCCCTGACAGAATCTTCACTATTTAAAAGGGCAGAATAACCCCTCCTACTTGTCAACCTCTAAACTTCAGAAGCTAGATCTTAAGAGTGACAAGGCTATAACCTACAGTCTGAGAAAGATGAAGTCCTAAGAGTACCATGGGAAATGGGACAAAAAATGTAGGGAAACTCACCTAACTCAGCAAGAAATGGGCATTAAGCAATTAGACTGCCCTCCCATTAGAAAAGGGAACTTGGATATTAAATGGAAAGTGGGAAGTACATACAATTCTATATAAACAAACAAGGCTAAGAAATGCAACTAGCTTTTCTAAAGATGAAATAAGTTTCCAGTCTATTCAGGGGCAAAATATGGCATTGTGTCCTTATTCAGAACATGGTAACCACTAGAATTCCCTACGACATCCTCAGACTTAGAAAATAAGTCTTAATGCTTTCTTCAAGAAACTGGCAAGAATATGTAAGGTACACCTATAATAAATGAAGATCACAAGTACATCCACCACCCCAAACTGCTATTCAAACTAATACAAGCAGATAATGTGCATGACTGAAGAAGGTTCAGCAGTGGACCTCAAATATCAATCTAGTAAAAAATGTAGAATTCAAAGTTAATTTCATAGTGATTCACACTCTATGAGATGGGACCTTAAGATTTAATTTTTTACAGGCACTTTCTCTGTCAAGATGGTTTTGGTGGTCAGGATCCAGACCAGGGCTTCCCAGGTGGCACTAGTGGTAAAGAACCCGCCTGCCAATGCCAGAGACATAAGAGACGCGGGTTTGATCCCTGGGTTGGGAAGATCCCCTGGAGGAGAAGAATGGCAACCCACTCCAGTATTCCCTCCTCAGAAATTCCATGGACAGAGCAGCCCAGCAGGCTACAGTCCATGGGGTCACACGACAGTCAGGCACATTGAGCATGCACACATATATTAATAGTATCCAGCCACACTTTATTCCAAGTATCCTCCTCTCATAAGTTAGAATCAGAGACCACAGATATTTAAACATAAGGGGATTTCAGACTTCCCTAGTGGTCCAGGTCTCCAATGAAGAAGACAGAGCTCCATCCCTGGTCAGGCAACTAAGCCCCTGCACTGCAACTACTGAATCCGCACGTCACAACTAGAAAGCCCACCTGACACAACAAAAATCTAAGTGCCAAAATTTAGATCCAATGCAGCCATAAATATTTTGAGAGAGAAAGACTTATGCTTAAAGGTCAGGGGGAGTGCACAAAAAAAGTCATCTACCTGTAATGGGCATTTCTGCATAACAATCAGTATTTTCCTGAAACACCTTAAATTCTGCAAAATTGCACACTAAAAATAGAAGTTTTATGGGGAAAATAGGGTAGGAGCAAATCACTCAAAACTACACTGTATCAGAACTGGAGCACTAACAAAAACTTGAACACTGATAAGCAGCTCAGTATGTTTGCAGATTGCTTCAAGGGATATTAAATTACTGGGGTTGAGAACATGGAAATGGGATTCTGGGTAACAAGGTTACCATCAAAAAAAATGGACAGAAAAGTATAAATTGCCACAGAGAGGAAGCCAAGCCAAGTGAGGAAAGCAGACTTGAATTTTCTTTAGAGGTCTTGCCTGTACAGCTAGATAAGGGCTTTCCCTTTCTATTTGAAAGTTATATCCTACTCCTGCTATTCTGATTTGCATTTCCTAGAAAAAAAATTTTCATGTATGAATCAACACAACTTCATTATATTGATGCCATTCTCCAATTTACCGACTGCATATGAGCTACCTGGTAATGAAAAGTCAAAGCTGTAGCTAACCGGACTTAACTACTCTGCACAGGACATTTTTCAAAGAACCATTTTATATCTGAAAAAAATCAGCTCCTAATTAACTGAGCCTAGAACCTGGTTCTGCTTTATTCAACCTGAATTTTCTAGAAATGTAACTGTTGCACACATTGTACTGTATTGAGTTTTGTTTTGAACTTTTACCAAAATGTTCAACTCTTACAAAAACCTCATCACAAACAATAATGCCATATACTACACCTGCTGGCATCAAGGAGACATGACTTAGGACCAAAAATAATTAAACTTTAGACATAAATAAGAGATACAACTCTCACTGATTAATAAAGCTCTCACTTTCATTAATATAGACTATTTAAAAAAGAGTATTGCTATCCTGTATATTTATAACAAATGAATATGCTAAATATTTTCAGCACATTGATACCAACTGCTGCTGCTGCTGCTAAGTCGCTTCAGTCGTGTCTGACTCTGTGCGACCCCATAGACGGCAGCCCACGAGGCTCCCCGGTCCCTGGAATTCCCCAAGCAAGAACACTGGAGTGGGTTGCCATTTCCTTCTCCAATGCATGAAAGTGAAAAGTGAAAGTGAAGTCGCTCAGTCGTGTCCGACTCTTCGCGACCCCATGGACTGCAGACCACCAGGCTCCTCCGTCCATGGGATTTTTCCAGGCAAGAGTACTGGAGTGGGGTGCCACTGCCTTCTCCGTGATACCAACTACTCTGTGCAAATTACATTTAACATCGTTTCCTTTGAAGCTGCCCTTTTATTTCCTACTCTTAATATGTGCAGGTGGTATATATTACTTTACTCACACTTGTCTACAGGCTAGAAACTGGGAGTTTACAAAACACATGCAGCAAGGAAAACTGAGTTGTATCCCTTCCTTACATCATACAAAATAAATCACAGAAATTAATATAAGAGCAAAAACTATAAAACTCTTAAAGGCATACTCATTGCCAAAAACACAAGCAAAAAAGAAAAAACAGAAAAATTAGACTTGGTCAAAATAAAAATCTTTGTGCTTCAAGGTACACCATCAAGAAACGAGAAGACAATCCACAGAATGGGAGAACATATCTGCAAATCTAGTAGGAACTCTCTGGCCAAAAGGTACATGAAAAGATGCTAAACATTAGCCATCGAGGAAATACAAATTAAAGCTGCAATGATATACAACTTCACATCCATCAGGATGGCTACAGTCAGAGAAACAGACTTAACAAGTGTTGGTGAGGATGTAGAGAACTGGCACTCTCCCACACACTGCTGCTACAGAAGTAAACACTCGGCTGCTTTGGAAAACAGGCTACCAGTTCCTGAAAAGGTTATATACAGAGTTATCATATAACACAGCAATTACACCTCTAGGTATGTGTCCAAGAAAAATCAAAGCATGGGCCCCAAATGTTTACTGCACACTACTTGGTACCGCCAAGAGACAGAAACACACCAAATGCCCCACAAATGATTAACAAATGAATAAAACATCCTATGTCTATACTATGGAATATTATTCAACAAAAAGGAATAAGTATTGCTACACGTTAAAACACAATGAACCTTGAAAATATTAAGCTAAGTGAACAAGCCAGTCACAAGACTATACGTTGTAGGATTTCACTTACATAAAACGTCCCTATAGGCCAATTCCCTTCTATAGAGACAGAAAGGAGATGAACGACTGCTGACATACAGTAGCACAGGGGAGTGGGGCTGCAGGTACAGCTACAGTTTCTTTCTGAATGATAAAAACGTTCTAAAATTGGTTGTGGTGATGGCTGCACAGCTGTAAATGGAGGAACTGTATGGCAGGTGAATTACACATCAAAAAAAGGATACCGAAGTCTTATATATTTTATATATCTTATATTTGACTTTTACTTGTCTAGCTTAGAAGTCTGCCATCATTTCTCAAATCCTACTCCATGAAATGCTTTAAATAAACAATCTCTTGTGGTCACGGGAATGTGGTAAAGTTGCACATGATACCGTTTTACAGAAAACTTGAATGAACTTTAAAAGCACTGAGAACTGTTGGTGAATAAACTTTAACCTGGTGCAGGGGCAGGAATTAAGTACAGATATTTGATACAATATGAACCGAACCTCAAAATCACCATGCTAAGTGAAAGAAGCCAGTCACAAAGACCACATGTCCACAACAGGACAATCTATTAAGACAGCAGATCAGCAGTATGGAGTGGGCAGGGAGAAAAACGGGAATGATGTTAACAGGTACGGAAAAAAATTTTTCCCCCTAGGGGGTGGGGTGATAACTGCGTGGAATGTGAGTTATATCTTTTTGTGTGTGTGTGTGTGTGTGAGTTATATCTTAATGTTTTTTAAAATAACTTTTAAAAATTCTTGCAGGGTGGGGACATTGGGTCTAACTAAGTTAAGAATCACTTATTTAGTGAAGAGTACTCAGGCCTCATTCAGGCAATCTGGGCTTCAGTAAAGATTTTGCCTCTACACTTGAAGATGTCACCTAACTTCTGTAGTAATCTCTACTTCTCAAATAAGGCAATGGTGTGCAAGACTGCAAAAAATGACAACTAAATATGAAATGCATATTATGGATATTAGTAACTTCTTTTGACCTCTGCCACCTGACTTTGTACTAGGCGACTGATGCAGATTTTAGAGTAAGATTTTTATCCTCCCTCTGTTAGCTCTTGGTGAGGGCTGTATTAACAAGGTAACCATGAAAAGTCCAGGGCCTTCAAACTGCCTATGCCCTCAAGATTCAGTGCCTCATACTTACATTTCTAAAAAAATTATCAACACAGGACTCTCAACTCTTCAGCGATCTCAGGCACTGGCCCTAATACCACACAGAGTAAACAGGCAGTGAGCACTACAGGGCCCTACAGGCTTAATCCTGGACTAAAAGCACCTCTTCTTCTTGACTCCAGTAGAAATTCACTGGATTCACCATAATAGCTAACTGCCCTCCCACTTTCATTCGTATCTCCAGTTCAAAACACTCACCACAGAATAATCAAAATAATCTTTTTAACATGTATCTCAGATCATGACATGTGTTTCTGAATTTCAATCAGTACAGAGCGAAGCCATTCAAACTTCTCATTGCTCACTACACTTTGACTACACGGGCCTCTTTCATTTCTCTGAATATATGCCCAGTTCTTTCCTACCCTAGACCCTTCATACACTCTACCTGCTCACCACTATCTCCCACTGCTGTCTGTGTACTACTTCCTGGTCATCCTTCAGTTCCAGTTTAAATGCCAAGTTGTTAGAAAAGCCCTCCCTGATCCCTCAATCTAAAAACAAGTCCCCACTGAGAATGGATACATGTATATGTATCGCTAAGTCCCTTCCCTGTTTACCTGAAACTATCACAACATTGTTAATTGGCTGTATCTCAATACAAAATAAAAAGTTTAAAAAAAAAATTTTTTTAAGCCCCCATCACAGCACATCTGTCCTTTATAGTTATTTTTATGCAGTGTAATTAAACCACATCTCACATTGCTCCCTATGCTTTCTTATTTTTATATTAGCTGACTGGCTAGTCTAAGACAAAATGCATTCCTTTGAAAGAAAAATATAGGTTAGTATGAAAAATAACAAGAATTTTTAGTTAAATTGATAAAATTATCGTGAGACTCTAAAAGCATGAGTAGGAGACAATGCAGTTGAAAAACTTAAAATATCCTTCTCCCAACCTGATGCCTTTAGAGAGACAGTACAGCAAACAAAAGAAAGAGGCAGGGGCTGGCACGCCTTTAGGTCTCCTAGTATTTTCATCTCCTGACTCTAATCAACTGAACAAGTGGCAGAGTTCAACTTTGGAAGCCTCATGGCACCCCCTCAATCTATGAACAAATGAACAAAGGAATCTTCAAGTAAGTGCCCTGTCCTCTATGAAATGGAGAGTAAAATTCTGTCAAAGCAAACAATATGAGCAAACGGCATAAAAGGATATGAGCACAGAATGAAAGGGTTCAGAGGGCAATGAGCAGAACTAGTCTGACAGGAACATATGGTTCCCAAATGAGATAAAACTATATTAAGCTAAATTAAGCCAAAGACATCAAGGACCCTGGAAAGCAAACAAAGAGGGTGTGTGTGGAGATTTTTATCTTTGCTTTTGGGGGGTTTTTTGGTGGTACTTTTGAATAGTACTGGGTGCATCATGAAAAAGCAGATTAAAAATATGTCTTTAAGGAAAACATGAAAGACTAAAGAATAAGATTAAGAGGATTCTTTCTAGAGAAATGGTTATCTAGTATTCTCTCCCAGCTTCAAGCCACAGAATTTCTTCCTTACGTGGCTGCCTGCTCATCCTTCAGATGTCAATTCACGTTACTCCCTAAAAAGGCCTCTCCCTGACTACCTCCTACACCGGCCTCCCTTCCTCCCTGCCATTATCATGTATTTTCTTTATAACACAAATCACAACATGAAGTTACCCTCCTTGTCTACTTTATATTATGTCTCTTCCACCAAGAGAGAAACTTCCTGTGCATGGGAACCTTGCTGCCATGCCATGCTACAATACCTGATGTAACTACAACAATGCTTGAGTTTCTCAATAGACACATGAATGGAAACCCAATACCTCAGACAGGAGTGCCTCTTGCTACAATGGTGGTAGTGGGGGATTAAGGGTAAATAGCTCAGTCACATTCTTGGAACCTCTAGGCTCTATACAGTGTCATTTAAAAAGAAATGACATAGACAATCCCTAGAGTTTAGCTCTCGAAAAGGCTGGATAGTAGTTCTATGTATCATAAGCAGGTATACAAAGTCCACCTGTTAAATATGACACAGCAAATAGGTTTGAAGACATTCATGACCTGAAACACTCACTACAAATGTCTGACTTAAACTTACTTTAAAACTGACACCCTCCATTCTATTACCTAGGAAAAGTGCTTTCCCCAAACCTATAAGCTACATGAAAGAAAAAAGGCAGCATATTCCAGCAGTTACCTCAAGGAAAACACTATAGATGAGAAGTTTTAATACTGTTGTACTGTGTCTCTTAAAAGACGCTTACTCCTTGGAAGCAAAGTTTTGACCAACCTAGATAGCATATTGAAAAGCAGAGACATTACTTTGTCAACAAAGGTCTATCTAGTCAAGGCTATGGTTTTTCCAGTGGTCATGTATGGATGTGAGAGTTGGACTATAAAGAAAGTTGAGCACCGAAGAACTGATGCTTTTGAACTGTGGTGTTGGAGAAGACTCTTGCGAGTCCCTTGGACTGCAAGGAGATCCAACCAGTCCATCCTAAAGGAGATCAGTCCTGGGTGTTTGTTGGTAGGACTGATGTTGAAGCTGAAACTCCAATACTTTGGCTACCTGATGCGAAGAGCTGACTCATCTGCAAAGACCCTGATGCTGGGTAAGATTGAGGGCAGGAGGAGAAGGGGACGACAGAGGATGAGATGTTTCGATGGCATCACTGACTCAACGGACATGGGTTTGGGTGAACTCTGGGAGTTGGTGATGGACAGGGAGGCCTGGTGTGCTGTGGTTCATGGGGTCCCAAAGAGTCGGACACAACTGAGTGAGTGAAGTGAACTGAACTGTGTCTCTTAATACAGACATATACACACAAACAGCATTTACTCTAAAAACCCCACCTGTTTTTGCTGTGTACTCATCCTGCTTTGTATTTAGACAGGTCTGCAGTTTAGGGTGGGGTACCGGTGATCTGAGATTGGACACCTTGTATCTAGGTCTTCTCCAACTGGGACATGGTTGTATATTAAAGGGAAAAGTAAATACTGCTGTATCACCTAAACCAGTTTTATAAACATTTAAATGGTGCATGCAAAATACTACCAGGTATCTTAAAAACAGAAGCTCAGAATGATTAGGGATAAGACAAGCTGCAACAGATAACGTTGCTGATAATGTTTAACCTGCATACCAATTTTACTACAACATGCTTTCTGCAGAGATTATTATTATGTTATCTCTTCACTCTCCCTTGAGTTCCCCTCTCTGTTCCTCAACACCCACCCTGTCCAATCACAGCTCTAGCCAGACTCAGATATTACAGTTTTACTGAGGAACTGTTTCAAACTTTCAAGGAAAAAGTACATCATCTGTTCCAGAATCAGATTCAATCATTAAAATAACCAACCAGAAAATTCTGGCAAAAAATAACAAAAATCAAAGAAAAATACCAGAAGAGGATTCACATCTATATACACACCTCAGTCCAGGAATGCACAACAGCTTAATATTAGAAGTCTTGCATGAATATGAATCTTAAATTTTAACTTTTTTAAACATTCTGTCAACAAATAATGAGAAACATTTGACAAACTTAAATAAAGACTTAAATACAGTGTTAACAACTAACTGTAGCAAATAGATGGAAAAGCTTCAAATAAGGAACGGTCTTTACATAACGATCATCCCATCATCAAGTAATACCCTTTTAAACCCCAAGAACCGTATTTCCGATTGAGTCTTTTACTATTTTTTAATTGCAATAGCTATTGATTTTCTAAAATCAAGAACATATCAATATTATAATCAGAAGCTACAGAAAAGCATTAAGAAGGGTAACTGTATCCTCCTAGGTTTTTTCTCACACATAGATCTAACACTCATAGAATCACCCTACTTTACATGTGGATTTTTCTACTTAATACCCAAGAACATCCTCACTAAATGTGGTTCTACATCATTTTTAACAGCAACATTATATTCCACGTTGCACTGCATAATGTAAGTAATCCTAAAACACTTATGTTCTCTATTTACCATCTAGGTGTTGGAATTCCCATCCATGCTAAAATGGAATAGGCAGTATCTAAAAAGAACCATGTAAAACTCATCTTAAGAGATTGTTTCAAAATTTTAAAAATCATTAATTCAATGAGTGGAATAAGATATTTTAATAACTAAATGATTCAGACATCATTAAATTTAACAATGAAAATTACACTAAAAGCAGATTTTCAGATGAGTAGTGTTAGGACTCTGTGCTTTCACTGCCAAGGGCCCAGGTTCCATCCCCTGGTTGGGGAAGGAAGAACCCAGAAGCAAGGCAGCAAAAGTTTTCTACATGTGCCCTCCATAAAAACCTATCAAAATTAACTAAAGAAAAAAATTAACAAATCCAACAAGCAATCCAACAAACTAGTCCTGACAAATGATTTCAAGGAAAATTAAATCCATGCTCAACCGCAAAAAAATACTAAAAAGCCAACATCCAATTCCTCTAAAGTCTGTTAGGATACATATCTTAGAACTATGTCAGACAAGAAGAGGAAGAATTCTTAAATCATCCAGGCAGAAGCCTGTCACTTAAACAACAAATCTCAGAACTCTACAGAAAAGACAATGTGTTAAGAGAAAAAAAACTGATATGACCCAGAGAATTATTTTTCCAAGTAGACTGTTACAACTGAAAGAGGACACTCAAATATTTTAATAATTTAAAACTTAAGGTAGTCTTAATTTGGGAGGTGATGGTGTCAGCAGACTAACATAGACAATCCTAAGAAAATTCAAAATAACCAATGCATAAACAGAGAAGCTAGAAGCTGTACTTTCGAGACAGGCAGTGTGCACTGAACGAAGCTAAACTCATCTCCTTAATATCTGGGATCAACACAACTTATTTCAAAGTGTTTATTTTGATACCTTTTTTTTTTTTTTTGCACCAAATGACATACAGCAAATAATTTACTCAAAACACACTCTTTAAACTTTCCCTTTGTTGTTAAAAGCAGTCAACACTACACACACAAAGAACATTCACTTAACAAATGTTTCATTTACTGAACATTTATGATATGTCAAAGGCAGTGCAAGACCTAACAGTACAGAAATCATTCTTCTCTGAACCTTAGTATAGTTTTCCAAACTTTATGTATCCAAAAAAAAAAAAAAACCAAGGTGCTTTTTAAACAGTGAAAAATACCTATTCGCATTCACCCCTTTTAATGATATGAATATTTTCTGTCAACCTGACAGATAGCAGGTTGAAGAACAACAGGTCTGCCAGTTACAGCTGACACTTGAACAAGGCGGGTTTGAACTCTTGGATATTTTTCAATAGTAAATGCTACAGTCTTACAGGGTTTGTGATTGGCTGAATCTGATGACTTGGAGGAACCGAGGAGATGAAGGGCCACCTATAAATCACACCACACCAGGATAAAGCCTTGCATTGTTCAAGGTTTAAATGCACTGCAACCTCTCCTGGTCACCTAAATCTTCAAAGGCAGATTAAGTAACAGAGTAATTTTACTGTTAACTGTACTTTAAGTTTTTTGACAATGGTAGCACAGGTCATCTAGAAGAAATGTCTGTTATTATCTGAGCAAAATGAAAAGCAAATCTGGTACATTTTCCAGCACTTCACGCTGGATACAAATATTAAACATTAAATTAGCATACAGTAATTACACATCTTTCCTTTAAAAAATTCAGATATTTGTGTAATGACTTACAGAAAAATGTGATTAAAGGGAGGGTAATAAATGAAGATTAAGTCCTAACAACAGCAATAGCTTGATAATTGGTGACAACATGATTTTTCTACTTGCAACGGTCATTAAGCAGCAATTCATTTACTCTGGCATTTGTAATAGAGAAATGAAGTTATTTCACACCAAAATATGTACATGAGTGTACAGCAATCCTGGTAATAGCCCAGAACTGGAAAGAACCCAAATGTCATTCAACACTGAATGGTTAAACAAACTGAGTACATTATACCATAGACTACTACTCAGCAACAAAACAGAAATACAACATGGACACGCAGTCCCTTGCTTCTCAAGGGAATAAGCTGAGTAAAAAAACAAAAGTCAATCTTACAGTTACATATCGTGATTCCATTTATATAACATTTTCGAAATGACAAAATTATAGATTGAGAAGACATCAGTGATTGCCAGGGCTTAGGAAAGAGTGGAAGGAGGGAAGTGGCTGTGCCTATAAAAAGAGTAGCACAAGAAACTGCTGAACTGCTCTATATCCAGACTATGGCGGTCATCACATTCATCTACTCATATGCTACAGCTGCACAGAACAGACACATACCCCAAAAGTGCATGTACTCAATAAAATCGGTGACATCTGAGCGATTAGGGAATTGTATCAACGTCAATTTCCTGGTTGTGACGGTACACTAAGTATACTAATAGTTATGCAAAATAAATAAATAAATAAATAAATAAATAAATTTAAGGTAGCCAGCCAAAACCAAACAGTTTGGGATTAGAACGCAAATGTGACCGCTCCTATTCTGCCTGTTAACAAGTATGGGTGGTGTGGTTTTGTTCTCTCATTGCCCTAATCAAAGTCATTCTTGCTGAAGGTGTTCTTTCAACATCACTGCCCTTCACTCTCCCCCACTAAACTTCCTAATCTCCACCAATGTATGTTTAATCACTCCTGATTACTCGTTGAACTTCCATGGCTTTTCTCTCATTTCCTGGAATCAGTCACCATCAAAACTTTCTCCAAATACATCCTTCTGCCTCCTAGAGACAACCCCAATATCAGCCAATTCTGTCAATGAACTATACACAACACTTTTCTTTCCCCCGTTCTTGTTCCTTAATTTTTAAGGGTTTTTTTTTGTTGTTGTTAACATTTCCAGATTTGATGCCATTTCAGAGAGAAAATCCTGTTCAAATGTTCTGCTTAAAAATATGTCTTGTGTTGCTATCATTAAATTATCATAAGTGTGGAAAAATTCCCAGACTTATTTAAAACTTCCCTCCTTTCTTTCAACTCCAAAATCTCTAGAATACAACCACTATGGTTTGGCTATAAGCCAAAATTAAGAAAAGGCAGAAATTATTAGGCATTACTAAATACCCTAAGTATAGGAGAAGACTGATTACTTGGGAAGAGTAATGCGGAAAGAATATGGTTCTTTGTGCCTAAATCCAAATACATGGAGATCTTTCTGACCCAGTGATCAAACCTGAGTGTCATACAATGCAGGTAGATTCCTTACTATTTGAGCCACCAGGAAAGCCCAAAGTGTTAGCTGCTCAGTCACTGTCCAACTCTTTACCACAACACGCACTGGACCTCACCAGGCTCCTCTGCTCATGAAATTCTCCAGACAAGAATATTGGAGTGGGTGGCCATTCCTTTTATCCAGAGGATCTTGCCAACCCAGGGATCAAACCCCAGACTTCTGCATTGCAGGCAAATTCCTTACCGTCTCAGACACCAGGAACGCCCCATTTTTACTCAGTATCAAAAGACTTCCCAGGTGGCTCAGCATAAAGAATCTGTCTGCCAATGCAAGAGATGTAGGAGACTCGAGTTCGAATCCTGGTTTGGGAAGATCCTCTGGAGGAAGAAATGGCAACCTCCAGTATTCTTGCCTGGAAAATCTCATGGACAGAAGAACGTGGTGGTCTATTATCTATGGGATCACTAACAGTCGGACACGACTGAGCATTCACACACACATCAAATACTATCATAGAACAGAAAAAAGAAGAACATTTTTTGACTACCCTGTATATGGCAGGAATTGTTACAGATTTCATGCATAGTGTTCAGTCACTAAGTCGTGTCCGACTCTTTGCGGCCCCATGGACTGCAGCACACCAGGCCTCCCCGTCCTTCACTATCTTCCAGGAGTTTGCTCAAATTCATGTTCACTGTGTCAGTGACACTATCTAACCACTGCATCCTTGTTGACCCCTTCTCCTTTGCCTTCAATTTCAAGTATATCACTCCACTTAATTCTCAAGCAAATCTTTGAGGGAATAGTAAAAATGCCTATGTTACAGTTCAAAAAAATGGAAAAGTTTTAAATAATGAGTCCAAGGCTACAGAGTCACTGTGTAGAAGACAAGGGTTAGAGCCCTGGCCCTGACGGTCTTAATTTTACATTGTTTTCTTTGTACCAGAGCACCCACTGCTAGAGCAGCGCAATCTACACAAGTGCATCTGGTACAGGAGAGCCAATACTGAATCAGTTCAATCTCTTCAAATAAAGGACAGAATGAAATGCCCAGTACTGTCAATTTTATTAATTTTTCTTACCTTTCTGATCTCCTAAAAGTATATTCTTAAATTATATTCAAATTCAGAAACAACTATCAACCAAAACTATTTGCTCATTAAATTATATTATTCAGCATCTACTGTGTTCAGGAACAAGATGCACCAGACCAAAAAGCACACTGGAAATGATCAGATTACTCTTTGTGTCAGTTTTTCAATTAACATCATTGCCCTTAAGGAACTGAGGGGAAAAAAAACATTTAGAAAAATCTATCAGAAAACAGAAGTCATTACAAATGTCTACAGCCTAACACAGATCACAATCAGCTCCCAGTTCCTTGTTCCCTGCCCTCATATACTCTCTCATCCTTACTGAAGCTGTAATTATTTCACCCACCATCCCACCTAATGAAAAAACTACACGTTCTGTAATCCAGTCCATCCCCCCCCACCATTAAAACACACACATCCACATATCCAAAAGTAAATTGTTTTAAACTATTTTTTATTACAAGCACCAGTTAAAAGTGAACTTTTCAGGTAGTTGTCAAAAGAAGATGTATACAGGTGTCTTTAAGAAAAGAAACCAAACCAAAACAGTCAAATTCATGACAAACAACAAAATGAGGACAGTTATTTAAAATTAATCCTTCTATTTAACCAAAAAAATGGTACTACAATGTTATCTCCAGCTATAGTTAAGTAAACGGTAAACAATAATATACATAGATACTATAATAGCATGTGTCTGTGTGTATATATTCCTACTTATTATCAATGAACTGCTAATGCACCAATCTACTGCCAATCTTTAATTTATACACTAAGTGATCTTGCTTCTCTAATTCAGAGATTAAATGACTCCATATCCTCCAACGGCTCTTCATCTTTTTCAGAGTAAAAGCCTAAATCCTTTTCAAAGCCTCCATGATCTGGCCTTTGCTACCTCTCTGAGATCATCTCCTATTACTTCCCCACTCTGAAAACAGGTTAGCCATCTTGTTTTTCTAACACATCTAACATGCTCTCATCAGAAGGCCCTGACACTATTCTGGAATACACTCCCTATATTCATAGGGCTTCCCTCATAGCTCAGTTGGTAAAGAATCCACTTGCAACGCAGGAGACCCCGGTTTAATTCCTGGGTAGGGAAGACCCGCTGGAGAAGGGACAGGTTACCCACTCCAGTATTCTTGGGCTTCTCTGGTGGCTCAGGTGCTAAAGGATCCACCTGCAATGTGGGAGACCTGGGTTGGCAAGATCCCCTTGAGAAGGGCAAGGCTACCCACTCCAGTATTCTGGCCTGGGGAATTGCATGGACTGTATAGTCCATGGGGTCGCAAAGAGTCAGACACGACTGAGCAATCTTCACTTTCATTCTATATTCATACGCTCACCTTTCTCATTTCTATACAGCAATCATTATCTTCCCTACTTCCAACATTTCCATATAGCAACCCCTACTTCCCAAGATTATCATATTTCCTCTTATTCAGCTCTACTTTTCTACAAGGGGCACTTTTCTCTGACTCATATATTACCACTTTATTATCTCTCGCAAGACAGTGTCAGTTTTGTCAGGACACAGTCAACTATCTGCAATATCCAGAGAGCCTGACACATAGGAGGTGCTCAACACATTTACGCGTTCTCTATCAATGTCTCAGGGAAAGTACCATGCTCCTGCAATGGTTTTCTACCTTACACATTTCATCTGTTTTATCAACAAATTCACCTTGATTGATTTGTACAACTGCTCCTGCTACTGCTGCTAAGTCACTTCAGTCATGTCCGACTCTGTGCGACCCCATAGACGGCCTCCTACCAGGCCCCTCTGTCCCTGGGATTCTCCCAATGCATGAAAGTGAAAAGTGAAAGTGAAGTCGCTCAGTCGTGTCCGACTCTTATCAACCCCATGGACTGCAGCCTACCAGGCTCCGCCGTCCATGGGATTTTCCAGGCAAGAGTACTAGAGTGGGGTGCCACTGCCTTCTCCAACTACACATTATACAGTTTTCTGCTATCTTCTAACCTTTCACTTCTTATCAACCTTTGACTTTTAGGTGCCTGCCAATGATATCAACTAAAAAGCCTACATTGCATAAAAATCAAGTCTTACTCTTTGAAGAGTATCTTTATTCCCCAGGACAGCCCCACCTTGGGAGTCCCTGAACTTCTTGAGTGTACTAGATCTTACTGATTCTGAAGCAAACTCTTTATCTTACTTGCTTTCACTAATACCTGTAACTGTCGTCTTGGACACTGTAAAGTGCAACAATAAAGCCAGAAATGTAAAACTGAACTTACCTAGGTTGGTTCGCTTACATAAAACTTCTTACAATTTGTATTTATAAAAGGTAGATTGTTGCACATAACATTAGAGAACAAAGCAGGTAGCAGCAGGAAAAAAAATGAAGAAAAATAATTTCACAGAAATAAAGTTCTAA
The DNA here is from genome assembly GCF_055505025.1 of Bos grunniens. Taxonomy (NCBI): domain Eukaryota; kingdom Metazoa; phylum Chordata; class Mammalia; order Artiodactyla; family Bovidae; genus Bos; species Bos grunniens. The sequence continues at coordinate 47,414,388 of NC_141177.1, read as the reverse complement.
AGACCAAATTTGCTAAATCTCATATTCTTTATATAGGTAATGTTGATGTGTAACATTTACACAGTTTTATAACACTGCTGCTATATTGCATCAATATGTGATTTTAACTGGCACTAAAAACGTGATAAATTACACCTCAGAGTATACTCAAATTTCTACTTGTTTTTAGAAAAACACCGTTTCAAGTTCAATAACCTTGACTATAAGTAAGCAATTACCAGTCTCAAATGTTTAGGGCAATCTCCATCTTAAAACTCTTATACATTTCATATAATGACAATAGTGCTAAGTTTTCATTTAGCAAAACAACTGGTAGCAGACAGGAAACAGTCTTCTACAACCCAAAATAACCCATTCACATCCAGGCCAAAAGCTGAGTGCTAATGTAAAACAGTTCACAATCACTGTAACAAACACCTGAAATTGTCTGATGCAACCAAAGCACTAACATGAGAGACATTTCCCTAGAAAGCAAGTGAAGTGAAAGTTGCTCAGTCATGTCCGACTCTTTGTAACCCCATGGACTATATTTATAGTTCATGGAACTCTCCAGGCCAGAATACTAAAGTGGGTAGCCTTTCCCTTCTCCAGGGGATCTTGACAACCCAGAGACTGAACCCAGGTCTCCCGCATTGCAAGTGGATTCTTTACCAGCTGAGCCACAAGGGAAGCCCAGAAAGCCAGGGTATGCAAAAATCTTTACACACTGAATGTATGTTTCTGTGGTTTGAATCAAAGATTATCCCAAAGTTCTCAGTGTGACACACTACAGATAAAATGTTACTAAGGATTAGAAGGCATGCAAGTGTTCACAATTCCAACTGGATCCTATTCAGTCCCAAAGTTGGTCACACTTGCTTCCAGAAAAAAATGAAGGACATTTCTGCAGACTTACAGGGCTCATGTTCACTTAGTATCAAAGTTTTGAGTTATAGTTCTTTATAAAGTTTTAAATATATTTAAATATTTTTTAAAAATTTAATTAAAGCTTAACCCAGACCTTTCTGCCACTAACATAATATGGGAGTCACTGTAACTCCATTATTCATACAGCACAGAGCAGTGGCTGTCAAACTTTTATGCACACCAACCCGCAGGTTTGCTGACATTCAGGTCTCAGTACCCAGAGTTTCTGACTCAGGTCGAACTGAGTGGCATTCTTAAACACCTCAAGTGATTCTGAGGCAAGTGGTCCATGAACACCACTGTGAAAAAATGGTACATGTTTCTGACCATGAAAAAAAACAAACAAAACAGAATGCTTCTCTAAAACACAATATAGACTTCTCTGAGACATTCTGAAGTATGTTCTGAAGAAGACTGAAAAACTGAGAAGACTTAGAATTACTGGCAGTATATTTTATAATATATGGTCACTTTTTATTCAAAACAGCCCTTTGTAGACCCTAAATAATGGACTAGCTTTAGTCAACTAGCTAAGTGATAGAAGATACCCAGACCGTGAGGCAGGAATGTACCTGAAATGCTTGAGGAGACAAGGAAGCCAGTGCGGTAAATCTTTCCAAGTGAACAGTAAGATCTAGAGACAGGTCAGAGAGGTGACAATGCTGGAGTTACAAATCGCATGGGCCTGTGGGCCACTGTTGAGGACATCTGAGAGGGTTCTGAGCAAAGGAGTAACATGATAAGGTTGCTGCACTGCTAATAAACTGTAGATTCAGAAGGTAGCAAAGGAGAAAGACTGGTTAGGAGGCTCGAGATTATTGGTCAGACTAAATGAAAGCCTATAGTTTCTACTTAACAAAATGTAGATGGAGAAGGCGATGGCAACCCACTCCAGTACTCTTGCCTGGAAAATCCCATGGAGGAGCCTGGTAGGCTGCAGTCCATGGGGTCGCTAACAGTCAGGCACGACTGAGCAACTTCACTTTCACTTTCATGCATTGGAGAAGGAAATGGCAACCACTCCAGTGTTCTTGCCGGGAGAAACCCAGGGGATGGGGGAGCCTGGTGGGCTGCCATCTATGGGGTCGCACAGAGTCAAGACACGACTGAAGCGACTTAGCAGCAGCAAGAAAAGCAGGCTTGAGGGGGGAAAAGGAGCAGCTCAGTTTGGGCACTACAATATTACCACCGGAAGTAAAGTGTTTTATGGGATATCTGATTTGCTAACTAACCCAGACTGGGGATTGAGAGGTTGGAGAAGCAACCTCTAAACTGAAGATGAAACACAGGAAAAAATGAACTCGGCAAACTGAGGCAGAGAGAGACAGTATTCTAAAAAGACACAGCATGCATGACAGAACTCCAGTTATTATCTTCAAACAACTAAAAGAGGGCTAGAGAAACAGACATGCGGCAAGCTGTTTAGGGAAACACTTGTACTTTTATCTTAGGGGCACTGGGAAGACACTGAAAGATTTTTACATAAAGAATGAGCAAATGTGCTTTTCCTAGAAGGCAATTCTGGCAGCAGGGTGGATAATGAACTGGGGAGAGAAGGGGTCATAGACCAATGCTTTCATTTAGGGAAGAGGGAATCCTGATCCCAGTTAGAAAAAAAAAATGAGTGGCTTCGAGAGCTATTTCAGAGGTAAAATCCAAGAGACTCAGTAAGTGGATACTGGGGAAACGGAAGGATAACAGCATTAAGGAAGTCAAGAGCAAAGGAAAGGAAACCAAGATGCAAAGAGAACTTAAGTCCATATAACCAGTAAATGGACAATCAGGATACTTCACCCACACATCACTGAATCACACAGCTACCTACATAGCATTATAAATACTTACACTAAATTATGTGCATTTTGAAATACTCATTTTCACCAAAAACAAACTGCCAAATTTAGGTATAAACATTTACACTCTACTTATATACTTTAAACTTAAGACTCTTCCCTCAACCTTAAAACTCCACAACTGCATGACACTTTTGTTTTAGAATTCTGTAAAGTAAAAATGAGAAAAGGCTGTATGTTCAGAATACACAAGAATTTCTGGAATATGAAATTAGTGTTTCTTCGCTTTTTAAAAAGTAAACCCACCAGAAAATGGTATTTGGCCAATAGATTAAATAAAAAATATTAATACTCAATGTTTTGAGAGTCACAGTGATTTTATCCTGACAATGCAAAAGAATGAATATTGTTATTTGGTAGGCATCTTAAGACTTAAATTGGAAGCTGTACAACAGGACTACAAACTAAACCACTTCTTGTATAAACAAAAATGACTTTTAAAGAATATACCATACAGTGAAAACTTCAGGGTTTGTGTTTGTAAGTCTTGAAAACGCTCACCCTTGTTTCTCCAGCTATCATGCTGTTCAATCCTTCTCTAAACAGTGACGCATGCGTGTGCATGCTAAGTCACTTCAGTTGTGTCTGACTCTCTCTGACCCTATGAACTGTAGCCTGCCAGGATCCTCTGTCCACAGGGATTCTGCAGGCAAGAACACTGGAATGGACTGCCATGCCCTCCTCCAGGGTATCTTCCCAACCTAGGGATCAAACTCGTGTCTCTTCCGTCTCCTGCATTGGCAGGCAGGTTCTTTATCACTAGCGCCACCTGGGAAGCCCTGAACAGTAATGAAAATATTAAATGAACATCAGAGAAAAATATTCCAAAGTAGTCTATACAAACAAAAGTAGTCTATACTTCCGGCAGGGAGAGTGTTTTGGTAACCATGGAATGGCAGGACACACAGCAAATATTTAAAAGCGTAAATTAAAGCACAAAAATTCAGAAGGCTCTCCTACACACATTTCAAGCCATTTATTTGGAAAGTACCTTGTAGATTATTAATTCAATCTTGTTTAAAAAAAAAGGGAAGGAAAGAGAAAGCATCCATAAAGTTGTAAGGTTTCCCCATAATCAAAAAGCTAAGAATCAGCAAACAAAAACTACAAATCCAGACCTCAGGACTGGTGCTCTTTCACTGTACATTTTCTCACCTTAACCCTTGTTACCAAGCTAACAAGGCTCTACTTCTAACAGCATGCCATTCTAAAAGATACACACACCCAAGTACAAAGGAACTCTTTTGCAGTTTAAATCCAGTTAATACTCAATCCAAAGGGTTCCGGCTCTATGATAAACATTTTCTCTTTTTTAGGTTTCAAATTTTATTAGGTACTAGGTTCTTTAACATGATGCTTTGACATGTGTATTAAAACCCAAACGCCAATCAACAAGGATCTTCTGATATAATACTGCTAAGTCACTTCAGTCGTGTCCGACTCCGTGCAACCCCATAGACGGCAGCCCAATAGGCTCCCCCGTCCCTGGGATTCTCCAGGCAAGAACACTGGAGTGGGACACTACAGAATGCAAAACAGAAGCTCCCCACACGCATCCCTGGCTTCCTCCACTAACACCCATCTTAATGCTACTGAAAGGTTTACAGAGAGATAATATCTAGTATGTCCAAGAATAGACAGTCAACAAACCAAAATTTAAGCACTACTCTGACCAACAATCCTGACTTTCTCCACCTGATTTGATCAATCCTGAGTCAGGTGGTGCTAATAGTAAAGAACCCTTCTCCCAATTCAAGAGACCTAAGACACATGGGTTCGATCCCTGGGTCAGGAAGATCCCCTGGAGGAGGAAATGGCAACCCAGTCCAGTATTCTTGCCTGGAGAATACCACGGACAGAGGGTTACAGTCCAAACATTCACAAAGGGTCGGACATGACTGAAGCAAGTTAGCAGGCACCCAAGCACAAGTCTAGATATGGGAGAAAGCATATTGATACAGTGTTCCAACATAAATTAGTGCTTGAAAGCCAGAAGACAGCTTTTCAAAAACCACACATATCCTTAAGAATAAACACAGAGAAAAAATTAAGGTGACAAATGTGATAATTTAAAAAAAATAAACATTAGAATACACATATGCCAAAAAAAAAGTCAGATAGGAACCTTTAAAGCCTTCGCCTTAAGGCATCTCCAATGATGAAAACTAGCACTTAAGAACTTCTCCTCTGAAAGCTTGGAGTATATTTACTGAAGTGAATAGGCTAATTCTTTAATCATCAAAGAATTTGCCTATTAAAAACTAGCAATTCAATGAAAATACTGGGGAAAAGGGTAGAAGTAAAATTGGCCAATATTGTTTGGTCAGTATTGTTTCAGATCAAAACCAAATGGGATTTAAGAGAAATGAAGATCAATCTGTTACTATGGCTCTTGATTTTCAGTAAGATGAGAATTCAACCCCTGAAGACTTCAACTGATTTTCAATCCATTGCTGGATTGAAATAGTCTACATTCTTTAAATGAGTTTTAAAAGTCATTATTCTCTCAAAATTTTACTGTCAAGAGCTAAAGTATGCCATATTATAGCTGTATTCTTTTTTTTGCTGATACAAAACGATCTTCAGTTAACATTTTAGTCACTTTAAGGAATAAAATCACAACACAATGAATCACTAATTAAAAATAATTAGGGCAGTAATTCTCAAGGGTGAAAAATAGAGCACCACATGTGAGAATTTCTAGGAAAATTCTTAATTTCAATAAGCTTCAAAAACATTATTTAATATTCAAATACTGTAAAATCTGGAAAAAAGACCACCAACCAAAAAAGGGGGAAGTAAAGCCCTCAAAAACAAAACCAAATTATTATTCTGCCTAATATATCACAGAAAGCTAAACTGTAAGAGATCTTCTTAAATAATGGGGCATGAATTTAAAAGGATTTGAGAAACAATAATTTGTAAGAGGAACAGTAAAAAAAAATAAAGTCTATAAAAATGTAAATGTCATTATTCAAATTAAATATATTAAAGAGAATAAGGCAACTGATACCAGTCTAACTATCAAGGTAACTTAAAGAAAAGAACAGATAATAACGTGTTGGAATTAACATACCAATTACTGTACACAATTTTTTTGAAGTTTAGTTTCCTGAAAACATGAATGAATTATTTGTTTCCTTCATAAACAGTACAAAAGCAACTTCAATCCAATCACTTTAAGAATTTTGGAACAGTAAATTCTTATTATTTTACTCTTAAATGCACCTGAAAACAAACTGTAGTTTACCATCATTCACCTGTTTCTCACATGTACTATGTGTGTCAAATGGCACGTAAGTGTAACATTACTGAGCACCTACATTCATATGCCAGGCCCTGATACAATAAAATTAAACACAGTCTCTGCCTTCTAGGAGCTTAAGAGTAGGCAAACCATGTATGTAAACAATTACAATTCACTGGACAGGAACTTTAAGAGAAATAGGTTCAGGGAAGGCTCATATAATAAAGAATTGGGATCCTGAAGTATTAAGAGGTTTGCCAAGCGGAGTGACTAGAGGACAGTTTTGCTGTCAAAACCATAGACAAGGGGGACAACAGTATTTGATGTTCTAGGACTGGACACGACTGTACGAGAGAGGAGAGGGTGGCTGAGATAAGTTTGGACTCGGCCACGGTGACTCAGAGTATTTTTTTCCCAGAAGATTTTTAATTCAAGTTTTCTAGCTACCATTACAAGCAGAAAATTTATTCTGAGTTGCCAGCTTTCCAGCATGAACGTAAAAGCTTTTCTTTTCATTTCAGGGTCTTCTATGTATACTACATAGGAAGACTATCCAGGTAAGTAAGCGTATGAAGAATTAGGGAGGAAAACTCACAGATTTGGACAATCATGTTGTTAACACATAATATAATATTTATGTATATTATTATTATATTATTTCATAAAGTATGTATATTTCTAGTGCCAAGTCTTTACTCAGACAGCAATGCATAAGGAAAGAGACAACAGACACACCTGTAAAAATGAGTTAGGAAGAGAGTAATGCAGTCTAGAATTCCTCCTAAACACATGAGGAAAGGAAAGGAAAAGGAATCAAGGATAACTTCCCAAGTAGTACCCAGGTCAGGGAATACTCAAGAACAGACTTCAGGAATCCATGGAACATCACATGAAATATGCCTAATAAGCAAGAAACCCTGTGAGCCTGGAAATCCAAGGATAGGGTGCAGCAAAGACAGAACAATGCAAAGAACACTGACATGTCAGTGCAGGTAAATGAGACTCGGAGCTCAGAAAGAGCTGCTACCAGCTGCAACGAAAGGAAAGCCAAGAAAATTAAACATCAAGAAGCTATCAATAAGAAAGGCAAAATCACTTCAAAGGTCTTAAGAACATCTGGAAGGTTTTCAGTGGACTTGGCAGCCAAAAGATTATTAGCAATTGCAAAAGGAGAAATCACAATACTGCAGAGAGAAAATGCCGTAACAGCAATGGGCTAAATTTAAAAGCATTAAAACTTCTTGGGTGCATTAGCCACATTTCAAATACTCAATAGGCACATGTGGTTAGTGGCTGCCACACTGGACAGCTCAGATATTCAACACTTTCAACTACACATTTTTTTGGACAGTGACTAACTAACCTAAACTCTTTCAAACATGAACAGACAACTTCAAACAGCAAATGCCTGAGGAAATCAGTAACATACAAGAGAGGCAGCAAACCCCGACTGAAAACTTTCTGCGGTCATATATTTGACATGGAAAAAAACTAAAATATTATATAAAATCTCAAGAGTTTCTATTGAATCAAATTATAAGGCATTTAAAAATTAAAAATAAATCATCCAAAAAATAAAACTTTTAACAGGTGAATAAAATGAACACAGCTTTCAGTATAACTATGGCACTAGATGGAGAAGGCAATGGCACCCCACTCCAGTACTCTTGCCTGGAAAATCCCACGGACGGAGGAGCCTGGTAGGCTGCAGTCCATGGGGTCGCTGGGAGTTGGACACAACTGAGCAACTTCACTTTCACTTTTCACTTTCATGCACTGGAGAAGGAAATGGCAACCCACTCCAGTGTTCTTGCCTGGAGAATCCCAGGGACGGGGGAGCCTCGTGGGCTGCAGTCTATGGGGTCGCACAGAGTCGGACACGACTGAATCGACTTAGCAGCAGCAGCAGCATGGCACTAGAAGAATCTGTCATGGGAGTCTTCTCCCCAGAGTATAATGTACTCTGTTCTCACTCAAAAAGTTATCCCAACACCTACTTTTTACCAATCAAGAGGTAAGAATGAAACCAAAACACATCTAACACCGATTCCAAAGGGAGATGAATCAGAAATAACTTTAAAGAATGGGGGAGGGTGGCAGGAAGAGGAGAAAGGATGCAAAGTCTCTTTCTAAGGACTATCCTCAGGCTAAAATAGCCCTTAGCAAAAGTATCCAAATAAGACTACACACAGGGAGAGACTGGTGAAGGTGAAATCCTAAGATTCTCAAGCTGGACAGGAGAGCAGGGGAAAGACACAGCATCCCAAAGGATAAGCCACTTATAAACAAGAACTAGGTTTGATGTGGACTTCTCATTTGCAACTATGATCAGTTATCAATTTAGAAGTAGTGTCAAAAAATAAAATGTTTAAAGATTCAAGGAAAAATGATTTTAATCTAGCAAAAAGATCATTCTCCATATATAGAAACAAAATGAAGACATGTTTGAGCATGCAAAGCCTCAGATTACCACCCATAAAAAAATAAGTGATGAATCTTTACGTGTACAGAAAGGTAGAACACATAGAGCAAAAAATGCTTTTAAAAAATAAGTACAATCAACTATCATGTATGGGAAAAAATCACCTGTTAAAAACAGATCAAGTAAAAATTAAAAATACAAGGGTTTCTATTGCATAGTATTATATGATAGAATCTGTATAGTATAGCAATAGTAATCTACTGCATCCATTTTAGGACTTGATTTAAAGAGTTCTAAACTAGATCTAAAGAGAAAAATACATTATTTTCAAACATTTCAAAAACCTCTGCTAGAATTAAAGTATTCTGAGATAACAGGAAAAATCTTAATTTCAAAAGGCCAATAAAATTGGAATAGCAAAAAGTCAAACAATTTTTAAAATACAGATTTATAAAATTCATTCAGAAACTTGAAAGCATACTTTTTAAACAGCTTTGGCTTTTAAAAAAAGGAAAATCAAAACTGAAATCACATTTAGGCTTGAGTTAAAATGAAATCATTCTATAACTCTGCATTAAAATCAATGCAATATGAATAAAGCAGCAAAGTTTAGAAAATTTACAGGTCAATCCATTTTACTTTACAGTGTATGACTCAGAAGTTTCCCTACTAGAGAAATTTGATAAGAGTTCACAAACAAGACTGTAATGGGTCACCCAATGACAAATACATGTTCAAACTGATCTATCTAGATTTGACACCAGAATGTTTTTCCTTCAAAATACAATCAAGTGCAATCCCTCTTAAATTCTACTTCTACCTCCTTAAGCCAAAACCTAATCACCTCAAATCTACAGTACAACAAGCAGTGCTAACCATACAAGGCTTTATATAACCAAAGGCTGGCAAATGTGCCCCAAATCAGTACACAAAAGGACAACCTCAAAGCCTAATTGTAAGGCTTCCCTGGTAGTCCAGTTGTTAAGTATCTGCCTTGCAATGCAGGGGACACCAGTTCCATTGCTAGTCTGGGAAGATCCCACGTGCCGTGGAGCAACAAAGCCCATGTGCTGCAGCTACTGAACTCACATGCAGCAACCACTGAAGCCCAGGTACCTTAGAGCCTGAGCCAAGTCACCAAGAAGTCACTGCAACAAGAAACCCAAGCACTCCAACTAGAGAGTAGCCCCTGCTTTCCACAACTAGAGAAAGCCTACATGCAGCAAAGATAGACCCAGCAGAGCCAAATATAAATTTTTTAAAAAAGCGTAACTGTACAGTGTGCCCATGAACAAGGACATAATGGGGAAAAGCCGTGAACAAGCATGTGATTCCTAAGATAACAAAGTCCAACTGAACAACTAGCAAATGAGGGCCCCTAGTAGTTCTCTTGCTTTAAAGAGGCCACTTAAGTCTTCCATACACTATGTAATGAAAATGAAAATCAACTTATATATAAATTAAGTAGTAATTATCAACGTCTGCACTAAAAATAATAGTTTAACATTTAAATACTAAAACGAGTGCTACATTTTAAAATCTGTTCTTCCCAAGAATCAAGAACACCCCAATTCTAAAGTCCATATTCAGTTCAGTCACTCAGTTGTGTCCGAGTCTTTGCGACCCCGTGAATCACAGCATGCCAGGGCTCCCTGTCCATCACCAACTCCCGGAGTTCATTCAGACTCACGTCCATTGAGTCAGTGATGCCATCCAGCCATCTCATCCTCTGTCGTCCCCTTCTCCTCCTGCCCCCAATCCCTCCCAGCATCAGTCTTTTCCAATGAGTCAACTCTTCGCATGAGGTGGCCAAAGTACTGGAGTTTCAGCTTTAGTGTCACTTACTAAACTGATTGTCGAGGAAATAATAAATAAAACTGGCCCAAATCAAAGAGGAGATTTTGAAGGACCAAGTAACTTGGTCTACTTTTGCAAAATAAGGAACATTGACATTTAAGCTATATTAAAAAGGAACTACCATAATTACACAAAAATACAAAGTTAAGGTTAGTCTTCAGCTTTAGAAAGAATAGCCTTGTGACTTAACCCTTAACAATATTCCTTATAACTTAAACATCTCATGATAAACAACTTAATCTCTACATATACAGTATTAAATAAGAAGGCTTTAAAACCTGAATAAGGAGCTAACAATCAGCAGGGACAAATCATCACAGAAAAGGCTGTAGGACAGCAAAAAACACCACTTCTAACTGCCCATCTTACTGTGTCACAGATCCCATGTTTCCCTCAGGGCTTCAACAAAAGTTTGCATTATCAACCAGCTCACACTTTATAAAAAAGTTTGAAAAGTCAGAAAATCTTTTTCTTCGTAAGTGTATTATTAAATGCAGAAATATTCACCATGATCTCATCTGACCAAACATTCCAAAATAATATCTTTTACTAGAGTTGCTTTTTGGCTACCAGAAAGGACCAGTTCTGAATATAATACAGTTTAGTCAAAACCCTTCAGAAGATGCCAACACAATGCCATGCTCTTTTGGGCATGCTGTCATGTAACTCAGAAGGAATCAGAGATTAAACCAAAAGACTAGCATTATCTAAATACATCAGCCATGCTCATGAAAATTAAATGATTTTAATTTTCATTACATAGTGTATGGAAGACTTAAGTGGCCTCTTTAAATTTTTAAAGTTTTGTTTAAAAAGCAATTACAGTTAACCCTTGACCAACAGAGGTTTGAACTGCATGGGTCAACTTACACATAGATGTCTTTTCAATAAATGCATTGATAGTACTACACGACCAGAAGTTAGTTTAATCTGAAATGTGGAATCATGGGTAAGGATGATGGACTGTATAAAGTTAACACACAGAATTGCAGTGCGGAGTGGGGGAGGTCTGTTGCCATCCCAACTCAAAATCCTGTTCAGGGGTCAATCCTACTCCTAAAGGTCAATTTCAAGAAAACTGTTTGCTAATACCCAAAGTCAATCTGAGTATACCAACTTGGGTAAAGGCTTTACTTTCCAAAAGGACAAAAACTAAATCAAGTTTAGCACTGAACTGTCTCAGGAAAGCCTGATGTCATGGCAATGGGAGGGTTGGGGGGGAGACATGATGTGCCAAAGACATTTCATCTGAAGAAATAGCAGTGGCTTCAGGTACTACCCAAATAGATCCTACTGGTCTGTCGAGCTGCTAATACTAGTAAGACACTCTAGTGGCCATACCAGTTCTACTCTAGGGCATTAACTACCACATTAGATGCCACAGGATGCTAACTTCACTATTTAATGTGTAAGTGCATACAAATTATACTATTATCTGTGACTCAGACAGAAGGTGACAGAAGAGAATTCTTTGAAACTCAAGAAAGCAGACTATGATTTGGCAACCAACCACCCTACTTCTAGAGTCCTAATGATAAAATTCACATTCCTTAATATCTCATTTTCTCCGAGGATCCTCCTCTTGTGTGTACTCTCCCTACATATGCAGTTGGTAAATATGAAATTAAACCAGTGTTTGTTTTTAAAAATTCAGTTTTCTATGCTCCATCCTCCTCCATTGCTCTGATTCACGGTACTTCAGATGGACTCAGGAACTTTCAGCTTTAAAAGCTTCCTAGGTGATTTGAACAGACAGCCCAATTTGGGGTAATCATAATAAACATGTGTTTAGGTTTCCCCTTCCATCAATCCTAAAAATCTCTCAACTGCAGAGTTCTGGGTATGAGCAGGGAGCAAGTCAGCACAGCCCTGCAGGCCCCTTCATGCAGCTCTCACTGACCAGGTTCCTCAACTGGCAAGTGAAATATCTAGGATGCTCCTTTCTACGGAAGAAGTAAGAATCCAAGAGTAGCTTGAGGCCTGGGGCTGCTGATCTGACTGACACCAACTCCTAATTAGTCAAGGAATAAGAATAAACCTAATAACTCACTATGTCAGTCTGAACACTCAGCTAAATGCTTTACAAGTGTTTTAAATACCATAATTTGCATTCAACCCCACAACAATGCTCAGGGAACGGACACAAAAACACACATTAAGTAACAGGCCTAAAGTCACCACCCCACTACAAGTATCAGCGCCTGGCCTTAAAACAACTAACTGAAAAATGGCTTCACCCACTGGTTAAGGATGAAAGGTAAATATGCACATTCTCTGAGCACTAACTGAAAGTTTACCTCCTCAGGCCTCTCAGACTGATACTGTCAACATACCTAGTATTGAATCCACTGAGAAAATATACTACAGACAAGTCAAATAAAGCCATAAAATCTAACCATTTTTAATAGAAACTCTACAAAGGCTACGTATAGAATTCTTCTGGTATTTTATGGCACAAGGAGGAGTCCTATAAAAACTGACAGGATTTGAGGCAATGTCATTTTCCCTCCTCTGCATTTCCTGGTTTTACTATAATAAATTTGTAAGAACAAAGAACAATTTTAGTACAAGCAGCACTAAACAGTCCAAGGGCCCATTAACTCCAACCTTGCCTTGCATAAACGTCCTATTTCAGAACTCAAGCGGATAAAAAATTTTAGAAAAACAGGAATATGTGTAAAGCTAAATATGTCAACAGAGTGACCATATTCTCTAGAACTCTGCTGTCCAATTCAGTAGTCACTAACCACATGTGGCAAGTAGGCACAGGAAATGAAGCTGGTCCCAACTTTATTATGCTATAAGCACAAAACAACAGATTTCAAAGACTTTGCAAAAAATTGGAATCTTTAGTTTTAAAAAAATCAAGTATGTGCTGAAATGAATATTTTATATACATTACATTATATAAAATATGCTAAACTCACTTCACTTTTACTTCAACATGGCTATCAGAAATCTGCACAGGTGATTTGCCTTTGTGGCTCACAGTTTCTCTCCACTGGGCAGTGTGCTCTAGCACCCTGTTACTCATGCGCAACCAGCAACATGGGCAACATCTGGGATCTTCTTAAAAAGGCAGAGCCTTGGGCCCCACCCTAGACTGACGAACTAAAACATGCATTTCAGCAAGATCCCCAGATGTTTCGTATACACATACAAGTTTGAGAAACACTGTTCCAGAAAACCGCAATTTCATTTCCTTAAATCATAATGACAAACCCAGTATTCTTTCATCTACCCATTTACTAAAACGCTCCATAGTGTGGAGCACTGTTCTAGGCCACTGGGATACTAGGGGATAAAAACATTAAGAAACTCACTCCCTATTCTGGTGGAGTGTGTTCCAGAGGACAAGCAACTGTCAGTTCTGCTATAACACTGCTTTTTTTTTTAAAATCTAGTTTGAGTCTTATTGATTTATCAGGAAACTATCTGAGCATAACACAAATTTCCCACTTACCTACAAACAATTTCATCTGCTGAGAAACACCAGCTGCACCCAGCTGACCAAGCTACATACACATTCACAGGACAGACACACATCTCAAATACCTGCCAGTTACCCCAGTTCTTCCAGTTAGGAGTCATATCCACCCACAGTTGGTTACAATTTTCAGAGGGTTACTTCAGATAACCTTCCTTCCATCATTTCACAGTAACTCATAAACTGCAACCTTTCCACAAGCTAATTTCAGGTCATTAGCAAACTAAAATGCTATTATTAACTATACTGTTAGTTAACTCCTTAACCATTTAACAAAGTTATATCAAAATATTTGTAAAGTTCCTCTTTTAATGTGTCATTGACAATGTTTTTGAATACTGTGTCCCTATCACATTTTCCCTATAAATCCCAGGGTGCAACTTTGCACGGTATGGTAACTTTCAGTAACATGTGCTATAACAGAATGACTAGAAATAAATAACATCAGGTCACTTTAAGTACAAGGAAGGAACAAAGCAGCAGACAGGACAGAGGATGACAGGGAGCTGTTTGAGTCATCAGAAGGGTAAGTGGGCCTCTAGGGGAGGGGGTGCTGAAGCTGACACCCTACTGGAATCAGACGGCATCAGGAGGACATTCAGAAAGATGAGCATCCCAGAAACAAGGAGCTGAACTCTTGAGACCAGAACAAATTTCCTGAGGGCCAATGCGGACAGAGCAGCACAAACACCCAGACACCAGATTTTACAAAGAGCCTATTACAGGCATTGGTAAGTAAGAGCGTCAAGGGAGGGTCTTGAGCTTGAGTGATGTAAGTTGACTGGCATTTTATCTGGACCACTCTGGCTATGTGTTGTGAATAACAGTATGAAGCAAAAAGGATGCGGGACACCACTTAAGAGGCTCTTGAACAGCCCAGGTAAGAGGAGAGAATAACAATTTTAAGTATATACCACAGTTCAACTTAGGATCTCTTGGCCTTACAATGATGTGGAAGCAACAGGCATGCAGAATGGAAAGCACACTTCTAATTGTGAATTCTGCTCTCTTCCCAGGCTAGTGATATACCAAGGATGGGGTGGCAGCAGCAGGGAGACGGACTTCCCAGTCAGCCACGTAATTAGAAGGGCAAACAACTCCTACACTTACAGCCAATTCTGCTTTTCACTCTCAGTACAGTAGAAAGTTACATGAGATATTCAATACTTTATTATAAAGCAGGCTCCGTGTTAGGTAATTTTGTCCAACTGCAGGTTCATGTAAGTGTTCTCAGAACATTTAAGGTCGGTTAGGCGTATTAAATGCATTCCCAACTTATGGAATTTTCAACTTTTGATGGGTTTATTGAGATGTAACCAAATGGTTATAGTTGGAGTACAACTGTAAGGTAGAGATAAGGTTCTACATATA
This sequence comes from Bos grunniens, assembly GCF_055505025.1. Lineage (NCBI taxonomy): Eukaryota > Metazoa > Chordata > Mammalia > Artiodactyla > Bovidae > Bos > Bos grunniens. The sequence goes on along the minus strand of NC_141177.1, from coordinate 47,399,245 downwards.
GCAAAAACACTTGCTTTCTACTTTCAATAGCTAACAGTAGGCTACATAATTGGATTATATGTTCATCGTAAAACAGGAATAATCCTGATCAGCCTAATTCAAAGGGTTGTGGGACCGGATATAAAAGGGCTTTCAAAATTACCAGGCATCAAATAAATCATAAAAAGGAGACTCTTCGTAGGATGTATTTTCAAGCCCCAAAACACTGGTTTTGAAATGACTGACAATCAACAACTCCAATACTTAGTATAAGGTCCCAGAAGCAGAGTCCAGGTACATATGTGGGGTATGAAGATACCCCAGCTCACTGCTAGCTCCACTCTGTTCAGCACCGTAACAAAATGATTCACAACTTAACCCAAACCATCCTGCACAAAAGAATAAGACAAAAAGAGGCTTAACAGAAAGATCATCTAGAATATATATTTTCTGTGAATTATGAACCCCAAATCCTAAGCATGTTCACCAAGAACTTTAAATACATCTTGCATAACTGAATCAGTTCAATTAATAATGCCTTAGGCAATCCACTCCAGTCTTCTTGCCTGGAAAATCCCAAGGACGGAGGAGCCTGGCAAGCTACAGTCCATGGGGTGGCAAAGAGGTGGACACAACTGAGCAACTTCACCTTCTTTCTTAAAATTTAAGATCTTAAAGTAAACCATACCAAAATAGTTTTGACTGTGAACTGAAATCCATTATATCATAATAACCACCTCTTTAAGAATACCAAGAATGGGTTGCCATGCCCTCCTCCAGGGGATCTTCCCAACCCAGGGATAGAACGAAGTCTCTCATGTCTCCTGCATTGGCAGGCAGGGTCTTCACCACTTGTGCCATCTGGGAAGCCCGTTTCTAGACGAATCTTACTATTGGCTCCTTTCACACAAGTCAATATTCCCTCATCCATAAACTATAAAACAGGGATACTATTTGTTCTACCTACCTTCCAGGGTCAATGCAAGGATCAAATGAGACTGTTCATTTTTATAGCACTTTCTAACGTAACAAATGCAAAACACATTTCATTTTATTCCAGTGTAAGGTTATTCAAAGAACCACAAAAGTCATACTATGCAATTATCAGTCTATTTAATGTGAGAATACTAAAATATTACTAAATTATATTTTAAAAACTATAAAAACAAGTTATCCCCAAATACTTCCTACTGAATAACAATTCCTTCAAATGTTACAGTAATTGTCGTTTGAAAATTGGATTAAATTTCCCAATTTCTCCAAATATGGGTAAATGACCCCAAAAAAAGGGGGGGGTTCTTCCATTATGCAGGGAAAAACTTTAAAAAAAATTTAGCAATGTAAACACTAAGGCAATTTTTCCTTTGTACTCAAAAATATTTGAATACTAACTTTAAAAGCTATAGAAAATCACTTAATTCCCACAATTCAGGCAACGAAGAGAGTAATTTTTTTCGATTTCAATTAACCAACTGAGCTAAGCTATCTCCCCCCAAAAGATGTTTCTAACAGTTAATTCTTAGAGGGAAGATAAGAAAAATGGGACAACCCCCAAGAGGCTGAACTTTTGTGGAACAGCTTTACATAATTCCTATAAAGCTACCCTTCATTCTTAAACTCACTGGTACTAGCATCATCCTGAAAGTTACTTGGTAAAATTATCGGTAGAACTAGTCAAGAAAAACATACTTTCCTGAAATGGAAAGAGCTTAAAAATTCCATTAAGTACAAATTCAACCTAAGCTATAAAAAAAAAAAAAAATCAAATGACTGTACCTTAGATTCTTGCTTTTGGTTATTTTTAAACAAAAGATTATATTTTGCAAGTTGATCACAGTATATGTAAAAATAACTTTCCACCAAGTAATTAACTTTTAGGTAATATTATGTCACAAAATTTCCCTTAGTTACAATAAATAATCTAAACTCCCTTTCATAAATCCTATTGGATAAAAGTCTCTAATTCCTTTAACTGTACAAACTTAGTTGGAATAAATCCTTTTACACTGCAGACTTCAATCTTCTGCAGGGAGTAACAATCCTCAATCCCTACTTTCTGATTTCTTACAGTATTAGTATGTCTTAAAGTCTTTTTATATATTACTCTAAATTGGCACTTTAAGGAAATCTAAGGTGACATGAAGAACTAAAAAAAAAAACTGTGATGTGGACAGATGCCAGTAAAGCCCGGCAGGGCAGTGTAGGGTAAGGTAGAGGGTATATAGACGCTTGAGTTAGGCATTTATTAAAATCATTAGATTTTTTAAAATCCTAAAATAAAAATCAATTTTATATTAGTTCAATAATATAGTAACCTGTTCTTATATTGTTACTCACACATGCTGAGTACACAGAGAATCCAGCTCACTTGCATTTGACTTTGAATAATGGTTTTGATCTTTATGTGAAAAATTTATCTACATATACAATTGAGTTTATAAAGATAAAAGTATCAGGGAATACAAACACCTACAATGAAATTACACATATTCACTTTAAAATGTTAGTTTCAAACTCTCATTGTTAAGAAAAAAACAGCTAGAGTCAAAGTATAATGACTTAAATATCTTAAGAATTAACTGAGGAAGAATCACCACTTCACATCTTTAGAACACAGAATTAACATCAAAGATGCTCTCTGCACTCGAGAATACAGATCTCATTTTATAGTATTTGCTATTATTCCTCCGTGGTGTAAAGTAATATGGCAGCCAAGTGTATGAGAGATAATATAGACCAGAGATGAAGTTAGTATTAGTTAAAAGGCTCCAGAGGAAGACAAGCAAATAGCTAAAAAGCAAATCAGAAAAGGGGCTTACCTTAGCAAATGACTAGATCAGAAAGATAAGTTTCTTACAAATGGAACTAAAGAAACATCAGCAAGCAGATGCAAATAAAAAGGAAACTAAAAGCAAACAAGAGGAAGGAAAATGAAAATCAAAATGAAGGGGCGGGGGGTGGGGGGGGTGGGGAAGAGTACAGGAAAAAAAAGCAATAAGCTAAAAACAAGTAGCTCTCCAGAGTCAGAGCTTTTAGCAACAGCTTCAAGGACAGGACCACATCTCAGCATTACTTCCAGGCACACCACACAACTGCTGACACACAGTGGACGCCCAATGTTTGCTCAATATTTAAGCATTAAGCAACAGAATGTTCTTGCGAGTATTTCACCTGTAAAAGAACTTAATCAGACACAGTTCACTGTAAATGCATGAAAGCATTTACAGAAGTTTCCTAGAGCACCTAAAATAACCCTTTTCTGGATTTGGGGGTAGATGACAGATTAACCAGATCATAATCACTAAAAGAGAACCTGGGATACTTATTATCTTTAAGGAGATGAGGTGCCACATCCTATTTAGTCACAATCACCAAAATTTTAAAAAGACAAAGCACAATATAGCACAAACAGTACTGCCTTCTAAGACCTAACATTTGAAATGAAATTCACTATAATAGTGACTGGTAATAGAATCTCAGGCTAAACGTAACACTACACAAAACTTACCCCGAAGATTAATATTAATTTTGCCCCCCAAATTCTAACACTTATTAACCAAATCCACCAGCTGTTATTTCCAAATATGTTTATATGTGTAAGTAGCATACAGCTATGCTATATTTAACAGAGAACTATATACCCCTCCCATTCAATAACCATCCAAATATTCCAAATCCATGCAATCTTTTTTTTTTCCATGCAATCTCTGACCACTATTAACTTCCTCAACCCAGCAATTATATACAGAGGAGGTCAATGTTTTCCAATATCTCATCACACTGAATATAGCTGATTTCTATCCCAGGAGGCAAAAAGAGAACTAGAAGAAGCAGGATTTGAAGACAGTTGAAAATCAGAGACAGAAAGCCATGAGGGACTCTGAGTTTCCTTATAAGCTTATAAAAGCACAATCAAAATGGTGTATTTATTTCAAACACATTATCTATTACGCAATTTAAGATCTCATGAATAATAGAGATGATTGACTTAGCGAAATCGGTTTGTCCCTCAATGAATGCCATATGTAGACAGGAAATCTGATTATTTTGGTAAATTTTGGATACATTAAATCTGAAAACAATTTATTTTCAGCCTCCTACCACAAAAAACTTGAAGCAAAGTAATAGCTGAAGGGTAAAACCACTGAAATGAACTTTTAAAAAGGTGAGTATCTGAGTAGATATAAAAGTTACATTAATAAGACTCTGGAAAATATGAAAAATAGTATTTTTCTTAAAAAATCTAACAAAAATTTCCTATATCACAAATGACTTTCTTAACCCACGAACTGTCTCAAAAAACCTTCTAAATTTTTAAATTCATACTTTACCACAAGAACACACATCTGAACTCCTTAAAAAATAAATTCAAGTAGAAACAAGGATCTCAAAATTAACCAAGCCAAACTTCAATCTTGGAAAGTTGAAAAGCTGAAAGTTCCTTTCTTGGAGAAATGTCCTGCATGTCATTCACCATTAATAAAGCACTGGTAGGCTACATTCATAAATGCATCCTCTAATTATCACCCACTGGGGTCGAGCTGTGGATGCTGGGGTCAGCATCTTATTTCTACATAATTTGTTTAGGAATCAAAATATTCTGATGACATAACCATTTAGTAACATTTGCAAGCTGGAAATATGACAAACTTTTTGTCTTACATAGAATTATTAATAAATGTAAGTTTCAATAAAAAAAAGCTACTCACCACCATCCCTCTCTCTAACTCTGTGAATATGCACATTTTTGGCCTTACTGTGACCTGTGCTGTCACTGTATTTGTTTTCAGGACTATCAGATCTCCGCAACATTTTGTTTGGTGGTGAAGGATCTGCGGCGTCTCGCATTTTTTCATGTCTGTGATCACCACTACTGGGGTGACTCTTCGATGAATACTTAAGTGCCTGTAAAACATCACCCCCCCAAAATAAAAAAGAAATCAAACTTTTAATTTCGTAAGTTCTATCATAAAATTTGCTATATTAACTACATTCAGTTTTATGCATTGGTAAAACTGAAATTTTCTTTTTTAATTCTGCCTTTAAGTTATTCACACAAGACTTAAACATGAGTTATTGTAAGGCTCCTCACACATATCAAAATATGTTTTTTTAAAAAAACCTTCCATTAATCATCTTGTAAACACAAGAAATCAACCCTTTGGCAAATTAACTCAAGCTTTTCTGGGAGTTAAAAAGTTTAATCTAAAGTATTCACTGAGTACTACTGTAATGTTTTTGCTCTGCAACTATGCTTAACACAAACAAATAAGCATAAACACGTTTCTTCAATCTGACCTAAAAAAAGCATCAGAATCATCAGAATTTCTCCAATTCTTGGATTCAAGTAAGTAAGGCATTTCAGATCTAGTTTACTTTTGCAGGCATGGGAAACAATTTTAAGGTATAGATGTAGTCTCTTATTTCTGACCTATCCTAATGGAGCTTAATGGAACTCCCTCAAAAAACATTTAATATATTTAAGACAACCATTATATAGCTGTCTTTTTAAATGCATAGTTAACCATGTTTTAGAGTGTGATTCAACAGTTTAATCGCTGACCTATCCAAATGTAATGCACAATGTTTTACCCGTCAAGGAACCTAAATTTTTAACTAGAACTTTAACTCATGCTATCCAGAAACACAACCGTTAGCTTGGAAACCCGCTCTCCTATCCTTTAAGTGGTCAGATGCAAGAAGTATTTACTTCTAGGGTCACCGCAGAGATACAAATTAATGAAATTCCCTCCCACGGAAAACAGGGGCCAACTCTTTCAAAAAATTTTTTACAATGTTACACGAAGCTGTCACAAAAAGAAAACTATGTACCTAGAACTCCTTTCATGACAATGAATTACCCAAGTACTCAAAGATCTCAATTTCTACAGAAAGAAAAGCGCCATCTTTCACTAAAGACAATTATGTGCACTGAAAACAAACTGGGAAGGGGTAATGGTTTACAACACACTTAAAGAGTTGCAAACCCATTAGTGACTTCTTCCTGCCCTTCCGTCTAATTCTGATACCTCTGCGCTAACTTTTAGTTCCCCCAAAACAACAAATGAAGGTGATTCCAGAGTTACTGAACACCTCGTCCTACCGAGTCCCGCACACCCGAATAACCGAGTCAGGTCCTTCCTGGATGAGAATCAATTTTTATTCCCTTCCCCCCCACCCCCCCCACCCCCCCGCAAAAAGAACTTGAACTTCCTCCCGTCACCTGTCAAACTAAGCCCCCACCCCTCGCCGGCGAGCGCCCCGGGAAGCGAGAGCAGGGTTTCCGGCCCCGCCAAGCGGGTTTCGCGTCTGTGGCCCCGAAGGGCCTGCAGCGACCTGTGAAGCCTGCGCTCGAGTAGCGGCTCCTCCCTCCCCCGCCGGCCCCGCCAGCCCCGAAGCCCGCGCCCGCCCCGTGGTACCTGGTAAGGCTGCGCGTCCCCCCGCCGGTCGTGACAGCTGGAAAACAGAAGAAAAGGCCACCTGAGGCAGGAGAACGGGCCCCCCGCGCGGAGCCCGCAGAAAGCCCCCCACCCCGAATCCCAGCGGCGCTCCGGCCCCCGGCAGCCCGCCCTCCCGCCGCGCGCACACGCTCTCGCTCACACCTCTCACACGCACTCACACGGGCTCCCGCCGGCGAGGGGCCGCCGCCGCCCGCGGCCGTCCACCCCCGACTCCCCCCTCGCCCGCCGCCGCCCGCGCGGCCGCTCCCCCTCCCGGTCGCTCCGGATCAGGGTTAACAACAAAAATGGCGGCGCGGCCGGCCCAGATGAGAAGGAGCGCCCCCCCGCCGCCCGCCCCGCCGCCTCGAAACGAAAAGACGATTTACCCATCACTGAGCCTCTGCTGTTTCCTCGCATACATTACCATCAATGCCCGGCCTGTGAGCGTGTGTCGGGGAGGGGGGAGCGGCCGCGGGAGACGGCGGCGGCGGGCGGGCGCGCAGGCGGCGGGCGGCGCAGGCCCGGCGCGCCCTCGGCGACGCTCAGCACCTCCCCGTCACTGGCGCCGGCGCTCCCGGGCCATCTCCTCCGTCCGCACCACGCTCACGCTCAGCTCAGGCCGGGCAGCGGCGAACCGGGGGGTGGGGGGGAGGGGGCAACACGACGCGTCCTGCTCGCCCCGCGGACAGCGCGACTGCCTCCTCCGCCTTCTCCTCCTCCCGCTCCGCCGCCTCCTCCCCACCTCCCCCCGCCGCCGCCGCCGCCGCCGCCGCTGGGTCCTTCGCCGCCTCCTCCTCCTGCCGCCGCCGCCGCCGCCGCCGCTGGTGCCGCCGCTGCCGCTCCACCAACTACATCCGGGCAACTCGGCCGCTGCGGCCTTCGGAAATCCTCGGCAGTTTCCGCCGCGCCCCTCCTCTCCCACCCTCGCGCGCGCCGGAACGCCGCCTTCGGCAAACCTCGGCTCGTCCCGGCCCTCCTCTTCCTCCGCGGCCTGGTTCGCCTCCTCGCGACCCGTCCGCTCTTTCCGGTCGCCGCTACCGGTCCGCACGCGCCCTTTCGGCCGCCGCCGTTCCGGTTTAGGGGTAGTCGGGCTCGGGGAGCCGCCCGAGGCTGGTCCCGGGGGCCCCGGGGCGCGCGGGGCGGGCAGCGTCTATGGGAGGAGGCCGGTGGGGCGTGCACGGAGCCATCGCGGACTAAATAAGGGCGGCTGCGCTGCTGCGCGTGCGCCCGGCGGCGCGGGGGGCGGGGGGCGCGCGAAGGAGCGCGCCGGCCGCCGCCCCCGCCTCCGCCCCCGCCCCTGCCCCTGCTGGCTCCGGCCGGGAAGCCCGTGGTTGGGCGGCGGGCGGACGGTGGTGGGCCCAGGTGCTCGCTCCGTGCGCGGCGGCGCGAGCTCCCGCGAGGCCCTCTCCTAGGAAACCGGGGCCTCGCTCCCGCCTCAGACCGGCGGGCAGACCCGGAGCTAGGCCTTCGGCCTCACAGAAGTAAGTCACCCCCGGAAGCGCGGGGAAAGGGCCGGTGGTGTTCACGGTCACCGTGCTTTGTGCCCGAAGCCCGTGCGCCTTCGAAGACCAAGGTGAGGACCCGCGGAGGAAGGGCGAGCGCCGCTGCTTTGAAACACCCGATGAACCTGCTGATGTAGGGGGACACTCATATTTTCCACCCCCAGCCGCGACCTCCCCACCGTCTCCTTTATTTCTCGTTTTTCTCTCTTTTAGCTCGTCCGCGCTCAGATCCAGTCATCTGGAGTTTTTCGCAGGTGAACTAAGGCCTGGTGGTGGTGGTGGTGGTGGTTTAGTCGCAGAGTCGTGGCCGACTCTTTGCGACCCCTTGGACTGTAGCCCACCAGGCTCCTCTCTCTGTCCATGGGATTTTCCAGGCAAGAATACAGAAGTGAATTGCCATTTTTTTCTCTTGGGGATCTTCCCAACCCAGGGATTGAACTTGAGTCTCCTGCATTGCAGGCGGATTCTTGACCAACTGAGTCACCAGAGAAGCTCCAATAAGACCTGGGAAGCGCTAGTGAGTTGCTGCAAATTGAATTTTATAGACTGCTACAGGCACAGTGGCATATTTAGGGGGGAAAAAATCCAAGTATACTCCCCAATTAAGCTTTACGTGTGTGTGTGTGTTGGTGATGGTTTAGTCCTTAAGTCGTGTCCGGCTCTTTGTGACCTCATGGACTGTAGCCCAGCAGGCGCCTCTGTCCATGGGGTTTCCCAGGTACACGAAAACTGGAGTGGGTTGTCATTTCCTTCTCCAGGGGATCTTCCTAACCGAGGGTTGGAGCTCAGGTCTCCTGCTTCGCAGGTGGATTCTTTACCAACTGAGCCACCAGGGAAGCACAAATAAAGGCCTCGGGGCAAGGCGGGCGGGGCGCTAAATGATTTGCTGCAAATTGAATTTTATAGACTGCTACAGACTCAGTGGCAACATGGGCATATTTGGAGGAGGAAAATCCAAGTATACCCTCCCAGTTAAGGAGTGTGTGTGTGTGTGTGTGTTTTGGTCGCTCAGTGGTGTCAGACTCTGCCACTACACAGTGACTAATAGGCATATTGGAAGAGTGAAAAAATCCAAGCTTACCTCCCAGTTAAAGGTGGGGGAGGGGCGGTGTCTATGTGTGTATTGGTCGCTCAGTTGTGTCAGACTCTTGGCCACCCCATGGACTGTAGCCTGCTAGATTCTTTTGTCCATGGGATTCTCCAGGCAAGAATACTGGAGTGGCTTGCCATGCCCTTCTCCAGGGGATCTTTCTGACCCAGGGATGGAAGCATAAGTTTGTTTTGTCTCCTGCATTGGCAGGCAGGTTCTTTACCACTATCACCACCATGAGAAGCCCAGCCTTTACTGAGGGTGATGGTATTCAGGTGGTTTTATTTCTTGTAAGACAGCATTAACTACAAAGGATAGTAATAAACGTAAACTAAATATACAGCCATTTACATGGAAGAAAAAGGCAAGGTAGGAAATCAGAAGAAACAAGATCCCTTCAAAAAACTGATTTAAATGGTATCTAACTGGTTACATTATTGCTGACCTAATCAAGAGATGGGACGATGTTGGGGGAAAGGGCCAGAAATCGCAACTGATGGAAAACAATTTTTTTTTAATCAGGTAGCCTTATTTGTCAAAAGGTCAGATTATTGCTGTTTGGGAGGACCAGTAGAGGCCTACTTAGTGCCTTCAGATGCTGTCAGTAACTAAGAAGAAAACTGCCAGTGACTGAAATGGAAGAAAAAAGAAAAATGGAGTCTTTTAAGTGCAATTTCTAACACTTTTGTAACAAGACATCACATTGGAACAGCACAGAAAATAGTACAGAAGTATCATGCACAAACATCTTGAAAACTGGCAGCAAAATTTATTACTAATGTCTTGTTTAATGATTAGATGTTTGCTGAACCTGTTATACGCCCTTTGATCAAAACAGCAAACTGGGCTGAGCTACAGAGAGAAACAGCTTTAGCAGTGTACAGTCCATACTGGTTATTCACAGATACTGCATTAGCAAGTTCACTTTCTCACTAAAATTTATTTGTAATCCCCAGATCAATATCCATAGTATTTCTGGACATTCATGGTAGAGAATGTGACTTGCCTGATAGGCACTGATGAGGGTAAAGGCAACACTCAGTCTTATTTCAGCTCTCATACTGTAAACGTGGTTTTCACGATACACACATAGTCATGTTTTTAGCATTTTTTTTGTTGCTTTTTACTGGTGATTTTCCTGTTTTAAGTGCCCCTCCACTCCCACCCCAAACACAGTGCTGAACTATTATCTAGTACCCCTAAGCACAAAACGGCTGTGATGTTTTTTGTGGAGAAAATGTGTACTACATCGGGTTGATTTAGGTATATCATTAGTACTCTTGCCCATGATGAGGTCAGTGCTGATGAATCAACAATATATTACAAAAGATGTCTAAACAGAGGCTTCCCTGGTGGCTCAGCAATAAAGAATCCACCTGCAGTGCAGGAGATGCAGGTTCGATCCCTGGGTCTCAAAGATCCCCTGGAGGAGGAAATGGCCATCCACTCCAGTATTCTTGCCTGGAAAGTTCCATGGATAGAGGAGCCTGGTGGGCTACAGTCTATGGGGAAGCAAAAGAGTCAGACATGGAAGTGACTAAACCACCACCACCACATGCCTAAACAGAAACACACATAAAGTTATCAGTTGAATCAGTTGACGAAAATGTGGTCAGAGTATCTCAGGACCCCATCCATGTATTTATTTCCCCAGGAGCAGTTCAGTGTTCCCAGTGACTGCAGAACACAGCTGCCTCAGATGATGAGAATCGACTATTTACTAAAGTACATATCTAAATGTTAAACCCATTTTTTAAAAAATTTCACCTCTGTAAGAATCTAATTCCATCATCTGTTGTTATGACTCTTGTCTTCCTCTACTTTACCTACCTGACCCGTATACCCTGCTCAGTTCACTGTATGCTTGAGGAAAATGAGCTGCCAGTATTCCTCACCCTTTATGTTACTGAAAGCTCAGCCTCTGCACAGGTGCCATATCAAATCCTGGAGACAGAGTTTAGGGTGAAGAAGAAAATATCTTTATTACTTCACCAAGCAAAGGGAAACACACCAGGTTTCTGCCTAGAAAAACCCCAGAGGACTTGATGTTAGGGTTTTATAACAGTGGTTTAAAGCTGGGGTCTCTAACAAGATTAGGATGTGAGCCCACCAGGCTCCTCTGTCCATGGGACTTGCTAAGCAAGAATACTGGATAATCTTCCCAACCCAGGGATAGAACCCACGTCTCTTATATCTCCTTGTATTGGCAGGCGGGTTCTTTACCACCTGGGAAGCCCTTCATCTCAGGTGGACGGTCTCCTAATCTTGATGGTCCCTTTAATCTTGCCTCAGATTGTTTCTTGTGTGCTTCTCCCTTAGTCTGCCATTTGGAGCTTAGAGAAGGTCGTGGAGGCTGGAGTCTCCTACAAGAAATAGGGAACAGAAAGGCCTCTATGCCCAGGAGCCTGACTGGGCCCTGCTCAATTTCACCTCTCCCTAATTTCTCTTAGCTGTGTACCCTACCCAGCTGTTTAACATCTTCCAAACCTGACATTACATCCTGAGTCTTTGCTGCGTTGCTTCTTGTTTCTGTAAGAAAATGGAATCAGAAATGTATAACAGCTCCGGCCTACTCCCACTCTTGCATCTAGCAACATTCCTCCATCTGAATACACTACTAGCCTCCATAACTGAATGGACAGTCCAAATTCCTATCCAAGACCAAAATGGCTACTTTTACATTGAGTTCCATTTTACTCTTGGAATTGTTCTCTTGTAAAAGTTTCCCCACTCGATCATTTTTGTCTACTTATAAACATTCTAATAACCGCCCTCTAGGGGAAAAAAATCTTGATCATGTCTCCCTCCAAATGCTACCCCATTGCTCTGATCCACTCCTATACAGAAAAACTTGAATGTCTGCTACTCATTCTTAAACCTGAAAGTCAGACTTGATCCCCAAACTCCACTTAAACTTATGCTCTGGATCCTCAGGAGCCTCCGTGTTCTCAAATCCACTTTTCATTTCTCAGTCTTCATCTTACTTCACCTGTGAGCAGCATTTGATAACTCATAGCTGATGACTTATTCTCTTCCTCGTGAAGCTCCTTTTCTTGCCTGCTGGAATTCTGCTCTCTTATGTCTCTCCTGTTTTCTAAATGATTCCTTAGTCTCCTTGCTGGCTCCTCGCCTATCTTAAAATCCACTAATGGCTTCCCATCTCAGAATGAAAGCCGTGGACTTTGAATCTTACCATGGTGTACAAGGCCCTGCATAAACCACTCCCACCTACGTTATCCCCAGTTTCGCATTCAGGACTTTTTTGCTTGCTCGGTCTTCTCCCACCTCTCGACCCTCCACTTTCCTCCATTACACCAAGCATGTCTGGGTCTCAAGATCTCTACTCTAGTATCCTGCTTGAGTGCCGTTCCCCTTGGCAGCAACTATGCTCATGCTATGTCTCTCCTCAGATGTCTTTCGAAAAGGTCAGTACTCTGAGAACTATGTAAACAGCACCCCACTTACTCTCTCTTACTCTTCCTTACTCTGCTCAGTTTCCCTTTATACCACTTGCCCTATTATGTCTTGTGTATTTCATTTAATGGTTGGCTCTCACTAGAGTGAAGGCTCTATGTGATAGAATGAGATAAATATTTGTTGAGTGAAAGATTTAACTACAAAAATGTGCAAAGGAAGTAGCAAAATATTGTTAAGTCTCAAGAGAAAAAGTATATGGTTTTATTTCTGCTTGCTCTCTAGAACAAACAGGATTATTAATTCAGTCCTGCTGTCACAAATTAAATGGGGAAAAGCTGGATTATCCCTAATATAAAATACTGTAAAAGGTAACATTTGAAAATGTATATAAATTTGCATATGTAGCTAATCTTATGTAGATTACTTGCATGCCTTTCTAATGAGAGATCTCAAATTTGTAAATGAGCAGGAGATCTGTATTTCAACCAATAAATTAATACATGTCAGCCACTACAGGGGAGAACTATCAGCAAAAGGCATCGGTGACCCTGATTTTAACACCATCCTCTTGGTGGAGGAAGAATAAAAAACTCATGTCCTCAAGCCTCTAGTTGTAAAAGAGACTTTAAAAGGTTTTGCTAGAATATTTAAAGGGTCACAAAATAAATATATTCCCTGAAATTTTTACTTACCTCTTTTCATTTCTCTTTTTTCCTCTCCTTGCCTTTCTGTCCTGTGCCTTGACACAGTGTAGTGATTCAGAGCATGGTTTTTGAAATCGGAATGACATGATCTAGCGCTATGGCTACATGGTTGACGATTAGCAGTGTAACATTGTACAGATTACCACAGTCTCCAAGATTATGCTTCCTTGTCTCCAAAATTGGCTTGATTGGGTAAAGGGCTGTCTGTAAAAAGTGAATGAGGTTCGGTAAATAATTTAGCACCACATGGCATATACATGCTGCAGTACAATCTTTAAAAAAAAACAACTGTATGAGGAATTACCCACAGAACCTAGAATACAACCTGAGTCATAATACTGTGCATCTCATGTGAAATGGATACTCAGACATGGTGCATGGGTGACCCCAAGTTATGGACCAGTCCCTGCTCACAAAACCATAGTATTCAATGTAATTTGCATGACACTGCGAGTATATAAGCACATATACTCACTGATGAAAATTGTAGTCTGACAAAAACATTGTTTAAAGTTTCACATGTTAGGTTTTGGGAGGTTTTCTTGGGGCTTCATCCAGGCATGTGGGATGCCAATAACTACCCAACCAGGGATCAAACGCACACCCCATGCAGTAGAAGCACAGAGTCTTAACCACTGGACCGCCAGGGAAGTCCCAGGCTTTACTTCAGATTACAGTAAAGCAGGCTGGATCCAAAAAGGAAGCACTCCATTTTACCAGGAAGTTACCCCAAAACAGCCAGTCATCCAACCAGTAAGGGAGATAGCACCTCTTGGGGAGGAAGTGGAAGTGCTGTGGTGATGGTACACAGGCCTTACTGCTCCGGTTGATTGATCCGTGGTTTATCCAGCTCGTTCCTCAGTGTAAACTTTCCTCTGCTGACTTTGCAAAACAATATCAAACCTCAGGAGAAAGGTAAGCAACTTTTCAAACAGAAAAACTGATTGTTTTAAAAAACGTTCATTGTATCTACTTTTTACCAATTTTACTCTTTTTGTGAACAAATGGTTTTTAATTTTTTTTTAATGTTAGGAACTATATAAACTAGCAAAATTTCTCCCCCCAAAAAGCTTATCACTGCCTGTAAGGCTTCTCTTTCACCCTTCAGCTATTTGTCTTTGAATCAAAGCAGAGGGAAAGCCTAAAAGCGGTTTCTTGGGGCCCTTTTAGTCCGTTAAGTTTTGGAGAAATTACACCACTTTGGTATGTTTGGTAAAGCACAATTTGCCTATAAGACTGGTGAATTCTAGGACTTTCCCAGTGGTCCATTAGTGAAGAAGCCACCTGCCAATGCAGGAGACACAGGTTTGATCCCTGATCCAGGTACATCCCACATGCCTCAAAGCAGCTAAGTCCATGCACCACAACTGGGCTCTAGAGCCCAAAACCAGAGAAGCCACCGCAGTGAGAAGCCCACGTACCACAACGAAGACTAGCTTTCCACGGCTAGAGAAAGCCTGCTCAAAGCAGCAAAGACCCAGCTCAGCCAAAAATAATAAATAAATTTTAAAATTAAAAAAAAAAGACTGGTGGACTCTAGAGGCTCTAATGCAGTTTGCAATGATTTCTTGTTAAAGAAGGGTTTCTCCTGGTCCTGCAGATAGCAGTCGCTACCCCTGTCAACACTCTCCCTACAGGATATCATTTCTGCAAAACCTTCCAAACACTCACTCACAGATATTTTGTTCCATCAACTCCTGAGATATTGCAGGATTGGGGAAATCATAAGAGGTATAGTGGGTTTCCCTGGTACCTCAGCTAGTAATGAATATTCTGCAATGCAGAAGACCCCAGTTCAGTTCCTGGGTCAGGAAGATCCACTGGAGAAGGGATAGGCTACCCACTTCAGTATTCTTGGGCTTCCCTGGTAGCTCAGCTGGTAAAGAATCCACCTGCAATGCGGGAGACCTGGGTTTGATCCCTGGGTTGGGAAGATACCCTGAAGAAGGAAATGGCTACCCAGTCCAGTATTCTGGCCTGGAGAATTTGCAAAAAGCTGGGCACAACTCAGCGACTTTCACATCACTTTGAGAGGTATAATGTAAGCCAGCTTAGGATAGAATTTATATGGTACCCAGTTTTTCTTGCAGAATTTAGAGAAATACTGTGATATCACTCATGTCAATGTCCAGTATTTCCTAATTAAGCTTCATTTCAAGATGGGTAACTTTGGTAGAGATATTCTTTTAAGCTCACTGTCGGCCTGCATTATGTGCATTTAGGCCACTGCATTAAACCCATGGCAGCAGGGAGCACACGGGACTTCTGAGCAGGTGTCTGTACTTGCAGCCCAGCCCAGCACAGCAGGGCCATATGACTCCATCGGCACAGCTCCAAACTTGTATTAGTGTTGACTGCTTGATACAGGTAGTGTGCAACTCTGTGGTACCAAATTCCCTCCTTTTAAAATGTTTTTCATCTGACTTTTCATCCTTTCTTGCATCATGAAGTATACTTTTAGAAAAAGGGATATTCATCATTATGTATTTTAAAAGCCATCTTACTTCAACATCTAAAAAATTTCATCTGCAAAACTGTAAAATCGATATTCGGTGTTTTTCTACATGGAAAGTGACTTTCCTGTCTGAAGGAATATTAAATGTATATTTTTACTTGTTATTTATTTGGCTTCACCAGGATTTAGCTGGGGCACCCGAGATCTTCCTTGCAGAATGCCATCACTTAGTTGTGGCAAATGGGATCTAGTTCCCTGAGCAGGGATGGAACCCAAGCCCCCTGCTTTGGGAGCACAGAGTCTTAGCTATAGGACCACCAGGGAAATACCCTATTCGACGGAATATTGACCTGTTTATGTAGTGAATAGATTTACCTACAGAACACTACAAATATGAAAGCTCTCTGTGGCAAAAAAGACTTCCTGCCCGTATCTTTTTGTTCTTAGGAGAACACTTGATTTTTAGTGGGACTATCTCTGTCCAGAAGACTGTATTTCCTTATTTAAACCCTGTATCTTGAGGTTGCCATGTGATCAACTTCTGTCTAGCAGGATATAAGCAGAAGTGCATGGAACTTCTACGGAATCCTTGAAGAGAAAGGGCTATTCCACCTCTCCTTTCTCTGGCACAACATGATGTGATGGCTGGAACTTAACTAGCCATCTTGAGCTGTGAAGTGGAAGCTGTGTGCTAAGGATGGTTTCCTGGCACAGTGGACAGGCGTATCAGCCCAAGAGAGACTACCGACAGCCAGATTTTTTTTCTGTGAGAGAAAATAATCTGCTATTTTGGTAAGCCACTGTAACACGGGATTTCTTCTTGCTCATAGCTCAGTCTAAGTCTGCTCTCAAATATGGGAAGAAATGATCTGAAACTATGTTGTACTGTGCTCTAAGTTGTTTAATTTGGGGTGGGTGATCATGGCATCTCCATTTGATGAAGAAATTCAAATCTGAATAATGTCGCCACAGTAAAAAAAAGAAAACAATACAGCTCACTTCAGTTTTTCTTCCCAAAGATGTCGGTACCTTTACCATGATGTTCACTTCCTTTGAAAGAATAATATGTCTTGACAAGTGAAATAGGTTATCTAAAGCAAAATACCATGCTACTTTAAATTTGCTAACAGACTCTGTTGTATTTATTTTCAATTCTTGTGTCTGTTGCATTTGTGGAAAATTCATGTTCAATGAATTCAGGAAATTAATGTTGAATTAATATTAAGTGAAGTTTGTATTGAAGATGATTGCTTCTAGAGGGCTGGTACCTTATTTCTTGATCTAGATGGTGGATGCATGTGTATTTACTTTTAATCCATTAAACTGTACATATGTTTATGTGCTTTTCTGAATATATTTCATAAAAATAAAGGATTAAAGACGTGAATTTTGTGGTTTATTTAAAAATACACCTTTCACTTGTTTTGAAGCAAATATTCTGTTTTTGACAAAAAGAAATGTAAAATATAAAATTTATATTATTAACAAATTCCTCAATAATATATTGCTTTAACCATTTTTATCAAGTATATGTGGTTTTTTGTTGTTGTTGAAACCTTTCAGTAATTGAACTAACTACATAATTCCAGAAAGTTAGCAGACTCTCTATATAACGTCCACTTTAGCCAAACCCTTTAATAAGTAGAATCTAGTTGAAATAGAACCACTTCACGTCTTGTAGAACAAGCCTAGGATGAATGAATTGCTAGATTAGATTTTATTACAGGTGCAGTAACATTCTAAGACATATTTCTGTAAAAGTACAGCATTGTAAAAGTGTTAGTCTCCACTAGTGTGTTTGGACAAGGCACTAGATTTTGAGTTTTAGTTTGCTATATCCATAGAAGATGTATACTAATCCCTGCCCTCCTACAGTTGTAAAAATACAGTGAGATATGTGCACGTCCATTGAACAAGCACTTCATAAACCTATTGTTATTAATATACAGATTTAATTTAACCTTTTTTTCCTCTGCCCCTTCTAAACCCAGCTTACACATCAGGAAGTTTTCAGTTCACATACTGCTGAAGCCTAGCTTGAAGGATTTTGGGCATAACCTTACTAGCACACAAAATGAGTGCAGTTGTTCTATAGTTTGAACATTATTTGGCACTGCCTTTCTTTGGGATTGGAGTGAACAATGACCATTTCCAGTCCTATGGCCACTGCTGAGTTTTCCAAATTTGCTGACTTACTGAATGCACCACTTTAATAGCATCATCTTTTAGGATTTTAAATAGCTCAGCTGGAATTCTATCACCTCCACTAGCTTTATTATAATACTTCCTAAGAGTTGACTCATTGGAAAAGACTCTGATGCTGGGAGGGATTGGGGGCAGGAGGAGAAGGGGACGACAGAGGATGAGATGGCTGGATGGCATCACTGACTCGATGGACGTGAGTCTGAATGAACTCCGGGAGTTGGTGATGGACAGGGAGGCCTGGTGTGCTGTGATTCGTGGGGTCGCAAAGAGTCGGACACGACTGAGCGACTGAACTGAACTGAAGGCCCACTTGACTTCACACTCCAGGATGCCTAGGTGAGTGACCCACCATCATAGTTATCCCAGTCATAAGACCTTTTTTGTATAGTTCTGTGTATTCTTGCCACCTCTTAATCTCTTCTGCTTCTGTTAGGGCCTTACCATTTCTGTCCTTTATTATGCCCATCCTTGCATGAAATGTTCTCTTGATAACTCAAATTTTCTTGAAGAGATTGCTAGTCTTTCCCATTCTGTTGTTTTCCTCTGTTTCTTTGCACTGTTCATTGAAAAAGGCCTTCTTATCTCCTTGCTGTTCTCTGGAACTCTGCTAAAGATGAAGCTCCAATACTTTAACCATTTGATGTGAAGAGCTGACTCATTGCAAAAGACCCTGGTGCTGGGAAAGATTGAAAGCAACAGGAAAGGAGGGCAACAGAGCATGAGATGGTTAGATAACATCTCCATCTTAGTGGATATGAATTTGAGCAAACTCCCAGAGAGAGTGAAGGACAGGGAAGCCTGGCGTGCTGCAGTCCATGGAGTCCCAGAGTAAGATACGACTTAGTAACTGAAAAACAACAATTTAACATGGACATGGTCCAGGTTGATCCAAGTTCTCTGAGGCCTTATGTGTCAGCAGAGGGGGTGTATCAGTTGGGTTAATCAGTACTAGCTGCCTTTCCAGGCACTCTGACTTCTCGGGAAATTTGCACAACACAGATTTATCCCTCCATCCCCTCCTAATCCAGTGTGGGTCAGGTGGGTTTCCTTGGTGGCCCTCCTACTGAGAGGAGAGACATGGGATTGGGATGTGGAATGCCTACATTTTACAGCTCTTCCACATTAAAGTCCTTTATTGATACTTTCAGCTTCTGTAATGGGAAAGAAAACAGAACTCACACCTGCCTATTATGGTCCTATGTTCTTCCCCCTCAAAGCCCTTGGGCCACAACTGTTTCTGCAGCCCCATCCCACCTTCCGGGAAACATGCGTATTTATGACACTACCTGGCACAACAGGCAGCTTAAAAGAGCCACTTGATTTAAAGCAGGAATTCTTAATATTGAGTCCATGAAATGGCTTTAAGATAGTCTGAGAATTGCACTAGATTTTATACAAAACTCTGGGCATGTGTTGTGATGTTTATTTTTTCAGAGACTCCATTGCTTTCTTTGGTCTCAAGGGGTACTCAAAAAAAAAAAGAATTATGATTTAAGGTGAGATTTTCCTGGTGGTCCAGTAACTAAGACTCCGAACTCCCAATACAGGGGGCCTGGGTTCAATCCCTGGTCAGGGAACTAGATCCCACATGTTGCAACTAAAACCCAGTTACCCAAATAAATATATTACTTTAAAAAAAAGCATTACTGATTTAAGGCAATAGGTAAGAGGAGAAAAACTATGAAATTAGCTGCTCTCATTTTATATTTAACACTACCTGTAGTTTACAGCCTACTTTCTATAGATGACACAGGGACCATAGAGGTTCCACACACAATGAATGACCAGGCATTTTTCATATGTTATCTTTAATATTCACATTCACCTTGAAGGCAGATATTCTCATCCCCTTTTTGCAAATAGAGAAACTAAAGCATAAAGATCACATAATATGCCTCAGATTACACAGCAAGTAAATGCAAGGAATACCTATGAACCCAGGGTTTCAAAATCAAGCTTCAAAATCCTCATCTCATACTGGGCAATTTAAGTGTTTACCATCCACTATAAATGAGCTGTAAAAGACAATATGGCCTGAACACATTCCTGACTTCTATTTTCCTGCAAACTGGACAAACAAAATACTGGTCTTTAGCAGAAATGTCATAGAAATTTCTGTGGTTGACTTGAAATACTCCAACATTGATGAAGATCTGTTGTATACAGAACTGGCTACAGATAGAAAAAAAGACCAAGTAACAAAGACGAAAAGAGAAAAGAATTTCTAACGTATTCATGCTTAAATAGATGGGTAGATATGTAGAAATATGTGCTTTTTTGATTTTGAGATAACTACAAATAATTTTAAGTAGCTGTATTGAACTGGTGAGAACTTTTTTTTCTATTTTTTTGCTGAATTTTCTAAATTTTCACTTTAAATATCAAAATTCATTTAGAAATGGTAAATATGTCCCTGAAGTATCCAGAGTGACTCATGATCCTCAGAGAGCACTGTTGAGTTGGTATCCTGGAGCATTTCTGGCAATAGAATCTGGATTTTTTTTTTTTTTCTTTCTTGAGAACATCAAAAACCGACTCTGGCTATAATAAGCAAAATGGAATTTATTAGAAGAGCTTAGAGAATTCCTGGAAAGTTGGGTCCCCCAACTTGGACAAAGAACAGGAACCAAGTTGCTCTCAAGGGTCAGCAAGCAAGTTGTCAGCAAAGTTCTTGCAGCCGTAAGAATGTCTTCTCAGCTGGTAACTGTTTCATCTCAGTGCTTCAGTGATTCAACATTAAGTCTCAAGAATGTCTAACTATCCAGTCCTCAATAACAGGCTCAGTACTCCTCTCCCTGCTATTTGCCTGGTCCTACAGCCTTTTGTTCCCATGAAGGAAAGAAGCCACTTCTTCCAAAAGTGACTCACAGTAAAGGGTTCTCAAAACAGAGGCTGAGAGTCCAAATCAGGCAGTCAAACAGTAACTAACTGCCCCACCACAAGCAGCCATCCACGGGTCACTGACACGAGGCTCTTAGTGTATAACTTTTAGGAAAGGAAATTAAAATGTGAAATGTGTTAGTCAAATTTCTTAGTTTAGTTACCTATGCTGAGCAAAAATATAATAAGTGTATTCTATAAAATGGGCTTCCCAGGTGGCGCAGTGGTAAAGAATCTACCTGCCAATGCAGGAGACACAAGAAACTCAGGTTCAATACCTGGGCCAGGAAGATCCCCTGGAGAAGGAAATGGCAACCCACTCCAGTAGTCTTGCCTGGAAAATTCCATGGACAGAGGAGCTGGACAGGCTACAGTCCATGGGGTCACAAAGAGCTGGACGTGACTAAGCATGCACACAAGCAATACCAAAAGAAGTACAATAAGGAAAAGAAATTGTGAATAGTCAATAACAAAAGAAGGAAGAAATAGGAAAAAAGAAAAAGAGGTGAAGAGACAGACCCTGCAAAGGAAAAGAAAGGGAGGCTGTCAGGAGAAACATGGGTGCAAGCCTTTGGCAAGCTCCTCCTTCAGGCTTGCTCCATCTGCTACCATGAATTCCTCATCACCCTCCCTTCCTGACACCGTTATTTCCATCAGTTCCAGTGAGCTCCCTGCACCTACAGACAAACCTACACTCTACAGAGATTTAGAGCCCATTGAGATCTCAGGAAGTCAGGAGAACCAATCCCTACCAAGTGCAGCTTCCTTGCACCATCAACACAGGAGCTCCAGAAAGCCACAGGTGCTGGGCGCAGCAGCCCTGGAGGGGCTCCCGTGGAAATCTGATGGATGGAGATAACCTTCAGAACCTGTTCCTCCCTCTTTCTTCTTCAGATCCCTTCCAAACAAAGCTCTTCCAAAGGAGGACAGAACCCTTCACTAGGGGAATCCAATGCAGCAAACCAGGGCTCACTCGCGTCTGTCTCTGGCCTGAATTTCACCAGGACATTCACCCAGGCATGCTTTGTTGACAAGTACTTCGTGGCGAGGCTTCACATTTTCCCTCAAATCAGCTAAAACAAAATCTTAGGTTTACCTCTTTGGTTTTCACATTTTTCTTTGTTGAGCTTAAGTAAAAGGGACTGTTACAGAACCAAACTTGGGTCCACTCACCTACAGACCATAAAAACCCCAGGGTCTGGTGAAGGAAAGTGCAGCATTTTGAAACTGTGCAACTCAGATTGAAACTTGAACCCAGGCAAAACCCAGATTGGAATTTGAACCAAGTCTTTTAACTGAGATCACACACCTGCTCTGAGGACTTAATGGAGCTCAGGTTCTTGATATTTCATTGCAGAAAGAGTTCAGTGTGAGACAAAATGATAGGTAAGAGGTGGATTTATTTAGAGAGAAACACATTCCACAAAGTATGGGCCACCTCAGAAGGCAAGAGCTGCAGCTCAGTAGGAGGGTGTCAGTTTTTATAAAGGTGGGTCATTTCTTAGGCTGGTGAGTGGGAGGGGTATTCCAGCTATCTTGGGGAAGGCTATGTGCTAGGTCACTTCAGTCATGTCCAGCTCTGCGACCCAATGGACTGTAGCCCACCAGGCTCCTCTGTCCATCGGATTCTCCAGGCAAGAATACTGGAGTGAGTTGCCATGCCCTTCTCCAGGGGACCTTCCCAACCCAGGGATTGAGCCCCCATCTCTTAGGTCTCCTGCATTGGCAGGTGGATTCTTTACCACTAGCACCACCTGGGGAAAGGGTGGGGGTTTTCAGAAATTGGGCCATGGCCCACCTTTATGACATTTATGGACTTGCAACTATCATGATGTCTGTAGGGTTATTACTTAACTTGCTGATATGTTACAGTAAGTGCACACTGAGACTCAAGGTCTAGTGAAAGTCAATTGTCTGCCATCTTATATTTGTTTGATGCCTCTCAGTCTATGTTATGTCCTCAGGCTATGTCATTCCTTTCAAGATTGTTCTCTAAATTCCCAGCCTCCTGTTTCAGCTTGGCCCCAATGTGGGGCCAAACAAGGAAAATGGGCAGTTAATTCTCAAAAGGCCCAAATTCCCCAAAGGCTTTCAAGGAAAGGTCTTTAAGGACAGTGTGAAGAAGAGGGCTTCAGGGTATGTGATCAGCTCATGAACATTCTTCTGATTGGTTGGTGATGAGGTAATCAGGAATGAAAATCAGAAACCTTCCAATTCCAACTGGTCTTGTGTTTACAAGCTGGTGATCAGTATGCATTTAACTTCTACCTGGTGGGGGTTTCAGTACTTGCAAAATAGCTCAAGGATATGGCTCAAAATATTATCTGTAGCCCTTGAAGAGGAGCTAAATGTCCTTGACTTTAATGGCTAAACTATCATTATCGTGTCTTGCTGGACTGTTTTCCTTTGTTTCTGCATTTTCTTACTTCTCTGATTAAATGTGTTCTTTGGAACTCAGGAAGGCCTCAGAGACTAAAGTTTTTTCCATAAACAAGAGGCAGACAGAGGACACAGTGGGGAATCTGTCCCTGGAATGCCCCATAGGATCCTGCTCAGGTACCAGACTGCTCTTAACCAAAAACTTCCAGCAACATGATCACTGGTTACAGAAATCCTGAAAAGTCCAAACCGCCCCAAATTATAGTCTACTTTGAAAATGAATACTGTATTAGACAAATACAAAAAGTCTTGAGAGTGGGATACTCCTAGATGTTTGTCTGCAACTCTAAGACTGTGATTAAAGTCCAAAGTAGGAAGAGGTAGAGAGAAAAAAATAGATTGTGATAAAGTCTTTCTACTCTGTTTTCTCAAAAGAGCATTTTTCTTGTCCCATTCTTTGGGAGTTACCCTGTTAACTCCCTTTCCATATTAACAGTGTGTCTCAACTTTGGCCAAGTTCTGCTATATTTTGTAAACCAACTTTGTTTTTCTATCAGTGATAGCAAGCACAGAAGCTTTTAAAGAGGAATGACTGTATCAAGACTAAGACTTGAGGAAGAATTAAAAAATTGGTCAATTTAGGCTTCATTTTATAGCATACGCTTTTTATAGCATGTATTTTTCTTAAATTTAGCATATATTTTTGTTACAGAGCAGCAGACATGTAGAAAAGGTTTTTTTTATTTGGAGACTTGTTTAATAAACATGTTGGCACTTGTTAGGAAAAGCCAAAACCTTAAAAAGGAGAGTTGTAGACTTCGCAACTTCTGTTTGAAAATAAATATAGACTTGGCAGTCTATCCTGGTAATTGGGTGATAGGCATATGATAATATTTAATGCAGAAGACAACGGTTTCAAAGAAAATCAGAGTACGAGCCTTGTGTCACTGAGATGGGCTGGTAAACACTGAGAAAAATCAAAAATACTTTTAAGTTTTTAGAGCAACCATGCTTTCTGCAAGGATTTAAGAGCCCAAGAGCTACCATTTAAAAGAGAGAAGCCTGACACCAAATTCTCAGAAAAATGGAACTGGAGTTAAGAACATTTTAGTGTTAAACTGGGTAGGGGTATATTTGGCCACCAAGAGTGCATCTTTTACTTAGACTGGAGGCCAGGCTTTGGGCTCAGATGGAGAGGAATGTGTTTCTCTACTACGCAAGAGAACAGAACAAGAAATTGAGTAGCTGCTTTAAATCCTCTTAGTAGCAGATAGGGTCTGTATGTATCTAAGCTAACTAACTATATGGCTCTGGTCTTGGCCTGGTCGTGGAAAGACGTGGGCAAGAATGAAAACTGAAAACAGTCTAAATGACAACTCTGTGCAGGGACATCAGTTAAATGGCTTTAAGCAACACATATGCTTATTCACCCCTGTTGTACAAAATCCATGCCTAACGATGAGCCAGTTCTGGAGTCAACTGGTTTATACACCCTACATGGCTGACAACAAAGCAGATCTGGAGTAAGGGAGCACATGTGACGCGACTCCAAGGACACCAGTCCGTCTTGTGGACTCAGTTCTCTCGGGTGTACCTGTGTGTTTTTGAATGTGCCTTTGCAGTGCCTTCCTCAGGAGACTGTCTATTTCCAGTCCTTAAATCTGGACTTGACCATGGGACTTGCCCTGCAAATGCAGTGCAAGTGGAGGCTTGACCAGTACCTGTGCACACAGCCCCTCCCTCCCTTGCTGTTGAAGACTCTGCCTGTTACCAAGTCTAAGCTCATACTGCTTAATGCGCAACAAGCCAATCAATTGAGAAATAAGCTGCTGAGGCTAGGAATAGTGATTTTATTCAGAAGGTCAGCAGGCAAAGAAAATGGTGGACTAGTGTCCCAAAGGTCCACGTTGCTGGGGTATGAATGCTAGTTTCTTTTATAGAACAAAGATGGGAAGGTGAGCAAGTAAAGTGAAAAAGGTGATAAGTTGTAGTAAATATTTCCTGGTTCCAGCCAGACTCCAGAGGGGGTGGGTTAATTTCTTCTTTCCTGCATCCATTCACAGGTGGGCTTCACTGGATGTTTCCCATAAGCTAAACAAAGGTATTTTCAACCTTAACACTCAGGCATGGGAGGCAGGATTCCCGGAGATAGACCATTATGTACATTTTAAGCTATAGACAACATCCCTTTAGTGATGAACTTGTAACAAAAGCATAGAGTACAAAGGTTAATGAAAAAGAAACAGATCCAATATGGATTCACATTTGCTCTTCCCTATCACATAACCACTTTTCAGAAAAAGCTCAGGCTAGTCCTGTAAAGGATGAAAGAGTACATGGAGAGAGGACCCAGAGTACATGGAAAGAGGACCCAGCCATGCCAACCAATCCAGCTTCTCCAGGTGAGAGCTACACACTGCCAGGGAACTGAGAGCTGCTGACCCTACATGGAGCAAAGACGAACCCAAAGGACTGACCCACAGAACTGTGAGCAAATACTGATACTCTGCTTTTTAAGTCATTACATTTGGGGGATGATTGGTTATACAGTAAAAATTAACACCATTACTTTAAAAGTAGATGCTAATTATTATTGTTCAAACAGAAAATTTTGCTTTAAATCTTTAGCAAACATGCATGATATGGAGATAATTTTTTAAGACTAAAATAAATCTAATATATCTTTATTTATATACTGAAAGTGTTAGTTGCTCGGTCATGTCTGACTCTTTGCAACCCCACCAGGCTCCTCTGTCCATGGAATTCTCTAGGCAAGAATACTGGAGTGAGTTGCTATTCACTTCTCCAGGGGATCTTCCCAACCCAGGGATCAAACCCAGGTCTCCTGCAGTGCAGGCGGATTCTTCACTGTCTGAGCCCAGAAATATTTTAAAGAATAATGGACTTTAAAGCAGGAGTTAAAGAAATACAATACTTAGCTAATTCAAATATCCTCCATTATTCAATCCAGGGGCCAGCAAATTACAGCCCTCAGGCCAAATCTGAACCCTGACCTATAAAGTTTTGTCTGACCTATAAAGTAAACAAAGTTTTATTGGAACACAGCTATGCTCATTTAATTATGTGTTGTCCAAAGTGCTTTCAAACTGTGGTGCTGGAGAAGACTCTTGAGAGTCCCTTGGACAGCAAGGAGATCCAACCCGTCCATCCTAAAGGAAATCAGTCCTGAATATTCATTGGAAGGACTGATGCTGAAGTTGAACTCCAGTACTTTGGCCACCTGATGTGAAGAGCTCACCCAGTGAAATGGGATGGTGGGGAAAGATTCCTGATGCCAGGAAAGATTGAGGGCAGGAAGAGAATGGGGCAGCAGAGAAATAGATGGTTGGATGGTACCACCAACTCAATAGACATGAATTTGAGCAAACCCCAGGAGATAGTGAAGGACAAGGAAGCCTGGAGTGCTGCAGTCCAGGGGGTTGAAAAAAGTTGGATACAACTTAGTGACTGAACAATAGCTTCTTTAATACTATGATACCAGAGCTGAGTAATTGAGACTAAGACTGTGGCTTGTAAAATCTAAATTACTTCCCATCTGCCCCATTACAGAAAAATTTGCTGACTCCTGTTTTAGTGATTATATTTCAATAAATGTTAACTGTTGTCATTGTCATTATCATACATTGTCATCATCCCTATTATTGTAGCCAATGGGATGCATGTGGAAAATAGTCTTCCCTTGATCAAAGAGCAGCCACCTAATCCTACAAAATTAGTATTCCTAATCTTTACATGAACACTGTAGTCAGCAACGAAGGGAAACACATACCCTTCTCCTTATTTGAGTAAGTACTAATAGAGAAACTTTCCTTCTATTAGAATGTATTTATTTGCCATCTAAGTCTACACATATAATTTTTACTTAATTGCAAAGACATGATACATTTAAAAATCTTTTTAGATAACCATTGACCAAAATTGGTTTAAAATGTAATATGGACAAAAAGCAAAACTTAGATTCAATTTATTATGTGAAACTAGTTATTAGTGCTGTTTAGAGGTGGCAAGAATACACAGAACTGTACAAAAAAGATCTTCACGACCCAGATAATCACGATGGTGTGATCACTCACCTAGAGCCAGACATCCCAGAATGTGAAGTCAAGTGGGCCTTAGAAAGTATCACTATGAACAAAGTTAGTGGAGGTGATGGAACTCCAGTTGAGCTATTTCAAATCCTGAAAGATGATGCTGTGAAGGTGCGGCACTCAATATGCCAGCAAATTTGGAAAACTCAGCAGTGGCCACAGGACTGGAAAAGGTCAGTTTTCATTCCAATCCCAAAGAAAGGCAATGCCAAAGAAAGCTCAAACTACCGCACAATTGCACTCATCTCACAGGCTAGTAAAGTCATGCTCAAAATTCTCCAAACCAGGCTTCAGCAGTACGTGAACCGTGAACTTCCTGATGTTAAAGCTGGTTTTAGAAAAGGCAGAGGAACCAGAGATCAAATTGCCAACATCCGCTGGATCATGGAAAAAGCAAGAGAGTTCCAGAAAAACTTCTATTTCTGTTTTATTGACTATGCCAAAGCCTTTGACTGTGTGGATCACAATAAACTGTGGAAAATTCTGAAAGATATGGGCATACCAGACCACCTGACCTTCCTCTTGAGAAACCTATATGCAGGTCAGGAAGCAACAGTTAGAACTGGACATGGAACAGCAGACTGGTTCCAAATGGAAAAGCTGTACGTCAAGGCTGTATATCGTCACCCTTCTTATGTAACTTATATGCAGAGTACATCATGAGAAACGCTGGGCTGGAAGAAGCACAAGCTGGAATCAAGATTGCCGGGAGAAATATCAATAATCTCAGATAGGCAGATGACACCACCCTTATGGCAGAAAGTGAAGAGGAAAAAAGCCTCTTGATGAAAGTGAAAGAGGAGAGTGAACAAGTTGGCTTAAAGCTCAACATTCAGAAAATGAAGATCATGGCATCCGGTCCCATCACTTCACAGGAAATAGATGGGGAAACAATGTCAGACTTTATTTTTGGGGGCTCCAAAATCACTGCAGATGGTGATTGCAGTCATGAAATTAAAAGACGCTTACTCCTTGGAAGGAAAGTTATGACCAACCTAGATAGCATATTGAAGAGCAGAGACATTACTTAGCCAACAAATGTCCGTCTAGTCAAGGCTATGGTTTTTCCAGTGGTCATGTATGGATGTGAGAGTTGGACTGTGAAGAAAGCTGAGTGCCAAAGAAATGATGCTTTTGAACTGTGGTGTTGGAGAAGACTCTCGAGAGTCCCTTGGACTGCAAGGAGATCCAACCAGTCCATTCTAAAGGAGATCAGTCCTGGGTGTTCATTGAAAGGACTGATGCTAAAGCTGAAACTCCAATACTTTGGCCACTTCATGCGAAGAGTTGACTCACTGGAAAAGACCCTGATGCTCGGAGGGATTGGGGGCAGGAGGAGAAGGGGACGACAGAGGATGAAATGGCTGGATGGCATCACCGACTTGATGGACATGAGTTTGAGTGAACTCTGGGAGTTGGTGATGGACAGGGAGGCCTGGCGTGCTGCAGTTCATGGGGTCGCAAAGAGTCGGACATGACTGAGCGACTGAACTGAACTGAACTGAGGGACCATGTGAGCTGTTACTAAAAACCTTAAATCTGTATTTCTACAAAGAGTACAGTAGCCTATGTTTAAAGAATGTTCTTGACCAGAAAGTTAATAAGCTAAAAAGTCATTTCCAGTTTTCCAGTTGAGACAATACACAATACATATGAGAAAACACAGGAGTTTGACGAGTGACAAGATTTGAGAAGATAGACCCAAGAACTAAATGTATATGACAATGAATACAATAAAAATTGGAAAATTTTTTAAACTTGGAAGCATGGGTCCTGTGCCTTATTATTTAACTTTTAGAAACATTTATGTATTTATTTGGCCGTGTCTTAGTTGTGGCAGGCACGCTCAGTGGTCGCAGTATGTGGGCTGTTGCCCTGCAGCATGTGGGATCTTAGTTCCGCAACCAGGGGTTGAACCTGCATCTTCTGCACTGGAAGGTGGATTCTTAACCACTGGACAACAAGGGAAATCCCTGGGTCTTTTGCCTTAGAACTCATTGTTTATTTTGTTTTCTTTATGTCATAAAGCTTCTAAGAGTTTTTTGTCATTCTTGTAAAATTTTAGGAGGATGTCACTAAATATCAGTCTCTCAGAATGTATTCTGCTTGGCACATGATGGCTGCATCAAACTTACATTTTCCTCTGTTGTTGCTTTGGTTACTGTCTGCATTCTCTTTCTGAAATTGTGTCTGTCCTCCTCGATAGACCCTACATCTCTCTCAATCTGTCAAATTTTCTTTCATTCTTTTTTTATGTGTCTGGAAATTTATGTGGACTTAGATTCTTAATTCATGAAAGTGATCTAAATAAAAAGAAGTCAGCTTCAGATATATTTAAATTCTCAATGTTTTATATTTCTCTTGTCACAGTTAAGATATATTAGTGAAATAGAGACTTAAACATTAATAAATGCTTAATAATTTTCCTAAATTTTATAAAAGTTTTCTTATCAGAAACATACCCAGTGATCTAAAGAGGTTGGCTAATAATGAATACTCATTTCATAAATGACTCATAAATAACAAAAGTAACTAGTGGCAGCGTAGGAGTAAAATATATGGATTCTGAATTGAGTCTGAATGAGTCCACAATGGGTAAGTACTCGTGTCAGCCTACTCCAAAATGAAAATATCCCCTTCTAACAAATACGTTTTACTTCTCTTTACAGTAGTAGCAATTAATGAATCTTTTAATTACACTTACACGTTATTCTCATCAGCCCAGCTCCCAGTGGAAATATCAACCTTGAACAAATACTTGTAAAGGGTAACTGTTAAATATATAGTGCCATGCTAAGTCGCTTCAGTTGGGTCCGACCTGTGCGACCCTATGAACTGTAGCCAGCCAGGCTCCTCTTTCCATAGGGATTCTCCGAGCAAGAAGTGGATTGCCATTCCCTTCTCCAGGGTTAAATATACAGATCAGATCAGATCAGTCGCTCAGTCGTGTCCGACTCTTTGCGATCCCATGAATCGCAGCACGCCAGGCCTCCCTGTCCATCACCAACTCCCGGAGTTCACTCAGACTCACGTCCATCGAGTCAGTGATGCCATCCAGCCATCTCATCCTCTGTCGTCCCCTTCTCCTCCTGCCCCCAATCCCTCCCAGCATCAGAGTCTTTTCCAGTGAGTCAACTCTTCGCATGAGGTGGCCAAAGTACTGGAGTTTCAGCTTTAGCATCATTCCTTCCAAAGAAATCCCAGGGCTGATCTCCTTCAGAATGGACTGGTTGGATCTCCTTGCAGTCCAAGGGACTCTCAAGAGTCTTCTCCAGCACCACAGTTCAAAAGCATCAATTCTTCGGCGCTCAGCCTTCTTCACAGTTCAACTCTCACATCCATACATGACCACTGGAAAAACCATAGCCTTGGCTAGATGGACCTTTGTTGGCAAAGTAATGTCTCTGCTTTTGAATATGCTATCTAGGTTGGTCATAACTTTTCTTCCGAGGAGTAAGCGTCTTTTAATTTCATGGCTGCAGTCACCATCTGTAGTGATTTTGGAACCCAGAAAAATAAAGTCTGACACTGTTTCCACTGTTTCCCCATCTATTTCCTGTGAAGTGGTGGGACCGGATGCCATGATCTTTGTTTTCTGAATGTTGAGCTTTAAGCCAACTTTTTCACTCTCCACTTTCACTTTCATCAAGAGGCTTTTGAGTTCCTCTTTACTTTCTGCCATAAGGGTGGTGTCATCTGCATATCTGAGGTTATTGATATTTCTCCAGGCGATCTTGATTCCAGTTTGTGTTTCTTCCAGTCCAGCGTTTCTCATGATGTACTCTGCATATAAGTTAAATAAGAAGGGTGACAATATACAGCCTTGACGAACTCCTTTTCCTATTTGGAACCAGTCTGTTGTTCCATGTCCAGTTCTAATTGTTGCTTCCTTACCTGCATACACATTTCTCAAGAGGCAGGTCAGGTGGTCTGGTATTCCCATCTCTTTCAGAATTTTCCACAGTTTATTGTGATCCACACAGTCAAAGGCTTTGGCATAGTCAATAAAGCAGAAATAGATGTTTTTCCGGAACTCTCTTGCTTTTTCCATGATCCAGCGGATGTTGGCAATTTGATCTCTGGTTCCTCTGCCTTTTCTAAAACCAGCTTGAACATCAGGAAGTTCATGGTTCACATACTGCTGAAGCCTGGCTTGGAGAATTTTGAGCATTACTTGACTAGCATGTGAGATGAGTGCAATTGTGCGGTAGTTTGAGCTTTCTTTGGCATTGCCTTTCTTTGGGATTGGAATGAAAACTGACCTTTTCCAGTCCCGTGGCCACTGCTGAGTTTTCCAAATTTGCTGGCATATTGAGTGCAGCACTTTCACAGCATCATCTTTCAGGATTTGAAATAGCCCAACTGGAGTTCCATCACCTCCACTAGCTTTGTTCATAGTGATGCTTTCTAAGGCCCACTTGACTTCACATTCCAGGATGTCTGGCTCTAGGTCAGTGATCACACCATCGTGATTATCTGGGTCGTGAAGATCAATATACAGACAAACACTTAAAGCTGAAAGATTAACCTCTTCATTTCAACAACAAGGAATCAGAATCAAAAGGATTAAATGGTTTGTCTAAGATAACGCAGCTAGAAACACAGTTTCTTGATTCCTAACTCGTTAATAAACAATCCATTGTCTTAACAATCAGCACGACAGAGAGATGTGCCTTGGGAACAAGTCAGACTTATTAGAGAAGAACATGCTGGGCACAGAGCCACTTCTGGGTAAAACACACCAAAACAGTCATCGGAGAGCCCAGGCATTAGACACCAGGCACCAAACTCAAAAAGGCAGTAAATTAGGGAAAGGGATGTATCAGAGTAAGCTGATGGGCTTCCCTCATAGCTCAGTTGGTAAAGAATCTGCCTGCAATGCAGGAAACCCGGATCAATTCCTGGGTCCGGAAGATCCTCTGAAGAAGGGATAGGCTACCCACTCCAGTATTCTTGGGCTTCCCTAGTGGCTCAGCTGCTAAAGGATCTTCCTGCAATCTATCAGACCTGGGTTCGGTCCCTGGGTTGGGAAGATCCCCTGGAGAAGGGAAAGGTTACCCACTCTAGTATTCTGGCCTGGAGAATTCCATGGACTTGCAGTCCATGGACTCACAAAGAGTCGGACACGACTGAGCCACTTTCACTTTCATAGTAAGCTGATACTAAACAAGGACCCTGAGCACTACCAGACACACATAAATAAAATGAGTCTATAAAGTGGCCTCCCAGTCTCTGGGCCAAACCCACACCTACTTTTCTCTTACTTGTTTCTCTCTCAAAGCCTCTGCTTTTCTCTGTCTCTTTTCCCTATCTCTATTCCCCTCAAAATCTAATTTTAACTACATTATATTCCATCAGTATTTTTTTACAGGCAGGGAAGAAGGCAAAATATACAAAACACAGTATAATTTCCCCTAAGTCCCAAATTCCTTAAATTTGACTTAGCTATGTGATTTAGTAATTTTCCCTATGTATTTAAGAGTAAGTTAAATATAAAGCTTTATTTTTTCCCTTTAAAAACCCTATAAGGTTGCTGCATTATGCACTTCATGATCCATATTTTGGGGGGAAAAAAAAAGCTTAAAGAAAAATAAAGATTGTTAAACTTACCCTGCATTCCTAAAACTAGAAGTATCTCTGTTAATCTTGCTAATTAGAGGATTAAGTACCTTTAAAGAAATAATCTTTAAAGAAGTGCCTCTACTGTGAAATTCATCAGATAGAGATTAAATTCCTATAAAGGAACAGGAATATAGCAGAAGCCTACTTTCTTCTGAATGTCGCAGAAGCCTACATTCAGCCTTGATGAAGCATTAGTGCTTGTCCTGTGCCTGGAGATGGCAGCCAACACATCAATGATATGAAAGGACTGTTTACTCTCCTCACATTATCAAAAGGTAATGAAAACTTGAGAATTTCTCAGTGGTTTGGACGACACATGAGTACAGGCCAATTTACAGTTATTCTGTGATCCTATTTTAGTCTCCTGTTGATAATGGAGTCCCTACTGTGTGGTTTTTTTTTTTAATCTCTTACTTTTTAGTAAATTGACATTCAATGTGTGAAAGGTCTATTTCTATCACATAGTGTTATTAGGGAAATTTTCATCTGAAATTGTGAGTACGTAAAGTTATACTTCTAGCTTCTTGAGGTTATGATGTTCTAAACCCTAGGAGTTTGCTTCCAGGCCTGCTTAGCAATCCTGTCTGCAAAGCAGGAAAGTTCCAGACTCTGGACTAAGTCAGATGCTCTGTAAACTACACAAAGAGCCCTAAGTCCACAGACCACCAGCCCAACAGTAAATCAGACTCTAACTACTGAAGTCTGACTCTTTACCCCAGTATTTCTGGGAGATTGGCTCCCCATTTACAGTCTGCACCTCAGTGCTCACGTTTCCCTTAAGAAGGTGGGGAACTTGTTGCTGCTTTTCTCCATGGTTCTCTACCCCCAGCCCCCACAAACTGGGCATTTCTCCCTCCCCAGCCCATCCAGGAGAGAGCATGGCTTGTGCCTTTGAATATCACTGATTAGTGACCATGAATCCAGTACCTACTCCTAAGCCCTCCTGAGAACACCGGCTTCCTAAATCATCACCTTATCGGCAAAAGTCAGCTCTACTTGTCCAACTGGTGGCAGAGATCCTGAGAATCATGGATCATGGAGGCAAAGGTGGCCCTTCAGAAGGTGCCATTCTCATATATCATGTGTGCTAAGTCTCTTCAGTCATGTCTGACTCTGGGACCCCATGGACTGTAGCCCACCAGGCTCCTCTGTCCATGGGTCCCTCCAGGCAAGAATACTGGAGTAGGTTGCCATTGCCTCCTCCAGGGGATCTTCCTGACCCAGGGATCAAACCGGCCTCTCCTTCATTGCAGGTGGATTCTTTACCGCTGAGCCACCAGGAAAACCCCTTCTCATATGGCA
Organism: Bos grunniens; assembly: GCF_055505025.1. Lineage (NCBI taxonomy): Eukaryota > Metazoa > Chordata > Mammalia > Artiodactyla > Bovidae > Bos > Bos grunniens. The sequence goes on along the minus strand of NC_141177.1, from coordinate 47,365,161 downwards.
GCAAAAGCGAATTTGAAGCTCTCTTGGTCTATACATCAGTCTATAAAAATAATTAAGTAAGCCTTCAACGTGACAGCCACTAGTTTTGGAGAGTCAAACCGGCATCCAACACCCAACATCCTGAATTGCTGTCTTTCTGAGACCGGAGGGAAGTGATGAACCTACTGCATTTTGAAATGAAAGCAGAAGTCACTCTGCAGCAGGGCTGTAGCTTAACGTTTTCAGCAAGATGTGGATCCTTTATTCGCTCTCCACTTACAATGCTCTAACTGCAAGTCTTACAGGAAGATTAAGGCCTAAGTCCCAAACGTGCCTTGGATCAAACCACCATTTCAGGTGAATCTGAGGGTTTCGAAGCCTGAATAATGCAAATTACCGGGGCTTCCCTGATGGTTCAGTGGCTAAGAATCTGCCTTGCGATGCAGAGGGAACATTGGTTCCATCCCTGGTCTGGGAAGATCTTACATGCTACAGGGCAACTAAGCCCGTACACCACATCTCCTGAAGCCCCTGCGGTTGCAGCTTCTGAAGCCTGCGTGCTTGCATGCACCACGAGATAAGCCACTACAATGAGAAGCCTGTGCACCACAAGGAAGAGTAGCCCGCACTTGCCGCAACTAGAGAAAGACCATGTGCAGCAACAAAGACCCAGTGCAGCCAAAAAATAAATCAATAAAAATTTAAAAAATAAATCTTTTTTTTTTAAAGTCATGCAAATTACTGTCTGTTGTGGCCAGAAGAATGTGCCTCTCAGATTTTCTAGGGCAGGAGGTAAAATTGGCGTCCAGTCGTGGCTGCTGACATGCTGGCAGCCAGGTTAATCTTCCTACAGGCTGCACTGGCCAGTGACCAGGCACGTTAGGGGTTTCACTCCTGGGAGAAAGGGGCTGTTCTGATGGAGGACCTTGGCTCAAAAGCCCCTTCCAGATTGGTTGAAATTTTCTTAGAACCACAGAGCAGCCCATGGCATTCCTCAGCACTTTTATTCCTCCTCCCACTCCATCTCCCTTCCCTCTCTCCTTCATGGGCGCCAGACCTGCCTCAGGGTCTGCTGGCTCTCCTGCCTCCTCCTGTTCCTTCCCCATCATCCCTCACTGGTGTTTCCCCAGTACATCTCTTATCCATCTCATCCCTGCTTGGCATCCGCTTCTCAGAGGACCTGCACAAAATCACTATTTAACTATTCTGTTTTGCATGTGCAATTTAGGACCAAACGTACTTCCTGACGGAGAAGGCAATGGCACCCCACTCCAGTACTCTTGCCTGGAAAATCCCATGGACAGAGGAGCCTGGTAGGCCTCAGTCCATGGGGTCACTAAGAGTCGGACATGACTGAGCTACTTCACTTTCACTTTTCACTTTCATGCATTGAAGAAGGAAATGGCAACCCACTCCAGTGTTCTTGCCTGGAGAATCCCAGGGACCGGGGAGCCTGGTAGGCTGCCGTCTATGGGGTCTCACAGAGTCAGACACGACTGAAGTGACTTAGCAGCAGTACTTCCTGAATTCAGGTCCAAACATCATTCATTAGAAGAAGGAAGACTTAGTCATGAAAGAATATGCATGTGAACTACCTGTATTGACTAATGAACTCTGTTGACCTAAACATGCAGAAAAGCATTTCAGTTCTGAGTAACTTAAAATCTCTAGAGCAAGGCCCTGTAGATTAGAAGAGTTATTGGAGGAGCCACAAGGAAAGAGGTGAGGCCAGAAGGTCTCCTCCTCCTACGTGCAATGGGTGAACTTGGAGACAAGGTGATGTGACAATGGAGAAATTATAACACCGCCTTGAAGCTTGCCTGGGGGTGGACAGGGCTCAGAGGGACAAGCTGTGCCCTCAATACCCAGTCACTCATCCACACAACAAAGTCCACAGAGCACCTGCTCCCCGGCAAGCTCGCCCACAAGGATGACAGAGGCAGTCCTTTCCAAGTCATCACTTTGCAAGCTCCCTTTTGTTGATGTAAAAATAATAATAATAATAATCAGATTATTGGAGGTGGCCTCCTTATGACAGAAAACCACAAAATTCTGTAAAGCAACTATCCTTCAATTAAAACAGTGTTTAAAAATATAAAGTTTAGTGAAATTAAAAAAAAAAATCAATAATTAGAAACCCCAATTAAATAGAATTGAGACCAGCAGGGGGCGTTCTCACGCCCTATGATGATAGCAGAGCCCCACAGGAAGAAAAGACTCCCTCTCTTTCCTGCTGGGGACTCAACCAATGACAAGCCCTGAACTCCTTGTTCACTATGGCCCTCCCATCCGACTTCCCTTCCCCTCTATAAAATCAGGCTCCTCCCCTTTTGTGCAGTGACTTGCATGTAGTCCCCCATCGTTGCAGACCTCAAATTGCAATTCTCTGCTGATCTCAAATAAACTTCTCTTTGCAGGAGAAATATTTGGCTGTTTCTGATCAATATTAGGAACACAGGCACCCATCAATGTTTCTACCCTCCGAGTTACTAAGTTTTCAGACCATATCCAAGAATCAGCTTGACCTTTATTGTTAAATTCTCTTTGTAAAAAGTACATATATGGGATTTGGTTAGAGTTTCCTTTATGTTTTTCTATGTGTTTGAAATCTGTAATATTAAAATAGGTAAAAGTGAAAGATGATTTCATAGACTAAAAGTTTTCCCTTTTTTTTAACTGTGGTAATAATTTCACACATACAGGAAAGTTTTGTTTGGAAAGACTTTCCTTACTGAATTGTCTTGAAATTTGTATTGAAGATCAGCTGACTGTACACTTTTGAGTCTAGACCTTACATTTTGTTTCATTGATGTGTTTATGCTGTGTCTTAATTACTTTATCTTTTTAAATTTTTGTTTATTTATTTTTGACTGCACTGGGTCTTCACTGCTGTGTATGGGCTTTCTCTAGTTGCACCAAGTAGGGGCTGCTCTTCATTGCAGTGGCTTCTCTTGTTGCACAGTTGATGCTTAGTTGCCGAGGCATGTGGAATCTTCCTGGATCAGAGATCAAACCCAGGTCCTCTGCATTAGCAAGCAGATTCTTAACCACTGGACCACCAAGGAAGTTCCACACTTTCGGAAAAGTTGAAAGAATAAGAATAGTACTAAGAAAATCCAATTGTTTCCTTATTAGTAGTATTTTTCCCCCTTCAGTTTATCATTTGCTCTAATATTTTTTTCCCTGCATTGTTTGGGGTAAGTTACATACACTAAAGCTCTTTATCTCCATAAACATCACTATTTCCTAACAGTTTCACAGTTATTAACTTCAGTAAATTTAACACCATGCTATGCTTTTATCTGGGCTTCCAGATGGAGCTAATGGTAAAGAACCTGCCTGCCAATGAAGGAGACATAAGAGATGTGGGTTCAGTCCCTGAATTGGGAAGATCCCCTGGAGGACGGCATGGTAACCCACTCCAGTATTCTTGCCTTGGAGAATCCCATGGATAGAGAAGCCTGACGGGCTCCAGTCCCTAGGGTCACAAAGAGTCCGACACAACTGAAGCGACTTAGCATGCACGTATGCTTTTATCTAATTTAATCTATTATTGGGCTTCCCTGGTGGCTCGGTGGTAAAGAACCTGTCTACCAATGCAGGAGACATAAGAGACATAGGTTCGATCTGTGGGTCAGTAAGATCCCCTGAAGAAGGAAATGCAACCCTCTCCAGTATTCTTGCTTGGGAAATCCCATGGACAGAGGAGCCTGGCGGGCTACAGTCCATGGGTTTGAAAAAAGATGGGCACGACTTAGCAACTGAGCATGCATGCATACCATCTATCATCAGTATCAGTGTTCCAGTCTTGTCTTCTTAAGTTAATAATGTCCTTTATAGAAAATTTATTCCCTCCAGCACACAACTGAATCCGGGGTCTGTTGTTGCATCTAGCTGTCATGTCTCTTTCAGTCACCTTTCAATCTAGAACGTTTCTGTAGCTTTTCTTTAAGTGTTTGAAGAATGCAGCTCTTCACCCCTTTTTAAAATAGAACATTCCTTGCTGTGCATTTGCCTAGTTTCCTCATGATGAGATGCAGGTGTACCTTCTTGACCGAAACACTACACAGGTAATATACCCTTCTCGGATCACTCTTGGAGGCATGTGGTAGTCCTCTGTTCCTCATTGGTGATTTCGATCTAGAGCATATGATTTGCTGTTTTCTTCTCCCTTTCAACCAACAAGTAGTCTGTTGGGGGAGACACCAAGCATCTACCAAATTGCCTGGATTGAGCATCTTGATGATTCTTCCCTGATCCAGGCTTTACTGTGAACTTTCAGCTCCAGCACACCCTTCACCTTGACCAGTGAGCCCCCAGTCATTTATCACTTATTTGTGGTTATTACCTATTAATATGGACTCATGGATTACTACTTTCCCCATGGCTTACAATGTATTAACGCAATTATTGGGGTGCTCACATTGTCCTGGACCCAGCCTGTGGAAGCCCCATCAAGTTGGCTCCTGAGTCTTTGTGATGGAGCGTAGGTGCTTTTTCTTTAAACCTGCATTGTAATAACAAATTCTACGATTGCTGAAAAAAATTTTTAAATAAAAATGAATTGAAATAAATGCAAATCTCCCCTATAAGAATTTCAGGCTGCTCTGTTGTGCCTTGAGTTGTATTGCTTATAGTCCTTTTTGTTATAAAGTTTTTTTTTTCAATAAATTAAACATTTCTTGAGAATTCATGGTATTAATACCTTATGTTTGCAATAATCTATTGAGGCACAAAGGGCAGATAAAAGAAGTGTAATCTATGGTCTTATATTAAGGAATTGATAATAGCTATAAACAGAAGATCTCTTTCAGTTCAATTCAGTTCAGTAGCTCAGTCGTGTCCGACTCTTTGCGACCCCATGAACTGCAGCATGCCAGGCCACAGCTCCTTTAGTATTTGAATAAGAAATGTAGGCAAAACATACATAATAGTCATCAGATGTTAAGTAAAACCTCCAACTTCTAATCTTCAGTCAGTTTGAAACCCAATCAGTTTGATCTTGGTGCCAGTCCTGCCATCTTGAGCTTTCCCAGGGGCTGTGGACAGTCTAAAACCCACACCCTCCACGTTCCCCTGCCAACAGAAGCATCGAGAGATGCTAGTGGGTGGAAGGTAAACACATGTCTATTCCAAGAAGCTGGTGCGCACCTGCAGACACAGACAGCTGTGCACTGAGCACCCCCCACTTCAGGAAGGATGGACTGGTGGGAACTTTTCTCTGATCCCTGTCATTCCCATCTTCCTTATCTTCAGAGGCTAAATTCCTGATTCCAGTAGTAATCTCACTAAAACTACTTAGGTGGCTACCATTTTCCTGACTAATACCATGTGACTTAGTTTCTTATTGTTTAAACTTTTATGTATTTATTGTTTATTTCGGCTGCGTTGGATCTTCATCGCTGTGCATGGGCCTTCTCTCATTTCAGGCGGTGGGAGCTACTCTGTAGTTATGGTGCGTGGACTTCTCATGCGGTGGCTTCTCTTGCTGCGGAACACAGGCTCTAAGCACGCAGGCTCAGTAGTTGGGTGCACAGGTTTACTTGCTCGTTGGCATATGGGATCTTCCTGGACCAAGGATCAAACCTGTGTTGGCTGCATTGGCAAATGGATTCTTAACCACTGGACCATCAGGGAAGTCTGATTTCTTATTAATTTGTCACATACTTATATAGCATTTACCATGAGCGAGGTTTTACAAATATTCACTCATTTCATCCTCTTAATAACCCTACAAAGGAGGTAAATCTTATTGATAGGCACAAAGGTAACTTGCATAAGGTCACAAAGCCAGGAAGCAGCAGAGCTGGGGCTCAAACCCAAAATATTAGGTTCTGGAGTTCATGCTTTTATTCTTATAACCTTCTCAAATAATAGCTATGAGACTGTATTTGTCTGCTTGAGATGTTATAACATAATACCATCAACTAGGCAATTTAAACAACAGATGTTCGTTTTCTCACAGTTCTGGAGGCTGGAAGTTCAAGATCAAGGTCTGGAAGTTGGTTTGCTGTGAGAGCTCTCTTGTTGACTTGTAGAGGACTGCCTTCTCACTATGTCCTCACAGGGCTCTTTCCTGGGGTGGGGGTAAGAGAGAGAGAGTTCTCTTGTCTCTTTGTACAAGAAATACCCCTATCAAATTAGGGCCCCAAGCTTACAATCTTATTTAATCTTAATTACTCCCATAAAGGCTCTACCTCCAAATAGAATCACATTGAAGTTAGGGCCTCAACATGTGAATTTTGATGGATTCAAACAGAAATGAAAATAACAGCAACAAACAGCCTTGCCCACTGTTGATGGAAATCATTAGTAAAGGGTCTGTAATAGAAATGAAAAGGAGTCTTATTCATGCCAAACTGAAGACTACAGCCAGAGAGATAGAGATTCAAAAAGCCCTTGAAATGTGTTCCCCTGGGCTACAAAACAGGGGAGGTTTTAAAGGAAAAAACTGCAAAATCACAGCAGCTGTTCATCAAGAATTAAGATTGGAGCTGCAAGAAGTAAGGAGGCTTGCTAAGCAAGGATTGGTTGTGATCTGAAATGGTTGTGTAGTTACAAGAGGAGACCCTGAGACCTAAGGTTGCAGCTGGCATCTGCCATCAGACACTGTTATAAGAACAGCTGGTGATGTCCTTGAATCTGATATAGTTCAGAAAATTCAAGTTCCCACGGATGCAGGAAAGTGCCTGAAATCACATCCACAGTGGTCACCGGCTCCAGCTGGGTGCCTGAACCACAGTGACTCCAGTCTGACTTTCAAATGCATTCTTTCCTTTAAAGGTTAAAGCAGATGTACAGTGCATGTTTAATGGGCCACAAAACAGGCTGTTTTAGTTACCATAAAGTTTAGATTCAATCATGTATAAGCCAAAATGACTTCCTCACATCTCAATAGGTGAGAACTTCTCCCATCACTACATCATTATGTCTTGTGGCCCTGAGAATGCAGCATCCTGTTCCCTGGGCTCCAAAGGAAATGCCTGGTTCTTTTTTTTTTTTTTAACCTCCCTCTATCATGGGACGGTGCCCAAGTTATTCGATCTTGCTGAGCCTTGCTTTCTCCACCTGAAAGTGGGGTAGTAACACTTATTCTGTAAGGTTGTTGTGAGTATTAAATAAAACAACAACACAAATTTCATAATCTAGTCCCAGCCACATAGCATCTACTCCATATAGCTGTGCCCCCTGTTTTCAGTTCTCTTCAAATGATACTTATCAACACAGCATGTCCACCCTAGTCCTGCTTTTTCACCAGCATCTGTGGACATTTGTCCACCCATAGATCATGTGAGAGGACAGATCCTAGCCTGGCTCACTCTGCCCTACTCTGCCTCTCTGAGCAAGCTTTACTCTGCAGATATATGAGGTAGAGACCGAATACCCCACTGTGTGTACAGCTGGGGTCCCCCGTGTACACACCCAGCCTCCACCCAACAGCCACACCCATGCTACTTGTAGAAGGTGAGGGAAGACAGAGGCTGCCCCTCTGCTGCTTCCAGAAGCATTTGATTTTTCTGAGATGGGAGAAGCCAAGACGTAAGCTGAAGGCCCCTGCTCTGAGGTGGGGATCAGCAAAAGCGATTCCCTGCGACAGCGAAAGCCCTGCACTCTCAGGACCTACGTGGGGCGGCAGGTCCCTGGCTCTTGGATTCACACGGTGACCGAGGAGGCAATTTACTCACGGGGCCAGTTCTGCGATGTTGGTCTTGAAGTTAGCTCTGAAAGTTCCACCAGAGTCTTCCTTTCCAGACTTTTTGAAGATTTTGCCGACCCAATCCCCTGTAGAGTCCCTTTGTGCTCAAATGTCCTGGAGTCATTACCACCTAAAGCAGACGCTGTCTCAGACAAGTGTGCAGAGATCAGAGTTACACGGTACCTGAGGATATAAGGTCTATGGAACTCACACCCTGAAGTTTCCTCTGTGCTTGCTGTGGTCACCCCAGTGCCCAGAACTGCCCAGCAGAACTGCCCAGTAGACACTTGTGAAACTGTTGACCCAACATTGCCCCTTTATTAGTTATTGATCCCTTATTAGTTACCTGCCACTGCCTAACTAATCATCTCACATTTAATGGCTTAAAACAATACACATTTGTTATGGTTTCTATGGTTCAGGACTCTGGGATTGGTGTGGCTGGATGATTCTAGGCTGTGGTCATCTCAAAGCTACCTGAAGGAGGCTCCCTTGCCATGCCCCCGACCCTCACCCCAGGCTGTTGCAGGAGTCCCTGTTCTTCACCGTGTGGACCACTTCCAGCTGCCAGAGTAGACTCACAACCCTGCACTGTGATTCTCTCCCCACGTTGTCCCTATCAGAGAGCAGGTGACTGACTTTCCCATATGAGTGATTCAAGGGTGAGGCAGACGGAGAACCACATACATCTGAGACCCAAGCTCCAATCTCTGAATACCTATGTCTTAAAGATGACATCTCATCTCATGCCTATTAAGGTGGCTATAATCAAAAAACAAGAACAAGTGTTGGTGAAGATGTAGAGAAATCAGAACCCTTGTGTACTGCTGGTAGAAATGTTAAATGGTGCCACTGCCATGTAAGTCCATTTGACAGTTCATCCAGAAAGTTAAGCTTTGAATTATCATATGATCGAGCAATTCCGCTCATAAGTATATACCCAGAAGAATTGAAAGCAGGGATTTGTATGCCCATGTTCACAGCTGTGTTATTCACAGTAGCCAAAGGGGGAAGCCACCCAAGTGCTCCTTGATAAACAAGATATGGAATATACACACAATGGAATATTATTTAGCCCTAAAAAGGGGGGAAATTCCAAAACATGCCACAACATGGATGAACCTTGAGGGTATTAGGCTAAATGAAGTTTGCTAATCACGAGAGGACAAATATGATTCCTTTTGTAGGAAGTGTCTAGGATAACCAAACTCACAGATAAAGAAGAATGATGGCTGCCAGAGGGTGGGGTCAAGGGGAAATGGGGAGCTGTTTAGTGGGTGCCGTGTGTCAGTCTGGGATGAAGAAAATGTTCTGGAGGTAAATGGTGGTGATGGTTGCTCAACAATGTGAATGGAAGATGCCCACTCACAGTTCCTGTGGGTCAGGAATCTGGGAACAGCTCTGCTGGGTGATTCTGAGTTTGGGCCTCTCACAAGATAACTGTACACTGAACTGTTGTACTGAAAATGGTTAAAAGGATCAGTATTACATATATTTTACTACAATTTTAAAGAGTAAATTAAAAAAAGATAGAATTGACAGCTCATCATTTCTATTAAATTCTATTGGCTAGAAGTGAATGACTAGATCCTGCTGACACTCAAGGAGAGGGAACTAAGCTCCACCCCCTGAGGGGAGGAGTGACACAGGATTTGTGGGGGTGTTTATCCACCTCCACACCTGTTCAAGGCTTCCATTCCAAAATAGACACAGTTGGTAGAAAAGTAGAAAAATATACCAGCTACTCAAAGTATGAATCACAAACTACTTCGGGGTGGACTTCATGTGCAGGATAATCCAAAAGGCAAGGATAAGTGTTCCTCCTTGGGTTGTACTTCGATTTATCTCTTTATACCCATGGGCCCTGACACCTAAATTGGTTTACCTCAGAGAGTAAAATACTGATAAGGAGATTAGCATATGTATAAAATAGATTATCCAAACTCAATGAATTATTCTTTTAGAAAATTCTATAAATCATTTTCACCTCTATCTACACGCCACTCGTACCTCCCAAGACTATCAGGCAATCAGGCTAAAGGTGTGCTCTAGCTGAAACAACTAAGAAAAGAAGTGTTCAGGTATGAACTGACTCTTTGCAACCCCATGGACTGTATGTAGCCCACAGGTTCCTCTGTCCATGGGGTTCTTCAGACTAGACTACTGGAGTGGTTTGCCATTCCCTTCTCCAGGGGATGTTCCTGACCCAGGGACTGAACCTGGGTTTCCTGCATTCCAGGCAGATTCTTTACCATCTGAGCCACCAGGGGAGCCCAAGGAAAAAAACCTCTAACACAGGGAAGAGTACTCAATATCTTCTAGGAGTCTATAATGGAATATGTATATTTATGAATCACTTTGCTTTACACCTGAAATTAACACAATGTCATAAATTAACTGTATTTTAATACATTTTATTTTTTAAAAAAACCTTTAAAAGTAAAAAAGGAGAAAGAAAATTCTACCTTTTATGATTTCAAATCAAATGTAATTACCTGAAGGACTGCATTTGAAGTGGCACAGTATTTGCAAGGACAACATTCAAAATTTGCAATCTGTGATTTTGTTGACTTGTTAGGGTAAGCATATAAAACCATATTCTACAGGCTTCTTGATAGATTTCCCTGTGATCACCCTGGGCCTCTCAGTCACAGAAAGGAATAGGCATGATCTTAGGCTGGGGGTGGTCATAGGAGAGGGCGTGGCTGGAGAGAAACCCCTGCGCCTGTAATTCCTTTATTAACGTCTTTAAAGTCCTGTGCAGGGTAAAAATCAGACGGAGCTCACTCTCAGGGCAGGATTTCCACTTCTTCCCAAAGGAATATACTAACAAAAGTGTTTTAAATAAGTTCTCTCAAGTAGTTTAATTTTTCCTCTGTATAATGAGGATTTTATTGTTTTTCTCTCTGATTTGTTCATCTATTTCTTTCTGCATTGCTTTTTCCTTTCTGAAGAAAGGCCAGACTATTTCCAATTTAAGCCAGCACCTCGAGGCTTTTTGTAATCTTGTAGCTGCTCTCCTTCCTCTTCTTTTTTCCTTCCCCAGAGCTTATTACAGAAGGATTGCAGCTATTTCTTAATTTTAAACAGTTGCTTTCTGGGGCAAAAAAAAAAAAAAAAATCAAGAACAGAATAAACTTTAAAAAATCAGCACCTCTCTGTTGCTTTTTATCTTTTTAATTTGTCATTTGACTTGCCTGTGGTTTCATCTCTTCCAGGAGACAACAGATCTTTATCAGAAGAGTTAACTTACATTATGGCAATTTTTAACACAAACTGGGATTTTGATGTATTAGGGACTTCCTGTTATTGCCTTTCCCCAGATCTCTGTTTTATCCCCCCAAATATCTCACCTCCTTTTCTCCCCGTTTCTTCCCCTCTCTTTCTTTCTCTCCTGGGGGTAAAGGAGTATCAACTAGTTCTATTTCTATTTCTGGCACTCACCGACAGTCTTGTCCCTAGAGGTTACTCCATTGCTCAGTAATTACCCTATTTCTATATAAGCACAGGTGCCTTGGGTTCAGAGGCCTTTTCCTTCTGTCTTTGTTGAGGGAATGGAAACAGCTGAGGGTATTTCATTTGGGGAGATTTGCTAATGTATATTTTCCCACTCCTCTGCTAGTGGAGGTGGAGACAGGAGTTCAACTGAGTAACAACTAAAAATTTTAAAAATTGCTGGCTGTGAACTGGAGCTTGTTTGACCTGGGCTCATTTGACTCCCTGATATCACATCAGTCAATTGAACCCCTCAGACTCCAAGTTCATGTCCCTGGATTGCAAAGCCTTCAGATCTTAAAGGTTCTCATTTTCAAAACAAAACTAAGCACTAATTACCAGTTTAATCATTTATCTTCTGACATTAGCTCAATATTTTAAACATCAATAATCCAAAGTCCCTCAAGAAGTTTGTACCACACTAAGACAGAATTTTGTTCAAAATTCTGAAAGCATGAGCTGTTGTTTTCTGGACAGTGAAGCAAATATCAGTGTTGAGACTTGGGTCCCCAGGAGGCTAACTCTGAGCTGGAGATGAGCAGGCAGGATGTTTGCAAAAGGGAGGCCCCGGCACCAGAGGAAGGAAGAGCAAGGAAAGAAACAGGACCGGGCAACGGGTGACAGTGGGCTCTAGGCCATGCTTGATGTCCCCAAGGTGTCTCACTGAGAGAGGCCAGGTCAACTGGTCGCTGGACGTGGGCCCTGTCTCCAGTGTTCTAACATCTTTCGTGGCAACTCACATGACCCTAGGCTGTTACCCACCCAGGGCAGGAGAAGACTGGATTTCCCACTGGACTGAGGCATACACAGGTGCCTGGATTATACACCTGCCCTCAAGTTCCAGCTAAACACATCCTTTACCTTTCCCAGACGTTGTTGTTCAGTCGCTCAGTTGTGTCTGACTCTTTGCGACCTCATGGACTGTAGCACTCTAGGCTTCCCTGTCCTTCAGTATCTGCCAGAGTGTGCTCAAAGTCATGTCCATTGAGTCCATGATGCCATCCAGCCATCTCATCCTCTGCCACCCCCTTCTCCTCCTGCCCTCTATCTTTCCCAGCATCAGGGTCTTTTCCAGTGAGTCTGCTTTTTGCATCAGGTGGCTGAAGTATTGGAGCTTCCTGGGCATAAGCCCCATTTATTGTCCATTTTATGAAAACAGGGCCCAAGGTGAGAAAGGGCTGATCTTTCAGGAACCACACTTTCCTTGCCCTCTGTTCCCTCCCTTGCTCCACCCAGTGAGCCCTGTGCTCACTGCCCTCACAAGGGTGCAGCACTCAGTCTTCCCCTCGGGGCTCTGCGGGGCCCCGAGCAGTCTTCCAGCGCTGCTGTCAGAGTACATACCACCCTCTGACATTCGTGAATGACCTGTGTTAAACCCACAAATGTAAGTAGAAAAATAAGGCGGAACCACCTCAAAACCATGAGAAATCGCTCTTTCATAGAAACAGACAATGTGCTTAGTCCCTCAGTCATGTCCAACTCTGTGACTCCATGGACTGTAGCCCACGAGTTCCTCTGTCCAAGGGGATTTTCTGGGTGAGAATACTGGAAGACATTCATATTTCCATTCAATTTTTTCTTTTGTTAGAGTTGTAATGGAAAACATTATAGGTTCTGTGACTTGTTTATATTTACAAAATAACATTTTGTTTTATATCTTATTTGAACTAACAATAATAAATCCCTGCCATTTCAGTGTGGCTAGAATCAAATAGTGCAAAAATAGTGTGAGTGCATAAGGAGGACGTGGATGTGAGTTTGGATTCTCTTGTATCTTGTTTTCTATTTTAAAAATCATATTAAAGTCATGAAGGAGCAGAAAGCATGGTGAGCAAGTACTACATGGTATGAAGAAAGAGAAAAAAATCAGTAAGTTATGCAAAAGGATGTCTCAAAGAAAAAGGGGGAAAAGAAAAAATAATCCTTTGGCGGCATCAGATTAATCTCAACTCTAATTCATGATGTGCATGATATGAATTTATGTCTTGCTTATGAGCGAAAAACATTACTTAAAAATTTTTGTTCTTATTGTGTTAGAGTTTCCATTGAGTTTCATGTTGGTACCGGTGAATGCTAAGAGCTCATTCTTTCTCAGGAGAGTGCTAGAAACAGCCATGGGCCAGAATTAGTTTTATATTCCTTACCCCATTTCTTTTTTCTTTTTAATTAATTTATTTTTTAATTAAAGGATAATTGCTTTACAGAATTTTGTTGTTTTCTGCCAAATATCAACATGAATCAGCCGTAGGTATACACATGTCCCCTCCCTCTTGAACCTCCCTCCCCAATTGTTACAGAGCCCCTGTTTGAGTTCCCCGAGTCATACAGCAAATTCTCACTGGCTTTATCTATTTTACATTTGCTTTAGCCCATTTCTTACCTTACCTATAGAAGAGAAGCAAAGGGGAGATGAGGGGAGATTCATATTCTTTCCACTGTCACATGGCTAATACAGGCACAGGTTACCCCAAAATATATGCTCTCTACACCATCCACCATGACTCCTCAATCAATTGACTTCTGCCTTCTGGGTCAACCTCAAGAACTTATTACTGAGAAAATGGAATTGACAAATTCTAAGAGAATGCCAGGGCCAGGTTCTTAGGATTTCAGAGAAATAATTTAGGAGCCAAGAACTAGAGCCTTTTAGTTGAGGACAGGATAGCTAGTTCTTATAAAGCTGACTTAATTTGAGGTTCTAAATGTAGTATATGTGCGAATTTTCCACATTTTTGTAGATTCATCAGATTCTGAAAGTCCCACGTCACTCATTTAAATAATTTACGTGCTAAATGATCTGACATGGAAGGCAAAAACAGCAATAGAGACCAGAGACTATGCTGATGGAAAACAAGGAAGGCAAGTATCAGTAATAGAGAAAAAAGGAAAAAAGGAAAGTGGTTCTTGCCACCAATCTCTATCTTTTTTCTACTTTTCTTCGCCTAATAGCTCAGCTGGTAAAGAATCTGCCTGCAATGCAGAAGACCCCAGTTCGATTCTTGGGTCAGGAAGATCCCCTAGAGAAGGGATAGGCTACCCACTCCAGTATTCTTGGGCTTCCGTGGTGGCTCAGCTGGTAAAGAATCCGACTGCAGTGCGAGAAATGTGGGTTCAATCCCTGGGTTGGGAAGATCCCCTGGAGAAGGGATAGGTTACACATTCTGGTATTCTGGTCTGGAGAATTCCATGGACTGTATAGTCCATGGGGTCACAAAGAGTCAGACACAACTGAGTGACTTTCATATATATATATGCACACACATATATATATATAAAATAATTTTGTCATCTGTAGAGAAACAAAAGCCAGCCTTGAGACTCAAATAACTAACATCAAGAGGTGTGAAAGGATGCAGGGTCTGTGTTTCCTCTTTCCTCCACAGCAAGGGTACAGTTAGGGGATTAGGAAGGGTTGGCACTGTTTTTAAGGCTGGTCCTAAGTTTAAACGGCAGATATGGCTGAACTGAGCCACAACCAGTGTTGGGTAAGATAATCACAGGTTAAAAAGGGATTCCAGGGATTTCCCTGGTGACCCAGTTAAGAGTCTGCCTTCCAAGGCAGGGGACATGGGTTCCATCCTTGCTCGGAAAACTAAGATCCCACATGCCATGGAACATGTAAGTCCGTGAGTTAGTTACAGCTAGAGTGAGCCCTCGGGCCATAATGAAGACCCAGGCAGACAAAAAAAAAAAAAAACAACAATAACAAGGGATTCTGACTCAACCAGAAATGATGTGGCAAGTTAAGTACAGTCGTCCCTCAATGTCTGTGAGGTGTTGGTGCCAGGACACTCACAGAGACCTGAATCCTGTGGAGCTCAAGTCTCTTACCTGGAATGGCGTAGTTCACAGATTCTCCTCTGCCTGAGGTCCACGTCTGCACTTCAGCCAACCTTGGGTCCAATTTGATTTGAATCTGTAGATGCTGAACTCGAGGGTAGGGAGGGCCAACTGTATTTATTGTTTATAGGACATATGCATTTGGGATTAAAGAGAAATTTGGTTTCCTGTCACAGTTAGAGGTAGAGATTTGAATTTGGTTAATGTGAATTTGTTGTCAATCATGAAGCAAAGCAAGTTCTGGGTTCTTTCTCACTGACTCACTGTATCTAATTTACTTTTCCTAAGATATTTAGTGTCCTTTTTTCACCCACAGAAAAAAAAATTTTCTCTCATTCACATGGATGAAATGTGGTAAAATCAGCTATGAAGACAGGAGTTGATGTTAAGAGGTCAATATTCTAATAAAGCTGGAGACTTCTTTTTATAACTTAAAATGACCAGACCACACTCATATACATTGGTTCGTGAAGATGAAATCAGGGTTTTAGTTTTATGATGCAGAACAACACTAGGGCTCGCTGCCATGACAAGTGACCTTAAAATCTCCCTGACTTATCCCTGCCCACGTGGCACATCCATTGAAGGGTGACAGGAGTTATGCTCCATCTGACCATCGAAGACTCAGGCGGCCATTGGCTCCACTGTCTCGTGACATTGCATCTCAGCACATGACTTCAGGGGCTCCATGGGAAAGGCACAGTGTGAAAGACTCAACTGAACCCTACTCACAGCCCTGTGGCCAGAACTGGTCATGTGGCCCCAACCTAACAGCAAGCAACTAGGAAGGGGAGGAGGACCAGATATGGTGGTTCTTGTCATTTCTACCACACTGCAGCCTCTGGCTGTGTGTAGATTGTGTCTGTGTTACCATCTGTCCAAGACACAACTAATAGAGTTTTTATTATAAGGGCATGATAGAAAAGGGGTTACTGTGTCAGTTTATACGAGTTGAGTTTTGGTATATCATTTAAAATGATCATACATTTCAATAAGTACCAGAATCATTAGACAGCTAAATAAAATACAAATTCCTTGTCCCTATCCCTAGAGATTTTTTTTTTAATTGGAGGATAATTGCTTTATAATATTGTGATGGTTTCTGCCATACATCAATATGAATCAACCACAGGTATACATGTGTCCCCTCTCTCCTGGATCCCCCTCCCCATATTCCTCCCAATCCCACCCCTCTAGGTTGTCACAGAGCACTGGGTTGAGCTCCCTGTGTCCCTAGAGACTTTTAATCCAGCAAACCTGAGGTGCAGTCCAGGAATCTGGGTTTTAACAAGCACCTCTGAGGGTTTTCCTGCCTATCACCTTCGTAGTTTGGTGCACACGAGGTGACTGGTTTCTGCTCTCCGACAGTGATACTTTAAGGTTTCAGCATACATGAGAGAGAGAGAGACAGAGACAGAGAGATATTCTAAGGAGTGGAACACTAGGAAGCAGATGGCTGTTCCTTCTCGTTGATCTCTACGAAACAAAAGCCTTGGGAGAAGTGGATCCCCAAACTTCAGAAGTGTGTGAAGAGAAATAGCCGAAAATGAAAGAGAATAAGTAGAAAGTGCACTGTGGAATGCTGTGCAGGACGCAAGGACTGTGAGCAGGTGTAAAGGAAGAGAGGGACTGGGGATGATGTATATCTCTGGTGGACCAATCACGTGGCTAGAGGGATGGTGGACCAATCAGGTGGCTAGATGGACAGATTAGTGTATCTGGGTCAGCATATGGTCCAGCGGAAAGAGAAGGTACTGAGGCTCTTCCACAATATGGCAGAGGATTTTCATGATGGTTTTATTTAGAACTGTCAAACTACAGAACTAAGACAATGCTGAGAATGGGGCAAAATAAAGTTGAACTTCTTATCATCATTGAAAATGTGATTGTTTACTAAAGAAATCATCAGAGATGTGTGTACACAGTACATACAAAGTTTTTGCAGCATTTTTATAATGATAAAAAATTGGAAATCACCTAAAGTTGCCAGTTGGAAGTTGGTTAAGAACATTTGGTCTCATCCATGGGTTTGGTACTGTATAACCATTAAGGTACTTCTGGAGCAGCCAGGAAAGACAGGGATGTGTTAGCAGATTTACAAAAATCTCCTTGAAATGAAGAAAACAAGATACACCAAAGAAAACATCATCCAACAACAAATCCAGGAAAATTTCCCAGCTTCATACCACAGACTTCAGGAAATACAGATCTAAATACAAAACATCTGATATATCCAAAATACAAAACAATTAAGCCTAAAGGGATATAAAATTCTGAGACTCAACCCACACCTCCCTTTATGGAGTGAGCTGCACGATGTGGAGGGAAGAGGCCGAATTTCTGAAAAATCCGACTAAAAAATCTTCTCACTTTGGAGGAACAGGAAATGGGGCCTGAGTTGGCAAGAGAAAAGATCTGAAATGTTCCACCCGGGGCCCTTTTCCTGAGTGAAAGCCAAACATCAGTCAAAGGTCAGAGTGGTGGGAGAGAGGCCAGAAATGTGCAACTCTCTCTGAGGGGACAGCAGCTGCTAGCAGAGCAAGCTGGGTGGGGACAGTGCCCGAGGCCACACCAGGCAAGGCGTTCACACCACCCCGCTGAGTTCTGACTCCAGCTTCCAGCTCCAGGGAGGGGAGACAAATCCAAACCTCCAGACCCACCACCATCCACAGACCAGGGCAGGCTCTTTATTCCCTGCACTGGGCCTCTACACAAGGGTTTCAACAGAATCAAAATCAAGATGAATGTGAAAACTGTCGCCAGTTTTAAGGGCTCATAGAACGACTCCCCTCCCCACTCTTCTCAGACAACTTCGGGGGCCGACAGATACAAGTGATGCTGATCTAAGTCCCAGCTCGCTCATCTCTACAGGGAAGATGCAGATTGTGCTCAGGTAAACAGGGAGTGAAAAGACCATGTGGATATTTTTGGCTTGGCCAAAAAGTTCCTTCAGACCTAAATGCACTTTTGGGTCAACCCAATATTTCAGGGTGAAGAGCAGCCCATGTAGAATAGACTGCTATGACTAAGTAAGAAGAAACCCAGCTTGGGATCCATGCAATAATTCTGCCCCTCACTCTCTTAAAAAAAAAAAGGAAGAGGAGGAAACAAGTGTTAGGAAGTCCAAGCTCACACTGCTCGCCTCGGGACGATCAATAAGTCAAGAGACAAGTTGTTAGGGCAAGGAATAACAGCTTTATTTGGAAAGCCAGAAGACCAAGAAGATTGTGGACTCATATCCCCAAAATCATCTTACCTGAGTTAGAATTCAGGCTTCTTTTATACTAAAAGAGAAGGGGGTGTAGCTGGTTTTTGCAAACTCACTGGTGCTGGAATCCTTTGTTCTTGCACAAAGGTCTGGTCACAATGTTCCATTAAACCTTCAACAAGACAATTGTTATTTTCTGTTCTGCAGCTTTCTATCTCTGTATGAATCAGAAAGTGCTATATCTTTAACAGTCAGAGCCTTGAGAATGGGCTCTCCAGTATATTTCAGGCTCTAGGCAATATTGTTTTAAAAAGGTGCAGAACCAATATGACTAAGTTCAGGCAACAGCCGTTAGAGCTAAAGGAATAGACCCAATATGGAGTCACGTTTGCTTTTCTCTGTTTTGGAAGGTCAAAATACATAAGAAAAAGCTCACTTTGGAAGAAAATTGAGTCTAGCTTAAGTAAGTTAAAAAGAAACATTCAATCAAAATAACAGAATGGAAAAGACTTCCTGCCTCACAGAGATGAGGAACTTATACAGTACATGCAGTGGCTGGAAATCTTAATCATTGCTGTCCTTTGGAGGGAGGCTGAGTGCATTTCATGAAGCTGTGAATATTGTTTGAAATCTACAGATGGGAACAAGTATAGGTACATTGGATCACCAGAGAAGTGTGAACCCTGCCAACTGTTTATGTAACCCCACATCCTCCTCCCCTCTTTCCTGATGGCATTCCTACTGGTTTAGGTATCCATGCTCTTCCACACTCAGAACAAGCTGACCCCACTTTCTGGCTCTGTGTACCACTAGTTTTGTTTCATCAGTGAATAGGATCGCCTTGGTCATTGTTACGGGTTGTGGAAAGCATGTGACACATGTTGGTGCAATTAGACTCAAAGAACCAGCTTATAGTCCATGGCAGGGTAACATGAAGATGGACTACGCAGCCATCTTGTGACCATGCTGCTGCTGCTAAGTCGCTTCAGTTGTATCCGAATCTGTGAGACCCCATAGACGGCAGCCCACCAGGCTCCCCCATTCCTGGGATTCTCCAGGCAAGAACACTGGAGTGGGTTGCCATTTCCTCCTCCAATGCATGAAAGTGAAGAGTGAAAGCAAAGCCACTCAGTCATATCCAACTCGCAGCGACCCCAGGGACTGTAGCCCACCAGGCTTCTCCGTCCATGGGAATTTCCAGGCAAGAGTGCTGAAGTGGGGTGCCATCTCCTTCTCCATTGTGACCATGAGAACAAACTTGTAGATGAGGTCGGCAGATGGCAGAGGAGACAAACAGAAACCCTGGGATCTTGATGACACCCTTGAGTTCATCCTATCTCTGAACTTTCTGTTTAGGTGTTTATGCCAATTAAAGTTATGGTTTCCTAATTCAAATACTTTGGGGGTTTTTCCTCTTTTTTTTCTATATACTTCCATATTGCTCACAGTTCTTTTACATTTAGTGTCTATTCTTTTTGTAATTAGGGTAAAAGCTGTTTATATTTTGACAAGTTAATATAAAAGGGAACAAAGATCCTGAAAACTCTTTAAGATGTATTATTTAAAGATGGAAATTTAAAAAGTAGGTCACAAAGTTTTTGATTGAGATGATCCAATTTTATTTTTAGAGGTATACATAATGTTATATATGCATATAAAAAATCTAAATGAATGCATACTGAAAAAACTGCAATTATTTTTGAGAAGTTGGATTATATGTGACTTTTTTTCTTTTTGTCTGGTTTCTTTCTTTTTTTCCTTTCTCTTTCTTTCGGAAACCAATGAACATGGAATGACTTACATAAAGGTACCTAAAGGTTTAAAAGATAGATTTTTTTATATTTATTTTTTATCATGCCTTGTGGCATGTGGGATTTTAGTTCCTTGATCAGGAATCAAACCTGTGTCCCCTGAATTGGGAGCACAGAGTCTTAACCACTGGACCACCAGGGAAGTCTTTTTTTTTTTGACCATGCCTCACTGCATGAATACAATTTTAAATAAAAATTGAAGCACTTTGATTTGGCCAGCACATAGTTTTTTATCCTCTCAGATTTGAGTTTAATGATATTTTTCAGGTATTAAAATGAAAGAAAAAACAAACAGCTGAAGGCACCTCCTCTTCTCCCAACCCAGACAGTAAATACAAAGACTCCACCATCTTGTTGGATTCAAGTAGAACTGGCTCCCCCAACACCCACAACTCTTCCAAGTAGAACACTGAAGATGTTTTATCTTTCTTCTCATGAGCTTGAACCTGCCCAGCACTGGCAGATTTAGGGTCCTAGCTGATATCAGTTTGCCCTGGAGGGTTTAACTTCAGATCTACAGTAAACCCAGTGTCTGGTTATATGATGAGCAAGTAAAGCAAAAGAGGGCTCTCCATGCCCTGCAAACAAATGTTTGATCCAAAATTGCAATAGAAATTAGTCTTTAGCATTTTCCTCCCTTCATTTTAGTATTACTGCTCATTCTTCCCCTAATTGGAGTCCTTGCCTCAGAGATAACCACTGTTTTCAATTGGGTGACTATGTTTCCAGATCTTTATTTCTTTCATACTTACACATAGGAATATATTGACAAACACAGGTTCTCATGTCTAGATTTGGGGCGTGTGAGTACATGTGTGTTGTTTACATAAGCGGTGTCATGCTGTGTATATTGTTCCACATTTTGCTTTTTAAAGTCGACATGTGAGGATTTTTCTGCTTCAGAATAATATAAACCATAGCACATTTTTGAAAACTTGCTGCCTGGGGACTTCCCTGGTGGTCTAGTGGTTAAGAATATAGGGGATATAGGTTCAACCTCTGGTCAGGGAAGATTCCGCATGCCTCCAAGCAACTAGGCCCATGCAGTACAACTACTGAAGCCCACGTGCCTAGAGTCCGTGCTCAGAAACAAGAATCCACTGCAATGAGAAGCCGGAGCACCGTGACTAGAAAGTAACTCCCACCGCAACTGCAGAAAACCCGTATGCAGCAACAAAGGCCAAGTGCAGCCAAAAATAAAAGAAAAAGATAGGACTTTTAAAAAACCCCAAAATTTGTTGCCAAGTATTTCCTAGTGTGCAAATGCAGCTGTTTACTTGACCCTGTCCCTATTGACTGACATTCAGGGTATTTCCAAATTTCCACTCTCAGAAACAAGAGTACTGAAAATCTGTGTACACCCATGGGCCATTAGTTTCCTAAGACAGGAGCTGTGAAATCAAGCCCTGGGCTGAAGCTTCCGTGCATCTCAGGGTTTTGTTCTAATATATTAATAAATATACCATCTGAGTGCCTCCCTCTGGTCCTGTGTGTAGATACACATGTATATATGAGGAGATGCCCTGGAAGACTAGCCACAGGAAGTCTTTAAAAATGAGGTACTGTCAGTGAAATAATTTCCTGAGAAATCTGTATGCAGGCCAGGAAGCAACAGTTAGAACTGGACATGGAACAACAGACTGGTTCCAAATCGGGAAAAGAGTACGTCAAGGCTGTATATTGTCACCCTGCGTATTTAACATATGCAGAGTATATCATGAGAAATGCCGGGCTGGATGAAGCACAAGCTGGAATCAAGGTTGCTGGGAGAAATATCAATAACCTAATTTATGCAGATGACACCAGCCCTATGGCAGAAAGTGAAGAACTAAAGAGCCTCTTGGTGAAAGTGAAAGAGGAGAGTGAAAAAGTTGGCTTAAAACTCAACATTCAGAAAACTAAGATCAGGGCATCCGGTCCCATCACTTCATGGCAAATAGATGGGGGAGCAATGGAAACAGTGAGATACTTAATTTTTTTAGGCTCCAAAATCACCATAGATGGTGACAACAGCCATGAAATTAAAAGATGCTTGCTCCTTGGAAGAAAAGCTATGCCCAACCCAGACAGCATATTAAAAAGTAGAGACATTATTTTGCCAACAAAAGTCCATCTAGTCAAAGCTATGGTTTTTCCAGTAGTCATATATGGATGTGAGAGTTGGACTATAAAGAAAGGTGAGTGCCAAAGAATTAATGCTTTTGAACTGTGGTGTTGGAAAAGACTCTTGAGAGTCCCTTGGACTGCAAGGAGATCCAACCAGTTAATCCTAAAGGAAATCAACCATGAATATTCATTGGAAGGAATGATGCTGAAGCTGAAACTCCAATACTTTGGCCACCTGATGCAAAGAACTGACTCATTTGAAAAGACCCTGATGCTGGGAAAGATCGAAGGCAGGAGGAGAAGGGGACAACAGAGAATGAGGGGGTTGGATGGCATCACTAACTCGATGGACGTGAGTTTGAGCAAGCTCCAGGAGCTGGTGATGGACAGGGAAGCCTGGCATGATGCAGTCCATGGGGTCGCAAAGAGTTGGACACGACTGAGTGACTGAACTGAACTGTCAGTGAAAAGTTGCAAGACCTTGGACCTCTGACTCAGGTGCTTTGACTTACTGTAAGGTGGGTGTGCATCTCAGCTCACCATCTCCATGTTGCACAGGACACTCATGTCTTCATAATCATTTCACTTCTATGTCAAGCTCCCCTCTGCTTGGCACCAGAGGCAAAGTGTCAATCAGACGAGCAGATCCCCATCCAGTCACTGTGTGGCTTTGTCTGGAGTCCCGGTTCCCATGGCAGGGCTGCCTGTGGTGGAGGACCAAGACGGGACTGGACCCCCATGGACCCTGCTGCAGGGATGCTCCTGTATCTCTCTGCCCCAGCTGAGATACCAGATACCAGGCCTGGCTCTTCCTCAGCTCCTACCAACCTCCCGGGGCAGAGAAAACACTTGACGCTTCTTTGACAGGTGGGTGTGTGGGGAATGACATCCGGCTTCCCCACCCCTCTGTGAGCTATAGCTTGGAGCCAGGCTGCTGTCTCACGCCAGCTGGGGGCCTGGGCGCTGTCTGCTAAGTAAGGAGGAACTCGGGGTCGGGGTGGGCTCTCTGTATCCCCCAGCATGTCTGTGGTTTCTCCGCTCGGTCCTGGGCTGGGGGGTGGGGGGTGGTGGTGAAGCTGGCCCCTACCTAGGGTGAACACAGGTCCATCTGCGCCCCTTTGCCTAGGATAGTCCTGGTTGGCGCCTGCTGTCTGAGCATCACTCCTCGCAGAGCTCTCTTTTGCTTTCCGCAGTGTCCCAGTTTGACTGTTAACCTCTATGCTTACTAATCCCCTCCCCCATTCTTATTTCCCTGTTTCCTTTCTGGCACTCCTCTCTCCCCTCCCCCAACTCAGAGAATGTGCATTTCATTGCAGCTTGGAAACCCTGACTTTCACCGTCACCTCATATTCTTTCCAATCTCGTGTTTTTGGCATAAAACTGATGCTGTGGCTCTTTCAAGGCCAGGCTTTTGATACTGAAAAGCCCAGATGTATGAACCTCCAAAAAGCATTTCCTCCGCTTCTCTGATGTAATAAACCTTCCCTGAGATGTACAAGGGTGGCCTTACAGTCGACTCTGACCAGTAAAGGGCATGGGGTAAAAATAAACTACCAGCAATGAGAAACACATGGTCTAGGAATCTGAAAAGTACCCACCACAGCCCCTCCCTAGTGTCATTCCTTCTGAACTCCTGGGGGAAGCTGTCTGCCCTTAGAGGGGGTCCCTGCCACCCCCTCCCCAGGCAGAAAACCTGCATGGAAGCTGGGTTCCCTGAAGAGTCAGCTGGCCCAGAACCATCTAGGGTGACTTTAGCCAGCTACTGGCCAGATGCCAGATTGTTGTTGTTGAGTCACCAAATTGTGTCCGACTCTTTTGGGACCCCATGGACTATAGCCCACCAGACTCCTCTGTCCATGGGATTCTCCAGGCAAGAACACTTCAGTGGGTCACCACTTCCTTCTCCATGCCAGATCATTAGCACCCTGCAAAGGCCCTGAAGGTGGACACCCCTGGAAAGATGGGGATTCTATATGTAGCTTGGGGCTTCCCTGGTGGCTCAGACAGTAAGGAATCTGTCTGCAATGCGAAAGACCTGGATTCAATCCCTGGATTGGGATGATCCCCTGGAGAAGGGAACAGCAACCCACTGCAGTATTCTTGCCTGGAGAATTCCATGGACAAAGGAACCTGGCGGGCTACAGTCCATAGGGTCGCAGAGAGTTGGACACGACTGAGTGACTTTCACTTTCCATAGGGAACAGCTTCTTTCTCCCCATGGATGCTCTTTAGGGGGTGCCCTCCCTTATTCTCCTTTTCTGTACCTACTCCCCCCAACAGTCAACATTCCAATGCCACCTTTTCCACAAAATTTACCCTGATTCTGTCTGATAGAAATTATCCCTCTCACTTGTAAATCATCTCTGATGTCATTACCTTTTTTTCTTTTTTAAGAACACTCAGAACTTCCTATCTTGGATCACAATTACTACTAGACAGTAAGAGTCATGAAGGCAATTTTTTCTTTTTTTGTAATTGTCTAAGGAATCCCACCAGGATGACCTCTGGAGCCCCAGAGTCTGGAAAAATGTAGGTCTGGAATGGGAACAAAGACTGTTGAGTTGTTAAAAATTTCTTTAATTAAAAGTAATTAAATTGAATGAGATCACCCTGACTCAATTGGAAAGAAGTTTCTGCCACCCAGTGCAATGGGCACACAACCTAGGGGGAAATGAAGAAAGTTACATTTTTTGCATTTGTCAGCTGTGGCCTGAGACCTACCCCACTGCATTTGGGATTCGTGTGGGATTGAAAATAGTTGTAATAACAGTGTTCAATAGTGTTCATTGACGGCTTATTATATACCAAGTTCTGTTCTAAGGGCTTTCCATGTGATGTTAGAGATAACACTGCCCCATTTTACAGAAGAAAATTGAGTCACAGAGAAGGTGAAGGGATAACCCAAGGTCAAAGTATACGTTGGTCCTACAGTCTCATGACAAGCCCTGGAATGGAATTTGGGACAGGTCACCCCAGGACATGAGAAAACTGTTGTGTGGAGATAAGGCGAACTTCTGAGAAAGTTGTGGACTTAGAAGTACTAGTGGGTTGGGTGAGCATGCATTTTAAATAAAGAGCTATGGTTTCTGAGCCTATGCAGCGGAAGTACATTTAAGGGTAGAAAAGGAGTGTTTAAAAAGCTTTTCTGCGAATTCCTATGTGAGCTGAACTTTGTCCTGGAAAGAAATGAGTTTTGTCTCTTGTAGCTCATGGTTCCACATCAAGGACCCCAACTCTGACCACCCAGGTAGAGGGCCCTGGGCTGCAGGCAAACTGACCCCGTTTAACCTGCCATGAAGCCACTGCAGACAAGCTGTGCTTTGAAGGACGATCCCAGTTTCCAGCACCAGAGGGACAAAGCACTCCCCATCCCCAAGGGGATGAGGTTTTCCTTTTTGTTTTGAGAAAGCCTCTGAAAGTTTCCAGAACAAAGGCCTTCTCTGCTCCTCCTGATTTTGTCAGTGGCAAACAAAACATTGGGCAGTGGACTGTCACACAGAAATGAAGGTGGGCATGGGACTTCTGCGAACTGGAAAGAACCCTGACAACTGCAGAGGTCAAGGCTCAGCCCCCTCCTTCTATCCTTCGACAGCCAAGACCGCAGAGGCAGGTGGGGAGCAGGGGAGGCAGAACTGGGCATCAGGGTGAGGAGTCCACCTGCATCAGTGTTCCCTTTTAAGGAAAGGCAGTCCCTGGCAGCTCCACACTCCAAACTCGCCAGTGATAACCCCCAGGTAAGGGAGGAGATCTGGGAGGGGAGCCGTGGGATCTGCGAGCCGGCAGCCTTGAGAACACCCATGCAGTGCGGCTCGGGAGCAGAGAAGGACAGAGTCCCAAAGGATGCCTGGGGTCTGGGGCGTTTCCCTGCATGGTGAGGGCAGTGTGCCTGCAGCCAGGAGAGGGCACTGTGAGGACCACCTGGGCGGACAGGGGATGCTCAGAGGAGGAGGGGGAGTTCAGGTTTCTCCTACACAGATTGTAAGTCCCACCCCTCCCCCCAGTTTCCAGAACTGAGATGCACCCACTCCTTCCTGGGTACCTGAATGGTTGAGAAGTCGTGATCTGAATTGATTAAGACCTCACTTCTGCCACCCTGCAGAATGAGGAGTGGTGGTCAGTAGTGATTGTCTGAGACAAAAACATAATTATAAAAATGTACATTTCTTGTACACCTGAGCTTAAGGCCTGACTGGTACCCACTCTGTTTTAGGCAGCTTATTAGACCCTTTCCTACTGCAAAAGGAGCTCCTGTTAACTCTTGAAGAAGCAGGGATGTCACCACTCCCTGGAAGGCGGTGAAAAGTGCAGGGGTTTGCTGATGTCTGCGCATTTCGGTGAGTGGTGTTTGGATTTGGGATTTGGGGTGGAGAGGTTTGGCTCTATGGAAATGAAGTTGGTGCGAGTTCCTGTGGAAAAAGGGTTTCTGTTAGCTTTTTTTTTTTTTTTTTTTGCTGTTTGTAGGCAAGAAACAAAGAATAAAACAGAAGTGTCTGCTTCTGAGAGAGACTCTGGGAGACCCTCGGGGACGTGCAGCGTTACAGTGGCCCTGTGCAACATGCAAAGGTGGACCCCAGCCCCGCCCCGGTCCCTGGGGTATTGTATTAAAGGGCAGTCAGCAGGGACACTGGTCCCCTCATGTGAGGGCCGCAGACAGGCTCCTTTGGGCAGCCTGGTAGACAGTAGACATGAGACTGGAGTGGGGAGTTGGGAGGGAGGAACACGGCAGCAGGAAGACTCAGCCGTGGAGGTCATGGAGGGTGATGAGGCAAGGAGTCTGGATCCCCATGGAAGATGCTGGGCCTGGAAACATAGGTTCCATGTGAGTGTGAAGAGCTCCATATGTACAATGAAAATCCAGTCTTTACTTTTCTACGTGAAATCAAATTTAGCTAAAGGTTCATTGGCTTGGCTAACAGGATGGCCCAGTCAGTCGCT
Organism: Bos grunniens; assembly: GCF_055505025.1. NCBI lineage: Eukaryota > Metazoa > Chordata > Mammalia > Artiodactyla > Bovidae > Bos > Bos grunniens. The sequence continues at coordinate 47,338,091 of NC_141177.1, read as the reverse complement.
TTTAGGAGACTGTCTCCAGGTGAAAGCATTGTCCCTCCAGGTACCAAAATGTCCCACATGGAATCTGTGAGTAAAGGAGGCAGATGGTTTTGGGTAAGTTGGTAGGTATAATTTTAACCATCACCACTACCACCCCTTGGGTCCCTGGCCAAGTGTATTCTGGGAGTATCCCTAAGGGAGAACCAGCAACGCTGGGGAGAGCATATGCTGCATCCCTGCACGGTGCTTCTCCAGCTGGCGTAGGATTGGCTGCCAACAGACCATCCCTCCCTTCTCCTGAGCTGCCTGCTTCTGGTGTTGGGATACCTAATAAGGTCAGGGAGTCTCATGCGTGTAAGCCCACGGCCTGGGTTTTCTCTGTAAAGTGGGTTCCGTGGTCAGAAGACATGTCGTGGGGGAGAACATAAGCTGTCCAGCAAGTCCGTAGAGAGAGTGGTGGCGACAGCATGACGACAGCAGGGGAGCCACATCCAAATCCGGAGCAAGTACTTGTTACAAAGGCAACGGTCACCCTTTCCCTGATGCAGAAGTTCCAGGGCCATCAGCCCGCCACCTGGCAGTGGGCTCCACGCCCAGAGTCCCTCACTGCACTAAACATCCCTGCCAGTCACCCTGTCCATCAGGTTACAATCCTAGGAGTTCTCATTTCATTTAGTCCTTACCACTGTTCATATGTCCTATTTTAAGGATAAAAAAATGGAGGAACAGAGAGACTGAGTAACTTGCTTGAGGTCACACAGCTAGGAAGGGGTGAAGCCAACATTGGAAGCAGGCACTCTGGGTCCAGAGTATAGTTCTTAATGTCCACCTTTGGTCTCACGGTACATCAAGTATGTTTGGGGCTGGCTCCCACCCCCATGCCCCTTGTGTGTGTAGAGAGAGGGGGCATTTGGCACTCACTCCCCAGGGCCACAGCTAATTATCCTGGGGAGGGTACCTGACAGGGCAGGCCTGAAACCTGCAATCTGGTGGCCTGGTGGGAAAAGTGAATTGCGCTGACCTAGTTTCTCTCCTGGAGAAGGCTCTGGCACCCCACTCCAGTACTCTTGCCTGGAAACTCCCATGGACGGAGGAGCCTGGTAGGCTGCAGTCCATGGGGTCGCTAAGAGTTGGACACGACTGAGCGACTTCACTTTCACTTTTCACTTTCATGCATTGAAGAAGAAAATGACAACCCACTCCAGTGTTCTTGCCTGGAGAATCCCAGGGACGGTGGAGCCTAGTGGGCTGCCGTCTATGGGGTCGCACAGAGCCGGACACGACTGAAGCGACGCAGCAGCAGCAGCAGCAGCAGTTTCTCTCCTGGGAATTTGAAACAGGGAATGGGGCGTTGATTTTGGAAGCTGAGGGGGCCCTCCTCCTTGCCCCTCCTGAGACTGTCCCTGGGCCCCCATGGTCTGGGGCCTGTCCTTAATCTCCCTTTCCTGAGGTAACTTAGACTCTGTCCTTGATACCCAAATGATTCAGCTCAGTAATTTACTTTCTTTTAAGAATTTATTCAGATCAGTTGAAAAGTGAATAAAAATACCTCAGTAATGCTAGGTGAGCATTGACCTTCTAGTTTTTCCCCTTTTCAATTAAACAATATGCAGAGGGGCTTCCCTGGTGGCCCAGTGGCTAAGAATCTGCCTTGCAACATAGGGGCCACCGGCTCGACCCCTGGTCCTGGAAGATCCCACATGCTGCAGAGCAAATAAGCCCGTGGACCACGACTACCGAGCCTGCCCATCACAACAAAGAATAGCTCCCACTTGCTGCAACTAGAGAAAGCCTGCTCACAGCAAGAGACCAGCACAGCCCCAAATAAATAAATATATATTTTTAAATGCAAAAATATATAGGGTGATGTGTAATGGCAACATTCACAAGTGAAAGCTCAGGAGTCAGACCTCAGCCAGCACTAGCAGGAGGGGGAAATGCTGAGAGCATCCTTAACCTGCAGGGTCCGTCTCAAGGCCACAATAGGATGGGGACACAGATGTGGGAGCGAGGTTTCCACAGAGGAGAAAGATGGCTAACTCAGCATGAGACGTGACTTCCTAGGCAGCAGGCATTTTGCAGAATATTCTAGAAGACATACCTCCTCAACTTTTGTGCCATGAAGAGTGGAGACAGCTAGAGCCAGAGAGGGGAGCTGGGGGGGAGGTCGACGTGGTCTCAGCATCCATCTCTCTGCTGATGCCAGGGTTGATCCTGCTGACGTGTGTGGGGACACATTCCGTGTCTCCACAGTGTTACAACAGAAATGGAAAATGGGGTTTTTTTTCTGCTAACATTCAAGAGAAACAAACGAAAGAGAAAATGGCTCTAAAACCCCCCAAGAAAAGGCCTGTAAGAGTGAAGCAATCCTGGCTTTACTTTAGCTGTTTCTCATCTATGGCACACATAACTAGACTTGTCCTTCACAAAGTTGCTTTGTTAATCACTCTCTAATCACTCAGTGAATTCTATCCTGCACCTGGCATTCTTCCCCCTGCCCCACTCCCTCGTAGCATTTTCATTTCAGAAAGAAGGCCACAGGCAGATAACTTTGGAAAGGACCAGCCCTAATGCCAGCTGTAGCCATTTTGAAATCTTGCAGAAGAAAGAAGAATGCAAGCCATCCCTGCTCTGAGCCTTATCTCCTACCCCAGAACTATGGGCCCTGACTATAAGACCCGTCCCTGTTCTCCAGGGATGGGGGCACTGTTCCTGAGGCACTAAACTGCTGTGTTCCCTCTTTGCTTGGCAAAGAATAAAACTAGTCTTTCTCTTTACTCCCAAACTCTGTCTCTGTATTTCTTTTCAGCGTCAGTGCACAGAGAGTCAAGATTTTGGTGACAACAGCACACACTTCCTTCCTCACACAGCAGAGGAAGACATTTCTCCATCAAGGGTGCATACGTGTCTGTACTCCCTACCAGAATCTCTAAGTACACTCTTTGATGCCTGCGATAGAGGATGAGGTGGTTGGATGGCATCACCGACTCAATGGACATGAGTTTGAGTAAACTTCAGGAGTTGGTGATGGACAGGGAGGCCTGGTGTGCTGCAGTCCATGGGGTCGCAAATAGTCGGACACGACTGAGCGACTGAGCTGAACTTAACTGATGATGCCTGCCCGAAAGAGCATGGGTGAAGAAAGGTTTTAGACATGACCAATCTTCCCTGGTGGCTCAGTGGTAAAGAATGCACCTACCAATGCTGGAGACACAGGCATGATCCCTGGGTCAGTAATATATCCCAGAGAAGGGAATGACAACCTACTCCAGTATTCTTGCCTGGAGAATCCCATGGACAGAGGAGCCTGGCGAGCTACAGTCCACGAGGTTGCAAAGAGTCAGATGCGACTGAGCATGTGTGCAATCTGAATTTCAGTAGCCTGCCTGTCAAAGGATAATGTATAGACACTCAGTACTTAAAATCTGAGCTTTAAGCAATTGCCTAGAGAGAGAAAAGCTGTCTGGAATAAGCTGAAGCTACCTTGTACATGGGGCTTCCCAGATGGCTCAACGGTAAAGAATCTGCAGTCCTGGAGACACAGGAGACGCGGATTTGATCCCTGGGTCAGGAAGATGCCCTGGAGGAGGGCATGGCAACCCACTCCAGTATTCTTGCCTGGAAAATCCCATGGACAGAGGAGCCTGGAGGATTACAGTCCATGGGGTTGCAAAGAATTGGACATGACTGAAGCAACTGAGCATGCACGCATGCTCTTTGTACTCACTGTTCATTTAGTATGACAAATCCTTTGCCTCTGTGAACCTCTGGAAACCCTTGACTCAGCCTTCAAATTAACTTCAACATTGTATCCCCCAGGAAGCCTTCCCTGACCTTCCCTGTGTTCCCTTGCCTGGGCTCTCTCTCAGTCCTTTTTGGATAACCGTGTGTTCTTAAGCCTCCCAGAATCAGTATCTTTGTATCCAGTACTTGGCACAGGGTGGTTGCTCCAAGTATTTTGGCCAAATAAATGAAAATTGTAGAAAGACATCCCATCCAAGAGCACTGGTCTACACTACACAAGAATGAAGAAGACACTATAGTCAAAGGAATTTGAACATTGAGGGTGAAGGTCAATAAAGCTTTGATGACAACAAAAGGAAGATATCAATTGAAAAGCCAGCTGCCTCTGGACCCCAACAGCAGAAAATAAGATGGGAAAGGATTTGGAGAGACAAAGGCCCTGAGATTCCATAACTGAACAGAGGGACTCGACCCTGCTCTGAAGATTCAGCTGCTATTTCATAGTATCAGGGTAACCCTTTTTAGGCAGGGGGGCAGGGTTGGAGATGACATGGACACAGGAAGCATGAATAATCTTGAGAATTGAGTCTTGAGCAAGAACTAGACCAGAGGTGTGCTCTGTTTTCTGAGGAAATTATGTATTTGAAGACACTAAGACCCTCACCTGAAAAGAGCCTTGTTCTTTCAAAACAACCCTTGGCTGGCCAGGAGTGAAAAAGCAGTCACTGCTGCAAGCTCTGAAGGAGGCGCGCACCCTGTGCCCACTCCAGGTGCGGAACAAGGAGCAAGGCAGCTCCTCCCAGCTGGCAGGCCCGGGTCTCCCCCGGGAGCTTCCTACTCCACCATGGCAGGTGTCTTGTCCCCTGCAGGTCATCGTGGCTGCAAATCTGTCACTGGTAGGAGTCTGTCATCCTGCCCATTTCCAAAGGGGAGCTTTTATGGTGGCTGACATGACCCTGCTCTATCACCGTATGCTGAGTGTGTATTTGGAGGGATGGAAGTGGGATTATTTGATTTTAGCTCATGCCTCCTCCCTGCCCCAGACCACAAGGAGCCCCACCCAAATCTGAGGGAGAAAACCATGCATCAAAGAAGGCTCTGGAGTGTGGGCTTATGCAGGAGCCAGACGGCACTTTCCACGGAGGGGGACGGGAGGGTGTGTTCTATGGTGCAGGAAGGAGGCTGCCAATGAGCATTTGGTGCCAAGAGGAGCAGGTGGCAAAGACCAATAGTGCTCACCAAATCCTGTTCTCCTCCCTCTAGAGGACAGTCCACCTGCAGCTTCCAGCCTCCTCGGCAGCAAGGGGGAGCATGTCATGACTTTTGACCAGTGGGATGCTGGGGAGGACCCATGAGGGTCCCCCTGGAGAGTGTTTCCCCTTCTGATGGCTAGATGTCAAGGTCATCTTGAGAGGTGACTGAAGACAGCTGCTCCCCATCAGCTAACCCCCAATAAGGAAGACACCTTTGAACCCCCAAGTGAATAAGAAATAAGCTTATGTTAGGTTCAGCAGCTGAAATGTTGGGTTTATTACCACAGGTGCCAATCCTTGTCCAATGCACAGCTTTCCACTTATCATTACCTGAGGCCGTGGTAGTTAAGATCACCTGCCTGAAGCTATTCTTGGTGTTCTTTGCATTATCATGGGAGAGAAGACCCCTGAAGAGGAGAAAAAAATTTCACCTGGGGAGATGTGCTTTCAGAGAAATATGATTAGACCACTGAGAGAGATTCGCCCTACTCTTGGACCTGAGGCTGCTGACATAGGACACAGCTCAGTTAGGTTCAAACTTGCGGGTAAGATCACGGTGCTCAGGATGGTTGGGTCTGGAGATGAAACATTTTGTGTTATTTCTCCATTTTTATTGATCAATTATTTTAATATTTGAAGAGAGTACTTAATAAAATAAGAAACCTTTCTAAACAAATTAGGTGGAAAAGGCTACTAATAAAACAGTAGGCTCAGCATAACCCAGATTTTAAAAAGCAAGCCTCAAGTCTATATTTATATAGACATTGACCTTGGAAGATGACACCAAAATGCTGACTGGTCACTTGTGAGTAGTGGTGCTGTAATTTTTTTTATTTGCCTTCATTCTCTTTGATAGTTTTCAAATTCTTCTCAACGGACATGCATCATCCCCAGATTAAGAACAACAATGCAGACAATAGAAGTCATTTTTAAGGAAAAGAAAAAATGTTGTCTTGCAATAAAGAAAAATCTAGTCTCTTCACTCCTTATTACGGTGAGTTCTTGGTCAAGGTTACCTCCCAGCAGAAAACTGGGGATCCTTGAACTCATCCATAAAACCAAAGCTGCAAACAACAGTCTGGTATGGGTGGTTGAATGAAGTGTTAAATCCAGATCTTGAAAAGCAAGGCGATTTTACCGTGAGTTGGTATTTTAAAGAGCTCTGCTTCTTGCCATTAAGCATGTCTGTACACTCCTGATACACTCAGTCTTTTCTTGGACTTCATGGCTGACCTCCAGCAAATCTAGCCATGTGAGTGTCACAATGTCATCAGCCTCAAAACACTGCTTGCCTCCTGCTTACACGATCACCCCTTGGTTGAGAATGTGTTGGTGGGTCTTCCTTTTCTGAGAAAGAGTTCCACCAGCAGGTTGAAAATCTTTCACATTCCAAGGAAGTGGAAGATTGACCAAAGCGGGAGTTTCCAGAAGGTTAGCTACCATGCTAACCTTCTGGAGGAAGGCTGAGATGTCAGTGACCTGCCCCCTCCTCTTCAGCCACCCCAGCACCTCCACTCTTCCTCTAACATCCTTGTGTTAGAATGCATCCTATGGCACAAATGCTCATTTACTGGACAGAACAGACCTGTGTTCTTTGTATTGGAAAGTCCTCCAGTTCAGAAAAGTTTTTAGCTTTCTGTTTGGATGGAAGCTGGGGAAAAGGCAGTGGGTTTGGATTAACGTTCACAGGATTTCATGACTCTGTAAATGCTAAGCATTTGCTCCGGAAAGATCTGACAGCCAGTGATATAAACACAAGAAATATAAATACATATTTGAGTGAAGTGTGGATTATTGTAAGGGTGTCAACTTTGGAGGTCAGCAGACCCAGGGCAAACCCCAGCTGGGTCACTAACAAGTTGCATGACCCAAGGCTAGCTTTCAGCTTCTCTGAATCTATTCTTTCACTGGGAGAGGGGATGTCCTACAACTTATCTTTTTATTATTATTAATATATTTATTTATTTGGCTATGCTGGGTCATAGTGGCAGCATGTGAGGTCTAGTTCCTTAACCAGGAATCAAACCCAGGCCCCCTGTATTGAGATCATGGAGTCTTAGCCACAGGACCACCAGGGAAGTCCCTAGGGCCTGCCTTCCAGTGTCGTTAGAACTAAGTGACAAACTTATGACAAGCACCTCGTCTAGTACTTGGCACACAGCACAGGCCCAGCAATGTTGGTTTCTTTGCCACACCTCTATGGCTTCTTATGAGCTTTGATTTGGGGAGAGGCTGAGGCAAAATAAAGCCAGATTGGAGGAACATGTCAATTGAAAGCCAGGATGAGTATGCAAGGCAGAAGGTGAGTATGTAGAAAAAGAAACACTTTTACGGGCCCCATGTAAGCAGAAATAAGAGCCATCTTGAGGGCTGCCTATCAGGAGAGCCAACCAGACCTTCCCCTGAGAATGATCCCTTTCATGGGCAAAGTATGGATCACAACTGGTCATCTTACAAAAGCCACCATCTTTCATGCTTAGGAAAGAGAATCTTTCTTCTTTTTTTCCATTTTAAATAATCTTTTCCCACCAATTTTTAAAAGTTGAAATATAGTTGATTTACAATGCTGTGTTAGTTACTGCTGTACACCAAAGTGACCCAGTTATACACATGTATACATTTTTCTTTTTTAAAATATTCTTTTCCATTATGGTTTATCATAGGATATTGAATATAGTTCCTGTGTCATACAGTGGGACCTTGTTGTTTACCCACTCTCTATGTATGTGAGTCTGTTTTTGTTTTGTAGATAGGCTTATTTGCATCATATTCAGATTACACATATAAGTGATATCATATGGTATTTGTCTTTCAAAGAGAATTTTTCAAATGGCAATTGTCATCATCACAATGGCCACATTAATTATGAATGTATAATATTTCTTTCACTTTTATATTAATTAAGAATTCCCAATGCTACTTAGAAATCAAACTTTATGGGTTGCATGGTTTAGTCAATTAGGTTGAGATTATAATGCTTGCATTTTTCAGCAATTACGTGTGGATCCACCCTTCTCAGCTATCTAGTTTAGAATCAGCATCTGATATAAAATTAGTTGAGTCCAAGGATTGTCAGATCAATCAGTTAATCTATATTGCTGGTTCAAATCCGGGTCTAAAGAATCACTAAAAAATGTCAGTTGATCCACTGCAGTTCCATGGCTTTGCTCTCTTTGATCTTTCAGACCTAACCTTCTATGCGACTTCTTTATGGCTCCCTCACGACAGAGCTGGCTTAGATGTCCCAGGTGGAAGCGCTAGATACGTAAGCTTTTGCTTCGGTATTTAAAAATCTCTATAGCAGAAATTTGTGTTTGTGTACATAAAAAGCACACACCTGCATGCAGAAAAGGCGAACGTGCTTACCTTTCACTTTCATCCTTCAGTCCCCTCCCCAGAGGAAACCATGTCTAACAACGTAACACGTTCTATCAATAGATTGTCACGTCGTTTTTATGTGATTATACTATTCATACATATTCAACAGCTGACTTTTAAAAATCTTAACAGTGTGTTACAGATATTTTTTCATATCAGTAAATACACACTTTCCTTATTATTTTTCCAACAGCAGAGCAAGAAGAGCAGTTAGACTGCAGGGAATAAGAACGGGAACTAATGCAAACTGTGTTGTAACAAAATGTTTTAGTGAGGATTAAAGGAAACATGAAGAACCGCACAGCACTGTCCCATATCCGTCACCTCTTCCATTCATTAACGGAGCCGTAAGCTCTTTCTAAAGTGTAGCTGGTACAAGGAGTGCTACAATCAACGTTCTTGTACGTATATTTTTGAACACTTACTAGTGTTTTTACAGAAGTGAGGATGAAGGGTTATGTAGGCTGTTCACACAGAGGGAGGTTTGCCTAACTGCTTTCCAAAAGTTGTACCAATTTATACTCCAGCCAACAATGTATACATGGTGATCTATTTCCCCCACGCTTTTGCCCAAACTGGATTTTATTTATTTATCTATATATTTTAAAAACTATATTTTTAGCATTTAGCAATTCTTAGACATGTGTTTGATCCCTGGGTCAGGAAGATTCCCTGGAGAAGGAAATGGCAACCCACTCCAGTAATCTTGCCTGGGAAATCCCATGGACAGAAAAGCCTGGTGGGCTACAATCCATGGGGTCACAAAGAGTCTAGTGAGACTGGCTGGACTTACACACACTCTCATCTATTGACTTAGTTTTGGCTGCACTGGGTTGTCGTTGCTGAGCGGGCTTTCTCTAGCGGGGGCAAGTGGAGGTTACTCTCTGTTGCTTTGCTCAGCCTTCTCACTGCGGTGGATTCTTTTGTTGTGGAGAGTGGGCTCTAAGAGCAAGAACTTCAGTAGCTGTGGTGCCTGGGCTTGGTTCCTCCACAGCATGTGGGGTCTTCCTGGACTGGGGATCAAACCTGTGATCTCTGCATTGGCAAGTGGATTCTTAACCACTGGACCACGAGGGAAGTCCCCAAACTGGATTTTATAATAAAATTTCTCATCTAGTGGGTGACTATAGCTGATCTTTGACACATTGAATTACAGTATAACAAATACTTTACCCAAAAGACCTATAAGGCAACCAAACAGAGAAGAGACCATACATTATATATTTAAATTTTTAATAGAACGTTCTCACCTTTATCTAGCATCAAGATTTATGAAATCTTGTCTTTTCTTCCCATAATGCTTCTGTATGACTTCAGTTGGAAACTTAGGGTATATGAAAACCAGTTCTTTCCCCTTCAAACCTAAGGACCTTGTGATTACTTAAGTATTCAGGGGAGGTTAGGTTCTAGTTGCTACAAGCCTGCCAAGTCCTATCATTAAAATAAAAATATGTTGGTTTTCTCCACTGGCACATCTTCCCCTAAGTTGTCTCTAGGAGACTGTGATTTGAGTGGGTCCTGGCTGCAAGGATTTCGTCTTTATCACAGATTAAGATTTTCTGGAAACAACTTGAAAATGCCAAGGTTAAGTCAACACAGTATTCGCTCTTTTCTCACTCCCTAAGTTAGGGATCATGAAGAAAAGCCACTCCTCAGCCTTCGCCAAGCCTCTGATTTTGTCATCTTGTTCGCCCTCTGCTGGTCATTCAGTAGAAGAACATGAATGATTAGAATTGTTCTCTGACCCTGGGAGGCTTCTCCTAACTGGTTTCTGTTTTGGGAGATCAAAATTCCAGTTGCACTTCCTAATTCTAAAAATGTTCAACTCATGCATTTTAGTGGATTAGATTAATCTGAAGTACTGAGGGTGTTTGGATGTGGGCTTGAGGTGGAAGAAAACTAGTTTGACCTCTTTTTATATAGGTCTTACTGTTTAGCTCTTCAAGTGTAGATTTTCTCATGTGTATAATTTTCTCATGTGTATAATTGTACATCACAGTTCAGAGAGTAGAATGGACACTAATGTATTCTGCCAATCTGGGGAACTCAGCTGAAAGTATCCTAAGATACTGAAAAAGAACTCAGAAGTAGACAGCTTCCACTTATTACCTGACCCATTCACTCAACAGAACCTCATAGAGTGTTTTCAAAGTCCTAAAGACTCCATCTGACTTGTAAGCAGTACACAACACCATTCCAGGAAATCCTCAAAGCTTATCGGCATTATGATGACGCCAACCCATTTAGGAGTCAAGTACACCCAGCGTTCTGATCCCTCTGGGACACGTACTGCTGCTGCTACTGCTGCTAAGTCGCTTCAGTCGTGTCCGACTCTGTACGACCCAATGGACAGTAGCCCACCAGGCTCCCCTGTCCCTCAGATTCTCCAGGCAAGAACACTGGAGTGGGTTGCCATTTCCTTCTCCAATGCATGAAAGTGAAAAGTGAAAGAAGTCGCTCAGTCGTATCTGACTCTTTGCGACCCCATGGACTGCAGCCTACCAGGCTCCTCTGTCCATGGGATTCTCCAGGCAAGAGTACTGGAGTGGGGTGCCATTGCCTTCTCCGGGGACACGTACACAGGACAGCAAAGCACTAACAAGGCAGGTGGAGGTCTAGACTACTCGCCCCAACTCTTCACAGTGTCATCTTCATCTTCTTCTGATAACAGCACCACCATCCCTTTGGCAAATGGCTGTTTTTCCTCCACGTCTCTCCAGGGATTCTAATCACATTCCTTGGATCCCTGGCCACAGGGTTAGACACAGAAGCAAGGCCTGAAAAACCACAACATCACACCTCTCTGGTCAAAATGACTGGCAAATGACCCAAACCTGGCCCTTTCTCTGGGGTTTCATACGTTAATGCTGGGCGAGAGAAGCTTTCTCTCTCTTCTAGGGTCACAAATCTGAGATTAAGAAACCTGATCCTGTCCATGGTTCTTCTCTCTCACCTGCATCACGGTGGACACCCAGGATAGCAGATACGGAGGAAGGAGATCCAGAGCTGAAGTATATCTGGAGGTAGAATTTCTGAAGGATTGATCTGGAGGCAAGAGATGAGCAAGAGGAGAGTCAAGGATGACTTCTAGATTTCTAACTCTGGTTCCTGGACGAATGTATTACCATTTGTTGTTACGGGGGAGAGCCAAGAGTGGGATTGGAGAAGAACCCTGGAGCTGTGAGGTGACAACTAGGAGTCCTGTTTTGAATGCATGGACCTGGAGGTATCTGTGAAGACACCAGGTGGCAGGTGCCACGTGTGTGGTTGGATATGTGACTTTGAGGCTGGGGAGAGAGATGTAACTGAAGATACGAATTTAGAAATTGTGACGTGTATAATGTAAGTGAAGATATTGCAGTGGATAAAAATATTTAGGTATTGAAGAGAAGAAGACCCAGAACCAAGTTTTGAGGAGGATCAAATTTTAATGATTGAGTCGAGAAGAACTTAGGGACTTCCCTATAGTGCAGATGGTAAAGAACCTGCCTGCAATGCAGGAGACCTGGGTTCCATCCCAGGGTCAGGAAGATCCCCTGGAGAAGGAAATGGCAACCCACTCCAGTAGTCTTTCCTGGAGAATTCCATGGACAGAGGAGCCTGGAGGGCTATAGTCCATGGGGTTGCAAAAAATTGGAAAGGACTTACTGACTGACACACACACACAGAGAACTTAACAAATGAGACCTAAAAGAAAAAAAAAAAAAAAGCAGAGTAAGACAAAGATATCATAGAACCGAGAGAAGGATAGGATAGTGGTCAACTAAGTCAAAAGTTACTGAGAATTAGGGAACTTTGAAGTCAGAGACTCATTGGGTTTGGCAATAAGGAGGTCACTGGTGAAGTTGACAAGCATTTTCAGTGGAGTAACAGGCATGAAAACTAGTTCAGAGGAGGTTAGGAGGGAAACCACCTAATTACAGTGACCAGCAGTACAGATGACATTGGGAGTTTATGGGAGACTCCTTACCCTGACCGCCACACACACACACAAACACACACACACACATATATACACTCACCACAGTACAGACACATAGCAGTGAATGCTAAAGCTTTTAAAAATATTTGAAAGACTCTCAGTGTATCCCCTGGCACAAAAATTCATTCCTTGGGTATTTGACTGCAAAACCATCAGAACCTAGAACCATGAAGACTGTAGCAAAAGTATTGAGGGAATTCTTAGGTATAAAGTGAAGGTGCTGGACTTCCTGGTGGCTCAGGGGTAAAGAATCCGCCTGCCAGTGAAGGAGACACAGGTTTGATCCCTGGACCAAGAAGATCCCACAGGCAGAGGAGCAAGTAGACCCACACACCGCAAATACTGGGTCTGTGCTCTAGAGCCCAGGAACCGTGACTACTGAAGCCTGCTTGCTTTCAAGTCTGTGCTCCCCAAGAGAAGCCAGCGCAATGAGAAGCCCGTACATGGCAACAGAGTAGCTCCCACATGCCGCCACTAGCAGCCCTCAGAGCAATGAAGACAAGGACAGCCAAAATAAATAAATAAAAAAAATTATTTTTGGAAAAAACCTCAAGAGGAGGTGCTACTCTCCCTTCTCCCATCCATACGGGCTCCATTATTCATGGTAATTATACTTTGGCCAGCTGATGCGAAGAACTGACTCATTGGAAAAGACCCTGATGCTGGGAAAGATTGAAGGTAGGAGGAGAAGGGGACGACAGAGGATGAGATGGTTGGATGGCATCACCGACTCAATGGACATGAGTTTGGATAAACTCCAGGAGTTGGTGATGGACAGGGAGGCCTGGCGTGCTGCAGTCCATGGGGATCGCAAAGAGTTGGACACGGCTGAGTGACTGAACTGAATGTGCTACAGGGTCACCACGAATGTTGAATCTGGTAATACTGAGCTACGGCTCCAAGGGGAAACAGAGGATGACGTTCCCGCAGGCTTCTGGCCTGTGTTATCATCGACCAAAACACCACTCGTGTTCTGTTTTGCCAGCTTCCTTGTGAAACAAGCCCGTCTCATCAGTCCTGAAGACCTACACATAACACTTAGCAGACATTTAAAAAAATTCTTCCCCAGCCTCCTGCCCTGCAGAGCCTGCCATATCTGAAAGTTTCACGTTTTTCATGCTATACTGGCTTTTGAAATGTGTGAGCCACCACTGGCCCACAAGAGTCTAATGTTTTCCTGATGCTGGGGAATGTGATAGTAAATTTCTTTGGCTCTCATAGCCTCACAGCAATGATGTCCACTGTGTATTTCTTTTTTGAATCTGTTTTACTTGTACTGCTTTCCACAAAACAGGCTAGTAAGTCAAGGGACAAAATGTTGGGGCAAGAAATAGTGACTTTGGCCAGCAAACCAAGAAGATGGTGGGCTAATGTTCTAAAGAATTATCTTAGCTTGGAAGAGCATCCAGGCTTCTTTTATGCTAGGGGAAAAGGGGAAGTCAGAGGAGTCAAGATTGAAAGGGTAAACATGGAGCGAAGACTTCTTGGGGACACCTAGCCTTCAAGGAAGCATAACGTGTCTCTGTTCTTCTATTTGCTCATATAGGCTGTGTCACAAATCTCCTGCAAAAATTTCAAGTTGTTAGCAGTTATTTTTACTTTAGCATTCTTATCTCTTATCTCAGCAAGGCTTCTAGGCTGAAAGCAAGCTTATCTACAAGTAGCAGCCATAACTAACCCTGGCCAGTGTTATAGGAACTTTCTTCAGGTACCTTAAACAGCTAGTTATGCCCAAGCAACATTTCTCTAATATTTAACTCTTTATGTGCAGAGCTAAAGTGATGGGATATGTAGGGTGAAGAATGATGCAGGCAGTTCCGACATGGTGTTAATTCTGCTCTTCTCTCTTTCAAATCTGCAAGGTTAAACTCTTTTCCATCTCTCCTGTAGGTTTGTCACACACAACAGATACTTAGTACTTTCTGGAGTGGCCTGACGTGCAGGCCAGTGAATTTCTTCTTCCTTTTTCTGGGTGCCCCATATGATGGGCTTCCCTGGTGGCTCAGAGGGTAAAGCGTCTGCCTGCAATGCAGGAGACTTGGGTTCAATCCCTGGGTCAGGAAGATCCCCTGGAGGAGGAAATGGCAACCCACTCCAGTACTCTTGCCTGGAAAATCCCATGGACAGAGAAGCCTGGTAGACTACAGTCCATGGGATCACAAAGAGTCGACATGACTGAGCGATTGCTTGCTTGCTTGCGTTTGATTGATTCCTTAACATTAAACCTATAGACATAGCACTGTAACTCATGCCTGAACAGAGTTTATTAAACACACATATTTTCTTCCAGAGGCACACCACAACCTTCTTGTGCTCAGGAACATCAGACTGCACTTTGCTTGGGGGCTATTTCAAACAGAATAATCACCAAGAAAAAGCACAGAAATGTGGAAGATGTGGCACTGAACAGACTGCAGAAAGGTCCCTGTTCAGGGGGAGCTGAAACAAGAAGGTGGTGTCCTCTTGTTCAGCCTTAGCTGGAAACCTGTGCAGGAGGAGACGGTATGTATCTTTAAATGATGGCTGAAGTGCCATCAGTATCAATATCGTGGTTACAAATACATTTTAGCAAGTAGGCAACCTTGCAAAACAGATCTGCAAATGGCGATTAACTTTTGGAAGGATTGACTCTGGTTTTAGGCAGACCAGTGTTTTAGTCCTTCCAGGGTCTGTATGATCCCCGCCACCTGCCCACTACCGCGTTCTCTTCTCACTCCTCTCTTTTGTTCATTCAGCTCCTTTCAGTCCATTGATCCCACTAAATCCCCTGCTGCTTTGCAGATTTCACACAAGCTGTTTCCTGTGCCTGAGGAGCTCTCCACTCGGTGGTTGTGTAGAAAATTTCTATTCATCCTTTGGAGCTTTATTTATTCATGTATTCAGTTTTGGCTGTGCTGAGTCTCTGTTGTTGTATAGGCTTTTCTCTAGTTGTGGTGTGTGGGCTTCTCATTGCAGTGGCTTTTCTTGTGGCTCCCGGGCTCTAGAGCACAGGCTCAATAATTGCGGCACATGGGCTTAGTTCCCAGGCCAGGGATTGAACCTGTGTCTCCTGCATTGGAAGGGGGATTCTTTACCACTGAGCTCCAGGGAAGCTCACTTTAGAAGTCCCTTTCTTAGGGAAACCCATCACGACTCTCTCAGCCAGGTTAGATCTCACTAACACATGGTCTCCTGGCACCAGTGAACATTTCTTTCATCACACTTGTCACAACTATAATGAACTGTTATATTTATCACAACTTTCATTGTGAAAGTAAGCAATTTGAGAAAATTGGTGGTGAAGGGGTGAGATTGCCATTTTGGACATATTGCACTGGGTATACCTGTGTGGTATTGAAGTGGAGATTTCCAGAAGAGTCAGATATAAAAAACTGTAAATGGAGTGACATGTCTTGACTGCAAAAAATATGTTTGGTTTGTAACAATGTTTAAGTGGTTGTTGAAACCTGAGGTTAGGTGAAATCACCAAAGAAGACTGTGGGAAACAAGAACAAAAGACAGAAACACAGACAGAACATAGGGACTTCCCTGGTGGTCCAGTGGTTAAGACTTCATCTTCCAATGTAGGGGCCGTGGGTTCAATCCCTGGTTGGGGAGCTGAGATCCTACATGCTGTGAAGCACCTCCCTGCCCCATAAAAAGAAGCTAGAAGAATGCAAACATTTAAGGGAAGTCAAAGGAGGTAAAGCCTAAAAGACTGATGAACAGTTGTTGGAGACTTGGGAAGAGACTGGCTGCACACTGCAGTATTCTCTCCTGGAGAATTCCATAGACAGAGGAGCCTGGCAGGCTATGGGCTACAGTCCATGGGGTTGCAAAGAGTCAAACACAACTGAGTGACTAATACCTTCACTTTTGTGTATGGGGCGTGAAGAGAACCAGAAGAGCAGGTGCTGGACTTTAAGAAAGAAGAGAGTTGGGGAGGTGGTCCTAAGATGGGGGAGGAATAGGACGGGGAGACCACTTTCTCCCCCCACAAATTCATCAAAAGAACATTTAAACGCTGAGTAAATTCCACAAAACAACTTCTGAATGCCGGCAGAGGACATCAGGCACCCAGAAAAGCAGCCCATTGTCTTTGAAAGGAGGTAGGAAAAACTATAAAAGACAAAGAGAGAGACAAAAGAGGTAGGGACAGAGCTCCGTCCCAGGAAGGGAGTCTTAAAAAGAGAGAAGTTTCCAAACACCAGGAAACACTCTCACTGCCGAGTCTGTGGCAAGCCTTGGAACCACAGAGGGCAACATAACTGGGAGGAAAAATAAATAAATAATTAAAACCACAGATTACTTGCCCAATGGTAACTCCCCCAGTGGAGAAGCAGCGCAGACGCCTGCACCCGCCACTAGCAAGCGGGGGCTGGGCTTGGAGGCGTGGGCTGCATCGCTTAGAGTAAGGATCTGGCCTGAATGCCCCGAGGGCAATCTGAGGGAACTATCTTGGGCTAGCAAACCAAACTGTGGCACAGCTACCACGCGAAAATCCCTAACCTAAGACACCGCCAGGCCGGCTCACAGAATAAAGGACTGAACAGAGCTAGCCGGCTGCAGACCATCCCCCTCCGGTGACAGGCAGCCAGAGCCGGAAAGGGGCAATCGCAGCCCCAGAGAGGCATTATCTACCAAACTGCAAGCAGGCTTCTTTGCTAACTAAGACTTCTTGGGATTCTGGGAGGTCGACATCTGCCTGAGAAGGTGCGCCGGTTGTACACCCAGAAAACTGAGCGGCAGGGATGGGGGAGACGATAAGTCACAGCGACTGCACTCGCCAAACACCTCATCACCTGAGCTGCTCAGACCTGGGAAGGGCACAAAACGCACGTTCAACCGAGTCTGCGCCTCTGAGGACTACCTGAGTGCCTGAACCTGAGCGGCTTAGACCTGGGAGGTGCATGCAGCCCAGGGCCAGCCTCGGATGGTTCCCAGTGGAGGAACCTAGAGCCTGAGCTCTGTGGGCAGGGAGGGCACACGCTCCGTGAGCAGGGGCAGGCCCAGTGTGGCTGAGACACTGTGAGCACGCGCCAGTGTTATTTGTTTGCAGTGTTCCTCCCTCCTCACAGTGCGACTGAACAAGTGAGCCTAAAAAAGTGTCCACCACCGCCCCCTTGTGTCAGGGTGGAAATTAGACACTGAAGAGACCAGCAAACAGAAGAAGCTAAAACAGAGGGAACCGTGTTGGAAGGGACAGGTGCAATAGATTAAAACCCTGTAGTTAGTACCGACTACATAGGAAGGGGCCTATAGATCTTGAGAAACATAAGCCAGACCAAGGAACTATCTGAAAATGAACTGACCCCACACTGCCCACAACAACACCAGAGAAAGTCCTAGATATATTTTTACTATCATTAAAACAACTTTTTTTAATTTTAAGTCCTCTATTACTCCTTTAATTTTCATTTTATAACCTACTATTGCATTGCAAAAAAAAGAGACCCTATTTTTTTAAGCAAACTTCATATATATATATATATTTTAATAATTTTTGTGACTTTGTTTTTTTTTTCTTTTCTTTAATATTGTATTTTTGAAAATCCAACCTCTACTCTAGATTTTTAATCTTTGCTTTTTGGTATTTGTTATCAATTTTGTACCTTTAAGAACCCAATCTTCAGTACCCATTTTTACTTGGGAGCGAGATTACTGGCTTGACTGCTCTCTCCCCCTTTGCACCCTCCTTTTTCTCCACCAGGTCGCCTCTATCTCCTCCCTCCCCCTTCTCTTCTCTACCCAACTCTGTAAACCTCTTTGTGTGTTCCAGACGGTGGAGAACATGGAGAACACTTAGGGAACTGATTACTGGCTGGACCTGTTTCTCTCCTTTTGACTCCCCCCTTTATCCTCCTGGCCACCTCTATCTCTTTCCTCCCTCTTCTCTTCTCTGTATAACTCCGTTAACATCTCTGAGCGGTCCAGACTGTGGAGTGCACATAAGGAAGTGATTACTGGCTGGCTTGCTCTCTCCTCTTTTGATTCCACCTCATCTCATTCGGGTCACCTCTAACTCCCTCCTCCCTCTTCTCTTCTCCATGTAACTCTGTGAACCTCTCTGGGTGTCCCTCACTGTGCAGAAACTTTTCATCTTTAACCTAGATGTTTTATCAATGGTGCTGTATAGATGGAGAAATCTTGAGGCTACTGTAAAAATAAAACTGAAAACCAGAAGTAGGAGGCTTAAGTCCAAATCCTGAGAACACCAGAGAACTCCTGACTCCAGGGAACATTAATTGACAGAAGCTCATCAAATGCCTCCATACCTACACTGAAACTAAGCACCACCCAAGGGCCAACAAGTTCCAGAGCAAGACATACCACACAAATTCTCCAGCAACACAGGAACACAGCCCTGAGCTTCAATATACAGGCTGCCCAAAGTCACTCCAAACCCACTGACATCTCATAACTCATCACTAGACACTTCATTGCACTCCAGAGAGAAGAAATCCAGCTCCACCCACCAGAACACCGACACAAGCTTCCCTAACCAAGAAACCTTGACAAGTCACCCGTACAACCCCACCCACAGTGAGGATCTCCACAATAAAGAGAACTCCACAAACTGCCAGCACACAGAAAGGCCACACCAAACACAGCAATATAAACAGGATGAAGAGACAGAGGAATACCTAGCAGGTAAAGGAACAGGATAAATGCCCACAAAACCGAACAAAAGAGGAAGAGATTGGGAATCTACCTGATTAAGAATTCCGAATAATGATAGTGAAAATGATCCAAAATCTTGAAATCAAAATGGAATCACAGATAAATAGCCTGGAGACAAGGTTTCAGAAGATGCAAGAAAGGTTTAACAAGGGCCTAGAAGAAATAAAAAAGAGTCAGTATTTAATGAATAATGCAATAAATGAGATCAAAAACACTCTGGAGGGAAGAAATAGTAGAATAATGGAGGATAGAATGGTAAAATAAATGAATCAGAGAGGAAAAAAGAAAAACGAATTAAAAGAAATGAGGACAATCTCAGAGACTTCCAGGACAACGTTAAGTGCCCCAACATTCAAATCATAGGAATCCCAGAAGAAGAAGACAAAAAGAAAGACCATGAGAAAATACTTAAGGAGATAATAGTTGAAAACTTCCCTAAAATGGGGAAGGAAATAACCACTCAAGTCCAAGAAACCCAGAGAATCCCAAACAGGATAAACCCAAGGTGAAACACCCCAAGACACATATTAATCAAATTAACAAAGATCAAACACAAAGAACAAATATTAAAAGCAGCAAGGGAAAACAACAAATAACACACAAGGGGATTCCCATAAGGATAACAGCTGATCTTTCAATAGAAACTCTTCAGGCCAGGAGGGAATGGCAGGACATACTTAAAGTGATGAAAGAAAATAACCTACAGCCCAGATTACTGTACCCAGCAAGGATCTCTTTCAAATACAAAGGAGAAATCAAAAGCTTTACAGACAAGCAAATGCTGAGAGAATTCAGCACCACCAAACCAGCTCTCCAACAAATGCTAAAGGATCTTCTCTAGACAGGAAATACAGAAAGGGTGTATAAACTCGAACGCAAAACAATAAAGTAAATAGCAATGGGATCATACTTATCGATAATTACCTTAAATGTAAATGGGTTGAATGCCCCAACCAAAAGACAAAGACTGGCTGAATGGATACAAAAACAAGACCCCTATATATGTTATCTACAAGAGATCCACTTCAAAACAGGGGACACACACAGACTGAAAGTGAAGGGCTGGAAAAAGATATTCCATGCAAATAGACACCAAAAAAAAGCAGAAGTAGCAATACTCATATCAGATAAAATAGACTTTAAAACAAAGGCTGTGAAAAGAGACAAAGAAGGACACTACATAATGAGCAAAGGATCAATCCAAGAAGAAGATATAACAATTATAAATACATATGCAACCCAACATAGGAGCACCACAATATGTAAGACAAATGCTAACAAGTATGAAAGGGGAAATTAACAATAACACAATAATAGTGGGAGACTTTAGTACCCCACTCACACCTATGGATAGATCAACTAAACAGAAAATTAAAAAGGAAACACAAACTTTAAATGATACAATAGACCAGTTAGACCTAATTGATATCTATAGGACATTTCACCCCCAAACAATGAATTTCACCTTTTTCTCAAGTGTACACAGAAACTTCTCCAGGACAGATCACATCCTGGGCCATAAATCTAGCCTTGGTAAATTCAAAAAAATTGAAATCATTCCAAGCATCTTTTCTGACCACAATGCAGTAAGATTAGATCTCAATTACAGGAGAAAAACTATTAAAAATTCCAACATATGGAGGCTGAACAACACGATGTTGCATAACCAACAAATCACAGAAGAAATCAAAAAGGAAATCAAAATATGCATAGAAACGAATGAAAATGAAAACACAACAACCCAAAACCTGTGGGGCACTGTAAAAGCAGTGCTAAGGGGAAGGTTCATAGCAATACCGGCATACCTCAAGAAACAAGAAAAAAGTCAAATAAATAACCTAACTCTACACCTAAAGCAACTAGAAAAGGAAGAAATGAAAAACCCCAGGGTTAGTAGAAGGAAATAAATCTTAAAAATTAGGGCAGAAATAAATGTAAAAGAAGCAAAAGAGACCATAGCAAAAATCAACAAAGCCAAAAGCTGGTTCTTTGAGAGGATAAATAAAATTGACAAACCATTAGCCAGACTCACCAAGAAACAAAAGGAAAAAAATCAAATCAATAAAATTAGAAATGAAAATGGAGAGATCACAACAGACAACACAGAAATACAAAGGATCATAAGAGACTACTATCAAGAATTATATGCCAATAAAATGGACAACTTGGAAGAAATGGACAAATTCTTAGAAAAGTACAACTTTCCAAAACTGAACCAGGAATAAATATAAAATATTAACAGACCCATCACAAGCACAGAAATTGAAACTGTAATCAGAAATCTTCCAGCAAACAAAAGCCCAGGTCCAGATGGCTTCACGGCTGAATTCTACCAAAAATTTAGAGAAGAGCTAACACCTATCCTACTCAAACTCTTCTAGAAAATTGCAGAGGAAGGTAAACTTCCAAACTCATTCTATGAGGCCACCATCACCCTAATACGAAAACCTGACAAAGATGCCAGAAAAAAAGAAAACTACAGGGCAATATCACTGATGAACATAGATGCAAAAATCCTTAACAAAATTCTAGCCATCAGAATCCAACAAATTAAAAAGATCATACACCATGACCAAGCAGGCTTTATCCCAGGGATGCAAGGATTCTTCAATATCTGCAAATCAATCAATGTAATACACCACATTAACAAATTGAAAAATAAAAGCCATATGATTATCTCAATAGATGCAGAGAAAGCCTTTGACAAATTTCAATATCCATTTATGAGAAAAACTCTCCAGAAAGCAGAAATAGAAGGAACATACCTCAACATAATAAAAGCTATATATGACAAACCCACAGCAAATATTATCCTCAATGGTGAAAAATTGAAAGTATTTCCCCTAAAGTCAGGAAGAAGACAAGGGTGCCCACTTTCACCACTACTATTCAACATAGTTTTGGCCACAACAATCAGAGCAGAAAAAGAAATAAAAGGAATCCATATTGGAAAAGAAGAAGTAAAACTCTCAGTGTTTGCAGATGACATGATCCTCTACATAGAAAACCCTAAAGACTCCACCAGAAAATTACTAGAACTAATCAATGAATATACTAAAGTTGCAGAATATAAAATCGACACATTCCTATATACTAATAATGAGAAAATAGAAAGAGAAATTAAGGAAACAATTCCATTCACCATTGCAACGAAAAGAATAAAATACTTAGGAATATATCTACCTAAAGAAACTAAAGACCTATATATAGAAAACTATAAAACACTGGTGAAAGAAATCAAAGAGGACACTAATAGATGGAGAAATATACCATGTTCATGGATCGGAAGAATCAACGTAGTGAAAATGAGTATACTACCCAAAGCAATCTAGAGATTCAATGCAATCCCTATCAAGCTACCAATGGTATTTTTCACAGAGCTAGAACAAATAATTTCACAATTTGTATGGAAATACAAAAAACCTCAAATAGCCAAAGCAATCTTGAGAAAGAAGAATGGAACTGGAGGAATCAACCTGCCTGACTTCAGTTCAGTTCAGTCGCTCAGTCGTGTCTGACTCTTCTCGACCCCATGAATCGCAGCACGCCAGGCCTCCCTGTCCATCACCAACTCCCAGAGTTCACCCAGACCCACGTCCATCGAGTCAGTGATGCCATCCAGCCATCTCATCCTTTGTCGTCCCCTTCTCCTTCTGCCCCCAATCCCTCCCAGCATCAGAGTCTTTTCCAGTGAGTCAACTCTTCGCATGAGGTGCCCAAAGTACTGGAGTTTCAGCGTCAGCATCACTCCTTCCAAAGAAATCCCAGGGCTGATCTCATTCAGAATGGACTGGTTGGATCTCCTTGCAGTCCAAGGGACTCTCAAGAGTCTTCTCCAACACCACAGTTCAAAAGCATCAATTCTTCGGCACTCAGCCTTCTTCACAGTCCAACTCTCACATCCATACATGACCACAGGAAAAACCATAGCCTTGACTAAATGGACCTTTGTTGGCAAAGTAATGTCTCTGCTTTTGAATATGCTATCTAGGTTGGTCATAACTTTCCTTCCAAGGAGTATGCATCTTTTAATTTCATGGCTGCAGTCACCATCTGCAGTGATTTTGGAGCCCAGAAAAATAAAGTCTGACACTGTTTCCACTGTTTGCCCATCTATTTCCCATGAAGTGATGGGACTGGATGCCATGATCTTTGTTTTCTGAATGTTGAGCTTTAAGCCAACTTTTTCACTCTCCACTTTCACTTTCATCAAGAGGCTTTTGAGTTCCTCTTCACTTTCTGCCATAAGAGTGGTGTCATCTGCATATCTGAGGTTATTGATATTTCTCCCGGCAATCTTGATTCCAGCTTGTGTTTCTTCCAGTCCAGCGTGTCTCATGATGTACTCTGCATATAAGTTAAATAAGGCTTCATATACAGCCTTGATGTACTCCTTTTCCTATTTGGAACCAGTCTGTTGGTCCATGTCCAGTTCTAACTGTTGCTTCCTGACCTACATAGAGGTTTCTCAAGAGGCAGGTCAGGTGGTCTGGTATTCCCATCTCTTTCAGAATTTTCCACAGGCTCTACTATAAAGCCACAGTCATCAAGACAGTATGGTACTGGCACAAAGACAGAAATATAGATCAATGGAACAAAATAGAAAGCCCAGAGATAAATCCATGCACGTATGGACACCTTATCTTTGACAAAGGAGGCAAGAATATACAATGGAGAAAAGATGATCTCTTTAACAAATGGTGCTGGGAAAACTGGTCAACCACTTGTAAAAGAATGAAACTAGAACACTTTCTAACACCATACACAAAAATAAACTCAAAATGGATTAAAGATCTAAACGTAAGACCAGAAACTATAAAACTCCTAGAGGAAAATATAGGCAAAACACTCTCCGACATACATCACAGCAGGATCCTCTATGACCCACCTCCCAGAATATTGGAAATAAAAGCAAAAATAAACCTAATTAAAATTAAAAGCTTCTGCACAACAAAGGAAACTATAAGCAAGGTGAAAAGACAGCCTTCAGAATGGGAGAAAATAATAGCAAATGAAGCAACTGACAAACAACTAATCCCAAAAATATACAAGCAACTCCTGCAGCTCAATTCCAGAAAAATAAACGACCCAATCAAAAAATGGGCCAAAGAACCAAACAGATATTTCTCCAAAGAAGACATACAGATGGCTAACAAACAGATGAAAAGATGCTCAACATCACTCATTATCAGAGAAATGCAAATCAAAACCACAATGAGGTACCATTTCACGCCAGTCAGAATAGCTGCTATCCAAAAGTCTACAAGCAATAAATGCTGGAGAAGGTGTGGAGAAAAGGGAACCCTCTTACACTGTTGCAAACTAGTACAGCCACTATGGAGAACAGTGTGGAGATTCCTTAAAAAATTGGAAATAGAACTGCCTTATGACCCAGCAATCCCACTGCTGGGCATACACACCGAGGAAACCAGAATTGAAAAAGACACGTGTACCCCAATGTTCATCGCAGCACTGTTTTTAATAGCCAGGACATGTAAGCAACTTAGATGTCCATCAGCAGATGAATGGATAAGAAAGCTGTGGTACATATACACAATGGAGTATTACTCAGCCATTAAAAGGAATACATTCGAATCAGTTCTAATGAGGTGGATGAAACTGGAGCCTATTATACAGAGTGAAATAAGCCAGAAAGAAAAACACCAATACAGTATACTAACGCATATATATGAAATTTAGAAGGATGGTAACGATAACCCTGTATGCAAGATAGCAAAAGAGACACAGATGTATAGAACAGTCTTTTGGACTCTGTGGGAGAGGGAGAGGGTGGGATGATTTGGGAGAATGGCATTGAAACATGTATAATGTCATATGTGAAATGAATCGCCAGTCCAGGTTCAATGCATGATACAGGATGCTTGGGGCTGGTGCACTGGGATGACCCAGAGGGATGGTATGGGGAGAGAGGTGGGAGGGTGGTTCAGGATGGGGAACACGTGTACACCCGTGGTAGATTCATGTTGATGTATGGCAAAACCAATACAATATTGTAAAGTAATTAGCCTCCAATTAAAAGAAATAAATTTATATTAAAAAAAAGAAAGAAAACAGTTTCAGAATGCATATAAGGCTCCATATAAGTCAGATCAAGATTAAAAATAAATCTTTGGATTTGACTCTGAAGATCACAGAAGACTTTAATGAAAGGAATTTCTGTAGGATGTTAGGGTCAGAAGTCAAATCATAAGAGGTTTACTGAGAAGTTAGGTAAATAAAAGCAATGAACATGGACTTCCTTTGTAATCCAACATTCACTTCTATTGAAGAAATTTAGCAACATATACAACAAAAAGTCATAACTATTCATGACACTAATATATTAATGATGTATCAATATAATTTAACTAAAATAATACATTAATATGTATTATTATAGTAAATAAAATAATTGTATTAATATCAACTGATATTTTTGTAAAGATTAATAGTTAATATTATCATACTATTATATGTAATCATCATTAAATATTCCATACATTGTTATTAATACCATATACATTAGTTCTACATTGTATCATTGTATTACTTGGATAATATAATATGCATATCAACATATTATATATAAAAATCAATATACTAGCTAATATATGTTAGTTATATTACTTTAATGAAAGTGAAAGTGCTGGTCACTTTGAGACCCCATGGACTGTAGCCCTCTAGGCTAACCCATCCATAGGATTCTCCAGCCAAGAATACAGGAGTAGGTTGCCATTTCCTTCTCCAGAGGATCTTCCCAACCCAGGGATTGAACAATGGTCTCCCACATTGCAAGCAGATTCTTTACCACCTGAGCCAACAGGAAAGCCCATTATTTAAATAATTAACATTAATATTACTAGATAAAAATGAATATTACTTACATGAGAATGGGCAAGGATGTGTTTATGCAATTCACAGATAAGGAAGTACAGGAGGGTAATAATCATATGAAAATATAATTGGCCATGCAGACAAAGCAGAAAGAGACACCTTTTTCTTCCATCAGACTGACAAAAATTTGAGTTTGATACTATCAAATGTGATGAGATCCACAAAGAAAATACAGAGCGTGTGACCTATCAGGAGAGTGGTGGAGAGCGCCAGTGGATGTTTATTACCAAAGTCTGATTTCCTCCGCAGTGTCGTCTCCTTCTCCATGCTTACTGCTTGCACTTGCCCTCTAAAGTTTGCAGGGGTCTAATTCCAGTTATGGGTCTGGATGTTGCAAGAGGTGAAAGGGTGGGCTTTGAGGATAATGTGGTATCTCCTTATAAGAAAACTCTCTCTGATGAGGACCCTGCAGGGTCTTCAAGCAAGAGGAAGTTTCTCTTCAGACAGAGGAAGGGGTTGCTTCCTTGTCAAGGGGTGTCCAGTTCAGATTCTCTGTACTCATTCTTTCTGGACCAGTTCCCTGACATTAGCATAAAGAGGACCCAGAGAAGCTGTGAATTTGGCGGAGGTTGTAATTTGAGGATCTCTAGTCTCAGACATTGGGTCTGCTCTTCACCTGCCCACAGCAATGAGAGACCAGAGACCCTTGTCTCTGAAGCACTTGGGTCCTCTGACCGGATGTCAGTGGACAGTTCGGAGCACCTAATGTGTCTTTGCCTTTCTTCTCTTCTGCTGGGCAATCCAAGTGACCAGCCCACTCTCAGCACCTTTAGTCTTCACTTCTACTGTCATCATCGTTCCACGGCAACTGCTTGGTCCCACAAAGCCTCCCTTTCAGTATGCTCTTCACTCCAGACAACTCCAAGTGATAATTTTAAAATGTGCTTGTTACTCCAAGCCATGGACTATCAGAATTCCATCTTCCACAACTTTCTTATCCACCAGATCAGATACCTAATCCTGGAGCCCCATCCTCATGGATTTCTTTCCCAAGGCCATTTCTGAATGGTTACACATTACATCACATTATTACTTGAATTATATCATATGCATATCAACACATTATTGATGCAATCAATGTAATATTCACCAGTTATATTCTTTTAATAATTAACGTTAATATTACTAAATGAATAAGAAAAAGGAATACTACACTGTACCATCAGGGTTCAATCAGGAAAACCCATGACTCAGGTGATTTAACTCAGGAATTTGGGACTCACACAAACACATCATTCAGGTGATTTAATTCAGGGGCTTGGAGCTCAATGCCACTGCTGACAGGACTGTAGGAGCAGGAGAGGCAGGAGAGGCAGCACTAACACCTGGGGAATCAGGAAGTTCGGGAATCACAGGACGATGGTGGGGCCGAGCCCGGCAGCCTGAGCACCCAGGTGATTTCCAGGAGGAACTGAATCATGTCTAGAAATTATGCTCGCATCCCTAGAAGCCCACTGCTCCAGCCCTGTTCCTAAACCAGGGCTCTGCTTCTCCTTCACCTTCCAAATCTCAAGCAAGGACTGGAAATTAATGGAAGCTAAACTGGAGACTCGGAGCGAGGGAGTCTGGGAGCTGGCTTTCAGGCCCTGTAACACTGGGAAGGACAGAGGAAGGAACAAGGATGATGCCCAGGTAACAGTCTATCTATAGAAAAGAGAAAAAAAAAAAAAAACAGCCATCCAACCCACACAAAGTAGTGCCATTTAGGGGAGAATAAAAACTTCACAAAGTAAATCTAATTATATAGCAGAAGGAATACACAGACAGAGGTCTAGAGGGAAACTTCAGGCCAATTACTGGAGATTTCTTTGTGACTGGCTGGTATGGGTTAATGAGTTTTATTCAAATTTTTGGTAATTTTTTACAATGACAGTATGTATTCAGATTAATGAAATAAATTAGGTGGTAAAAGGATGGAGGGACATAAGGTAAAAACTTGACATAGTTGGATTAAGACTACTTTCATTTTTTTTTTAAAGGATGCAGAATCTCATGTCTATTGACAGACTCAGGGAAGGAGCCAGGATTCTGAGGAGGTTGAACATACAGGGGGAGGTGGGGGCAGTGGAGGAAGGTCTTGGCGGGGGCTGGAGAGGCTGAGCTCCAGGTCCAGGTGGGGACACTAGCCGTGGAAATGGAGGACACACCAGACAGAGCAGGTCCTGTCACAGGTAGAGCCAGAGGAAGAAAGAGGAGAGGAACTGGGCTCCAGGGCAGGGGACAGAGCGTTAGACCAGGCCCCCACGTGAGAGTGATGAGCAGTGAGCAGTGAGGTCACTGTGACTCTGCCTGATCCAGAATCTCAGGAGGATGCTGACGTGTTTCTGGGCATGCCTGCCCAGAGTGGCTAAGTGGAGTGTCAGGCTTGGTGTTTCTGAGAATGACTGACCTCTCCCATGACATCATGATGGACAGCAGACTTCTTCAACCTCAGTGTGATTAACATCAGGGGTCAGATAACTCTTCCCTGGGGAGCTGTCCTGTGAACTGTGTTGCTGTTTACCAGCATGCCTGGCCTCCACCAACTGGAAGCAAGTAACACCCCTGTGCTAAGTCACTTCAGTCGTGTCTAACTCTTTGCGACCCTATAGACTGTAGCCCACTAGGTTCCTCTGTCCATGGGATTCTCCAGGCAAGAATACCAGAGTGGATTGCCATGCCCTCCTCCAAGGGATCGTCCCAATCCAGGGATGGAACCAGCATCTCTTATGTCTTTTGCCTTCACAGGCAGGTTCTTTACCACTAACCATCCCAGATCAGTTCAGTTCAGTTCAGTCACTCAGTTGTGTGAAGTCCCTAACCATCCCAGTTCAGTTCAGTTCAGCCACTCATTTGTGTCTGACTCTCTGCCACCCCATGGACTGCAGCACGCCAGGCTTCCCTGTCCGTCACCAACTCTAGGAGCCTACTCAAACTCATGTCCATCATGTCGGTGATGCCATCCAATCATCTCATCCTCTGTCGTCTCCTCTTCCTCCCACCTTCAATCTTTCCCAGCATCAGGGTCTTTTCCAAGAGTTGGTTTTCGCATCAGGTGGCCAAAGTACTGGCATTTCAGCTTCAGCATCAGTCTTTCCGATGAATATTCAGGACTGATTTCTTTTAGGATGGACTGGTTGGATCTCCTTGCAGTCCAAGGGACTCTCAAGAGTCTTCTCCAACACCACAGTTCAAAAGCATCAATTCTTTGGTGCTCAGCCTTTTTATATAGTCCAACTCTCATATCCATATATGACCACTGGAAAAGCCATAGCTTTGACTAGACAGACCTTTGTTGGCAAAGTAATGTCTCTGCTTTTTAATATGCTGACTAGGTTGGTCATAGCTTTTCTTCCAAGGAGCAAGTGTCTTTTAATTTCATGGCTGCAGTCACCATCTGCAATGATTTTGGAGCCCCCCAAAATTAAATCTCTCACTGTTTACATTGTTCCCCAATCTATTTGGCATGAAGTGACGGGACTGGATGCCATGATCTTAGTTTTCTGAATGTTGAGTTTTATGCCAACTTTTTCACTCTCTTCTTTCATTTTCATCAAGAGGCTCTTTAGTTCCTCTTCACTTTCTGCCATAAGGGTGGTGTCCTCTGCATAAATGAGGTTATTGATATTTCTCTCAGCAATCTTGATTCCAGCTTGTGCTTCTTCCAGCCCAGCATTTTGCTTGAGGTACTCTCCATAGAAGTTAAATAAGCAGGGTTATATAGAACTTAAATAACTTCTATATAGAAGTTAAATAACCATCACAACCCACTAGTTATTTCGACCAAAAATAGCTCCAGACATTTTCAAACATTGATTGGCGGACAGAGCAAAATCTTTTCTAGGTGAGAACCACCGATCCAGAATTGGACTTGGTGCCCACAAGCCGGGTGTGTCTCATGATGGTGCAGGCTGCTTTGTCCCCATGGACACCCTGCCTGCTTCTGCGGAAGTGGGAAGGTACACGGGAAGCCACGCCCACTGCCCCTTTACTGCCCCGGCCACAAGTGTCGGCACGCACCTTGTCCCCTTAAACGCCAGGTCACCCATCAGGCAATCCTGCCCTTAAGTCACTTCTCACTGTCACCACCTTGAAGAAGAGAAAAAGAAATTTATGTCAAGGGTATGTTTCATAATCTTCTTCAAATCATATCACAAAATATTCCCTTCCTCTTCTGGAATTTTCCTGTAACCCTCCCCCACCCCCATTTATCTCAAATGTGTTAACTCCAACTGCTTTCCAGTCATTGTATCAGGGCTAGACTCTCAGATAAAGCACGGTGCTCCCTGCCCTTGAGGGGATCCTATAAAATGAGTGTGATAAAGAGTCTATTAAATATTAATAGACATACACACCCAGTGTTTCACAGCCCAGGGCAGATGCCTGCAGGAAGATGCAGTCAGGGAGGCTCCTCGGTGGTGGTGATGTTTTGGCTACATCCTGAAGGATGCCAGGACTCTGCTGCCAGCCAGCACAGAAAGAGCCTTCCAGGTGGGAGAATGGGTTATGCATACAATGAGGCCCCACCACACACTGTGTTTAGAAATGTTTGAAAAGGTAGATGCAACTGAAGTATCGTGAGCACAAAGGAAATCAACCAGGGGCCAAATTATTATGCCTGCCAGCTGTGTTAGGAAATGTGGGCTTCTCCTGTAAGTGCGGCCTTTTAGAACTTGGAGCTTTAACTATGCTCTGACTTTTTTTTTCCTTTAATTTTATTGAAGTATAACTGATTTACAATGTTGTATTAATTTCTGCTGCAAAGTGATCCAGTTATATATATATATGTATATATATATATTCTTCTACATATTCTTTTCCACTATGGTTTATCACAGGAGATTGAATGTAGTTCTCTGTGCTATACACTAGGACCTTGTTCATGCATCCTGTATAATAGTCTGCATCTGCTAACCCCATAGTCCCAGTCCTTCCCTCCCTGACCCCTCTCCCCTTTGGGCCCTGCTCTGGTCTTAACTTCTCTGGGTGGGTCACTCTTTCATCCTCTCTTTTAATCCAAGATCCAACCTTTTGGCTTCAGTTAAAAGTAATCCAGACATTCACTTGAAATCCCACAGAGAAATTTCTACATAATCTTTTTTTTTTTTTTTCTGTTTTTACCTCTGCATAACAGATCCCATAATCTCTGTGAATCCACCTCCTGGGGTCTTCACAACTCTGTCATGGTCTACCTTCTGCATAGAAAATCCACAAGCCCTCCCCACAAACTCCTACTTTTTGCCCAGATTCATTTCCTTCTCCCCATCAGCATAACCAGGAAACCTTCCTTACTCCTACTGGGATATCATATTCACAAGATGCTAAATATTCAAGCCCCAATTTCTGGGCATGATCCTTTTAGCAAAGATTAATTTCTCCATCTATTTCATGGGAAATAGATGGGGAAACAGTGGAAACAATGCCAGACTTTATTTTGGGGGGCTCCAAAATCACTGCAGATGGTGATTGCAGCCATGAAATTAAAAGACGCTTACTCCTTAGAAGGAAAATTATGACCAACCTAGATAGCATATTCAAAAGCAGAGACGTTACTTTGCCAACAAAGGTCCGTCTAGTCAAGGCTATGGTTTTTCCTGTGGTCATGTATGGATGTGAAAATTGGACTGTGAAGAAAGCTGAGCGCCGAAGAATTGATGCTTTTGAACTGTGGTGTTGGAGAAGACTCTTGAGAGTCCCTTGGACTGCAAGGAGATCCAACCAGTCCATCCTAAAGGAGATCAGTCCTGGGTGTTCATTGGAAGGACTGATGCTGAAGCTGAAACTCCAATACCTCGGCCACCTGATGCAAAGAGTTGATTCATTGGAAAAGACCCTGATACTGGGAGGGATTGGGGGCAGGAGGAGAAGGGGATGACAGAGGATGAGATCGCTGGATGCATCACCGATTCGATGGACATGAGTTTGGGTGGATTCCGCGAGTTGGTGATGGACAGGGAGGCCTGGCGTGCTTCGATTCATGGGGTTGCAGAGAGTCGGACACGACTGAGTGACTGAACTGAACTGTCTGAATTCTCCTTGCACCGATCATGCTGGACATACTTTATACAGTGATTTTTCCAGCTATTTTCACCCTGGAGAAAGTGGCTGTCAAGCTGAGTAACGTTACAGACACAGCACTCTGCACTACTCAGTGTCTCTCACCAGTCAGTCCTCATATGTATTTTCAATTCTGAAAGTATCTCTAAAGAGAGAATACATGCTCAAGCTGATACCAGAGATATTCTCAGGGGTTGTTTCATAGCAGCTGTTCATTTCATAGAGCAAGATGCTGTGGGAAGGGGACAGGCTGAGAGGTGAGACAGAGTGAGGCTGGGAAGGCCAGCTTTCCCCACGTCACAATCTGCTCCTACCCTCCTGTCTCTCCCAAGAACACTGATGTAGGCTCAGGCACAGACCTCGCTCACCCTGAACCCTGACCTTGGTGCCCTCTTCCTAGTGTTCAGTATCACAAGACACACCCAGTTTATCAGGAGGGCTGGGGCCTGGAGAGGGCAGGGGTAGGGATGCCAGAGTAGAAAAATGGCTTGTCTTCTTCCTTATTTTTTAAAAATAATTTTATTTATTTAGTGATTTTTGGCTGTACGGGGTCTTGGTTGCTGCACAGGCATTTCTCTAGTTGGGGTGAGCAGGGGCGCTTAGTGCTGGACCCAGAGTAAATGCCCAATAAATGGTAGTAATATTAATTAATGATAATTTGTGGGGGAAAAAACGAGCTAATCATCTTTATATGAGAAAAAATTTCAGAGATTGTATGCAAAACATGAAAACATCAAACTTAAGCAAAAAGCGTGGCATTGAGGTTGAAAGCATCATATGACATCCTGAAACCCAAGAAAAGTGATATGTTTGTTTGCATAACATCTTTAATATGGAAAACCCCACAAAGTTAAAAGATAATGAAATGGGGAGAAAAATACCTACAATAGTAGTAGGAGGGACTTCTGGTGTTCTAGTGGTTAAGAATCTGCCTGCTGTGCTGGGGACTCAGGTTCGATCCCTGGTTGGGGAACTAAGGTGCCATGTGCCACAAAGCAGCTAAGCCTGTGAGCCAGAGCTGCTGAGCCCCCGAGCCACAACTAAAGAGTCTGTCCACTGAAACGAAAGGTCCCACGTGTCACAACCAGGACCCAATGCAGCCAAATAAGCAAATAAATATAGAATTACTTTAAAAAAGTAGCAAGAGCGCACTTTGTTTAAAAATAACACTATGCACACATACACACAACACATAGTCACCATATTGGTGTTTATGTATATATGTTCATATGTGTATGCAGATATATGCGTGTATTCCTATATATCTGTTGGTATGCATGCTTGTATATGAAGGGGAAAGAAGGATATTCACAAAATTATTGGCTTATAGAGTTTCGTGTGATTTTAATTTTCCTTATGTTTTATATATTCTATTTCTTAAAAAATGTATTTAATTTTAAAAAGAAGTTATTTAAAAAAATTTTTTTAATTAAAAAAAAAAAAGACTTGAAACATTCACTAGATAAGATCAGCTTTTGGAGAACTGATGCATCCTGCAGAGACCAGAGAGTTGAGCTAATTCCAGAGTTGAGATTCCCAGTAGGTGGCTGGGGGGGTCGTCCCAATAAGCACAAAGCCTCAGCTCAATCAACTGTATTAGTAGTAAGTCAATGGGAAATTGGCTAAAGTATTAAATGATTCAATTGCTTTTTACTTTGTCTGGAAAAAAGAGCATAGCCATAAAATGGAAATTGCTGGCACAGTCTTCAAAGAGGACCCCCCAAAAGTAAGTGCTTGTCGTAGCTTATTGGATAGTTTCTCTATGAGTCAAGAGAGGCTAAGTGTTATAACAAACGGCCTTGAAATAGTATCTGAACACAATAAAGATGGATTTTCTGTCCTGCTGGGAGTCCACTGGGACTAGCATGGGTCCCCACGTGGTTATTGAGAGAACTAGACTTCCCCAAAGTGATTCCAGCCCAGGGTCTCTACAGAGTCTTCCTTGAGGAAGGTTAGCTGGTTTAGGGAATCCACTGCACTGTTTCTGCCAAGTGTCCAGGGAAGGGAGTTCCCAAGTCTGCCAGACACCCAGCTTCTACTCTTCGCACAGTTTGAGAACGGATCTTAGTTTCACTGTGTCCTGGAGGATAAACTATCCCTTAGGAAAATCCATCTCCTGTTGCTCTAAATAACTTCCTAATAAATAATTTAGTGTCCCACATACCTTGATATACTAAACGAGCCAGACGCTGCCAGCACTCCTATCTCTAGAAAGAAACTGGTTACTTCCCTTGCTCACTCCTACTGTTTAAATAAATTTCTCTTTCTGGTTTACGCATCTGTATATTTTGAGATGGAGTTTCCTTTCTATTTCCAGAAAGAATTTCTGGACCTGGAAAGCAGTAAGACCTGAGACACAGGGATTGGGTGCCTGCTCTGCTGTCCCGTGGGTCTCTGTCTGACTCCTCAGTGTCACTTGATTCAAAACAGAAAGTGAAGTTTACAGTGTGGGGTGACCCCAAGCTCTTCAGAAGGCAAAGGTTTAAGTCCGTATAACAAATGAAGGCAGGATCAAAGCTAAAACCAGGACAC
The DNA here is from genome assembly GCF_055505025.1 of Bos grunniens. Classification (NCBI taxonomy): domain Eukaryota; kingdom Metazoa; phylum Chordata; class Mammalia; order Artiodactyla; family Bovidae; genus Bos; species Bos grunniens. Next base: position 47,303,633 of record NC_141177.1, on the reverse strand, counting down.
CAAGATCTGGTAGCTGGAAAAAAGCAGCCGACAAGATTTTACCATCTAGGTAAGGCAAAGATGGGCTTCCCTGGTAGCTCAGATGGTAAAAATCTGCCTGCAGTACAGGAGACCATCTGCAGTGCATGAGACTGCAGGTTTGATCCCTGGGTGGGGAAGATCCCCTGGAGGAGATGACAACCCACTCCAGTTTTCTTGTCTGGAAAATCCCATGGACAGAGGAGCCTGGTGGGCTGCAGTCCATGGGGTCACAAGGCGTCAGACATGGCCTGAATGACTAACACTTTCACACTTTCAAAGAGAAGATATTTAGGCAGGTGTCTTTTAGAGCGGGGGCTTCTCCTACGCTGGGACTTGTTCTGAACGTGGGGGAGCCTGAGTAGAGGAGGTGGGAAGGAGGGTGGAGGAGGCAGAGATGGGTCGGGGAGGGGCAGTACTCCTTCCGCTAATTCTGGAGCATTCCAGAGCACACCAAAATTAATCCTCTGAATGTTCATTTCTACTCTACTGTCACTGAGGAGTGTCACAAGTGCTTCCTCAGTCAAAAGGAATTAACACGCCCCATGGGTTGTCTCTTCTGTTCACCAAATTTACTCACATGAAAACCTCTAGGCTCTCATATTTAACTCCCTGGGCCTCTGAACTGAGGCTGGTGGAGAAGAGCGAGCCCACTTCAGGGCCTTTTTTATTCACTGAGCTTTGCTTCAAGAGCCCTTTTTTTTTTGGAGGGGGGTACATGGCTTTCTCCAGGGGCAAGTACTGTTGGGGTAGAAGTGGGGAAGGTGGGATTGTGCTCCTGGGAAAGACTGTGAATTCAAGGAAGCCCTTGTTCAGATCTTTTGCTGCTCTAGCACTGAATTCTTAACCCAGTAGCAGAACTGGCTAAATAATTTGTGGGGCCCAGTGCACAATAAAAATATAATGTCTTTTGTTTAAAAGCAATTAAGACTTTCAAGATGGTTATAGCCAGACGTTAAACCAGGCGAGAGGCTCCTCTGTTTGTGGAACTCTGAGCGACCGCACAGGTCACAAGCCCCAGAAACTGGTCCTGCACACAGATTATCTTCAAATTATACACAGTCAAACTAAATACCAATTGTTTCTACCTTGAACGTATTTTTTTCTCTGTGTACTTACTTATATTTAATGTGCCACTGTGCACCTGGGCAGAAAATTGAGGATCATCCCAGATTTCTCTTTCCCTCACCCCCACCTTCCAGTTAGTGACTGTTTCTATTGATTGGGAGAACTTTCTTTTTCAGTACATCTTCTCATCCTAATCCCTGTTGTGTTTCAGACTCATGATCTCTGACTGTATCTGTTTGCATGAATGATCTCTCTAAATGGCTAATCTGACCACATCATTGCCCTACTGAAAAGCCTTCATAGACTCCTTAGAACAGGGATCCCCAAACTACGGGCTCTAATGCCTGATCATCTGAGGTGGAGCTGATGTAATAATAATAGAAATAAAGAGCACAATAAATAATACGTGCTTGAGTCATCCTGAAACCAATTCCCACCTTGCCGTGGGAAAATCGTCTTCCATGAAACAGGTGCCTGGTGCCAAAAAGGTTGGAGACCACTGCCTAGAACCTACAAAATAAAACCCAAGTGACTTTGCCTGGCACGTGTCATCCTTTCCAAGCCAGCCCCTCCCTCCTGGCTCACATTTTATGCTCCAATAACACTAAACTACAAATGGTTCCCATAGCTCCTCACAGACCCAGGCTGCATGCTCTCTGAGGTCGTCCCTTCTGTTGGAATACTTATTCCAGCTTCCTGAGAAAGAAGACTTTCCCACCCTCAGGGCTGCAGGATGGCCCCCCTCCAAAGACACCAGGTTCTAAGACTTTGCAGGTGTGATTAAGTCATGGGTCTTGAGACGGAGACATTATCCTGGATTATCTGGGTGGTCACTAACTGCAACTGGTAAGAAATGAAGTATAGAAGGCTTTACTACACAAAAGGGGAGGTGAGGTGAAGATGGAGCAGATAGAGACTTGAAGATGCTATGATGCTGTCCTTGGAGATGGAGAAAAGGGCCACCAGCAAAGGACTACAGCCTTAGAAGCTGGTGAAGGCAAGGACAGGGTTCTCCCCTAGTGCAGCCTGCTCAACGCCTGGATTTCAACCTAGTGAACCCCATCTCAGACTTCTGATCTTGAAACCACAAGAGAATAAATGTGCATCACTTTAAGCTACTCAGCTTGTGGGTATTTGTTACAGCAACCACAGAGAACTAACACACCTCTCTCTGGAGAACTGTCCCCTTCCCTGCCCACCTCCCGGGGCTGGGCATCCTTCTCTGTACCCACCACTGTGCTGTGCTTAGCTGCTCAGTCGTGTCTGAATCTGCGTGACCCTATAGACTGTAGCCCACCAGGCTCCTCTGTCCATGGAGATTCTCCAGGCAAGAATACCAGAGTGGGTTGCCACGCCATCCTCCAGGGGATCTTCCCAACCCAGGGGTCTAACCCAGGTCTCCCGCATTGCAGGTGGATTCTTTACCGTCTGAGCCACCAGGGAAGCCCAAGAATACTGAAGTGGGTAGCCTATCCCTTCTCCAGGGGATCTTCCTGACCCACCACACAGATTTCTATACTTTCCCCAGTAGGTCATGTGCTCTAGGAAGGCAGAGACCGTATCCTGTCACTCTTTATACCCCTGGCACCTAGGCCAGTGTTGGCAACATAGCAGCCACCTCATAAATACTCACTGAGTTGAACTCCCCGACAGGGTGAAAAGGGGGTGGGGTGGGGACAATCTACCTTCAGCTGGAGAAGTTACTCTTCTGTGCTCACAGTTTGCATTGCTGTCATGAAATTAAGCATAATCATCCCTTAGATCCATCACACCTGCAAACTGTCTTCACTGATGAAGTGCTTTTAGTTTCACTACAGAAAACTTGCATGAACTCCAAGTGCCACACAGCCTAAATAGACTTTTGCCTGAGTCGTTTCTCAGGAACTTGGAGTCAGCTGTGTCCAGTTCAGCTGCAGCCCATTAAGGCTGGTTAGGACCACTGACCCTCCAACTGGACATGGCTGGTGTTTGCTCAGTGACATTTGACATCAGAGAGCCCCAAACTCCATCCTCAAACTGTGCTGTTGTGCGTTGCTAAGTCATGTCCGACTCTCTGTGACCTATGGACTGTAGCCTGCCAGGCTTCTTTGTCCATGGGATGTCCCAGGCAGGAATACTGGAGTGGTTTGCCATTTCCTTCTCAAGGAGATCTTCCTGACTCAAGGATCGAACTCGCACCTCTTGCGTCTCCTGCATTGGCAGGCGGACTCCTTACCACTGCACCGCCTATGCTAACAGCACTATTTTCTGAGCCTGTGTCATGTGAGGAAGCCCACAGCTTAGATGCGTCTGTACAGATAGCGATGACCTCACCTTTTTCTGGTTTCCAATCCATGTTTCCCACACTCTCCACGCCTAATTGTCGCCCCGTAAATACCCCAGCCTCTGCCCTCGGGGGAGACGGGTTTGAGATTTGTTCTCCGGCTTCCTTGCTTGGCTGCCTTGAGGATGAACCCATTCACTGCTGTACCGTTTGGCCAGCAGCACAAGGATGGTAGAGCCCAAAAGAGCTGAAGAGGTTGTACAGAAAACAGAAGGCAGGTCAGACCAGCTGAGGGGAGGACCTCTCCGACCGAAAGAGCAACTCTCCCAGAGGAAGATGGACACCTGAGCAATTCTGGAGGATCACTTTCTAGAAAGCGGAATCCTCAGGTCAGTATTGGACCATCGCCGATTAAAGTCTATGTCAATTGCCATTTTTGAGAAATTGTACAGGCAGAGGCTGATGCTTTTGTGCCACTGGTAGCAAGGACCAGTTAGTAACATCCTACACAGATTCACTCAGGAACATGCAGACAAACTTCAGCAGAATTTAGAAAAAAAGCAGACAAAGGATTTCAGTCTAGAGGAGAGATTATTCTCTTAGCCACACTGACCGGGTTTCCAGAGGATTTCTGGGGAGGTGAGGCCAGAAATTCATGTCCAGTCTCCCTGTCTGCTAGATCTAGTTAGATCCGTGAACTTCTCATTTCTTTCCTTTCTTTCCTTTTTTAAAATTTTGACTGCGCTAGGTCTTCATTACGGCACTTGGGCTCTTTGTTGTAGCTCGATGGCTTCTCTGGATGCGGAGCACGGGCTCTCTGGTTATGGCGAGTGGGCTTAGTTGCCCCAATGCAGGTGGGATCTTAGTTCCCTGACCAGCGATGGAGCCTCAGTCTCTTACTTTGGAAGGTGCATTCTTAACCACTGTAATACCAGGGGAGTCCCAACTCCTCGTTTCTTGCATAGTAAAAACGAGATCTATTGTATGACATAAGGTAAGTGAAGTGAAAGCTGCTCAGTCATGTCTGACTCTTTGCGACCCATGGACTGTAGCCTGCCAGGCTCCTCTGTCCATAGGATTCTCCAGGCCAGGTTTCTAGAATGGGCAGCTGTTCCCTCTCCAGGTGATCTTTCCGACCCAGGGATAGAACCCAGGTCTCCCTCATTGCAGGCGGATTGTTTATGGTCTGAGCCACCAGGGAAGCCTGACATAATATAACATGATCCTCAATAGTGATCAACCTATCTTTTGTTGCCTTTGTAAACCCTGGAGTAATGAACACCCTGAGACACTATAATTGAAACGTATCTGGCTCAGACAGAGCCTGATGACTCTTTGTTGTCAGGAATCTGGTGGCCGCAGTGAGTGAAATAAGCAACCCCCTTCCAGAAGCCAGCTTCGAGAGGCTAACCTCGGCCTGATGGGCTGCGTGTTGCCCAAGGTAGAACTCAGGAGAGCTAGAAAGTTCTCAAGTGTGATATAACCTGACTTCTAATTCACTGTGTTGAAAGACAAATGTGGAAATAATGGGAAAATTCCAAACCTCATAAAATCACCCAGACTCAGTGAGAAAACTCTAGTCTTTGAAAAAGTGAAGAAGTCAGCATGTATAAACGAAGATCTGATCACTCTGCTACAGCAGTAAACAGCTGGCAAACTTGGTGTCTGTAGAACTGGTGTTGGCCGTTCCTACGGCCCTGGGGGCCCCTCGCCAGCCAGAACTTACTCCAGTAAAAACCAAATCAGAGTTCACCCTCTCCAAGAAGTTTACTCCTGTTAAGTTGGTCAGAGCCATAAAGATCTATTGCAGACACAGGACTGTCAGGGACGCCCATTACCGCACAGACATAAACAATTATTCAAAATAGATGTGGAAAAGCAGGAAGAGAAGTGCACTGGTCGTTTCATGAAGAGTCCGGGTTTCCAAATAAGAAGCCCTTCCTGCAGACATGGTGAGCTTTCTAGGGTATCTGATGTGCTGTAGGCACTCAACAAAAATTAAATTAACATATCAAGACATCCAAGGGAAAATGCATTTTTTCAGACATAAGAGAACACAGCTGTGTTTGGGATCTGTTGACGATCTTGAGTTATTTTGAAAGTGTTTTGTTTTGGTAACCCATCTGGCAAGTTCTCTTCCCCTCCGTATTTATACCCGTGTGTATTTACAGGAGAATTTAATCCATATGTTCCTGATTCAATTACACTTGACTCATCCCAGTATTGCTTTGTAAAAGCAATTTGAATGCCAAGAATCTTGCAAGTTTTCCTAACAAACTCTGAAGCTTTTGTTTTTTTTTTTTTCCCCAAGGACTAAGAAATTTACTTTTTTTTCATCCAAAATTCTGAGTTGTTTTTTTTTTTTAAGGAAACACATGGACTTTCACTTATCACTCTGTTAGTATTTAGTTACAATTTGGGATGGTGAGTGGCAAAATGATGACCTGAATAAAATTGCACTGAAAGTTGGTTATTGGTATTCCTATTACATAACTGTCCAAAAAGACATTTATCCCCAAATTAGATCATTGCAGGAATTACTAAACTCTTGAAAACTCTCTTCTTGGTCCAGTTCAATAAAAAACATAATATATTGAGCAGCAAGGAAATCAGGTCACTCTGCTCTTATAGTAGACAACTTCTGGAGTGTCTGCCTCTTTCCCAAATTAATCCTGCCTCCCCACCTCTTCCCTCACAATTCCTCAGGGGAGTTTCTGGCATCATGGAAGTCACTGGACTGAGTGGGTCCTTCCTTAACTCAAATGGGGCTTCCAGGGGGTCTCTTTTGTTTACAGTTTAAATTGGTGGGTTGGGGATAGAGCTGTTAAGTCGCTTCAGTCGTATCCGACTCTTTGTGACCCCATGGACTGTAGCCCACCAGGCTTCTCTGTCTAAGGGGTTCTCCAAGCAAGAATACTGGAGAGGGTTGCCATGCCCTCCTCCAGGGGATCTTCCCCACCCAGGGACTGAACCCTCTTGCACTGGTGGGTGGGTTCTTTACCCCTAGCACCACCTGAGAAACCCTTGAGGATAGAGAGGAAGAAGGAAAGGGAAGAGGAAGGGGAAAAGAAGAGAGAGCTCAGTTTAGACTTGGTGTGACTTGTATCTGTATCATATAAACTCAGGACCTGAGAGGGAGCATTTTCTATCACAGGACCTGTGGTACAAAGTCAATAAGTTGGCACACAAAGATGGGATGAACCAGAAAATCAACATATACATTTAATGTGTTATTTTCCTCTAAAATCTGTTACTATCAATGCACTTTAGGATCTAAGCAATTCAGCATGATTGATTATACTCTAATTGATTAAATCAACAGAGAAATACTAGTTTTAAGGAAATGAATGAAAAGTAGAGTCCACATTATTTTCAATGTATAGAATAACATTTGTATAAAGCAATGTTGAGAAAGTATTTAAAGATGAGTTTAAGGGGACAAGATGTATTACAAAAATCTATGCAATTTGAATGTAGAGTGGTACATTTCTAGAAGCTAAAATGATAAAACCACTAAAGACCAAACTGAGACCACTAAATCCATTTTCTGCAAAATAAGTTCATTATTCAAAAGACAAAAAGTTATATTTTTAAATTCCTATTGCTAGAAATAGCAAAAAGAAGAAGTGGATAGAGCTCTAGAGGAAACAAACCCGGCAGGTAACCTGATGCAATTTAATATTTATGTTAAATGTTGACTATTTCTCATTAATTCCCCATCATTGCTGTCGTCGTCACTGTGGTATGTTTTTAAGTCATCTCTTAAGCGAATCAACAAAAAGTTTTAGCAACATGACATAACAGTAAGACGCAGAAAATGGCATGCTGCTGCCGCCGCTTAGTTGCTCAGTCGTGCCTGACTCTGTGACACCCTATGGGCCGTAGCCCGCGGGCTCCTCTGTCCACGGGATTCTCCAGGCAAGGATACGAGAGTGGGTTGCCATGCCCTCCTCCAGGGGATCTTCCTGACACAGGGATTCAACCTGGGTCTCCTGCATTGCAGGCAGATTCTTTACCGCTGAACCACCAGGGAAGCCTCGTGAAATTGCATACTCCCACCTAAATATAAATATGAGCAGACAAGGAAACTATGGAAGAAATATATTGAATATATTTTGTCTCATGTCATTATCTCAAAGAAGGCAAGTAGATTCATTGATAGAAATGGAAGCCCAGGCAGATGACTTTCCAAGTCAGGAAACCACCCATGAAGAAAGTTTTAATAAATAACACCTCAGAGTCCTAAAAGAATTTTCTGCAGTGTTGCCAAACAGATAATGATGATCCCTGGATAATCATGTTTGAGAAGAACCTGATGGAGGCAACTGCCCTAATTTTGTTTTGTTTTTAAAGAGGAGAAAGATTCCAGAAATTTAAAGCCAGTGAAAGTGAAAGTGAAGTCGCTCAGTCTGTCCGACTCTTTGGGACCCCGTGGACCGTAGCCCACCAGGCTCCTCTGTCCATGGGATTCTCCAGGCAAGAATACTGGAGTGGGCTGCCATTTCCTTCTCCAGGGCATCTTCCTGACCCAGGGATCGAACCCAGGTCTCCCGCATTGCAGGCAGAGGCTTTAACCTCTGAGCCACCAGGGCTTGTCCTCAACCCCTGGAAAAACGATAGAACAGGTTGTTGAACAGTCCATTTGCGGAACTAAGAAAAGGAAGGTGTGGTCACAAAGTGTAAACCGTGCAGAGTGAGAAAGAGTTTTCACTTCGTTCTCTGACAGAATCACATTCCAAAAGAAGAGTGGATTACAAAGTATAATAGTGAAAACGAGTAGAGACAGATGTATAGCGTTGCATATAATTTCAAAAACAATGGCAAAGGCTGGGACCAGGGTCCAGGAAAAAGATCAGGACGAGTCTACGGTGAGAAATGGTGCCAGTGACCAGCCATGGCAGTGCCCTGCAGCACGAAGCTCCCTGTCTGGGGTCCTGTGTCCCCCTCCAGTGGGCACCCTTTCACAGCACTGACACATTCATGGACATCCCATGGAGACAGCAGGAGGGAAACCTTCAAATGCTAGAGGCTCTCACATGGGACAGGGATTGAATTTCTCTCGTAGAAATCCAGGAGGCAGACAAACAGCACCTGCTCCCAGAGTCGGTGAAAGAGAGGTGTGATAAAAAGCCAACATTTATTGGGAGCTTATTGTATGTTGGACACAACGCTAATTATTTGTTGTCTTATGAAATGCTCCCCAAACTGATAAGGTATCTGTTATTACCTCCATTTTACAGATGAGGAAACTGAGCGATGCAGAAGTTAAATAGCTCACCGGGGTCAAGTGGTGACCTCCGAGCTATATTTGAACAAAGAGACTGAGTCCAAAGCCTCCCTGTCAGTGGGAAAGGAGCCACAGATAACGGACCTACAGTCTCAGGCCGCATTCAGTCAGAGGCTGCCGAGGGCGCCCCCTCCAGGAAGCTTCAGGCACTGCTTTCCTGCACGGAGACTAGCGGGCTTTCTCCCTAAGCGGTGTTTTCCCAGATCTGAGAATTATGAATCTGGAAGTATGAAAAAACAAACTTTCCAACAAACATCCCCAAACGTTACTGGTAATTAGCCCTTATTGTTAGGACTAGAGGCTATTTTCACTTTTTGGTTAAACTTCTCTGTATTTGGTGATTTTTTTTTTTTTTAACAGTGAGCATCTATTATTGTTACAATTAGAAACTTGAGCTGTTTCCCACTAAGCAGGGAAGAGGATCCAGGAATGCATATACAAAACTGTGAGCAGATGGTTTCTGCATGGTTCAAAGGGTACTAAATAGCTTTATATTCTTATAGAAATGTTTGCGTTTCCCAGAATACGATTTTTTTTTCTGAAAAATCATGATGATCTTATATACTTTTCCCTTTACACTGAATATGTTTAAAAAATCATTATACGGAAGAGGCAGGACTCAGGGGACGTGAAATGAAAATAATTGTAGTCTCCTTTCTCCTCCCTGATACCACCTGCTGGTGTCCCTTCTGTGGGGTTATTTATTGAAAAGTAGCTGATGGAGGCAAATACTCTATTTTTTTTTTAAGAGGAGAAAGATTCCAGAAATTTAAAGTCAGTAAGCTTGTCCTCAAACCCTGGAATAATGATAGAACGTGTTGTTGAACAGTCCATTTGCGAAACTAAGAAAAGGAAGGCGTGGGGGTCCTTTGGTGCCCTCCCCATGTCACTGGACATCTCATCAGCTGTTCATTTAGCTTCAAGCAGAACTCACTCCCGAGTTTCTGATTCCGGGGGAACAGCTCCGCCTTCTCCCCTTCTGGCGAGGTCTGAGATCTCCACGCCCTTCCAGCCACACCGGGTCCATCGGACACGCACCGCATCCCTTCGATGGGCCACCAGAGGGCGCTCGGACACTTTCCTAAAACGCAGCTCACTGCAAATTATTTTTTTCAAGCGCACAGCAGACACCTCTGAGTGAAAGTGATTGCCACGCTTTCCTGTGGCAGAGAAACGTTCCAGCACATCAATCATATTATATTCTCCAGGGAAATCTTGTCTGATCTCCAGCTGCAAATATCGTATACCCTCAAGATGGGATCTGGGTTAAGTATAAAGAACTGGGTTTGAATATCTGAATTGTGAGTGTGGCCAGGTGGCCCAGCCTCACTTTGGGCAGAGAGGGGTTGGGGGGGCAGTAGTTAGCACCTGTGGGCTGGGGTCTCTTTGTGGAAACAAAGAAGGAACATGAGCTGCGTGTCGACTGACACACACGGAATCTTACCAGTGTTTTGTCATTAAATTTGGGAAAGAAGTTGGAGAAACATGGAAAACAGAAAGGACTTTGCTTTCCTGGGCATCTGTTACTAGCTGCTGCTTATGCCAGGCCCTTTGAGGTATACATGTTTGGGGTGTTACTATCCTAGAGTTTACAACGGAGGCTTGTGGAGGTGAAGAAACTACAGGATCACATACCTCAGATGTGGGGGCACCTCAGTGCAGCCAACTGTAAGTGCCACACTTTTACTGCTGTAACTGTGCTTCTTTCATGACTAAGTCATGATCAGTTACTCATACACATGGGAAGTCGATGACCTATATTTTAAAAATGAAAGACCAGAATATTATTTTAAATTTTGAAAGGGGGGCTGAGGGTAGGCGGGGGTGTTCTCCTTTTAAAAAGGAAAAGCTGGATAAACTTATTCTCATCTCTCCTGTGTCCAGAGCCTGCATCTAGGCTTTTGCTCTAAGGCTGAGTTCTTCAAAGAACATCTATGAAAGAATCACTCAGAAAGTGTTACGACGTGAAAAAAAAAAAAAAAGAAAGTGTTACGAATGCAGATTCCTGGGCTAACCCTTGTCCAGGTTTTCCTTGACTTATGACTGGTAGGAGTCCCACATGGCGCTAGCGGTAAAGAACCCACCTGCCAATGCAGGAGACTTAAGAGATGCAGAGTCAACCCTTGAGTTGGGAAGATCCCCTGGAGGAGGGCACGGCAACCCACTCTTGCCTGGAGAATCCCGTGGACAGAGGAGCCTGGTGGGCTACAGTCCATGGGGTCACACAGAATCAGACATGACTGAAGCGACTCAGCATGCACATGATGGGATAGCATCCCAATAAACCCATTGTAATTTGAGAATATCGTTAAAGTCGAGAATGCATTTAAGCACCTAACCTACATCATGGATTAGCCTAGCCTATGCGTAATGTGCTGAGAATGTTTATATGAGCCTATAATTGGGCAAAATCATCTACGCCAAAGGCTGCTTTATAATAAAGTGTCAAATAGCTCATGTAATTTACTGACTGTTGTACTGAGAGTGGAAAGCAGACTGGCTCTCAGTGTAGGGGTTGTTTCCTCTTCTAATCACGTGGCTGACCCGGAGCTCTCTCTCTGTTGCTGCCCAGTCCTCCAGGGCATATCACACTGCATATCGCTAACTTGGGAGGAGAACAAATTCACAAGTAGAAGTAGTACAGTTTCTAGGTAATGTGTATCACTTGCACACCATCATAAGTTGCGAACTGTCTGTACGAGTTTCCTGTTGCTGCTGTAACACATGACTACAAACCTCCAGACTTTAAGCAACACAAATGTGTTGTCTTTTGGGTCTGAAGATCAAGAGTCAAGGATGGGTCAGGAAGGTGTGTGACTTCTGGACAGTCTAGGCAAGAAGCTATTTCCTGGTCTTTTCCAACTGCTAAAGCCCACAGCATCCCTTGGTTCCATCCTCTGCTTCTGTTGCCACATCTCCTCTGCCTCCTTCTTTCACTTATAAAGATCCTTGAAAGTTTGTTGGGTTCCCTAGACAATGGAGGATAGTTGTCTCATCTCAAGATCCTTAGTCTAATGACATCTGCAAAGTTCCCTTTGCCATGTAAGGAAACATATTCACAAGTTTTGGGGTATTTGGATGTGGACATCTTTGGGAAGCTATCATTCTGCCTGTGAAGATGCCTCGGGAATTCCTGTTCAGAAGTTTGATGGGGGGCCCCAGAGTCTTTATCTCTGACAGGAGCACCCCCACGGCCCCCCACCCCCAGTGATTTCGGTTACATTATAGTTGGAGAATCATTACTATAAATGAATCACATCCCTTTTTAAAAAGCAAACATCTGAGGGGATCTAATTATCTTCCCCAACAACCGATTTTAAATCTAAGTTTGTTCTATCAAAGTGAACCAATAGAAGACCTTAATGTATAGACCTTTGCTTTAACCAATGTTCTAATGTCAGACTGAAAGTGAAATTTTCTTGGTGGTGTTGGACTCTTTGCAACCTCAAGGACTGTAACCCACCAGGCTCCTCTGTCCACGTGCTTCTCCAGGCAGGACTGAGCAACTTCACTTCACTGTATGATATTGCTGTGCTTTTAGGGGCTAATGTACACACATCCCGAGTTTGGTCTTCGCTGAGAGTGAAGGAGGGTGAACAGCACGTTAGGCCATGGTTGCTGGTGGGGCTGTTTAGTTTCTCTGTGGCGCTGCTGCTCAGTGGGGGTGACTTCAGGGTCTCCCAGCCCTGGGAGAGCAGGGTGTGGTCCTGTCGGGAAGGACTGTCCTGGTGAAAGGAGGAAGGGGTGGGGCAAGACATTGGTCACTCTCTCAAAGGTCAAAGGTCAGTCATTACATCCTGGCATGGGAGGGCAAGAGGGACCCTCAAGGAGAATGATGTATCTATCAGGAAAGAGACAGCACCTTCCACCTGGGATAATTGTAGGAGCATTTAATGAAGAGACAAGGGGAGGAGCAGGGGGTCCTGAGACATAAACCAGTAGGGGGACATGAATGTCCTTTGGCCTCAGGGGCATCAGGAGGGAACACAAACCAGGTGGGCCACGTGGAAAGAGCTGGGCAGGGTGGTGGGTCCACCCTGGGCCCCTCTCCTTTCCTGTGTGGTCCTCGCTGGCCAAACCCAGCTGGAAGCCGGAGGACCCCTGGGTGGTGCCTGCAGGATGACCCCCTGGGGGCTCAGGGCAGGGCTTGAGACGGACAAATGGAATATCTCCAGGGAAGGAAGTATTTCCAGTCCTTGAGAAAGAGGTCACCGCCATCCGCCCTGTGAACCAGCACGGTAGGGAGGTGGCGGAGGAGTGACGATGGTGGAGGGATGACCAGTGGGGAGCACTGGACCGTGAGACCCAGGCAGCACACTGATGCCCGAGTGCAGGGAGCACCAAGTCAGCCCCTTGGGACAGGGGAGAGGGGGTGGACGAGCCCATCCACTCCAGGGAGGGTCCCCCAAGGGCAGAAACTGTGCCAGAGGCAGGGGGTGTCCTCCAAAGCTTCTGTCAGAATCACAGGCCTGTTTCATCATCACCGTGGAAAGACCTTTGCCAACAAGCTCCAGTGCTTGGCAGTAAGAAGCCCTGAAGTGCTGCAGGGAGAGTCTCCAAGCTGATGCTGGGCCTGTACCAGGCACACCTGGACACACCTGGGCACACCTGGGAGCAGGGCAGGCTTCCACTACATCACATCCAGATGTTTCACGGGCCCCAGGAAAGAAACAGTATTCTTTTAGGAGTTTAAAGATTCTAGACGTACAGATGGAAAACAAATAAAAACAGCAAGAAAGAAAATGTAAAGGTTTTAACCTGGGAAAAAGGTGGAGCGATTTGGGAATCTGGTGGAACATAATTGTTACCAGTGCAAAACTGGGGAAGAGGGATGTAAGGAGAAAAAAATGCCCCAGGTCAGGAGACGCCCCTGTCCTGCCTCGTCTGTCTAGTTTCTGCCACTAGTTTTTTTATTAAACTTTTTCTTTTGTATTGGGGTATAACCTGAAACTTCAGGTGGACAGCAAAGGGACCCAGCCGCACATATCATCTCCCAAAGCCCCCTCCCATGCAGGCTGCTGAATAACACTGAGCCGAGTTCATTGCGCTGTACAGTAGATCCTTGGTGGTCATCCATTTTCAATACAGCACCATGTACATGTCCAGCCCAAACTCCCTTTCTCTTCTCTACATCCTTCCCACCCCCTCTGCAATCATAAGTTCATTTTCTAAGTCTGCGAGTCTCTGTTTCGTACGTAAGTTCATTTGCATCATTTCTTTTTTGATTCCACATGTAAGGGATATCATGCAGTATTTCTCCTTCTCTGTCTTACTTCACTGTGACAATCTCTACTTTCATCCGTATTGCCACAAATGACATGATTTCATTCTTTTTAATGGCTAAGTAATATTCCACTGTATGTGTGTACCACATCTTCTTTATCCATTCCTCTGTCCTTGGACATTTAGATTGCTTCCATGTCTTGGCTGTTGTAAACAGTGCTGTAATGAACACTGGGGTGTACACATACTTTTAAAAACAAGGCCATGTTTTTTTCTGGATATATGCCCAGGAGAGGAATTTCAGGGTCATATAGTAGCTCAGTGATCAATGCAAAGAAATAGAGGGAAACAACAGAATGGGAAAGACTAGAGATCTCTTCAGGAAAATTAGAGATACCAAGGGAACATTTCATGCAAAGATGGGCTCGATAAAGGACAGAAATGGTAGGGACCTAACAGAAGCAGAAGATATTAAGAAGAGGTGCCAAGAATACACAGAAGAACTGTACAAAAAAGATCTTCACAACCCAGATAATCACGATGGTGTGATCACTCACCTAGAGCCAGACATCCTGGAATGTGAAGTCAAGTGAGCCTTAGAAAGCATCACTACAAACAAAGCTAGTGGAGGTGATGGAATTCCAGTTGAGCTATTTCAAATCCTGAAAGATGATGCTGTGAAAGTGCTGCACTCAATATGCCAGCAAATTTGGAAAACTCAGCAGTGGCCACAGGACTGGAAAAGGTCAGTTTTCATTCCAATCCCAAAGAAAGGCAATGCCAAAGAATGCTCAAACTACCGCACAATTGCACTCATCTCACATGCTAGTAAAGTAATGCTCAAAATTCTCCAAGCCAGGCTTCAGCAATACGTGAACCGTGAACTTCCTGATGTTCAAGCTGGTTTTAGAAAAGGCAGAGGAACCAGAGATCAAATTGCCAACATCCGCTGGATCATGGAAAAAGCAAGAGAGTTCCAGAAAAACATCTATTTCTGCTTTATTGACTATGCCAAAGCCTTTGACTGTGTGTATCACAATAAACTGGAAAATTCTGAAAGAGATGGGAATACCAGATCACCTGATCTGCCTCTTGAGAAATCTGTATGCAGGTCAGGAAGCAACAGTTAGAACTGGACATGGAACAACAGACTGGTTCCAAATAGGAAAAGGAGTATGTCAAGGCTGTATATTGTCACCCTGTTTATTTAACTTATATGCAGAGTACATCATGAGAAATGCTGGACTGGAAGAAACACAGGCTGGAATCAAGATTGCCGGGAGAAATATCAATCACCTCAGATATGCAGATGACACCACCCTTATGGCAGAAAGTGAAGAGGAACTCAAAAGCCTCTTGATGAAAGTGAAAGAGGAGAGCGAAAAAGTTGGCTTAAAGCTCAACATTCAGAAAACGAAGATCATGGCATCCGGTCCCATCACTTCATGGGAAATAGATGGGGAAACAGTGGAAACAGTGTCAGACTTTATTTTTTGGGCTCCAAAATCACTGCAGATGGTGACTTCAGCCATGAAATTAAAAGATGCTTACTCCTTGGAAGGAAAGTTATGACCAACCTAGATAGCATATTCAAAAGCAGAGCCATTACTTTGCCAACAAAGGTCTGTCTAGTCAAGGCTATGGCTTTTCCAGTGGTCATGTATGGATGTGAGAGTTGGACTGTGAAGAAGGCTGAGCACCGAAGAATTGATGCTTTTGAACTGTGGTGTTGGAGAAGACTCTTGAGAGTCCCTTGGACTGCAAGGAGATCCAACCAGTCCATTCTGAAGGAGATCAGCCCTGGGATTTCTTTGGAAGGAATGATGCTAAAGCTGAAACTCCAGTACTTTGGCCACCTCATGCGAAGAGTTGACTCATTGGAAAAGACTCTGATGCTGGGAGGGATTGGGGGCAGGAGGAGAAGGGGATGACAGAGGATGAGATGGCTGGATGGCATCACTGACTCGATGGACGTGAGTCTGAGTGAACTCTGGGAGTTGGTGATGGACAGGGAGGCCTGGCGTGCTGCAATTCATGGGGTCGCAAAGAGTTGGACACGATTGAGCGACTGAACTGAACTGATAGTAGCTCTATTTTTAGGTTTTTAAGGAACCTCCACATGGTTCTCCATAGTGGCTGCACCAATTTACATTCCCGCCTGCAGTGTAGAAGGGTCCCTTCTCTCCACTTCCTCTCTAGCATTTATTGCTTATTCCACCACTATTTTAAAGAGTACTCTTTAAAAAATGCAAATCTGAGTGTGTCCCTCATATACTTAGAAACTCTCAGTAGCTTCCCACAGAACTCTGAACAAAACCCAGCCTCCTCACTCTCTCTGAAACCCCTGGGCGAGCTCTCCCATACCTGCTGCTTCTACCTTAGCTCCTGCGTGCTGGTCTTCGCTCGCTGTGCCATCAGTATTCACATCCCTTTCCTGAAACTGGCCATTCTTGACGGCACTTGGACTTCCTTCTGCCTGGATGCTACACCGTTTCCTCCACCAGCCTCCACAGAGCAGGGGCCTTCCTTGACCAGGTTGCCCTCTGTCTCTGCTTCCTCCACAGGACTGGTCTCAATTTGTAGTTTTTACTTGCTTGTTTCCTTGTTTATGATCTGCCTTTCCCATAAGAAACTATGAAGTTGGGGTTGAGTTCTGCTTTGTTTATTGTTGAATCTCTATTCTCCTCCATGCCTGGCATGTGTTGGTAGATGGATGGATGAATGGATAAGTGGATAAAAGAGTGGTTGAAGATGGGTAGATGGGTGGATGGATGGGTAAGTCTTACAAAATCTAATCTTCGCTTTCTTTGCTTGCACTTGAAAACTATATTACTTAACAAAAGACTTGTTTGAATTTTGCTCTGTTAGACACTGCTAAAAAGTTCTTGGCACTTCACAACCAGAAAGAATCAAGACAATTAGAGACAGTGCAGGAAGTATTTGGACATGTGGAAGAGGTTACATTTATCCAACCCTAAACAATTACTCCAAAAATAATAGCTCTTACTTATTTCAGAAATTTCAGATTTGCTTTACAAAAACAAAAATCAAAGCCTTATTTCCGTGTAAGAGAGATTATAAATGACTTCAGCAGATATGTGTGCGTGCATGCGTGTGTGTGTGTGTGTGTGTGTGTGTAGCCTTCATGTACACAAGTAACAGAAGGGTTTGTGGCTTACAGAAATTCTGCCTAGTGCTTTGTCATAAACAGAATTTTCTTTCTTTGCAAAAAGCTAAAAAATATTCCAGGCAAATCTGGAAAATCTCTTTGCATCTCAAACCCCTTACAACACTTTCTCAAGGATTTATAATGTCTGAGAAATTTTATACCTCAAGACACGGAAAGCCAAGATGGTCAAAAATTTGGAGTCGTTGGAAAGAATTTACCTTTATATACCATTCTACCTCTAAGTTTGCTATTTAATATGGTCTAGGAAAATATGTTAAGGAGGGAAACCTCTTTTTACCTGACTATAGAATTTACAGTTAGGTGGACGGATGGAGGAGGAAAGAGCCACTGGACAGATCAGGGAATGTGAGCAAGGGATCGACTTCCTCAGAGGCAAAACCCAGGAGAGCCCAGCTGCAGGGTCTGCACCTTGTGGGTAGAGCCTGGATTCAGCTTCTTAATCATCCAGCCTGAAGTCCAGGGACGGTCACACCAACTACGTAGCCTTGTTCCTAACTGTCTCTGAGTTTCCTAACCTGTAAACCGAGAATGGTAATAATACATCTTTCTAATATTATTATGATGGAGAAAGAAATGGCAACCCACTCCAGTATACTTGCCTGGAGAATCCTACGGTCAGAGAAGCCTGGCAGGCTACAGTCCATGGGGTCACAGGAGTCAGACACGACTTAGTGTCTGACTAAACCACCACCAATACTATTATGAAGATTAGATGAAAAACCAACATCCATAAAACCCTTCATAGTTACACATGTGAGGTAACACTTAGGACCCAATAAGCTTTCTAAAAAACATTGGCCGTAATTATTAGTCAAGCTCAGTGCTGTCCAGTGGAAAAATAACATGAGCCATGTGTGTAATTTAAATTTTTATAAAAGCCACATTGAAAAAAAGATAAATTCATTTTAATATTTAATTCAATATATCCAAAATGCTATTACTTTAATATAATCAATATAGACAATTAGCAAGACATTTTATAGCCATATCTTTTTTTATCCATCCTAAGTGTCTGAAATTCAGGGAGTACTTTATACTTAAAAGTATAGCAGCAAAACTGGCCACATTTCAAGAGCACGGTCTCCATCTGTGGCTGGTAGCTGCTACGTTGCCCATTGCAGGGCCAGTTTCTGGGCCTGAATGCCAGAGAATGACCAAGATGGAATAGCACACATTCCAGATTTCAGCTGGAAAAATCTCTCCACGTCCTGCTGCCAATCCCATTTCACAGAAAAGCAGCAGCTGAAACACTGTTGAATTTAAGGCTGAAGTGCTTTTCTCTGGTTTGACTCCCACGTCCCATGCTTCACGGCCCCCTCCCTGGAAGCTCTGTCAGGATTGTGAAACCAGAATAGGATTTGTTTGTTTTCTGAATTCTCTAGGCCTTGGAGGACTTGGTTACCACTCAGTAGTATTAGAGACTTGCCTGGGAGCTAAGATGGTACAGAATCTGCCTGCAATGCAGGAGACCCCGGTTCGATTCCCAGGTCAGGAAGATCTCCTGGAGAAGGGAATGGCTTACCCACTCCAGTATCCTTGCCTGGAAAATCCCATGGGCAGAGGAGCCTGGTGGGCTACAGTCCATGGGGTCGCAAAGAATCAGACATGACTGAACGACTAACACACACTTTCAATGGAATTGGAGAGTCCTGTTTATTTACTCAAGAGTGTTTCCAGAATTCAGAGGCTGAAATCCACCACTGGGAACCAAGACAAAAGGGCTCTGCACTTCCTTCTTCAGGTTTACTGTGGTCTCTTCTGGAGGATGATTCCCCCCGCAAAGAGAAGGAGGTTAAAAGAAAAAAAGAGAAGAGGTCCTCTATGAATTTCACCCTTTTTCCCAGCGATATTGGTGGGGAGCCAGCAGATGGCAGCCTAGTACCTTCTACAGTGACCCAGGGAAGAGGCGCAGGAAACATCAGTTCCCTGTGTTTGTGGAGACAGGTGGTGGCCCAAGCTTGGTCCTTGCCTGGAGTTCCTGAGATAATTACAGGGTTGCGATGTTACAGTTATGGCAGATGTGGACATCCCAACATAATTTTCTCTTCCCTGTCTTCACTTGCTTAAGATTTTTTCTAAAGATCTTTTAAACCACTTTTCTTGCAAGGAAAAGCCAATTCTGACTCCCTGTTGGAACGGATTCTTTGACCTCTTTTCCTTTGCTTTTGTTATTATAATCATACATAATGGCCTGCCTCAGAGAAAACCTGCCCCTCTGCCTGACTGTTAAGTACCTTTGTTCAGAACTCTGTCCACCTAAGGATGTCAGGAAGGAAGAAATAAACACATCCCTTGCCTGAGGCTTGCCATTCTAGGAGATATTTGCAAGATTAATGGCCTTCTTCCTTTGTTTCCTCACCTTCTCCCCAGCGCCACCCCCAAGTCTCTGTTCTACAAAAGAATCTGGCATCCTGACACCAATAAGATGGTTATCTTGAGACATTGATCTGCCTTCTTCTCTGTTGACTGGCTTTCTAAATAAAATATTCCTTACTTCAACTTATTGGCCTGTCGTGTGGCAAGCAGAGTAAGCATGGAGTCGGTAACACTTTTGGGAATCTTTTTCACATTTACTTTTTCATCTCAAAAGATGATTTACATAATTTGAATCCTGGGTGGCTCAGTGGTAAAAAAAATCCACCTGCCAATACAGGAGATGTCAGTTTGATCCCTAGATCATAAAGATCCCCTGGAGGAGGAAATGGCAACCCACTCCAATATTTTCGCCTGGGAATTCCCATGGACAGAGAAGCCTGGCAGGCTGCAGTCTGTGGAGTCTCAAAAGAGTTGGACACACCTGAGCCACTGATACATACATATATTATATATATATATATATATATATATATATATATATATATATATATTCAATTGCTGCACAGGGAATGGTGTCTATTTCCAGTTATTAAGGGTCACTAATTTTTTCTCCTTTCTTCCACATCATTCACTCGCTGATAAACTTGTAAAAATTGTTTAACATGTGTGGTTGGGTGTTTCTGAGAATACTTGTTCTGTGAAATCTGAAACTTTGTAGATCAGCATTCACATTAGGCAAGGTTTTGAATTCCGTACAGGAAACCCATGGCTGCTTCTTTCTCCATAATTAAATAACTTTTCTGAGAGTGTGACTTCTCAGAAGGCTGTCTGAGAATTAAAACCACCCCTTATCAAAGTTCAGGCATCTGATCACACAGTCAAGTTAAACTCTGGATATAGACACTCACAGGGGTCAGTTTTCTTTCCCGGAGAAATTAGTTGGCCTATTTCAACTTAAGAGAGCATTTAGATAATAGATAACTGTATGATTACAATGGATCATTATTTTTGGCAAGATGATATACAGATAACATTTGCGTGCTTCCTTGAGGAGTTTTCTTTAAATAACGAAATTGTGAAAATGAGTGAGTAAACACTGGTTGTTTTCACTAGAAACGTAGAAAAAATGGAGGATTCTTAGTTGTGTTTATTACGTGTGTGCGTGTTAAGTCACTTCGGTTGTGTCTGACTCTTTGCGACCCTATGGACTGTAGCCTGCTAATCCCCTCTGTCCATGCGATTCTCCAGGCAAGAATACTGGAGTGGGTTGCCACGCCCTCCTCCGGGGAATCGTCCCAACCCAGGGATCGAACCCTCATCTCCTATGTCTCCTGCATTGACACTCATGTTCTTTATCACTTTGCCACCTGGGAAGCCTGTGCTTATTTATTCACTCACTAACTTCCCATTCTAAGTATTTGCTGGGTGTCTATTAGGGGAAAGGCACTGTGCCAGGTGTCATGGGGAAAGGAAGGTGATCCTTCCTCAGGTTCTTCCTGTAAAGAGGGGTCCACTGGAGGATGTGGCATTTAGAATGAATATGTATAGAAAGCAGTTTTCCTCATGGCTCAGCTGGTAAAGAATCCGTCTGGGATTCAATCCCAGGGTTGAGAATCTCCAGGTTCAGTCCCTGGAGAAGGGAACGGCTACCTACTCCAGTATTCTGACCTGGAAAATTCCATGGACTGTATAGTCCATGGAGTCTCAAAGGGTCAGACACGAATGAGTGACTTTCACTTCACTTTACTTTATAGAAAACAAACTTATGGTCACCCAAGGGGGGAAGAGATTGGGGAAGAAACACATTAGGGGTATGGGATTAACAGCTACAAGGTATTTTATATAAATAGGTAAGCAGCAAGGATATAACAGGCTTCCCAGGTGGCACTAGTGGTAAAGAACCCACCTACTAATGCAGGAGATGTAAGAGATGTGGGTTCAATCCCTGAGTCGGGAAGAGCCCCTGGAGAAGGGCATGGCAACCCATTCCAGTATTCTTGCCTGGAGAATCTCATGGACAGAGGAGCCTGGTGGGCTATATAGTCCATGGAGTAGCAAAAGGGCTGGGCACAACTGAAATGATTTAGCAAGCACAAGGATATAACAAGTACAGAGAATTATACCCATTATCTTGTAGTAACTTATAATGGAATATAATCTGCAAAAATACTGAATCACTATTCTGTACACCTGAAACTAACACAATATTGTGAATCAACTATACCTCTGAAATAACAATTTTAAAAATGGATCTTAGGTAAATCCATTAACAGACAGATGGTTAAACAAAATACGGTAGGTCCATTTAAAGGAGTGTTATTCAGCCATAAAAAGGAAAGAGAGTCTGCTTTGACATGGATTAACCTTGAGGATATTATGCTAAGTGAAAGAAGCAAGACACAAAAGGACAAATATTATATGATTCTGAAACCACACTCTTGCTCAAATGAAATTCAAACCCACTGTCTTTTAATTGAAACTGCTTACCTGGTCTCAGGACTCACTGAAGCTCAGGTTCTCTTGTCTCAATGTAGAAAGAATTCAGTGTGAAGCAAAGCAATAGGTAGAGGGTGAGTTTATTAGCATAGGATGCTTGTGAGAAATGCAAGAGGGCAGGCAAGGGCATGCAGCCCTGAGAACAACGAGGGCTACGTTTTTATAATCAAAGAAAAAGCAGGGAGGGGAGAAGACCACCTTCTTCCTCATTCTTGGGCACACACAAAGCCTACATCATTAGTTCCTCCTTTGACCCTCTGTGGTTTAACTGCAACTGTCACGGCACTATTTAAATCATATGTATTTTAGCAGAAGGGTGATGTTTAGTTACTCAGTCGTGTGCTTCTCTTTTGAGAACCCATGGTTTGTAGCCCACTCGACTCCTCTGTCCATGGGATTTCCCAAGCAAGAATACTGGCATGGGTTGCCTTTCCTTCTCCAGGGAACCTTCCTGACTCAAGGATCAAACCTGTGTCTCCTGAATTGGCAGGTGGAGTCTTGATCACTGAACCACCGGGGAAACCAGAAGGGTGATAACACATATTAAATAAAATATGGCAATTCATCTCAGCTTTTGCTATAATGCCCCATTTCACCTGGTTTCTTTCCCCTTTCACCTATACTCTTATCTTGGCTACATGCAGAAATGCTACTTTTTAAGGACTATTAACTCCCTGAATTCATGTAACAAGATTCAGACCTCATATCTATTGTCTTATGTTCTAGCTGTCAGGGTTTGTAGCTTGACTGTGCCTGGCACTTGGAAGTACCTGTTCTTCCTTCAAGGTAGAGTAGGTTGTTGCTAGGTTACTGCATTCTTTTCTTGAGTGGTCATTAGCCTATAAGAGTCTCCTAAACTCTCTTAAAATTCCCTTTCTATCTTTAACCCATAGTGGAATTTCTAAACTAACTAATTATCCTACTCTGAGCCTATCAATTCCACTTGTATGAGGAGACTAGAAAAGGCAAATTCATAGACAGAAAGTAGACTGTTCATTGTCAGGGGTGGAGGAAGGAGGAACGCGGAGGTCGTGTTTCATGGGGGCAGTTTGGGGTGATGAAAACTCCTGGAGATGCATGAAGTGATGGTTGTCCCACACTGTAAATGTACCAAATGTCACTAAATTGAACACTTTAAATGGTTAAAATGGTAAAAATGTGTGTTACATATATTTTGTGCTGTGCTTAGTTGCTCAGTCGTGCCTGACTCTTTGCAACACCATGGACTGTAGTCTGCCAGGCACTTGGAGAATGGGGATTCTCCAGGCGAGAATACTGGAGTGGGTTGCCATGCCCTCCTGCAGGGAATCTTCCTAACCCAGAGATCAAGCCCATGTCTCCTGCTGTGCAGGCAGATTTTTCACCAGCTGAGCCACTAGGGAAGCCCGACCACAATTAAGAAAAAAAAAGTTTGGGTAGGAACTTTGTGTTCACCGGACGTTCTGGGCAAAAGGAATAGGTTCAAGGGACAGAAAAGATTGAGGGTTTTTTGTTTTGTTTTGTTTTTTGAGCAGAAGCTGTCAAATCTCAAAAACTCTCAGGTACCTTGGGTGATGCTTTGGCCACGCAAGGCTGACAGGTGATGGCAGAGCAGATATGGAAGAGAGGGTGAGGCAGCAGAGTCTGGGGTCAGACTGAACAGCTCAGGAGTTGGTCGCCTCCAGCACCCAGGGTCCTGGGGTGGGGGTGTCAGGTGATACACAGAGGTCTGATTCAGTGAGCAGAAGACTGTGCTGGGAAATTAGCTGTTTGTCCAATAAGAAGTAAGGAGGGCTGGGTGGGGCTCAGCTTAAATCCTGCCAGAGTTGTGCAGAACACTGGGTCATCAGATGGCAGAGTGGAATGCAGGGCAGAAGAGCCCACCCATAGGCCGAGAGCTCATCTGGAAGGAGAGCTGGTGATGCTGAGACCCCCGAGGCCCCCTGGCTTCCAGCACTGCAGGATCCCAGGCGGGACAGGGCAATGCTCAGCAGCCAGAGACATCAGCCACGGGAGGCAGGTTGCTGCTGTTCAGTAGCTCTGTCATGTCTGACTCTTTGCGACCCCAAGGACTGTGGCACGCCAGGCTTCCCTATCCTTCACCATCTCCTGGAGTTTGCTCAAACTCATGTCCATTGAGTTGGTGATGCCATCCAACCATCTCATCCTTGGTCACCCCCATTCTCCTCCTGCTTTCAATGTTTCCCAGCATCAGAGTCTTTTCCAATGAATTGGCTCTTTGCAGCGGCCAAAGTATTGGAACTTCAGCATCAGTTCTTCCAGTGAATATTCAGGGTTAATTTCCTGTAGGATTGACTGGTTTGATCTCCTTGCAGCCACAGGGACTCAAGAAGCAGGAGCTAATTGCAAACCACTCAAGAAGCTGGGCTCAGTCTGCTGGTCCAGTCTGTCAAGGTTACCTTGCGGCTGCCTAGAGGGAGGAAAGAGCCAGACAGAGGGTTGACATGGGGCTGAATGAGTCCTAGGAAACATATGGGGAAAAAAGTGGAAGAAAAGCCTCCAAGGATGGTTAGGGCTGGATTGTAGACAAATTTAAGGCCAGGCTAAAAATTTAGTTGAATTTCATGAGTAGTAGGAAGATAGAAACCTCTTGAATAGGAAGTGATATAAAGAAAATATTGTCTTAAGAAGATTAATCTGGTATGTAGGATGTAGATGAAAGATAATGATAGCCAGGGCCAGGGTGGGGAAATGAAAAGGCGGAGTTAGCTGTGTAATTTATTTTTCTGTTGAGGAGAATTTTATTTTCCATGTTACAATATATTGCAGTCATTTAAAAATGAAATGTGTAATGTATTAGTTTTCATTATAAACATTGTAAGAGGAAGTGTAGAAAATCAAAACAGTAGAGGATAGAAAATAAAATTGCTCAGTCCTCTCTGCACCCAGGATAGTCACTAGTGATATCTGGGTGTATTTCCTTCCAGTCTTTTTTTTCCTACCTAGTTACTTAGACTGTTTGTTTGCTTGTTTGATATAGTTGTGATTGTGTAATGCATACAGCTTCACATCAGTTTTTTACTGATTATCTAGTGAGAAGTGGTTTAGTGTGGTAAAGAGTACAGACTCTAGACCTAGCTGCCTGGGTTCAAACCCCAACTTCTGCTGTTTACTAACTGTGTGATCTTGACCTCTCTGCCTCAGTTTCCAAAACTATAAAATGTAATGATAATAGTAGCTATTTCATAGGGTTGCTGTGAGGATTAAATGAGTTAGCACATGGGCAGCCCTTCGTGCCTGTCACACAATCACCATTACGTGTCAGGTCCTGGACCAAGTTATTGCACACATACGTGAGATGTTTTGAAGCTTTTCCCTCAAAATGGAAACTAGGGTAATTCACGAAGAATGGTGATGTCATTAACACTTATAGGAAAGCAGAAAGAATGACCATAAGGAATATTTCTAATTTTAATTGTATTGAGTTGGAGTTACAGACAAGAACAGGTGGAAGTAAGAGCACTTGGAGATAAAACACAGAAATCCAAAGGGGAAGTTTTGACCAGGTATATGGATTTGGGAGAAACCTTCTTGGAGGTGACTGCTAATATCGTTAGAAAGGAGTGAGACCACTGGAGGAAGGAGAAAACGCTGCGGGCGAAACTCTGGAGAACAGACACTGAAAGAAGGAAGGCAGAGAGGGAACTGGGGCAGGTGAAATGTTACAAGAGGAAACCAGACAGGAGGACTAGGCGGGTGGGATGGTGTTTGTCGTGGACAGGATGCCCCTTGGGTGGGTGAGGCCCACGGTGGGGCGGTATGATGGACAGTCTCCTGCGTCCCAGATGGGCAGCTGGCAGGAGTCAACTCTCTGCCCTCTTCCCAGATGGAGCCTGGAAAGGGAGTGCCAGGACCCAGGTCTCCCAGCTCTATTTTTTCTCACAGTCCCCAAAATCTTTTCTCCTCTGACTCTGCTTGTCCGGAGCCCTGCTAAGCCTGCTCTGACTGGGATTCCCCCACACAACAGGAGGACTTGAAGACTGACCCTGTGGAGCCCCGTTGGTTAAATGCAATGAGAGGGTAGGCAGGAGTCAAGGCAAAATCCTGTTTTGAAAGTCAGAAGACGGTCATGACTCCCCTTTAGGAACTTGCTGCCATTCCTTTGATGGCAATCTTAATCTCCTTCCCGGTTCACAGACGCCCCCAGACACCGCAGTGAAGCTCTGTATCCTGAGCAGGACAGAAAGAAAGCGTGTTCACTCACACGCGTGCTCCGTTTCTTATTTTCCAAAGGCCACAGAGGGGTGTACCACTGGGGGTGTGAAGCTGCAGAGGCGAGGCCTGGCAAGAGGAGTGAGGAGTTTTGAGCAAATATAGAGAAGATTGAAAATACACAGAAATTTTGAAGTGACGGGGAGGATCGTGGAAAGGGTTCTTGTGAGATGACTGGTCTGAAGTGTAGACAGACCTGCAGCGGTAAAGTGTACAGGCTCCAGAGACAGACGGTCTGATTCAAATAGCAGCTCAGACTCTCTGGAGCTGGGAGACAGTTCCTGGATCTCAGTTTCTGCATCTGTTGGGAAAAAAAAAAAAGAGTGTGATAACAACATTGTGATATTACCTGGTAGACTTGCTATGAGGATTAAGTGCATGGCTATGCCTATAACTATTTTTAGTTTAGATAATTAGACCAAAGGGTGTCAGATTAATCTTGGGAAAATCCAGTGACGGACAGAGGCAGAAGAAAATCCACCTCGCAGTTTATGATAGTGATTCAGACAGACTTTTTGTACCATGAGGCCCAGGGTCTGCTTCACTTTTCTTTATTCCTCTTATCACCCCTGGGGGTGTTACAACCAGGAACCTTCCTCCACTGAAAATGTAAGTTCTCAGAGAACAGCGATTCTGGTCTATTTTGTTCACAACACGGTAATTGCATAAGTAAGTGGCTAATTAAAAATACATAAACTTGCAGGGGAGCTTGTTCAGAATTGAGCCTGTGTCCCATAGGCACAAGAGTGGCTGGGGAGGGGCGGATGGAATAGGGTGGTGATGCAGGAAGGGGTCTGGGTGGGGGGAGCAGGGCGGATAAAAGGAAGGAGGAAGCAGAGGGTAGGAGTTCAGAGCGCAGAGATGCAAACAGCATTCTGAACATTCCTGGGAAGATTTAACAGGATCCCAGGCCAGGGAAGTTCCTTTCCTATTTGGTCTGTTCCCACTTTACATCTCTTCTCTTGTCAGTTTTGGGGAAAGAACATTTGTCTAAATGAAAATATATATTCAAGTGTTTATAGTGATCTCATTTATTCATCTACTCCGTGGCATTTTTTATTCTTTCTTTTTCTTTCCTTTCATTTGTGCTTTTCTCAAAGAATGTTTCAGGATTCGTCTATTTTGGTGGGCAGTTTTCTTATGAAAGAAACCTCGTTGGAATGGAATTATTAATCTAAATGCTATCTCGGTTTCTAACTTGTTCACTCATGAATCACCTTACTTTTTTCCTTCTCATGTTGTTAGGATTTTATGATTTTCTTTTCTTCTTTTCTAAAGTCTTGAGGTGAGTGTTTACTAATTTAAGAACACTGTGCTTGCCTGCCAAGAAGCTTCAGTCATGCTTGACTCTCTGCGACCTTATTGACTCCTCTGTCCACGGGGTTCTCCAGGCAAGAATACTGGAGTGGGTGGCTGTGCCCTCCTCCAGGGGAGATGTGGAGATTATGCTGGATCATCCAGGCAGACTCAGTGCAATCGTGAGAGCCTTTACGAGAGGGAGGGAGGAGGGTTGGAGTCAGAGGAGAAGAGGTGACAACAGAGGGAGAGGTAAGGGGACAGAGAGAGAGAGACTTGAAGATGCCAAACTACTGCCTTTGAGGGGAGGAAGGAGCCGCAAGCTGAGGAGTGCAGGCGGCCCCTGAAAGCTGGAGAAGATGGGAAGTGGCTTCTGCCCTGGACCCTCCAGAAGGAATAAGATGCTGCTGACACCTCCAGTTTAGGACTCTGGCCTCCAGAATTATATGACAGTGAATCTATGCTGTTTTGAGCCAGCAGATTTGCAGTAATTTGTTACAGCAGCAACACGAAACCCATACCCATCTCACACTCCCTCTGTGGCCAAGCTTCCTTGCCAGCCCACCAGTCTACCGTTTCCAACACAGACCCCGGGGATTCCAAAGAGCCTTGTGCTGCACAACTGCTGCAGAATGAACTGTGTGATCAGAATGAACTCGAGTTCAGACCCAGAACCAATGACTTGGGACCTGTAGGATCATTGGTAGGGGAGGTACGGTGGGACAGGGAAGAGAGTGTTAACACCAGGCCAACACGTATCCTTGTGCACAGGGGGCCCAGTTATGCAGCACCCCAGGAGGCACGTGAGAGCTGAAACTCTGGCCAGACCCCACCTGCCGGGAAACTTACCCTTGCCCAGGCGCCATTGCCGAAAGGAAGAGACACTTTTTCCTAATTTGTCCAAAGGTCCCAGAAGGACCAGCAGCAGTCCTAGAAGGCAGATCTGACTCTGCCAGAAACCAATGAGGTGACCTCAGGTAAGTCACTTCCTTCTCCAGGTTTGTTACCTTTTGGATAAAAGTGACAATCAGGTCACTTTTCTGATGGGCCAGCAGCTAAGACTCCACACTCCTAACGCAGGGTGTTTGATCCCTCGTCACGGAACTAGATCCCATATGCCATAACTGAGACCTGTTGCAGCCAAACCAACTGATTTTTTTAAAAAGAAGTGACAATGAATTAGGGAACTAACCTTTGCCATTCAACTCCTTCACCACGAAGGGGGACTTCAGAGGAAGAAGTTCACCCTGACCAGCTCCTCTCCAGCTCTGCCTGGAGCATCCTGCATCCTTTGTATGCTTCTCCCCACAAGTGTCTACCAGCCACCTCAGGGCCTTTGCACACATGGTTTCCTTCACCCAGCACAAGATCCCCTTCTCCCTTCCTACAGATCTCTGCTGAAAAGACGTTTATTCAGGGAGGGCTTTGTTCATTGACCATTCCATATAAGAGCATCACCCTTACACTCTCACCCCCACTCTGCTTAGTTTTATTCCTGTTACTTCTCACTAACACTGTATTGTTTATTTGTATACACTCTGTCTCCCTGACTAGAACAAAGGCCCAGAAGTACACGAACATTGTGTCATTAGCTACTGCACCCTCAGTACCCAGTGGCTAGAGCGTACAGTAGGTGTTTGAGAAATATTTGTCAAATGAATGAACTTTTCTCCTCATATGAAATCTGCCTTCCACACTAAGGTGCTTAAGTGTTTTGTGGTTTTGTTTTTTGGTTTTTTTTTTTTGTAATTTTACTCCCTGGCCCTGCATGGAGGTGAAGGTAAAAATGACTAGTGATTACTTCACAATTTGTCCTGATTCCCTTCTCCCTGGTGTCATCATCTTTTAGGATGTGATCAGGGTATAAAGAGGCATATAACAAAATGAAACCTTTTGTTGAAAATGCAGGAGACACGGGTTCGATCCCCAGGTCAGGAAGATCCCTTGGAGGAGGAAATGGCAACCCACTCCAGTATTGTTGCCTGGAGAATCCCATGAACAGAGTCTGGCCGGCTATAGTCCATGGGGTTGCAAAGAGTTGTACATAACTGAATGACTGGGCACACACACACATGCCGAAAATTCATCAGTATAGAAATGTCTACTTTCTGCCTTCTTCATCTTCACCTGCAAAACAACAAATTCATCAAATTAAAACTCACGCTTAGCAATGAAAAATGCTGACATTTTACATGCATTCAGTCATCTGAAAATTACTCTCTAAGTTTTGTTCCAAGAGCCCAAGTCAATAGGTAGGAAACAGCCACTCTCGCCCCGAAGCTTGACCCACTGTGATTTTTCCTCCACTGGCCCTGTTCACATCTCTCTGAACCCTCTACTACCACCCCCTGCCCTTTGGCCCAGGGGTGGGTGGGCCTGCAGGTGGTGGGCAGGATACAGACACCATCTCCCTTCTTTTCTTAGGAAGCTAAAGCTGTTCTAATGGCTATGACTTGGGTACTTTCATTAAATGTGAGCCTGAGTGGACAAATAGCCACATTTTCTTTCTTTTATTATTAATTAATTATATTAATTAATAATTATTTTATTAATAAAATAATTATTAATTAATAAAATAATTTTATTAATAATTAATTAATTAATTGTCTTTGGTTGTGCTGGGTCTTCGTTGCTATGTGCCAACTCTCTCTAGTTGCAGTGAGCGGGGAGCTACTCTTTACTGGGGTGTGCGGGCTTCTCCTTGCGGTGACGTCTCTTACTGCCGAGCACCAGCTCCAGGGGCACGGGCTTCAGTATTTGCAGCACTCGGGCTCTAGAGCATGGGCTCAATAGTTGTCGTGCACGGGGCATGTGGAATTGCTCCAGTCCAGGGATTGAACCTGTGTTCTGGGCATTGGAAGGCAGATTCTTATCCACTGTGTCACCAGGAAAGTCCTAGCCACATTTTTCCGATTCTTCTAACTGAAGGTAATTTCTAATTTGTGCTCAGGAATAGCTTCTAGCTCTGCCTTTTAATTCTCTCAGCTTTAAGGGCATCCAGATGGTGGGAGATGTAGAGAAGAATTTATGCCAAGGAGACTCTTGCTATGTATTTTTTCTCAGTTGCTCCTTGTGAGAAGGCGTGAGTCTCTAGTGACCCCCAGGTGTGCGGGCTCCTTGATGCCAACTCACAGGGAGGTGGGCTTTTCCTGTGAGATGAGCCTTCTGTATGGTAGAGAATGGTGACATATACCTGGTCCAGGATCACCACTCTTTCCTCTACTGTCTTGAGTGTATATTCTAAAACACTGGCCACCTGGAAGACGCATAAACTGTGTTATCCACATGTGAAAGGTCCTGACTGAACATTAACCTTTTCACTGGAAATTCCCGTGTTAAGAGTGGGCAGATACATTTGGAGAGAAACTCGAGTCTAACTTCAGTCTCCATCAAACAGTGGCCTTTCTTCTTTTTAGCCATGGGAAGGACTCTGTCCCTAAACGGCTGAGATCCACAAGCAAAAGTCCAGCTTCGTTATCTGAGCAGAGCAACTTGGCCTCCCTGCGGGAAGCTCATTAATTCCAAATGGAAAATAATCAGCTGAGAAAAGGATGGGTGGGATTCTGTCTTCCTCCTTTTCCTGTGAATTAGAGGAACAGGAGTTCTGGCTGAAAGATGGCTTGGCAAGAGAGTTTGACTCTGCAAAGGAAACCCTTCTCAGGAGCAGAAAAGTGACGACCGCCCAGAGAGCGAGCACGGAGGAGGCCACGTCGTCTCACACTTTGGAAGCTGGCAGGGGTCTCAGCTGCGTCCACCGTGAGAGGGTTTCTGTCAGGCTCACCTTTTCCAGCAAGCATTCTCTGTAACGACCACAGGCCATACGTGACTAGAAGCCCTTCCGCTTCTTTCTCTCCTTCCCCTTTTTCTATGTGAACGTTGTGGGTGGGTGAGGAGAGGCTGAGAAGGAAGTAAAAGAAAATTATAAGGATTTCTAGCTTTTTAAAAAGCAGTAATAATAAAACCAAAACCTAAAAGCCACTGGGTCACATGCCCCAATCTGTAAAGATAGAAGCAAATTATATGTAACACTCTATCTGCATAAGCAGCTCATTTTTCAGTTTCCTTTTATTAACACTTTTTTTCATTACTCTCTTTCTCCTTTATCTGTTTTTTCCTTCTATTTTTCTCAACCTGTTTTGTTTTGTTCTCCTCCAACTCCTTCCCTGTATACTTTGTTCTCCTAATCCTCGTTTCTTATTTTCTTCTTTAACCTCCCTTTCTTCTAAAATTCCACCCTCCACACCAACCCCTGGCTGTAGACCGTCGGAGAAAGTTCTGGATTTCATGTCATACAACCTGATGTTGGAAGGAGATGTGAAACCACTGGCTCGTGTGGTAGTAATAACTGAGTCTTTCTAAACATTTATAGGGACCCAAGGAAATGCTTAGGATGAAACCTCTTTTAATGTCTCCATATGGTACTCTGGCATTAAAATGTTTTTTAAAAAATTACACTGTCATAATAGCTATTAAAAATAATTTAAGAATTTTTGACTTATAAATATTTCAATATTATTTTAAAATCAAGGCTAAGATTATAAGTATGCATGGTTGCTTCATACTTGTGGGTAGATTGAGGTTTTTCTACCTGCTTCCCTGGTGGTCAGTTGGTGAAGAATCTGCCTGTGATGCAGGAGACCAGTTTCGATCCCTGCGTTGGGAAGACCCCCTGTAGAAGGAAATGGCAGCCGCTTGCCTGGAGAATTCCATGAACGAAGGAGTCAGCAGGCTATAGTCCATGGAATCGCAAAGAGCTGGACATAAATATGTGACTAACTTTCACTTTCACTTTTTACCTTTAAAATTTTTTCATTAGTATTTTTTCTTTTTTAAAAATTGAAATATAATTGGTTTACAATATCATGTCAGTTTCATATTACAGCAAAGTGATTCAGTTATACACACACATACACATTCTTTTCCAGATTCTCTTCCCTTACAGGTTATCATTAGTTTTTTAAAAGATTTTTTTCAAAATAATTGGTATAACGGATCATCACAGCAGCCTCTGTTTTAGAAAAAGTTTCTTGATTCTAGTTATTAAGTTGACTCTGTGTGCACAGTTGCTTAGCCATGTTCTACTCTTTGCAACCCTATGAATTGTAGCCCGCCAGGCTCCTCTGTCCATGAGATTTTCCAGGTAAGAATACTGGAGTGGGTTGCCATTTCCTCCTCTAGGGGATCCTCCCAATACAGGGATGAAACCTGCGTCTCTGGCATTGGCAGTCAAATTCTTTACCACTGAGTCACCTGAGAAGCCTTAAGCTGACTTGTTCAGTTGCTCAGTTGTGTCCAACTCTTTGCGACCCCATGGATTCCACCACACCAGGCTTCACTTCTTCACTGTTTCCCAGAGTTTGCTCAAACTCATGTACATTGAGTTGATGATGCCATCCAACCATCTCATCCTCTGTCGCTCCCTTCTTCTCCTGCCCTCAATCTTTCCCAGCATCTAGTTAGTCACAATTTAAATTATCTGATGGAGATTTCCCTGGTGGTCCAGTGGTTAAGAATCCACCTGCCAATGCAGGGGACTTGGGTTCCATCCCTGGTCCGGGAAGATCCCACGTGCTGTGAAGCAACTAAGCTCGTGCACCACAACTATTGAGCCCTTGCACCCTGGAGCCTGTGCTCTGCAACAAGAAAAGCCACCACAGAGAGAACCTGTGCACTGCAAGGACGACTAGCCCTCACTCACCACAACTAGAGAAAATCCAGCAACTATGACCCAGGGCAGCATCAATAAATCAATAAAAACAGTAGATGAAAACAATTACTCGATGATATTACTAGTTGAATAACAACACATTTTATTCTATTATTCTTTTTCTAATATGCTATTACTCTTGTTGCAGTGCTCCCTTACACAAATTCTAGGAGATCCCCTCCTTCACCTGTAGGAAATACTGATCCTAAGAACAATGTGCCCCATATTTTTACCAAAAAAAGCCTCTGAGTACCCCTTTGCCCATGTCTCACTTACAATCCTTCGTACTCCTGCTATTGATGCTATATAGTTCATTCCACATGTTAGTGTGACTGGGCTAAGGGATGCCCAGGGAGCTAATAAAGCACAACTTCAGATGTGTCTGTGATGGTGTTTCCAGAAAAGATTAGCCTTTGAATTGGTGAGTAAAGCAGGTGGTCCCTCCCAGCATGGGTGGGCATCAGCCAGTCCCTTGAGGGACTATACAGAACACAAAAGTAGAGGAAGGACAAACTTGCTCTCTGCTGGACTTGGGACATCATCTTCTGCCCTTGCACATGGGTGCTTTTGGTTCTCAGGCCTTTGGACTCAGACTGAATTATACGCTAGCTTTCCTGGTTCTCTGGTTTATAGATAGCAGATGGTGAGACTTCTTGACCTCCATAAGTACAGGAGCCAATTCCTATAATAAATCTCTTTATACACATATATGATATGTAATACCATAATATATTACACTCAATCTGATCTATATCTAAATCTGTATCTGTATCAATATCTCTACCTGTTGGTTCTCTGAAGATCCCTGATGAATACAGGCGGTGGCCACCACTCTTGGTCACTCACTCGTGGGGCTGTCTACACAGGACCCCAACAGTGTGGGATCTAGTGAGACCACAGGCTCTTTGTGCATCCTGGAGCCCATTGGCAATCTGTTGGTCCAGGTAAACCTTCCTAATTCCCTTTTCATAATTGTCCTTTTGCCTGCAGTGGAGAGTCTAAGACAGTCCTCATCTTCACAGGAATGTTTCTAGACTGAGAAAAGTATAAAAATGAAATAATGTATGGTATCACCTTCCAGAAAAATACCTAAATAAAACAGCTTGGAGTTAGCAGATAATTGTACCACACAATGCTGGCAATAAATCCTTAGAATCATCATTGGATTCACTAATCTTTGTATTCTCAGGCCTTGCCAGAAGCCAGCACATAACAAGCTCTTATAAATTTTGAATGAATATATGAAACAAAGATTTACTTTATTCAAGAATACAAGAGAAAGAGAGCTTCAAAGGTACAGGGAAAACAGTAATGTTTCAGTATCAATTAATTATTTATATTGATTGAAGACATCATTTACTACACACGAACAAAAATAAAGTCAAATAAATTATGAAACTTTCACTAAAGACTATTAAATAAATGCAAATTACAGTTCAAGGGTACGCAGTTTTCTCAGATGAATTAAACAGCCCGATATTAAAAAGCACTCCATTTTGCCAATGACATGATTCAAATGTCTTTCACGTATTTGTTTCCCATTTGTGTATCTTTGATAATGTGTCTGTTCAGCTCTTTGGCCCATTTGAAAAATGTGTTTATTTTCTTATTGAGTTTTAAGAGTTCTTTATGTTTTCTGAATCTAAAACCTTTATCAGACATGTTATTTGCAAATGTTTTCTCCCATTTTGAGGGTTTTTTTTTTTTCATTCTTGTAACAAGGTCTTACAAAAAGCAGATGTTCCTAATTTTAATCAAGTCCACCTTTTTCTCTTGTGGATCATATCTAAGAAATGTTGCCACAAGTCACAAGTAGTTTTTCATGGGTTTGATAGAAAAGACATCTGGATGTGAACTTTCAGGTATGATACAGAAAATGTACTATTTTAAATAACTTTCTATAGCAAAATAAATGCTACAACTGAAAAAAAAATCCTTTAGAAATGTTATGGTTTTATTATTTACAGTTAGGCCAATGATGTGTTTAGAAATTTTATGGTGTGGTGGTTTAGTTGCTAAGTTATGTCTGAGACCCCACAGACTACAGCCTGCCAGGCTCCTCTGTCTACGTGATTTCCCAGGCAAGAATACTGGAGTGGGTTGCCATTTCCTTCTCCAGGGGATCTTCCTGATCCAGAGATCCAGCGCTGGTCTCTTGCATTGCAGGCGCTCTCCTGCATTGCAGGCAGATTCTATACAAGCTGAGCCACCAGGGAGAAATTTTATCGTTTAGAAATTTTAGTTCTTTTAGAAATTTTATAGTTTTATATTTACATTTAGGCCAATGACCTTTTTAAGAGAATTTTTTTTTATATGGCATGAGGTGTGAATCAAAGCTTTTTTTTTTTTTTGCATTTGGTTATCCAATTATTCCTGCACCTTTTGTTGAAAAAAATCATTTTTGCTCTAATTTACCCTTGTGATTTGTTGAATATCACTTGACCCTGGATATGTGGCTTACTTTCTGGACTCCTATTCAGTTCTACTGATCTATTTGTTAGACTGTGCTCTTTTTTTATTCTGGAACTTAATGGATTTTTTAAAAAATATTTATTTATTTATTTGACTGCACGGGATCTTAGTTGCAGCATATGGGATCTTGTCCCCTGACCAGGGATAGAAGCCAGGACCCCTGCATTGGGAGCTCTGAGTCTTAGCCCCTGGACCACCATGGAAATCCTGGAACCTACTGGGTTTTTCTGTTTATTCAACAAGAAAGTAGAAGCCTTTTTAAAAGAGATCAGCACTCAAACTATTGGACAAATCATTATTGGAGATCAATTGATCATTACTGGAGAAATTTTTGTTAATACAGATTGGTGTTTGGTTTTATTGGGGGTTGCTTTAAAGTAATATAACCAATATTTGATCATTTATCTACAAAATGTTTCAAAATGATTAATAGGGCTTTTTTCAAGGGGGAGGGTAAAGCAACCTTTGCAATTCTGAAAAGAGAAATATTTCTTAAACAAAAAAATTATGAATAGTGACTGTTGTTTTTAACTAGAGGAAATGGTTTTCTTCTGTTGGCTCACTGAAACATAAATGATTGAGTTTGTCAGTAAAGCAGGTTTTACTGGGCTTCAAAGATTTATTAAAATTTCCTTAATTTACCTTACGGAAAATTTCAATTTGTGTTCAGAGAAGCACATCATTCCACAAATTGGCAAATAAATGCTCAAATGTATCATATTAGTGGGTAGTAATATTTCAATAAGTATTAAAATATTAATACTTGGAGTGGCACAAACATGGCTATTCAGAATAAAGGAATTGATTTAGGTGCCAGCAACCTGGTGGCTCAGATGGTAAAGAGTCTGCCTGCAAGGCAGGAGACACGGGTTCATTCCCTGGTCCGAGAACATCCCCTGGCGAAGGAAACGGCAATCCACTCAGTATTCTTGCCTGGGAAATCCCATGGACAGAGGAGCCTGGTGGGCTGCAGTCCATGGGGTTGCAAAAGAGTTGGACATGACTTAGCAACTAAACAGCAACAAGAGCAACCAATAATCATAGGATGTACAGCAAAATCACCCTTGTATTTGGTTAGTGCTTTCTATCACTTAATTTGCACATACATAGTAATTAATATTTTATCCAGCTGCTGAGAGTTTAAAAGGTAACACTGTGACACTTATGCTGCACTGAAAGAAGCTGCTTTGAACAAATTAGATCACATGCATTTTCCATGTATAATTTTGCTACAGCTCCATGTTCAAAACAGGAAGTTTATAAAACAGGAAGGACTAGAAATAGGAGGTCTTTTTTCAGTTATAATATTCGTCTGACTTTTGATCGTGGATAATCATTGCTTGTTTTCTCGGGTATAAAGTGGGAATGAGTCCATCGGTAACACAGAGATACTGTGAGACTCCCAAGGTCTGTCATGTGACAGGTGGGGGAAATTATAGAGTCATGTATCACATGCCTGTGGAGCTTGGCTGCAGGGTTTTCACAATCATTTTGACAGTTTGAATCTCCTCATTAGCAGCAAGATAGGCAGGTGGGAATCAAGAACTCTATTTCATGACTTCTGAAGGTGACTGAAAGATTAGAATAATACAAGCTGACAATTGAAAAATTAGTGTCCGCTATAATTTATTACAATAATGAAAGGCATATGTCTCTGTATTTTCCTCTGTTGATTCTGTGGACTTATGAATAATAGCAGAAAATGATTTAGACTGTTTGTGTCAAAGGTAATGTGATATCATGTTACAAACATCATGACCATACTCTTTTATATTCTATTTCTCTAAAAGTAAAAGGTGTTGCCTATCCGGGGAAGAAAGGGGCAGTCTGAAAGAGCCCACATCTGCTCTGAGAGGACTGAAGGTGACGTAGGAGTTGAGGGTGAGGCTGGGGAGAAAGATTTGAAGCTTAGGGAGGGCAGTGGGGATGAAGTGTGGGAAGCAGGCACAGACTCCGGTGCAGAGAGAAGGTGCCAAGAATGAGGCCATCGTGGAGGAAATGATGCACAGGTGACTGGGGAAGAAAAGGGAACAGGAAAGGTGAGAGGAAGAAGTGTGATCTGGCCTCTGCTGCTTGCATTACGGTTCCAAGTGGATAAAAGGAATTTAACGGATGTTGAGAAGAATGAGAGAAGGAGGAGAAGAAAGGTGGGGAAAGGAGCAGGAAGGAGGAAAAGCAGACACTTTGAGGGACTACTCAAAGGACCATTCATCGTCTCTGATGAGCTCCCAGGAGGTTGCTTGTAGGCTCTTAATCATAAGATCTATGGGATGATTCTAAGAGCCGTTTCACCAGGCCTGCAATGTCAAGTAGGAAAGAGGAAGAATTTAAGGAGTTGGTCAATTCACAAGCTATTACTCAAGGAATTTCTAAGAGAAAAGAGGAAGATTGTTGGCGGAATTCTGTCACCATGCTAGGGGGCCAGCCAAAGACAAAGTCCCTCTCTTCTTATTACTGAGATGTAATGATGTTTCCTGGAGATTTCCTAGTTAAGTATCTAAAATGGTATTGCAGAATTTGCTCAGCTGAGTGAGAGAATGAAACAGGGTAAAGAAAGGGAAGGCATTTTTGTAGAAGAAGCATGATGAGTAGAGGTGGGATTCTTCTGAGATGCATTACCTGGGGTAGAGAGATGGTGTGCAGATGAAAAATAATATGTCTCCATTAGTATCCAGCCTGAGAGCATCAAGTGTCAAGTTGCTTCACATGAAACTGCTGGTTTGAGGACAAAAGTTGGGTTTGGAAATGAAGTTGCTCAGTGTTTGCTGACCACCCCACAGGGCAAGGGTTGTAGGAACTACTTGCTGAAAATACTCACGTGTCTGAGAATCCTCATGTGTAGCAAAACCCACTAGCTTAGATCAGCAACACTCTATGTTAGAAGAAATCAGGTTGGTCATCCTCCTTCATATCTGTCCTTTCTTCCACTTCCCTAGTGTCCTCAGGGTTTCATCTATGATGTAAGATAATAATAGTGTCCCTTCCCTATTAGGCTTCCCTAATAGCTCAGTTGGTAAAGAGTCTACTTGCAATGGAGGAGACCCTGGTTTGATTCCTGGGTTGGGAAGATCCCCTGGAGAAGGGATAGGCTACCCACTCCAGTCTTCTTGTGCTTCCCTGGTGGCTCAGATGGTAAAGAATCTGCCTGTGATGTGGGAGACCTGAGTTTGATCCCTGGGTTGGGAAGATCCCCTAGAGAAAGGAATGGCTACCCACTCCAGTATTTTGGCCTGGAGAATTCCATGGACTGTATAGCCCATGGGGTCACAAAGAGTCAGACACGACTGAACCACTTTCACTTTCATACACACACACACAGTAATACAGTATTTTTGAAGAGCAGATGAGATCATGAACACAAAGCTTTTGGCACACGGAAGGCCCTTAACATGGGTTAGATTGTAAGCCCACAAGGACTGTTTTGGTTTTTTACCATCAAATCTCCAATGCCTAGCCCAGTGCCTGGCAAGTAGTGAATGTTCAATATATGTGTGGGAATAAAGGAGTAACTTCTCACACCCACCAGCACAGCTCAGATTCTTAATCTTTGTTTTGGTATGTAACTGTAGCCTCCCCATAAGTCTTCTTGGCTCCAATCTTGCCTCTCTCTAATTTAATTGTCAAAACGCCACTGGAACTTTCTAGAACACAAATCTGGTAACTTTTTTTGCCTATTTTTTTTTTAACATTCAAGAATTTTATTGGATTCACAAAACAAAATTTGGGGTATAAAATTTCTTGATGTTTCTTATTCTGTTGAGACACTGGTCCATGAAGAGGTCAGTTCTTTCAGATTGGTTATTGCCAAGTTTCTTTGCAAAACTACGTGAACATCAGTCCATTAATATTGAGAGAAACAAAGCAATTCTAATTAAATTTGTATTGACGCTTAGGGAGAAAATAAAGTTGATCTCTCAGATCAGTCATGTCTTGGAACAAAATGGGGATATACAGTTTGATTAGGAATCAGTTTTTCTTGCTTAATTATTAAAAGGGTCCCCATTACACCACAGATAAAAGCCACTCTCCTTAGCATGGCTTAAAAGGACCTTCATCCTTTGCCCACATTTACTTCTCTTTTCAGAAAATCCCTTAAGAGCATGGGGCTGCTTAACACAAGATAACTCTTCTTCCTCAGGGTACATTGATTGGAATTGAATTTTGCTGCCCATAACGCAAACCTAATTACACTGGCTTAAGTGTAAGCCACACAGTAAGAGACCTGGAAGTGGGCAGAGCCTGATGTGCTGTTAAGTTGTAATGGACTCGGGTTCCTTCTAGACTCCACTTTCCGTTCAGAACTGCATCCAGCTGCTTCAGCAGTACAGCGAGGGGCTTCCCTCGTGACTCAGACAGCAGAGAATCTCCCTGCAATGCGAGAGACCTGGGTTTGATCCCTGGGTCAGGAAGGTCCCCTGGAGGAGAGCATGGCAACCCACTCCAGTATTCTTGCCTGAAGAATCCCCATGGACAGAGGAGCCTGGCAGGCTACAGACCATGGGGTCGCGGAAGAATTGGACACAACTGAGTGATTTACTAGGCACAAACTTAATGGAAAAAGAAAAGTTCTGTTCTTAACAGTACAGGGAGTAGGACTCAGAACTTGGACTACTCGTGTCAACTGCC
Source organism: Bos grunniens (assembly GCF_055505025.1). Lineage (NCBI taxonomy): Eukaryota > Metazoa > Chordata > Mammalia > Artiodactyla > Bovidae > Bos > Bos grunniens. The sequence continues at coordinate 47,263,459 of NC_141177.1, read as the reverse complement.
AGGTTAAAAAAAATGAGAATTTGAGAACAAAGACTAGATGTGGAAATGTTCAACCAAGCATGGCTGCATTGTTGGTTCTAAAAAACTTTGCCTAAGGATATAACTAACCAATATGTTATATCCCTGTTGCTTCAGGGAATTTCTGCCCATCTTTGTATCTGAGGCCACAGTCTGCTCCCTGGGCAAACGGGTCACTCTCAACAGCACTTTCCTTATCAAGACTCCCTGCCAAGACTGTCCAGGGGGCATGCTCCCTTCCTGCATTCTAATCAACTGAATGTTCTAATCAACTGAATGTTGCTTTATTAACAGGGAGCCTGGTGATATTTAGAGGATTTCAATACCTTCTTTAGCTTGTGGTTTCTGTCCTCTCTTCAGAGATGACATATTTTTATTCTAGGCTCAAAGAAGTGGGGAAGGGTAAAGGGTAAAATAGGCTAACAAATTCTTGCTGCTGCTGCTGCTGCTGCTAAGTCACTTCAGTCGTGTCTGACTCTGTGTGACCCCTGGGGGCAGCCCACCAGGCTCCCCCGTCCCTGGGATTCTCCAGGCAAGAACACTGGAGTGGGTTAACAAATTCTTACCTATTATTAACAGCTTGTTGAAAAATGAGGACCATACTTCTGTTAGGAAAACCAAAGTGGTTTCCTTTTCTGCTCCATAAAATGATCCTCTAAGTCGGATGAGTCCTCCCAAGCCAGATTCCTGTCTTCTTTTCCTGATATTCTCTCAATGCCTAATATGAGGACTTGCCCTCCAGTGTATGTTCAGAAAAATAGATGGTTGGATACACAGAAAATTTGCATAGAGTGAAATACCTTCAATGTTGAGCTGTTTGGATTGGAACTGTCAAAAGTTAACTACTGGCCCCTAGATACTTGCAACAACTCTAAAAATATATATCCTAAGCTAACCCTCCCTGGAAGGAAAGTTATGACTAACCTAGATAGCATATTAAAAAGTAGAGATATTACTTTGCCAACAAAGGTCCGTCTAGTCAGGCTATGGTTTTTCCAGTAGTCATGTATGGATGTGAGAGTTGGACTGTGAAGAAAGCTGAGTGCCAAAGAATTGATGCTTTTGAACTGTGGTGTTGGAGAAGACTCCTGAGAGTCCTTTGGACTGCAAAGAGATCCAACCAGTCCATTCTAAAGGAGATCAGCCCTGGGATTTCTTTGGAAGGAATGATGCTAAAGCTGAAACTCCAGTACTTTGGCCACCTCATGCGAAGAGTTGACTCGTTGGAAAAGACTCTGATGCTGGGAGGGATTGGGGGCAGGAGGAGAAGGGGATGACAGAGAATGAGATGGCTGGATGGCATCACTGACTTGATGGACGTGAGTTTGAGTGAACTCCAGGAGTTGGTGATGGACAGGGAGGCCTGGTGTGCTGCGATTCATGGGGTCGCAAAGAGTCGGACGCGACTGAGCAACCGAACTGAACTGAACTGACTGAACCTTCCCTGGGATGGCCTCTGAGTATTTGTAAGGACTACAGTAGTTGTGAGAACCAGCTCCATGGAATCTGGATCTTGAGAACTTTGAATTCTCAGTGGTGGTTTATGGAGCCTCCAGTGTTTAAAAAGAAACCTTTTGCCAATTTCAGATCTAACTTGTGCTTAGTGCAGAAAGCTACATATTGAACAACGAGGTGTCTCCCTCCCCACCATCAACAAGTGTCTCCCCCTACTCCCACCAGAGGGCACGTTGTTAATACTTGGATTCATATCCTTTCCGATAGTTTTCAGTGCACTTAGAAACATGTGTATATGTGCCAATCAACCTAAAAAATGACTTGTGTTATATAAATCTTATCACATAATAATTTCCACAAGTTCGTTTCTTTCTGTTATCATTTTTTATGAGAGAATGTCCCATGCCAGTACTTAACAGTTCAAATAATTCCTTTTGGTCACTACGGTTTCTACTGCATAAAGCCATCTAACATGCCTAGCTCAGTTTGCTCCCGGAGCAGTTATTTTCCCTTCCTTCCTATTTTTCCCTTTCCTTCTTTTCCTTTTGCTGTTACTTTTTTTTTTTTTTTTTGGCTGTGCTGGGTCTTCCTCGTGGGGTGTGGGGCTTCTCTAGTTGCAGCAAGCATGGTGATGATCGCGCTTAGTTCAAGGGCATGTGGGATGTTTAGGTCTCCGACCAGGGATTGAACCCAAGTCCCCTGTGTTGGAAGGTGAACTCTTAAACACTGGATCACCAAGGAAGTCCCACAAACAGTTCTATCATAAACTTCTTTGTACCTAAGTTTCTTTTCTAACAATTTTCCTTCTTTCAAGGATTGTCAGTGTGATGGGTGAAACTTGCAATCTCCTTATTTCTCTCCCTCGCATTTCATATGAATTAAGTGAAGCATTATTTTAATCTGTTGGCCATTTACACTTCTTCTGTGAACTGTTCAGATCTGTGCCATCCTACACGACGACCATGAGCCACATGTGGCTATTGAACACTTCGGATGTGCCAGCCTGAACAGAGACGTGCAGTCTGCATAAAATACACTAGAGATTTCAAAGAGGGTATCATATACTTCATGAATGTTTTCCTATTGACTGCATGTTCAAGTAATAATATCATGCACATGCTGCTTTAGATAATTTTAATGTGGTTACTGAAAATTTTTTAATTACCTGTATAGCTCACGTGATATTCCCGTTGGACAGAGATGTTAGGATTTTGGTTTAGGTGTATTGTTATCTTTTTCTTATTGATTTATAGGGGCTCTTGATATATTGCTAGCACCTATCCATTGACCACCATAAAAGTGAAAGTGATAGTCACTCAGTTGTGTCTAGCTCTTTGCAGACCTCATGGATAGTCTCCTGCCAGGCTCCTCTGTCCATGGAATTCTCCAGCCAAGTATACTGGAGTGGGTTGCTGTGCCCTCCTCCAGGGGATCTTCCCAACCCAGGGATCCAACCAGGGTCTCTTAAATCTCCTGCACTGGCAGGCATGTTCTTTACCACTAGCATCACCTGGGAAGCCCACTGACCACTACATTTGTAGCAAATATTTCTTCTCAGTCTGTAACTTAATTTTTATTGAATTCCAGAGTTTCTTGAAATGCAAACATTGTTCTTAGGAATCTGTCTCTTGTGCTGCATTTCCTTTATCACGTTCAGGCTTCTGGTTTTGTGTCCCGCTAAGGAAATCTTTTACCATGTCTAAACTACAAAAAATAATCCAAGGCCTGGTGAACCTTTGGGTCCTCTGGTCACCCAGCATCACTACTTCTACAGGAGGAAGGCATCGACTCACCCTTCTGGGTGCTCTGGGGCACCTGGGTGTCCTGCTTGGCGCCATCCTGGGCTGGAAGTCTCTCCCTCTTCCCCTCTCCTAGCCTCTGAGCAACTTCCTCTAAGCTCCCCAGCTCCCACCCCAGGCTTTGGCCAGCCGTTCTCATCATGCTCCCTCCAGCAGCTAGGGAACAACTTCAGGGGATACCCACCCTAGCAGCAGCTCCACTACAGCACCTGCTGCCTCCTTTTGGGGGTCCCCAGCAGCAGCAGGAGAAGACCTACTCCCTTCTTGGAGCTTTGCTGGGCAGCCACAGGGACTCTGGGGAGATGGATGCCTGACCTAGGACCTCAGAGCTCTGTGGTTGCAGGTACCTCTCAACTGTAAGGAAACTTTAGCATCATGTCCCTTGTGGTCCCCTTTGGGAGGTGGGCAGAGCCAGGCATGTTGGCCTCCATCATCTCAGTGAAGACTCCATGTCCAGGTTTTCTTCTGAAGGGCCTGAGGGGCCCAGGTCCTCAGGACGTCGAGCACAAAAGAAAGCTGGGATCCAAGCCTCTGGGGTCAGCCTCCAGAAGGCGTTTTAGGACAAAGCCTGGGAGGGGTGCTGCCCTGACAGTGCCTCCAGCCCATGTTCCCCCATCTTCTGCTCTGTTGGGCACCACCAGCGACTTATCCCATGGGGTACAGCTCTCACCCACCCCTTACCTATGCTCTGAAGTTTTTTTTTTTATGTCTTAAAATTAAAATTTTATTTTATATTGGAGTGTAGTTGATTTACAATGTTGTGTTACCTTCAGGTGTATAGCAAAGTGATTCAGTTATTCATATATCCACTCCCTTTTAGATTATTTTCCCTATAGGTGATTACAGAATACTGAGCATAGCACACTGTGCTATACGGTAGGTCCTTGTTGGTTATCTATTTTACATATCAGTTCATCACTCAGTCATGTCTGACTCTTTGTGACCCCATGGACTGCAGCACTCCAGGCTTCCCTGTCCATCACCAACTCCCAGAGCTTGCTCAGACTCACGTCCATCAAGTCTGTGACGCCATCAAACCATCTTATTTTCTGTCGTCCCCTTCTCCTGCCTTCAATCTTTCCACCATCAGGGTTTTTCAAATGAGTCAGTTCTCCACATCAGGTGGCCAAAGTATTGGAGCTTCAGCTTCAGCATCAGTCCTTCCAATGAATATTCAGGACTGATTTCCTTTAGGATTGACTGGTTGGGTTTCCTTTGCAGTCCAAGGGACTCTCAAGAGTTTTCTCCAACACCACAATTCAAAGGCATCAATTCTTCAGCGCTCAGCCTTCTTTATGGTCCAACTCTCACATCCATACATGACCACTGGAAAAACCATAGCTTTAACTAGCTGGATCTTTGTTGGCAAAGTAATGTCTCCGCTTTTAATATGCTGTCTAGGTTGGTCGTAGCTTTTCTTCCAAGGAGCAAGTGTCTTTTAATTTCATGGCTGCAGTCACCATCTGCAGTGATTTTGGAGCCCAAGAAAATAAAGTCAGCCACTGTTTCCACTGTTTCCCCATGTATTTGCTATAAAGTGATGGGACCAGATACCATGATCTTAGTTTTTTGAATGTTGAGTTTTAAGCCAACTTTTTCACACTTCTCTTTCACTTTCATCAAGAGGCTCTTTAGTTCTTCTTCACTTTCTTTTTATATATAGTAGTGTGTGTATGTTAATCCCAGCCTCCTATTTTTTCTAGTATTTCTGTGTAGTGGAAACTCTGTGTGTGTGCTACAGTGGATTGCTCCCAACCTCATGTTCAGTGGGTTTAATTAGTAGCTTGAAAGAAACGATGATGAGAGATTGACAGCACGAAAATCAGCAAATGCTACAAAACAGGTCTTCAGGAATCATTTTGTTAATTCTCCAGATTTTTCTGGGCAACAAGCATGGAGAAAATATTAATAATGGAGATTAAATTTTAAAATATGTCACATCTGTTGTCATTACATTGTCAATAATACCAAAAATTGAGGAAATACTCTTACAGTATTTAAAAACTATTTTACAATTTAATCAAGAAGAAGTCCACATAGTAGATGAACAAAGTACAGTTAAGGCAAATTTCTTACTCCTTCATGGAAATGAAAACATCTGGGAACTACATTCAGAGAACCCATTTTACAGGTATCACCACAGTCCTTATTTTAAAATATTTGAATAATGAAAGTCTCTCTTCCTTTCAAAAATTACATCTCACTCATTTCTTTCTTTCTTTTTTTTTCATTTGCGCCTACTGCGTGGGTTAGGACTCCAGAACAATATGAAATAATGGTAGTGTTATTTGGCATTCTTGATTTGATCCTTATATTAATACTTCTATTTTATCATTGACAATGCTGTTTACTCTGGTTTTGGGAGATACTAGTTAGGAGTCTGGAATTTAATTTGAATACTTTCCTGCTCACTAATAGGAAACTTCTACAGTCTGTTCTTAGTAAAATTTCCTATTTGAAAAAAATTCTTCCATTTTCTACAAATCTCTATTTTCTTTCCAAAATTTTATGACCATATGGATTCCAGAGTCCTTGCAGCATTTGGCACAGTCCCACCGTTAAACACAACACCTCTTTATGGCTCCTTGAAAACCTCGCCTAGACTCGTATTTCTGTCTCCTCGACTGCCACATCTCTCTTGCCCACTGCACACATGCCTTTATCCTCACCCCAAACCCGGCATCACTGGAGCCACTCCTGCCAAAGTCACAGAGGCTCCGTTTTGCCAGATCTAATGGGCAATGATTGGTCCTCACCTCAGCAGTGTTATTATTGTGCCCTTGACCTTCTCTCCTTGAATCCCTTTCTCTTCTTGGCATCTGGACACTGTGCTCTTCTGGGCTTTTTTTTTCTTTTTTTAACTATTTATTTCTTTGATTGTGTTGGGTCTTAGTTGTGGCACTCGGGATCTTTGGCTGTGGCACGGGAGCTTCCCTCTAGCTGTGGCATGTGTTTTCCAGAGTGTGAGGGCTCAAATGATGCCCTGCAGCATGTGGGATCTTGGTTCTTCCAACACGGATGATCCCTGAATCCCTGAATCCCCTGCACTGGAAGGCGGATTCTTAACCTCTGGACCCACCAGGGAAGTCTGTGTTCTTGGCTTATCCCCACTTCATTATCCTCTACTTTTCAGTTTTCTTTACTTGTTCCTCTTCCTCAGCTTGGCCTCTAAATGCAGAAGGTCCTGCTATGCTGAGGTCTCAGTCCTTAGCCCTCTTTTCCATCTATTTCCATGACTTTGAGAGCACAATATTTGCTGATGATTCCCATGTTTAGATTTTCAGTGGACTCCTGTCTAGAGTATTCAAATACTTAACTCCTGTATCCATGTGCGTGTTTCATCAGCATTTCAACCTTCACCAAGCCCAAACCATACACTTGGTCCTCAGCCCCTTCCCCACACCCACTTTGGAATCATTCTTTTCTCAGATAGTGGTGCTGCTAGTTGTTTATGCTACAACCTAAGACCTCACAACACAACCTGTCAGTAAGTACTCCGTTCTTCTCTTCTTAAAATACACCCTAAATCCACCCGGGCTTCTCTCATAGCTCAGTTGGTAGAGAATCTGCCTGCAATGCAGGAGACCCTGGTTCAATTCCTGGGTCTGGAAGATCTGCTGGAGAAGGGATAGGCTACTCACTCCAGTATTCTTGGGCTTCCCTTGTGGCTCAGCTGGTAAAGAATCCTGCAATGTGGGAGACCTGGGTTCGATCCGTGGGTTGAGAAGATCCCCTGGAGAAGGGAAAGGCTACCCACTTCAGTATTCTGGCCTGGAGAATTCCATGGACTGTATAGTCCATAGGGTTGCAAAGAGTCGGACACGACTGAGCAACTTTCCCTTCATTTCCCTAAATCCAGCCACTGCTCACCATCAATCTGACTTCCATTTGGCCAAGACCCCACTCCTGACTCTTGTCTGGGGGCCACAAGAGCCTCTGAATAATCTCTGCTTTCATTCTTCTTCCATCCATAGCAACTACAGAATCAATATATATCTGAGGTATAATTGACATAGAACATTCCATTAGTTAATGATTTGCTATTTATGTATATTGCAAAATGACCAGCACACTATGTCTAATTAATATCCATCAGCACACGTAGTTAAATTTTTTCTGCTTGTGATGAGAGCTTTTAAGATCTATTCTCTTAAGCGACTTAATATACAAATAATTCATGTTGTTCTTTGTGCAAAAAGAAAAAAAAAAGGAGACAATATTTTCTGGCATTTTGTTATACTTAGGAAGAAGAAATTCCAAGCTGTTTGGAGTCTCCCATCTGGGCCTCCGCTCTCATCCTGCATCCCCCTCTGCCTTGCCCATCCCGTGTTCTCTGCAGTAGGTTTCCTACAGTTCCTGAAACAGACTAAGCTTATTAATGACTCCACACTTTACACTCACTGGTTTCTCTGCCTGGAGCACTCTTCCTACAGAGTTTTCATGTGTCTGGTTCCTTCTCATCACTCTGGCCTCTCCTCTGAGAGGTTTCTTCTAACCACCTAGATCGAAGTGACTACTGTCCCTCATTCCTGGCTTATTTCCTCACCCCACTGATCAGTATCTGAAATGACAGTATTTATCTATTTGGCTGCGCCAGGTCTTAGTTGAGGCCCGCGGACCTTTGATCTTTGTTGTGGCATGCAAGATGCCGCCACTCATCTAGTTCCCTGATTGACCCCAGTGTTGGCAGGACAGAGTCATAGCCACTGGACCACCAGGGAAGCCATTACAGTATTTATTTATTCATTTAATCTGTTTATTGCCTGACTTTTTCTTCTGGAATATAAGCTCCATAAAAGTAGGGAACTCATTTGCCTCATGCCATGTTATATTCCCAGATCCTAGAACAGCACTTTATATACAGGAGAACACAATCCGTATTTGTTCAATGAAGGAAGGAATAAAGAAATAAATGACTCATTTGGTTATAAATGATAGATAACCCAACTGAAATAGGCTTAAATAAATAAAAGAATATATAGGTTCAAGAACTTGAAAAGTCCAAAGGTAAATGTAGTTTCAGGCTCACCTGGATCCAAGAGTTTGAATATTGTCACTAAGTCCCCTTCTTTCCACCTCTTGGACATGTATTCCTTAGTGTTAGACAGTGGTCCCCTCACAGCAGCAAGACACCAGCAGCATCTTCAAGCTTCCCTCTTCTAGTTGACAATCACAGGAGGAAATGGTGATTTTTCTCTTTCCAACAGAGTCACAAGGTCCTAGAATTGAGTCTCCATGGATCTGACTGCACCATGTACCCTTCCCTGGACCAAACCCCAAGAAAAGTGATGCTTTAATCTTCAGGTTGGCAAAGGCAACCCATGGGCCAAATCCAGTCTGCTTTCTGTTTTTGTAAATAAAGTTTTATCGAAAAACACCTCACAATTCAATATATTTTTATCTATAACAGTCTTTATGCCACAGTGATAGCTGAATATTTGAACAGAGATCATTTGGCCCATAAAGGGGCCAAAATATTTGAAACACCTGAAATATTTACTATCAGGTGCCCACGAAAGAAGATGTGTGCCAGTTCTTCTAATTGGCCAGAATGTCATTGACCCAACCCTAACCCTGGCTAGACAAGGTTTAAGTGCTCTGAGTCTTCAATGTCCACTGCTATGTATCAAACCACCACAACACTTTATGTCTTAAAGCAGTGATTTACTATTTCTCATAATTTGTGGTTTGGTTTATTTTAGTTTTTATATAAATCTGTTCTCTTTTGTTCTTGATCAGATTCTCAAAAAGCTTTGCTACTTTTGGGCATTTTTAAAGAAACATATTTTGTTTTTGTGTTCAAAACAGATATAGATAAAATAACTATATCAGACAAAAGCTGAAATTAATGAGTTTTTATAATTATTTGAGTTAAAACTTTAGATAATATATTTTCCATATTCTGGGTTTTATAATAATGAATTACAGCTCTGCCTTTTCCTCTGAGTAGTAATTTGACAACATTCGTAGGTTTTATATCCAGGATTCTTGTTTTTACTTGTCTGTCAATATTCCATAGTTTCATCTGCTTTCTACCATTCCCAGAGTCCTCTTACTTTCTGATCTTTGGATGGCAGTCATGTCCCTTTTACTTTGCTGTTATGGATTTTTCTTTTTGTGGTATCCAGTCTCCAAGAAAAGCTCCCGGTGATCTCCTTGTTCTCAAAGTCACATTCCTGCGGATTCCTCCCTACTTTGTATGAAAGTTAGTCGTGTGACTAATAGAAGCTGGACTTCTGATGCGAGGTCGTGAAAGACATGGTGACTCCCACCTTGACCTTTGTTACTTGGGTCACTGGAGTTGAGGGAAGCCAGGTGCCTCACAAGGTCGCTCAAGCAGCCTCATGGAGAGGCCCTCGTGCTGAGAAACTGAGGTTTCCTGTCCTCAGCCATGGCAGTGAGCTTGACAATCAGTCCCTCAGGTCCAGTCAAGTCTTCAGACAACTGTAGCCCTGCCTGCCCGAAGGCAATGGCACCCCACTCCAGTCCTCTTGCCTGGAACACCCCATGGACGGAGGAGCCTGGTAGGCTACAGCCCATGAGGTCGCTAAGAGTCGGACAGGACCGAGCGACTTCACTTTCACTTTCCACTTTCATGCATTGGAGAAGGAAATGGCAACCCACTCCAGTGTTATTGCCTGGAGAATCCCATGGACAGAGAAGCCTGGTAGGCTGCAGTCCATGGGGTCGCACAGAGTCGGACACGACTGAAGCGACTTAGCAGCAGCAGCAGCAAGAGACTCTAGGCTGAAAACTGCTCCCTAATTCCCACCAAACTGTGGAATTGAAAAAAAAATTGTTATTTTAAGCCCTCAAGTTTGCTACTCAACAGTATATAACTAATATAATTTTGAAATACATTTAAACTCATAGATAGATTTTGAAAAGGAGCAAAAAAATTTATGCAATCTGTCTTGAACCGTAATTGCACTGTTTCACTTAAAATATTCCGTAGCTATTTGGACAAAATATGTATTTCATAGAACTTCCCAGGTGGCACTAGTTGTAAAGAATCTACCTGCCAATTCAGGAGAAGCAAGAGACATGGGTTTGATCCCTGGGTCAGAAAGATCTCCTGCAGAAGGAAATTGCAACCCACTCCAGTATTCTTGCCTGGGAAATCCCATCGACAGAGGAGCCTGGCAGGCTACAGTTCATGGGCCACAAAGAGTTGGTTATGGCTGAGCAACTGTGCACACACACACATATATTTATAAAGAAAAAATTGTTGAGAGAAATAGAGGTCCATAAAGATAAAATATCAGTATTAGAATTGCAAAAGATATTTTAACCCCTGTAAGTTTGTACATGGTTTGTATCACACCAAATAAATACCCGGCATACAACATAAACATAATAGGAAATAACCTCTAAGTGAACATGTTGCTTGGCAACTAAAGAAAAAGAAACAAAACCTCAGTTTCAGTAAGACACCTCCCCATCATCTCATAGTGGATTCAGTTGTTGCCGTGAACAGTCAAGGGTTTAGAGGGAAAAACCCAAGTGTGTTTTCTTCTGTTCTATTTGGACCAAGTAGGCCTGGCGTGCTGCGATTCATGGGGTCGCAAAGAGTCGGACACGGCTGAGCGACTGATCTGATCTGATCTCTTATGTTTAATATTTTGAACTGGAACTTCCACTCACTTCTTCCTAAGTTGTTTTAAAATTTTGTTTTGAGAATTCTTCCTCTTTCACTGTTTCCTGGTGATACCTGCGACAACCTTCACCCCTACTCTCATCTCCCCAACCCCTCAACACTCACAAAGGGTTCTCCTAGCCCCAATTTATTTTATTTATATATTTGAGAGGAACCCTCTGCCTTGCCTTTGTTTCTTAACAAAAATCAATTCCAGGTGCTTTCCAAGTATCTCTTGAAAAAAACGTGTCTGCATGGGTCTCTCTTCAAATGGAAACTGTTTCTTTGAAAATGCTTGAAAAAAAATCACATTCTAAGAAATGAGATTAAAGTTGTTTGTGCTGCCAAATTTTTAGCAGACTTTAGTTACATTATTTCCTGTGTTGTTGTAGTTTCAAAAATGTATCAAGTTGCAAAACAGAGCATCATAGAACTGCATGTAACTGTTTCCTGTTACTTCTGAGTGACAGATTTACTCCAGCTGAAAATTTATGATGTGTGTGCTAAACAGCACCATATAACTGCATAACTCAGGCATTAGAACAACACATTCCAGAATACTGGAATTTTAACACATTGGGTTAAATTAGTAGAATTCTCACAGTGTGGTAAGCACAAACTTTGTAGCCAAGTCTTTGAATGAGTGCAAATCCTGGACGTATGTGTCAGCTGTTGGACATTTGGTGTCATACTTTCTCTCTGCCCCAGTTTCCTCCTCTGTAAAATCGAATGATAATATGTAGTTGCAGAGTAATATGAGAGTTAAACATGGTAACATATTATAAAATATATGCTACAATTTAAGTGCTCAATAATGCTGATTTTATACACACCCATGACATACTATGATAAAGTTTTCTAGCTATAATAATTCTAACAGGCTTATACTATTCATATTCTAAATTACTATTTAGGTTATAAAATGTGTCTAAACTGTCAAGGAAAACAAAACTGTAAAACAGTAACTTTAAAACTCCTATGCTTCAAAAAAATTTTAATGATATCCTTTCAGTTTTAATTTACATCATAAATCACTTAAATGGAGTGAGGCTGGGATAGGGTTAGAACAGTCCTGTGGGAATAGATGGGAAATAGAAATACTGTGTCAAGATAAGCCACCTGTAATTTATTAATCACACAAAGACACACACACCCAGACACACTTTTGACAAACTGGCAATACATGTGTCTCAGATATTACCTAAGTTGCTTAAAACATGGTGTTAATGAAACCAAGATTTGCAGGTCACTTAATTTCTGTAAGAATAAAAAGTCCCCAGTGTCTTAGGGTAGCTGGAAAGAGAACTTGAGGAAAGGATAGACGGGGTAACCCAAGCCAGGACCACAGCTGAACAAACAAAAGCCAATGGCTGCTCAATTAAGAGTGAGTCAGTAGCACCATACTCCTGTATCAAGGCTAGAACATATAATTTCTAAACGTCTAAAGCCTGGAATTAATGTCTGTGACCTCGGTAATACCAAGAGATGAATTGTGAGAATGAAGATTGTTCTAATTTTCTCAGCAAAGATAATATTTTAAAAACTACAAACTGAAAATCACTTTTTGTGACAGCACGTTTAATTTGTGTAGCTATTCTCATTGCAGGCTGATTTGCTAAAATATGAACGAGCAAGTCCAATGTAGGGCGTTGAACAGAGCACTATGGTATCGAGTGTGTAGTTTCTTGCCTTACAATGCCTATTATGATTTTAAAGCTACTTAAAATTGTTTCTAAAGACTTCCCCTGAACTTGGCATCAGGAACTTACAGTTATACTTGGTTGAGGCCCCTGTTCTCAGTGGGGTATTGTGGGGAAGAGAAGACAGAAGTTGATAAAAGGCAGGGTTCCCTCAGTGAGGATCTGGGAAGTGGGAGGGGTTTACACGATGAAGATGTTGCCCTCCATTGAGTCATTTATCAAACATTTGTTGAGCACCTACTATATGCTGGGTCCTGAGCTGAACAAAATTGCTGCGACACTGCCCACACTGAATTTGTATTCTTGCGGGAAGATGGTAGATAAACAAGTAAAAGAACGCATGATTCCAAATTGCCATAAGTACCACAAAATGAATAGGGGGCTGTGCAGGAGAACACAGAACGACTTCAGGTAAGGAAGCAAGGGATAGCATTTCTAAGGAAGAGGCCTTCTTAGTGGAGGCCCAGAGGGAAAGGAGTCAGATATTTGATGAGGCTAGGAGATCATGTCACAAGAGAGAACATCTCCTCTGAAGGTGTCCACAGAGGAAAGGGTTTGCCATGCTAGTGGTGGTATATACACTGTTGGCATGAGTGGAATATAATAATCTAGGTGAAGAGTTGTGAGTGATGAGATTGGGAAAGTGAGGTTTTGATTGTACAGTAAAAAATGTGAATTTGGTGGTAGGTGTGATGGAAGCTATTGATTTAAGTAGGGAGGTAATGATTGAATTTATTATATTCTTACATGGTCACTGTGGTTGATGTGTAGAGAAAAGATGAAGGTGGACAAGAGTGGGAAGCAGAGAAATCAAATAAACATCTACGTTTTCAATAGCTTAGGACAAACATGATGACAGCCTGAAGCACGATGATGGCAGTGGAGACGGAAGAACCAATAGTTCTTGATAGGTTGAATGTGGAAGCGAAGAGAGGGAAGAATTAAAAATTACTCCCAGCTTTCTGATAGGATATAATTAGGCAGTTGGAGGTGGCTAAGATGGGGGAGAAACAGGTTTGGGGAGGAAATCAAGAGCTCAGTTCTGGAGAAGAAGAATCCATGCTTTTGCTAACGTGGTGAGCTCCCCTGCTGGGTCTGCACGGATGTGCTATTTTCATCTGAAGCGTCTGGGACTGGGTGGATAGTTCTACATCCTGTCACCCCCAGAAACAGATTGCCTCTCCAATCTTATGCTCACTCTTTGAGCAGAGCCTTTCCCTCTCCAGTTCTTTATTCCAACTACATCTATTCTTCGATCTCCTTGAAGCCTCCACTTAAAAAGCCTTTGACTTTTCTGCTCAGTTCATCTGTTTTCTTCTGGTCGTGCTTGGCTCCTACCGAGTCAGTGAACAACATGACCCACTTTCTCAGTGACCCTCTTGGTCCCAATGTTCTTTTTCTTTCAGGTTGTGCAATCATTCATTCAGTACATTTTGGTAAAGTACCCTACCTTAATGGGAAAGTCAAGGGTTGTTTTATTCATAAAATCAAGGACCGCTTCTGAAAAACCGACTGATGCTTCTAAGCACATTTTCCTTCTGTTTGAAAGGGGAAAACCTCAGGATAGTTTCCATTAGATCAACAAGGATAATGCTGGGATCATGGGCCTGGGAAGAAGCAGAGAGATTGCCTAAATTAACCTGTTCTTCCATGAAATCAGGTCTTTTGGAAGCAGTTCTAAGAGAGCTCACTGGAGCCATGAATGATAGTTTTCCAGCTGTGTGGAATATAGAAACCCAATTGAATTGATCAAATCCTGCATCTGGATGAGGTCCTTAAGAGACACCCAGTTATACCTTTTTCCTTGACATTTTTTTGGATCCTTTTTCTCTTTGTTCTTCAGGTGTGTTCTTTCTTTCTAAAGCTGGTTAATTTCTAGTGATTTGTGTTCAGATTCACAGACCCTTTCTTCTTCATTGGCAGTGAAACCTACCCAGGAAGCTTTCTTCATTCCAGATAGTATACTTGTCAGCTCTAGAGTTTCATTTCTTCTTCCCCTTTTCCTTCCCTCCCCTTCTTCTGTTTAAAATATAGTTTCCACTTCTTTTCTGAGATTCTCTATCTCCATCTCCATTCTCACCCATTATGACCATCTTACCCTTTATATTTTGGAACTTATAATATCTGCTTTAAAATTCAAGCCTGCTAATTCCAACATCTTAGTCATTCAGAATATATTTCTACTGACTGATTTTTCTTTTAAGTATGGATTACATTCCCCCGGTTCTTTACATATATAGTAATTTTTATGGTATACAGGGCATTATAGATGACACATTGCAGACACTTTAGAATTTCTTATATTCCTTGAAGAGTGTTGACTTCTGTAATTGCAGGCAGTTATATTACTGAATGATCTATTTTAACCTGTGGAGTCTTGATTATTTAGGGCATGTCTGTTTGTGTTTTGCTCTTACTCCTGAGGTGAATCCCTCAGTCCTGGGACATAGCATTTACTTGTCAGGGAGAGCCCTTCTATGGTTTCAAAAAAAAACAAAAAAAAACAAAAAACTCTGCAATGTCTACCAAACTCCTCTAATTCAGTAGGTTTCAAAATTCTGTACTTCATTTGTTTTTTGGTGGGAATGGTTAGAATCTCTGTTCAACTGTCTTTTGTTTTCTGAAGACATTTTGCAGTCCACCCAGTGTATGCACAGTTTGAGTCATTAGAGGGTTTGAGAGGGTTTATATTCAGACTCTGGGGCTTCCTCCTTCATGGCTCCCTTTGTTCCAGGATTTCTACCATCAATATCCAACCACTCAGCCATGCCACTCTCCTTCTATCCCTCAGTCCAGTAAGTCCACGGCTTTCTTCTTGACTCCCAGCCACCTTTATACCCTGAAGCTTTCACCTGGCTTCTCCCCAGTGCCTTCAAACCATTAAAAAATTATTTCAGAGTTTATAATTTCCATATCAAAAGTAAGTACAGTGCAGTACAAGCTCCTCCACTCTTATCAACACTAAAACCCACAGATAGTATCCTCATTGGTGAGCACTACCAGATGTGTTTGGTGGATGCAATGTGGCATCTGATGGGAAACTATTCACAGCACCTGGCTTCTTGTCTCATTTATCCTCATATCACCTCAAAGTAGGGAGAAAAGAGTTATCAGTCTTCCCATTGTACAAAAGCAAAACCCCTAATAGAGAGAAGGGGAGAAAGTGCTTATGACCAGAGTATTTTAGCCAATGGATTGAGAGTGGGCTGTAAACTTTTATATTTATTTTGTTCTTATTGGTCAAGGTTCACATCAGAACAGCTACAAAAGCAAAAAAGTTGTATAGACGTGTGCATGCCCTCAGTTACAGCAAAATTTCATTATTTCAGATGCTACATTTTGGTGATTTAAAGTACAAATGTGATCCAATTATGCATTATCTATTAAAGAGTTTTGCAACTGAAAAACAATTAGAAATAGTAAAAGAATTTAGCAAACTGGTTGGTTTTAAAAGTAATACACACAAAAAACTTTTCTAAACTCAGAAAAGAAGATGAAAATATCAAGTAAGAGAGACAGTGTTCACCCAGTCACAACAACAAACCAAAAATGTGAAGCACTTAGGAATAAACTTAAGGAGGAAGTATTCAAGGAATACTGAATTACTTTATGATTCAGCTCAAGGCAGTATTCAAGGCTGCTGCTGCTGCTGCTAAGTCGCTTCAGTCGTGTCCGACTCTGTGCGACCCCAGAGATGGCAGCCCACCGGGCTCCCCCGTCCCTGGGATTCTCCAGGCAAGAACACTGGAGTGGGTTGCCATTTCCTTCTCCAATGCATGAAAGTGAAAGTGAAGTTGTGTCCGACTCTTCATGACCCCATGGACTGCAGCCTACCAGGCTCCTCCATCCATGGGATTTTCCAGGCAAGAGTACTGGAGTAGGGTGCCATTGCCTTCTCCGATTCAAGGCTGAGTACTATCTAAATTGATAGATATCCTAATCAATTGGAGGAGATGGAGCAGGCCAGATGACTTAGATTAGGCTATAGATTATTAATAGGTTCAAGGAGTAGCCAGGGTCATTTTGGAAAAGAATAGAAAAAATGAACAGTATCCCTTTATAATACATTTTAACATATGGTATAATAAATATAAAATATGATACACTACAGTGGTTAAAATGGTGTGGTAACATAAAAAATACACTGGTTAAAACTGTGGTAATTAAAATAAATACAGTAATGGAAAAGAACACAGAGTCCAGTATACATAAAAGTTTAGTATAAAAAAAATATTTCAAATCAGTGCTACATTGTATTTGGACAAATGGAAAGCCATTATACAGAACTGGGTTTATACTTTATTCTTTGTACCAAAATAAATTCCAGCTCTATAGAAAACGTAAAAGGTAAAAATAGAACTATGAGTTATTAAAAAAAATGGGTCAAAATGTTTATAATTATGGAAGTCTTCCAATGGAGGAGAAAGCATATAAACCTTCCTTCTTTTCAGTAGAAAAATAGGATCAGAACTATGAGTTTCTCTATTTGGAATAGAAATCAACTTTTAATCAAAATGTAGTTAAGGAAAAATCTCAAGGTGGAAGCATTTTTATTTTTATATTTTTCAGGAATGACTGTGAGTAAACTTCTGACATTCAAAGAGAAAAACCTGAGAATCCTACCAAGACTTTATAAACTTACAGACTTCATCCATGTCACATTAAAATTCTGCCTGACTGGAAAAAAGGAGCACTAGGAATAATGTTCAGTTTTAAGGAGTTTATACTTTTAAAAACTATAAAATAGGCCTTCAAGAACAATTATTCTATACTTCTGAAAATGTGAATTTGAACACTGAACCTCTTTATTGCATGTAAGTGAAAGTTCTAATCAGTTTTACTTATTTTTATCTTTTATTTAAAAATTCAAAAGTAGATCCAACAGAGATGACATTTTTTATTAAGCAGGCATCAAGAGTCTATTCTATTAATGAGGCCCTAGAAGTTGAAGCCAAATAAGAAAAGCATTCATGGTTCCCAGGACAGAACAACAGTGTGTGTGAGGACAAGAACGTCTTTACTGTCATTGAATGTGAACAGAGACCACGTCAATGTCAACAACCAAAAGATACAAAGGCATTTTCTTGTTCACCAGGTCAGGGGGACGGAGGGAACCCCAAGCCAAGTGCCATTTATTTCCTCTTATCTTATAAGGAGTTATTATCTGAGCTATTTTTGGTCCATGGAGCTCTTCCAACCACCTCTATTCTGTGCAACACAATCAGCCAACACCAGGCCAGGGCACAATGGCTGCCCTGTGCTGAGCTTCTAGGCTCTGGTCTGGGAATCAAAGTTTCACTTGGGTCTTGACTTGAAAAACCATGTTCTAAACATGTCCCTAAATAGTCAAGTGTGATTCACCCCCATTGGTAAAAATAGAAACCTCACTGGAACAATGGGAAATGGGTTAAACTGCTTCTGTCAAATAAATAACAAAATAAACAAATTAGGACTCCAGTGAATCTGTAAATCTGAGTCTTTAAAAATCATGAAATATAAAACACAAGTTTTTAGTTCTCTTTATCCTAGCCTTCTCATAGTATTAGAGAAATTTTTTACTGAGTTACTATGCTGATCTGCCAGATTTCCTTATTATGGTCAAACAAGAAAGACAAATATTTTTTTTTCTAGCTGCAGATATTTTTCATTCTTCTGCTGATGACAGTCAAATGAATATGAACGAAGGCAGGTAAAATGTAGAACACTTGTATTTCTAAGGTGTCTTTCCAAGGGATTTTCTCCCAGATGAATTAAAACATTTTTTAACCTTTTTGGCAAGTTGAAATCAAAACCTGAGTGGCCCTAAGGCGCTGCCTTGCTCCTAGTTTGGGCTGTGCTGCACGATGAGCTATTTTTACTGCCGGCTTGGAGCCATCTGGTTTGCTCTGTGAAGGCTCACGACGGTATTTTTCAGAGCAGCCAGTCACATGTACTCTTTCCCCAAGTCCAGGCTGGTGACCTGGAGAGGAATGTGTGAGACACTCTAGCATCCCCAACCTTGTTGGTCCTCTGCTGTTAGCTGATACTCACGGTCCTCAGGGCTGAATGCTGGGCGTAGTGGCTACCAACCAGCACTTGACTCCCTTTTGTACAGTTAGTGCTGAAGTTTGTAGGGAGAGCTGGAACTGGGGTTTACAAAGCGCCTGGGAAATGGCCTGGTCTTTACCATCATGGTGGGATAAGGACCACCCCCGCCACCCGCCCCCCATCACATTTTCTGCCTTGTTTCTGGGATCAGTGCACCAGATGAATGTTAAGGAACTGAGTGCCTTGTCACAGTAAAAATATGCTGTGGACAGACATTAGAAAAACATCCAGAGCAGACTCATGGGGAAGAAGAACTTGTCTCACTCTGCTCCGACAGCCTCAGGCAGGGCGCTCTCACGCTTCTCTAGGAGCGAGCATTCCTGGGAGCTGCGGAGGCTGTCACCCCACACCCCAGGAAAGCCTTGCTAATGATCTGGACTCTTTTCTTGGTCTTTTTCGTTTAAAAAATTGCAACTGAAGTGTGGCCTGTCACCATTTGGAGAAGTGTGAGTTTCTTTACCTTTCAACACCTTTCAATTCAATGACTATTTATAAGGTGCCTAGAGGACCTACCCTGTCTCTGCACCTCTGACCTTTCACGTTTCCAGACGACAGCACGGAGGAAAGTCACCCCCCTTCTCTGCAAGATAAACAGAGTTCTTTTCATTCTGCCAGACTGCTTTAGGTCCTAGGGTCTTTTGGTGACAGTACCTACTAGAAGTGCAGAAAAAAAAATCCCAGTAATTAATATAGGATTATACAAATGAAAATAATAGATTTTCATCGACCCAAGAACATTTTTATGCATCATCACGTCCCCCAAAGTCTTTGGTGTCCAGCTCTAGAATGGATGCTCACAGCCAGACAGCACTGGGTTAGGACAAGCCTCTGAGACTTAGAGGGTCAAGGTCGGCTGTGTCCTATGTGGACTTCATCGCTACACAGCGGATTTTTCCCTTTAAGGATTTTCTTAATATTGGTCCAAACTATTCCTCACCCCCGGTCATATTTTCTTACTAATTGCTTCTACCACTTATTCAATGACTCCTTTCAACTACCAGCCAATGGTATTGACCCTGTCCATGAGGCAAACCTTCACCTAAAATCACTCTATGTGGTTGTTAAGAACACAGGCTGTGGAGCCACATGTCAGCTCCATCACTTAGGAGCCGTGGACAAGTCATGTAATCTCCCTGAGCTTCAGCTCTCTCATCTACAAGAAGGAATAAAAATGATAATACCTACTTCAGAGGGTTATGATGAGGATTAAATTAATACTGGGGTCTATAAACCAGTGAATGCATGTGAACTTGAATGGGGGAATTAGTTACATCTGGCCCATTAGTTTTTCAAAGTTTTGGTATCATTAAGCACATCACTGGATCTTATTATTTAATGTGTTAAGAAAGAAAAAAACCCACTTTGATTATCATATAATTTTTCTTGTATCAGCAACAGTCTCAATATATTTTGTTTCTCTCTTTTATTTCTGGCTGTGCTGGGTTTTCATTGCTGCTCGGCTTTTCCCTACCTGTGGGGGCGGAAGGCTACCCTTTAGTTGTGGGGCATGGGCTTCTCATTGCGGTGGCTTCTCTTGTTATGGAGCATGGGCGGTAGGACACTCAGGCCTCAGTGGTTGTGGCTCATGGGCTTAGCTGCTGCGAGGCATGTGGGATCTTCCAGATCAGGGATCAAACCTGTGTCCCCTGCATTGGCAGGCAGATTCTGTTTCTCTTGGGTCCCATCCCTGGTAGGCTCCACTAGACAGCCAAGAAAAAGCAAAGACTCCTTGAATTAATACATGTGCTGAGTACCTACAGTCATTCCTGGCACATAATAATCATGATATATTTGTTCAATATTATTATCTCATTTAATTCTCACAATAACTGCTAAAAGGTAAATATAGCCATTATCATCTGCTGGAACATATGCTAATGAAGGCAGAGACTGTCTTTCTGTTTTGTTCACTGTGTATCCCCAGAACCTAACATGTATCTGGCACATAGTAGACAGTTGACAGGTATCTGTTTAACAAATGTCCAGATCCCAGTTTTGCTAGTCATGGCTTGCAGACATACTGCAGTCTAAACAAATTCTTTAAAAAACAATTTTATAGAGAAAACTTAATCTGAAGGTTAAGAGTGACAGTTGAGGGTTTTGACTTTGACACATGGCAGACAGGTTTAATTGCCAGCTGTGCCAATTATCAATTATCTAAATTTGGGCAATTGAAAATTCCCAGGCAGTCCAGTGGTTAGGACTCCAAGCTTTCACTGCTGAGGGTGTGGGTTCAATCCTTGGTCAGGGAACTAAGATTCCACAAGCCATGTGGTGTGGCCAAAATAATAGTAATAATAATGGGGGTAATTAACATAATTGAACTAGCCTCCGTTTTCTCATCTAAAAAATAGAGATAATAATATATATCCCACGTGTTTACTGTGAGGACTGAATGCCAGAATCCAGGTAAGGTATTTAAAAGGTATTCACTATTACTTTTATTTGACATGGAGCAATTTAGATGTACAGATCACTAGCATGAAAAGATCTTTTTCATTTGGTATCTATTTTCAGACCTGTAATTAACCTTTTACTGGTTTTCCAAAACAGTCTGCTCCAAAGATATATTCTGGTCTCTCTCTTTTGTGGGATAGAAAATTGCTTACATGTTTGAAACATTAGCTCTTTTTTCTGAATTTGATCAGCATCATTACGGTTTGAAACCTTCCAGATCCAAGTTCAGGATGGGTATAGGTCTGGGAGTGGTGAACTTCTTGGGTCCTCCGTGGGAAGGAAGCTTCTCTGAGCAGAGTGTTTCAGGATGGGCACTGGCTCTGAGGGGATCCCAGGGCCAGCCTCTCCCTCTGGGATGCAGGATGCTCAGGGAGCTCTCTGTTCCCATGATTACATCCGGTTACAGCGACAGTGATGAGCTGTACCTAGGGCCATTCCCAGGTCCTTTCCTTGCAACCGACCACTGTAGAACACACACACCCCCCCCCAAAAGACACATTAGAAATTGAACATGTGGAAACAGATGATCTGAAATAGAAATTAATGGAAATGAAATAATTATTTTAAATTACTGAATAAAATACAACTATTCATCCACAACTATGAAGCAAAGACTTGGACCCCATCCTGAATACTAAGAGCACATAAGGCAAAAAGGGTATGAAAAGAATTTGCAATAATTTCAAGTAACTTCAATAGTTGTATTCATTTTTTAAGTAGGCTTATTGTAAGGTTCCTTTCTTACTAGTCTTGTAAAAAATAAAAGTAATTTCAGTGATTTTACTTTGAAATAGTCTTTTTTCCTCTACCAGATTAATTTTCCTAAAATACCATTTTCCTCACATGCGAAAAAGCTTTAGCAATTTCTTTTGGCTTTCAAAATTGATCCAAATCTCTCAGCCTGGCAATCTGGGTTATTCCATGGTTGTCCAATTCTTCCAGACCAAAATTTTCTGCTCCAGCTGGAATCCTCATTTTTCTCCAAACTTACATTCGTATTTCTGCCTTGAACACCTTAACCATAGGGAATTCCAAAGGAAGTCCCTCCTTCAAGCCCCTCTGCCCCCCTCTCTCTCAGTTAATTTCTCTTCCTCCCATTTGTGCTGATATCTCACACTTTACTCCTCCAGAGACACTAAGTGACTCCTTAGTAGACCTGTCCCAGGTGTGACTGGAAGAAGTAAACACAGCATCCTCACAGAACTTTCAGCAGAGCATTTTCCCTCCTGAGGCAAAGAAGGGCACCATAAGGTTAATTTGGGTGGATAAATGTGACGTTTTATGAACGGCGTCTTCAATTTTCAAATATTTAAATACCCTCTCTGAATTCAGGTCCTTAATTATTTCTGTGTGAGTGAAGTAAGTGCAAGTTGCTCAGTCGTGTCCGACTCTATAGTCCATGGAATTCTCCAGGCCAGAATACTGGAGGGGGTAGCCTTTCCCTTCTCCAGGGGATCTTCCCAACCCACGGATTGAACCCAGGTCTTCCGTATTGCAGGCAGATTCTTTACCAACTGAGCCACCAGGTTACTTCCGTATAACCAAATGTAATTCATAATGTAGCTAATTTAGAACACACAATCTCATTCTGAGTAAATAAATAAAGCCAGCAAAACTTTTTCAAGGAAAAATGTCTTCGAAAGGGATCTCTAAAGCTTCATCATGCTATATTTAGAAACTGTTTCTTTAGTTAATAAGTTTATAACTTTTAAAACAAATTTTTAAGTAAATTTATTTTAATTTATTTTTATAAATACATTTATCTATTTATTTATAAACTTATGAGTCATAACCTGCTTCATGAAATACAGTTTTAAAAACACATTGTCTACAGCAGATGGTGTTTATCTGGGTTTGGTGTCACTTAAGCAGGGAAGTGAAAAGAAGACACTTAAGAAAAAGACACTATTTCATGTCCCTGCGCATAGAGATGGAGGACTGTGTATCTTTAAAATTTTTAATTTATTTATTATTTCCTTTTTATTGTGGCTGTGCTGGGTCTTCGTTGCTGTGTGCAAGGCGTCTAGCCGGGGCTAGTTGAGGTGCACAGACTTCTCACTGTGGGGGCTTGTCTCATTGCAATGGGCTGGACATTGCAATGGGCTAGCCCATTGCATGGGCTCTAGGGTAGCGTGCTCAGCAGCTGCAGCTCACGGGCCTAGTTACTCTGGGGCATGTGGAATCTTCCTGCTGAACCCATATCCCCTGTACTGGAAGGCAGATGCCCAACCACTGGACCACCAGGGAAGTCCGAGGACTTTGTATCTGAAAGCACCTTTGCGTGAACATCCTGTGACCTTTCAACAGAGAATCCCAACTTGGTAGGTGAGCCATGTAGGGAAGAAGGAACTGGGTATCCCAGGAGAGACTCAAGATCGGTGAGGTCCCGCACACAGTGCTTTGATGTGTTTTCCCACTTAAAGATCCTAACACCTCGGCACCACGAATGTTGTTATCCCCATTGTTATGGTTAAAGGCATTGCAATTATAGGCTCAGTGCAAGAGCTGGATTCTTTATTTCAATCCAAGGTAAACAAAATGACGATTACCTGTGACAGAATGCCCACTCTGTTGGGAGAATTATATACAAGGAGGCATGAAAGTGAATGCAAGCTTGCCACGGCTCTAAATAGATGACAGGTTGTCATAACAGAGGCACTCAGAGTGACAGCATATGGTCGTGTGGCTTGGGCAGCACACAGGCAAACGTGGGCATCACACGTTTGCAACTTTTGTTATTCTTGGCAGGTGGCACTGAAGTGTCTTGTCTTACCAAAAACAGCACATTGAAGCAAATTTCCAGCAAATGGAAATGAAGCATCTCAAGGAGGGATGTCTTTTCCTAATCTCTGCCAAGGCGCCAATGGGTTGGCGGAGGCTGGCGTGACAGCCCTTCTTTCCTTCAACCGTTGATGATCCCAAGCCTCTCCTTGGGGGTCTCCATCACCCTGGTCTCCCTGCCTCTGTATCAATGTGGCAACACTCGCATGGTTTCCATCACCACGAGCCCTTGTAGACTTTCTTAAAATAGTTTTTTAAAAAGTTAAGGAATTGTATTTAGAAGTCTTGAGTGCTGGGGGACGACATGGTATTTTTTTTTCAGAAGTCAGTTTTTATGAATCTTGATTTCATAAAGTTTTGTAATCAATAGAATAGTTTTGCTAGCATGTAAAATGGCAATTGCAAATAGCAAGGATGCTGCTGCTTTGTTTTGGAATGTCTAGCCTTGAAGTTTTAGGATATTGACTTTATCAGCTAATATACAGAATACATATACATGTATCAGCTTTTCAGGTGGGTCAGTGGTAAAGAATCCTCCTGCCAATGCAGGAGACACAGATTCAATCTCTAGGATGGGAATATCCCCTGGAGGAGGAAATGGCAATCAACTTCAGTATTTGTGCCTGGAGAATCCCATGGACAGAGGAACCTTGTGGGCTACAGTCTGTGGGGTCGTAGAGTCATGTTATGTGCATGCACATATACATAATCTCTTAAAAATAAACTTTGCTTTTTAAAATTAATTTTTATTGGAGTATAGTCGCTTTATAATGGTTGTGTTAGTTTCTGCTGTACAGCAAAAAGAATCAACTATATTCCCTCTTTTTTGGATTTCCTTCCCATTTTAGGTCATCACAGAGCAATGAGTTCCCTGTGCTCTATAGTAGGTTCTCATCAGTAAACATTTTTAAAGCAGTTTTAGCCTTACTGAAAAATTCCACAGATGGTACAGAGAGTTCCCATATATACCCTGCACCTAGTTTTCCCTTTTAGCAATACAGCACATTTATCACAATTAATGAACTAATATTGATACACTGTGATTAACCAAAGTCTGTATTTTATTCAGATCTCCTTAGTTTTACATGGTGTCCTTTTTCTCTTCCAGGATTCCATTTGAGCTGCCATATGACATCTACTTGTTATGTCTCATTAACCTTCTCTTGGCTGTGACTGTCTCAGACTTATCTTGTTTTTGATGATCTTGACAGTTTTGAGGAGTACACTGGTTAACTATTTTGTGGAATGTCCCATGCTGGGATTTGTCTGATATTTTTCCTATGATCAGACTGGGATTCAGGGTTCTGGGAAGAAAGACCATACACACTGTCAACATGACTTATCACTGTTGATGTTGGCTTTGATCACCTGGCTAAGATGATATCAGTCAGGTCTGTAATCTCAAATTTACTATTACTTAGGGTGTCTTTTGGAGAAGGAAATGGCAACCCACTCCAGTGTTCTTGCCTTGAGAATCCCAGGGACGGGGGAGCCTGGTGGGCTGCTGTCTATGGGGTCGCACAGAGTTGGACACGACTGAAGCGACTTAGCAGCAGCAGCAGCAGCAGGGTGTCTTTATAAACTCTTCTGCTTACATGGTTTCTTTTTTTAACCTTAGAATTTAAGCTTACACATGAGAGACTTATCTATTAAGTTCCTTTGTGGCCTGCTCTTTACCAGAGAGAGGGAATTCAGGGATAAAGGAATAGTCATTAGAAAACTGCGTGAGTTAAGAAAACAGAGGCAGTGAAGCAAGAATGCTAAATTTAGGAGAATCTGCTAAAGCACCATCTTTGTGGGCAGTGCACTGGAGTCTTGGGTGAACCCTCTGTATGGGTGTGCACAGTTGCAAGTTGTTTCTTTTCCTGCAGCTTTCATGGCTTTCTATTCTGCTATGGGGGCTTCCCTGGTGGCTCAGTGGGAAAGAATGTGCCTGCCAATGCAGGAGACACAGGTTCAACCCCTGGGTTGGGAAGATGCCCTGGAGAAGGAAGTGGCAACCCACTCCAGTATTCTTGCTTGGGAAACCATGGACAGAGGAGCATGTTGGGCTACAGTCCATGGGGTCCTAAAGAGTTAACGACTAAATAACAACAATTCTGCTATGGCTTCTCCTTACACATTTCTTAATTTTCTATATATAAGAAGGCGTCAGTTTCCAAGTGGCTTGATCAGGAAGCATCGGCTTTCCAGGTCAGCACGAGTTAATGAAGGATGGTGGATCGTAGTCTCCAGGGGATGTTAAGTAGAGCGACAGTGATTCAGCAGGTGATCCTCCCTTGTGACCTCAGTGAGGTAAGTACAAAGATGACTGATAATTAAATACAAATTCTGAGTAACTCACTTCACTCTCTACTTTTCTCAACTTTTCTATCAATGGCTTCCTTTCTCAATGTAAATGCTTACTCCAATCATAAGCAAATATTACAAAATGAAGGTAATCACTATTCCTTGGGGGCTGTCCTTGCACAGTGACTATAGCTAAATAGTAAGAAGACTCATTTGGGGGTACTTTTATCATTGTTCTCTCTTTATAATCACGGCAGAAAGAACTTTGGTCTTTCTCAAAAATGCCAAATGCAATTAAAGAATGATTTTCTTATCCTAACTTCAAATGCCATGGATTGAAGAATAAACTTGGGAGGATGGAGGCATATTTGATTGGATATGAGAAATGTTAAGTGTATGTGTGTGTGTGTCAGTCAGACAGATGTGCATTACAGGCACATCTGAGACCACATAAAGCCTGAGGCTTCTCAAGTAAGCACACTAGCATTTAAGCAATTAACAGGTCTCATCATCCCAGAGGTCCTTAACTGCTAATAATGGTGACATACCATGCTGAGGCCTACATACAGGTTTGTATAATCAAGGTTCCTTCACCCACATATCATGATGACATTTTCACCCCTCTTCTTTAAGAGATATTACAAGCAGACCCCAACCTTTTTGGCACCAGGGACTGGTTTTGTGGAAGACAATTTTCCCAGAAGAAGAACAGAGCAGAAATGTAGAGAGAGGCAGGTCTGAAGACAGAGAAAACTTCATGTGACTTCCTCACGACTTTTTAGTTTCTGGCTCCTGGGCTCTTGGCGTGCTTTTGGGCTAAGTTCCTTCAGTCATGTCTGACTCTTTGTGACCCCATGGACTGTAGCCCTCCAGGCTCCTCTGTCCATGGGATTCTCCAGGCAAGAATACTGGAGAGGGTTGCCATGCCCTCTTCTAGGGGATATTCCCAAGCCAGGGATCAAACCTGTGTCTCTTATGTCTCCTGCATTGGCAGGCATGTTCTTTATCACTAGTGCCATCTGGGAAGCTCTCAGGCTCTTGGAGACTGGCTTATTTTTGCTTATATTTGGATTGTATAAGGCACCCCTCCTATCTTTATAATTAATTTTGAACTCTATTATTAGGGTACAGGGATTACTTTTTCAGTGACTTTGAAGCACTATGTCAGACATTGTAAAGACTGCATTTTTTATTTCTTAGTTACTTCATCTTTTGTCACGCCATCAACCAGCCATACTGAGAGTCTCTGACATTCCCCAGCCTTTCCTCTCACTGGCTCCCTGTGGCATGTGCTGGGTCTCTTCCTTTATGGATATCTGCTAATTGTAACTTGAACTGATGAAGAGAAAGCATGCCAACCAGCACAGGGAATGGCTGCAACTAGAAGCACGGATCTCTACCTCAAGGGCTTCAGCTCCATCCTAATTCTGGTCAAATAGGATTAGCACTCTTAACCCATTACTATCCCAAAAAAGAACATCATAGTGACAAGTGGGTGTCCACTATCTTTAATGACTTTTGTTGAAGAAATGAAGGAGATGACGTGAAACAGCGATCAGTCTATTAATTCTCATACCCTGTCAGCTCCCTTGCCTTCTGAAGCTTTTTACTCATTGCATTTTTCTTTCCACTTCTGGGGCCATCCATGCAAGGCCAGCTTGTGAGATGCAGAGAACTAATTTTTTACGCAACGGTCTCTAAGGCTTCACATTAGAGTCCCTTCTTCCTGCCTGTTGCTCCCTGGACCTAGAACCTTGTCCCTCTTCACTGGGATGACTCCTGATTTAGTGAATCCTCATTTCCTTCAGGACCATGTCCTCAGAACCTTCAGGATTCTGTTCCCACAGCTCCCTTGGTCTCCTTATCATCGGTACAAAACTTGTTTGCTGGTGGATCCACCAGGGTCTTTGTGTTATGCCCAGCCTGTCTTGGCAAACAGTATGGTCTTCAAAGATTTGTCTGACAGACTGACTTAGTGAATGAATGCCCATTTAAACACTTAATGATTTTATTCCAACTTTAGCAACTAAATAGAAAGAAGTCTTCTTTGCCCCTCTCTGAAAGAACATGGCCCACCTAGGGAAATGGAGAGAAGGCCAACCTTTCAATGAATGTTTGAGGTATTGATCCAAATACACAAAAACAATGACAGACAGGAAAGAAAAAAATATCAGGAATCCATGCAACAGAATAAAGACTTCTATTTTACTTTATTTTTTTTAAGACTTCTAATCATTGCCTCCCAGACCGTGCTGCCCTCTCTGCCCTGCCAGGTACCTCCACCCTTCTTGCACCAGCCTAGCCACCTGGCCTTCTTTCTGTTTCTTCAGCATGTCACTTCTCTTCCTCGCTTAGGGCCCTGCTGTTTCCCCCACCAGGAAGGCCATAGTCTTAGAACTTTGCAGACATAGGGTTTCTTATTTAGGTGGCAACACAAATGTTATCATTTCTTGTACAGCATTTCACCTTAGAGTATTTCTCTCTAACCTTTCCCAAATTAAAGTCACTCCTTCATCTCTCAAGTCTCTGTTTTCTTCTTTGCTCTGATCCCTTTCTGTAACTTCATCTGTTCAGTGGTTCGTTGTCTGTCTTCCCTGGCTGATGAATAGCTTCCATACTGTCTCATTCAAGACTATACTTAGCAGAGTGCCAGCCATGGCAGGAACTAACATTTGGTAATTCATATTGATTACCTGTTTGGTGAGTTAGTGAATAAAAGAATAATCTTTGATATAAATTATTTAATCCCAAAGAAAGAATTTTAGTGACAGAATCTTAGGTGTTATTGTGGAATACACTTTTTGGAAAGTTTTCCTCCCAATTTGTTCATACCAAGCAATTTAAGCCCTTCTTCTCTGCCCACCCTCCTTCTTCTTCTAAACATAACTAGATCTCAACAGTAAGTTAGTTTCTCAGCATACTCTGGGACACATTTTCAGACTATCATTTAGAATTCCTTTTATTACAAGAGTTTTGTAAAGAAATATCTTTGTAGGTAATGAGGTTACTGTGTCCTCCAAAGATCTTTATTCTCTAGAAATGACAGAAAAAAGGTTGGTCTCATTCTTTGTATTAGGACTCCTGTCCTAATGACTCTTTCAGTTCATGTTTATCCTAACATTCTTTCCTTACGTTTAACTTTTGTGGAAATCCATTTCTTCTCAATACTATAAAATTTGCAGAGTTGTTGGATGAAGTGTGGGTGTGTGCTCAGTTGTATCCCACTCTTTATGACCCTATGGACTGTAGCCGGCCATGCTTCTCAGTCCATGGGATTTTCCAGGCAAGAATAACAGAGTGGCTTGCCATTACCTATCCATCTCGTGTCTCCTGCATCGGCAGGCAGAGTCTTTACCACTGAGCCACCTGGGAAGCCCTTTGGATGAAGTGCTTCACTTCAAATAGCCTATTTCAGAACCTCGTGGGAATGACAAAGAGAACAAACAAGAGGAAAGCGGCTAGAGTGTTAAGCAAGTGTGGTCTCCAGGTGAGATCCGCTTCACTGCCTTTCAACAGGGGCTGATGCAGTCTGAGAGCTCAGATGACTCTAATTTCAGGTCACTGGTCTTCATCTCCACTCCCTCCACCCGCCTCTGCCTTCAATCTGCAAAGTTCTCTCATCTCTGAAGACTGTCATTCTTCTCTCTCTTAAATTCCATTAGCTGACTTTTCCAATTTATCTTCTAAATTTCTTTCTGTAGCCTACCTTTTTGATTAAAGCTTTATTTTGTACTTTGGATTCTCAGTTCTTGCTATAAATCTGTTTACAGTGTAAGTCATTGTACAGTGTGTATTGGGCAAATAGTAGTTATATGGAAAGGGTATTTATCAAGTTCTATAAGACAACTGAAGGGGGCCGATACCAGATCGTATTACACGTTTTTGATGGCCATCAGGTGTTGCGTTTATTTTCTTCTGTTGTCGAAGTATTAGCCCCTGGATACCGTCAAAGTTTGCCTTTACCATTCTCTGCACCTTATTAATTTTCTATTAATTTTTTCTAATTATAAAAGTAATTACACGTTAATACGGAACAGGGAAAGGTAATTAAAAAAAACACTCCAGCATAATCTTGCCAAGGGTGAAAACACTGCATGCCTTTTCTTTGCATGTCAATTTCCTTCTAAATCTTACGCAGCATTAAAAAAAATACCCAAGAGATCGCTCTAAATCCAGGCGATGCTGAAGATTAGCTGTTATTCACCAAGTTCATACGGAAATCAAAGACTCTCGGTGGAACAAGGAAGCTCACTTCCAGCAAAGGAACCTGGGTACCCCGGGTTCTTTTCAAGGAGGTACCTCATGTAGAAGACCGCGAGTACCGCAGCCACCTGGGAGCGGAGCGGAGCGGGAGGAGGCGGGGCTTCCATGATTGGCATAGAGGGAGAGGAGTTACAGGGCTGCCACCAATCAGGACTCAGCTTTGTTTTCTTGTACTGACCAATGAGAGAAGCGCTGCTGGTGAGCCTGTCTCCAAATCGGAGACACCCACTCCTATCGCAACCAATCATCAGGCGCCTTTTATACGGCACCCGCCGTGCTCTCGCCCCGTGGGCGGAGCTTTCCCGCCCCGCCCCTCCGGCCGCGGCTCCGCCCCTCCGCGGGCGGGGGCCAAGGCTGTGACTCGCGACTGGAGCCAGGGTTGGGGGGCCGGGTTCCCGGCTCCAGAGTCCTGCGCCTGCCGCTGCGGTGCCGAAACCCGCAGGCTGCTGATTGTCCTTAGCGGTGGCCACGGCCGCAGCCTCCGTACTTCGGCCCCGGGCTGCCGACGCCTGAGAGAGTGCTCCTCCCGCGGCCACGGCCGCTGGGAGCAGGTAAGGGGCGCCAGGGCTGCAGCGCGTGTCCGAGCCCGAGCCCGAGCGCGGGGCGGGCGGCGGGCCAGCTCCCTGCTCTCCCGCCGCAGCCACGGGCCGATCGGGCCGCGTCTCCCGGAGACTCCGCCCGCCTCGGGCGCCTCCGCCGGGATCCGCGGCCGCTGCACCTGGCAGGCGGTGGGGGCGGGACCCCCGGAGTCCGGGACGCGGCGGGACTCGGGGCGGCGGCCGGTCCGGCGGGGCGGGGGATGTGCAGGTGGAGGGAAACGCGGAGTTGAGTCAGCCGGGCTCCGGGGAGAAGGACCTGCTGATAAGCGGTGAGCAGCCCGGCGGCTTTTTATTTTTTTAAGCGAGAAAGGTATCTGCACTTAGATGGTGTGAGTTACACATTCCTGGAAACGGCGCTTTGCACTGCGTTTACCCAGGCACACGATTTACTTCTTATTTATTATTTTGAAATTCAAAGTAGCCTCTAACGTGAACTTACTTGGGGCTTTTTTCTTCCGTGACAAGCAGACCCAGCAGTGTGACTCACCTTTGTCTGGGCTGCAGTGGGGGCCGGGCGGTTGGGGTGAGGCGAGGATGCCGAGCTGGTGTGGAAGATGGTGGGGGTGGGATTTTTTTTTTTTTTTTTGCCTCCCTCCATGGGTGGGTGTTGAATTGCGATTCTTATTTCTTTAAACGTTAGCATTCGAATAATTATAATAATAAAAAACCTTTCTAAACATAGTCTCTGGGCTTTAGGTTTTAGGGGGCTGCACCTGCTACCCAGGCAGTAGTACTCTGCAGACAAATCCTAAGCAGTTGACTGCAGTGGTGTGATTCACCTCTAATAAAGCACCTCGATTGATGTTACCTTTTCTCTGACGTGCTTAAAAGTCTTTTCTCGCTTTCCATTTGTTCACAAGTGAAATGAAGGTCACGAGTTTGAGTAGAAATGGCACAGGGAGGACTCTCGCAACGGTCCTCCCTTCCAGGTGCACTGCATTTAGGTCTTTTAATTGAGCAGCTCACCGCACTCCATCAATATTAGTATTCTCTTAACTCTCCGGAAGCAGGTAGTGCACCCCACGCCCATTTTGCAGGTACATAAACTGAAGGCCCTAGAGATGAGGGGAATTCTGCCCCAGGTCACTTGACTTCTGCTCTTACACACCTGTTAAGGGGTTTAATGCAGGATCCAGGAAGATACTTGCTGTCAATCAAGCTTCTCTGCGTGCCGGTTTGGTTCACATGCACACCAGTCAGAGGCGGAGATGGTTATTTCCAAGTGAAATATTCTCTTAGGCTTTTTTTTTTACTTCTAGGTTGCTAAGATAGTTTGAATTTCACCAGAAAGGTCATTTTTCACACAGGCAAGAAAACCTAGAGGTGCCATCTCTATTTTAACCTAGTGAAAAATTTCTATTTTAAGTTTTGGGAGGTTTTCCACATTCGAAAATCTTTTCTTTGTTTGCATCTCTGGCTTAGCATTGGGCTTGAGTAGTGTTTTCTGAATTCAGTTGAATTAGTTAATATTCATAAGGCAAATAAGAATGAAGGGTAATACATTTTGGTTATGATTTTTTTTTTGCAGGAAGTTTTTGCTATAAATTTAGAAGTGTCAAACATGTAAAATCCTCTATCCTTTGATCAGAGTAACACAAGGGAGTTCAAGGATTAATGGCAAGTAGGTTTAGTTGGATGGATGGGAGGGACTCCTTGAATAATCCCAAGGCGTGGGGAATCCTAGGGAGTTGTTAGGTTATGTTAAATTTATTAGTCATCAGGAACATGGAAATGCCTTATTTATTACTGAATGGAACTATTTGATCATGAAGTAACCCCTTGTATTCATGGCAGGTGCTCTGCTGGGTGGAACATGTACATTTTGAAATAACTTATTTGTTAAGTAAAGCATCCTTCACATAGGCCTTGTTAGTCCAGTTCTGATTCTGTTTACTCATTTGTTCTTTTTTGCACTCAGTATCTTTACTTAATTTTTACTCTTTTGGTCAAATTAAAATTTCTAGCACCCAAGCAGAACATTTCATAAAGAAACCTTTATCATCTGCTGATTTGTACAGAAAGTGAGCTTTCTTTTGATAAGCATCTCTTGCATTGTGATGTGGGAGGTTGGAAAAAGATTTATTCTGTTTGCAGAGTGGTGGTGGTTTAGTCGCTAAGTCATGTCCGACTCTTTGTGATCCCAGGAACTGTAGCCTGCCAGGTTCCTCTGTCCATGGGATTTTCCATTCAAGAATACTGGATTTGATTACCATTTCCTTCTCCAGGGAATCTGCCCAACCCAGGGATTGAATCCCACTGTCCTGCATTGCAGGTGGATTCTTTACCGCCGAGCCACCAGGGAAGCCTTGTAGAGTATTTACCTGTATTCTTACCTAGGGATCATAGCCCCCTGTGATGTTAAGGGTTTCTACCCTTCAAAAAAGATTTAATTACAACATTACAGTACTTCCACTAGATGGTGCACCGGGTGCTATTTACTGCAGATTTCAGGTTTTTTTTTTTTTTAAATAAGCATTTCACTGACAAAGATACAAACGTACAACAGCTGTCATCACTGAAGTTCAGACAGAATTGCAATGAGTGATTTAAGTCAGCTTTATTAAATGAGATTAATTGGAAGGACATGGCAGGTGAATTTAAAGTAAAGGAAGCTGTTAGTAATTTTAGAAATAACCTGTGAGAAAACTGGTTCTTGCTGTAGACAGGTACCTGGAACAGTGTCAGTTTATTGGTCTTTATTTCTATACACTTGAACCTGTTTGTTTTTAATGGTTTGTGTTTTGTTTAAATCTTATGTGAACTATGATGAGCTATTTGAGTGTGGTTTTATGCCTCCTATGAACAAACACATAAACGGTTTTTTTCCCAGGCATGTAAAACTGTTTTTTTGCTTTTTCCTTGAATGCTCACTTAATAAATCTTTCTATTCTTTTAGAAAAACATGATTATCAGCTTCAAGTAGGAAAGAGAGAGGAGCTTTCTCCCCTGGAAGGCAGGAACTGTTGGCTTGCTAGTTACTGGTTAATTGCTGCTCACTAATTGTTATAGGAGGGAGATGAGAAAACATAGCTGCTGCTTTGATAATGCCACACCAGGTATAGAAATGGTAGTGGAGAAGAAGGACTAGTTAGGGTGATTGCATTTTGTGAGGTGTTGCAGAAAACACTGGACTTTTAAAAGGCAAGATGAGCACTCAAGTGGGAAGGTGTTTGGCGGGTGCTATGTGTCTGTATAATTCAGTTCCACTGACTTTACGTGGGCAGGAGAGCTTTGGTAATTTGGTATAATTTCTTGGAAGTAGTTCTGGTCGTCAAGGGATTTGATGGCGCTTTGGGAAGGGGAAATAAGTTGGTGACGCTCCTTCTAGGAGGGAAGCTCCTGGCAGAGCTGCCAGCTCTTGGGAGAGTGTGGGCTGGGGCACGGAGGGTGGGTGGTTGTAAGCAACGAGGGAGATGAGAAAGCTGCCCGAGCGTGGGTTTCCTGGAGTTCTCTGCACCTGAGCCCACAGAATCAAGTCTGAGCATTCTCAGTCAGGATTATAGCGGCTCCAGGGCCAGGCTTGGGCCACTTAACGCTTCCGTCTTCAAATTTATGTAAAATAAGCAGAATCCCGAAGTTGGTAAAATGAATGACTTTTGTATGCAAGTGAACAGCTTAAAAGAATTATTTAGCGTATGTTAGGTTCTAAAATTATGGTTCAGTTCAGTTGCTGAGTTGTGTCCAACTCTGCGACCTCGTGGACTGCAGCACGCCAGGCCTCCCTGTCCATCACCAATTCCCAGAGTTTACTCAAACTTGTGTCCATTGAGTCAGTGATGCCATCCAACCATCTCATCCTCTGTTATCCCCTTCTCCTCCCTCCTCCAATATACTTATTTTTGATAATGTTCTTCTACTCCCTCTGGAAACAGGCTTTATTAGAAATAGGTAGCCTTGAATATGGAGAAGGCAATGACACCCACTCCAGTACTCTTGCCTGAAAAATCCCATGGATGGAGGAGCCTGATAGGCTGCAGTCCATAGGGTCGTGAAGAGTCAGAAACGACTGAGTGACTTCCCTTTCACTTTCATGCATTGGAGAAGGAAATGGCAACCCACTCCCAGTGTTCTTGCCCAGGGACAGCAGAGCCTGGTGGGCTGTCTATCGGGTCTCACGGAGTTGGACGCTACCGAAGTGACTTAGCAGCAGCAGCGCAGCACTTTTGCTGTAGTTTGTATGTGTATATGGGAAAAGGGGCTTCCCAGGTGGCTCATTGGTAAAGAATTGCCTGCCAGTGAAGGAGACACAGGAGACGCAGGTTCGATCCCTGGGTCAGGAAGAGCCCCTGGAGGAGGAAATGGCAACCTGCTCCAGTATTCTTGCCTGGAAAATTCCATGGAGAGAAGAGCTTTGGTGGGCTGCAGTCCATGGGGTCACAAAAAGTCATATACGACTGAGCAACTATACGTGTATGTGTACATGTGGCAAAAGTCTCTGATCAGCTTTACCCAGGATTAAAAACTTGCTGGTTGCAAGACAATGCCTCTGTATGTGTACTTAAAGCAGTTTGAATCTTGAGAATCAAATACTTCTGAGAGTTATAACTTCTTTTTCTGGCACTTGGAAGTTTGTGGAAATGATGTTGTAAAAATTTGGAGTCGAGCCAAAGATAAAATCGTTTATGGAGCAATGGACCAAGACTTAGGAAGTTTCTACAGCTGATATAGAATCCACTTTTTCTCCTCTTCCTAATATGGCTTGTGATTTGACTTGAAGATTCTTTTTCGACCTCTGTGCTCTTTCCACGTTTTGAATTTAGTTCCCAGTAAGGCCCATCAGAGTTGACTGTTTTTTAGACGATTTCATCAGGGTACAGTGTTCAGGGGGAGGAAATGTTGGGCTGTGGGCAGTGAGGAGAGGAATTAATATCATTTTTATCTGTTTAGAGTATTTTTAAATAGGATCAAAATTTCTTATTTTGGAATTTTCAAAATGAAATCATTTCATTTTTAACATATACAAAGTTGAGTATAAAAACTTTAAGCTGAGGTTCTCAAACTTTACCATGTCTCAGAATCACTGTGGGGAGGGATTGTTAAAATTCCAGCGGCTGCTTCATACTCACAGTTTTTAAGTTCTCAGGTCTGGGAATAGGCCCTGCGAATAAGCATTGCTAATAAGCTCCAGGGTGATGGCTAGCGATGCTTCTGGTCCAGGACCACACTTCGAAATCCACTGACATGATTCCAGGGGGAATGTAAATGTAGTGGTGAAGAACCCAGACTTTGACTTTTGAAAGATCTGGCTTTGAATTCCTGCTCTGCTACTTAGTACTTTCTTTGACAACAGGCAAATTTCTTACCTCTGGTTTTCATTTCTAAAATGGCAATAATGTAGTATTATGATGTTGAGAGTATCACATGACCTTGAATGTATGTAAAAACTCATATACGACAGTGCCTGGAGGGTTATAAGCATGCTGTAAATGCTGGCTTTTAGTCATACAAATCAATTAGTGAATGAAATACATAGGATCCTGAATCTTGTAAGTTGAAGTATGTTCCTTAAAGACAGAAACATTTACATGTATTCTCATTTCCCTTCAGTGTGCTGTGGGAGAGATATATGAATGCTTGACTTCTGTTTAATGAATGAAGGAGCTATTTGTGGATCCTAGTAAGTTTGAGAAACCTTTTTTAGGGACGTAGAATATTCACATTGGTAGTATGTTTTTTTCCCCCGCCTTAAAAGATTGAACTCTTTGGTCAGAATATACTGGAGTTTAGCTATAATCATTGTAGTCCACACTTTATAGAGCAGGCATCTTAAAGGTGGCTTTTAGGCATTCACTGCAGGAGAGAAGTCATCTTTTGAATACCTGCAGGCTCCCCTGGGGAGGGGTGACTGCCATTGATGCCCTGGAGGCATTCATGGAGGTCCCACCCCAGCTGCTGGACACCTGGCTCCCTCCCTCGCCCACCCCCCCCCCCCCATCACCAAGAGCCCACCTCTCTCTGGCGGACATCCCCCAACCCCCAGCCCCGCATGCCATCACTTCCTGGCACAGACACCCGTTTATTTCCGTTGTAGCAGTTGTCACATGCTTACCATAATTTTATCTGTTTCCTCTTTACGTTTCCTTCATTGGATGTCAGCTCTGAGGGTAGGGATCTGGTCTTCACTGCTGTGTCCCCAGCGTAGGGCACAGTGTCTAGTGTGTGACTTGCTACATACTGTGATGGGTGTATGAGGTGGTCGGGACTGGGACCCTCCCCAGCTGAGGGTGCAGACTGGAGTTACTGGCCCTCTATCAATACGGGTCCAGGCAGAGCCACTCATGTTGTTTTATTGTGTTTTCCCCCTCCCCACATCAGCACTCTCTCCTGGGCATAAATGTAATTTCATTGAGTTCTGCCACATTATTACCTGGGCTGGCTGTGGCTTGCTCCTACTCCCTGCGTTCTTGCTAGCATTTGATCATTTCTGACCTTATAATTTTTTCCAATCTGATTTCACAGATGGAGCAATCTTGGGCACATATGTTACTGTTCTGATTGGCAATTCTCTGTTTACTAGTACAGTTAAGTATCCTGTCAGATGCTGCTTAGGTGTGTGGGTTTTGCCTTTTGTGAATTGGCATTGACATGTTCTTTGCGTTGGGTTTCTTTATCTTCACATGTTTCAGCCTTAAATTACAGCAGGTTTTTTTTTTGTGTGTGTATATTCTCAATGTTAATCTCTTATTAGATTTTAAACAGTGCAAATATTTTCTTAGCCTTTTTTTGCATGTTGTTTTTTTTATTGAACAGAATCTTAATTTTTGTTACAATTTGATCCATCCATTTATTCCACCTTCCGGGTCTTGTTAAGGACATATTTCTCCATTCTTAGTTAACAAAGGTGGGTTTCTAGTTTGTTCCAGTTCCACACTGGTTTTTGTTTTTATTTTCGCTATTACAACTTATTTACGTGTTTTGCTATGTGG
The DNA here is from genome assembly GCF_055505025.1 of Bos grunniens. Classification (NCBI taxonomy): domain Eukaryota; kingdom Metazoa; phylum Chordata; class Mammalia; order Artiodactyla; family Bovidae; genus Bos; species Bos grunniens. The sequence continues at coordinate 47,225,449 of NC_141177.1, read as the reverse complement.
AAGCGTGTCCCATCTGTGCGTCTTCAAAATTATTTAAGCTGGTGGTTTTCAACTCTGGCTTTATGTTAGAATTAACTGGATAGTTAGAGACATGCCTGTTTAACCCAGATCAACTGAATCTCTAGGGAGTGGAGCTCCGCAGTTGAATTTTTAAAAAGGGCCTCGGGTGATACTGACCTAGGGCCATGGTTGAAACCATGTATCAGAGAGACCTATTTGCAGTGCAATAATAGATAGAGAACGGACTTGAGAGAGTAGCATTGACGTATGTGTATGGTGGGAAACTGCTGTGTAAAAAGGGAGCTCAGCCTGGTGCTCTGTGACAGCCTAGAGGGGTGGGATGGGATGGAAGGAGGCTCAGCAAGGAGGGTACACAGGTGTACTTACGGCTGATTCACGTTGTACGGCAGAAACCAGCACAACATTGTACAGCAGCTGTACTCCAGTTAAAAAGAAAAAAGGAAAAGATATTTATGGTTTTTCAATACAGTTTTCGTTTCTCCACATTCTATGTCGTCTTTGTTGGATTAATTCCTAGGTATATCAGTTTTCGTTTCTGTGTGAATGACACTTTTGACTCCTGTTCTCCCCATTTTTTCTCCCTTGTGGAGGGAATCCTGTTGATACAGATGTGTCTGTATGTATTGATGTAAGTCAGTTAGCTAACCTGTCTATATTTAACCTTTTTTGCAGGCCTAGCAATTGTGCTGAGTCTGTTGTATTTTAACGGTTACTTTTTCTTTTGGGTGTTCTATGAAGGTGATTATTTCATCTTTACATAATGGCCGTGTGTCTTTTCCTTACGCTTCTCACCACCTTGCTCTGTGTTTGGTCTCTCACTGCATTTGTCTAGACTTGTGGTGATCAGTGAAGATTAGCAGGGATAGAGGCCACTTGATCACTTTAACACCCTGGAGGGAATCCGGCCTTAGTTTTGCCTTTAGTTGGGAGATTTCATTTTTTACAGTTGTATTTGATTTCATTAAGAAATTATGACTTCATTGTTGCAGTTTAAAAAATGCGAGAGGTAAGCACAGAATTCTCTTCCTGATCTTGGCAAGGAATCCAACCTAGATGGTATATAGCTCTTCACCCAGAAAAGTTACGGTTGTCTGTATTGAGGCTTTTAAATTAAAATTTTTAAGTTAAATATTTGATTATTTTCATCAGGCTCTTCCAAAGTAAGTTGTGTATAATGACTCCCCTTAGGACAAACCTGAAGTTGTTGTGCATCTTAAACTGTGAATTTAAAAAAATTTATTCAAGTATAAGATATACCTAGAGAAATGCATACACCAGGTACCTAGAAATATGTAATGCAACTGTCCTAAGTGTGCAGGTCACTGAATTTTCACAAAGCAGACACACTGTGTAACCAGCACTTGGGTGAAGACACAGAACATTACTGGGACCCTGGATGCCAGTCTCCTGCTCGTATTCACTATCTTGACTTTTAACCACGTGGAGTTAAAAGTGCTCTGCCACCTGCTCCTGCTGGGCTGCCAACTTTTGGTGCTTCCTTTGAAGGAGAAATCAAAGTCACCTCTGATAGCTCCTTTGAAGATGCATGGCCTTGACCTCCGTTCTCACAGCTGCAGTTTTCAGACCTTTGGTCACAGTATGCTTCACACTCTTAAAAATTATTAAGGATGTTTTTGTTTGCATGGGTTGTATCTATTAGTATTTATTGGCTTGCAGTTTCAAACAGGAAATTTTATTTATTTTATTTAAAGGCACAGCCTCTTAACGTTGTCACATATTTTTAATGTCATGGATGTCCTGAAAGGTTCTTGAGGAGCCCCAGAGTTCCTGGATCCTGAGAGCAAAGAGCTGGCTCCTGACACCTCCAGCATAGCTGAGCGCCAGCCCCTCATTCTGCTCTGTCTCCTTGGGGTGCTGAACCAGATCCAACCTCTTCTCTTCCTCCCAAAGTGATCTTCTTAGAAGCAGGGACTTGCTACATCTTGGCTCAGCAGGGCTGTATTTTTTCCCAGCGAAAGAAAGCTTAGTAACACTAGGAAAGCAAACATTTCTGAGATTGGCAATTCCAGACCTGTATGAAGGGGCCCATTTTTCTCTCTTGACAGCATAAGCACATCTGTAAACATGCTATTACTTGGCTGATTTTCCTCTTTTTAGATGGAGATAATCACAAAGAAACCTGCAAGAAATGTCCTGTGTCTGTGTATCAAAAAATATTTGCTTGGTGACGTCATCATAATTAAAAAGAGTTATAACAGGTAGTAACCTGTTGTGATGCTTTCAATTTAATGTGTGGTTTAACCTGTTCTTCTGTTCTTTTATTTCCTGTAAATGGTAACCTGATCTTGATTTGATTCAGTGTCTATTTTTTGGGACAATATTGCTTCACAGTGGTGTGGTGTACTTGTAGCTGGATTCAGACAGTGTTGGTTGTCTCTTTGTAATATTCATGGTCATTAATAATCATTCTCTAGATCCATTATTTTATTTCTCAGTTGCTCAGTTGTGTCCAACTCTTTGTGATCCCACAGACTATAGCCTGCCAGGCTCCTCTCTCCATGGAATTTTCCAGGCAAGAGTACTGGAGTGGATTGCCGTTTCCTTCTCAGGGGATCTTCTTGGCCCAGGGATTGAACCCGTGTCTCTCGAGTCCCCTACCTTCTTTATCATTGCTCTGCCTGGGAAACCCCTTTATTTTATGAGGGGTTTGCAAAATGGTGATATTTAAATTCTGTCTCCCTTTCTAATTTATTAGGATATCTTTATAAAGAGGAATTATATTATTTGAGATATAGTTAGTATAGAAAGGCAGGTTAAATATTCGGTTTAAAAATTAGTTTTCAACAGTATAAGATTATAAGAGAAGCATGTTCAGGATGAAGAAATGGGTTCATCATTTTTCTTTGAAACAGCAGCCTAAATTGTGTTGGTTTGCAGAAGTAAATCCAAAGGAAACTATGAATAGAAAAGTCCTTTTGTTGTATTCTTAAAGTAGCTTAACTTATTTGAAGTAAAAAAAATAATGGTAGACACTTCTTGGTGGTGTTAGGAACTTTTTTTTTTAGTTAAACCAAGACTTTTCTTGCCTCCACAGTGATGTATTTATTATGTATGACTATCTGTTCATGTATCTTACACTGTGTTCTGAGACCAGATTTGAAAGTGTAAAAGGCACCCTGCCTTGAAAGTGTTGATAGTGCAATAAAATAGGTGAAAAGTTGCCCTTTAAAAAATTATTTATTTATTATTATTTTTGGCTGCACCAGATCCTCATTGCTGCTCGGGCTTTTCTACAGATGTGGCAAGTCGAGGCTACTCTCTAATTGCAGTGCTTGGGCTCTGTGGCTCTGTATTTATTATTTCCCCCTCTTAAAAATTTATAATATTGAGAAACAGATGATAGAAAATAAGGAGTTTCTTAGGAGAAACCGAAAGCGGTAGGTGACATGTTATCTGGGCTACAAGTCAGATGGAAGTAGACAGTCTGTTGGAATTCGGGTGAGAGAAAAAGGGCAGGTGCTTCCAGTCTCTCCCAGCAGACTTTCACCCTGCTGCCCGCTGGTGCCAGCCGTGAGTGGAGCAGGTCCTTCGGCTTCAGGTCAGGCTGGTTTTCAGCTACCCCTCCCTCCCCACATTCCATCTCATCACTTGAGCGATACTCAGTACCTAGATGACAAAAGATGATATCAGTATTTGTGTACGTTTGTGAAACCCCTCGTGGCAACTGATTAGTAAGAGCTGTCAGCAGTGGGATTCTTCAGACCTTCCTCTTCTGTGTATTTCAGGTTGGTGTCCTTGGAAGAGTGTACATAGTTCACACACTGAGGTTTGTTAACTTGTTTTTGGTTCAGTGTCTTGAACTTTGTAAATGACAAAGAATGATGTTGGATTGGCTTCTGGTTTTCTCCATGTTTCTGATCTCAAGAGGACTCTTGAGCTGGGTAATTAAATGTACTCTTTTGTGTATGAAGCCTAAAATATCCCTCAGGGACAGACTGACTGGTATGGCAGGACTGCTTATCAGAATAGACGTTTTCCTGTCTGAGCCTAATTGTGGACTTACAAAAGCCTCAGAACACTTTAACAAACTGGGGCGGACTTGGAATTTACAAATAATAGCCAATCTCATGCTGTCAACCAGGCACTATGCTAAGCTAGCTCTCTTTAGAATATTTATGCTTAATTCTTACAGCAGCCCTTTGAGTTATTGTCATTTTCATTTTACAAATAGAAAAAAAAAAAAACAAGTCACGGAAAAGTTAAATAATTTGCCCTGAGTCATATAACTAGGAAGTGATCAAGCTTGGATTCAAAGCCAGGTCACCAGTCCAGAAAGTAAGAGACTACCATATGATTTAAATTCATATTGGACTTTTTCTGTTTTATACGTCTTCAGTCTTTTTTTCTTTGGCTTCTTATCTTAATCTGGAGAAACACAAGTCTGACTGACTTTGGCCAGCGTACTAAAATTTTTCACCACAGTGCACCCCTCAATAACAGAAATTTGCCTAGGAGAAGGCTGAGGCTCTTCAAAGAGTAGCCCACCGCAAGCATAAAGTTGTTCTGAAGTTTTTGTTTGATTCGACAGATTCAACATCATTTGCCATTGTGTAACACTGACATTCCAGAAAAGTGAAAAAGTGTGAAAGTGTTAGTCACTCAGTCATGTCCGACTCTTTGTGACCCCATGGACTATAACCTGCCAGGCTCCTCTGTCCATGGAATTCTCCAGGCAAGAATACTGAAGTGGGTTGCCATTCCCTTCTCCAGGGGATCTTTCCAATCCAGGGATCGAACCCAGGTCTCCGGCTTTGCAGGCAGATTCTTTACCTTCTGAGCCAGCAGAGAAGCCCCAACATTCCAGAAAGATGTGTCGTTTTCATGCCCACCCTTCATCCTCCACAAGAGACCTCAGTTGGAGAAACAAGTTTGTCGGACTTTGCGGTGATGTCCTGGTCACAGGTGGGGTTTAGATAATGCACCCTGTTGGAGTAGTGGGGGTTGGATGGGGAAGGAGGGCAGAGGGACACTGGCGAGGAGGTGACTTGGTGGGGGCGCTGTGGCAGGGGTGGGTCAGATGCAGATTTGGGTGGAATGATGGAATGGATTTCATGCCAGGTTGGGGAGCTTCGTTCTCCTACTTCTCAGACCGTGTAGCTTCTGCTCTGCTCACTTTCTGCCCCTGGCTTTTCTCCTTGCTCCTGTGCCTCAGCTGTGGGAGTGGCTCCATGGATGTGTGTATGGATGTCCTTGGCCCATCTTTAGCCGTCCTCCCCACCGCATGCCACTGCCTGTTATCTCAGTTCTGGCCGTCCTTTCTGTGTGAGCGACTCTGAACTGCCGCAGTGCCAGCAAACTCTGGTCCACTGAGCCCACCTGAGACTCATTTTTGGAAGCAGGTGTGCAGTCGCTTTGTGGCATCACCTGGATGTTTGAGTGTCTCAGAGTTAGCATTGATTTGAACTGCTCTTTTGTCTAAAACCAACGATGACCTCTTTAGGCCGTCTGTGGTTGGCTGGGAGAGAACATCTGGGAGTCCACTGTGTATCCCACTCAGATCCCTGTCTTATCAGCCGAAGGGACAGGACTCCTGGAGGGTAGATCTGAGGCAACACTCAGGTGGATCCCTTTCTCTGGCCCGTGGTTCCCTGGGCACCTACCTGTAAGAATGTCAGGGCTTGTGTCGTGTTCCCAGGAGGGCTGCAGGAATGATCCACGTGCTTCCTTTAAGGCATTATGTATGAACAGCAGGTCCTCTGAGTTTTTCAGCTAAACCTGTCTTCCTCCCACCCTGTGGGGCACCCAGGCTGAATTCTGAACGGTGACTCCACCTCCAGTCTCTTGTGTCCTAGAGACTGTTTCTCCAACTCGCTTCCTAGTTTAATTGATGTTTATTGCCCGGGTCACTGAAAATCTTAAGGCCTTATATCGTAACAGTTAAGAATGTAAACTATAAGACAAAAAATATTTTTGCAAACCTCCTGATTGAGGTATGATTGACATACAAAAAACTGATGTCTGCGATTTATTTGGTTTCGAGATTCACGTATGTCTGGAAACCATCACTGCACTCTGTGCCAGGAGCCTATTCATCACCTCCAAGAGTTTCTTCCTGCCCTGGCTCAGATGGTAAAGAATCTGCCTACAGTGCAGAAGACCTGGGTTCGATCCTTGAGTCAGGAAGATCCCCTGGAGAAGGGTATGGCAACCCACTCCAGTATCCTTGCCCGGGGAATCCCATGGACAGAGGAGCCTGGTGGGCTACAGTCCATGGGGTACCAAAGAGTCAGACATGACTGAGCACCTCAGCACAGCACAGAGGGCCTGGAGGCTGATGTTCTGTTCTTTGTGGTTGTCAGTGAGCAGATGCTCTTGTGTCTTCCTTATTGCTGTTTCGTGGCAGCTGCTCCTCGGACACCACTTCTGCTTGTCTCTTGTCCAGGCAGCTTGGCCAGCGCGTCCCTGCCCTTTACCATCCCTTCTCGACCATGTGGCGGTGCAGATGTGATCATCCTTTGTGGAAGTGGCCATCCATGCTTTGGCCTTCCCATTCTAACCCTGTGACTTTCAAAGCCTGTCCTATTTAGGCCCGCTTGTGGTTATTTTCCATTACTCTTTCTTTCTTTTTTTTTTAACTTTACAATATTGTATTGGTTTTGCCATATATCAAAATGAATCTGCCACAAGTGTACATGTGTTTCCCATTACCGACCTTCTACTCCGGTCACAAAGTTGGGTGTATTCTGGGACATGCATCGCCTTCCATGTAGTCTGAGCCAACATCCTGGGCCGAGTCACAGGCATGTGCCCACCTTCTGACCCCTGACAGTTGAGATTTTGTTGTATAGAGGTTCCTGGCTTGAAGATGCTCAAGCCTCGGTCCTCATACCCCCTCTTGGCTGGGCCCTGGCCTTATGTTAGAGGTCTGGAGTCTAAGCAGTTTCATTGCTCTAGTATTAAACTGGAGTCTAGAGCACTAGAAATTGCACCATCTTTTTTATGCCGAAACCCTATTAAAGGTATTTTGTTCCTGGCGGTGTGAACTGCAGCATCTTTGTGTTGCTTCTTTATATCTTACTCTTCGTAAAACTTGAAAGGGCTGAGTGCGTGCACAGTAGTGTTGCCTTTTATGTGCCTTTGTCCTCTTAGTTTAAAGGATCTTGGCAGTTGCTAAAATGAATCCCTTGTTGATTTAAAAAAAAGGAGGATACAAGATGCAAGAGCTCATGTGTTCCTTGTCCTCTGGAAGCCCTGGGTTCAGCCGTGTCGAGTCCCCTGCTGTGCTCTGGGTACAGTGGGGAAGCCCCAGGCCTTTGTCCCATTTAAAAGGCCTGACCTCCATTGAATGTTCTTCTTTCCTGGGCGCCCATGGTCATCCTGTGTCATAATAATCCTACGGGACCATTTAGCTAGAGTTAAGATTTGATTTCCTCGGGTTTGGTGTTAGGGGCACTTTAAGAAACAGAGGAGGCAGCGTGAATAGATGGACAGACATGTCCTTGGAGGGGGCATTGCCCTTATGCTTATGTCCTCCTGCCCGTCTGTTTTCAGGGATGGTTAAGAGAGTAACTGGCTTCTTCTAGAAGCTGTTGTGCGTCTCCATGGTGAGCCGAGGAGGAGCCCAGGAGACTGGTGCTGGGTTTCTTCTGGAGGAGAGGTGCCTTTGGGCTTCCCCATGGAGGACTGGCCCTGGGAGATGCAGGGGGCAGGACAGGGAACCGGGAACGGATGGAGGTGGGAGGGAGATGAGTTATGTAGCAGCTTCTTCCTTCTGGAATCTTTCTCTCAGCTCCCCTAAGAGACATGGATGCTTTCCTAGTTGTCGCCACTGAGGACTGGCCCATAATTAAGGCCCACCCCATAGGGGAATATCAGTTCAGATCTGCTAATTAGGCTCTTCTGGAATACGTCCAGAATAGAAGTTGGCTGCGTGGCAAAGATGTGAACTTCACCCAGTGGAGCTGGGGTCATTCAGGCAGCAAGATGGATTAGATATATTCTGGGTGGTATTTTCATTAGGTTGAGAGCCTTGGATCCTTTTTTCCTTTTGAATAATTGGGGTAAAATTTCAGAAACATTTGAATGACAAGGAGACCAGAGTAAACATCGCATCACCTTCAACCCAGATGAACAGATGTTAACATTTTGGCCTATTTACTTCAGTTTTTTTTTTTTTTTAATGAAAGAAAGGAAACGTGGTAGATAAAGTTGAAGCATAATTTGTCTCCCCTCCCAGTTCTCTTGCCTTCTCTTCCCCACGAGCAATTGTGGACAAGAATTTGCATCCTTCCATCTTTTTCTAAATGTGCTTTAACATATGGTTGTTTCTGTAATCATAAGGGCATAGATGGTGTGAAAATGATCAGCAGCAGGAAAGATATATTGCATGCTTTATTCTGTTACTTGCTTTTGAAAAATTATTTTGATAGTAGCTAGTCATGGAAATAAGGAGATCAGATGACATTTTCAATTCTAGTTTTTTATATTGTCTGCAGATGTCTTTTTGTACCTCGTTGCTAATGGAAATCCATCATTGGTTCCCTAACATTTAATAGAAATCTTTTTGTTTGTAATGCTTTAAACTGGTTAGAAGTTTAAAAATTGCTACTGTAAGTTGAAAGCCTAATTTGTGGCTGAGATTTCTACATGTACTTCGGCAGGCTAGTCTCAATATTTTCTGCTCCAAAAAGATGCTGCAAAGATATTGCAATGGGTGTGGAATCGTGTGCAGGGGACGAGTGGGTGGGTGGCTGGGAGTTTCTGTCTTAAGCTGACATATGCAGAAGCGCTGTTGCTAGGACTGCTTAGGGAAGATGGGATTGTGGGGGAGTGTGTTATTAGATGTTTTTCCTCCTTTTCTTGGCTAACAGTTACTAGTTTTTTTTGTTTGTTATTAAAACGATGTCTCCTTTGGTTTAAGAAGTATACCTTTCTTAAGCATAACATTAGTACTGATAATATTAACCTCACCTGTTCTTCTCAGCAAGCTTCCATTACCATTGTCCACACTGTCTGGTGGACATTGCAACTGGTTTGATCATGGTGACCTCACGCAAAGACTTAACACGGAAAAACAGGTCCACTTTTAAATGTACCCAAAGTCCTGTTTATGGCATGATTATCTTGTTTCCTATCTGAGATTAGCAGCTGTAGTGTCATTTTTGAATTCCAACATCTGTTTTTCATTTTTAGATCTGCTTCGCCCCTTGACATCCTATTGCACTAATTTCTTGGTAACGGGATTTCTGTCTTGGTTTGAGTTTGCTCACCTCTGACCTTGCTGCTGCTGCTCTAGCTGCTGCTTCACTGAATACACTGGTTTTGAGTCCTCTGTGCCCTGTTGTTGTTCAGTCGCTCAGAAGTGTCTACCTCTTTGTGACCCCATGGACTGCAGCACGCCAAGCTTCCCTGTCCTTCACCATCTCCCAGAGTTTGCTCAAACTCATGTCCGTTGAGTCAGTGATGCCATCCAATCATCTCATCTTCTGTTGTCCCCTTCTCCTCCTGCCTTCATTCCTTCCCAGCATCAGGGTCTTTTCCAATGAGTCGGCTCTTCCCTGTTAGGTTTAAAAACACTCCTTGCTTTGCACTATTTTCAAAGAGGACTTCTCCCCTGTGGACCCTTAAGGGCTCTGAAGTTGCTGGAATCAAGCCCCAGTTCTAGCACTTATCAACTATATTAACCTTGAATATGCTGTAAATAGCTGAAGCTCCAAGACTCCTTGGAAAAGACCCTGATGCTGGGAAAGACTGAAGGCAGGAGAAGGGGACGACACAGGATGAAATGGTTGGATGGCATCACAGACTCAATGGACATGAGTTTGAGCAAGCTCCAGGAGATGGTGAAGGACAGGGAAGGCTGGTGTGCTGCAGTCCATGGGGTCTCAAAGAGACGGACACAGCTGAGTGACTGAACAACAACAACATGTTGTAAATATTCTGAGACTCGGTTTTCTCATGTGTTAACTGAGCACTAATAATAGCATACAGGTTATAGGGGTGTCAAGGGCTTGAAGTCAGAGAACACACTTGAAGTACACTCGCTGGCACGGTCCGCTGTTCAGGCTGTTAGTCCTAATCAGATCAAGTCTTTGTCCCTTCACCCAGCTTCCATTGTTTTTCATATTGTGCTACTCTCTAAGTATTCAGCTTTAACCTTTAAAAACTATAAACTTGATCTGTAATCAGTTCAGTCTCATTGACCTTTTATCCCCTTCCCTTCCAATCAGACTTTTGCATGTATGTAAACCCGGACTCCTGTAAGTATGTACACTTGCCCGACTGGATGCTTCAGCATTTTCTACCTGTGGTATCTTCCTTGATATTTACATTCTCCCCATCCTTTAATAATCCCACTCAAAGATCCTCTTTTCTGTTGTGTTTTTTTCAACACTATACAACCATGGATTATTTTGTTTGCCTTTAAATAATACCTTGTTGTTTAGTACTTTTATTTTTAATCTTTTAAACATTTTGGGCCATACCTGGAGGCATATAGGACCTTAGTTCCCTGATCAGGCCTCAAACTTGTGCTGCCTGCATTGTAAGGCAGAGTCTTTCTTAAAAATTTTTTATTTGATATTGGAGTATAGCCAATTAACAATGTTGTGATAGTTTCAGGTGGACAGCAAAGTGACTCAGTCATACATGTAAAAATGTCCATCCTCCTCAAATTCCTCTCCCATCCATACTGTCACATAACATGGAGCAGAATTCCCTGTGCTGTACAGTAGGTCCTTGTTGGTTAACTATTTTTATTATAGCAATGTGTACATGCCCATTCCAAATTCCCTAACTGCCCTTTCCCCCTGTTCTGCACTGGTAACCATAAGTTGTTCTCTCTGAGTCTGTTTCTGCTTTGTAGATAAGTTCACATGTATCATTTGTTTTCAGATTCCACATATAAGGGCTGTCCTGCTGAAGGCAGAATCTTAACCACTGGACCACCAGGGAAGTCCAGGAAGTTTGGTGCCTTTAGTACCTTAGTACCAGGGAAGTTTAGTACCTTTATGTGGAAGCTCTTTCCTTATCTCAGTTGTAAGTCCCTTCTGGACTGGACTCCTGTTTTCAACTACTGTTCCAGCCTGGCCAATGCCAGATACTTAATAACATCTTGATAGAAGCTTGCTACTTGGTAACATTCATGCTCTGGGGTTGAAGTCTTTTTGGCTAGGACTACTTTACACGTGAATGAATATTGGTACTTGTGGACTCAGCAAGAGCTGGTATTCAAGAGTATGATGGTGGGGTGTAAGGTGGACAGGATTTCTGCTTGTGTTTGAAGGGAAGGCTGCTGTCAGAGCTGGGAGGAGAGTGTGCTCAGTAGGGCATGGGAGGCACAGGTCGTACCTGGAGCAGAGGGAGCTGATCTAGTCTAGGCTCACCCTAAGGAAGTGGTGGTTAAACAGAACCTGAGCATGGCTGACAGCATGGGGCCTGGAACGGTGTTTCAGGCCGAGGGAACAGTGTCCATGGAAACTGGGAGCTGAGACAAAGCTTGTTGTGGTGTAGACTGCAGGTATTTAAGACCGGAACTCTCTGTTTTTTTTTCCTTATAAATTTTTAATTGAAGTATAATTGATTTACAGTGTTGTGTTAATTTCTGTTGTACAGCTAAGTGATTTATTGTTCTTTTCCCCTATGACTTCCCTGGTGGCTCAGATGGTAAAGTGTCAGCCTACCAGGACAGAATGCAGGACACCCGGGTTCAATCCCTGGGTTGGGAAGATCTCCTGGAGAAGGAAATGGCAACCCACTCCAGTATTCTTGCCTGGAAAATCCCATGGACAGAAGAGCCTAGTAGGCTACAGTCCATGGGGTCGCAAAGAGTCAGACACAACTGAGCGACTAAGTGATTTATTAAATATTCTTTTTTCCCCTATGGTTTTCACAGTATTGAATGTAATTCCCCAAGTTGTACAATGGGACCTTGTTGTTCATCTGAGACTGGGGCACTGAATGTGAAGGGGAATGTGATCCCAGATGAGCTGGTGAGGGGAGGAGGGGTTATATTGTCTAAGGTCTTCTTAAGCCATCTTCTAGATTTTTAGATTAGATTCTAAGATCAAGTTTTCAGGTTGGAAGTGAGCTAATACATTAGGTCAGCTAATACATTAGGAAGTGAGCTAATACAAGATAGACGTGCGTGAATGTATGCACACACACACACAGCTTTTTTTTTAAACAATTGCTCTTTAGTCATGTGGAGGCAGACAGTTGTAGGGCCACAGTAAGGATGATTGGGAGGCTGGTGAGGTAGGAGGTGGTGTGCAATGGGGGGAAGTGGGCTAATTTCAGGAACATGAGGAGGACGACAGGATGTGGTGAATGGTTGAATGTAGGAGGGAAGGAGGGATCGGCCTCCACAGGGACCCTGAGAGTTCTGATGTGGGCGTCCAGGGGCAGGTCTGGGAAGTAGCAGGAATACATTCATTTTTAAACGTGTTGCGTCTGAGGGGTGTCTGCACATGGAGTGAGGATGTTGTTGGTCACAGGCTGGATCTTGGGTGGGAAGTGGGAGAACTACAGTTTCTGCTTACGGGTGACGTTTGTTTCTTCATTTGCTATTCTTTAGTGGCAACATTTTCGGGTTCAACAGTACCTTTCAGGTATGGAACATAACAATTTTAGCTGACTGTTTCCCAAAAGTCTGTCCAGTACTGTTATTTAAAAGGCACAATGTTAGGCTCTGGGCAGACACAAAGAGGGATATTGTCTAGTTTTCCTCTTGGGACCTTAGCATTTAAAGATAAGCTACCTAAACATTGAACAAAGCAGAATGAAACATGATTAGAAAGGCGAATAATGAGGGTCGCTGTTTGCTGATTATTTATGGTGCAGACTTTGAAAGCATGCAGAAACTCAGGAGGGCATGGGGAGGGAGGGAGTTGATTTTTACTGGACATTAGGTTTCTTTCCCTTTCAGTAGCAGGAAGCAGGGAGGAGGTTGTCCAGGCAGCCTCCAAGATCTGTGGTCTGAGCAGGGTGACACTCGAGTGTGTGTGGTGTGGGCCCAGCGTGAGCATTGGGTGCATGGCTGTGATTGTTCTGTAGATGGGTTTTACTACTGGTTATAGGGAAGTCAGAGTTCTAATCTATTAAAAAGCTATGAGAAAATTAGCATATTTTATGAACCTGTATTGTTTCCATGGTGTTAATGTTGTGTGAAATACTATTGATGGTTGAAGAATATGGGGCACAGTTTAGAGAGCCTTAGTGACTCTAAATGTAGTATTTTACTTTGCCGACAAAGGTCTGTCTAGTCAAGGCTATGGTTTTTCCAGTGGTCATGTATGGATGTGAGAGTTGGGCTAAAATGAAAGCTGAGCGCCAAAGAATTGATGCTTTTGAAATGTGGTGTTGGAGAAGACTCTTGAGAGTCCTTTGGACTACAAGGAGATCCAACCAGTCCATCCTAGAGGAGATCCTAGAGGAGAGGGAATGAGCTGACTCATTCCCACCTGATGCTGGGAAAGATTGAGGGCAGGAGGAGAAGGGGATGACAGAGGATGAGGTGGTTGGATGGCATCATCGATTCGATGGACATGGGTTTGGGTGGACTCCGGGAGTTGGTGATGGACAGGGAGGCCTGGCGTGCTGCAGTTCATGGGGTCGCAGAGAGTCGGACTGAACTGAGCTAGTCAACATTCTGAGATGTGTATCTCTATGCATGCATGCATACTAAGTTGCTTCAATAGTGTCCAACTCTTTGCTACTCTATGGACTGTAGCCTACCAGGCTCCTCTGTCCATGGGATTCTTCAGACAAGAAAACTGGAGTGGGTTGCCATGCCTCCTCCAGGAGATCTTCCTGACCCAGGAATCGAACCCAAGTTTCCTGCATTGGCATCGGTTCTTTACCACTAGCACCACCCAGGCTTCACTTCGTTTGTCTAGGGATGGGAAGTCTAACAAATGCAGGGCTTTGAGCTGTTAATGTAAAGAGTGACTACTGGGAGAGAGGCACTTGCATCTTGTGATGGCCTTCTTGATGCCATTGCCTTAAAGTAGACAGAAGACTTTTAGATTCTTTGCTTTCATAAGTTCTTAGTGATGATCCCTTAGATGTTAAGGTGGGTGTGGGTGGGTTTTCATATTTCACTGTTTACTCTCCCTACTATGCTGAATAACTGGTTACGGATGTTTCCAGTTACTGATAACTGTGCCAGTAAAGAGGTTACCTAAGAGATCTGGACAAATACATTGATCCACGTGCTTTTACTCTTTTTTAGGCTGATCTTTCTCGCAATAAAAGTCTTTTGTGATTGTGCCAAATGATACAGAAAAGACTTCTGGTTAATTTAGATGGCACTGACTTATCAGTCTCTTTCAGTCTGCTCCAGGCAACATTTGAACCTTTACCCCAGGTAGTTTTGGTCATAAAATGGTCTTGTGGGTTGTTTCACTCGGTTGGTGATGAAGTCATTATTTTTCATAGGCGGTAGTAAGAGGTAGTACAGTTTAATGACTAGTGTATGAAACCCCTGAAACTGCTCCAGCATCTCCAGCCATCAGTTCCTGGATAGCCTTACACCTTCCAGTTCTTTTTCTTCCTTCCTTTTATGTGTTTTTAAAAGGGAAAGTATGTACGACATTAAAATCCAAGCAAATGGTTATGAGTATTCAGTTAATGAATCTAGTTGAGGGAGGCCTTTAGCTGTGTTTGATGATTCATCAGCAGTTGCTACTGGAACTAAATTATTTTGTAGTACTGTTTTCAGCTATTAGGTGGTTGCAAATAGCAATTCCACAAAATGTCACCGCTTTTCATTATTTGAGTCTCTATCAATACCTGATATTACCTGTGTTAATTATTATATATATATATACACACATTGATGTATATGAATTTATATCATATGTATTTAATACATGTACAGATATAAATAAAACTTTTACAAGTACATAAAGTACCCTTGTCGCAGTATAACAAGTTGGACACACCTGTGTAAATAGCAGATGTATTTGCATATATTTCAGTATACTTTACAAGTAATTACCTTAGGTTCATGTAACAGCAAGAAACGTTGATCTACGGCATGAATCTAGAGGTGCATTGTAGTTTGGCTGAAGATGTCTGATTGTTTACATCTTGGGTGTCTTTTTGACTTAAATGCTAAAGGTCAAGCTACGTAGGCTTGAATCTTGATCATCCACCAGTTTCAGTGTCAGAGGTGATTCTTAGTCTTGCCTCCTTCAGCTGCCCAAGTGCATCATTGTTGCTCCAAAGCTCTATGGGAGGATCTCAGCCCTGCCCTTAGACTTCTGTCAAGGAAGATGGATTTGTGTATGTCTCATGAAAGTCTTGTTAAACACTTGTTTGAATGAAGCAGTGTGTATATACACACACACACACACACACATTATACTAGCTATTTTAAAATACACTCCTGGATCAAGCCAGTAGCATGAGCACAGCATTGTTATGTTTTATGGACAGACTGAATTTTACTGAACTCTTAGTTGATGTGATGTTGACAAGTGTTGTCAGGAAATTAGTTTATGCTGTGCTTAGTTGCTCAGTCATGTCCGACTCTTTGTGACCCCATGGACTGTAGCCCTCTGGGCTCCTCTGTCTTTGGGGATTCTCCAGGCAAGAATACTGGAGTGGGTTGCCATGCCCTCCTCCAGGGGTTCTTCCCAACCCAGGGATTGAACCCAGGTCTCCCTCACTGCAGGTGGATTCTTTACTGTCTGAGCCACCAGGTAAGCCCAAGAATACTGGAGTGGGTAGTGTATCCCTTCTCCAGGGGATCTTTCCAACCATGGAATAGAACTGGGGTCTCCTGCATTGCAAATGGGTTCTTTACCAGCTGAGATACCAGGGAAGCCTGAAATTAGTTTCCCTTCTCAGGCAAAACAGTTGGGTTTCAGAGTCTGTGACCACTGTCTGTCCACAGATGTCTCTGCTCCTCCCAACAGGACAGGCTGCACCTGGCAGCTCTGTTTGAATCTACCCTGCTTAGAGATTGTGAGCACTTTTGTGCCTTTCTGAATTGTTGTTTAGTCGCTAGGTTGAATCTGACTCTTTTGCAACCCCGTGGACTGTAGCCCACCAGGCTCGTCTGTCCAGTGGATTTCCCAGGCAAGAATACTGGAGTGGGTTGCCATTTCCTTTTCCCAGGGGTCTTCTGACCTAGGGATTGAACTCACGTCTCCTGCATGGGCAGGTGGATTCTTTACTGCTGAGCCACCAGGGAAGCCCACCTTTCCGAGTTAGGTATATGAAAAAAAATTAAATTTGTTCCTCAGACTGAATTTTTTAAGATCACTTTTAGTTTTACAGCAAAACTGAGGGGAAGTACAGAAATTTCCACCGTATCCCTTGCCCCTCCAGGTTTTGGACCTTCTGAGAGGTGTGTAGTGGTGGCTCATTGTTAATTGTATTTCCTTGATGACACATGATGTGGCTCTGTGGCTTGTCTGCAGCTTGTCTTCTCATTCTCTTGATGTGGTCTTTTGTACAACAGAAGTTTTTAATGAAGCGCAGCTTGTCAATTATTTCTTACTTGGACTGTGCCTTTGGTGTTGTATCTACACCCAAGATCATCTCAGTTTTCTTCTCTGTTATCTTTTAGGGGTTTTCAAATTTTGCATTTTACATTGAGGTCTATAATCCTTTTTGTGAAACATTTTGATTAATACAATTTTTTTAGTGTGCTCAGTCATGTCCCATTCTTTGCTACCCCATGGACTGTAGCCTGCCAGGCTCCTCTGTCCATGGGATTTTCCAGGCAAGAATACTGGAATGGATTGCCTTTTCCTTCTCTGAATTTTTTTTCTTTAGTGTT
This sequence comes from Bos grunniens, assembly GCF_055505025.1. Taxonomy (NCBI): domain Eukaryota; kingdom Metazoa; phylum Chordata; class Mammalia; order Artiodactyla; family Bovidae; genus Bos; species Bos grunniens. The sequence goes on along the minus strand of NC_141177.1, from coordinate 47,208,678 downwards.
TCATGTTTTTATTTGTGCATTAACGGCATCCTACTTTAATTTTTGAAACATTGTTATTTTTAATATTTATTTTTATATATTTATTTGGCTGCACCGGGTCTTAGTTGCAGTACATGGGATCTTTGATCTTCAGTGTGGCATGTGGCATCTTTTAGGCTGTGGCATGCTAATAACTCTTAGTTGTGGCACATGGGATCTAGTTCCCTGACCAGGGATCAAACCAGGGCCCCCAGTGTTGAGAATGCAGTCTTAGCAACTGGACCACCAGGGAAGCCCAGTAGCATCCTATATTTAAGATGATGTTATTTTTCTCCTTTTGTACTTTCCCTTATTGTTTACATTGTTTATAATGAGTGTTTATCACTTCCCCTCGCAACTGGAGCTTTTTTCCTAAATCAACTTCATCGAGATATTTTTTATTTCTGTTATTTATCTATCATAAAATGCAGATTTCAAGTGACTCTCTCTGTGAATTCTAACAAATTTATACCACCAGTCAAGACATAGGACATTTCATCACTCTACAAAGTCCTTTCCCAGTGAGTTCCCCCAACCCCAGCTCTGGCAGCTACTCAACTGCTTTCTGTCTCTTTATACTACATGTATCTTTTCTAGTTTCATGTGGATAATACAATACAATATATAGTCTTTTTGTGACTGGCTGCTTCTGCTCAACATAATGTTTTTAAAAATTAAAACAAATCTTATACAATGCTTAAAGGCTACTTTTCATTTACAGTTATTACAAAATATTGGCTATTGATTAATATTTTAATTAAAGCACCCCAGTTGCCATCCATGACAAAGCAGCGCATTTCTACCTTTAATTATTGTGAATCTGGTTCTCTGGAGCCTGCCAGCTGTTTCGCTTACTGTTGTACTAAAACATCCAGAAGCAGATGGTCGGGGGCAGTCCCATCCTTGCTGTTTGTTTGTGTCATTCAAGGAAAAGTAACACCTGCTTATTTCAAGAACTTTCATCTTCAAAACAGCTCTCTCCTCCTCAAAACCAGTAGCCCAAGCAGTACAGCTGCTCGTATCTAATAAATTCCAATCCAGCCGCTTCCTCAGAGCCATGCTTAACTTGTGATCATTTGGTATTTTCATACATCTTTTACAATAAACTTTCATTTCCTACTGAACAGGTAAGAAAATAGGATTGGGGGAGGTGTTGGTGGGATGAATTGGAAGATCGGGATTGACATATATACGCCACTGATACTAGATATAAAATAGATAACCTACTGTATAGCACAGGGAACTCTACTTGGTGCTCTGTGGTAACTTAAATGGGAAGGAAGTCCAAAAAAGAGGGGATATATGAATATGTATAGCTGATTCACTTTGCTGTACAGTAGAAACTAATGCAACATTGTAAAGCAACTATACCCCCCCAAAATTAAGAAAAAATTAAGTAAATCTGAAAAAAAAGGCTGGAGGATATTCATGTTGTGCAGAGCCCTGGAAACTGAATTTTGACCTGCACTGAGTGGTCTATTTATTGCTCATTTATATATTTGGCTCCTTTTGTGTGGTTTGTCTTTTTGCTTGCTAGACTTGATTTTGGATGCACACAGCAGTAAGTGGCAGCTTGCAGTGAGCAGTAGCGGGGAGCAAGACCTTAGTTCCCGGACCGAAAGTCTTAACCACTGGACCTCAGAGGCCAGCGGCTGGGTCCTGGGCCCCTAGTCCTCCTTGCCTGCTTTTACAGAAAGAATTCCAGTGAGCAGGCAGAAGGTAAAGAGAATAGTAAAAAAAAAGTTTATTGAAAAGTACAGCGGAACTCAGAGTTGCATCTTTGGGAGTTTATAAGTTTATAAGGCAGCTGTTTTCTGGGTCTTTGTCATCTCTTAGGCCAGTCATATTGCTTTGCCCTCCCCCTCCCTGGCTAATTTGTCTCAGGACCCTCCTCTGGGTGCTCATGCACCCCTCAGCCAAGATGGATCTCGAAGTGAAGGCTTCTGGGAGGAGCAAGACGTCTATGGCCTGGTGTTGCCCCTGGACTTTTGATCCCCAAGGAGCCTTTCGGTGTGTGTAGTGTCTCTTGTCCTAAGAAGCGGGGCGGGCAGAGATCCCTTAATCCTTTGCTGAAATGGGGTTTTGCCCCTCTCTGTTCCTGCCATGACTATTATCCAAAGGTGTTTATAAGAGACAAGGCCTGGCTCTTTACCCCGTTTCTGTTGTACTTCCGTTTCTGGAGGACAAGCAGGAGGCTGATTGTAAATCCCTTCCCTGGAGCCCCCCTATCTCTTGTCTCAGGAAATGGAAACAGGAGACCAGTTGTACATGTCTAACCCAGAGCCCATCTGTCTCCTGCCTCAGACTAGCAGCTCCATGAATACACGGGCCATGTCTTCCATTCCCCACTGTATACTTGGCACTGAAAGGCAGGGACTGCCTTGTAGGAAATCTTCTCACATTAGTTGACTCACTGAGTGATTGAGCCCATGCAGAGCTCAGCAAAGATTTCCTGGAGGGCCAGCTAGTAATTGTTTGATGCTTCGCAGGCTCTGTGACTCAGTTGGCAGCTACTCAGCTCTGCCATTTTAACTCCTGCGTGGTGTGGACACTGGGTGAAAGAAGGGGACTGGGCACCAGTGAGCCTTGATGTGTAGAAATGGCCAGCTTGCTGTAGTCTGCTGGCTCCTACAGACAGTGTACCGTGATAACATACCTGGTTAGGTTCCCTCTGATGCAGATTTTACCCAGAAGGCAGCCTGAGCGCAGGGAGCACTTGGGTTGCATGTTGGTCAGAATTAACTGAAACAGGAACCAGTTCTTGAGCTCTGACTACATGCTGGACACCCTAGAAACTAGGACACAGAGACCGGCTTCCTGACTAGGAGAAGCAGACATGTGAGACACAATGACGCAGGCAGTCCTCAGGGCTGTCAGGGGCACACATGTGGGTCTCGGGGATGTCTGAGCTGTGGGATGATGGGCTGGGTGCGTGTGCTGAGTGCTGTCCATGGGACACCTGCTTTACTTCACAGCAAAGCTTTGGAGAAGATACTACAAGGACGTGAAGCTCAGGGAATCAGGGGACGGAGGCAGGCCTTATGGTTTGGGTCAGTGAAGGGTTATCTTAGAGTCAGACTCAGATTCAGGTCCTGCCCAACCTCTTCCTTTCAACCTGGGCCAGTTGTTGACCCTTAAAACTCAGAGGCTTGTTGTGAAGATCAGATGTGTCTTGCAAATCAGTTAACACAGAAGCACTCATACTTGGAAATTTTCAAGCCATGAGGTTCTTGTGTTGAAGGCTAAAAATACATTGGAAATGTAGGTCTGGAAAATTTGAAAACCCATCTCTCTTTCCTACTCCACTTACTATGCTCATAACCTTTCACTAAAAAAAAAAAGCACAATTTGTGTTAAAATATGTTAATTGACTCAATCAAGTTAAAGCTATGGAATCTATTTCTTGGTGGTTGAACAATGGAACAGGTTGAGAAACAAGTTTCTCAACACACTGAGAAACTTAGAGAAATTTTACACTGTGAAACTGTAAGAAAAAGATTCTGAGTTAATCTTTTTGGGTGTAAAGGCATCTTGATGTGAATTGGGCTCTCAATCCTGTCCCTTTTGGCTCTCCCATGTTTTATCTCTTACCCAGGGTTACTTTTTGCATCTTGAATCTCTTGGCTCAGGTCTGCCTGTGTAGAAACCCAGTGTCTCTATGGGAACTTGGGGAACTCTCCCCTTTTCACACCTGACTTCTCAAAGTGCTGTGTGTGCTGAGCACTGCTGTTTCCTCAGGGTGTGTTCACGGTGCATGAACGGTACTCGTTTCTTCCTTTCTGACCATCACTATTTGCAGATGTGTCTTTGCCGGGTTCTGCCCTTGAAACCTGCCTTCCTGCCTCCACCCTCCATCTAATAAAACTGGGATGATGGCGGGTGTCTTCTAAGCAGTGTTTTTCTTTCTCTGAGTATCGACAGCCTTTGGAGATGATTGATGCCTTCTTCCTGAAACTCCTTCCCCTTTGCATCTGCGATTGTGCCAGTGAATTCACTCTTTAGACTCAGCTCTGAGCACATCCTTGCCATCCTTCGCCCCCTCCTCCCATAAACTCCTTGGGTTGGCATTCAGGATCCTTCTTCACTGATCGTAGCTCCCACTTCCATTCCAACACTTACCTTGTATTTTCTCCCAACTGTAATAAACAGTTTCCTTAGCGTGTCTTCTGCTTCCCACTCCCATATGTTTGCTCAAGCTGTCAGAGCCGGCGGGGATTCATGCCGGGGCTCTGCAGACTTTCCTGGCATTTCTGTAATACTCAGAAATTCTTTGAGGCCGGGATTGGTGTCTGTCTCGCTTGTCTCCACTCTAACTCAGTGGTCCAGGCAGACACCGGGAAGGTGGAATTAAATGCTGAGCTGCTCGTCTGCCCTTGGGGCCGTCCTTAGGCTCTGGTGGTTGGGTTCAGGGCTGAGCGGAGGTTCCCTGCATGGATGTACTTTATTACTGACTAGACTGGGATCCGGGGTCCTCCGGCTCAGTTGCTGCTCTGAGTCCTGGTCTCTGTTAGGCTGGGGCTTCTCCACTCAATCTTCCTTTTCTGGGGATGGACCTCTGGAGTGGAGGGAGTCTGGGGCTTGGGGCTCTGTGGAACTGCCTTCCTGGAGGGCAAACCACATCCCTCCCCACCTGACTCCCAGGTGTGTTAGAGCACCTGCGTGACTGGGGACAGTTACCTGGCAGAGGAATAGCTGCTGCCTGTTGCCTGTCCTCTCCTCTCAGTGTCTTACGACAAGACCACTTTAGCCAATATGTGGTCTGTTCTGTAGCACCAGCTGGGTGTCCGTTGTTTTAATTAACTTTTGACGTTGTCTTCCCAGAGGCAGTGCCAGGTCAATCTCGCAAGACTATCTCCCTTTTCCCCCACGCCAATCACAAATCCAGGCTGAACCTGCACTTCTGACTCCCCAGGAATACATTGGAGGGTCCCACGACCCCCTTCTTGGATTCAGTTACTTTGCTAGAGTGGCTCACTGGATCACCTGTTTATTAGAAAAAGATGCAGCCTGGGAATAGCCAGATGGGAGAGATGCAGAGGGAGGGCATGGGGGAATGGGCAGAGTTTGCATTCCTTCTCCAGGTGCCATGTGCCCTGCACCAACACCCGTTCACCAGCCAACTAGGTCTCTGAACTCAGCGTGTGTGTGAGTCTTTCAGTCATGTCTGACTTTGTGAACCTGTGGACTGTAGCCTGCTAGGCTCCTCCATCCATGGAATTCTCCAGGCAAGAATACTGAAGTGGGTTGCCATTTTCTTCTCCAGGGGCTGTCAAGGATTGAACTCAGGTCTCTTGCATTGCAAGTAGATTCTTTATTGTCTGAGCTACCAGAGAAGCCCTCTGAACTCAGTCCTTCTGGGGTTTTATAGAGGCCTCATTACACAGACATGGTTGATTAATTTCACTGGCCATGGGTGATTGAACTCAGTCTCCAGCCCCTCCCCCTTCCCTGGAGGTCAAAGGAAGAAAGTGAAAGTCACTCATTTGTGTCGGATCTTTGTGACCCCATGGACTATACAGTCCATGGAATTCTCCAGGCCAGAATACTGGAGTGGGTAGCTGTTTCCTCTCCAGAGGGCCTTTCCAACCCAGGGATCGAATCCAGGTCTCCCACATTTGCAGGTGGATTCTTTACCAGTTGAGCCGCCAGGGAAGCCTGGAGGTCAGAGTGGGACCCAATGTTCCAACCCTCCAATCGAGGTTGGTCGCTTGGCCGCCACCCCATCCTTATGTGTGTACGTGTTAGTCGCTTCGGTGTGTCGCTCTTTTGACCTGTAGACTGTAGCCCACCAGGCTCTTCTGTCCATGGGCTTCCCCAAAGTCACCTTATTCACAGAAGCTCAGGTGTGGTTGAAAGGAGTTTGTTATCAGTAACAAAAAATACTATTATTGCTCTTATCAGTTAAGAAATATCAGAGGTTTTAGGAGCTCTGTGCCAGGTAGGGGAGGAAGATCAAATGTATGTTAATTATAAGCCACATACCTAGGTAGGTAAGTGTCACATACCTACACTCTCCTGACAGTTCCAGCCCCTGAGTCATGATGAAGTTTCCCGTGTTCATTAGATGTTTTGCCTTGCTCCTGTTTGAACTGTTAAAAAATTACTTATGATACCTGTGAAAGTAAGGCTGACTTTATTCAATAGAGGCCGTTGCGATGAGTGGAGGGACCACTGTGCTGGGGTATTGGAGTCAGGGGGGCGGTGGGGTGGGGAGATCAGACTCAAGTACACAGACAGCTTGAGCGAGTAGGAGTTTATAGCCAAAGTCAAGGGTCAGGGTGGGCATCCTTGTGTGGAGATTTACTGAAAACGGGGAGCAGGGGAGGGACTGTCTGAGGATTCTGTCCAAACCAACCTAAGAGGATTCCTGTTGAAGGCAGGCCAGGGTGATGGGCCTTACCTGGGAGGTGGAGGGAGCTGGGTCCGACCAGATACCGAGGGTGGGAGGTTCTGGTTAAACTGGCTGAGAAGGATTCTTGCTGAAATTGGGCGATGCAGAAAGCCCTGGAGTCAGGCCTGGATTATGAAGGATTTCAGGGGGTCCTGAGGGTGCTTGGTCAATGCTTGGTCAGTAATTCCTTATGCTCTCAGCTGCAGCTCCTGGAAGTCTAAGCCAGTGGTCTTCTCATCTCCCTCTCCTCTCCCCATTGCCCCTTCCCCTCCTGCCTGCAGCAGGGTCAGCTCCAGGATCCCTTGCCTGCTCTCCTAACTACCTGGGTCCTGCTTCAGAAATACTGCAGTGTTGATTTTAAAGGCTTTCCGTGTATGTCTCATGAGCTAATCCAGTTTTTCATAGTCATAAACATTGATGGAAAAACGTAGCATCGGAGTATTTCAAGATCCCGCTGACAGTGGTGAAGTGTGCTATCATCCCCCCGCCCCCATTATTTGATATGAACAGTTGCTATTTTCTTAATATTTATTTGGAGAGCTATGCAAAGCACAGCCTCAGTACCTGTAACCCCTGTCCTCCCATCACATCAAATCCCTAATTCCTTAAATTTCGAGAGCTCCTGGTGGCCTTTTCAGTGTGTTTAGGTACAAAGTGATTTGATTATGCTACCACCAAGGAATTTCAGTTTTCCTTGACAGTGTTTTATAATTGCATCTGGCTGAAATATGATCAGGTACTTAGACAAACAGATGAGCAGCAGCCTGAAGCCACCTCTTCTCACGTGTGAGACTGGGGTGTGTTAGGCTTATCAAGCTTCTGGAGCAGGAGTTCTTGGCTTGGGTACATGGACAGAGTCTTCTGGCTCCACCATCTGCCTGGATTAGGTGCAGCTTTCTGTGAAGGTCGGTGGTTTTCACCAGATCCAAAAATATCATTGGATTCTGAAATGCCAAAGGCCATTGTACTCAGTATTATTTATGGAACTGAAATGGTAACATACAACACGGGTGGCAGTTTTTAAATGTGCCTAATTTAGGACTTGTGATGGTGGACACCGAGTGTATTGCATTGTGCCTTTTATTGAGCTGTGCTGTTTCACCCTAATTTACTAGTTCAGTCAAAAATTATAAATATGTATGTATATGTAGAGAGAACTTGTCTGTAGGAGTCTGGCAGCTTGTGGTTATCATATGAGCAGACGTTGCCACCTCGCCAGTTGGAAGATGTTCCATGTCAGTCACTGGAGGCTTCTTATGCCCATGGCTCACACTCAGGGGTCACCTGATGTGGAAAGCTGTGCTGTGGAGCAGTATACTTGAAGGTCAGAGGAAGAATGGAGGTGGTGGTGACCTTGAATAAGGACTGTGACTTTTCACTGGTTCTTGGTGTTAAAGAACAGAGTTCAGCGGAATTGAACACTTTGGAATTGATATATTTTAAAGAGTTAAGAGTAAACTGGAGACTAAGACAGGGTGTTCCATTTGAGGAGCTGTTTCCCCTGCAAGGTTGAGCCCTGAGCGTTTTCCTTGTCTGATGTAGGCCCTTTCTTTTCCCCCTTAGCTGTTCATTGCAGCAGTAACCTGGTATTTCCACAGCCTTTTACTTTTCTGCTTCACATAGAACTCTCTCCCCTAATACACAGCCTGCCCTCAGAGTGGGGACTGCACCATCTCTATCTCTGGCTCTGCTTGCCTGATGGAGTGGAAAGAACATGAAGTTCTAGGCCAGGGTCTGTTCGCATCCTGTTGTGTGGATCTGGGACAGGAAGGGTGAAGTGAGGTGTAACCTGCCTCAGAGGGTCGTGGGTCACATGAAATCATAGCTGTGTATTTAGCATTGCTGGGATCTGCAGGAGTGTGTGTTTATTTCCTACTCTAAGTGTCAGCCCAAGTGTGTGGTCAGTCATGTCCAGTTCAGTCGTTCAGTTGTGTCTGACTTTTTGCGACTCCATGGACTGCAGCACACCAGGCCTCCCTGTCCATCACCAACTCCCAGAGCTTGCTCAAACTGGTGTCCATCGAGTCGGTGATGCCATCCAACCATCTCACCCTCTGTCATCCCCTTCTCCTGCTTTCAATCTTTCCCAGCATCAGGGTCTTTTCTAGTCAGTCAGTTTTTCCCATCAGGTGGCCAAAGTATAGGAGTTTCAGCTTCAGCATCAGTCCTTCCAATGAATATTCAGGAACTGGAATGAATGCCATGAACTCTATCCCACCAGGCTCCTTTGTCCATGGGATTCTTCCAGGCAAGGTTACTTGAGTGGGTTGGCATTTTCTCCCCCAGGGGATCTTGCCGACCCAGGGATTGAACCTGTGTCTCCTGCAGTCAGGCGAATTCTTTACCACTGAGCCACCTGAGCCCGGCTCCGTAAGTGTTAGCACATGATTATAAATGCCTTACCTGGAAACTTTTGTGTTCATCCCTCCCCCCAACATAACCTGTCTGCCTTTTTCTCATTGAAAAACAAAAACAAAGCCCCCATCCGCAAACAAAAGCCTGCCTCCTTGTTTATTGCATCTCTGTAAGGTACCTTCGATCTTTGGGGGGAAGGAGTCAGTATGAATTCATAAATACTTCTTTTAACTGTTTATATAATTTTTTTTTTTCTGAAGAACATTGGTAGTTCTAGAATATCTTATGGGTGATTTAAAACAAAACAAAAATAAAATATAATTCTTTTCATCTTTGAAAGATACTTTTGTTAGGAGTTGATAGTGGTGTCCTATTTTCTGTGACCTTGAGAGGCAAGTGTGCAAGAAGCTTACTTGGAGCTTACAGGAAGTTCTGATGGACCATTTATTGACCATGATACATGACTTAATGTTCATTGACTATTATATGTCAGGTACTGTGAATGGCATTTAGTTAAATTTCACACTTTGAGGAAGACATTGTTGTTTCTGTTTAGGGGGAAAAGAATGCTGGTAGGTGGCAGAGCTTGGATTTGAGTCCAGGTTTGAATGACTCAGAAGTCCAGTGATTGTTTGCCCTGGCTGTACTGCTGATTCACTGGGGAGCCTTATTGGTGCTGGTGAAATTCTGTTTCATGGCTTACATTTTCTTCAGTATAAACTGTGATTATAATGTTCATGTCTGTGATTAATAATGTTCTCCAATGTCTGAATTACCAGTTAATTTATTTCTGTTGCCTTTTTCTGTTGGCTCTGTCTTGATATGTCTGGTAATTTTTGGTTGAATATTGGACATTGTAGAAAATTGCAGTGTTGTAGTCTATTGGGGTCCCAGCTGAAAACTGGTGGGATTTAGTAATTCTCTTCTGCCTGGTGGGGCCCCAAACTCCAGTTTTTATCTTTCCAGCCAGATGAGATAGACTGTCACCGCTCAGCTTCTCAGTCCCTCCGTTGCTGAATTCTATTAACTTCTCATCCCTGTGGCTCGGTTTGCTGATGAACCAGTGAGTGCTTTGAGAAGAAAGGCAGCTCAGACTGCTCGATTCATTTCTTTGTGCTTTTCTTCTCACTGGAATTCTGGCCCCTCAAGTTCGAGTTGCCCTATTAGTTCTTGAAGTTCAGTTTTTGTCTTCCCAGCCCAGTCACACTGATTGAGGCTCTTTTTAACTCTGTGTGTATGTTTTTTTTTTTAAACTTATTTTTTAAGCCCCCACTGTGCAGCCTGTGGGATCTTAGTCCTGACCAGGGATCAAACCTGCACCCTCTGCATTAAAAGTGCAGAGTCTTAACCACTGGACCGCCAAGGAAGTCCTAATTCTTCTTCTTCTTCTTCTTCTTTTTTTTTTTTTAACAATTGTCTTCTCCTTATTTTCTTATGGAAAAGGCAATGGCAACCCACTCCAGTACTCTTGCCTGGAAAATCCCATGGACAGAGGAGCCTGGTGGGCTGCAGTCCATGGGGTTTCGAAGAGTCAGACATGACTGAGCGACTTCACTTTCACGCATTGGAGAAGGAAATAGCGACCCACTCCAGTGTTCTTACCTGGAGAATCCCAGGGATGGCGGAGCCTGGTGGGCTGCCATCTGTGGGGTCGCACAGAGTCGGACACGACTGAAGTGACGTACTAGTAGTAGTAGTAGTAGTAGTAGTATCTTCTTAACCTCTTTATCTTCACTTCTTACGAATTGGGAGAAAGCAGTGTTGGGTACATCTCAGTTTGTGTACTCTTTAAAGGTACATCTCAAGATCCTTTTTCCTCCAGGATCTTGGCCAAAGTGGGACTTCCCACTTTGCAAGGTGTGTTTGTTTTCTTTTTTAGCTTTCAGGTAGATTAAAAAAATGTTTATCCATGTTTTCTAGTTTTTTTTTTTTCTCTTATTATCATTGTTTGGAATTAGTTGCTAGGTAGAGCATAAACTGGTTTTTGTTAGTTTTTATAATTGTTACATTTATTTATGCTTGACTTTTGAAGTTGACAATTAGCCAAAGACTGATTTTGATGGAATTTTATGACTTTTTTAAAAAAGAAATAAAAATGTTTATTTCTCAAAACAGGTAATTGAACCTAATTGAATTTGAATTGAATTTAAAGGGACCTTTAGCTTTCAAGCTTTATGAAAGTAATTGTCTCTGTCTTGATTACATATGCATATAATTTTATAATTTACTACTTTCTGAGAATTTTTAATAAATGAAAATTTTATCTCTTTGTATTTTGCTTACTGTGAGACTATTTTAAAATTCTTAGATTGAAGATAAGCTAAAAATATTTTGAAAAATTGACATTTGGAAACTGTAAATACTGAAAATCCCTTTAAGTCCTCATATTGTAAATGATTTGTATTTAGGATATTTGTTTTCCCATCCTCGTGAAAAACTTTTGAAGTAACGCCTGAAATAATAAACAAGATAAATATAGAAGGCTAAAATTAAGACTTTGGCATTAATTAAATAACATAATAAAAGATCATCTCAAATTTGACCTTGCATACATACCTTGGTAATCCTTCTTTTTCTCAACCTAAATACCTCTTTGCATGGAAAGTTATTGCATGAAGCAGTGGTACTAAGCAGACTGCTCTGGTATCTTAAAACACAGCATTCATCCTATGCTTCCTAGATTAGTAATTTTTCAAATGTTTGGAAAGGCAAAATAAGCAGAATTCTTTTTTGAGCTCAGTAAGCTCAACATTCAGAAAACGAAGATCATGGCATCCGGTCCCACCACTTCATGGGAAATAGATGGGGAAACAGTGGAAACAGTGTCAGACTTTATTTTTCTGGGCCCCAAAATCACTGCAGATGGTGACTGCAGCCATGAAATTAAAAGATGCTTACTCCTTGGAAGGAAAGTTATGACCAACCTAGATAGCATGTTCAAAAGCAGAGACATTACTTTGCCAACAAAAGTTCGTCTAGTCAAGGCTATGATTTTCCCTGTGGTCATGTATGGATGTGAGAGTTGGACTGTGAAGAAGGCTGAGCACCGAAGAATTGATGCTTTTGAACTGTGGTGTTGGAGAAGACTCTTGAGAGTCCCTTGGACTGCAAGGAGATCCAACCAGTCCATTCAGAAGGAGATCAGCCCTGGGATTTCTTTGGAAGGAATGATGCTAAAGCTGAAACTCCAATACTTTGGCCACCTCATGCGAAGAGTTGACTCATTGGAAAAGACTCTGATGCTGGGAGGGATTGGAGGCAGGAGAAGAAGGGGACGACAGAGGATGAGATGGCTGGATGGCATCACTGACTCAATGGACGTGAGTCTGAGTGAACTCTGGGAGTTAGTGATGGACAGGGAGGCCTGGCGTGCTGCGATTCATGGGGTCGCAGAGTCGGACACGACTGAGTGACTGATCTGATCCGATAACCCTTAGGTTGAATTATGAAGCTAGTTACACAATTCGTTACTAAGACTGAAATCCATTATTTTTATAGAACTCTGAATTGCTTAATTTGCTGCGTTGTCATGGAAACTTTGAACACTATGTCAGAAACTAGTGAAGAAAAGAAAATGTAAAAATATTTTACTTCTGTGTAATATTTTTAATAGACTTATGGAGACAACATTTATATAGAAGAGTATGAAATCACAAGAAATTTCAAGAAGAATCAACACAAGTTATGAATGAAGATTTACTAATAGAACTCCATAGAACTCTTGGAGACACACAGTTGGAAGAACATTATTTGTATGTACTACCAGCACACTGCAGGGCTGGAAATAGTCTTAATGATCAGTGAACAAGTCAAAGCATATAAGATGCTGTAGAAACATTCACAAGTTTGTTCACTGATAGTATAGTGGCATTGATCAAAAAGTATAGAGTTGTTTTGAAAAAAACTTTGATTCAAGTTATTATTACCCACAGAGAAGCTTTTATATAAAAGTTTGCTATAAATCTGAATTCTTTATTAAGTGATATTGTTAAAAATAGTGAATCTAACAACATCCTGTCTTAAAGTTTAATTCTGGTCCTCCATCTTTCCCCATCCCCTTTTCTTGTCTTTATACAAAGAAATGGATCAGTATGCCAATTTCACTGTTTCATACTTCCGTGTCAGTAGACCCAAAGAAAGGTTTTGTCAAGAGTTTGAGTGTAAGAAGAATTCGTTTTTCTGTGTGTAGATGGTTCTCACTTTGTGGATTTGATTTTAAATGTATTACCCTGTGTGAACAAAGTTTATTGTTGTTGGGGCTGTATCCGAAATATGAAGAGCTTATCTGTGCTTCATCAACAAGCTCAGAACCCAGTATAAGAAAGTTTGTTTACAGAAACAAGCTTATTAAAAAATCTGAGCAGATTTTCTTTGGGTGTTTTGTATAAATTCTTTATGTAATATCTTCCCTAATACTTTGTAGTTCAGTTTCCTGATCATAATTATAGGATATAAGGAAAGCATAGTTGATTTGTTTTTCCAAAAGCAGACATCCAGGCACCAGAAAAATATTTCCATTCTGTGCCATGACATGAAACATTGAACTGCATTTGCTGCTTTTTATCCCTGGTAGCTCAGATGGTAAAGCGTCTGCCTACAATGTAGGAGACTGGGGTTCGATCCCTGGGTCGGGAAGATCCCCTGGAGAAGGAAACGTCAACACACTCCAGTATTCATGCCTGGAAAATCCCATGGACCGAGGAGCCTGGTGGGCTACAGTCCATGGGGTTGCATAGAGTCGGACATGACTGAGTGACTTCATTGACTTCACTTTTTTTTTTAACGCTGTGGAGGTGACTTCCAGGGGAGTCATTTAGTTCTTAATCTACTGTGGGTGTTTTTGGGCTAGAGTCCATCTATGGGGCCTACAACCTTCTATGGGATTGTGGAGCATTTTGAAATGTATACAGTTTCTTGAGAACCATTTGTATCCTTGCAGTTGGTCAGGCTGACATGCCTTGGAAAATCTCCAGTCCTCACCTTAACCAGGTGTGGTCGCCCAGTAACCTTTGGGCATGTGTGTACTTGCTCGTTTATTCACTCAGCATATATTAAAAAAAAAAAAATTATTTATTTGGCTGTACCAGGTCTTAGTTACAGCACTCAGGATCTTTGACCTTTGTTGTGGCATGTGGGATCTTTAGTTGTGCCATGAGGGATCTAGTTCCCTGACCAGGGATCAAACCCAGGTCCCCTACATTGGAAGCGTGGAGTCTTAGCCATCAGCATACGTTTAATGAGCTTCTCTGTGCCAGGCATTGTGGAATAGAATTTATATTTCTTAAGAAATCTTTGATTTCTTGGAGAGGAAAATCAGATACTTAGATAAATGTATTAAATAAAATGATTGATTAAATAGACCTTGAAACTGATGATGGAATTGTGAAGTTTTGAAAGATGGCCGTAGTGTTAAACCTTTTGTTTTTAATTATATAAGAATTGAATAAGTACTTCAGTTCAGTTCAGTCACTCAGTTGTGTCCGACTGTTTGCGACCCCATGGACTGCAGCACGCCAGGCCTCCTTGTCCATCACCAACTCCCTGAGTTTACTCAAACACATATCCATTGAGTTGGTGACACCATCCAACCATCTCATCCTCTGTCGTCCCCTTCTCCTCCTGCCCTCAATATTTCCCAGCATCAGGGTCTTTTCCAATGAGTCAGTTCTTTGCATCAGATGGCCAAGGTATTGGAGTTTCAGCTTTAGCATCAGTCCTTCCAATGAATATTCAGGACTGATTGCCTTTAGGATGGACTGGTTGAATACGTTCTTAGAATCCTTAGAATTAGTAGGCTTTTCTTTAAAAGGTGACTTAGAACTTAGGACACTGTGGGCGTGTTAGTTGTAGAAATTGGAGGACCACGGTCCTGTGGTTTGGCGGCAGCATCTGCAGAGGTCTGTAGGAGTTGCGGGTTGTCCGTGTCTGTCCCCGGTTCATCTTCAGCTGCCCCCCGCCCCGGGCCCTCGCTGCCGCCTCCTGCCCTGGGAGCCACCCCTGCCCTCCTGTCCCCTGTCTGGATCACTCTTTCCCACACTGTTCCCAGTCCTCATACCCCGTGGACCTTGGTCAGGCTCAATTCTGATGGCTGGGGTCTTCCATCAGTGCCAAATTATGTACAGAGTGACATTTCACTCATCCTAAAAGATGACATTCCTGGGCAGGAATGACCTGTTTACTGTCCCCTCTTCTCTCCTCCTACCAGTGCTTCTCTACAGACTCTCTGGGATACATCTCAGTTATGCCCAGAAATGTTTCTGGTTGTTTAACCCACAGATATGACAGCATGCTGGTATTATCTCTCTGGATTGGGATGCTCCGGGATCAGAATTTTGTTAGCTGGTTAAAATCCACCAGGAACAAGCATTTCAACAATATATTTGTAGAATTAAGAAAAAATGAGTTCCTATCTCTCCTACACATTTTTCCCCCAAATCTCTTTGCACTGAGTTTGAATGAGCCCCATAATTTGCAGATAAAAGGGGCAAATGCTAAAAATTCAGGATTCTCCCATTTCCATGTTGCAACAAGTTCATGTTTGTTGTTTGGTTGCAGAGGGAATCCTCCCCTCTCCCCCGGACCCCACCCCAGGTCTCCCACCCTTGTTCAGTGGTTTTTGAACCTGCGGTACATAGCGATTTGTGGAGGCTTAGAGTGTGGACCCCTGACTTTTGTACAGGCTCCCCTGTGTACACACTCCGTGGGCTGGCTCCCTGAGGTCTCCCTGGGCTGATTGCATGTGCTGGGGTGGGACATGGGTCCCTAGCCTAAACGCACCGTCAGTGAGAAAGACAGCAAGTTTGACCTTGCTTTTTCCTTGGCCATTCCTGTGCTTGTTGCTGGAGACCCAGTGAAAGAAGAGGCAGGAGAATGACTCAGTCTGGTGCATCCCGCCCCAGATTTCATTCTGAGATAAATCT
Source organism: Bos grunniens (assembly GCF_055505025.1). Taxonomy (NCBI): domain Eukaryota; kingdom Metazoa; phylum Chordata; class Mammalia; order Artiodactyla; family Bovidae; genus Bos; species Bos grunniens. Next base: position 47,192,994 of record NC_141177.1, on the reverse strand, counting down.
TTTTTGTGGTTCTTTGCATAATACACATTATCTCCACTCAGGATAATTCCATTGAATAGGTTTTAAGTAATTATCTCTAGTCTCATTTTTTATTTGCTAGTTCAGATATAATCTAGGAATCCTTAATATTTAAAAGGATAAGATCAGATATTCACTCAGGATAATTCAGCACTGATGTATTTATTAGTTGTGTTCGCTGTGCATGAGTGCTAAGTGACTTTGTCTGACTCTGTGCCATCCTATGGACTGTAGCCTGCCAGGCTTCTCTGTCCATGGGGTTCTCCAGACAAGGATACTGGGGTGGGTTGCCCTGCCCTCCTCCAGGGGATCTTCCTGACCCAGGGATTGAACCCACATCTCTTCCATCTCCTGCATTGGCAGTCAGGTTCTTTACCACTAGCACCACCTGGGAATAGCTTTGCAAAATTAGTATTTAAGGATATATGCCCAATGCTTTTAGATAAACCCTCCCTCCCTGAGACATCTGTTACAACAATATCATTGCTTTCCAGAGCAGTTCAGTTGCTCAGTTGTGTCCGACTCTTTGTGACCCTGTGGACTGCAGCACACCAGGCTTCCCTGTCCATCACCAACTCCCAGAGCTTGCTCAAACTCGTGTCCATTGAGTTGGTGATGCCATCCAACCATCTTATCCTCTGTCGTCCCCTTGTCCTCCTTTCCATATGGTCACTTTTTATTTTATTGGGCCTGTTCTTTCCCTCTTTCCTGTCTGTAGCAATTTAATCCTCAGTGGTTAGGGCGAAGAAACACAACCCTTGAACCACAAGACAAGCAAGAAAGACAGTCCTTGAACTGCCAGACACGTTTAGCAAGATTTTCAGAATCTGTATACCTCTGATTTTTCTGTTAGAAATCTTGGCTCCTTTGTGAAATTAATGGTTTTAGAAATGTTCTCAAGTGATTGAAGTGAAGTGAAGTCGCTCAGTCATGTCCGACTCTTTACGACCCCATGGACTGTAGCCCAACAGGCTCCTCCGTCCATGGGATTTTCCAGGCAAGTGTACTAGAGTGGGTTGCCATTTCCTTCTCCAGAGGATCTTCCCGACCCAGGGATCGAACCTGGGTCTCCTGCATTGTAGGCAGATGCTTTACCGTCTGAGTACAGGGAAGTCCCTCTCAAGTGGTTGAGGGCAGAGGAAAAAGAATCTTTTGGAGACATTGTCACAGTTTCTTCATCCAAAGAGATTACAGTGCAGTTGAAGACAACCCAGACATAGGACTGGACATTGCACAAGTCTCTTTTTAGCAACTGGGAAGTGATGTCTCAAAACAGTTGCGTGGACACAATTGCTTGGTTTGCTTTGTGTAACTGTTGGAAAAATTCTGGAATTGCAAAACCAGAACTGAGAATGGATTAGGAACTAACTGGTTTAGGAATCTATAGACCAGAAGACCCAAAATGAAAGAAACTGCCGAGGTTTGAATGAAGAGGTAGAAGGGAGCAGGGGCCCATGTGTTGGTGCAAATACACTGGGGTCAGGACATTGTGTGTTAAGAGTCTGGTCCACGGTTATGCTGTGAGTGGAGTCGTAGCTGCAGTGAAGACACTGTCCTTGAAAACGTGGACCTTTTCCCCAGTGTACTTCAGTGTAAACTGATTGATCCATTGTTGCCTACTTGTTTGTTTTCTTAGATAAATTCCTACAAATAAGTCAAGTTGTTGGTTCAGAGGGTATAGACACATTTAGAATTTTGGTGTATTATCATGTGGTTTCTTTCTTAAATGGGGAAAAAAAGGCATTTGTTCACATTACACAAATATTGGATGTTTATTTTCATTTTCAAATTTCTAATTTATTAGAAATATAATTTTTAGGGTTTGCTCATGCGAAGAGTTGACTCATTAGAAAAGACTCTGATGCTGGGAGGGATTGGGGGCAGGAGGAAAAGGGGACAACAGAGGATGAGATGGCTGGATGGCATCACCGACTCGATGGACGTGAGTTTGAGTGAACTCCGGGAGTTGGTGATGGACAGGGAGGCCTGGTGTGCTGTGATTCACGGAGTCCCAAAGAGTCGGACACGACTGAGCGACTGAACTGAACAGAGCTGAAGTTGTGAAAGCTGCTTTTGTTAATATGACTTAAATTCTCCTTTTAAAAAGTGACATTATGGCACCCTCTACTGAATTTGAAAGGAATTGCTGAATGGTAATGTGCAGGTTTGATTAAGAAAATGAAAAAATGTGCACGTTAGACTTTCTTGTCCCTTGTATGGTGATTTTTGTTACTGGTCATTATTAGGCAGTGTGATGACGGATAGTTGATTAAATCCATATTTTTTTGACTGTGAGGAGCATTTTTAAAAATTTATTGTTTAAACTTTTTGTTTTATATTGGAGCATAGCCAATTAACAATTTTGTGATAGTTTCAGGTGAACAGAAAAGGGACTCAGCTATACGTACACATGTATCCATTCTCCCCCAAACTCCCCTCCCATCCAGGCTGCCTATAACATTGAGCAGAGTTCCCTGTGAGGTACAGTAGGTCCTTGTTTATCCATTTTAAGTATAGCAGAGTATACATGTCCCTCTTAAACTCTCTACCTATCCCTTCCCACCATTCTTCCCCAATGGCAGCCGTAAGTTTTTGGGCTAAGTCTGTGAGTCTGTTTTCTGTTTTGTAAATAAGTTCATTTGTATCATTTCTTTTTAGATTCCATATAGAAGGGGTGTCACGATATTTCTCTCTCTGACTTCACTCAGTATGACAGTCTCTACATCTGTGTTGCTACAAATGGCATTTCATTCTTTTTAATGGCTGAGTAATATTCCATTGTATATATTAAACCCATAGTTTGATGTGGGCAGAAGATCTGGAGTGAGCAAGTCTACAGAGGCAGGAAATAATGGGGCATGCAGAAAATCAGAGGCGTCCATGTGGTGCTTTGCAATAAAAGAAACTGGTAAGAACAGAGGGCTGGTATCCTTTTTGGAATTTAAACTTTATCATGAACGTGCTGTTGAATCATTGGATAGTTTTGTTTTGTTTTTTTTTTTCCCAGCAGTAACTGGATTATGTAAATATCTTAGAAAGAGGATGCTGGCAGCAGTGGGCAGGAGGGTTGGAGTGGGGACAGAGCAGTTGGACGGTCAGGCATTTGCTAAGTAGGGTCCCAGAGAGAGAGAGAGAGACAGACAGACAGAGTTCTGAGGAGCTGGGTAATATACTTGGTTTGTTTGTAAAGAAACTTCATCACGAAACTACAAGCATACAGGAAGGTAGAAAGAACAGTACAGTGAATACCCACATGTCTACCTTCCGTGATCCTCATTCTTTCTCTCTCTCCTCTCACTTCCCCTCTTTCTCTCTCCTGGAGTACTTGAGAGTAAGTTGCAGATGTCTTTAACTGGACATTCTTAGTACATCAGCAAGCATCTCTCCAGAATGACTTCATGGGAGAGATGTCCAGGGAGATAAAATCTGGAGAGTTTAGGATTTGGGGGTAAAGATGACAGGTTCTGTTAAATCCTGTAACAGGTGGCATGAGGGCACAAAGGCTTGGTTTAGTGGTTAGTTTGTGGTTCCCTGGCATTTTCCGCTTTTCCTTTTGAGACACTGGGAGATGGATATATGGTGAACACTTAACATTTTAAATAGAAACTTTCAAAAGTTTTTTTTTTTTCTTATCAGAAAAAATGTCAAGCATGCTCAGTGGTTGAAGAGGCCAGTGTTCTTGGCTGAGGCCATGGCCCACTTCTCCCAGGGAGGAAAGAGAGGTCATTGCAGAGGAGGGGGCCAGCCTTCCCCTCGAGGCGGAAGAAGGGCCAGGCCCTTGGATGGTGTGAGGAGGCAGGTGTGCACCTAGTGCAAGTGTCATCTGACCCACCCATGAGGCAGACAGTGCACACACACCAGGCAGGCCCCTGGCAGCTTCACAGGCTGCTTGCCTCGGGGTGGTGGAGAGTGGGGAGCCGGAAGTGCCAGTGGGCACTGGGCATAAACGCTGACCTTTGAAGATAGGAAATTTGCCGACTCTGGTCTATTAACTTTCACGTCATGACCAGCGGGACTAGCAACTCTTCCCTCCTTTGGGCAGGAAAACTAGGAAGGGGGTGGGCAGAAGCATATGATACCCACCCTGCTGTCTATAAAATAGATGACTAATAAGGACCTGCTGTACAGCACAGAGAACTCTACTCAATATTCTGTAATGGCCAAGAGGGAAAAGAATATAAAAAGAGAGTGAATATTTATCTATGTATAACTGAATCACTCTGCTGTACCTGAAACTGTACAGCTGTACCTGCTGTACCTGCAACATTGTAAATCAGCTATACTCCAATAAAAAGTAAAATAGACTAAAAAAGCAACACAAACAAAATATCATCGTAGCAGGAATTGACAGTGGATCCACTGTTGACTCATTCATTCTTTCGTTCAACAAACATTAGGGAGCCACCTATTATTGTGTACTGGCGAACACTATTCTAAGACACTGGGAATTCTTTTTTTTTTTTCCCTTAGAAAAGACATAGAACTTTATTTGGGTTCAAGTTCTACCTGTTTCTTATTGTTGTTGTTTTGTTGCTAAGTTGTGTCCAGCTCTTTTGCAACCCCATGGACTGTAGCCTGCCAGGTTCCTCTGTCCATGGTATTTCCCAGGCAAGAATACTGGAGTGGGTTGCCATTTTCTTCTCCAACTGGGAATCCTTGTAGCTGATATTCTAGTGGGAAAGACAGTAGACTAGCTAAATGAAATATAGTGATTAGATGGTGGTGAGCACAGAGAAGAAACATTAAGTGAGGGCAGGTGTATGTGTGGAGATTCTGGAAAGGGTGGCCGAGGGAGTCTACTGAGATGCCATTTGGGGAGAGACCCATGCAGCCCAATAGCTATGCTTGTGTGCTCAGAGTCTGTGTCACTTGCTTTTCCCACCTGGACCTGTCTTCCCTGAGAAACACACGTGTGCTGCTGCTGCTGCTAAGTCACTTCAGTCATGTCCGACTCTGTGCGACCCCATAGACGGCAGCCCACCAGGCTCCCCTGTCCCTGGGATTCTCTAGGTAAGAACACTGGAGTGGGTTGCCATTTCCTTCTCCAATGCATGAAAGTGAAAAGTGAAAGGGAAGTCTTTCAGTTGTGTCCAACTCTTCACGACCCCATGGACTGCAGCCCACCAGGCTCCTCTGTCCATGGGATTTTCCAGGCAAGAGTACTGGAGTGGGGTGCCATTGCCTTCTCCATTGTTAAGGCTGTGGTCTTCCCAGTGGTCATGTATGGTTGTGAGAGCTGAACCATAAAGAAGGCAAGAGTGCCAAAGAATTGATGCCTTTGAACTGTGGTGCTGGAGAGGGCTCCAGAAAGCCCCTTGGACTTCAAGGAGATCAAACCAGTCAATCCCAGGAGGGAGATCAACCTTGAATACTCCTTGGAAGGACTGATGCTGAAGCTCCAGTAATTTGGTCATCTGATGTGAACAGCTGACTCATTGGAGAAGTCACTGATGCTGGGAAAGATTGAGGGCAGAAGGAGAAGAGGGGATCAGAGGATAAGATGGCTGGATGGCATTACCAGTGCAATGGACATGAACGTAGGCAAACTTCAGGAGATGGTGAGGGACAGGGAGGCCTGGTGTGCTGTAGTCCATGGGGTCACAAAGAGTTGGACATGATTGAGCGACTGAACAACAGCAAAGCGGATGAGAATGTTAAAAGATAGGAACTTGAACAAAATCTCATGTGCAATAACGTGAGGGTTTCCTTTAGGAGTATGGAAGAAAATTTAGTACAAAGTTGTTTGTGTTATAAATGAAGAGGGCTTTTGAGTTAGATGTTTTGTTTTATCACTATCATGGCTTTAAAAATGCACATTTTTAATGCTTCTCCACACATACACCTACCCTCACTTAATGTTTCTTCTCTGTGCTCATCACCATCTAATCACTGTATTTCGTTTAGCTAGTCTTCTGTCTTTCCCATTAGAATATCAGCTACAAGAATTCCCAGTTGGAGAAGAAAATGGCAACCCACTCCAGAAAATAGTTAACATTGGTGTTATGACATAATTAATATTTTGCACATAAGAATTGATTTTTGAAAAGTTTATTTTTTTGATGTCTCTGTTGCAGGCCTGAGAAACCGACAGCAGTATACAATCTGCATCATTTCTGTTATCAATAAACCTATGAAATCACGTTTATAAATGTCCAGATTCATTTCAGGTGTTCTTAGCAGGCTACATTTTAAGGCACTATTGTTTTGAACCACACAATATTAATTAGTACCTAGTAAATAGCAGTGTAAATACTTACATGATTTATGTTGTTTAGAAATTATGCCATTGATTTCTGCACATGATCAGTTTATCCGTTAGGAGTGGCTCGGTTGTGCTTCAGTAGCAAACAGTCCAGCACATTCGTCTCTTGCTTCTGCTGTCTGTCCATCGTGTGTTGGTGGGGGTGCTGTTCCATGCTGTCCTCTGTTAGGCAAGTGGGCTGATGGAGATGCTGGTGTCTGGAACGTGGGAAGCTTGTGAAAGACGAGGTGTCAGATCTCATGGAGGCTCTTAATTGCATTTTCCTGGAAGTAAACAGCCTGTTGCCTCCATGTTACTACAGGTCAAGGTGTCAGGGTCCATTGGAGAAGTCATGTCGTCAGGTGACTCAAGAGCAAGGGAGGGTGTGGATCTGAGAAGGACAGCTTTCTTATAAATAAAGAGGATAAAATAAAAGGATATCAAGGGGAAGACTGAGGGAGTGGCGACTGAGGGAGTGGCGAAGCTAATATTTGGGCATCTGCTATGTTCTCAGTGCTTCAGATGTTTTTATTTAGTCATCACAAGACATGAGTCCTAGAAATGATTTCTGTCTGACACTTGAGCAGACTGAACGGACGGGATTAATTAAGAGTGAAGAGATGGCTTGTGTAGTGTGGTTACCAACCTGCCCCTTGGAGTCACACACTGATGTTAGAATCCCCTCAGGCTGTGGCTTAGGGCAAGTGGCTTAGAATTATTTCCTCATCTGTAAGACACGGATAACAGTACATGTTATGAGATTATTGGGGAAATTAAATGAGACATGTTGAGCATGTAACCTAATGTCTGAGAAATTGAGTGCATTCCGTGGTGTCTGTCACTCACATTTATATATGTGTGTGTGTGTCTGTATTTTTTTCTTTGGTTTTACTGGATTTCCCAAGGTCTCACACCTTGTGAGCTGTGCATGTAGGAATGGGTAGAATCAGGGGACTGGACTGTCTCCCACAAAAGCCTGTCTTCTTTTCACTATAGGGCCTTAAATATTTGCTAGATTAGAGGAAATGAGAAGTAGAGGGTGATGAAAGTGTGATTGAAAAGTATGCATAAAAGCTGTCATGTGTTGATTGGCTCCTCTGGGTTAGGTGTTTTACTTATGTCATTGCATCTAATCTCATTTCGTTAAATAGCCTGGCCAAGATTTTGGAGTCCACCTGGAAGGCAGAGCTGGGCTCTTGATCTGAGGTCTGTCTGGTGTCCAATCTACCCTTTCATCTTTAGTCTGTGCTGTCTCCCTGTATGTAAAATCATGAAGTTACACTGACTTTGAAGGATCAGGTCAGAGTTCTGGAAGCTCTTGAGCCCTTAGCAGGTTGGAGCTGGTCACACACAGAAGCACTTCTGACTGGGGGCTATTTGCAGTTTTAAGGGAGGTATGGTGATGCAGGCGCCAGCCTCAAAGAAGTCTAGTGGGGGACATAAGCCCAATTGATGTGTCTTAATGGTCCAAAATGGCTGGTTTCTCCAGTAGAGAGGATTTAGGGAATGCTGATGGAATTTTGGGAAGGGTCTGGAATTGAGAATTAGTCAAGGAAAATGGTTGCAAAGAGTTGGACACGATTAAGCGACTTAGCACGCAAGCACACACATGCAAGGAAAATATAATTCAGAAATTATCAGTTCTCTCCTGCCCCCACCAGTTAGAGGAAAGAGTTAAATGCAACAAAAAAGTGGGTAAAAGAAAAAACAAAAAAAAAAAAAACAAAAAACAAAAAAAGTGGTTGGTTGATGATGTGATCTTGAAGACTGTCCAAGATTTTTTGGTTGTGTGTGTGTGTGTTGCTCAGTCATGTCCAACCCTTTTGTGACCCCATGGACTGTAGCCCGCCAGGGTTCTCTGTCTATGGAATGCTCCAGGCAAGAATTCTATAGTGGGTAGCCATTCCCTCCATGGGATCTTCCCGACCCAGGGCTCGAACCCAGGTTTCCTGTCTTGTAGGCAGATTCTTTACCATCTGAGCCAGGGTGGTAGAAGATAAATATAATGAAAAAAGGTCATCATCGAAAGAGAGGTTTTACTGTGGGGGTGGGACCATGCACAGCTGGAAAGGCTGCTGGGTTTCCTTGTGGACCATCTGAGAATAAACACGGGCCATGGGGCACTGGTTACGGTGGATGGTTTGGGTCACCTGGAGTGGGGTCACAGCTGGTGAGCGCAGTTCATTCCTTGTACCTGGGGCAGATGGGTGAGTGATAGGCAGTGCCTCCCATGAGAGCCCTGATGCCCCTTCCAGCAGGTGACCTGGGCTTCTGTGATTTTCCTGACAGCCTTGAAACCTGGGTGTCCTCACTTGGGGGTTAGAAAGCAGTGTTTCTTACATTTCCTCTTCTGAGTCATCAAAGGTTTATGTTATGTTCATTTGCTCATTCGTGTCCGACTCTTTGTGACCCTATGGACTGCAGCACGCCAGGCTTCCCTGTCTTTGACAGTCTCCTGAGTTTGCCCAAACTCACGTCCATGGAATCAGTGATGCCATCCAACCATTTCATCCTCTGTCATCCCCTTCTCCTGCTTTTAGTCTTTCCCAGCACCACAGTTTGGAGGCATCAATTCCTCGGTGCTCAGCCTTTTTTATTGTCCAGGCCTCACATCCGTACATGACTACTGGAAAAACCATAGCTTTGAAAGGTCCGTATAGTCAAACAAACCTTTGCCTACAAAGGTTTATAGGATGCTTTCAATGGGAGCCCTCTTTTCTGTGGCTTTTGTATGTTCCTTTCCATTTGTGATATGTTAAGTTTTGTATTGCATACCGATTGAACCCTGGTGACTTGATAAAATGTGAGGATGTTTTAATTTTTTTAAGTGTCCCCCCTATTTTTTGCTTTCTGCTTTGGGTTATATGAAGCATAGTTTCATACATATGACACCAAATGCATTGTCAGTGGTAAGCATATTTTTTTTATTGTCTTATGTTTACTGACAAAATCTAAGATTCTTGGAATAGACAGAATTGAAATGTGATTTGGGTTTCTGATTAGGAACTGTGTAGTCTAAAATTTCGTATCTTTTATTTTGGATACATTTCTGCATAATAAAAAATTGACAAAAATTTGAACTGACTTTTTTTGAATACTTAAAGAATAACCAGTAAAATTGTTGCCAGAAATCATGCAACTCTTGATGTGTCACTGACACATAGGGTGTAATCTGTAGGATACTGCAGCAAATCTGCCCCTTTGCTCTCTTGGAAATAAATTTATACTTGGGAGCAGGGTCACACCCAGCATTTGCATATTGTCTGTGTTGAGCCTGAGACCACAGAGTGTAAAGTGTTTACTGTTTGTGGAACATTTTTGGCTGCCTGGGCCATGTGGAGCAGTTCTCAAACTTTGGGGTCTCTGGACCTTTTTACACTCTTAAAAATTATTGAAGACCCCAAAGAATTTTGTTTATGTATATTATATTGATATTTACCATATTGGAAATTAAAACAAATTAAAAAACATGGTTTCAATTCACTTAAAAAGAAGAGTACTAAACTTGCTGCTTGTTAACATAAGTTATGTTTTTATGAAAAATAACTATTTTCCAAAAACAAAAACATGAGTGAATTGAAGATTTCTCTAAGGCCTGGCCGAATTGGAGACAGTTACGTTCTTAGATGTGCATCTACTTTCCATTTTTGCTCTTTGTTTTGGTTGAAGGATGAAGACAAACCAACCTTGCTCCTCCCTTTCCCAGCCATAGATTTGTGTATTTTAATAAGCTGTTGAGTTAATCGTAGCTATTCTGTTACTACAGCTGATCCTGGAGCAGTGTGAGGTTTAGGGACGATAGGCATCTATGAAGTTGAAAATCCACTTATAACTTGTAGTTGGCCTTCTGTCTCCATGGATTCAGTCAACTGTAGATCCTGTGGTCCTTTTAAATCTGTGCCAATGGCGCCACGCAGATCAAACCCCTTGTTGTTCAAGGTCAACTAACTGTACATCACAGCTCGACGTGTGGTAGTTTCAGGGTTGCAATATGGAATCTGAAAATATATAAATAGATGTATCACACTGGGACTTTCCAATCTGATGGTATATCCTGCATAATGGATCTTTTTTTAAACAATATAATTATTTTTAAAAATTTATTTATTTTGGAGAAGGAAAATGGCAACCCACTCCAGTGTTCTTGCCTGGAGAATCCCAGGGACGGGGGGGCCTGGTGGGCTGCTGTCTATGGGGTCGCACAGAGTCGGACACGACTGAAGCGTGTGTTGGGTCTAAGTTGTGGCATGTCAGATCTTTCACTGCTGTTCTAGCGTTCTCTAGTTGTGCTCTGAGGGCTCAGTAGTTGCAGTGCGAAGGTTTAGTTGCCCTGCGGCGTGTAAAACCTAAGTTCCCGGACCAGGAACTGAAACTGCGTCCCCTGCCTTGCAAGGTGTATTTTTTTTTTTTTTAATACTTCATCTTGCTTTTATCAAAATGTCTTAGAATAGTTTAAGTAGAGTATCTTTTTAGAGAAACAGATTAACTTTTAAAAATTCAAGTTTAATTTGTTTCCTTCACAAGGTGTATTCTTAACCACTTTACCATCACGGAGGTCCCTGAATGGATCTTTTATTCACACATTTTAAAAATATTATGCATTGAAAATTTAAAAAATATACTGGTTCACTATCCAAAGGTTGAAACACAATATGAAAAAAACCTCACTTTTGTGCGTATTTCCACTGATCTTGGAAGAGCCTGGAGGTTTGCGGATGCTGATGTACCTGTACAGAGTAGGAACAAGTTCCAGGATTTTGGTTAACACAGTGCCTTGGAAGGCGATGACAACCATAGTGAACACAAGTTTTATAAAGTTCTACTGGGTTGGCCAAATTGTTCATTTGGGTTTTTCCGTAACATCTTATGGAAAAACTTGAGTGAACTTTTGGGTCAGCCCAGTATTTTTATGCTTGAATGTTTACACTTTATCATTAGCAATACCTCAAGGGTCAGTTATTACTTTTACTACTTCATGAAGGGCATTCTAAAGTCAGCCTTTTTGTTTGCTTTTGTTTTTGTTTTTTATGAAAGTACTTGGCAGGGAAGAATACTCTTCCTAACTAGGATGAATAGTTTCTGTTTGGTACTGTTATGTTGGTTTGTGCTGAGGTACCAGTGGTTTTATCCACCAGTGCTTTTCATCATTCGTGCAAATGTCCACACAGTGCAAAAGGTGAATAACATCTTTATTTTTATGAGTGTAGTTTGATTTCAAAGAACGCCTGTGAAAGGATCTGAGAGACCACTGGGGTCTGCAGACCGCACTGAGAACTGATGGCATAAAAGGTTTAATGCCATTTTCTGTAAGCAGATTAATGCCACTTATCTACATTGCTTCCTTTATTTTCTAACAATTATAATTTATGAAAGTTTGAATAATGTAACAGATACCAGTGTGCTGCTTGCATTGGCTAATGCAATTCATACATCTTTCAGGTAGAATTTTTTTTTTTTAATGTCAGATTTGTTAAAAAAAAAAAAAGAAAAAAATGTTTACTCTTTTTTCACTGTATTAGGTTTTGAAAGTGTAACTTGAAAGTATTTGTGATCATGAAGTAATTTACAGATGGATTACCGGCCACAATTATTGTCTCTTGAAATTATGAGATATTATTATTATTAGTTTATTTATGATGACAGTTAATTAAACATTTTCATGTTCTTGAATACTCCTCCAAATAGAGAGGACATGAGTTTGGAAAATTAGGTCTGGCACTTGATTTCCTGTTTATCTGTGTTAATAACTGTGTGTATAACCGTGTCTATGTAACCCTCTCTGCTTCTGAAACCCTTGAGATTTCCTAAGTGATAAGAGTGATGAAAGTGCCCTTTGTTTTTACTACTTTCAGTCATACCTTTGTGTTAATGGGGTGACTTTTGGGAAGCCCTTGTGGATGGAGCTGGTTACTGGGGAACCAGCCTTGATTGGAGGGTTGCAACTTTCAGTCCCACCAGACGACCTCCTGGGAAGAGAGAGGGGCTGGAGAGTGAGTTCAGTCACCAAAGGCCAGGGATTTATCAACCATGCTTGTGTAATGAAACCTCCATAATAGCCCAAAAGTGTAGGGTCTGGAGAGCTTCGAGGTTGGAGGACATGTGGAGATCTGGGAAGGACATTGCTTCTGGGGAGGGCATGGGAACTCCACTCCCCGCCCCACACACCTTACCCTGTGTGTCTCTTCTCTCTGACTGTTCCTTATTCTTTCCTTTTATAACTAACCAGTAATGTAATAAGTGGGCTTCCCAGGTGGCGTTAAGTGGTAAAGAACCCGCCTGCTAATGCAGGAGACACAAGAGAGGGCACGAACCCTGGGCTGGGAAGATTCCCTGGAGGAGGGCATGGCAACCCGCTTCAGTCTTCTTGCCTGGAAAATCTCATGGACAGAGGAGCCTGGTGGGCTACAGTTCATGGCGCTACAAAGAGTCGGACATGACTGAGCACCCACCCTCAATCTAATAAGCAAATGTTCCCCTGAGTGCTGAGGGCTGAACCTCAGGGAGTTGTGGGAACCTCTGATTTGTCAGAAGCACAGGTGACAGGTGACAACCTGGATCTGATATAAACATTAGAAGGGGGCTCATCTTATAGGACTGAGCCCTCACCCTGTGGGGTCTGGTGCTGTCTCCAGATAGATGGTGTCAGAACTGAGTTAGATTGAAGGACACCCAGCTGGGTCACAGGATTGCTTGATGTGTAGAAAACCACATCGGGTGTCAGAAATGAAGTAGTGTTGTAGTGAAGTATTGAGAGTAGAGGAGACACACAGGAGGAGTGTGTGTGCACATTAATAAAAATTTTTCAGATAATTATTTCACTGGATGCAATGAAGACAAATTTTTTTTTAAAAAATGGAGATCTTAGAACGCTTTCTGCTACAGATGCTTGCACTTCTGTGGTTGACCACTAGATGTCACAAGAGCCCTGGGAGCCCCTAAAGGGCTGCCCAGGGCGGGTAGAAATTGAACATTGTAGGCTCAGGACCTTCACATATTTCACTGTTTCCACATGATCGATGCCAGCAGAACCTGATACAGTGTGATATATAGAAGCAAGGTATGACTGGAATAATGAAATTTCAAAAATAAGCCCTTTTAGAGGAGGGTTGTAATAGTTCTGTTGGGGATTGTAAATGTTTCAGGTGCACTTGACACCGGTTTCGTTCCTGGCGTTCGGGTCTCTCTTTTTTGTTTTTTATGGAAAGATGGATTGAACTTCAATTTAAGAATATTCGGTAATCCCTCTCAGGACATACTGTAACAGCTGGTATTTTTGTGTTGTAGTAAATCGATTCCATACAACAGTCAGTAATAATCACAACTGGGTTCTGACAAATTCCAAAGCATTTTCAGTAAGTTTAGCCAAAGAAAATATCATGATTACTACAGAAATTTAACTCAGTTTGAAAGTTAAACCCAGCAACTCCGCTTCGTTCCACAGAATATTAACCATTTTCCCTGATGAGATTTTATCAAGCCACTTATTTTTTTTATTGATATACTTGTATATGTTCTGAGAACATAATTACCTTGTAGCGTATATTTCTTAAATAATACATTTTTGGAAAAAATTACCTTGAGTGTTTACTGTGAAATAAAAGGTGAGAAATGCTACGATAAAATCTTCTGTCTATGGCATACGTGGAAGGCTGCAGCATCAACTCAGAAGGATGTTATGATGTGAAATGTAAGGTGGTTTTTAGTTTTAATAGGATGTTTGTTACAAGCATAAATCGATTTATTATATGCTGTATGTGGTTTATGAAATTAAAACATTGTAAATTCTTTAAGGCTTGAAGAAAGTTGTAGTTTGCATGGTATAGATTATGTAGTATGTGTATTTCTGTAGTTAGATAATCTGTACCATACAAATTGTGATTTATGGCATAAAGAACTTAAATTACATACATACACACTATAATAAATACCTGCATATATACGTTTTGTCCTAATGGTAGAAATATGTGTGCATACATTTTACAAATTATAACCGTTTTTCCTTTTCTTCTCGGCAGCAGAACAAAAGTTTACTAATTGAATGCATTTTTAAAATTACGTATGGTCTGTTTTTTATTTTCTTTGTGTTTGAATAGAGGAAAACTTTTATGTAGTTGAATCTGAATCTGGATTGTTAGGATAGCTTATGAAAACGAAGCAGTGTTACCTTTTAAAATTATTAGGGAAAATAGCTTCAGAGATGTGGGTTAATGAAACTTTGATTTTCCCTTTTTGTCTTATTTTTAGCTTAGTGATTTGTATTTTCACTTGGTATTTAAAATAACGGCCACCACATTTTTAATTAACACAGAGAGGATCTCTGTATGGATTTGTATGCATATTTTCACCACGTTAACCTTTGTAACATAAAACAGAACTCAAGACACTGCACCCGGTTACTTGGTCCAAGATAGTCTTTTTGATGGTGAATATTTTTATACTAATATTTACTTTGATAATTAAAAAGCTAATTTAGAAAGCTCTAATAGAATTTTATAGTCTGGGTTTCTTCACGAAGAATTTGGCAAGCTCATTTTCTTTATTCTGTAATGTGAATCAGCAATTTAAACGCTTTTAAGAATTGAAGTGAGCCAGTTTTTCAAATGTTTACAGTATCTGTTTTTCTTGTTAATATATGTTAAAATATGCTTTTAAATCACTGATCTTGCTTTATAGAGAACGGGGTGGGAGGGGAAATGCACTAAAAAGTGAGTTTAAACCCATTGTGTGGTTCTTCTGATTTCTGAAAAATGTAAATGCAGTGTATTTTCCGTTATTAGGCAGCTGTGGTCCAAATTTAAACCACATGGCCTCCTTCTAGGTGTCAGGCCAATGTAAATTTTAATCTTGCTACTTTTATGTTTTCATTTTATAATCTCATTACCTGAATTTAAAAAACCCGGTCATCATATTCATTGTTTGCAGGATGCTGTTTTGTATCCTCTGGCTCATTGGAAGGTCAAGCAACTCTAAATTGCCATTATCTTCATTTGCACATAAGGAAATTAAGGCTTAATGAGGTTAAACAACTAGATCACAGGGCTAGCAGGATTAGAGACTGAGCCAAACTCTAGAGCCCTTGCTTTTAGTTATTATACAATAGTGCCTTTACTGCTTATTTGGGGATAAACATTACTGAAAACAGTTATTTAAAGAATCAATATTTTTCAAGATCCAGCAAAGCTTAGTTTTTACTACAACAATTTATTTTCATTTATTAGCTTGGATTGTGAGGTTTAGTTTAGATTATCAACAGTTCTGTAAATCTAAAATGACATCTTGCTTTAATCCGAGTATTCTTTCAAGGTCGTTTGTGATCTTCAGTTAGCAAATTTGCAGTTGTCTTATTAGGATGACCTACTTAAATTAGTTCTAAGTTGTTGACAACTTACAGACTCTTTTCTACATTTAGAAATACAGTTTAGAATTCTAATGAAGGGGAAGAGTTTTAGAATGATACTGGCTTACAAAAGCTTCCTTAAGTCCTCCGTCTGTGCCGTCAGCGATTTTTAAAGCAACTGTAAAAATCTTTACAGAAGGCTTGACACATGCACGAAGAACTTGCGTGTTTTTAATTAGAAGTCCCACGTCAAAATCAAAAACTCTCCCACTTCCTATTTGTCTGTGCTCTCTAGACGAAACGGTGAGGCTTGTGATCTCATAATGTGTTGGGATCAGCATTTTGAATTAGTTACAGCAAGTTGCAATGTAGTCATCCTGCCTCTTCTGTTTTTTAATGTGTTCCTTTTCTTTGTAGAAACCGCCTGCACGGGGACACACACATCTCGGTAGTCGGCCCCGGGAGTGGCTGCAGGGGTTGGCATCTCGGCCGCCTTCCAGGGGAGTGAGTTGGCAGCACCGGCCGGGCTCAGCATCATGCCCGCACTGTCCACAGGCTCGGGGAACGACACAGGTACAGAGCCCACAAGGGCGCTTCCCCTCCCATCCTTACAAACATCCTTTTCACACTGAAAACCCGCATTGCTTTAAGCCAGTGCAGACAGGTCATGCTTGTTGTTCGGTAACCAACGCCAGGGCCAACCTTGGCTTTCCAGGATGAACGTGACCTCAGGGCGTGGGCGGAAGTGGCTTTCTCCGGGTAGTGACGGCTCCTACCGATGCTCTTGTCCTCTCCTGCGTTTTGGAATAATGTCGTACATTTACACTTTTTTTTAAATTAAGTTTTTTAAAGATACAGAAGAGTGTGGACAGTTTCATGCTACTCATATTACCCTCTGCTCCAGTTTAATCATAACTATGAATTTCTTGGGCCATATTTGCTCAGACCTCTCATTTTTTTCTCCACGCCCCCTGCCCCCTCCTCCCCGTTTTTTTCCATTTTCTTTCTTCTTGTCTAGAGATACAAACTGTTCTGCAGTTGATATATGTCATTAAAGGACTCAATTAAAACAAATATTTCACCTTGTTATCAGTTGTAAGAATTAGTGATACTTAGAATAAAGATTTCCAAGAAAGGGAAAAAAGCTCACGCATGTAGATATGTGTGAAATGCCCTCCTCTGCTCTAATTCAGGAGGTGGGGTGGGGGTGGTCAGTGCCCCTTTTCTGGAATTCCCCAGAGTTAGCACTTTTAAAAAAATGTAAATTCCTGGACCCTCCTCAGAATTATTAAAACAGAATGTAACTGGGGTTGGGGAGCTATAGCTTGCATTTTTTTTTTTAAGTTGTCTATTTTTATTGAGAGTGAATGGGGGCTACTCTCTAGTTGCGGTACATGCGTTTCTCAACATGGGGGCTTCTCTTGTGGTAGAGCACAGGCTCAGTGGTTGTAGCACACTTAGGTGCTTCCTGGAATGTGGGATCCTCCTGGATCAGGGATCAAATGCATTGTTCTCTGCGTTGGCAGGCAGATTGTTATCCATTGTACCACCAGGGAAGTCCGGCGTGAGTTTTTAAGACCACTCAAAAGCAGGGGTGGCAAAGAATGTGACTATGAGGGATGTTCTTTGTGGCACTGACCACGCTGACTTGGTCCCAACAGCCTTCTGCAACCAACCGGGACCTGTCTCATCCTGGACAGGTCCGGGCACCATAGTTTCAAAAGAGCCAAATCACAGATGTGATGTTGTGTTGTGTAGGTTACCCTGGCCTTCTCATTTGCACTGTGTTCTCAGGTCATTCTTCGCTATTTCAGGCTGAGATATTCACTTTGGCAAATTTTGTCTCCTCTTTATCCATCAAGAGTGATGTTTTTCTACTGTGATTTATACTGAGCATTAGTTTTCCTTAGGAAGTGATTTTGATTTTTAAATTGCATGAAAATCTTTTTTTCTCAAGACGTGAACTTGGAAGCAGCTCCTTTGGAAAAAAAAATTTTTTTTTTCTTTTCAATTTTTATGTAGTCCCACATTGTGTTCGACTATATAAAATGAATGATTTAAGTTTCCGTAGTGGTTTGGGAAATTATAGATAAAATTTATTTGAACCATAAATTTACTACAGTTTATGTAATGAATAAGTTTTATGCTTTGCCATTCACCAAAAAATGCCTTAGTTTAATTGAATGCAAAATATTTTTGTTGATTACACCTTACATGGGGAATGATTAAAATGGAGTATTTATAGTTTAGGCGTCAATCATAAAAAAATACCATAGGCTGTTTAGAATGGAGAAAGGATACTCCCAGGCCTGCTTGGTGCAAACCTGAAATGCTGCTGTGACACACCTGGCTTTGCAATATTTTTTTGCCCAGCATGTCCCAGCAAGGTTGGCACTGGGCAGAGGAGACTGTTACAAGAGTCACCGCGGTCAGGGGCGCCCCAGGGTGTGGGCACCTGTGATGTGCTGAGGTTCCCTGTCCTTCCCTGTAGGCCACATGCCCTTGGCCAGTCAGGGGTCATTGATACTGTTAGCAGGTTGCTTAGCAAGGAGGTTGCTGTTCTAAGTCTCCCAGGGAACAGAGTTAGCATAGCTGAAGGCAGACCTCATGCAAGAACAGGGGGGGACTCACAATGACCCCAGTGCTCACGTGGGGAAATACTTCCTGTGTAAACTTCTACCACTTCTTCTTTCTCTGAAACAGTTAGTTATACAAGTAACGCAGAAGAACATTCCTGCTGTCAAAGACACACAGATAAAAAAGGAAAGAAATCTTTTCAACCACTTTTCTCCCTCACCCTCCATGTCCTTTTCTTTCTGTTTGATGAGTGTCCTGCAAGAACTTTCTGTACATTAAACACCTACATGCATATGTACGTAAAAGTGTATGTACATAAATAACATTGTTTTGTCTTTTTTATGTTTTAATCACAGATTTTATCATACTCTGTGGATTATTCCATAGCTTTTCTTCTACACCAAATAATATGTCTCAAAGAGACATATTTCTATGAGGTGTGTGTGTATATATATGCCTGTATATATAGATATATGTATATCCTCCAATTTCTTTTAAGTGAATGCATAGTTTTTCTATTGTGTAACAGTTTAACGAACCAGACTACTCTTAATGAAAGCCCTGGTTTTGTTACTTTTGTGTTATTTTAGGAGAAAAGATGTATGCATTTAATAGATGTTGCCAGATTGTTCTGTAGAGGGGTTGGACCACTTAACAGTATGTGGACATTGCATTCAAAATCATTTCCGCTGTGTTCTTGTCAATATTCAGTATTCTATGCTTATAATTTTTACTGATCTGATGGGGGAAAACAGGGTGTCTTAAGTATGAAGTGTGCATCAGTCCTGACATTGAACACTTTTTTAATGGTCATTTATTCCTCTGGTTGGTTTGTTCATATCCCTTTCCCATCATTCTATTGGTTTATCACTTTCTTATTTATTTGCAGTATCTCTTTATTTGTGTTTTGGATATTAATCCTTTGGGTCATTTTAGGTTGAACACCATTTTTCCTCATCAGTCATTTGCCCTTTTTTTCTTCCTTAAATAGTACCATTGTTAAATAGAAGTTGAAAGTGTTCATATGGGCAGGTATATTCTGAATGGTGAATGCTTTTTTCCTTCTGCTTAAGAAGACCTTTCCAAGAGGATTTCAAAATCTTAATAATTAAAAAAAATTGTATTTACATTATTTGGAATTTTAGTCCAAACTAGTTGGACTAGTTGGACATGGGAGGAGACAGGGATCTAATCAAATCTTAACATATTTCCCTGTTGAAGAACCAGCAGTCTCTATGTGCCACCTACTCTGGAGGAGAGTGTGCCCTGCCCCCTTTCCTTCCGGGTGAAGTATCCATGTAAGTTGTTTGAAATAATTTGTCTCTTCTCTCCCATCAGTTTATTCAGTCTGTATCAGTGTGGATTCTTGGATGTTTGTTTATACTTTGGGACATCACCCAGTTCTACTTCATTTATTTGGTGGTTCAGATTGCCCCAGCTTTGGGCACAGGAGCTTTTTCAGTTCGTTTCTTTGACATATCCCCATCCACCGAGGGTTTGTTTTTAATGCTTCCTTCCTTTGGGCACGATGAGGTGCTCTGGGTTTATCTTGCCATGCCCCATTTAGAATCAGCCAGTTTTCAAAGGACCACTAGGGAATGGGTAGAAGCCAAGATCTGGATGATAGCTTTGCATAGTGTTGCTCATATATGAACATTTCTACATGCAATCATCTGTAAGTATATTAAGCTAAGTGTGAGCATGGCTCTGAAGTTTCCTTAGGTTTTCCTTGTGTTTGATGACATTAATGGTTTTTGTGAGTACTTACTGATGTTTCCAGCTCTAATCCATAGGAAATAAGTTGTTTTAGCCTCTTTCTCTTGTCTGTAGATCCCACTGGCTGCCATATATCCATCCTTCTACCTAATTATTTATTTACACAGTGTATGTGTGTAGGAATATCTGAATTGTTACCTGTCCTCTTTGAAAAACAGCTTTTATCAACCAGAGAGCTGATCTTGTTTTGTTCCTGTGATAGTACCATTCTGTTCTGAATTTTATGGGATCATTCTTTCCCTGCATAGTGCTTAAATGTTAGTATTAGTTTTATAAATTCATTAGGTCTGGATTTTACAAATATCATATGATGTGAAATGTAATATATATATATACAGAAATGCATATAAAACTTTTTATAATACAGTTTTAAAAGTGATTATAATTCAAGTGACCACCACCTGAGTAAAGAAATTGAACACTCTGAGAGCAATCCAAGCACTTCTTCCCATTCAGCACCTCCTCTTCCCTGGTGGCTCAGACTGAAGAATCTGCCTGCAACACAGAAGACCTGGGTTCAGTCCCTGGGTCGGGCAGATTCCTTGGAGAAGGGAATGGCAACCCACTGCAGGATCCTTGCCTGGGAAATTTCCATGGACAGAGGAGCCTGGTGGGCTATAGTCCATGGGGTTGCAAAGAGTTGGACATGACTGAGCGACACACACACACACACAACTTCTTTAGAGATGGACAGAAAAGGAAAAGATTCCTACCTCACATGGTGCACAAAAGATACGTTTTAAACATCCCTAGGCACTTTGGTTTAATTTTACCTGTCGTTGAGCTTTATAAATGGAATTACAGTGTATGAATTTTTTTTTTAGGTGACGATGTAGAATGTGAAAAAAATAATAAATTATAAAATTTTAAAAGTGGATCAGATCAGATCGGATCAGTCACTCAGTTGTGTCCGACTCTTTGCGACCTCATGAATTGCAGCACGCCAGGCCTCCCTGTCCATCACCAACTCCCGGAGTTCACTCAGACTCACGTCCATCGAGTCAGTGATGCCATCCAGCCATCTCATCCTCTGTCATCCCCTTCTCCTCCTGCCCCCAATCCCTCCCAGCATCAGAGTCTTTTCCAATGAGTCAACTCTTCGCATGAGATGGCCAAAGTGCTGGAGTTTCAGCTTTAGCATCATTCCTTCCAAAGAAATCCCAGGGCTGATCTCCTTCAGAATGGACTTGTTGGATCTCTTTGCAGTCCAAGGGACTCTCAAGAGTCTTCTCCAACAGCACAGTTCAAAATCATCAGTTCTTCAGCACTCAGCTTTCTTCACAGTCCAACTCTCATATCCATACATGACCACAGGAAAAACCATAGCCTTGACTAGACGGACCTTTGTTGGCAAAGTAATGGCTCTGCTTTTGAATATGCTATCTAGGTTGGTCATAACTTTCCTTCCAAAAGTGGATACATAAAATAAATATTACAAAATCCAGAGGAAAAGCAAAATATTTTTACTGCTTGACATACCTCTGTACTTGTTTTTCTTCTTTATTTTTTGACTATCTACTTTTTGATCGTCTCTGCCTGTGACAATGATTTTGTAATACTGACTTTAAGACCTTCTGGTCTGTAAAGGGGAAGCGCAGGTTACTTGTGTAGACAGTCCTTCTGACACACAGTGATTCTGACACCAGTTCTGTGGGTTTTTTCCTCTGCGACTCCAGCCAGGTGTCTTACAGTTCAGTTCTGACACACACTGGAGGTGGCGCCAACCTCACAGGTTATGGGTGCAGCTCCCTGAGACTTCCCACCATTTCAGATACCAATTACAAGCACTAGGTCCTCGGGTTACCCCAATTTCTATCTAGCTCGGCTGCAAGTCAGAGGTTCCCATAACTGCATCCTTGCATTCAGTCATGTGCTAGAACAGCTCAAAGAACTAAGGGAAACATTGACCTTGTCTTTGTCAGATTGTTGTTGTTTAGTTGCTAAGTCATGTCTGACTCTTTTGAGACCCCATGGACTGTAGCCCACTAGGCTCCTCTGTCCATAGGATTTCCCAGGCAAGAATACTGGCGTGGGTTGCTCTTTTCTCCTTCAGGGAATCTTCCCAACCCAGGGATTGAACTGGTGTCTCCTGCATTGGCAGGTGGAATCTTTACCATTTGAACCACCAGGGGAGCCCTTTGTCAGGTTATATTATATTA
Source organism: Bos grunniens (assembly GCF_055505025.1). Lineage (NCBI taxonomy): Eukaryota > Metazoa > Chordata > Mammalia > Artiodactyla > Bovidae > Bos > Bos grunniens. Next base: position 47,170,886 of record NC_141177.1, on the reverse strand, counting down.
TATCACATAATAAAGGACATGGTGAAGGATGCAGGTGAAGAGATATGTAGGGTGAGGTATGGAGGGGTCCAGAGATCAGAAGACTCTATCCCAGGGAGTTGGGGTCTATAAGCCTCCTGGTGTGTAGAAACTCGCTGGATCCATAGTACTGGAGTTTTTATGATACCTTCAACATGTAAGCGTGACCCATGATTACCTCTGCCTTCAGTCCCTTTCCTTCTCCTCCAGAATGCGGGAGTGATCCTGTCTCTTCATCTCTTGTATCTGTTGCTCACTGTGGTCCATGTGTAGTGATAGCTCATGGTATTGAATAGTTTTCATTTTCATTTCTTGGTTATTTATGAGGTTGGACACATTTTCACATTGGCAACTTAGATTTCCTCTTTGTTGAAGTACCAATTTAAATCTTCTGCTCATTTTTGAAGTGCCTGGTCTTCTGTGTAGGACATGTTTTTATGTTATGCATTCTGTGCTTCATAAGCTTTGCTGGTTACCCGTGTGATACCATCCTTTCTCCATCTGGGGCTGTCTTCTCCTTCATGCTTCCTTCCGTGGTCCACATGTAGAAGGTACACATTTCAGTGTAGCTCATTATCATGGACTTTATGGTTAGTGATGTCTATATTTTATTCATGAAATATTTCCTTAGCTTATGGTCGGGAAGTTGCTCCTCCTTTCTTTTACATTTTGATTTTAATGCTCTAGAACAAATTTTCGTATAAGGTGTGAGTTGGGCTCCAGGATGTCCAGTTGTCCCACCATGAGGTTGTGAAGACCACCTTCTCTCCCCTGCTCACACAGCTGCCCGCTGGTACCCTCATTACAGTGTTGATGTCAGCGTGACCTGTACCATCCTCATTTTTAGTTCTAGATCTGAAAAGGAATCACGTCAATGTTTCTTGTTTCTTCTTTATCATATTTGCTCAAGGTTTTGTTCATGTGTGCCTTTTATTAGATTAAGGAAGTTTCCTTTTATTCTTAGTTTGCAGAAAACTTTTTTTTCCAATGATTAGCCATTGAATTTTATCAAGTGCTTTTTATTTATTATTGTAATCAATATGATTTGTTTCATGTAAATCTCAATATAACAAATCTCACTGATTTTTTAAAAAAACTTTATTTTGTATTGGGGTATAGCTGATTAACAATGTTATGATACTTTCAGGTGAATAGCTAAGGAACTCAGCCATACACGTACATGTGTTTATTCTCCCCTAAACTGCCCTCACGTCCACATAACACTCAGCAGAGTTCCATATGCTGTACAATAGGTCCTGGTTGGTTTTCCATCTAAGTATAGCAGTGTGTGCATGTCCATCCCAAACTCTCTATCCTCCCATTCCTTCCCCTGGCATCCAGTCTGTGAGTCTCTTTCTGTTTTGTAAGTTCATTTGTATCATTCCTTTTTAGAGTCTATGTTTAAGGGATGTCATATGATACTTCTCCTTCTCTTGCTGTCTTACTTCACTCAGTATGACAATCTCTAGGTCCATCCATGTTGCTGCAAATGGCATTATTTCATTCTTTTTTAATGGCCAAGTAATATTCCATTGTATATACATACCACATCTTCTTTATCCAGTCCTCTCTCAAGGGACATTTAGGTTGCTTCCATGTCTTGGCTATTGTAAACAGTGCTGCAGTGAACACTGGGGTGCATGGATCTTTTCGGATCATGTTTTTCTCTAGATCTGTGCCCAAGAGTGGGATTTCAGGGTCATGTGGTAGTTCTGTTTTTAGTTTTTTTTAATTTAAGGAGCCTCCCTACTATTCTCCATAGTGACTGTATCAATTTACATCCCCATCAACAATGCAGAGGGTTAGCTTCTCTCCATACCCTCTCCAGCATTTATCATTTGTGGATTTTTTTGATGATAGCCATTCTGACTGATGTAAAGTGATATCTTATTGTAGTTTTGATTTGCATTTCTCTAATAATTATTGATGTTGAACATCTTTTCATGTGTTTGTTGGCCATCTGTATGTTGTCTTTAGAGAAATAGACATGTCTATTTGGGTCCTCTGCCTATTTTTTGAATGGGTTGCTTGTTTTAATTCTGTTACGTATCATGAGCTGTTTGTAAATTTTGAAGACTAATCCCTTGTTGGTCACATCATTTACAAATATGATCTCCCAGTCTGTGGGTTGCCTTTTCATTTAGTTTGTTGTTTCCTTTGCTGTGCAAAAGCTTTTGAGTTTAAGTAGGTCCCATTTGTTTATTTTTGTTTTTAATTTCCATTTTTCTGGGAGATGGATCGAAAAAGATACTGTTCTGATTTATGTCAGAGTATTCTGGCTATGTTTTCCTCTAGGAGTTTGGTAGTGTCCGGTCTCACATTAGGTCTTTAATCTACTTTGAGCTTATTTATGTGTTTGGTGTTAAAGAATGGTCTAATTTCATTCATTTTTTTTTTTTTTAACATGTCCAGTTTTCCCAGCACCATTTATTGAACAGACTGACTAATCTCACTAAGTTTTGAATGTCAAACCATTTTAGGGATAAATCCAATTTGCTCACAATTTATCATCCTTTTCATATAGCCTACTTAATTTGATTTGCTCACGTTTTATGTCCAGCTTTAATGTCTGTGTTTATGAGTGAGTTTAGCCTATAATTCTCCTTTCTTATTATCTCAGATTTTCACAGTTGTGCAGTGTGTTGGAAGGAGTCTTTACTACCATTCTTTTCTGTTTCTTTTTTGGGGGAGGGGGTTCGTTTGAATCCTTTTATCATTTTAAATTTCCCAGCTAATTATTTTGAAGTTATACTTTCTCTTTCTCTTTTTTTTAGTAGCTATCTTAGAAATTACAACATGCACCCTTTATTATAAAATCTCCTCTTAATCTGTACCTCTATTGTTATCCTGTATTCTTGCCTAGAAAAATCCCATGGGCGGGCTACAATCCATAAGGTCTCAAATAGTTGGACATGACTGAGTGAGTACACGTGGACAGTTAAAAAAATCCAAACAATGAAGAGTCTTTTATTTCATATTTAGAGCATCTTACAATTTGGTATTTTAATCCAAAATAACTTTTCTAATGTAAAAATCTTTAGAGCTTCCATTATCGAAGGTCTGCTTCATTTATCTATTGATCAATGAAGGTCTACTGATGTCCAACTCTCTGTGTGATCATGTCTGACATGCTTTCATTGCCTTTATTTTGAAAGGTATTCTTACTAAGCATAGAATTCTAGGTTAGTATTGTTATTTTTTCAGTGTCCTGGGCACACTGAAACTCCAGTACTTTGGCCACCTCATGCGAAGAGTTGACTCATTGGACAAGACTCTGATGCTGGGAGGGATTGGGGGCAGGAGGAGAAGGGGACGACAGAGGATGAGATGGCTGGATGGCATCACTGACTCGATGGACGTGAGTCTGAGTGAACTCTGGGAGTTGGTGATGGACAGGGAGGCCTGGTGTGCTGTGATTCATGGGGTCGCAAAGAGTCCACACGACTGAGCAACTGAACTGAACTGAACTGAAGAGCCAGAAGATGAACACATGATACCTTAAAAGCTGCTGGATAGAAATGAGTTGTTAGGCTCTGTGTGTTCACAGTTCCCTTTCACAGCAAGTTGAACTCATTTGACACGTGGTTAACTGGTAGCTGTTCTCTGTGAACAAAAAGCAGTGTGTGCATCCACGTTTGGTATGGTTTTTTTTGGTTACAGTCTACATGGTGCTTGAGCTCCTTTTAACTGAAGCGGTGCACTTATTTTCATCCTTGTCTCTGCTCACACAATGTTTATGAACCAAATGAAGAGGTTTTCTCCAAGTCGTGTGGCTTTTTCAGTGGTGAATAGAAAAATCACCACGTGGCATTTTCTCCCTGTGGCTCACAAGTGGCATCTGCGTCTCAGCTTCTGTCCTGCCCATAGTTTCTTGCAAAGGTATGGTCAGCATCTGCCAGCATGACTACGTGATAGCACTCACTCTTCCTCGTGCATACCTTCACCATTGTGGAGTCCAACAGAATCATCTCAAGCAATAATTTTGCCAGTAATGTTCATTCATTGCATAGTATTTGTCTTTCAGTCTGAGGCTTAGTTTGCAATCTTTATGGCTACAGTGTGACCTATTTTAGCTATACTCCTTACTTAGCTATAAGGAGTGCAGTATTTAGTGATGTCTCTGTAGTTTTTTTTTTTTTTTTACTTTGAAGTTTTTAAAAATTGTAAAATGCATATAAAATTTGATACATTAACCATTTGAAGTGTATAATTTAGTAGCATTCATTATATTCAAAATGTGCAAACATCACCACTGTTTATTTCCAAAACCTTTCATCACCCCAAACAGAAACTCTGTATCCACTTAACAATGACTCCACTTGCCCCCCACCACCCGTGTCTGGCAGTCACCATTCTACTTTCTGTTTTGCCTGTTTTAGATATTTCCTGTAAATGGAGTTATACACTATTTGTCCTTTTGTGACTGACTTATACCAGTTAATATAATGTTTACAAGATAATATCCACATTATGATCTATGTATCAGAACTTCATTCACTTTTATGGTTGAAGAATATTCTTCTGTATGTATATATGTGTGTATGCTTCTGTGTGCTGAATTTTGTTTATCTATTTTTCTGTTGATGGACGCTTGAGATGCTATTTCTGGCTATTGTGAGTAATGCTGTAATGGACATTGCAGTTCAAGTATCTGTTTAAATCTCTGATTTCAGTTCTTTTAGGTATGTGCCTCGGGACAGAATTTCCTGGTCAGATTCTGAATTTAGCTTTCTGAGGAAGCACCTGACTGTTTTCTGCAGTTTGCACAATTGATATTTCCACCAGCAAAGGATGAGAGCTTATATCCTCATCCATACTTGTTATTTTATGTATGTTAAAAGTTACAGTCATCCTAGTACGTGTGAAGTGATAGCTCCCTGTGGTTTTTGTTTGCATTTTCCTAATGACTAATACTGGTAATGGAAGGCAGGAGGAGAAGGGTACAAAAGAGGATGAAATGGTTGAATGGCATCAGTAGCTCAATGGACGTGAGTTTGAGCAAGCTCTGGGAGACGGTGAAAGACAGGCAAGCCTGGCGCACTACAGTCCATGGAGTCTCAAAGCATTGGACGCGATTTAGCGACTGAACAACACATGACTGATGATGTCGAGCTTTGTTTCACGTCCTTGTTGGCCATTTGTACAGTTGACCCTTGAATGACACAGGTCAGTTTTTTCTACATCGTTATGCTTTTTGTACATCACATCCCCATGTCTTATTTTTGTTATAACTGGAATTTTGTACCTTTTTATTCCTTTCACTCATTTTGTCCAGCTCCCACCCTTGCCTTTGGCGGTCACCAGTTTGTTCGTATTATCTGTGAGCTGCTTGTTGTTTTTTAGATTCCACATTTAAGTGAGATCAAATGGCATTTGTCTTTCTCTATCTTATTTCACTTAGCATAATACTTTCCAGGTCCAGCCATGTTGTTATAGATGGCGAGATTTCATTTGCTTTTTTAAAGGCTGGATAATATGCCTCTGTGTGTGTGTGTGTGTGTGAAATATTTTCGCTATCCATCTGTCAGTGGACATTTAGGTTATTTCCATATCTTGGCTATTGTAAGTAATGCTGTAATGAACATACATCTTTTTGAGTTAGTGTTTTTATTTTCCTTGGGTAAATACCCAGAAATGGATATGCTGGATCATATGGTAGTTCTACTTAAAAATTTTTTTTTGAAGAACTCCATACTGTTCTCCATAGTGGCTGTACCAATTTACAATCCCCCAACAGTGTACTACGATTCACTTTTTTCCACATCCTTATCAGAACTTATTTCTTACCTTTTTAATACTAGCCATTCTAATAGGTGTGAGGCGTTATCTCACTGTGGTTTTGATTTGCATTTCTCTAATAATTAGCAATGTTGAACATCTTTTCATGTACCTGTTGGCCCACTGTGTGTCTTCTTTGGAAAAATGTCTATTCGGATAACCTGCCTTCTTTTTAACCCCTTATGAGATATATGAATTGCAAACATTATTATTTTGTAGATTGCCTTTTGATTTTGTTGATGGTTTCCTTTGCCATGCAAAAGCTTTTTAAATTTACATAGTCTTGCTTGTTTAGTTTTGCTTTTCTGCTTTCGCTTCTGGTGTTAAATCCCAATAATCATTGCTCAGACCAGTGTCAAAGAGGCTTCCAGCCTATGTTTTCTTCTAGAAGTTTTATGGTTCAGATCTTAGAGTCACACCTTTAATCCATTTTGAGTTAATCTTTTGTGTAAGGTGTAAGATAATGATCTAGTTTCATTTTTTTTTTCTGTCTTAGCTGTCCAACACCAGTTACTGAAGAAACTCTCCTTTATCCATTGTATATTCTTAGCTCCTTTGTCATAAATTGAATGATCATAGATGCCTGTTTCTGGGCTCTCTATTCTGTTCAGTTGGACTATGTGTCTTTTTTTTTCTTTATCATCTTACCATACTGTTTTGCTTACTAGAGCTTTGTGACATAGTTTGAAATCAGGGAACATGCCTCCACCTTTTTCTTCCTTAAGCTTCCCTTAGCTGTTGGGGTCTTTTATGGTTCTGTACAAATTTTATGATTGTTTGTTCTATTTCTGTGAAAAATGCCATTGAAATGTTCATAGGGATTGCACTGAATTTGTAGATTTCTTTGGGTAGTAGGGACATTTTAACAATATTAATTCTTCCAATCCATAAGTGTGGAATATCTTCCCATTTATTTGTGTTTCTCAGTGTCTTTCATCAGTGACATAGTTTTCAGTGAACAAGTCTTTAATTTTATTGGTTAAAAAAATTATTTCTAAGTATTTTATTCTTTTTGGTGCAATTGTAAATAGGATTGCTTTCTTAATTTCTCTTTCTGATAATTTAGTGTATGGAAACACAGTAGATTTCTGTCCATGATTTTGTATCCTGCAACTTTAGTGAATCCATTTATTTATTCTAACTTCCCTTGGTGGAGTCGTTAGGGTTTTCTATATATAATGTCTTGTCATCTGTGAAGAGTTACAGTTTTACTTCTTCCTTTTTGATTTAGATGCCTTTTACTTCCTTTTGTCTGATTGCCATGACTAGGACTTCTAGTACTTTGTTGAATAAAAGTGGTGAGAGGGAGCATCCTTGTTCTGCTCCTCATCTTAGAAGAAATGCTTTCAGCTTTTCCCCTCTGACTATGATATTAGCTCTGGGTTTGTCATAGACGGCCTTTATTGTATTGAGATGTGTTTCCACTGTACCCACTTTGTTGAGAGTTTTTATCATGAAGGTGTGTTGAATCTAGTCACATGCTTTTTCTGCGTCGATTGAGATGATCATATGACTTTTATTATTTATTCTGTTAATGTGTATCTCAAATTGATTTGCGGATGCTGAACCATCCTTGCATACCTGGAATAAATGCACTTTCTTATGGTGCATCCACTTTTTAATGTAATGTTGAATTTGGTTTGCTAATATTTTGTTGAGGATTTTTACAGCTATGTTCATCAGGGATATTGGCTTGTGATTTTCTTTTCTTGCATTGTCCTTGCCTGGTTTTGCTATTAGGGTAATGCAGGCCTTGTAAAATGAGTTTGGAAGTGGTCCTTCTGTTTTTTGGAAGAGTTTGAGAAGGATTGGTGTTGATTCTTTGAATGTTTGGTATGGTGCAGCCATCTGGTCCTGGACTTCTGCTTGTTGAGAGGTTTTTGATTACTAATTCAATCTCCTTACTAGTAATGTCTGTCCACATTTTCTGTTTCTTTATGATCCACTCTTTGTAGGTTGTATGTTTCTAAGAAATTTACCCATTTCTTCTAGGTTGTCCAATTTGTTAGTGTATATTGTTTGTAGTAGTCCCTTAATGATCCTTTCATTTTTGTAGTATCAGTTGTAACAGCTACTCTTTCATTCTTGATTTATTTATGAGTCCTTTTTTTTTTTTTTCCTTGGTAAGTTAGTTTTGTTTCTTTTCAAAGAACCAGCTCTTGGTTTTATTGATCTTTTTTCCCCCTTTGTTCTTTCTATGGTCCTTGAGTTATAAAGTTTATGTGAGATTTTTCTTGTTTCTTGAGTTTGGTATTCATATCTATGAAGTTCCCTCTGCTTTTGCTGCATTACCTAAGTTTTGGTATGTTGTATTTCCGTTTTTATTTCTTTAAAGGTATTTTTTAGTTTCTCTTTTGATTTCTAAATTGACCCATTAGTTGTTCAGCAGCATATTATTTAATGTCCACATATTTTGGTGTTACATTTTACATCTTTTTATCTTGTATCCCTTAACTAGTTATTGTGGTTATAGTCATGCTCACAGCTTTTGCCTTTTAAACTTCACATTGACTTTTTAAGTGATTAATCCACTACCTTTTCTATGTATTTACCTTTACCAATAAGATTGCTACTTTTACAGATTTTCCTATTATTAAGGAGCATCATTTCTTTTCAGGTTAAAAAAGTCCCTTTAACATTTAAGGCCTGTTTAGTGGTGATGAACTACTCTTGCTCTTACTTGTCTGGAAAACTCTTTTCTTAATTCTGAGTGGTAATTTTGCCTGGTAGAATATTCATGGTTGAAAATTTTATTCTTCCGCAGTTTGACTACATCATGCCACTTCCTCTGGGCTGCAGTTTCTGTTGAGAACCTACTCATAATATCATGGGGGCTCTCTTTACATAAAAAGTAGTCTCTTGCTGCTTATAAGATTCTCTCCTTGTCTTTAACTTTTGATGTTTTAATTGTAATGTGAATTGGTGTGGTTCTCTTTGAGTTCATTGTATTTGGAGTTCTCTGGGCTTCCAGGATCTGGGTGTTGTTTCCTTCCCCAGGTTATGGAAATTTTTAGTTAGCATTTCTTCAAATAAGTTTTCTGCTGTTTTTCTCTCTCATCTTCTGGGACCCCTATATTTTGAATGTTAGTTTGCTTAATGTTGTCCCATAAGTTCCTTAGCTGTCTTTACTCCCCCCACCTTTTTTTTTTTTTTTATTTCCTTCTCCTCTAATTTCCTCTTTGGTGTCTTTGAGTTCACTGATCCTCTTTTTCTTATTCATATAGTCTACTGTTGAACTCCTTTAATGTAGTTTTAGTTCAGTTACTTTATTTTTCAGTTCTGTTACTTCTCTTTGGTACTTTTTGTATGTTCTGTCCCTTAGTTGTACTTCTCACTGTGTTTATCCATTCTCCTCCTGAGTCAAGGGAGCATCTTTATCACCATTATATTTTCCTTCTTATGAGGTATGTGACATACCACTGTTCATTAAGGTTTTTTCCTTAGGTTTTTACCTTATTCTTTCATTTGGGATGTATTTCTCTGTATCTTCATTTGCTTGACTCTGTTGGTTTCTATGTATTAGATGAAATAGCTACCTTTCCAAGTCTTGAAGGGTTGGCCTTGTGTAGGAGATGAACCTTATTTTTCAACCCTGCCCTAGCTGTTGTCTCTAAAACCTTTGTGATTTTCCAACCATCCTATTTTATTTTTAGGAGTTTTCCAGTTGTTGAGGGTGTGCCAAGACTAGTCATTGTCCCAGTGGGGAGGATCTTGGTCAGCACCTAGGTTCAAGGTCGGATTGGAAGCCAGACCCTCAAGCAGTAGCTTTTAAAGGATGTAGCTATATATCACATCTTGTGAGTGTAAGCCCTGCTGTCTACAGACCAGGTGAGCCCGAGGTGTCCACTGGGTGGTAGCCACAAAAACTGGGTCATTGGATGTGTGTAGAAGCTTCTCTCTTGGAGATGCTGGTGCTCTGGAGAGCGTGAAGATGTTGCACACTGGCTGGAATGAGAGGAGGTGTACATAGTTGGCATCTACTGAAAAAAGAAAAAAAAGAAAAATAAAATGGTGCCCACTGGTCTTAGCAAGGCAGAGGGAGAGTATGGAAGATGACACCCACCAGAAAGGGAAGAAAAAAAAGACACCTGCTGGCTTTAGCAAGTGTCTACTGAAAAGTGCACAGCCTGAAAGTTGAGAATTATATTCTATCTGGCAAACTTTCTGAGCACTTAAGCCCAAGAGGCAGCCTCTCAGACCACTTTGAAAGACTGTTCTGAAGAGGTAAGGGAGGATCCAGGATATATAGGAGTTTGGAACAAAAATCAGGTAGTTGGAACATCAAAAGATTACTGATAATTAAAACAGACATCTCATGTAATGAAATTACCAGTTTTCTGTGTATGGGAGGATGTGAAGATCTGGATTCACTGAAATCATTCCTTTAATATAACTGTAGCTATCTAGGGCCATCTATCCTGGTTTTCTCCATCCTGAATCTCCCTCAGGGTGGAGTTTGCGGGGGGTGGGGAACAGCTGCTGTGGCTGATGGCTGCATCATTCTTTGTTTACTGATATTCATTGAGGACTTTGTCCACACAAGGCAGAAGGAGAGTAGGGAGATGGTCCCCACCACCTTCTGTCCTTGGAGAGAATCCTAGGAGCCCCCTGCCCCTCAGACCAACACTTTAAAGTTAGCAAATAAATCTTTTTCACTTAAAGTCTGGGTGATTTTTCCAAGGCTCCTTGTCTGTTGGTCCTGAGGTGGGCGAATCTGTGTGGGGGCCCTTTAAGGGCTGTTTCTCAGTTTCCCACAGTCCAGTGGGTCTCATGGGTACGAGCCCCGCTGTGACCACATTTTAATTTAATTAACAGTGTTTTAGGGTATAGTATAATTGCAACTCTGTGCTAGTCTTCGCATGAACGAAGAATGGAGCATCCTGAAATTTTCATTGTTGACATGATATGGCTGACAGCACTTTATAATGACACTTTAACTTTTCCAACAGGATTATAAAAAGGGCACTTTAACTTTTCCAACAGGATTATAAAAAGGGCACTTTAACAAAAATATTTGATTTTTTTTTTTTTAAGTTTGTCATTCAGATTGTTCCCTCTTGAAGTGCGATGCAACGTCAGGCCTGTGTTTTCTTCCTTGCTTGTTAGGAAAGACCTCTTTCAGGAGCTCATACATCACCTTCATTTCTTGTCATTTTCACCTTTACTTGTGTCATCAAAGATAAAAGTCAATAATGTTAGTGTGGTAGGCATGTATTTGATAGGAAAGGACATCGAATGAGGGTTAATATTGTAGGCTGTAAGTTTGTTAGTGAATATTATTATGTTTGCTTGCCTTTGTAACCTTGAACATTTGGTACTCAGATCATAAATACTCAGAAGATCAGGAACCTCTATGTTTGTGTTACTATTTTCCATCACTGTTTTATGCTTCTGTGAGTGAGTCTGAACATCTGACTTGATATAATTGTCGTTGTGTAAAGCATTAATTTTCCAATTACAAGTAGCAATAAAGAGATACCATGGAAGTTGATGAGAAGGAACAAGAGTTCTGACTGGCATAACCTCTGCATCACCTGTACGGCTTTTGTAACAATGATAGCACTAGATTTCTGCAAAAAAAGCATCCCTTTGTTGAAAATTTGAATATGGGTCAACAAAATTTTGATTTTTTTTCCTCTTGGCCAGTGCTATATTCCCAGTGGGAAAAAGTGCCTGCAGACTATCTAAGAGACCATTGGACCCTGAAATGTTCAGCAGGAGGCACCTTAAGAAAGAAGAATTGATCTGCTCTTTCATTATGCCTTACACCTAAAACTAATACTGTGTTACATATGTTGTATAAATTTTGTTTCAATAATAATAATAAATAGAATTAATCTGTTCTCTTGTGTTATTTCATGAGAGATTTTAAACCCAGTTCCAAACTTGGAAAAGTGCCTTCCTTTCTCCCCCAGCAATCTCTTGATTGGTAGAACATACTGTGCTAAGTGACATTTAAATTAAAGGGAGCATTTTTTGGTGTTCTTTCTATGAAATAAATGAGGATAGTTATATCAAGAGTCTCTTTTTACAGCTCAAATTTCATATATACTTGTGTATATGGCATGTATGTGCTAGGGCTTCCCTGGTGGCTCAGATGGTAAAGAATCCACCTGCCAGTGCAGGATGGGGTTTGATCCCTGGGTCGGGAAGATTCCCTGGAGAAGGAAATGGCAACCCACTCCAGTATTCTTGCTTGGAGAATCCCATGGACCAAGGAGCCTGGCGGGCTACAATCCACGGGTCACAAAAGAGTCAGAAACTGCTTAGCAACTAAACAATGATAACAAATATGTGCTAACTAGAATTAGCCAAATCACTAGGCTTTGTTTTGCAATATTTTTCCTTATCACAAAAGAAATTTTGCCTAAAAAGATACTCTTAATATAATCTTAGGGTTTAGTTTTAAAAGGGGGTTATTGGCAGTTTGAGTGACCTTGGTAGATTTTAAATCCCTGTTGCATAGAATTGTTCATTATAAAATATTCTTGTCTCTTTGACAGTTGGAACTTTATTTAGTGGGTTTATATTGCCCTGGGAACTTGGCATGCAAGAGATGTGACTGGTTTTTCTTTTTAGAAGAAAACTTGAGGGACACACAGCAGTTACAAAACCAAACTGTCACCAAATTGGTTAACCCCCTGTCCTAGCCACGGAAGCTGTTTTTCTGACTGGATTCGTGCAGCCAGTACTGAAACCAATGCTGATACTGCAGCAGAACTAGCTTTATTAAATGGTCAAATGATGGAGAAATGGGAACCTAGTTTGAATATCAATTTCTCAAGCCAAATGAAATTAAGACACCACATATATGAGGGCAGGGGCTCGAGGTGAAAGGGAGGGACTTGGGAAGAGAGGGAGGAATATTCATGAGTTATTCGAGAACAGGGGTGTGGTTTGGACTCCTTTTCAACCCTTGTATGGGCTTTTCTGATTATTGTCATGCCAACTGTCAACTGTCTTGGGCTGATGGGTGTGTCATTTAGCTAATGCATTTAGCTAACTGTGGCATGAGGCCCAAGGACACTGGAAGGCAAATCTTCTGCCATTTTGGGTTTAGCTGGTTCCAACCAGTTCTTGTTTTTCTCTTTGCAGCTTCCTCCTAAAACTTAGATATGAGCGATTGGTGTCCCTTCTAGGAGAAGCAGGAGTATAATTCTGGGACAACCACCTTGGTAACAAAACCAGGAAGATGGTTTTATATTGTTAAGATGTGATTGAACAGTAATTATAAGGCTATTGAAATCAGTACAATTTTAAAAACATTTTATTTGCCCAAACTCACATTATATGTTAAAATTCTCTTTCTGATATAGTGTACTTGAACCTCCTAAAATTTTAAATACTGTTCAAGAAGTATGTGTGAACATGTTTTAAGATACAGGGTAGACTAGTTCAAGGCTATATATTTAGCTGCTTTTTGACAAGTGAGGATTGTGGGGGAAAAAACCACTGTTGTAAATATCGTGAAAGGATTTTTGTGATAGCCGATATTTCTTAGACTGACTTTTTATGACATAGTTTAAATGCAAAGATGTTATTTAGGATTGCCTTCATTATGTAGGGATCTAGTGTAGTATTTGATTTTATTTTTTTCCTGGAAAGGTGATTCAGTGATGTAGCACTCATAGTAGAATGATTTCTCACTATTCACCTGGTTTGCAAGGCTACCTTTATCTTACACTCAATTCTTTATATGCATCAGGTCTCTTTCCAGATGTTCTCTTACATTTCAGCAGCTTTAACTGGCCCCTCTTGGAGTTTTGAGGGTGGGGTTTACCCCTGGTGATTATGATTTCTGTTGCAGACAAAATTTCAAGCAGTTTAAAGAAGATTTGTGTAGACTGGAAGGGCGGGAAGTGTTTAGGTTAGTGGTTATCAGTTTCAAACCACCAGTTTATTTTCAGCTTAAAATAAAATGTAGTGGCACTATAGATCATTCCATTTATTACTAAAATTCATTTTTGGAAGTGCTTTGTCCTCATTAGTTAGAAACTGTCTCACCTACCACATCTTTTCCCCATGGAAAGTTTTTAAATGTTTTTGCTAACCTAGGTTTTCTTTGGAGTACAGCTATTACATGATTGTGAAGCAGATTGTTGTGAAGGGTTTTGCAGGAGAATCTTTGAAAAGAAAGCCATTGAAGATGATTCTGTCTCTTGAACTCGGCTCGGGACTTTCCTTTCACTTAATTGCTTATTAATTCAGCTAACAAACTGCCGAGAGGAAATGATAAAAAGGATGGTGGCAGTTACCTGTTTAGTTACTAAGGGTGGTCCAGGTGTATTTCTTCCATTCATTCCATTGTAGAACAGGGAGGTGTAAGTTAGGTGTTGAGCCCTTTCTTTATCTCTGCGATTCTTGCAGTTGTCCTGGGAGAAACGCTTACCTCTTTCTGTGCAATCAGTGAACAACCTTCTGCTTACTCCGTCTCTCTTGATGAACGCAGGTACCTTCTGGTCTGTTCATTATTTACCATTTAATACACTGAAGCTACAGGAGTAAGATTAGAGTTAGTTAAGATTAGGTTGCCGTCCTGCAGTGTAAGTTAAAATCCAGATACACTGTTTGACTTGGTCTCACTACATGTTATGCTAAATTTTAAATATATTACAAATAGTGAAATAAATGGAAATAAATCCTATTGTACCATTAACTACAATATAGTGCTTTAGCTTTTGCGGCCAATGGTTCCAGGCCAGGAGGCCCTGTAACTGGTTAAATACAGTATAAATGCATCCAGTTTTCTAGAAGACAACTTTAGGCTGTACTTTATAAGAGTTTTACAGATTATTTCCCCTTTGCAGTGGCTTCATCTTCATCTTTTGGAATCAAAGTTCTGTTGCATCGGCCAGGGTAGAGGACACTGGTACAAGACCATGGACTGCCAGTGGATAGTTGGTTACAAATTGGACTTGACCTGAACTTAGAGACGGTGTCTAAAAATGGAAGTTATGTACGAGTGTGTGCATTACCTCTGTTAATTTACCTGGATTTATAGACTTTCAGGTATAGGATACCTTGTTTCATTGCACTTCTTAGATACTGATTTTACAAATTAAAGGTTTGTGGCAACCCTGCATTGTCAGATGATGGTTAGCATTTTTTAGCAATAAAATATTTGTTAATTAAGGCAAGCACATTGGGTTTTTGGACATAATGCTGTTGTACACTTAATAGGCCACAGTATAGTGAATCATAATTCTTATATGCACTGTGAAACCAAAAAATCTGTGTGACTCACTTAATAGCGATATTTGCTGTCTTATGGTGGTCTGGAACCGAAGTGTAGTGTCTCTGAGGTAGGCTTGTAATCCTATAAGCTGTTACTAAGCAATCTGCCACTTTATAATTATTTAAATTATTAATATTTTGCATAGTTAAAAACCCAGCCTGCCGAATGCTTTAATAAGTTATTTGCAGTTGAGAGGGAGAGAGTGTGTGAAAAAGAGAATGCCTCTGTTCAGGGTTGAATTAAAATATTTTAGTAGTATAGGTACTTTTGGAAATAAAACCTAGTTTAAATGAGAAAAATTGAGGCCTGTTATGAATGGCACCGAACAGTGCTGATTATTTTACCTTTGACAAAGTGGAAAATTTAAAGCTTGGTGTATCCCATTTTATTAATATAATAAAGTTTTATAGTGTTGTTCTGGGCGTCGATATATGTTCTTTAGTGTTTATTAGCCCATGGTTATAGTAAAACGTTTTAGTTCTATGCCTGGCTATTCTGTACAGAATGCACATATTAAAACGAAGGGAAAAAAATTGAATCTCTATCTTTCTCTTCCCCAAGTCTTTTTCTATATGATTTCTAAATATTTTGGTTGTGTATGGCATCTAATATGATTGGACACAGAGAACATCTTTTTTATCATTTAACGTAGGTTAATAGCTTCCCCAGACTTGTTCTAATAATGAAGCTATGAGGGAAATGACAAGAATGGTGGTTTTAAATTTCTCTAGACTCACAGTAAATTTTTCCATCCTGATGGCAGGAATCTTGAGCATCTGGAATCTGTGAGAAGAGTGAATTGTTCACGGCGGGAAGACTGTCATCAAACTCTGAGCCATTTATTCTCTTAGGAACTACTGTCCTGTACAGAATATTATATTTTTACAGAGGCACTTTTCTGGAACTGGGGAAATATCTTCACTTCTTCATGTATTCTGTATTTTTGAGATGTTATTTTGAGAATGAGTGTCACATCTTGTCATTAATTTCCGTTGATTTAATTAATTTATTATTATATTTATATTAGTCATTTATATTTGTCTAAATATAGTTTTGAAAAAGCAATAGAAAATAAACTGTCTTAAAGATTGCTTTCTGGTTTATATAGGTAAATCTATGATCTATACTTTGTTATCTATTTTCTTCAATTTTCAGATTATCTACAATATATATTGTGATACTTTCTACCTGTATTATGGCATAGATGTAATTCCTAAAATGTTTGCTTTGGAGAGGGAAGGAAGGAGTGTGCGAAATTCTCTGTTAAGTTTTGGTGAAAACGTTTCTCAAATAGGGAGTCAAGTTTCTGATTAGCCCTGGATCATGCTGGGCGCTTACAATAAGTTTAAGTTGGTAGAAATTTCTCATTCTGTTTTCTTTTTTAAATTCTTGTATGTGTGTGTGTGTGTGTGTATGTATGTGTTTAAAGACAGTAAAACCTTTTTCCCTGTTTAGTAAGTTTTTGACTCTGAACGAGACTCTCCTGAGTCTTGATACTTTATTGTCCTTGTGTTTGGATGTAGTGTTGCTGAGGCCTGGCTTGATTGTTACAGCAGGGCAGGTAGGTGTCATTGCCTAAGACGTGAGCCAGCATCTTTAACTGGACTGCTTTCTGTTAGGTCTTACTAGTGTCTTCATGCATTGTGGATACCTACTGCAGGTATTCGGAGAAGGCAATGGCACCCCACTCCAGTACTCTTGCCTGGAAAATCCCATGGACGGAGGAGCCTGGTGGGCTGCAGTCCATGGGGTCGCTAAGAGTTGGACACGACTGAGCGACTTCACTTTGACTTTTCACTTTCATGCATTGGAGAAGGAAATGGCAATCCACTCCAGTGTTGCCTGGAGAATCCCAGGGACGGCGGAGCCTGGTGGGCTGCCATCTAAGGGGTCACACAGAGTTGGACACGACTGAAGCAAGTTAGTAGCTGCTTAGCAGCAGCACTGTAGGTATACAGCTCAGTAGTTTGTTCACTTAGGTAAGATGTTCTTCTGCTTCCCAGTTTAGCGGTGTTTAGTCTGTGGGCATCTGCCTCACCTGCTGTCCATCATCAGTTCAGATGAAACACGAGGCCTGTGGGGGTCCTTCTTCCTACACATGGTTCTGTTACTCAAGTGTCCAGGAACATGGGTTTCTGGATGGGTAAATAGTCTTAGTGTCTTATCTGTACTTTAGTCCGAAGATTCCTTCTTCCTCCACTAAATCACGATGCTCAATGTTCTGCCCACCCCTCCTGCCACCTGGCAATGCTCCCACTCCATCACTGCCTCAGGGGACCCGCGGCCACTTTGCCATCAGACTGTGGACATCCCGTCCCCACTGCTGTGAGGTTAGTCCTTGTTGCTGCTTTGAATGGTTATCTACTCATCACTTTGATCTGGCCCCCGAGGGACTTTAAGTTGCAGTAGGATTTGTTATTTTCATTTAGACTTCAAGTTTGCAACAGCAGCCATGAACCATCTTCCCTCTAATGAGTAGTAAAATCATAGCCCCCCGCCTTTGCCCACTTCTCTTCAGACTTTCTGAACCCCTGCACTAGGGTAGGTTAGGGGCTTCTGTTTTTTGCTTTGCCCTTGGATTACTTTTGATGTGGTCCAGATGGTGCGTCTAATACTTTACAGTCTCCTTGATAAAAGACACTTCTCTCTTGTTTGACAAACGTGATAACTCTGGTCACTTTCCTTTGTTACGAAGCGTTAGGCCTTTTTCTCATCTGTGCAGGAAATAAACATATTGCCTGATTCCTTTTTTTATCCATTATTCCTGTTCTCCATCCACCACCCTATTTTAATGATTCAGAAGAAAATTTTCACAAGAAAGATCAGTTTTGTGGTGGTTTGTGCCAAATGGTAAAGTCTCTTTGTGACTTTTTGGTATAAGTTCTTGACTGATGCAGTTTTCTTGACTTCTGAAGATGCTGTATTCTGTGTGAAGGATGTCTGTTAAGTTTCAAATTCCAGAATCTTTTATATTTTGATAGAACTGTATCACTTTGAAATGGAAGATAAAAGTCAGAGATGTTTCAGCACTTAAACTGTAAACAGGAATCCTTAAAGAGGAATTCTTGGCTTTTTTTTCTTTTTTCTTTTTCTTTTTTGATTGGAGTATAATTGCTTCATAATGTTGTATTAGTTTCTGCTATATTCTTGGCTTTTTTCTTATGAAAATGTTAATTATATCAAGAACTCATGGGAAAAATTGCTGAGAGACCAATTGTTAAAAGGCTCAAAGACAAGATCTGTTGTTGTTTTTTTTTAAAGACAACTACTACCTCTTGAGATGGATTATGCTGCTGGCTGGTTTTGCCTCTATTTCTGCACGCAGCCGGGTTCCCTGAGGCTTAGTTTCACCAAAAGGAGGACGATATGAGTGATTTTATGACAAAGCTGATCCAGTATCTGATGAGCCATTTTCCACTGTCCTCTCAAGAGGCAATGACCCCAAGGTCCAGAGTGATTGAATAATTTGAATGAACATCTGTTGTCAGGTCTGCTCTGAGTCATTTGTTTTTGTGAGGCCGTTCTGGTGTGGTGTGGCTGTTCATCTCCAGAGTGTTTCCTTGTTATGTCTGACCTTGGCAGGGTGGACAAAGCGAGGAGTATATCTGATTATCTCAGTGAAGGGATTACTAGTATTCTTCTGTAATCACATGAAGCATGTTAAGATGAGTCCAATTATTCAGCCTGTTTAGGCTGAATGATGAATGATGGGCTCCCAGGAGCTTCAGTCTGGATTTTGAATTAAGCCTGTAAGTCGACATACGTACATAAACCATTGTCGTGAGAACTTTGTCAATGATTACATGACATTGATATAATCAAAATTATAGTTATTGCCACTTCTTGCAAGTGATTGTTGCATGATGCTTATTGAGAAAGTTTTAAGCTATTTTAAAGCTGGGACTGTTTGGCATTTTTCTTCTTCACTTTCCTTACGGTATAGATGTCTAGACTGACCCACGTCGGGCATCAGATCACTTTTTTCATTTCTCTTCTCTCTAGTTCACGCTTTACCCAGTACGTGGGGTCCATCACTGCCTGTCTTTATTGCCTGTTGTGGAAAGCTGTCCAGCAGTATATAAACTCACATTTTCTCCTCTGTCTCTGTGATGCCTTGGCATATGCATACATTTTAACATTTAATGTGGAATTTATTTTAAACATGCTTATGAGGCTATACAGTGAAATGAGGCATCATTCTGAGCTTTACGAATAGCTCATTTAATCATTATTACGACCCTAGTCAGGCTAGTATAACTGTACCTTTATACAGTTTAAAAACTGGATGCACAGAGATGTGAACCAATTAACAGCTGCAGTGTTGGGACTTGTATTTATGTTACTTGGCTGCAGAGTCTAAGCGTCTACCCCAGGGCCTGTGTCTATGCATTTCTTTTCCCTGTAGGGTTTTTCTGCCTCCTCCTTCACCATCCCCAGTTGATGTCTATTCTTTGACCATCTCAGCACAAGCTTCGTTTCCCCGAGGAAGCTCTCCCTGAGCTCGTTCACACCCGCTCTTACCCTGTCGTGGTTTACACCCCCTCCCTTGCATCAGTTCACAGTTACAGCTTCACATGTGTATTCCCAATGTACGATGCCCATCTCCACTGGCACACTGCGGCATGACTGTCTTTGCTTCCCTTTCTCTCCCTCCCCCTGTATGCCCATCCCTCAGCACTCTGGTCCATGGTGAGCACTCTGTATTTGCAGAAGGAAGGCTGGAAAGGACCTAGAGGAATTTTGAGATACAGAGGAATTCAGGAGTTTGCCAGCTCCCTTCACACATTCAAGACGTTGTCCATTTGTTATGTTAAGCCTGTTTCTGAAACTCTGAGGTCAGACAGTTACCGAGCTTGTTTTGTCTTCCAGATAATCTCAGGTCCTGTGGGAGGGGACTATGACAGCAGTAGCGATCTCCAGGAAGTTAATTATTTAGTGAGTTGGTGTAAGATATCTGGAAACAGTTATGCTTTCAGGGTACAGCCAGTAGCGGTCCACTGTGGCTAGAACAGAATTGGGGAGTGAGGCATGAAACTTTTAAAATTGTAAAAACAATGTCTATTTTGTAAAAAATCAAACAATGCAAAAATATGTGTGTATGTATGTGTTATATATATATGCACAGCAAATATGAAATACACATATAGTAAAATGTAACTAATTATTTCCTGTTCCTTTTAGTTTCTCTTCCTGGATTAAATGCTGATAGAGTTGGATATAGATTTAGGCTCCCTGGAAGTGGGATGAATGAGGGAATAAACAAGCCGGACCAAAGGGAATGCACGTAGGCTTAAAATCCTCATATTGCCAGTAAACGACCAGTTTATGATTTCCCTGCTTTATTCATCTTTCCGTTCTCCCAGGTGACTCTTTCTAACCTTTTCTTTCTCGTGCAGGCTTTTGATCCTGTGTCCTCACTCCCCATGGGCAATTACGTTTCATAGTTTACCGAAAATACTGCTACGATCCATCCTGAAGGAGTCACTCCAGGTCCCCCCGCTTCACCCCAATATCTGCCTCCCTCCTGGGAGCCCTGGATACCCTGTCCGCATGTGCACTGACCCTGTTCCTCTCACCTCTTGAGAGGGGGCCACCAGCAATGGCCCCGTGGTCAGCATTTCCCCTCCAGTAGATCAAAGCCTTTAGTGCACATATGGTCTATTTTTTTTTCATTTTAAAAAATCTTTATCCCCCCACCCCTAGCAGACACTGATTCTCTTTTGCTCCAACCCTCCTCCTAAGAGTAGTCAATATTTGCTCTTTCCAATGTGTCACCTGTTATTGTTAATGCTCTTCAGCCATCACCAGTCCAGGCGGCTGGACCTCATGGGCAGTTCTCGGGCCTTGTTCTCCCTGCCCTGACTGTGGCCTCTCCTGCCTCAGGTCGGTCATCCTTCCCCGCCACACTGGGCCACCAGGACAGCACATGTCTGTGTCCCTCCTCCTCATGTCAAGTGTGTTATCTTAAACCTGTCTGTGAAACTCTGAGGTCAGACAGTGGAGACCCCAGGGCTCAGTCCTTGTTTTTCTACTGTGTCCACACTCACACCCTTGGGGTCTCAATCCAGTCTCTTGAGTTTAAATACCAACCCCCTGCCCAGGACTCCTACGTGTATGTCTTCAGTTCAGGCCTCTCCGCTGAGCTCCTGACCCCTCCCTCCAGCCGCCCACTACATCTCCCCCAGGACATTCATTCCACGTCTTCAGCTCATTGGGTCTGAAACTGAGCTTCTCATCTCCCTTGGCAGCAGCTTCAGTGTTGGCGATCATGTTTGTTTCTTTTTTTCTTCTCATAGCCCGCCTTCAGTCAGACAGAAATCCATCATTGGCTCTTCCCTCAGAATCTGTCCAGAATCCCCACGCTCCTTGGTGCTGGTCCTCTTTCGTCTGGGTCACTCTCTTACCATCTGACTCGTTCTCGGCCTCTGTGCTCCCCTGACCCCTCTTCTCAATGTAGCAGCTGGAGCAATGCTCTTAATATGTCACTCAAATCATGTTACTCCTTTGCTCAAAAACCCAGCAATGGCAGTGTCCCTATGAAATAAAAGTTAAGTTCTTTGCATTGTCTGTCCTACAAGGCCTTACGTGACCTGGTCCCCGTTTCCTTTCTGACATCAAGTCTCTTCTCCTTCTCTCCCTCTGCCTGTCACACCGGGTGCCTTGCTTTCCTCTGACGCTCCAGGCTTAGAGGCTGGGGTTTCTGTGTCGTCTGGTCCCTCTCCCTGAGTGCTTGTCCCTCAGATGCCCACCAACTCTGTCACCTTCTTCCTGTCTGTGACCACCAGAGTATGTTCCCTGACCACCTCCTCTGTCCCTGTCCGTGCCGGTGGCCCAGCCCTGAATCTGCGTACACAGCTCGGGTTTCTCTCTTTCTATCAATATATGTCACTTTCTTACATACTGTATAATTTACTTACTTTTGTTTATTATTTGCCTTCCCCCTAGAATGTTATCTGGGCTTCCCAGGTGGCGCAGTGGTAAAGAATCCGCCTGCCAGCGCAGGAGACTCAAGAGATGAGAGTTCGATCTCTGGGTCAGGAAGTTCTCCTGGAGTGGGAAATGGCAACCCACTCCAATATCCTTGCCTGGAGAATTCCATGGACAGAGGAGCTTGGGGTGCTACAGTCCATGGGGTCACATCACAAAGAGTTGGACACGACTGAGTGACTGTCACACACACGAAGTGTTATCTAGGGCTCTTTGCTGATCTATCCAGACACCTTGAATAGCATCTAGCACGGAGAATGTACAGTGGTCAGTGGATGCTGATTGAATGAATGAGTGCACATCCCACCAAGTGACTGCTGGGCGTCTGCTCTCATGCCCTGTGCTTAGTCACTCAGTCGTGTCCGACTCTGTGACCCCATGGACTGTATTCCACTAGGCATCTCTGTCCATGGAATTCTCCAGGCAAGAATACTGGAGTGGATGGCCATGCCCTCCTCCAGGGGATCTTCCCAACCCAGGGATCGAACCCAGGTCTCCAGCATTGCAGGTGGCTTCTTGAATGTCTGAGCCACCAGGGAAACCACACTCATGCCCTAAGAATGGGTATTTGTGAACTTAATTATCTCCTAAATTGGTAAAAGAAAAATGATATGCTTTAACTTAAAAAAATTTGTTTGTTGACTGTACTGGATCTTCATTGCTGCGTGTAGGCTTTTCTCCAGTTGCGGCAAGTTGGGGCTTCTCATTGCATGTGGCTCCTCTTGTTGCAGAGCACAGGCTTCAGGTACACAAGCTTCAGTAGTTGTGGGACATTGGCTTAGTTACTCGACGACATGTGGAAACCTCCCAGACCAGGGATTGAACCTGTGTCCCCTGTGTTGGCAGGTGGATTCTTAACCAGTGGACCACCAGTGAAATCCTGCTTTGACTTATAAGAATCATTTTATATTATTGTTTAGATTGAGCATTACTTTATATACTGATTCTGAGGGGCATCTATTTCTTCTGCCACCATTTGACTGTTCATATGCTATTGCCCATTTTTTCTCTTTTAGTTTCTCTTTTACTCATCTTTTATTATTCTTAATATCAATCACCTGCTTGTTGGAGATAATTTTTGGCCGTTTCTCTGTAAACTTCTTGGGTTTTTTGATGCATGAAAATTTTGTCACAAATTCTACCATAATTTTTTTGTGATTTCTAGATTCTTTGTTTTCTAAGACTAACATTTAACTCCAAGATGATAAAAATACTCTTTGAGATTGTCCTCTAGATTATATTTGAAATATTTGATCCATTTGTAATTTGGGTGTCCAGTTAGACATTTAACTTTTGAGGGATCTCTTGAAGGTTTTTGAATAGAAGCTTTATGTGATGGGTTATTCTGGGAGACATAGTTTAAGTCCTGACTGCCACTTACTGGCAAAGTGTATGTCCTCCTGTAAAATGGAGATAGGAATAGGACTTGCTGATGGGGAGAGCATTAAGTGAGGTGACCTGTAAAGCACTTTACCATAGCTCATACCACAGTATTAGGTATGGTTAATACTACTAGGAACTGCTTCTGGTAATAATTTTTACTAAGTATTATTTTGGGAAGCTTCAGGGGTTGGTGGTGGGAAGGATAGATTAAGGAAGGGGAGACAAATAGATGTAATTTTTAGCAGCTAGTTTTATTAGGTGGGCTTCCCAGGTGGCTCAGCTGGTAAAGAATTGGCCTGCAATGCATTAGACCTGGGTTCGATCCCTGCGTGGGAAGATCCTGTGGAGGAGGGCATGGCAACCCACTCCAGTGTTCTTGCCTGGAGAATCCCCATGAATGGAGGAGCCTGGGGCTATAGTCCATGGGGTTGCAAAGAGTCAGACACGACTAAGCACAGCATAGCACAGTTTTAGGCAGGGTGAGAATCACTCAGGGTCTGACTATGATTATAGCAAACTTTATGTACAGTTAGAATTACTATCATATATTTTGGTAAATTGGTAAATCTTACAAAGTAATGAAATTCTAATGTAAGGATGACAATTTATAATTTTCTTTTGGTTAAAGTATTATGACTCCAGGTGAATTGTTTATTAAGCATAATTGGGTCAGTGTTATCTGCCTTCCACAATCCTTGATCAAATCTCCTGCTTCTGACTTACATACAAGATCCTGATGGAAAGCTTTACAATACTACTCTTATCTAAATATTGTGAGAAAAAAAAAAAAAAAGATTGAAAGACAACTTACTTAAAGTTGCTAAAGCACCAACATATTTATGCATGAGTGCTCAGTTGTGTCCAACTCTTTGTGACCCCGTGGACTGTAGCCCACCAGGCTCCTCTATCCATGGTGTTTTCCAGGCAACAGTGCTGGAGTGGATTGCCATTTGGTCCTCTGGGGTCCTTCATGACCCAGGGATTGAACTGTCTCTTGTGTCTCCTGCGTTGGTAGGCAGATTCTTTACCACTGTGCCACCTGAGAAGCCAGTGGTTAAGAGTCCAAAATTTTTTTATCTGTAGGTAAAACAGTGAGCCTTTCCAGGTGGTGCTAGTGGCGAAGAATCTGCCTGCCGATGCAGAAAATGCATCGGGTTTGATCCCTGGGTTGGGAAGATCCCCTGGAGTAGGAAATGACACCCCGCTGCAGCATTGTTGCCTGGGAAGTTTGATGGGCAGAGGAGCCCCAGCAGGCTACAGTCCATGGGGCCACAGAAGCACTACAGCTGGCCCTCTGTCCTTTGTTTTACCAGGCTTCAGAGGCATCAAGATCATGCTCTGAGCATAGATTGTTGAGAGAGAACAGGCATGTACAGTTGACCCTTGAACAACATGGACCTGAACCGTGCAGGTCCACTTATATGCAGAGTTTTTCAATAAATATGGTACTGTGTAGTCAGCATGAGGTTGCATCTGTTCTTGTGGACGGCAGATGTAGAGGGCAACTGTAGTGCTTGATCTTCTGTGGGTCCTCTGGATACCAAGGGACGACTGTGAGTGGTGGTTTGTTGTTTTTTTTTGATTCATCTTTAAAGAAAATGACTAGCATTTCGCCCTGCAGTACAGCAAAGCTCAGAGAAGTCAGCGCATGTAGCTCTAATCAGGTACCTAAGTCAGTAACGTGGTGGTCCACACGTGTGCTGGCTTAATGAACTGCCTGGTGGAATGGGCAGTTTATACTGTACGGAAAGCATTCTCCGTAGGATGTTATTCTTCATGATGTCAGACGGCCAGCATTTGTCATCTCACCTTCCTCTGGAAAGGGGAGAAGAGGTTACTACTGAGCTCGTAGATAGCAGGCTTCAGTACCAACTCAGAGATCTTTCGAGCATCTTTGCGTCTCTGCAATTGGCTCCTATTACTGTGAATACCTTCCTTACCCCAGTTAGACTCACCCTCCTGGGCTTTTCTTCCTTTCGGGCCCCAGCCCATGGCCTGCCAGCTTCATTCTGACCCCACTGATGGCTCTCTGCTTAAAATTGCTGTAATAATTATTATATATATATTAATCAGGTGACCCTCCACCTATTTTAGTTTTGCTCTGATTGATTTCTTTTTCTCAGCATATAAAATGCACTCATTTAAAAGTATCTTTTTTCTGTTGGAATATTTTTATGAAATAAGTTTATTGAA
Organism: Bos grunniens; assembly: GCF_055505025.1. Lineage (NCBI taxonomy): Eukaryota > Metazoa > Chordata > Mammalia > Artiodactyla > Bovidae > Bos > Bos grunniens. The sequence continues at coordinate 47,145,292 of NC_141177.1, read as the reverse complement.
ACCCTTCACAGGTATCCTGGACAGTGTCCTGTGTTGTATGTGCCCAAATATAAAGTGAGTTTTTTCCCTCCATAAAATGATCTCTTGGAGAAGAGAGAGCTGGCTTATAGTCAGGTCCGTACAAAATCTCTTACAGAGAACTTTCTCTGTTTATTCACGTGCGCAAAAGCGTGTGGAATGGGGAAACTAAAAGTATTCACATATAACGAAATTCATAATTTTAGAAATTATTGAGAGTTCCTTTGACAGAATTTTATTTTTTTTAAAGGAGATGAAGTTTAGACTAGATTTAATTATCCCTTGAAGAAGGGTTAAAAACCTCACATTTGCACTTGATAGAATTTTAAAGAGTATGTAAGTAGGTTTGTTGATGAAAAACCAATCAGCTTTACCCAGATTCTCAGTGACGGCATCTCATATTCAAAACAGTGTTGCATCTCAACTGACCTGGAAGTGAAAACGATCTATTCTAATTCTCAAGTGGCACTTGTGATGAGGAAGAATCTCACTCTGAAGAATTCAAATGGTCGTGTGAAATGTGCAAATGGGGCAAAAACACAATCTACATTAATGTATTTTCAGATCAGATCAGATCAGTTGCTCAGTCGTGTCTGACTCTGTGACCCCATGAATCGCAGCATGACAGGCCTCCCTGTCCATCACCAACTCCTGGAGTTCACTGAGACTCATGTCCATCGAGTCAGTGATGCCATCCAGCCATCTCATCCTCTGTCATCCCCTTCTCCTCCTGCCCCCAATCCCTCCCAGCATCAGAGTCTTTTCCAATGAGTCAGTTCTTCGCATGAGGTGGCCAAAGTACTGGAGTTTCAGCTTTAGCATCATTCCTTCCAAAGAAATCCCAGGGCTGATCTTCAGAATGGACTTGTTGGATCTCCTTGCAGTCCAAGGGACTCTCAGGAGTCTTCTCCAACACCACAGTTCAAAAGCATCAATTCTTCAGCGCTCAGCCTTCTTCACAGTCCAATTCTCATATCCAATATACCTGAATGGTCTAGTGGTTTTCCCTACTTTCTTCAATTTCGGTCTGAATTTGGTAATAAGGAGTTTATGATCTGAGGCACAGTCAGTCCTGGGCTTGTTTTTGTTGACTGTATAGAGCTTCTCCATCTTTGGCTGCAAAGAATATAATCAATCTGATTTCGGTGTTGACCATCTGGTGATGTCCATGTGTAGAGTCTTCTCTTGTGTTTTTGGAAGAGGGTGTTTGTTATGACCAGTGCATTTTCTTGGCAAAACTCTATTAGCCGTCGCCCTGCTTCATTCTGTATTCCAAGGCCAAATTTGCCTGTTACTCCAGGTGTTTCTTGACTTCCTACTTTTGCATTCCAGTCCCCTATAATGAAAAGGACACCTTTTATGGGTGTTAGTTCTAAAAGGTCTTGTAGGTCTTCATAGAACCGTTCAACTTCAGCTTCTTCTTCTTCTAATGTATTTTACTTCATAGGTAATTCACAGTGTTTCTAACTAAATTGCAATTTAAATATTAGAGGTGGTCATGAACATCTTAGTAACATCAGTGACATTTGTTTGTGTCGTCAGCTGCCTAAACATCTATTTATTTTGCTTGGAAGAGAAAATGTTTCAGATCTTAACTTGGGCAAATAGATTGTTATATTTAGGATTGAAAGCTGCTTGCTCATATATGGACTGCATTCTGTGTCATCCAAGGTTTTGAGCTCTCTGGGGAGAGATAGCACTACATTATGTGCTTAGTTCTGTGCCCGGGGCTCTGACTCTGAGAGCTCATAACACGCTGATTCTTGGGAATGGAGCCTTCATGGCCCCAGCTCAGGTGTTCTTCCTGCCAAAAGGTTTCTTGATGTTGTCTTCCTTCCCCTGGAGGAACTGACCACTTCCCCTGTCTCCGCCCCACAGTCTAACTCGGTCCTGCACATAACTTTGTTGTAGACGCCTGTGGACGGAAATCACGTCCGATTTGTCTTAGACCTTCAGAGCTGTGGGTGCTCTGGGTTCATGAGTGCCTAGATGTTCATGGAAATGACCTTGGATGACTACAGAGGAGCACAGGTTGACTTTCATGGCCCCAGTTCTTGTTCAGGGAACAGGTGGATTTAGGAAAAAGTTTTAAAGACACACATTGCTTTCTCAACTCTTGTTTTGGCTCTCTGAATTTCAAGGACCATTGTGTGTCATAGTATTCTTCATGACTGGGACTCAAGAAACTGAGTATAGGACTCCTTTAAAGCACACGGAAGTACACAGACCCAGTTTTAGACATGGACTTGAGGTGTCTGCTGGGCCTGGGTCGCTGGTTTGAGTGGAAGTGCTTGTCCTTGTTGCTGCATTGACACTGCATGCAGCTAGCAGTGCTCTGCACCTGGCAGCTCTCTTTACCATCTTTTGAATTTCTCATTGGCATGGTCCTGTCTCTCTGGCTTTGTTTTGTGGTACAAGGTATGGATACCAGGGGCTTCCCTGGTGACTCAGCTGGTAAAGAATCCATCTACAATGCAGGAGACCCTGGTTCAATCCCCGGGTTGGAAAGATCCCCTGGAGAGGGAGTAGGATAGTCACTCCAGCATTCATGAGCTTCCCTGATGGCTCAGACAGTAAATAATCTGCTCGCAATGCGGGAGACCTGGCTCTGATCCCTGGGTTGGGAAGATCCCCTGGAGGAGGGCATAGCGACCCACTCCAGTATCCTTGCCTGGAGAGTCCCCATGGATAGAGGTGCCTGTTGGGCTACAGTCCATAGGGTCGCAAGGAGTCAGACATGACTGAGTGACTAAGCACAGCACGCAAGATCGGGGAGATGAAGAGGAGTGAGTGTTGTTGCGCTCTAGTGGACCATGCAAGTTAGGATTGCACAGAGCTAGAGAAGCACAGAAAACTCAGGCTTCTGTGCTTTGACTAACAAAGAAGTTGTTATTATTTTAATAACTGACCTGACACGGATTATTCCCACAAAAAGCTAAGGAGTATGTAGGCAAGGTGAACAATTTCCATGTCTAGAAGACCAGAGTGGTTTCATTTCTGAGTATGGTGTTTTGTCCGATTGGCACCTACCGCTAAGCTGGGTGTCTACTTAGAAACGTTGCACTGAGATTTTCCTTGTTAGGAAACGAACTGAGGAAAGATGGATATTGTTATTTTTAACCAATGCCTGCAAATTGTGAATTGTTCGCTGAATCCTTACAGCAACTGTATTTACCACAATTTCTTCTTTTGTTTCAGCTTTATTTTGAGATAATTATAGAGTCACATGTTGTAGGAAATAACACAGAGAAATCCTGTGTACTTTCACCAGTTCCCCTGTGGTAACGTTATTCATGACTGTGGTGGTGTGTCACAGCTGGGAGAGCGTCATCCACACGAGTAGCTGACCTTTGTCAGATTTCCCTGGTTTTACATGTGCTTATGCGTGTATGTGTATTTATTTAGTTCTATGCAATTTTCACAGTAATCCAAGTCTATGCCCCAACCAGTAATGCTCAAAAAGCTGAAGTTGAACGGTTCTATGAAGACCTACAAGACCTTTTAGAACTAACACCCAAAAAAGATGTCCTTTTCATTATAGGGGACTGGAATGGAAAAGTAGGAAGTCAAGAAACACCTGGAGTAACAGGCAAATTTGGCCTTGGAATACGGAATGAAGCAGGGCGACAGCTAATAGAGTTTTGCCAAGAAAATGCACTGGTCATAACAAACACCCTCTTCCAACAACACAAGAGAAGACTCTACACATGGACATCACCAGATGGTCAACACTGAAATCAGATTGATTATATTCTTTGCAGCCAAAGATGGAGAAACTCTATACAGTCAACAAAAACAAGCCCAGGACTGACTGTGCCTCAGATCATAAACTCCTTATTACCAAATTCAGACTTAAATTGAAGAAAGTAGGGAAAACCACTAGACCATTCAGGTATGACCTAAATCAAATCCCTTATGATTATACAGTGGAAGTGAGAAATAGATTTAAGGGCCTAGATTTGATAGATAGAGTGCCTGATGAACTATGGAATGAGGTTCATGACATTGTACAGGAGACAGGGATCAAGACCATCCCCATGGAAAAGAAATACAAAAAAGCAAAATGGCTGTCTGGGGAGGCCTTACAAATAGCTGTGAAAAGAGAAGTGAAAAGCAAAGGAGAAAAGGAAAGATATAAGCATTTGAATGCAGAGTTCCAAAGAATAGCAAGAAGACGTAAGAAAGCCTTCTTCAGCGATCAATGCAAAGAAATAGAGGAAAACAACAGAATGGGAAAGACTAGAGATCTCTTCAGGAAAATTAGAGATACCAAGGGAACATTTCATGCAAGGATGGGCTCGATAAAGGACAGAAATGGAATGGACCTAACAGAAGCAGAAGATATTAAGAAGAGGTGGCAAGAATACACAGAAGAACTGTACAAAAAAGATCTTCATGACCCAGATAATCACGATGGTGTGATCACTGACCTAGAGCCAGACATCCTGGAATGTGAAGGCAAGTGGGCCTTAGAAAGCATCACTACGAACAAAGCTAGTGGAGGTGATGGAATTCCAGTTGAGCTATTCCAAATCCTGAAAGATGATGCTGTGAAAGTGCTGCACTCAATATGCCAGCAAATTTGGAAAACTCAGCAGTGGCCACAGGCCTGGAAGAGGTCAGTTTTCATTCCAATCCCAAAGAAAGGCAATGCCAAAGAATGCTCAAACTACCGCACTATTGCACTCATCTCACATGCTAGTAAAGTAATGCTCAAAATTCTCCAAGCCAGGCTTCAGCAATATGTGAACCGGGAACTTCCAGATGTTCAAGCTGGTTTTAGAAAAGGCAGAGGAACCAGAGATCAAATTGCCAACATCCTCTGGATCATGGAAAAAGGAAGAGTTCCAGAAAAATATCTATTTCTGCTTTATTGACTATGCCAAAGCCTTTGACTGTGTGGATCACAATAAACTGGAAAATTCTTCAAGAGATGGGAATACCAGACCACCTGATCTGCCTCTTGAGAAATCTGTATGCAGGTCAGGAAGCAACAGTTAGAACTGGACATGGAACAACAGACTGGTTCCAAATAGGAAAAGGAGTACGCCAAGGCTGTATATTGTCACCCTGCTTATTTAACTTATATGCAGAGTACATCATGAGAAACGCTGGGCTGGAGGAAGCACAAGCTGGAATCAAGATTGCTGGGAGAAATATCAATAACCTCAGATATGCAGATGACACCACCCTTATGGCAGAAAGTGAAGAGGAACTAAAAAGCCTCTTGATGAAAGTGAAAGAGGAGAGTGGAAAAGTTGGCTTAAAGCTCAACATTCAGAAAACGAAGATCATGGCATCTGGTCCCATCATTTCATGGGAAATAGATGGAGAAACAGTGGAAACAGTGTCAGACTTTACTTTTTTGGGCTCCAAAATCACTGCAGATGCTGATTGCAGCCATGAAATTAAAAGACGCTTACTCCTTGGAAGGAAAGTTATGACCAACCTAGATAGCATATTCAAAAGCAGAGACACTACTTTGCCAACAAAGGTTCGTCTAGTCAAGGCTATGGTTTTTCCTGTGGTCATGTATGGATGTGAGAGTTGGACTGTGAAGAAAGCTGAGCACCAAAGAATTGATGCTTTTGAACTGTGGTGTTGGAGAAGACTCTTGAGAGTCCCTTGGACTGCAAGGAGATCCAACCAGTCCATTCTGAAGGAGATCAGCCCTGGGATTTCTTTGGAAGGAATGATGCTGAAGCTGAAGTTCCAGTACTTTGGCCACCTCATGCGAAGAGTTGACTCATTGGAAAAGACTCTGATGCTGGGAGGGATTGGGGGCAGGAGGAGAAAGGGACGACAGAGGATGAGATGGCTGGATGGCATCACTGACTCGATGGACGTGAGTCTGAGTGAACTCTGGGAGTTGGTGATGGACAGGGAGGCCTGGCGTGCTGCGATTCATGGGGTCGCAAAGAGTCGGACATGACTGAGCAATTGAACTGATGCAGTTTTACCACATGTGTAGATTATCATTTCTTTTTCAACACGTGAGGGTAACAAGGCTTATATAAGTTATGTGAAATCCTTAAAATGGAGACCTGAGGTTTGCATCTAGGACTGTTTGATTCAGAGTTTTGCTTTTTTTTTTAGTAATAATAATGATGGATAACAGTCGTAATCAGTAATACAATGGCTGAAACTTGCATTACACATGAAACATCAAGTATTTACCACGTGCCAGGACTGTTAAAGTGTATGAACTCATTTAATCCCCGCAAGAACTGTACCATATAAATTATATCACAGTTGAATTTGTATTGTTCAGCTCTAATCATATTACTAAGAAATAGGTAATCATTTTTACTACTCCTGAAATCGGTAATAGAATAGTGAAATTCTACCTTCTTTTTACATAATTTCATAGTTTGAACCTCTGACCTTAACTGCTGATCTTGGTGGTTCTGTGTGTGTGTGTATGTATTTGTATAAACTGAGACCTGTACATTGACTTAGGTTGAGATACCTTAAAAATATTTTTACTGAATTGTAAATAAGTGCTAGTTTAGGAAGGGTGCCAGGTTTTTATGGGAACAAATATAAACCACCAATACTTAAGAATGTAATTGGGAGAAGGTTTTATTTATTTACTTTTCCCTAGAGTATTTTAGATCTTTGTGGCCAAATACAGCCCCAGGAATGTTTCAATTTAATCGAATCTCAAGTTACATATCTCACTTCCAAAGTTTTACCAAATGCAATTGGTTGTGAGTTAATCACGTTATCAGAATATTATAACGCTTTAGGAAGATAACAGCTACACTGATCAGAAGGCCATAATTTACAAGTCTTTGCTGGTGGAATATCTTGTAAAGCTGTCTCTCTGATGAACAGCAGCACTTATTCAGACCAGAAATAACAACAGTCCCATGTGCTAGTAAATCCCAGGAGGTCTCGGTGTTTTTGTAGACAGCAGACAGAAATAAAAGGAATTTTGTCCTTTTTACCTCATGTAATCCCGCTGGAAAATGAAACATGTGCTCTGAGTTGATACTGACTTCTGCCAGGTCACCTCCCTGAAGAGTCCGGGCAAGCACTGTTGCAACAGTTCTTGGACAGGAGTCTGCCGGCCCCTGAACGCGATGGATGGTCTGCACAGCCCGCTCCCGGGACACTGTGCTACTGTCTGCTCGAGGGAGCTTCCAGCGAGAACATGCGTGACCTGCATCTGTTGCCTTGACTCTTCCCAAGGGCATCACATACCTTCAAATTAGAGTTGCATTTAGGCTAAGTGCTGCAGAGTTTGTTGTTGTTAAAAAGAGGGTGACTACAAAGAATGCCACACCAAGTACGGTTTCTTCTGGCTTTTTAGAACTTGACTTTGGACGTTCGATAATGCAAATGTTTTTGAAGCTATATATTATTAGGAACTGTTTGGAAACCACAAAACCTTTTTAATGGACCACGCTATCAATTTTCTGCTCTTCTAAAGAAGTTTTTCCTATTCATGACTCACTTCACTCTTTGGCTAACGTCGAGGGAAATGTAATAACGATTAAGGGAAGGAATGTATGCGTTTTCTTCTTTTCGATTTTTTTTTTTTTTTTGAAAGCTTGTACATATTTTTTTTTGTTTCGGGTTATGTAAACTTGGAGGACTGTAAAATGTTGACCACTGCAGGAGGTAAAAGCAGGCCTGCTATACATACATCTTTAAAATTTAAAAATCCAAAAGCTTCCTTTGTTTCTTTGGAGAAGAGTTTTGCTTGATGGCCCAGAATACAGATCCAGTAAAAACGACATGTTCCAGCCGTCAATTACACACACCTTAAGCGAAATTAATGAGATCACTCTGAGATTACACTTTGTGTTTTATTTTCGTTTTATAGGTCTGTATGAGCTGTTGGTGGCTCTGCCAGCCCAGCTGCAGCCACATGTGGACAGCCAGGAAGACCTGACCTTCCTCTGGGATGTGTTTGGTGAAAAAAGCCTGCATTCACTAGTCAAGGTAAACCATGCTGATGTCAGATTTTTCTTTGCGGAAAAACATATGGAAAAATATTTTGAGCGCCATCCAGTAAAGCAGAGATCAAATTATTGCCCTCCAAAAACAAAACAGCCTTGTTCCATTTCACTGACAGGCGTGGAAGTTGTTAAAAAAGATTCTACCAAAAATACATAGATGATTTCACTTAATGGTGGCGACCTGGCCGTGCATACTAATAGAGCAAGCCTGCGCCTGCCCTTGTTTAGAAAAAGAATGTGAAATCCTCGCAAGAAGGTTTAGACTCCTCATGGTCAACATTCATGAGCTGGAGTTTAACTTAAATAAATAAATGTTCGCAGCAAAAATTAGAAGGAATATATTTTCTGAGGTTAAGGATGGCAGCTGTTCAGTAGCCACATTAATTTAAAATAATTTCCTCTAACAAAGTCAAATGAAATTCTAGCAAGCTGTTTCTCTTCTTGGCCCAGCGCCACTGACATGGTATTTTGTGTATAAATACACTGACGCTAAATAGGAATAAAAAACAGTGTTTGGAGACCGGTTTCGCCAAGCGTCATACCCTGGAAATGATCAACCACCAGAAATCAGATCTTGCCACACAGCAGTGCTGGGAGTGATCAGAAGTCTTAAAATAGTAAAACGAGAACAAGGAACTTACTGGAAAATATGCCACTCTTGCTTCTGGAAATATGAATTGCATTTTCTCCCATTTAACTCAAGCTGAAAGGAATTTAAAGTCTTACAGAGTCTGCAGGAGACAGAAACGTATGCTTCAACAGTATCTGATCCTATACTTAATTCGGCTCCATCTGTTACGGTTGTCTGTTGTGATAAGAGGCTTTTTGACTGATGTATAGTATTTGGAAATGAGGCACCGTTGTTTCACAGGACAGGACAATTCTTACTGCATTTTTTTTTTTTTTTGGTCAAATTTGTTGAAATTTGTGTGCTTTAAGCAGTAGCAATTCTCAAGAAATTAAAGTGTTGATCTGTGGCATTTCCCTAGCTTTACATTTAAAGAGTGCTTTATTGTGTCTGTTGTTTTTTAAATTTTTTAGTTTTTGTATTATTGCCAAGATATCTTTGTATTCTAAATAATTTTAGGTAGTTGCTCTCTTGGGATGTATTAGAAATGGTCTTGGGCTAATAATTGGTGAAGTTTATGACTTAGTGAAGCAATCATGAAAATACTCCTGTATTAAATGTTTGGAAGTTGGACAGTTATGGATTGTTTAGATTGACTTGGTTTCTTGATAGAAGGAATAAAACACATTTAAAATAGCACCATCACTTCTTAATCAGTAAACAAATATGCCCCCCAAACAATGGATGTGTATGTTGTATTTATTTATACTGTGGCTACTATCTCAGTTTCCTTGTCTATAAAATGGAAATTATATTACCTATTGACAAGATTTTTTAAATTAAACTTTTTAGTTTGTATTGGAGAATAGCCGATTAACAACGCTGTGGTAGTTTCTGGGGGACAGCCAAGGGACTCAGCCACATATATACATGTATCCATTCTCCCCAAAATCCCCTCCCACCAGGCTGCCATATAATATTGGCAGAGTTCCCTGTGCTATACCTAGGACCTTGTTGATTATCCATTTAAAATGTAGCAGTGTGTACATGTCTATCCCAAACTCCTCAACTATCCCTTTCCTCCATCCTCCTGCCCCCTGCAACCGTAACTTTGTTCTCTAAGTCTGTGAGTCTGTATCTGTTTGACAAGGTTGTTTGTTGACAAAGAGTTTCAAATAAAATAGTGAAGATCTTAATTCTTTTGGTAGTTATATAGGTTAGGTGAATAAATGATTAAATTTAATTATCATAGCATGTGAAGGACTAAAAAGAATTGGCAGAGATGGTGGTTATTTTTAATATTAAAAGAATAAAACTAAAGTAAAAAATTCTTAGTTACACTAGCTGTTGAGTTTTCAGCACAAGTTGTTATTCAAAGTGTGTGTCCATAATTAAGTGGGTAGGAAGCGTAGTGTTACCAATATCTGGTTTATAAGAACAATGTAGCAAATAAATGGATGTTGCTAGTCTTTTAAATAGCATAATAACATGTGCTCTATTCCAAATGTTTTTCAGTAATTGCCATAAAATGTATTTTAAAAATGAGTTTTATTATGTAATTCCAGTATGTTCTCAGTTTCTCACTAGACGCGCCCCCCTGCTTTTCTCATGCGCAGACTCAAGGTGTCCTTTGACTGACCCATTATGTTAGTTTTCAAGTAGGAAAACCTAGGATGCCTCCAGAAGGCCGGTCTCACGGGATCAGGAGCGTAGTTTAAACAGCTGGAACAATCTGCTTACCCGTCTTCCAAGAGCCTCTACTGCAGGGTGGAGGAGAGCAGGCTTCGGCTTCTATACATAAATCTCGGTAGAGCAAAAGGAATTTGTTTGAAAAGATTGGTTTTGTGTGCTTTGATGTTATGCTCTTTTGCCTACAGTTGACGCTGTTGGTACATGATTTAGAACTGGGTGAACGGAAAACCTGATTTTATTCTAGCCCCCAATCTTCACAGTTCTCATCTTTTGGGTAAAAAAAGAAAGTGGTTGGTAAATTGCCTCGCAGTTTTAAACAGACAACTTGCTGATCTGATGTAAAATATACTTAAGAAGAGGCAGGTTTGGTGCTGGGGTCTGCAGCAGGTATGGCATGGCACCTTAAGGTCTCAAGCCCCACTCTGAGGGTAATACTATAGGTTGTGAGTTGTCATTGGAAGAGAACCATGATGGTCCTGTACTGTAACTGAAGATTTTTTTAAAAGAAAAATTTCTAAATAGAAAAGTTGAATAATAAAAACCATGAATATGAGATTCCAAAAAGGGGTTAAGGTTAACTCAGAAGAAAGTTGATATCAGGACTTCCCTGGCAGTCCAGTGGCTAAGACTCTGCTTTCAATGCAGGGGGCACGGGTTCAATTCCTGGTCAGGGACCTCAGATCCAACATACTGCATGGTATGGCCAAAAAATAAAAAATAAATAAAAAAAGAAGAAAGGTGGTACCTACTGAAGACCTTGGAAATATTATATATAAGAATGGAAATATCCTATCTAATGTGAGACCAGACAAGGACATCAGTTTTCACATTATCTAGTGAAGTTGATGGGTGCACAGAGCCACATTTTGGATCCATGTTTTTGCAAATTTACAGACCCATGAAGCATATTTTTTGTGCCTGAATCTCATTTCCAAATCGTATCTCTTATCCTTGTGTTTTTTCCTTTTGAAATTCCTTTACTTACTTTAAATTTTATTTTATTCAGTTACATTGTGTGTATTTTTATAATCTGGATTGAGTTCATTTTAAGCCAATAATATGTGGCTTAAAGACTTACTTAACTGTTAATTTTAAAGAAGATTGGTAGTTCTCTTTCTTCAAGAAATTTTTGTTCTTATTTCACAATTGTGTTGGATTTCTAGGATAAGAATATAAAAATTTTAGTACCTTTTAAATAGCTGCCTGTGTTTTTTTCCCCCTGCCTTTTCAAATAGTTGCATATTTGTATGGGGCAGGAGAAAAAAAGGTAGCAATCTGAATTTTATTCTTTTGGAGATTCTGAAGGATTTCAACAAAACACAACTCTGATTTCCAAGGAAAATTTCCTGTTCTGATTGCATTGTTGTGTGTATTTGTGTGATTTCAGTCTTGAGGGAGTCATGGTGAAACTCAACCAGACCCTGATAACTTTTAGTTACGTAGTTTTAATTTCTGATGCTTGACTTTTGTTCTTGCTGTCTTTGTTGAGGTCTCACTCTGTGCCAGACACTATGTAGGACACCGGGGATAATTTCTAATAGAGCAGGTTTAGCCCTTGTTTTATAGGGTCTTCAACCCCCCAGAGGACATGGTGATTCGCATTCCACCATGGCCCACGGGCTCAGCTTTTTGATATGCAGAAGGTGCATCCCTCAATGCTGGCCTCAGAGAGGCACTGGAGGAGGAACTGGTATTTTAAGCTAAAACTGCATGTTGAAGAACTCTTCTCTATGCCGAGTTTGTTGAGTGTTTTTTTTTTTTTTATCATAAATGGATGTTGGATATTTTTTTTTTTCAAATGATTCTTTCACATCTACTGTTTTGATCATATAGACTTTTCTTTATCCTGTTGCTATGACGGATTACTTTATTCCTTCTGAATATTGAACCAAACTTTGCATTCCTGAGAAAAATCCCACTTGGTTTTGGTATATAGTTCATGTTATCCTTGGTTGGATTTGATTTGCTAATGTTTTGCAGAGGATTTTTACATCTCTGTTCATAAGAGATACTAGTCTGTAGTTTTCCTTTCTTGTAATGTCTTTATCTGGTTTTTATAGGAGGGTAATGCTTGGCATATAGTTAGGAAGTGCACTCTCTGCTTCTGTTTTTTTTACTGGAAGAGTTTGTAGAATATTGGTAGGATTTTTTCCATAAATTCACCATCGAAACCATCTGGGCATAGTGCTAACTGTTGGGGAAGGTTATTAACTACTGATTTCTTTAGTAGATATAAGCCTATTTAGATCATCTATTTATTTTTGTGTGAGAGTTTTTGTCATTTGTATCTTTCAAGAAATTGGTGGAATCATGTAAGTTATCAAATTTGAGGGCATGGAATTGTTTATAATCTTTATCTTTTTAATGTCCTTGGGATCCATGATGACTCTTCTTTCATTTTTGATATTATTAGGAGTTTGTGCCTCATTTTCTTCTTTGTTAGCCTGGCTGTGGGTTCATCAATTTATCTTTTCAAAGAACCAGCTTTAGGTTTCATTGATTTTTTTTTTCCCCCTGTTTCCTGTCTCAATTCTGTTGCTTTTTGCTTGTATTTTATTCTTTCTTTCTTTTTTTCTCCTTGCTCTGTTTCCTCTAGTTTCCTAAGGTAGAAGCTTAGAAAATTGATTTTAGTTCTTTTTTTTTTTTTTAAATGTTCAATGCCATGCTTTCCCTCTAACCACTACTTCTGCATCATTCCACAAATTTTGTTAAACCATATTTTCATTTATTGCAAAATGTTTAAAAAATTTATCTTGAAACTTCTCCCTTGGCCCATGTGTACTTTAGAATTGTTGGTTAGTTCCCAAACATGTGGAGATTTTACTGCTGTCTTTCTGTTATTGATTTCTCTTTTAACTCCATGTGACCTGAGAGCATATGCTATATGATTTCCATTTTGTTAAGGTGTATTGTGGTTCAGAATGTGGTCTGTCTTGTTCTGTGTGAGCTTGAGAAGAATGTGTATTCTGCTGTTGTTGGATGAAGTATTTGATTAAGTTGGTTGATGGTGCTAAATACTGATTTTCTGCCTGCTGGATCTGTCAATCACTGATAAAAGAGTGTTGGAGTTTTCGAGTACAAAAGTGGCTTTGTTCATTTCTCCTTGCAGTCTTATCAGTTTTGCATCATGTGTTTTGACGCTGTCTTGTTAGATGCATACACACTGAAGGTTATTACGTTTTTTCAGAGGGTTGACTCTCTGTTCATCATGTAATACCCTCCTTTATCGCTCACAGTTTACCTTGTTCTGCTCTCCACTTTGTCTGGAACTGATGTGGGTACTTCAGCTTTCTTTTGGTTAGTGTTAGCGTGGTCTATATGGAGAAGGCAGTGGCACCCCACTCCAGTACTCTTGCCTGGAAAATCCCATGGGTGGAGGAGCCTGGTAGGCTGCAGTCCATGGGGTCGCTGAGGGTCAGACACGACTGAACGACTTCACTTTCACTTTTCACTTTCTTGCATTGGAGAAGGAAATGGCAACCCACTCCAGTGTTCTTGCCTGGAGAATCCCAGGTGGGCTGACGCCTATGGGGTCACACAGAGTCGGACAGGACTGAAGTGACTTAGCAGCAGCAGCAGCAGCCACTGATTTCTGTTCATAGCACTTGTTCTTTTTTTTTTTAAATCACCCTCTCTCTCCGTACTCTGCTTTTAGGTGAACATTTTACATGATTCCATCGATTCCTTCCTAACATATCAAAGTTTTTTTAGTGCTTGCCATTATTGAGTTTGCTACATACATTAACAACTAATCTAGGTCTACTCTGAAGTAACACTGTACCTTGTCACAGGTAGTTGCAGGTATCTTATAAAGAATATTCTTAATTCCTTTTTCTACATTCTTTATCGCATTGCTGTCATTCATGTCACTTATCCATATACTATCGTCACCCAATGCATTGCTGTTATTTGAACAAAGAAAGAGTTGTCAGATCAATTAAGAGTAGGAAAAATAAAAGATTTTGTTTTACCTTTATTTACTCCTTCTCTGATGCTCTTCTTTTCTTGATGTATTTCTAGTGCCTGACCTATATCACTTTCCTTGTCTCTTAAAGAATTTCTTTTAACACTTGTTGCAAGGCAGGTCTACTGACAGCAGATTTCTTTTCAAGTTTGTGTGTTTATTTCTCCTTTACTTTCAGAGTACAGTTTCACTGGATACAGAATTCTAGAGTGGTGGCTTTTCCTTTCAACACTTGAAATATTTTACTCCAGTTTCTCCTTGCTTACATAGTTTCTGATGAGATGTCTGATGTTATTCTTGTCTTTGTCTTCTATAGGGAAGGTGTTTTTTCACTTGGAATTATTTCAATATTTTCTCTTTATTTTTAGATCTTGCAGTTTGAATATGGTGTACCAAAGGGTAGATTATTGGTCATTTATTCTGTTGGATATTTTCTGAGCTTCCTGGGTCTATGGTTTGGTGTTTTGTCGTTAATTTTGGAGAATTCTCAGTCATTATTACTTGAAGTATTTCTTCTTTTTCTCTTTGTTACAAAAGATGTATGGAACATGTCCCACAGTTCTTGGATATGCTGTTCCTTTTTAAAAATTTCATCCCATTTCTCTTTGTGTTTCAGTTTGGGGACTTTCCATTAACATATTTTCAATCTTACTGATTCTTTCCTTGGCCTTGTCCAGTCTACTGACGAGCACATCAAAAGCATTCTTCGTTTCTGTTATGGTGTTCCTTGTTTCTAGCATTCATTTTGATTCTGTCTTAGAGTTTCCATCTCTCTGCTTACATTTTCCATCTGTTCTCGCATGTTGTCCACTTTTTCCATTAAAGCTATTAGCCTATTAATCATCCGTATTTTAAATTCCCTAGTTCATAGTTCCAACTTCTGTGTCAGAGTTGAGTCTTTTTCGGATCCTTGCTTTATCTCTTCAGACTGGGCTTTTATTGCCTTTTATTATGCTTTGT
This sequence comes from Bos grunniens, assembly GCF_055505025.1. Lineage (NCBI taxonomy): Eukaryota > Metazoa > Chordata > Mammalia > Artiodactyla > Bovidae > Bos > Bos grunniens. Next base: position 47,130,123 of record NC_141177.1, on the reverse strand, counting down.
GATTTTCTATTGAAAGTTAGACATGATGTATTGGGTAATATGTACTGAGGTGATGAGACTTTACATGTGAGTTTTGGCATTGACCTGGCTGTGTTTAATGTTTGCTGAAGCTCTCAGTACCCGAGACTCCAGTTTCCTTAATGTGTCTCTCACCCCACCACCCTCACCTTCAGCCCCACCCCCATTCCCTTTGTCTTTCCTTAAGAATGCTCTTGGAGTCTGTGTCTTTGGCTGTTTCAGTTATAACCCAGTGTTATTTTACTGGAGCCCTATTAATGATGGTGAGGTCTTGGAGAGAGAAATTGGTGTATAATATTCTGATTAAATGTCAGTCCCTGGGATATGAGGACCTTCAAAAGCGTTTCTTAGCCTTTTTGTTTTCTTTCCTTTTTTCCCTTATTTGAGATGGGAAGGCCGGGAGGTGGGGATGTGGTTAAGTTTTCTTACTGCCCTTTTCCCAGGTCAAATACAGCTCTGATAAGTAAAGCCACTCTGTTGGAGGGATAGCTCAGTTGGTAAAGAATCCTCCTGCAATGCAGGAGACCCCGGTTCAATTCCTGGGTTGGGAAGATCCGCTGGAGAAGGGATAGGCTACCCACTCCAGTATTCTTGGGCTTCCTTCGTGGCTCAGCTGGTAAAGAATTCGCCTGCAATGCAGGAGACCTGGGTTCGATCCCTGGGTTGGGAAGATCTCTTGGAGAAGGGAAAGGCTACCCACTCCAGTGTTCTGGCCTGGAGAGTTCCATGGACTGTAGTCCATGGGGTTGCAAAGAGTCGGACGTGACTGAGCTACTTTCACTTTCACTCGGAGGGAGGCAGCTGCCCAGGTGGTGCTAGAGGTAAAGAACCCACCGGCCCGTGCAGGAGGCGAAGAGACATGGGTTCAGTTCCTGGGTTGGGAATATCCCCTGGAGGAGAGCATGGCAACCCACTCCAGTATTCTTGCCTGGAGAATCCTTTGGACAGAGGAGCATGGTGGGCTGCAGTCCACAGGGTCGCACAGCAACTGAAGCAACTTAGCATGTATGCATGCTTGGAGGGGAGAGAGCTCTTGGCCTTTGTATTGCAAAATGGTTACTTTTCTCCTTCCCCTGCTTGAAACACTAGGGGATTTTTCTCCTGTTTTCACCATGAGAACTTGGTAGGGCTTTTTTTTGGGGGGGGGGTAGAGCTCTTTGAGGAAAGTGCAAGGTTCTCCTCCAAGACTGAGTCCCTCAGGCTAGTTACCTTTGCCCAGCATTAATTTGTCAAAATGACCAGTTAAGGGTTCCTGCAAGTTTCTGGCTCCAGCAGTTTCTACCCCTGCTAAGTTGATTTCAGCCATGATTTTCCCTCCCGATTTCAGGTGACAGTTTGTCTTGCAAGTTCCTTTCTCTTCACATGTCTGAGCTGAAACCAGACATCTTCCTTTGCCCTCTTTTTAATTTGGCTGTGATTTCATTATTGATTTGCAAGAGTTCTTTATTTTGGATAATTGCTTCTTACCAAATTATAATTGAAAATATTTAATTTCTCTTCTTAAAGATGTCCTGCAGTTTTATTTTTAATGAAACACATGATGTCATGGGCAGGGTAGTTGACACGTGGAAGCAAGGTATGAGGGATAACTTAGTGGCAGTTTATTTTCCATCTCCATATGAATGTGAATTCGTGACGTCTTTAATGCTTGTGAAGTTAGGTAGGATTTTAAAAGTGAAAACCTTACTCTTGAGTCTGAAAATAAGTCTTGAGCAGATGCTCAGAAAGCAACGTGTGAATGAGAATGTACTTTAAAAATTTTATATCTCCAACCTGGAAACTTCAGGAAATGAAAAACCAGCTTGAAGGTAATGCTTGATCTTAATCTTCCAATAATTCCAGTTTTCTTAATCATTAGCACCATGAGACTTGCCTGGAAAGTAGTTATTTCCAGGATAATTGATATAGTCGAGCCATAAAGGAGAGAGACAGATAATTTTATTGGGTAGTGGTTTTATAATCACGCAGGCACTCCACGTTCTTCTCTTCTTTTCATCTAGAAGCAATGGAAAGCATCGTATGGGGCTGGGGAAGGTGATATTTACACGGTAGTAAATCAGCTTCGAGGCTGAAAGGCTATTTTACAAGAAGCTTGCTGGTCCCAGCTCTTTAGAAACAAATTGTGCTGTTTTGGAGGGGAGAGGGGGGGTGTGGGGTTCAGAGAGAAAGCCCGGTGGGGAGGTTATGTTACTTGCCTCTGCAATCCCATTTGCCTTGGTGGGAGGAAAAGGAAAAGGCAGTCAGACATTGCGAATGATCCCTGGCCACCTGGGCTGACGGAGGGGCGAGCTGGGTGTCAGCAGCTGGTAACGCTCCTCGGCCAATCAAAGGTAATTGTTTGGCCAGCTCTGTTGGAGGAGCCAGACGAAGTTATTTCTTACGTTATAGTTTACATTTTTTCAGGCACAGAAACATGTGAAGTCTGCTGAAGATATGAATTCCTGAGACCCTGAGTAAATTGTTGCCTTTGTAATTCACACTCTCAAAACAGAGGCCATATGTAACCCTTCTTAGAGATTTGCTCAGGACGGGATGGGGGGACTAGGGGGCCAGGACTGTGGGTACTTGATGGGGTTGCATCCTCCTGCTGGGTGTGTGTTTCACATCATGGAATAGCACCTTTTGAAAGTTGCTGTGAGATTTAGATATTCATTTGAATATGCTTCGCTTTAGAGCAGTCATCTTAATTTGCATATATTCATAATTGACTAACAGGGAGTCTGTTTACTCTACACACACGCACGTGTTGGGTATCCTACCTGATTTAAAGAGCAGTTCATGCCCTATTACTCAGCCATAGAATGGAATGAAATTGGGTCATTTGTAGTGATCTAGATGGACTTAGAGACTCATACAGAGGGAAGTAAGGCACAAAAAGAAAAATAAATATTGTATGTTAACACATACATATGGGATCTAGAAAAATGGTACTATGAACTTATTTGCAGGGCAGAAATAGAGATGCAGACGTAGAGAACAAACTTATGGACATAGCGGGGGAAGGAGAGGGTGGGATGAATTGACAGAGTAGTATTGAAATACATACATTACCTTGTGTAAAATAGATAGCCACTGGGAAGCTGCTATATAACACAGGGGACTCGGCTCGATGCTCTGTGATGACCTAGAGGGGTATGATGGAGGGGGCATGGGAGGGAGGCTTAAGAGGGAGGGGATATATATATATATATGTATATGTGTATATATATGCACACACACGTACATACAGTTGATTCACTTTGCTGTACAGCAGAAACTCAGAAACATAACTTTGTAAAGCAATTATATTCCAATAAAATGGTAAAAAAGAAAAGAACAATGTATTCCTTAGAATGGGTAGAGGCAGGAAACTAGTAATCCTCTCACTTCCCTTGTGGAGGTGATTCCTGCTATTCTCCAATTCCAGAGAACTGGAATTTCAGTAGGAATACATGGAACTTCTCTGGATTTTCTACCTAGCAGTGGGGTCACTGGGCCAAGTTGTGCATCCCCCTTCATTAGGTTCTGCTGAGTTGTTCTGTAGGTGTGGCTGGACATAACCGGCAAGGGAATGGTTGGCTCAGGGAGTTGTATGTCTGCAGTTCTGGTGCCTGGATCGGCTCTCGTTTCCATCCCAATCCCTGGACTGTGGTGTTTTTGGAGACTTTGCCTTAAGGCAAGGGCGGGCATTTGTTCGTGTCCTGTTCCTAGGATGCTGTTGGGCCATGAGTGTGGTCTTCCTGCTCTGAATTGGTTCTCAAAGTACAGTGACTGTAGATGGTTGTGGACCCAGAGAGGAAAAGGGAGGGGCCTGTTGCTCAGGGCCCTGATGGACTATGAGGTGGCAGGGTCGCGTCGAGCTAGGTCCTCGCCTCTCTGGGCTGTGTTGGAAGGCGTGCAGGAACACACATGCTGTTCACAGAAGACTCAAGGTTGAGGTGGAATTTCACATAACAGATTTAGAGATGCTTTTGTGGGCTGGCTTGGAGACCTAGCTGCCATTTTAAACAGTGTTTCTAGAATTGTCTTTCCTACCCCATGGACTTCAGCACGCCAGGCCTCTCTGTCCCTCACCATCTCCCGAAGTTTGCCCAAGTTCATATCCATTGCACCGATGCTATCCAGCCATCTTGTCCTCTGACGCCCTCTTCTCCTTCTGCCATCAATCTTTCCCAGCATCAGGGACTTTTCCAATGAGTCCTAGATTTTTGTAGTTTCTAGCATGTGTCTCCAAATCTTAAAAAAAAAAAAAAAAATTAGAAGCAGAAGTAAACTTTTGGTGTAAACTCCATTTGATCTGGAGGGAGGGATTGGATAATATTCCCTGGAGTTTAGTTTGGTGCGTCAGGCACTCAGCTCATAATCATTAAGTGAATGAGTGGGTTCCCTATGTGGCTCAACAGGTAATTTCTAGAGGGAGGAATCTTGGAAGCTCCAGGGACAGCTTTGATTATTCAGATTACCTTTGGACTTTTGTCTGCCTCTTTTTTTCTTTTTTCTCTCATTCTTGCAGTCATTTCATTCTCCTTGTGTTCATCTAGCTGCCTTGTGAGCAGTGCATGAATCATGGACTTTTGGGGATACTGAGGAGTGTTCCGTGTTCCACTCTTGTCCTTCATGTGGACACATGTCTGCAGTAGTGGCTCAGAGCTGGGACGCTGGAGCCACATTGCTGGGTCTCAGATCCTGGCTGTGCCAAGAACATGTACCGACAGTAACAGTCATAGTGTTTTACTTCAGAGTGTCTCGTTTTCCTTACGTATTAAGTGGAGACAGTAGTAGTTGTGAGGACTGAACGAATGAATATATGAAACACACTTTAAATGGTCTGGTACATAAGTCGCTGTGGTGGTTATCATCTTAAACCTCCCGCATTTCTTTCTTTTTGCTATGTGCAGTGCTTATCCCAGAATTTACACTATTTTCTTTTCACCATCCCTTTGGCTACAGTTCTGTGTTTTTCACGATGATGTTGTCTTGCCTTAATAAACTTGTGTTCTTGCCTTTTTACTTCCTTGCTCTCATTCTGTGAAATTGCAGTGGAAATTAATATAGTCTATGATTTGAAATTCTTGAAAAAGTTTTTGAGTTGGCTAGATATGTTTTCTAACTTTTCCTTCACTTTAAAAATGTCATACAATATTTGGGGCATGAGAAAAGGCAGAACCGCAGCTTGAATACCCGCATATTCACCGCACAGCTTAAGAAAGAAAACACTGCAGATTCGGTTGAAGCCTGAATGTCCCTCTTGTTTCTGTTTTTTTCCCTCACCTGCCAGAGGTCACCTTATCTTGAATTTCTCTTCCGGAAAAATACAAAATATTACTTTGTGTGTTTGAAAACTTTTTATAATTAGAATGATAGTCAACAGCTTTCTTTTTTTGTTGTTAACATTTTGCTATATATTTTGAGATGTATTTATGGTGATACAGATAACTCTGATTCAGTAATTTCCATGGCTGTATGGCATCCTTTGACTTAATTACAAATTGTTTATTCTCCTGGTGATGGCTGCTTACGTTGAAAGGTGTCCTTCACATTCAGGATGCCTTCACTTGGAAACCAGTGTTGTCTCCATGTCACTTTGAGCAAAGAGTGAACTTGGGCAAATGTCGGGAGAGGGTGAGGGACAGGAAGGGTTGCAAAGAGCCGGACACGAGTGGGCGACTGAACTGCAAAGAGTCCTCTGGTGCAGACAGGAGATGCTGCTCCTCTTAGAGTGGGTGCATCTCACACTTTTTTAGGTATTACCAGGTTGCTCTTCTAAGCTTGTTTCCTGTTACAGTCCCACCAGCAGAAGGAGAGTCTCCATTGCTTTATGTCTGTATTAACGTTTGGAATTAATTTTTGCCAACAGGGTCAATTTGAAATATTGTTCGCTTATTTTAGTTTCTACTCATCTGAATACTAGAGACTGAGCTATTCCAGTTTCCTTTCTATGCCTTTTTATATATCTTTTGCCTGTTGTTTCTCTTTTGTTATGTGTCTTCATCTGGTTGATTTGTGGGAACTACTTCATATATCTGATACTGGATCTCTGTTTGTATGTGTTGTATCTTCTGATCTGCGTTCCGCTCACTTTTTATGATAGTTTATTGCATCCAAGCATACATTTGCACAGATTCTATTTGTCTTAAATGCAGAAGACAGAAGCATCTTGGACAGACCCACCATCCAGTACAAAATCCTTAGCTCGTGGGTTTGGAGAACATGCAGTAGGGTGTGAGGTGCATAGCCTTCGCCCAAGACTGAGGTTTGAGTTATTTTTAAATGCTGATTCTGTGGCTGTTTGCACTGATCTAATATTGTAAGCATCTATGTGACGTATTTTGGCACCTACTGTAGTTATGGGTATGGTGTTCCTTGAAGCCAGTCCTTTCTGGCAGGAGCTGTGTATAATCCATCCTTGCATATTCCACGTGGCTTACAGGTGATGTAGGTGTTGGGGGGAGGGTTGCTGTTGAGAGGGACTGGACACCTTCCCTTCCAGGCTCCATCTTGCCCAGTTTGGTTTCCATTTATTTTACAAATACTCAAGTACCCGCTGAGGGCATAGTGACTTTTGCTCACATTCCATTGAGTTTGTTTATTGCAATACTAAGGTCCTTCATAAATAACTGATAGTGTAGTTTGTTTTTTAAATCACTTTCAATTAGAATTCAAGTTGTGTAAGTTGTGTCGTCTTTATTACAGATAGATGACAGTAAAGATTTTAATCCACCTGTTTTAAAATGAAAGGTGCTGTTAATGTTTTTTTATATGTCAGTACAGATAGTAGGAATGAGAGGTGTTCTTTAGGAATGAGAGGTGTTCTTTGGGGGTCATGATTGGGATATTGTGTACGGATGATTTTATTTTTCTTTCCATCTTCACATAAAATATTTAGAAAATCTTTAACATTTTCAAATGAAGTACTTTCAAAGGTTTCAAAATGTTGTTTAAAATGCTCTATTAGAATTTTTAAAACCAAGACTTTAATGCAATTTTATTATTAAAAAAACCCTCAAAGTGAAATCATAGGCTTTTGTGTATATAAAATGCAATGAATTAATTTTAAATGATTTCACACTGAGTCACAGAAACATCCATCCTGCCATCTCTCCGTTGGTAATACTATTTGCAGACACATGTGAAGTCACGTTGGCTGTGTCCCTTGATGTGGGCGAAAGACTTGTGGAGTCAATAAAATGGGAGTGGATGTGAGATGTGACTGCAGCCAGGAGCCCCGAGGAGCCGGGCCATGGTTGCCTCATCTCTGGCCATTGCTGGTTATCGGGGGTATGAGATACTGGGGTGCCCTCCACTTGGCCTGGCAGGTGGGCGTGTGAGCAGAGTCCCCAGGACTTGCAGTGTTAACGGGACCACAGGCCTCACTGTGAGAAGCCGCTAAGACTCGGGGGGTGGTTATCACCACAGGTTACCCCACTCAGACCCAACAGGGGCCTTTGCTGTGTGGTGTTTCTCTATTTTTCATGTTCAGCTGGGTGATGTAGTGGTGAAGATAAATGCATGTTCACAGTGCAGGCTTTGCTTGAAGCTTATTCCTTTAAGTGGTTGCTATTGATCTGACAGTCGTGCTATAAAAAGTTAGTGTTTGCAGGGCAGAAACAGACACAGACATAGAGAACAGATGTGTGGACGTGGGGCATGGTGGGTTGAATTGGGAGATTAGCAATGACATGTACATACGCTACCATATGTAGCTTTCCACAGCTAGTGGAAAGCTGCTGTGTAGCCCAGGGGCTCAGCCCGGTGCTCTCTGATAACCTAGAGGTCAGGGATGGGTCGGTGGGAGGGAGGCTCAGGAGGGAGGGGGATATATGAATATGTATGGCTGATTCACTTTGTTGTACAGTGGAAACTAACACAGCATTGTAAAGCAATTGTACTCCAATAAAAATTTTTATACGGAAATGCAAAAAGAAAATCGTTAAAAGGGTAAATATTATGCATGTTTTACCACAGTAAAGAAGATGCATTAAAAAGTTAAGAGTTTGTTTTCTTGTCAAAACTTAGTAATATTTTTTTTCTTGATACGCATGCATCTCCCTCCTAACTGCTATGGCAAGGCTTGAGGAAAGGAGACGTGCATTTTACAGTTTCACTGGTTTTTTGTGATGTTCCCAGTACAGTAGCGGAGAAGGCAATGGCACCCCACTCCAGTACTCCTGCCTGGAAAATCCCATGGACGGAGGAGCCTGGAAGGCTGCAGTCCATGGGGTCGCTGAGGGTCGGACACGACTGAGCGACTTCACTTTCACTTTTCACTTTCCTGCATTGGAGAAGGAAATGGCAACCCACTCCAGTGTTCTTGCCTGGAGCATCTCAGGGACGGGGGAGCCTGGTGGGCTGCCGTCTATGGGGTCGCACAGTGTCGGACACGACTGTAGTGACTTAGCAGCAGTAGCTGTGCAGTAGGGTGTGCTGGCCTGGGTCATCCATCTCTAACTTCATATTCTTTCTCATCATGACTACATCTATGTTGTTCTCACAGTTCCTTGTTTTCTTACTAAATTTCATGAGATTGTTTTGGGTTAACAAGAGGACTTTGAAGATCAAAATATAAAATATATGTGTAATAAAATATAAAATATGTATGTTCTGATAAAGACCTTTCCTAATTAAAAAATGGCCTTTAATATATCCAGTCATGGATTTTGCGTGCAATTAGTGTTTCAATAGTGCCTTCCTTTTCTTTTATACCTTGGTAGAATAGCAGCTGTAAGTGCTTTTTTCCCTTATTTTCATTTCTGTGTTTAGTTCAGTTAGAAGCCAAATGAAACAGTGTTAACTGTCAACTTTTAAAAATATGCTGTATTTATACATTTCATTTGTTCAAGTTGGAATGTTCTAGATTATGCAAGTGATAAAAATTTGATTTTCACTACGTGATAAAGTTGACTTACATCTTTGGTTTCCACTTTGAGTAAATATTTGTGTGGTCACTACTGTGTGCCTACCAAGATTCACATCATTGCCTTGCCGTGCTTTTTGATCTTTTGTCCGTCCACTAGGTGGCGCTGGCTCCTTTAGGAAATCTGAGCGTTCAAGGAACTTGCTGATTGTTACTGAAGGATTACAAATAAAAAGAAGCAAAAGCAGGCCAAAGCAGTATGAAAAACATGTGAAATTTCCTTATGTCCTGTAAAGAGCCATAGAACTTTGTGATAGAGGTCGTTATTATTAGTAATATATTTCCAAGGGATATATTTCCAAGTGATTTTATTATATAGGTTCTTCGTATAAAAAGTACTTAAACATTTCTCATACCTGGTTTTAGGTGGGGTTGGGATATGATGGCAAAAAATAGATATGGTGGTCTGTATTCTACTTGACTCTTGAAATAAATACTCAAATAATCACTTAAATAAGGGTAAATTTTATAGCCATATACAGAGAGGTTTTTGGTACTTAGAGTGTGTAATGGGGGTGGCAGGAGTGTTTGCTCATGTTTGGGAAGGTTTTGCTGGAGAAGTGATTATTAAGCTAGTTATTGATGTCTAAGGGATGCTTAAGAACTAGCCGGGTAAGAGTGGATTGAGGCAGGAATTTCACAAGGAGCATCACTGTTTTGGGGGTTCTCTGCACCCAGGGTTGTAGAGGGATCCAGTAGGCCTTTTCAGTTTGGAGACTTTGTTCTTCAGTTCTTATGCATTTGATAATTTCCTTTCCTCAGGCCTTTTGCATCTTTCTGGAAGTCATTTTAGCTATGTATTGGTCTTTCTCGATCAGCAGTCTGATTTTTTTCCCTTCTGCTCTTGCTTTCTGAAAGATATCCTCAACTTTCCATCTTTCTACTTAATTTGTAAAAAATATGCTGTTAAAATTGTAATTCCAAATATGTTTGCGTGTGTGTCTGTGTCGCTGTTCCTTTTTCATATCCTAATCTTATACCATGGGTGCACTGTAGAATTAAGAATAATTAAAACACCCCACCTCTTATGTATTGATTGCTTATGTGCCACGTGCTTTTCAAAGTTTTATATACCTTGTTTAGCTCTTCGAGTAACTCTGAGAGATGTGTACTAACTAGTCTTTATCCCTATTGTGAAGATTAGAACAACGTATGGCTTTGACTGAGGTTACACAAGCAGTTAAGTGGTGGATCTGGTCTGGAACCCGGGTTGGTCTGTGAATTTAACATCTAGCTATTATGTAGACTTAAATAGACATTTCTCCAAAGAAGACATATAGATGGCCAATAAACACATGCAGAGATGCTCAATATCACTAATTATTAGAGAAATGCAGACCAAAACCATGAAGTATCACCTCACACTAGTCAGAATAGCCATCTTCAAAAAGTCTACAGATAATAAATGCTGGAGAGGGTTTGGAGGAAGTGAAACCCTTCTACACTGTTGGTGGTAATGTAAATTGCTGCAGCTACTATGCAGAATAGTATGGTGGTTCCTTTAAAAACTAAAAATAGAGCTACCATGCTGCTGCTAAGTCGCTTCAGTCGTGTCCAACTCTGTGCCACCCCATAGACAATGATCCAGCAATCCCACTGCTGGGCATCTATCTGAAAAAGACAATAATTCTAATATGAGAAGATATTTGTGCCCCAGTTGTTCATAGCAGCAACAGCCTGACATGGAGAAGGCAATGGCACCACACTCCAGTACTCTTGCCTGGAAAGTCCCACGGACGGAGGAGCCTGGAAGGCTGCAGTCCATGGGGTCGCTAAGAGTCAGACACGACTGAGTGATTTCACTTTCACTTTTTACTTTCATGCATTGGAGAAGGAAATGGCAACCCACTCCAGTGTTCTTGCCTGGAGAATCCCAATGCCAGGGAAGCCTGGTGGGGTGCCGTCTATGGGGTCGCACAGAGTCAGACACGACTGAAGTGACTTAGCAGCAGCAGACATGGAAGCAACCTGAATGTCCATTGACAGATAAATGGATTAAGAAGATGTAGAATATTATTGAGCCTCAAAAAAAGAATAAAATATTGGCATTTGCAGTAACATGGATAGACCTCAAGATTATCGTAAGTTCAGTAAGTCAGAAAGAGAAAGACAAATAACATGTGATATCACTTATATGTGGAATCTAAAATATGACACATATGAACTTGTTTACATATCAGAAACACTCACAAACATAGAAAACAAACAGGGTAAGTGGCTACGGGAGGAATAAATATAGTGTTTGAAGTTAACAGAGACACACTACTATATATAAAGTAAGTGAATAACAAGGACCTTCTGTATGGCACAGGGAGCTATATTCAATATTTATAATAACTTATAATGGAAAATAATCTTAAGGAATACACACACACACATATAAAACTGAATCGCTTTGCTCTACACCTGAAACTAACACAATATTATAAATCAACTGCAGTTCAATTTAAAAAAATCAAGCTATTCTGCTGGTTTATAGATACTCAGTGGAATGGTTTTGATTTTATTTTCAATTCTCTATTGTTTTATTAATAAATCCTTCTTTACTCTGGGACTTTATTTCTGTTGGTCTGCTTGGTGTTTGTCCTGTTGAAGGCTTCTGTCAGATGTCTGTTCATTCTTGGTTATCTGCCTGTATTTAATAGTGAGGTGTTAAGAGGCTCATGGGAGGCTCTTGGTCTGGAACTGGTGGACTTGGAACAGTGGTTTTTCAAATTGGGAGGGGAGTTGGAGAGAACCGAGGAGAAGGGGAGATTTTGCAATATTTGAAGACATTTTTGATCGTCAGGGTTTGAAGGGAGAGTGCTGCAGGCATTTAGTGGATAGAGGCCAGCTGCTGCTGCTGCTGCTAAGTCGCTTCAGTCGTGTCCGACTCTGTGCGACCCCATAGACGGCACCCCACCAGGCTTCCCTGTCATTGGGATTCTCCAGCCAAGAACGCTGGAGTGGGTTGCCATTTCCTTCTCCAATGCATGAAAGTAAAAAGTGAAAGTGAAATCGCTCAGTCGTGTCCGACTCTTAGTGACCCCATGGACTGCAGCCTGCCAGGCTCCTCTGTCCATGGATTTTCCAGGCAAGAGTACTGGAGTGAGGTGCCATTGCCTTCTCCGGATAGAGGCCAGGGATGCTGCTAAAAAGCCCAGGACAGGCTCCCATCACAAAGTATCATATCCAGCCTAACATATGAGTAGTGTCAAGGTGGAGAAACCCAGCTTTGGAGTGAAGGGAAGAAAAATGAGCTATTGTTGGTTGTGGAAGGTTGCATACTGCATACTGTAGAGGCCTTTTCCCCTGCAGTTTCCAGTGTTCTCATCATGGAAACCTGAGATCTGCTGCCTGGGACTCACTGTGGCTGGCCGAGTGGCACTCTGGGGAGGGGAGGGGATAAGACCCCCATCAGGGTCTAGCTTTCGTCACCCCCCACGCCTGGTGACTCTGAGCATCACAGTAGCCCTGGACCAGATTGGCTTCTTCCTGTACTGCTCCCAGTCTGTTCTAATTCTGTGTTGTGGCTTCCCTTTTCTATTAATAGAAATTCATTGTCTAGTCTTCTGACTGCCACATAACCACTATTTTTCATTTTTTTTCTTAAAAACATCATTTTAGTGCATCTGAGGTTGGAGAAGAGATTCCTGTCTGGTGTAAATCACTAAACTAAGTAACCATAAATGTTATAGGCATTATTATTAATACTGCAATCCATCAGCTGCTTATACCAAAATTTATTCATTTTCTTAGAAGTTTTTCTTATCAAGTTCTAGGTTACTTCGAAATGCAGCTTATATTGGGGCCATGTGCCAGAGTCTTTGCTTTAACTTAAAAATTACTTCCCTGGCAGTCCAGTGGTTAAGACTTCGTCTTCCAATGCAGGCGGTGTGGGTTTGATCCCTGCTTGGGGAGTTAAGATCCCACATGCATCTTGGCCAGAAAAACAAAACATAACAAACAGAAACAATATTGTAACAGATTTAATGAAGACTTTAAAAAAAATGGTTCACATCAAAAAAACCTTTAAAAAAATTAAAAAAATTTTCAGAATGTTGTTTTGGTACCTTAACATTTGCCAAAGTTAGTCAGTAATCTTTTTTTTTTATGTTTTATTATGAACTTATGGATTTTTAAAAAAATATTTGGTAGGTGTCAATTCATTGTAGTCATTCCTTTTGAAGCTCCAGTCACCCCACCTTTGGCCCATGGGAACCTCTTCAGTTTGGCTCTTTGGTTTTTGACACAGCACCGTTGGACTGTGCTCCCTTGTTTTTCAGCTTGAGAGAGTGTCTCAGGCTTAAAATACACATTTTTTTTTTCCCTGTGTATTTTAAGGGAGATTCACAGAAATGGGATGCTGTCTTTTTCAGATACCGTCAGTTCCTAACAGTGACCAATAGAAACTCCTTTACTCTGCTGTTTGCAGCTTCTCATTTGCTTTATTCTATTTTTTACTTCCAATTAATGCCTGTTGGCTTCCCTGGTGACTCAGATGATGATGAATCTGCCTGCAATGAGGGAGACCTGGGTTCGATCCCTGAGTCAGGAAGATCCCTAGAGAAGGGAATGGCAACCCACTCCAGTATCCTGCCTGGAGACTCCCATGGACAGAATAGTCTGACAGACTACAGTCTGACTCAAAGAGTCAGACACCACTGAGCAACTAACACTTATTTCCTTTAATGCCTACTAGGTGATCAGTGAGTTTATTTATTTTCCATGTATTCTCTCCCATCTCTTTCTAGTTTTTGGTGCTTGTATTTGACCCACATTCCAGATCTGCTTTTTCACCCTTAGCCCTACCATTCGTCTAGCGTTGGATTGTTAGGTGACCAACAGTCTTTATCCTGAAGCTTCTGTAATTTTTTTAGAAATTCATTCCCTAGTACCTTTCTCGTGGGCAAGGCTCATGGGAACAGTTTTCCTAAAAGTTCTTGTGGTCTTTATATTAATATTTGAGGGTCAGTTTGTCTGAAATGGAAATCTTGGGTATCTTAAGTATGTTCCCTCTTCAACTCCTGGCATACAGTGTTCCTGCCTGAGTCTGATGCCAACATAACTTCTTTCCTTTATTTCTGTTTTTGTCTTGATGATTAAAGGATATTTTCCTTTTTATTTTTAAATTCTTAAAGAATCGTTCTCAGTGTTGGCCTTTAGTTTTCCCAAGTATTCACTTGTCCTTTTTATCACATGCTTTTATTTCATGGTAGTTTTTTAATCCCCTCAAAATACACCTCTCCTCATCTCTACTTCCTAAGGGCAAAATACTATTCTGACTTTAAACTTTAGGGTTCATTTTGGGCTCCCCCTATGGCTCAAATGAAAGGCGAAAGATTTATACAATCTGAAGAGAAACCAGAATATATGCCAGTGGCTCAAGTGGTAAAGAATCTGCCTGTAGTGCAGGGGACACAGGAGACATGGGTTCGATTCCTGGGTCGGGAAGATCCCCTGGAGGAAGGCATGGCAACCCACTCCAGGAGTCTTGCCTGGGAAATTCCATGGACAAAGGAGCCTGGCCAGCTTTAGTCCATGGGTTTGCAAAGAATTGAATGTGACTGAGCACATACACACTTGACTGTTCTTAGAAGTTTTAATGGGACTGCACGATATGTAATTGTATCTCTGTGTCTGACTATCTTTTACTCGAATGATGTTCTTGTGGTTCACTTACGTTATGAGTAGATAGTTCATTTGCTTTTGTTGCTGAAGGATATTCTGTTCTGTAAGTACATTGCAGTTTATGGAGCTGTTGATGGACATTTTGACTGTTTCTGATTTAGACTGTGTGGATAAAGCTGCCATACAGGTCTTTGGTTTACTCCTGGATGTGTTGAGTGTGTGCAGTGAGGCATACACACACACACACACACATTTCTTGGGTGTATGTGTTTAATAACGGTGGCAACAGGGTCTTGTTCAAAGTGTTTGTTTCTCTTCCTGCCACACGCAGGGCAGTTGCTGCTGCTCCACACACATCCTGACTAAACGTTGGTGTCTTAAGGCGTTCTGTTTCATTTTATTTTGTTTTCAAACTACCTGTGGTGTTTCAATGGGTTTTAAATTTGGATTCCCAGCGATTTTTCCGGCGTTTGTTGGCCATTTGAGCATCCTTTCTGATGAAGTTAGGATAAGTTAAGATTGTTAGGTCTTCTGCCCAGTTTTCTCTGGTTTTGTGTATTACAAATACCTCCTACCCACTATGGTTTTTCTTTTAAATAGGATTTTGGTATATAACATAGCAGAGTTTATTCATCTTTCCCTCGGTGGTTAGTGCTTTTTGTATCCTACTTAGGAAAACCATGGGTACTCCAAGATCATGGAGATACTTCCTGCTTCACTGGTAGATGCTTTATTATCTTACCTTCCGCATTTAGATCTGCCGTCTCTCTTGAGTTGATTTTGGGGTGTGGGGTGAGATAGGAATCCATCTGAGGAAAGGCTAGCTTCTCCCCACAGCTCTGCAGCACTAACTTCCTCATGAATCTTGTGTCCAGATATGCACGGTCTGTTTCTGGGCTCTCTCTCCTTTTCTGTCTTTCTGTCCTTATGCCAGTGTCATGCTGTCTTAAGTACAGGAAAGCATGTTAGGGTTTTGACTGTTATTGCGTTGGATTCCTAGTTCAATTTGGATGGAATAGATACCTTTACAGTACTGTATCTTATAATGCACACATATGGTCTATCTTTTCATTTATTTAGGTTTTTAATTTCTCTTAGTAACACTTTGTAATTTTAATTTACATCCTGCAAATCCTTGATTTGGAGAAGGAAATGGCAACCCACTGCAGTATTCTTGCTTGAAAAATCCCATGGACGGAGGAGCCTGGCAGGCTACAGTCCATGGGGTCGCAAAGAGTCGGACAGGACTGAAACAACTTCACTTCACTACCCATCATTAGTTTCTTTCTAGGTATTTAAAATGTTATTTTTAATTGTTTGCTGCTGGTACACAGAAATGTATTGATGCAATATAGTGTCCTTGTACCCTGCAATTTGCTTAGAAATTTGATTAATTTACTGTAGTTTTGTTGTTGTTATTAATAATGGCAAAACTATTATTTTTTCCATTATCATCCTTATATTATCAATCCATCTATCAGTCATTTATTTTTCTGTGTATTTACCTCATGCTTTTCATTCCAGGACCTCTAGTAGCATTGTTAAATGGACATTATAATAATGAGTCTTTCCCCATGAATTCTCTTTTCCACCTTTCTTCATTACTACTTGATCTAAATTTTGTTTCTTCATTGTATTGTTTATTTCCCTTAATTGTAACTTTCCATGTCTCTTGGGTTGCTTCTCATTTAGTCTTCATGATTGAAAAATATGTGTCTCCCGTGTTCCAGTTCTCTTCATATCATCCTGTTTTCTAATCATCTCTTTTCTGAGCCTTTTCTAATTCTGATCATGCTATTTTCTAATAGCTTCCAATCTTTTCTTCATTTCCATTAACTCAGTTTGAAATGTTAGGCTAGGATTTTCATTTGCTTTTTGGTCATATTTTTCTGCCGTGCCTTCGTTGTGTCTCTGTATGTTATTCATTCTTTTTGTCCTTCTAATCTCTCTCCATGTTTGAGTGAAATGAGTCTCTTTGTACCTTTAGAGGGTGGAGGGAGGTCAGCTGTGGGAGACTGGGTGATATTCGAGAGTAATTTTTCTAGATTTGTGCCTCCCGTTGCTTCTTTGTCTGTTGCTGTGAAATGTGAATAATGATCAAAAAGGTTTTTCTCCGCGCAGGTACCATTTTATTCCTTGTAGAATCTGCCCTCTCTGGCCCCTCCTGCACTGACTCAGAGCTCTCTCTGCCCTGTCCCTCCAGGCTTCTGTCTTGCTCACACTGCTTTTGTTTCCAGCATCTCTGTCTTGCAGTCTCTTTTTGCGAGGCAACTTGTGCTGCCATCTTGCCTCCACTTGGCTTATATTTATTTTTTAAAAAAATCATTGAAACATTTTATGTCCTTTCAACCAAATCCAGTGATATACAGACAGTCTATAATGTGAGAAATCATAATGCTTATATGATTATTGAAAACATTAGAGGAACCGATCCCCGTGAATTGTCAAGAACAGTACAGGTTGCAGTAAGCACGCAGTGTTGGTTGGTCTTACAATTATTAGTAATAATTAGTAAAGGCCATATTCATACACTCAACAAAGTAAATAACTACTTGAATACAGTGTTAAAGTTGGTAGTGATTCAAAGAAAAATGTAGAGAATAGGACTAGTTTATTACTAGTCTGACTCATTCTTTGGCGAACATGTGTAATTAGATATACAAGGAGCAATCAGTATAATTGGTATAATTTCTATAACTCAGAAAACCCTTTTTAGGGGAATATTGCATTCCTTAATATTTTATTAGGTTTATTTTTCTCGTTTGGAACCTGATGAAAAGCATTATTTCATCTCAGCTGGAAAAGCAATTCTCTGCTACCTCTCGTTGGCAAGTATTTTGTTATACCCACATTATCTGAGTTGGTATCACAGACTCTTGATACCTGAACAGTAGCTGCTTTGGCAGAAGTAGAAAACAGAGCAGGAGTCTAGAATGAAATACGATTTATACATGTGCTACCCAGAGGTTTTTAATCTTCCTATATAAATCAGAAGTGGGAGAGGATTGAATAATGTCTAGCCTTTTTTTTTTTTTTTTTTTTTTTTTACAGTTTTTCATACAGTTCCAAGAGTATTCCTTTTTTTTTTTTTTTTTGAGTATTTCAAAATCACACATTTTACCTAGTGATATATTTATTTCTACTATATTAAAATTATCCATGGTGTGTTGAAGTCCCTAACTTACATTTTGGTAAAATATGCTCTTGAAATTCATTAGGACAGTTTGATTTGGTATCTTGCAACTTTAGGGAGCTATGCTGCCAAGGTCTGTGACATCATTCTCTCTGTAGGCCAGTGAAAGTCCATTGCGTCATCTGAGTCTGGCAGTCTGTGGAATCTGCAGAGATGTTAGCACATGCTCCCCCGTGCTGCCGGACAGTGATGACTTGGCCTTGGCAAAGCTACTGAGCGTGTCCACGGAAGGACTGCAATGATCTCGGGGACGGTGGAGCCACTGGGGTGGAAAGGAGTTTGGTGCTTGACGAACTGCATGAGACGGGGAGGCCAGCCGCTCTCCCTCTCTTGTTTCTCATGAGACCCTCTCTGGAACAGGACATGAGCAAGACGTAAGATGGGCCAGAAAGGAAAGACATTACAAAACTATCAAAAGTGTGCTCTGGAGAAAGACTGAACAAAAGTGCAGAAATGCAGTGCAAGTGTAGGATCTCGTAATTGAGACTTACAGAGACCATGTGCAAGCATTACTGATGATTTGTTTGTCTATATGCTTAGTCGCTCAGCTGTGTCTGACTCTTTGCTATCCCATGGACTGTAGCCCGCCAGGCTCCTCTGTGCATGGGATTCTCCAGGCAAGAATACTGGAGTGGGTCGCCATTTCCTTCTCCATTGTTTGTCTGAGGGTTCCATAAAATTCTTACTTTACCTGCCAA
The DNA here is from genome assembly GCF_055505025.1 of Bos grunniens. Taxonomy (NCBI): domain Eukaryota; kingdom Metazoa; phylum Chordata; class Mammalia; order Artiodactyla; family Bovidae; genus Bos; species Bos grunniens. The sequence continues at coordinate 47,111,711 of NC_141177.1, read as the reverse complement.
GTTGAAAATACGGTACGCTGAAAAAGTTTGGTCCCAAGCATACTCTTTTAACCACAACCTGTTCGAAAACTTCAGTCTACGTGTAGAGAAGACCCAGCTAAATTTTAGTTGCTCTTTCCATTGAGATGGCATATTTTGTACTTTTAAAAATCTCTGGCCTCATCTGAAGTGTTCTTGACTCCAAAGTTTGGCTTCCTTTGCTTATTGCCACCAAGCCTACCCAGAACTTGTTTTTCTTTAGCTATTAAAATATAAAACCATAAGGAAAATAGACTTTTCCCACAGCTTAGGATTCTGAGGTTAAAAATAAAAAGAAGACAAGTTAGAGGTAGCAGGCACAAAAATTTCCCTGACTTTCCTGCTTCTGGTTTTCATCAATTTCTCTTTTCTTTTGTTCACATCTGTTCATTTTCTTTTTGAAGAAAATGGATTAAAAAGCAATTGATTTAAAAATTGATTTAAAGCAACTGTAATTAATTGTAGGTAGTGAGTGGCTTGTCATTCCTTTCAACTGGTGTACTATAAACTTCAAGGAAGTATTATGTTTATCTTTTATCCCATGTGTGACATCGTGCTTAGTCACTCAGTCGTGTCCGACTCTTTGTGACCCTATGGACTGTAGCCCGCCAGGCTCCTCTGTCCGTGGGGATTCTCTGAGCAAAAATACTGGGGTGGGTGGCCATGCCCTCCTCCTGGGAATCTTTTCCACCCAGGGATCAAACCCAGGTCTCATGCATTGCAGGCAGATTCTTTACCATCTGAGCCACCAGGGAAGCCCGCATTACTTGACACCTAGTAGACACTTATTTATTTGTATTGTTGTATATAATGTGACATTCTTAGAATTTTTGTAAGTTTATCTTTTGCAACCATTGTGGGATGCTGAAGTTGTTTAAATCAGTTCAGAGTGATTAGGTTTTATTACATAACTGTTACATAATAATGTCAGATCAAGCCAATCAATCCTAAAGGAAATCAACCCTGAATACTCATTGGAAGGACTGATGCTAAAGCTAAAGCTCCAGTACTTTGCCACCTGATGCGAAGAGCTGATTCACTGGAAAAGACCCTGATGCTGGGAAAGATTGAAGGCAAAAGGAGAAGAGGGCGGCAGAAGATAAGATGGTTAGATGGCATCACCGACTGTCTAACATCACAGTTCATCATGGACATGAACTTGAGCTAACTCTGGGAGATAGTGGAGGACAGGGAAACCTGGTGTGCTACAGTCCATGGGGTTGCAAAGAGTTGGACACGACTTAGTGGCTGAACAACAGCAGCAGTTATGTCAGAGAACAACCTTCCTCAGCCTGTTACCTGAGCAGGAAACTAAAGGGAGAAAACGGAGATATAAAGGATACTGTCCCAGAAATGAGCTATAGTGAGAGATTAATGGTTAGCAAGCAAGCAGACTTGGGTAGAAAATGAAACTTCTAAAAATGTAACTGTTGAATTAAAAGCCTAAGTGGATTTAATAGCTTAGATTGTGAATTAGATACAACTAAAGAGAATTGGTGAACTTTAAAGCGGATCTGAAGAACGAGGAGAGACTTGAGAGTGAGTGGCTATAAGTTTTCCAGAACTGAAGGAAACCATGATTTCACAGCTTCAGGGAGCACAGTGTATTCAACATATATATATATATATATAAAAGACATTTTAAAGTATCTCCATGTCTAGGTGCATTGTTGTGAAACCACAGAGCAATAAAGGAAAAGAGAAGAGTGTAAAAGGATCCAGAGAGAAAGGACTAAGCACGATAAATCAAGCATTAGCGGACTTCTCAAAATCAAAAAATATAAGCCAGAAGATAGTAATAACCTTCCAAGTACTGAAAGAAAAGTACTGTTAACCTAGACATACCTCTGCAGAATTATTTTCTAGAAAGGAAGTGAATAAAAATGCTGTACAGTTGACACTTGAACAGTGTGGGTTTGAACTGCCTGAGTCCACTTATATTTATTATTTTTCAGTAATAAATGCTGCAGTCCTACAAGGTCCATGGTTGGTTGGCTCCAAGGATGCTGAGGGCACAATTTAAGTTATATGTGGATTAACTCCTTCGTTTTTCAAGGTCAACAGTATAAGGGACACTGAGTAAGCTTGCTGACCTGAGGCTTACACTGAAGGAACAGCTAAGGGATGGATTTAGGGGGAGATGGAATTCCAGATGGAAGTGGATGACTTGAGATGATGTAAGGTGTGATGATCAAATAAAAATGCCATCATATGTGTCCCTCTAAACAGTATTGTTTATGTAAAATGACTTCTGAAAGGTCAGACTTGGTTGTCTAAAATAAAGACAAAGCTAGAATACTGTAAGCATCATTTTGGACCCAGCAGCATTTGAGTTGGGCGGGAAATGATAGAATTTAAAGGGTTTTGAAGTCCATGTAGTGTTCTGATGGTAATTAAGATGGTATTTCCTTTATGTTAAAGGTGCATGGAAAAATGTAAGGTGACCCTACACATAATAGAGATCATGAGTTTCCAACCATTCAGAGAGGGGGGGAAAAGAAGAAAAACAAGAAAAAAGAAAAAAGAGCAACACAAGAAAATGAGGCAGTCAATACAAAAGTAAATGCGAGAAAAAGAAAAGTAGTACGAAAAGAAACAAGATGTAAACATAAAGTTCATGCGTATCAGTAGTCACAACAGGTATAAAAGTGACTAACCTTGGGAGTTAGAAAAACCTGCGGACTGTTAACAATATAATTTAGTCATATACTATTTGTAAGAAACATGCCTAAAACATAAAGTTTAAAGAGGTGGAAAATGGAAAATGATTATTAGGGCAAATACTGAACCAAAGTGGGGAAAGTTATAATACTGTCAAGCAAAGTAGACGTTGAAATAAATGCCATTATAGTATTAGAGATGGAGAAGGTCATTATAAAATGATGAATTAACAACTGTTCACTTTGAAACTTGTGTACATGCAACAAAACTGCCTCAAAATGAATAAGCAAAAATTTATTAAGGAGAGATAATTCAACAGATTCATTACAGTAGGATTTCAATACACAGGATGCATAATATAAATTGATCATATGTAAGTAAGTAAATCTTAGTTGCTAAGTGATATCCGACTCTTTGTGACCCCTTGGACCCCTTTGGCGACCCCTGTCAGCCTCCTCTGTCCATGGGATTTTCCAGGCAAGAATTACTGGAGTGGGTTGCCATTTCCTTCCCCAGGAGATTGTCTCAACCCAGTGATCAAACCCACATCTCCTGAATTGGCAGGCAGATTCTTTACCACTGAGCCTCCAGGGAAGTTGTAAGTCAGCTGCTGCTGCTGCTACTGCTAAGTTGCTTCAGTCGTGTCCGACTCTGTGCGACCCCATAGACGGCAGCCCACCAGGCTTCCCCATCCCTGGGATTCTCCAGGCAAGAACACTGGAGTGGGTTGTCATTTCCTTCTCCAATGCGTGAAAGTGAAGTCGCTCAGTCGTGCCCGACTCTAGCGACCCCATGGACTGCAGCCTACCAGGCTCCTCTGTCCATGGGATTTTCCAGGCAAGAGTACTGGAGTGGGGTGCCATTGCAAAGTATATGGGAGGAGGTGTGTCAGTTATATGCAAATACTCTGCCATTTTATATTAAGGACTGGAGCATCTGAAGATTTTGTTATCTTCAGTGTCTGGAATAGTATTCAATCCCCAAATTGAGGAATGATTATATGGAGGAATGGGAGGAAACTTTCTTGTAGATATCTATCAAAGTTTATAAGAAATTCATATTCTTCAGGAGAAAAATTAGAACCATTCCTTTTAAAATCGGAAGAAGTGAAAAGTATTTTCTATGATCACTTAAATTTCTTTGGTAATGGAGATCCTAATCAAAGGTATAAGAGAAGGGAATGAAGGAGTGGGAAAAAGACACAAAGCTGTCATCCTTCACCAAGGATGCGATTGTCCCCACAGAGCCAACTCCTCTACAGACTGTTAGTAGAGAGGGTAGCACTGGTGGGCTGACTGCAAGGTGTACACAAAAATCAGTTGATTATAGTCTCTAGCAACCAACTGAAAATGAAATATTTTTTTTTACCCTGTTGACAATTGCAGCAAAAGCCATGTTGCCAAAGAAGAAATGCAACAAAAATGCTGGACTTATACACAAGAAATTATGAGCCTTTACTGAACCATTAGAGAAGATACAGCAGGTAGAGAGTGATGCCCTGTTCCTGTAGGAAGACTCAGAATTGTCAAGTTGCCATTTATTTCCCCAGGCTCTTATAGCTTTAGTATATATACACCAGCAAAGTGCCAACAAGAGCTAGCATCTCCTGATGCAGATAAGGGTGGGGGATGGTGGGGTGGTGGTACTTCTACCAGGGATCAAGGTTTATCAGGAAGTCTCCATTGTGAAGATGGCCTGGTCTTGCTACAGGCATAGGGTAGAACCAAGGACACAGGAGTTCCTGGTACAGACCTTCAAGTGTAGGGTCACCCTGATTTATCCACATTAAAAAACAGAGGGATGGTATGGGGAGGGAGGAGGGAGGAGGGTTCAGGATGGGGAACACATGTATACCTGTGGTGGATTCATTTTGATATATGGCAAAACCAATACAATATTGTAAAGTTAAAAAATAAAATAAAATTAAATTTAAAAAATAAAATTAAAAAAAAATGTTGATAATTAAAGAATTTGCATTAAAAAAAAAAAAAGAGTGGATTTGGATCTCTAACTCACTTCATAATGAAAACCAGTGTTCAGTGGATTATAGATCCAAAAGTGAGAAGCAAAACTTGAAAATCTTTGGGGGAGATGGGAGAGTATCATTCTATTTGTCATAAAAATAATGTGAAAATTTTGACTACACTAAAACTAAGAAATGGTTTGTCAAAGTAGCCCATAAATAAGTGAAAAGACAAGCCACAAATTGGGAGTTATAATACTTTTTAAAAAATGTATTTACTTTTGATTGGAGGATAATTGCTTTACAGTATTGTGTTGGTTTCTGCCATATATCAACATGAATCAGCCATAGGTATATAATACTTAAAATTGGCAAAGCTTTCACTTCCTGAAAATCTAAAGAACTACCTGTAAGAGGAATAAAAACAATTCAGTAGAAAATGGGTAAAAGCAACAGAAAACCATTGGACCAGAAGACATAGAAAATGTAATTATCAGTAAGCATGGCTTGCAGATTAATAGCACAGTGAGGTAGCTGTTTGTTTACCCCATGAGACTGGCAAAAATTAAGACTCTGTTAAAAGGAAGTACTGGTTGAATATGTGGATGAACATTTTGCTAGTGGGGGTGTAACTAAATACCACCATTTTAGAGAGCAATTTGACATTAACTCATCAAGTTAAAAATAATTATACTCTGTGACCCAGCAGTTCTGTGTGCCAGGAAATGTTTGCAGCATTCTTAGCAGCAGCAGAACTTGAAATAACTCAGAAACCCATTAAAAGAAAATGGATAATAATTTGGGCTTTCTTTGTACAATGAAGTATTATGCAGCAGCAAAAAAAATCTAGAAGATGTACAACAGAACGGGTGAATTTTCAAAACATAATGTTGGGTGTGGATGGAAAGACCCAGAAAACTACGTACAGTCTGACATTATTTTGTGAGGCTCACAAACAAGCAAAACTGAACATGAACCCTGTATTAGGGAAACATTCGCATACAAGTTACAAGGAGTTTTTTTGTTTAAGAGAGAACATTTTGCTGGTTTGCTTGGAAGATGAGGATCTTCAGGACCATGTGGGAAACTACATTCCAGGTCTGATTTATTTTGATTGGTCTGACAGGGTCAGCGCTTAGCAGAATGATGTTTGGAAGACGTCATGCCCAGGTTCTTTTGTTTTTGATGTGATGCACTTTGGCTGCCTTTAAAATCTTTGTGACCACAGTCATCCTGTCCTTATACTGTCGGACAGAGCTCATGTTCAGTGTAACAACCCACTGGAACCATGTCTGCAGTGACTGCCCTTCTGTGATTTTCATCATGAATTTGGTGCGTCTTCATTTATTAATACGCGAGTCCAGTCTGACAAGTGGAGATGGTTGGTTTGGCCAAGTTCCCCTTCTAAGCGTGGTGGTTCCTGGCTTCATAGGATGAATGGGCCTGAAGAGACCTAACTTTTTCTCCTTTCAGACAAGCTGGGTGCTGGGGCCGGGGGATTTTTTAAGACCTAGGATGCTTTGTTGTCTGTACTAAGTAAATATTCTGAGCAAATGCTGCAGTCCGCTGCACTGATGCAGTTCCTAAGCCTCCTAAACCTGTAAGTATTACTTTCTTATTGCTGCTGCAACAAATTACAACAATCTCGTTGGCTTAAAGGAACACAAATTTATTCTTTCACAGTCTGGAGGCCAGATGTCTCACTGAGCTGAGATTAAGGTGTCCGCGGGGTGGTTTCTTCTGGACCCTCGAGGGGTCCACCTTTTCCAGCTTTTAGGTGCTGTTCTCCTCCCTGGGGCCTGTATCACATGGTTTTTTTCCTCTTTGCTTCCATCATCACATGGCCTTCTGTCTAATACTTCTGCATCCCGATTATATGGACCCTGTGATTACCCGGGGCCCACGTGAATGATCCAGGTTAATGTTCTATTTCAGTATCTGTAACTAGGGCTTCCCTGGTGGCTTGTGTGGGCATTTCAGTGGGATCCTGAGTAAGAGGGGTGATGAATTGGTGGACACAATTCACCATCTCTAAAATGGAAGCTCTTCTGTCCTGGAGTTGGGATTGTTGATGTTTCCACATGAAATATTAAGTTGATGGGAAAACGGTTCTTTTGCTTTTGCAGAGAGTTATCTTTGCGTCTCTTGAGATCTTGTTTCATTCAGGTTTCAGTATTAAACAATGCTTTCTTTTAATTGATTTGAAGGGAAGCTCAGCTCCATCTTTTAAAGTTCAGAGGTAAGATTTGACGGATTCAGCTCTGAAGATTGAATTGGATTATATTTTGAATTGTGACTTGGAATTTGGAGGCCTAAACCAAACCAGTAATTCTATTTTAACCTCTACCGTTTAAAAATAATTAGATTTTATATTTATATACCTTTTGGTATCTGAGATAGTTTTAAAGCTAGTAGAAAGGCATAAAAGGTTTATAGCTTCATTTCCATAAAGATGTTTTCACATATACCCTTTCAGTTCTAAGGACTTAATAGAGTGAAAATTTGGAAAAATAATCTTAGAAAATTGAGGGTTCTTTTTTTTATTAGAAATAAATTACAGATACTTAAACTTACACTTTAAAAGTCTAGGACATTTAGCTTTGAGGTGGTTGGAAAATTTTGTTTTGGAACAAGATTAAAATGGTAATTTTGGTCTGAATTTTTCCAGCACACCCAGAGACCATCTCTCTATAAGCAAAGTCATTTTAAGTTTTTGTTTCTATTGACCAAGAGGTATATTTGATTATTCATGCCTGCAAAGCCTCATGTATATTAGCAGCTTTGTTCTTCTGTTTAAAAATGCTTTTTCATAGAAAGACAAACATTAGTTAACTCTGCCAAGAATAAGAGAGGAGTGGTTAGCTGTGTCTTATATAAAACTTAGAGGAGAAAGAAAATAATTTTTGTAGATGTGCTACACTTGCCGTTGATTTGCTACAATTGCAAATACAATTATTTAAGGGCATTAAAGTATTCTGGCTGTGATGGTAATAGAACAAGCTAATGGCTTTTTATGTTATTAGAGAAAGCAGAAAAATAGAAGAGCATTTTAGAATAGAAAAATGTATAAAAAGCAAGAATAGAAATTGAAAAACTTACATAAATGTGTGAAAGAACAGTTTTGAAACAGTGCAATAAATAAAAGAAGATGATAAGAGCAGTCTTGGGCTGATGCCAGAGGCACTTGGTCTGGGACACTGTTATAAATTGCATAGGTTTAAATGTACTAACATTTGCAGCAACAGGCCAGAGTGAAAGACATCAAATGTCAGGACTCTGACAAAAATGTGAATAATGAGACATTAAGGGATGGAGCCAACCTAAATTTCATGGAATGCTGAAACCTGTTGTGTGTCTCTGCTTAACTCTTTGCTGCTGCTGCTAAGTCACTTCAGTCATGTCCAACTCTTCGCGACCCCATGGACTGCAGCCTACCAGGCTCCTCTGTCCATGGGATTTTCCAGGCAAGTGTTTAACTCTTTAAAGTATACTTAGTCTTTTACTTGGCTTCCCTGGTGACTCAGTTGGTAATGCAGGAGATGCTGGTTCAATCCCTGGGTCAGGAAGATCCCCTGGAGAAGGGAATGGCAACTCGCTCCAGTATTCTTATCTGGGAAATCCCATGGACAGAGGAGCCTGGCAGCCTACAGTCCATGGGGTCGCAAGAGCCAGACACTACTTAGCAACTAAACCACCACCAGTCTTTCATTTAAAGCTTCTCGTCACCACTTTTCAGACTTGAAACACATGGCTTTATGGAAAAGTACCACCTGGTTCTGAGAGTAATAGGTATCAGGAACCAACTTGCCTGCCAATGCAGGAGGTGCTGGAGACACGCGTTCAGTCCTAGATTGAAATGATCCCCTGCAGAAGGGCATGACAACCCACTCCAGTATTCTTGCCTGGAGAATCCCCATGGACAGAGAAGCCTGGTGGGCTAGTCTGCTGGGGTCGTGAAGAGTCGGACATGACTGAAGTGACTTTGCCTGCACATGTGCACCACCTCATTCTGAGAGTAATAGGTATCAGGAACCCGGACCTGTGGTTTCAGGTCAAATGCTGGATCCCAAAGAAAGTGTGAGTAAGGTAGAAAATATTAACATTGTTTTTCTAGAGTCAGAACAGTTCACTGTGGGTGGGACAGCCACAAAGAAATGTTAGCTTCTGCTTTCATTTACCATCAGTTCAGTTCAGTCACTCAGTCGTGTCCGACTCTTTGCGACCCCATGAATCGCAGCACACCAGGCCTCCCTGTCCATCACCAACTCCTGGAGTTCACTCAGACTCACGTCCATCGAGTCAGTGATGCCATAGGCACTCAGAATTTTATATAGTGGCGACTTGATTCTCAAAGTGTGGTCTGCGGAACCCTGAGGGTCCTAGAGACTTTCAGGGGTCTGCAAGGTCAAAGCTGTTTTTGTAATAATACTATGATGTTATTTACTTTTTATTACTGGATTGGCATTTGCATTGGTGGGTAAGAGTACCGGTGTGTCCACAGAAGTCGGGGCAGTGGTCCCACGTGGTGCCAGTTGGTCATCATTACGTTCTTACTACTGCACACACACACAGTAGGAAACAAATGTCAGATTTAATTAAGAATGTGCTTGGTCAAGCAAAAAAAGATTAATTGCATTAAATTACAACTATGGAGGACGTGTCTTTCTACCCTCAAGTCCTTGTAACACAGAAGATGGGAGATGTACTCAGAAGCCCTTTGGATCAGAGCAGTTGTAGGATTGAGAACTAAACCAGCTACCTTTTTCATAGGATACCATTTGCACCTCTCAGAATGACCAATATAGAAACTACATTTATTCAGATGAGGTGATGTTTGGAAAACATTTTCTCAAATAATTGAAGTCAGCCTGTCACTTCAGGGATGGCAATTCACCATAGTGTTGCCAATGATTAAAAATTCAAGCTTTCAAAGAGTTGCTAGAATTTTGAAGACCTGTGTCGGCCAACACCATGAGATCTGTGGTTATATTAGTGAATATGATTCTGTTGTTGTGCCATGAAATGTGTAAATATTTGGAAAACTCACGTAACTCGTTGAAGCACTGTTTTCCACATGAACAATGCCTGAAATCACAAAATTATACATGGACAGAGGGCCATGTGGAGGGCAGAGGAGGTCCATAATTGTGATGTAATCTGGGAGGCTCATGGATATCGCCTCAGAGTTCACATTGCAGCTCACCCCTAAATGCCTGCCACCTGTAGCCATCTCTTGAGCACTGAGTCCCAAGACTCTCCACAATCAGTGGAAATAATATGACTTCCTCCTCCCAGCTTATGTGAGGCCTGATTTTCTTCTTGTATTTCAACCAAAGTGACCTGTCCCAACACACTGAATGCAGAGGCACACTGGAGAATTCAGCTGCTTCAGCCAGAATGGAAAGATATTGATAAATTTGTAAAATAGTATAACTTCTTTCTAAAATTTTTATTCTGAAAATGTTTGTATTTTATGAAAAATGTTAACATAGTGGTTATTCTAAATTACTAAAAATTTAAAAATTCTTAGTTTTAATTTCACTGCTGCAAATATCAATGAAAAAGACCCACATAAGAATCTGCTTCACATAAGAGTCTGATGGTAAAATATCTGCCTGCAATGCAGGAGACCCGGGTTCGATCCCTGGGTGGGGAAGATCCCCTGGAGGAGGGAATGCAACCCACTCTAGTATTCTTGCCTGGAGAATTCCACGGACAAAGGAGCCTGGCAGGCTACAGCCCATGGGGTCTCAGAGAGTTGGACACGAATGAGCGAGTAACACTTTCACTTTCAAGAACTCTTTGAGGTCCTCAGTGAATTTTAAGAGGACGAAGGGGATCTGATACAGAAAGTGTGAGATGGCAGTTATTTGGAACCACTGTTATCAGCACATTGAACAGCTCAGTGCAAATAAAAGGCAGTTTTAATTTTCCTTCAGTCCCTGTACCAAACTTTGTTACATTGAGACTAGCTTTTCTATCTCTTAAGCAAAATTTCTTTCAAAGTCTATAACTCCCAAGACCTTTTCAGGTATTAAAGGACCAGTTTAAGGCTCCCATGTCATATCGGATTTATATCTCACCTTCTTCCTTCCCTAGGGCCAGCCAGGGGTAGCCAAGCTGATGGGGTGGGGTAGGCAGTATGTCGTTTCATCCCCTCACCCCTCTATGCACACACAAACACAACTCCTCACCCTCTCCCCTCCACCCCTTACCCTCATCTGTCTCTCTCTCTCTCTCTCTCTGTCTCCCCTTGGAGAAGGCCTGGTTTACTCTTGGGAGATCAAGTTTGGGAGGTTTTTACTCCCAAAAAGAGGTTGTGGGGGGGGAATGGGACACTATTTTTTGCTTAATTGTCCACATTGTTGCTGCTTTTCAGACTGACACACTTCCTGGCATGTGTATCTCTTTGTGTTAAGGACACAGAAGTTACATCTCTCCTGGGGCACAGTTGGTGTGATGACAGCCTTTGCTGTGCAGTTGGCTGGGGTACCAGCAAGGCAGCTCAAGCTACTACCTTCAAAGGGGGCCCTTTACGCACCCAGGGAATCCAAATGTCATTGCAGACCAAGCGGGAGTGCCCCCACCACTCTAGATTTATCCTGCCATCTCTTCTCATTGCTCTCCATCCTCTGGTTAGATCGACACAAAGGCTAAACCAACTAGTTGGCCGCCTGAGCTGGAGAGTATCTTTTCAGTATCTTTTGTTATCTGTATTTCATTCTCCGTGAGGGATTCTCTTAGAGGATTGCTTCGCTAGGCTGAAGACTCCTTATTCCTAGTTTTCTCTTTTCCTGCCTTGATAAGATGATTTTTCTTTGTCTTCTTTTGCATAGAATTACATACACACACATACTCTCTACATGCACACACAGGGAAGGGACAGATGGGGCAGTAGCCATGGTCGATGGTTATAGTTCAACCACCTCTACAGCTCTCGACAGATACATTTCTAGTTGTTGGATATTTTCTTAGACGGTACTTAACTGGCTTCCCAGGTAGCTTCCAACAGCTAGTGGTAAAAACATACCTGCCATTGCAGGAGACATAAGAGATGGGGAGAAGGCCGTGGCAACTCATTCCAGTATTCTTGCCTGGAGAATCTCATAGACAGAGAAGCCTGTCAGCTACAGTCCATAAGATTGCAAAGAGTTGGACCTGACTGAAGTGACTTAGCACGCACGTGGACTTAGCACTTTTTCTTCAGCTATGGGCACTAGACATCAGTTTGGAGGCAAGAAGGAAAAAAAATCACACCATCCTTTTAAACTGTGATCTTAGAATGTTACTGGCTAGTTGGGATTTCAAGATTCATAGATCCCTTTATCATGAATAATAATGATAACTTTTGAGCTTCTGTTTTATGAGGGATATTGGACTAGGAGCGAAGGATATAGTAGGAACTCTAGGGACATTGCCCTTAGTTTATGCATTTCATTATCTCATGGGGACAGGTGCAAGCCAATAGAGAAATTGTCAGCGAATCTGAAATCTGGTAAGGGTGATGATCAAAAAAAGGGGGGAATATCAGGACAGATAGTGGGGGGTGCTAATTTGAGTGGGTGGGACCCTCGGGCTGTGTTTTTGTATAAGTGACATTTGAGCTGAGACCCAAAGCTGTGTGGGGGCACCCGCATAGCTCAGCAGCATAGCAGGCAGAGTGAATGCCCTGATGGAGGAGGAGGCCCGGGGGGTGAGGAACTAGCATAAAGTCCCTGTGATTGGCACTTGCTGGAGGCACAGCTCCAGCTGGAATCAGGTAGGGGCTGGGCCATGCAGGAGCCCAGCTACTTTGAATTTCAAGGTGCACTGGCAGCCTACCCTTAATCTCAAGTGCAGTGTCAAAGCATAGACAGATCTGAGTAAGGAAGTGACAACTAATTTATGATTGCTGGGTGTTTCTACTGTGAGTGAAGTCTGGATTCTAACACTCGTTTTCCATATAGTCACGTTGGAATGTATTGCACTCTCTTTACCAGATCCTAGCTCATCTCAAAACTATGCGTTTCCTCATCAACTTCAACAGAACTTGGGGTTGTGGGCAAAGGGTCTTTAAATTCCCATAGGGAGATGAGAGCCAACCATGATGGCTAGTTTGGTGTGGTCTCCGAAGTAATTCTGGCGGCGACTGTCCTTTTCCAAGAACCCTTCCATCTAGCAGTTAATTTTCTGTGTGAGGAGTTTGTCCTTTCTTCTCCCGAAAGACAGGACTTTCTTTTTTGGGAACAGGGCATCCAGAGTGATGCTTGCTTTACATGGGTCCTTTTTTCACATGGGGACAAATGTGCCCATTTACATTTTTCATCACAGACCACATTCTGCCAGGAAATCCCATGGGTCTTGTGCTCTCTCCATTTGCTACTTGCTGTGGTCAGATTTAACATCTTCCTTTTCTGCGTTCACCCGGGCTTTCTTAACCCTGTGGCCACTACCTTCATTCAAGTTCATTTATTCTTTTACTTTGTTTTTGAAGACATGTTGGGATAGGGGATGGCATTTAATCAGAAACGTGTGTTTTCTGCTTGCACCAAGGTGGTAATTTTGCTTCGACGTTTTATCTTCAGGCATTAACTGTATCTTATGTGTGTGCGATGTGATATTGTCAAGGAGAAACTAGTGTGTCCTCTCCTTGGAATGTTAGTGGAGGGTCTGAGGGAAAATCAGGACATACTCTATCATTTTGGGGGTATCTTCTATTTTCTAGAGACACTGTGAAGCTCTTTTAATGGTTACTTTAATTTTCACAGTACCCCTATGTCATAGGTTTTAGGGCTTCCCAGGTAGCTCAGTGGTAACTAATCCACCTGCGATGCAGGAAACACAGGTTCGATCCCTGGACTGGGAAGATCCCCTAGAGAAGGAAATGGCAAGCCACTCCAGTATTCTTGCCTGGGGAAATCCCATGGACAGAGGAGCCTGGTGGGTTGCAGTCCGTGGGGTCACAAAGAGCTGGACACAACGTTGCCACTACACAACAAGAATAGGCACTCTAGGTACTATTGTTACGCTCTTCTGCAGGCTGGACTTCCAGGATCAGTGCTGCAGCAGGTTTGAGGTCTGGTGAGGGCCTGCTTCCTGGACCATAAACATCCCTCATTTTGTTCTGTGTCCTCCCCTGTGGACTGGGGAAGGAGGGGGAGGGACCCTCTGGGATCTCTCTTTTTAGAGCACTAACCTCTTTCAGGGGATCGCTGCTCTCCTGACCTGATCACCCCCTATAGACCCACCTCTTGGTAACATCACATTAGGGGAGTAAGTGGCAGCATATGAAACATGAAGACTTTCTTTTACAGCTGTAATGACAGTGCTTGCATGTTAACATGTAAACTCCAAGTAAGCCTAGAACATAATTATTGCTACTTGTATCCTGAGACCTGTCCCAGTTCCATGACCTTACATTACCCCATCTGCCATTCGCGATACCATCTTCCATCTCTCTGATGAACATTTAGCAGTTCCTGGCTTTTCAATTATTATTGAAATAACAGATCTTTTTTTAATGGCAAATCTGATCATTTCACTATGAGGGGAAGAATGAACGAGGTATGTACAAATATTGGATGGTTTATATACTTCTGGAGTGAATAATTCAAGTTCAGTTTTTGTTGAATCACTAACACATTCCAAAGACACTTTAATGCCCTGGCTACTCCCTCTAGAATATTGTTCTGGGAACTAAAGGAATCCGATCTGCCGAGAAAGTTCTGGGAAGTAGTTTCAAATAGAAGCACTACATAGTCAACCAAAATCAAGTTTGTTGCTTTTTATAATTTATCTTAAACCTAAAAACTGTTTTTTTGGTATTTACAACCACTTTATCCTATGTCCCTTATAAGAATTTTTGTAGCAATGTTGCCAGCATCCTGGCCTAAATTGCAGGCAAAGTAGCAAGGGCTCCCCTCTCCCCATTCTGGCTGTGTCCCAGGAATAGTTACAGGCTCAAAGTTCTGTTGTGCTTGTAAGCACAAGCATACTCATAAACTCATGTCACAGAGAACAACAGTCTGAAGACAAACGTAAGGGTCTCTCCTTCAACCATCAAAAAGTTAATTCAAATTAAATGAACTATTCAGGTAGAAACACTGACCAAAATGGATCTCCCTAGCCAAATGAACCTAATTACTCATGAAAGTTCAAATATAAAAGTACCTAGAATCTCCTCCTAGAAGCAAAAAGTGATTTTTTTCCCCTCACTTTTCTAATAATACTACACAAGGGAACCGGATGCTACTTTATTAGATGCCAGAATTAATTTACATTAAATTACTGACCCAGTCTTGTAATTCTTACAAGAAGTTCTTCGAAGTTCTGGGTAAGAATCGCAAGCTATTAAAAAAATACATTACTGAGCTTGTAAGAAAGAAAGGAAAATCACTTGTTTTAGAAATGAGGTGAAAACGGAATGCTCTACAGGTAACTGGCTGTTGAGCTTCAGTTGTGTCTGTGATGAGGGGAATGGCCAGAGGTGGGGTAGGGGGCCACTGTCTTGACGTTCTGGCTGCAGGAGATATTGAGAAACAGAGAAAATGGTTACTCTGTTAGTGAATGGGAAGGGAAGGAAAATTCTGAGTCACTTTCTCGGGGGAGGGTGAGGAATCTGATCTGTCTCTTCTTGGGATTAGGTAGGAACAGAAGAAAGTCTACTTTAAGAATTATAACCATGAGTTGGTTGGTCCATGGCTTGGGGTTTGAGTTTTTTACCTACAAAATCCAAGCGCCCTGGGCTGTGAAATTAAGCAGAGGGGCTGGTGATGGTTCTATGTCACCTATCGGAAGCAAATAAAAAATATTTCTGTAAAGGCCCTGGGATTTCTTTGGAAGGAATGATGCTAAAGCTGAAACTCCAGTACTTTGGCCACCTCATGCGAAGAGTTGACTCATTGGAAAAGACTCTGATGCTGGGAGGGGTTGGGGGCAAGAGGAAAAGGGGATGACAGAGGATGAGATGGCTGGATGGCATCACTGACTCGATGGACGTGAGTCTCAGTAAACTCTGGGAGTTGGTGATGGACAGGGAGGCCTGGTGTGCTGTGATTCATGGGGTCGCAAAGAGTCGGACACAACTGAGCGACTGATCTGATCTGATCTGATACCTTTTACCTAGGACTCCTTCATGTAACACCCAACTGAAGACTTCTAACAACCCTCAATTACAGAGCGTTTGAGAATATAGTTTATCTTCAGCGTCTAATCACCAGACACCACCAACAGCAAGATTAAAACCTAAGCACTCTATATAATCAATGTTGTATAGCCTATAAAATAAGGATATTTAAAGTGATATTAGTCACAAAAGAAGGCCTTGATCATAATAACTGGTGGTAGGAAAAGAGAACAGAAAGATCTGTCAAATTCTTTGAACTACAGAAATAAAAGTATAGTCATTAAAAAAGAAAAAAATCACCCCAAAAACTCTGTATCTAGGTTCATCAGAGATTAGACAAGGCTTAAAAGAGTAAAAGGGAAGTTAGATCTCAGGAAAACTCCCAGGATGCAGAGAGAGAATGAAATTAAGACATACCTACTTGGTTCTTCTTTGATTATAGGATCCAAAAAGCTTTGTATAAGAATAAAGGGCTAAGAAGTTTGGTCTTACTAAATATCGAGAGTGTAGATCAAAAGTACAAACACCAAATAAGAAATGGTAACAAGAGAAAAACTATGGAGTAAATTTACAGACTTCTAAGAGACTATTTTGTTTGAGTAGCTCCAGATAGCTCTTTTTAAAGCCAGACAAAAATGGGTAACTTTCTAGGGAATAGTATTTTCTGCACCTACTAGGACACATAGAAACAACAAATTGGAGGAATTGCTATTAACAAAGCAGAGGAAGTAAAATATCAAAATACCAGAGTCAGCTGGTTTCTCAGGGGAACACCATCAAATATTTAAGAAAGATATCACTCCACTGGTATTTAGATGTTTCCAGTACTCTTGCCTGGAAAATCCCATGGACGGAGGACCCTGGCAGGCTGCAGTCCATGGGGTCGCTAAGAGTCGGACATGACTGAGCGACTTCACTTTCACTTTTCACTTTCATGCATTGGAGAAGGAAATGGCAACCCACTCCAGTGTTCTTGCCTGCAGAATCCCAGCGACGGGGAAGCCTGATGGGCTGCCATCTGTGGGGTCGAACAGAGTTGGACATGACTGAAGTGACTTAGCAGCAGCAGCGGCAGCAGAACACATAAAGGGAGAAAGCTTCCATAGTTTCAAAATAATCAAAGTGTAGCGTTGATATCAAAGACCCAGTAGGGACCAAAAGAAGTAGCAGTATTAGTTATGCATATTGATGCAGAAATTCTAAATAAAGTATTGGTCAATGGAATTCTCCACTGATTAAAGACCAATATGTTATAACACATGAAGTTCATGGTGGGAATACAGGGATGGGTTGGTACTTGGAAACCTCTAAAGAGAACTCATATTAATTGGTCAGATAGGAAAAACAGTATGTATGTACTATAACACATTTTGTGGATTTGAGCATTCATTCTCTAAAAATACTCTTAATAAATTTAGAGCGTGTAGATACTGATTTCACAAGATAGTGTCTATGGCGCTGTGAAGCCAGTTTATCACCTTAAAAGCAAGAATAAAACAAGCATTCAACTCTCATCAGTTTTATAACATTTTTTGTTTTTTTCTGGAGGTGTCAGCCAAGAAAATTAGCCCTGAGAGGGAGACGAGGTCTGTGAGACACGGGAGGACGCGCAGCTGGCACCGCTGCCTCTGCTCTTTCTTGTTTTCTTAGTTTTAAATTCACAACGTCTCTTCCGCATCCTTTTTTTTTCTCTTGAGCTAAAGTTTTTTTTTTTTTCCTTTTGGAGAAAGAGTAAATTATTAGTTTTAAAAGAGGGTCTCAGCCATTAGAATACTTTCATTTAAAGAAATGTTTACACAATATCATGTGTAATTCTTGGCTGTCATTGTGACCAGTGGATCTTCTTTTAATACCGAATTCCCTCCTCTCTGTGTTTTAAATAAAGGAGGGAGATGGGGCGTGTGTGCACACATGTGCGTGCATGTAGTATCTGTATGCAAACACGTGCGACTTTTGGATGAGTACTGTGATTGAACACAGCAGAGATTCAAACTACCGTGTGGTTCTTTTCAGTGCTTTTTAATACTCATAATAGAAGGCAAGGAAAGGATTTTACAGCTTTGATTTATTTACTATCAATCAGATAACCTCGGCTGTGTTTGGCAGTTTACCTCCACACGTCATTGAGACGTCATTTAAAACAAATGATTGCATCGAGACTAGTCAGGCTTTATTTACTGAAGCTTATTTAAGGCAGTTTCTACTGAACATGTACCAAAATCAGAATATTGGCACCAGATTTCCTTACAAACATTGAACATTTATTTTCAAGATGTGAATGTATATAAAGGTACTTAGAACTTTCCTATAAGACCTGGTTACCTCTAGAAATGATTTTTATTTTAAATGACTTCTCTTCTGTTTAGAAATATAATTATAGAAAACAAGCCCTTATGAAAACTATTTAATGGCGCATAAATATATATATGTTTTGAATTGTCCTTTTTTCTTAATAGTGTGTTGTAAACATTTTAACACATGCCATTCCTTATTAGGATTTTTTTTGAATAATTGCATATATTTTTAACATATGAAATTAATGTAACCAGAGTTTCCTCTTCTGTCCAGTTTTTTTTAACCTCTAGCTTCTTTCTATCTTCAGTTTCTTCCATTTTTGCTCTCTTATTCTAAAAGGGAGAAAAACGAAGTACACTTTTATTATGTAGTTGAATCTGCAAAGGGAAATGTTTAGTTAAAATAAATGAGATTTTTCAGATTTGGTAATCCATTGTATTTAGTAAGGGATGCTATTTGTCTTATTGCTAAAGGACATCTTGGATTATTTATCTGTCTTTTGGATTCCAGAATGTTACCCCTCAGGGGAACTTGCCAAACTATATATCAGCGTGAACTTTTCTGGGGCATTACAGAGTGAATAATATAAAGTGATGCCATGTTATCTAATATAAAAGCCACTGGTCCCATAGGAATTTTTAAATGAAAATAAAAAATTCAGTTCCTCAGATCCACTAGCCCTGCTCAGTCCAGGAACCCCATGGCCAGTGACTCAGCTACTGGCAAGCAGGGCAGGTCCAGCCTCAGAATGTTTCTTTGTGAACCTTGGGGCCACGTCTGTACATTTTACCTGTTTGTATATTAGAGTTTTTTACATCAGTTTGGTTTTAAAGTTTTGTTCCTAGTATACTGGGCTTCCCTCGTGGCTCAGTGGTAAAGAATCCACCTGCAATGGAGGAGATGTCGCTTTGATCCCTGGCTCAGGAAGATCCCCTGGAGAAGAAAATGGCAACCCACTCCAGAATTCTTATTTGGGAAATCCCATGGACAGAGAAGCCTGGCGGGCTTCAGTCCATGGAGTTGCAAAGAGTGACCACGACTGAGCTACTGAATAACAGCCGTTTTAAATACTAGTAAAAAAACAGAATTTCAGTATGTTTGGAAACAGTGAACAGTTCAAAATTATTTAGAGTAATTTTTACTTTGCTAACCAACTTAATTTTTAAAATTATGTTTTGAAGTAGCACACGTGTGAACAAAGGGTTTCCAGTATCTGGAAATTCTAGGAGAACATTTAAAATATTGCTAGTATAGTACAGAGTCCAGGAATGGGCAAGGAGGGATGGACTCTTACACCCCTGGGTGAGGATCTAGAGAGGATGATGTAGGAAGAGGAAGCTGTTTTTAAAAGACACTCAGAAGAAGCAAATTAAATGGAGAGATAAAGCACTTATTTGGGGCATGTAATTTTAGGTTATAATTATAGTAGTTTGATAAATTTAGAAAAATGAGCAACCAGAAGAAAGGAAAAACCAAGGGGGAGGGGTGGACGGGAACTGTCAGTCATCCTGTTGTCACTGGCAACAGCCATTGTGATTTGTCACCTCTCTGTCCAGCCTCCTTTCTGTCACATTCACTCAGCTGTGAATGAGGTCAGTGGAGAATGTAGATGAGATGTTAGTCTGAGACAGACTAGTGGAGTGATTAAGTGCTCTGATGCTGAGCCAGATGGCTGAGTTTTAAATCCCAGCTCCTCCATTTACTATTTGTGGGACCACAGCCAGTCATTTAACTGTGTATCTGCTTATCTGTAAGACGATGCTGTCTACCTTTCAGTGTTCTTGTGAGGGTCACGGAATTAAAATCTACTAAACTCATTGAAGCCATATTATTAAGAATACTAATGACTAGTCTGAGGTAGTACAGGCATATGGTGAAAGCCTGATTTGGATAAGCTTTGGGGTTTATTGTTGCAGGAAGGCAGGACGCTTACACAAGTAACTGCAATACAGTTAGATGAGTTTTGTGAGCAAGGAAGTTTAGTATTCTATGTCAGTATCTGTTCAAGTGACCTAATTATTGATAATTATTTAAGCAAAATGAGTTTAACTTTTAGGATGGTTGGTTTTTATTTTAGAGTATACTTTAATAGTTTCTTCAAATCAACTATTACTTGTTTCATAGCTTGTATTCTCTAAAATTTATTTTCATAATATGATAAAAGTTGCAAGCTTCCAAGATGTTAAATAAGAACATTACCTTGATCATTCTGGTAATATCATAAGTGTCAAAACTCTTTCCCTGATGCTCTGCATTGCAGTTGCCAACAAGGTAAGAGAATCCTCTCTTAGCAATAGCATCTGGCTAATCAAAATAAAATCTGTCTTCCAGACTTTTTACGAGAGTTTGCTTAGTTTCAAGCATAATTAAGAGAGTATTTTACTTGATACCTATTAAAAACAGGAAATCATGAGATACAACCGTTTTTCATATATAAGTGGGGGAGCAGTCATCTCAAATGTAAATACAAAGAGGCTAACGTATATTTTCAAGCATAAAATATAAAGGCACCCATGTAAGAGCTGAAATAGATTACACTTAGGTGCCGAGAGTTATACGTTTGTCAAAGCACCTTTCGTTTCGTAACTATCTTTCTACTTGTATTTTTAAATTTATTTTTTATTAACTATCATTCTAGATTTTTTTTTTTAAGGAACTCAGTTGGCTTATAATGCATTAAAATATATTCTTTTGTGTTCCTGGGGTAATGGTGATGGGAAGTGAAGAATAAAATTATCCTGATTAAGAGAATTTTACTGGTTTTCCAAAATGAAAAACTGAAGCTGAATAGTTATGAGAGATGTCTCTAGTTATGAGAAATCCCTTTGTTTTGTAGAAGTTTGAATGGGTGCGGGGGGTAAAAAAAAAAAGGAGTGAAGGAGCATTGTGCTGGGTGAGATGTCTTCCTGGAGGGGTGGCCCTTAGTCTGCATGTCGCCTGGTTCTTCGTTCTGGGCCGTTATTACACACCAACTGTCAGGATGTGGCTGCCAGTTTCTTGCTTAGCTTTAATCATAATTTATGTTTTTAGCAGGAATATAACCTACGACCACTGCTCGAAGTATTGAAGCAATTATGTTTTAGAAATTAAAGATTTTATAAAACTAATGGTTATTTGGGGGAACAAAGATTTCATTTTCGCATGAGTTCTGTGTCACGATAATCCCACCCCCTGCCCCCAGTTTGACTTCATGTTACAAACATGGAAGTGTCTTACTAGATGAACTATGCACACCTATTGTCATCTGTGGGTTTATAGAAACATGTTTGTCTAGAATGTTCAGTAGACCAGTTTCTATTGAAATGATCAGAATGTGTAAATGTCTCAGGTGGTTCGCTAGCAGGTGAACTTATATTCGTTTGCCTTTCTTCCAGATTCATGAGAAACTTCACTACTACGAGAAGCAGAACCCTGTGCCCATCCTTCAGGGCGCGGCAGCCTTGGCCGATGATGTAAGTGTGCCTTCCCAGCTCAGGGGGACTCGTCCTCCGTGACCCCCGGGGGCAGGACTCATCCTAGTGCAGACAGATGCGTGTACTCTGGGACTGCAAACTGAAAGGCCTGAGTTTACCACTGAGTTTACACTGACGCTACGCTGATTTTCCTTCACTTTCCTATCTTAAAGATTTTGCATGGAGATGCCCTCTAGTCCTGCCTTGGTAACTACAGAATAGAAATTTTAGGCTGTGCCTCTGTGGGGAGAGATGCTATCAGCTGTCAGTGTCTGAGAAAGTCCCAGGCAAGAGAAATGCTTTGGAGAAATAGAGACAAATGAGATGGCTCTATCGCTGACAGTCCTGAAAACGACAGATGCTAGCATAGGAATGAGGTGGATGAAATACATAAAAAGACAGGGTTGTTTTTAAAATGGATTATAAAGCATGGTAATGATTTATGGATGTGAGACCTTTCCAAATTACCTTCATAACCAAAAAATAAATTTGAGCTGCAGTTGGCATTGATGGAGTAGTTAATTTCCTGTAGCTATAATTTTATTTTAAATGTGGGACAGGGAACTAACTTGCTGTTTCTTACTGTTAACTTTCGGACTCAGATGAATTGAGCACAGACCTGGATAAACTGGAGGGGGACACTTAAGCTGGACAAGAAGCACATGTGGTGTGGAAGCTGGTTTTAGTGACATCCTTCAGCCTGCTGTTTTTTAATATTTTATTTTATTTTTTATTTTTTTTTATTTTTTATTTTTTTCTAATTTTAGTTTATTTTTAAACTTTACATAATTGTATTAGTTTTGCCAAACATCAAAATGAATCCGCCATGTTTTTTAATATTTTAAACTACTATGATAAAACTATAGTTCAGTTTAGTAAGAGATTAGAGCTATAAGTATAATAATTATAAAAACAAAAACTAACCATCTTCAGAGGTTGATTTTTCTTTGTTAGTAGAAAATAAAGCTTGTATGGTGAATCTATTTGTATATTTTCTGTTTAGTTCCCGTTTCTTTCTTCCATTTGTGGCTACAGAGATTACAAATTACAAGGATGTTGCAATATACATGTTTTGTGAAGAAACTTACCTCTGAGTTGCAGAACCTAAACACTTGAAACTTGGGAAAACCTTGAAAACCAGTTTTAAAACATTTACTGTTGAGAGTTTGGGAAAATATTTATTTATAAAACAATGTAATTGAGGCCCAATCATGTTACAACATATTGTACATTTTTTAAATTAGAGATTTTTTTGCAAATATAATCTTAGCATTTTGTAATTCATCTCAGAAGTGTTTAAATGTTTAAAAGTGCAAAAAGCCCTTTGTGTCTTTTTGTAAATTAAAAATTTTGTAAAATTGTTACCTTGAAAAAGGAAAAGTACCTTTTGAAATATATTCAGTGAATGTATCAATTTTATCTGGTCTTATTTTCTGTGTATAATTTATTATTACACCCCTCATTTAGAGAAAAGTCCTTTCCCGAGATAACAATTATTTTTAACTTGCTAGAAACTATAGGGACAAATGGAAATTTGATGCAGTGTTTTGAGAAGGGTTTTTAAATGAAAATATATGTACATATTTTGCATTCTGTGCTGCATTTTTCATATTTTGAATGTTTTTTTTTTTTCCTACTTGAATCTTGCTTTTCTTCTTATGAAAATGTTATGATCCTTCTTAGAGCCTAAGATTGCATAGAGATTTTGATAAAAAGCCCCTCTTTATGAAGAATACCAGGTAGGGTCCAAGCTCTGCTCCTTTCTCTAGCTGGAAGCGACCAATGGGAATTTATAATCCTGGTCAGAGAACAGTCAGGATCTGTGGGACCAGCATAGTTGTCAAGCTATTATAAGTCATTTTATGATTAACCTATTTTATATGTAACAGACTGTGTAGGTAAACATAATAAAAGTTTCACATCATTTGCTCTTTTAGGGGCATTCTCGTTCTTTTTACCCCAGCTCTAAACAGCAAGCTACTGTGGGTTTTTGGAAACCCTGTAGATTTCACCACCTCATTCAGAAGTTCTTTTTTCTGTTTTTTTTTTTTTTTTTTTCTTCTTTTTTTCTTTTTACGATGTCAACGCTTGATCCAGTCCTTTTTACAAGTGGTCCTTTGTCTGCATGCAAAAGACCATTTTGCAGATGAAGTGCTGGGGTTTGCCCTCATTGCAATAAATCAGAAAGGGATCTGGCTGATACGATTTCTTGAGTTGTACTCAGCCGAGAGCTGGGTCTGAAAGCAGGGCTACTAAGAGCCTCAAAAGAAGAGCAGTGATTGATAGTCTGTTTTCTTTCTTGCTGACTTGAGCTTAATCGCTGGAAAGTAGCAAGATAGCTTCTCAGTTGTCACAGGTGGAGCACACCCTGTTCTCACTAACTGTTCTTCATGTCAATGTGATCTCCCGTGCAGCTGGCGGAGGAGCTTCAGAACAAGCCATTAAACAGTGAGATCAGAGAGCTGTTGAAGCTACTGTCAAAACCCAATGTGAAGGTGAGGATGTGTGACACCCGTAATAAATATCTCCAAAAAGGGCCACTTTCTGGGAGTTGAGATGAATTTTGTTTCAACCATCAATTTTCAAGTAAATGTGTTTTCAAATAGTGCACAGTATTTTAATCACTTTAATCCTGTTAAGGAAGAAGAGTTGAGTTTTTGATGATGATGTTGTGACAATCTATAAAATACTTAAATTGGGAGGCTCATGATTTAAGTTGGAAAACAGAATGGAGCTTCAAGGTCATTTTTCTTTTAAATGAAGTTTAGAGTACAGGATACAGAACCTATTAAGTGATTTTGTGTAGGTTTGTTTTACTTGGCTAGTTAATGGTGTGCCAGTGTGTTTGACAACAATATCTATTTCTCTATGGGACCTTGTCAGCATTCCTCTTCCTCCTCCAGTTTCCTCTCCATTTCCTGCCCCCTCCTCTATCAATTTGTGTTTTAATGCACCCTGCTATTTTATAGAGCAATGCAGTTTTCCAGTAAAATATTGGTAGATCCATCTTGATTCTCCCCACCATTTTTTGTACAAGTTTATCACTTATTTTTCCTCCAGCTGTGATTGGTCAACATAACCTATACATTTTGGATTTGATAACTAATCTACTTGTGTGTGAAATATTGTTCAGGAGTCAGAATAACATATAGATAGGTAATTATGTCATTAAAGTGATCAGGTATCTCATATTTCTGTTAAGCATTTATAGACTGTTGAATGAAAATGTCCACCTAAATGCAAAAAGTGATGATTTCTACCTTTTTTGAAAAATCTCCTTTGCAGTGGTACTATATATAGTCTTAAGCTGATATTCAGAAAAAGAAAGTATTAAATAAAACATAAAGTGAGAACATGTATGGCCTATGATTTCTCAACCATATAAGCAAATATAAAGCATATGAATGTATATCTGAAAAAAGGGTAAATGAACTATGATTAGTGATGTGAGATGAATTGGCTGGTGCAGAGAAGGTTTGTCGCATTTAGTTCTAGAAGAAGAAAGATCCTATTACTGTAAAATGGTTGCCTGATATTGAAGAAAGAGTACACAGAAAGTGAAGAGCTTAGGGGAGATTCATGAATGCTCTGGAAAGTTCTTCACTGGGCCCTTCCATGTTCTGCACGTGGAAAGCTGACATTAATCAGAACATAGGGAGAGTAACATTGAGGTGCTTGGTAAGCTCCTTTTTGAGAGTATTATCTTGGTTTGAATTTTAGAAACTAAAGAGGAATGTTTCTGACCCCCAGCAAACAAAATGTGTTTTTCGTATTCCATTCAAGAGTGTTTGAAATGGAAAAGCTAGTAATTAGGAGGGTATACTGGATGGAAACTGGTGTTTGGCTGGAGAGAGCAGTGTTGGATCTCAGTTGGTTATGAGGTAATAGAAGATGTGTGTGTATCAGTGTCTGCCCCAGGTTCCTAGATAGTTTCCTGAGTGATGAGAGCACTGGGAGCGTCTGTTGTACGTACATATGTCTCTGACCCAGTCCTGGGCCCAGGTCTCCTGGAAACCTTGTAACTTTCCAAGTGATAAGGGCAATAGGAGCATCTCTTGTTCTAATGTGGTAACTCTGGGTAGGCTCCTATCTGGAGGTTGGTCACCAGCAAGACCACGCCAGGATTAGAAGCTTAGAATTTTCAGCCTTACTCTCTCACCAATTATGTTTTAGAAATTAAAGATTTTATAAAGTTGATGGTTATTTGGGGGGAACAAAGCTTTCATCTTCATATGAGTTTTAAGTAATGATCCCACTCCCCAGTTTGACTTCATGTTACAAACATGGAAGCATCATAATAGATGAATTGATTATGCCTACATGAGAAAGTCCCACAAAATCCCCAAAGTGTAATGTCTAGAGAACTTTCAGGCTCAGGACACATCCATGTACCAGGAAGGGGATGCACCCAGTGCCATGGGGCAGAAACTCCTACCCTCCGCTGTGTAACTCTTCATCTGGCTGTTCATCTATGTCTTTTTATCATAGCCTTTAATAAACTGGTAAATGTAAGTGCTTCCCTGAATCCTGTGACCTGCTGGAGCAAGTTGTTCAAACCCATGGAGGGGGTTATTGGAACCTCTGATCTACAGTGGGTTGACCAGAAGCACAGGTGGCAACCTGCAGTGGTGACCTGGTGCTCTCTCCTGGAAGATGAACTCAGAACTGGGTTGAATTGCAGGACACTTGGTTGGCCTCATAGAAAACGCGTGGTGTTGAGAAAACCCCCCACACATTTGGTAATGAGAGTTTTGTTTTGTGTGAGCAGAAAGGGAGGCACACAGGAGGAAAGGAAACAAACTCCAGAAGGAAGAGAAATGTGGGTTTTCTTCCCTTTACGATGGCATCATGCAACACCATTGGATGAAGCTTTATAATTGAGTGCTTAAACTTTGTTATGGCAAAAATACCTCAGATGAATGATTTTGTCTATTTTCACATTTATATAACAGAGTGGCTAAGGAATGGGTGAGAAGTCAGCATGAAAGGTGTGTATTCACCTTTCATGTAGGAAAATGATATGTAGAAAACGGGTAATGTTGCAGACTCATGACAGTACAGTTGACAGTGACAATTTCTAGTTCACTAGTCTTGAGGAGAAAATATTTTTCTTTGCAGTTTGCCCTAATGTTTAACATTACTTTCCTCGAAATCATTTCTACTAACCACCATCACGCTAAATCTCTCTTTTGAAGGTAATTACTTTAAGAGGTATAGTTCCCAAATAAGTTTTAAGCTATTTCAAAACATAATCAGATACTTTTTGTCTTGGGAACAAGTGAAAATATTTGCTTTTTTTTCATTTTTCTGAGAGCAAAGCAAGGCGCAGTAGAATATAACATATATACATGAACAGTGAGTGCAAGTTGCTCAGTTGGGTCCGACTGTTTGCCATCCCAGGGACTGTAGCCCACCAGGCTTCTCTGTCCATGGAGTTCTTTAGGTAAGAAGACAGGAGTAGGTTGCCATTTCCTTCTGTAATTAGGGGAGATAGGGGAACTAATTATTTACTTTTTGAAGATTGCTCTTCCAGTTAAAATATTTAATTCACAATATTGAAAGGAGACCTGAAGTGTACCTCCGAAGTAATAATGATTTTTTTAAAAACACGCATATATGTATACAACCAAGTATACAGCCCACGATAATATGTGATTTCTATAGATCTGCCAACTCAGTTTTGAAAAGCGTTAAAACTTTCTTCAGTAATTTGTAAATGTCAGCACAGTTGGATCTTTGTCCGTTTACTCTTATATAAATTCAGCGCCTATTCTGTGCAGTCCCCATAGATACACCTTGAGGAAGATACATGAGCACATATGAAGAATAGTGAAGGCGATAGGAGAAATAGTGGGTAAAAAGAGGGAACACCCAGAAATAGTGTGGAGCACATAGGAATGGAGACAGGGTTGAAGAATACTTTGCAGACAGAGGATGTGGTTCATATAAGGTGACAGCCGGAGATTGAGTGTGAGGTGACCAGAAGAGGCAGGCATCAGTCAGGAGTGGGAGGCGAAGAAAGAAGGGTTTCAGTACAGTGACTAGTATGTGAAGTCCCACAAAGAAAATAATTTGTCAAGTTCGAGGATGTAAAGCAGACTTCGAACTGTGGCTGATCAATAGCTTGTAAAAAAGGAAAGGGCAGGAGCTGGATAGTAGTGCCTGTGAGTCAGGGCTGGACATCCTGGTTTGCCCAGGACAGTCTTGTTTTTGCCAGACTGGTTCCCGTGTTATTAACAACCTCCCTTTTAATTTTACTTGTTTCCTTATTTAGATGATATATTCTATGGACTTTCTAATTATGGGCTTATTCAAAAGTTTGAATTTCATTCTAGGAGCAGTGGAAAGTCATCAGAAGGGTTTGAATAAGTGACGCCATCAGTCTTGAGTGTAATATGCACAGCAGTTCCCTGGGGTGGAGGGGTGGTGGCAGGATGAGAGGAATGGGTCCCGAATGGAGGAAGCCAAGGTGGGAGCCTGTAGAAATGATTAGGGTGATATGTGATTGTGGTCCTTACAAAGAATGTGAAGGATGGAGGCAAGGGAGTGGGAGATAGGTGGAATTGGATGTAGCTTCAATACAAGGTGTTGGGACAGCTGCTTAATTATTTGGGAAAAATAAGAAAGAGGCCTACTAAAATGAAATCCAAATATATTAAAGATGGAAGTGTAAAAATTGAACCATAATCATGGGATAGAAAAAGAGCATTTGCAGCTTCAGGGACATTTGGACACACACACACACGAAAAGTTTTTAAAAAATTCATACATAAGGTTGGAAGGAATAACATCTTTATAAATGATTTATGATATTGCCTTTAATAAGATATGCTAGTTTATTTGTTGTTCAGTTGCTAAGTTGTGTCCAACTCTTTGCGACCCCATGGACTGCAGCATGCCAGGCTCCTCTGTCCTCCATTGGCTCCCAGAGTTTGCTCAGATTGGTGTCCATTGATTTGGTGATGTTATCTAACCATCTCATCCTCTGCTGCTCCCTTCTCCTTTTGCCTTCAGTCTCTCCCAGCATTAGAGTGTTTTTCTGATGAGTTGGCGCTTTGCGTCAGGAGGCCAAAGTACTGGAGCTTCAGCAACAGTCTTTCCAATAGTTTACTACTTTGGCTTTAGTTTCACCTTTAACATAGTGACTTGATAAAACTTTAAGAAATAAACAGAAAGCAATTTTGGATAATACATAATTGTGTTTTGAATTTAAATTAGAAAATAGAAGTCTCTATCCGTTGCTTTCCTAGTGAAGACCATTCATATGCTTAATGACTTTTTATTTCTTCTGTAAATCATGTATTCATATACTTTTAGTGATAGTTCATCTTGACTGCATTACCTTTCATTCTTTTTTGTATACAAAAATATTGCATATACATTTCCCATCGTTGTAAATAGGGTAATAGGATGCACTACTTCCTGTATTGGATTACACTTAGTCTTTGAATTGATCAGTTGCCATATACAAAAAACTAATAATTGTTATTCAATAGTGTCTACAAAATCCAGCCTTATTGTCCAAATCTTAAAGTCCAGGAAAAGTAAAGTATAAAGGACGCCACATGGTGAGAAAATGTCTGTCACAAAAGGCCATATAGATGTAACACACTCTAAAGCATGCTGCAGTGGGGGAGGGCAAGGACCCAGGTAGGGGCACTGAAGGAGGGAGCCTGATTTCTACAGAGACTTTGTTTCCAGAGAAAGCAGAATCATCAGTAAATAAAAGCACTTCCTAGGCATCATGTTGCCACATTAAAGGCAAATCAGCCTCTTTGAGTTGTCATTCAGTGGCTCTTTTTTGATAAAAGTGAGGTGACATCATCTCTAGAACATGGTTTTATAATTTAGGAAGTCAGGGAAAATTTGGTAGATTTTTAAAAAGGCAATAAAATAAAAAGATTTGTTGTAATTTTTTAGCTTTCCAAAACATTCACTTACCAGAAATTACTCATTGCCCGGGCATGCAGAATGGATGAGACTTCATTAAAGCATACTGAAGGGAAAAGTTAAGCTTCCTTCTGGAGGAATAAATCAAGGTTACTCATCCTTATGAGTTAGACACTTAATTCTAAGGACCTGACAGATACTTAGAACACAGAATTGACTCCAGGGGGTCCAAGGCAGCAAGAGCTCAGGAGCCTGATGAGTTACAAAGCCCAGTGTTCCATTTCCTGCAGATTCTTCTAAGCAACAGGTAAACCCATCAGTTGTGATTGGTGGCTATGGCATATGGAAACACAATTTCATTTAGGTATTGCCTTTTGAAAGGAAAATCTGTATAGTGAAGAATAAATTGGTTAAAACAGAAGAGTGGAAAACAAAGTTACTTTTACTTGTCCAAAATAAAAATGTTGGTAACCAAAACTACTTATGCAGCAAAGCTGTTAAAAATTATGAACTTGGTATCTGTAAATCTTGAAAGTTTTTTATTTTTGGAATCCAGATATGAAAATACAACACTAAGGAGGAAAAATACATAGCTGGTGTTTTATCATTGCCTTTGAACCATCATGAAAGTGTTAGTTGCTCATCATGTCTGACTCTTTGTGACCCATGGACTGTAGCCCGGCAGGCTCCTCTGTCCATGGAATTCTCCAGACAAGAATACTGGAATGGGTAGCCATTCCCTTCTCCAGGGGATTTTCCCGACACAAGGATTGAGCCTGGGTCTCCTGCATTGCCAGCAGATTCTTTACTGTCTGAGCCATCACAGAAGCCCCAGCCATCATATCCACTTTAAAATATGTTCATTCGCATTCACTATTATTTTTACTATGTGCAAGATAGTCACCATAGATACACAGATAGTGAACGATTCTAGTGCTCTTATTAGATCTGTGTTCCCATCTGAGATTATTCCTCCTGTCTGAAAGACTTCTTATAACATTTTTGGTAATGCAAGTCTGCTGGTGATGAATTCCTTCAGCTTCTGTGTGTCTTTAAGAAGTTCACAATATTCCTTGCTTTGAAAAGGTGTTTTTGCTAGGTATAGAATTTTAGGTTGACAGTAGTTTTCTTTGAGTATTTTTAAAGATGTTGCTCCATTGTCCTGTGGCTCACACTGTTTCTGGTGGGAAGTGAGGAGACATTTTTATCTTTCTTCTTTTGTATGTAATGTGCTTTTTTTCTTTGATTTTAAGATTTCCTTTTTTACTAGTTTTATGCAATTTGATGTTATTTTTTTTCTGTTTACTGTGCTTTGAAACATTTGGGCTTTTTTATTTCCATCAAATTTGGAGTATTTTCTGTCATATTTCTTCAAACTTTTTAAAGAACCTCTCCTGTCTTTGGAGATGCCAATTAGGTGCATGTAATAGACCACTGAAGTCCCACAGCTCAATAATCCTGTGCTCATAATTTTTCATTATATTTTCTTTATGTTTCATTTTACATAGTTTTTTGCTTTGCCTACAAGTGTTCATCTCATTCAGTGTACTTTTTTTCATTCATTCACTGTACCTTTTAATCTATAGAAGCTTGATTTGAATATTTTTTGTATATCCCAAGTCTCATGTTCAGCCCTTCTAGCTTTTTGAACATTTAGAGTGCAATTATAACTGTTAATTTTCTTTTCTGTGATCTGTCTGTAATTAGAAGATTTCTGTATAATTTTAACATCTGTGTAATTTTTCAGGGTTTAATTAATAGCTTTATATTTTTCATCATTGTGTAGTTTCTGCTTTCTTTACATGCCTGGTAATTTTTGACTGACAGTCATTGTGAGTTTTACTTCCTTTGATGCTGCATATTTTTGTATATTTATAGATAATATTCTTGAGTTCGCATCATGTAGTTAAGTAACCTGGAAACATTTTGATCCTTCAGAGGCTTGCTTTTAAGCTGTGTTAGGTAAGATCTTAGCAGTGTGTAATCTCAGGCTAATTATTTCCCACTATGAAGACAGTACCCTTCTACTAATTCTCCTCAATGCCCAGCGAATTGTGAGAATTTTCCTTTTAACTTGTGGGAACCGGAGCTATCCCTGCCCTGTGCAAGCTTCGGGGATCGTTTCTTCTCATGCAGGGTTTCTCAGCCTCGGAAGGGTTTAAGTTTGAGGACTAGTTAATTATCTGGGGCGGGGCGGGGATTGTTCAGCCTGGTATCGGTTGCCTGGGAGCATCTCTGGCCTCTGAGCACTAGATGGCAGGGTGTGCGTGTGCGCTCAGTTGTGTCTGACTCCGCGACCCGGTGGACTGTAGCCCACCAGACTCCTCTGTCCATGGGATTTTCCAAGCAAGAATACTGAAGTGGGTTGCGGTTTCTTCCTCCAAGGGATCTTCCTGACCCAGGGATAAAACCTACATCTCTTGCATCTACTGCATTGGCAGGCAGATTCTTTACCACTGAGCCACCTGGGAAGCCAGATGGCAGTGGCATCCTTTGAATCATGACAAACCAAAGATGTCCCCAGACAGCCCTCTGTTCCCGACCACTCTTCTAGTCCTTTCTGGGAGCTGTCCATACACAAGCCTTGGCTAAGGACTCAAGAAACTCTGTGTCTGTGTCGCTCACTCTCCTCTCATCCCTTCGCTGAGAACTTTAACCCCTTGACCTCCTTAGATTCCCAGCTCTCTTGTCTCCACTAAGGAAGACTGCTGCATTCCACCTGGGTTCCTTCTCTTCCAACACAGCCGAGAACCTTGCTCTAGACAGTAAGCTGGGCAGTCTTAGGGCCCACAGTTATTTCCTGTCTCTCAGTGGTCACTGTCCTTCTCTTATTTCATGTCCAGTGTCTTAAAAAACCATTGCTTCATTATCTTTTTCTGAAAATTTTCTCTAATAGGTACCTGGTAACTTCACCTTCGTTTCCATCCTCATTCTTGAACAGTACTTTTGCTAGATACACAATTCTGAGCTGACTATTATTTTTTAATATGTTTTTATCTTCTAGTTATATTGCTGCTGAGCACTCAGTTCTCATTTTTTTTTTTCCTTTCTCATGATCTGTGTTTTTCTCTCTGATATTTTTAAGAACTACTTTCTGTTTCTGGCATTCTGTGTTTTCACTATGATGTATGTAAGCATGGGTTAATTTTTATTTTTCCTGCTTCCTGAATCTTCAGATTGTGTTTCTCATCAACTGTCAGAAATCTGCAGCTATTATCTCTTCAGATATTTTATCATCTTGATGCTGTTCATTCTATCCCTTTGAAAATTTTGTTGGGTACCACAAACCGTAAAGGAAAAAGTATTATTGGGCTCATTAATTTGGATCCTTTTTTTAAAATCAAAAAACACTAATAAGAAAGTGAAAGGACAAGTTACCAAACGGGAGAATGAGAGAATGTATTTATGGCACAAAGCCTTGGATCCAGCATATTATAAAGGACTCTTACAAAGAGTCGGATACGACTGAGCGCCTGATCTGATCTGATGTGATCTTACAAATCAAGAAGCGAAAGATAGATGGAATGGAAAAATGTGCAAGGATCTTGAACAGACATTTCATAAAAGATGTTATGAGAAAGATGAACTTTACCATTAGAAGATACCACTGTATACTCAGAATGGTCAGATTTAAACTAATACTGTAAACTGTTGGATCCTGAGACACAGCTAGAACTCACATAGCTGCTGGTGGAAGTGTAGCTGGAGCAACCTGTTTGTCTCATCTGCCTGTGTTGAATGACCCAGACATTATACCCTTAAATACACTTAACCCAAATTAGCGTATCTATGCATCAACAGATATGTGCATAATAGAATTGCTTTAACAGCCAAAAGTGAAAACAACCTCAGTGTCCCTCAGAGGCATAATGGGTAAAGAAACTGTGAAATATATACATGTTGGAGTGCTGCACAATGAAAACAGAATGGCTACCAGTAACAGCATGGATGAATCTCACTTATTAGCAGGAAAAAGAAACATCTGCTTATGATTCCATTTATGCAGTATTTAAGTAGAGGTCATGGTGACTAGGAAGGAGCATACTAAAGGGGCCCCTGGAGTTCTGTTAATGTTGTGTTTCTTGCTTGGGGGATATTTACAGGGACATAGACATTTTTGAAGATTCACATTACAGTACGTACGCTTATGAATTATTATAGTCAATAAGAAAGCTTATAGTCAATAAAGAAACCATTTCTTTGCCTTCTTAAGAGCTTCTGTTTCAGCAGATAGCAAATATATACATAATAACATAAATGTGGTTAAAAGTTATGAGCATGTATTAAAGCAAAGAAGATGGTGCTATGAGATCAAGTAACCTGGGGGTCTGCTTTTACATCAGATGTTTTAGTCACTCCTCTAGAGAAAGAGGCCAGTTATGTAAGCTGAGTGAGGAGGACAGTGGAGGTAAGATAAGGTTGGAGACAAATACAAGACTAGAACGTGCTTCAGAGTTTGAGTTTGCTTTTCATCCCATGCTCTTCATTCATGGACTGTATAGTCCATGGGGTCACAAAGAGTCAGACATGACTGAGCGACTTTCATTCATTCATTCTTCATCCCCAAACCGGTGTAGATTTACAGGAGTTATTAGTAGACCAGTTACATGATTTACTCTTTTAAGTTTCAAAACAATCACTCTGGCTACACTGTGGGTCATGGATTTGAAAATGAGCCAAAGGTGAATGCAGCTGGACCAGTTGGGGCTCCAGGTAAAAATGCCCCAGGTAAAAAATGATGGCATCGATGATCTAGACCAAGGATATGCCAGCTTTTTATGTAAAAACCGTGTGTGGCTTCTATTCAGTTTCACCATTGTAACATGACAGCCAACATAAACAGACCATACATCAATGAATGAGTGTGGCTGTGTTCCAACAAAGCTTCATTTACAACATAGGTGGCATAGTCGGCCAACCTCTGCCCTGGACTAGAGAGAAGATAACAAGTGTTAGCATACGTATTAGAAGCAGATTTAACAGGATGTGGGCTGGATGTTGGGAGTGTAGCTGAGAGGAGCGGTTTCAAGGATTTCTAAGCTTCTGGCTGGAAGAACGGATGTATCATACTGATTGGGTGATTGGGGAAC
The DNA here is from genome assembly GCF_055505025.1 of Bos grunniens. NCBI lineage: Eukaryota > Metazoa > Chordata > Mammalia > Artiodactyla > Bovidae > Bos > Bos grunniens. The sequence goes on along the minus strand of NC_141177.1, from coordinate 47,077,238 downwards.
AAATCAGGTAAAAGTCTAGACCCAGTCACCCCACATATACTGATGTGTCACGTTTTTCTCACCTTTGGTCTCTAGTGACAACGCACTTGTTTTGAGAACTTTTACTACCATAACAGTCATGACTAGAAATACTTTTTTTTTAAAAATACACATTAGTCATCTATTACACCAAACATTAAAAAGTGAGAATACCACAGAAGAATGAAGACTCATCAGTTGTATTATCAGTACTTTTGTGTTTTCTGCTAATAGAAGGAAAGGAAAAAAAAAATACATGCGTGGTTTCCCCAGTCTCCTGCTGGCCCATTGATCATGTATTTATAGCCTCATTTTCTCCCTCCCTTCAAAAGTAACTCCCCCCACCCCCCGACACACACCCCCTCCCCAGCTGCCACCTTTCTAGGATGAACCAGAGAATACACAGCTTAGAAGGTGCCGTATGCTGATTCTTGGTGTCCGTTAGTGACCGTGGAGGGCTGCCTCTGCTGTTCTGCACCCCCCTTGCCCAATTTGTAAGGGGTTTCTTTCCAAGTAGTTGCATTATTATCTTTGCTGTGCCACAATTAGAACATCGATTTCATTTTCCTCATAGTTGGGTGTGCTTAGGGTTTTATATTAAACACTTTTCACCTTTGACTTTGATAGGCTTTGCTCTCTGTGCATGACACTGTGGCTCAGAAGAATTATGATCCTGTGTTGCCTCCTATGCCTGATGACATTGACGATGAGGAAGACTCGGTGAAAATCATCCGCCTGGTCAAAAATAGAGAACCACTGGTGAGTTTTGGTCCATCTTTTATGCTCAGCTATGAGTGGATACCATGATAAAGACCAGTGTGATGGGTGCATATCATTTATTCCCCTCTTTAAAATATGCTTCCTCTGTGTCTTCAAACTCAGAAATAAACGGAGCATTCACATCTAAAGGAGATGATGGATAAAAATTAAAACAGAGCCAAAGAAAATGGCATTCTTTTGATTATAAATAGCAATCATTTTTAAAATGTTACTGGTTGGCATTTATAAAAGATGACATGACATGCACCAACTGCAGCTGATTAGAGATTAAAAAGTGCAACTGAAAATAATTGCTTATGGCTTTTCTAGAAAGCAGATTGATTTTAAAGTGATGAGAAATTAACCAGGAATCTGATAGTTCAAAATGTAGATGTAGCTATTTGTTTTAGCACCAGGATTTAGGCAGCTCTGTGTCATGTCCAGGGCCTGTGGTAGTGGGACAGTGCCTCCCACACACCCCCAGTGGTGTCGAGTCCTATCTTCAGAGCCTTACAAGGCCAAAGGAACTTTTTGTAATTAAAGATCTTGACGTGGGGACCATCTCGGATTATCAGGTGGGACCAAGGTAATCATAATGGTTCTTATTAAAGTGAAAGAGGGAGACAGAAGGGTTAGAGTTACAAAAAGAGATGTGATGATGAAGCAAGGGCTGGAGTGATGAGACTAGGAGCCAAGGGGTGCTTTTGTACAGTGTCACATGGAATGTGCCCTTGTTTTATTGGGTTTTGATTTTATTTTTGTGCAAGTACATTGCACTAAGAATACTTCAAGGAAGTGTGCTCATAAGGGTTTGGAAAGCAATATGGAAATAGAAAATCTTCAGGAATGTAGGGATCAAAAGAAGATTGAGTTAAGTGCTATTAATAGTATCCTGTAGAAAGTGAGACACCATTTCTCAGGTCCATGTTTTCCCTCCAAGGACCAGGAGAATCGGCAGATAGCTAGCATTTCTATTCCAGGGTCCTATCTATATTGATGCATAAATATATTTCAGGGCCTTTAACAAGTCCTTTAAGTGTCGAGTACTTTCTGTTCTCTGCACATTCTGGAAGTGGTCCCTCCAGCTGTGACTTTAAAAACCACTTGTGTGCCGGTGACTCCCAGGTCACATTTCTCTTTCTTCTAATCTTTTAAGTTTGTATGTCCATCATTCTGCCCAGTATCTCCATTTGGATGTCTGGTAGACATCTCAGTCTTCACGTGTCCAAAAGTCAGCCGATCTTTGTCCCCGAATCTGTTCCACCCTGTGGTTCCCCAGTGGACAGTCTCATCTTTCCAGTTACTCAGCCAAAAGCCATAGCATCTGATGTCCCACAGATACTGTGTCTCAAGGGACCCAGCTGCAAGTGTTCCCACAGCCTTAGATGCCCTGGAATCTATTCACCACTCGATGTAGGCACCTGATAGGCACATTCAGAGAGGGAAGAACTGATAATCTGCATCTGCAAAAGTAGTATATTTACAACCTTATGAATACAGGGTTATAGAAAGATTCAGAAGATTATTAGTTTTGAATGATAAGGTTAGAAACAGCAATTCTGTTCAGTTTGCCTTAGATAAGTTCTGATTTTGCTACATACTAGTTGTCTGATCTTAGACAAGTCATCCATTTGTCATGCAATTTCTCATCTATAAAAGATAGATAAATAGTCTTAAACTCTGGGAGATGGAGGACAAAGAAGCCTGGCATGCTGCAGCCTAGGGGGTCGCAGAGTCGTACACATCTTAGCAACTGAACAACAATAAACAATTTTCGATTACTAGACCTTTCTGATCATTAGGCATACTTTAGTCAGTTGGAGACACATTCTTAAAGTAAAAGTTGATCTAACTATACTAATTAGTTGTAGTAAGAATATTACATTTCTAGTCATCTTGGCTACAAGCTACCTGCAGAAAATACCAGGAATTGGACAGTCTAAGGTTTATAACCATGGAGAGGCACTCATTCAAGTCTTTAGCCTTGAGGGCATGTGTAGGTGATTAAAATGCCACAAAATCATCCTAGCATGGAATTATTTAATTTTTTGTTGTTATTAGGTATGTATTTGATAGCTATCACATATAAAATAAAATATCATATATAAAATGCATATGAAAACAAAACTAGGAATCCTTTTGTAATATCTATTTTGTAATGCTATAAATAAATGTGTTCACTGTCAAACTTCTTTTTGGGGGGTGAACTTTGCTCCCACCTAATGTGCGTCTCTCTAGCTGTGTAACGTGACGTAGATGGTTTGTCTAAACCACTGCCAGTTTCTTGGAAGAAAGTCATGAAGAGGCATTCAAAGTAACCATTTCTGCTTGCTATGCTGACAAAAAGTGTTCAGTTGATTTGCTTCTAAACACCCATAAATGAAGAATTTCTGGATTCTTTTTGAAATTATTTCCTAATCTCCTGCCAGAATGTTAGCTCCATTTGTGCTAAGTGTAATCCTAGTACATAAAAACTAGGAGTATCAGATCTTTTTTTTTTCTTTCCATTTTGTTTATTATCATCACTGAGTTTGTTTACTGTAATACTGTAGTAGAAGGGTTGCTGAACTCAAGGTCAGGTGGTCTGGGTTTTAGTTTTCTAGTTTATTTTCTATTCGCTTCACCTTCTCTATGTATATGACCTTATAGGGCTTGGGATAAAGATAAAGTGAAATGAGGAAATACTGTCAAAAAACAAATAGTATTCAAATGTAAGGTTCATAATGGAAAGAAGATACTTGTATACTCCATAGTATTGAAGGGAATAAAGATTCAAAAATTTTTGGACTGTGCTGAAAACCTTAGATGATATATGCTGTAGAAGACTGTGTGTTTAGTGATGAGTATTTGTGAGGTGCCTGACATGATATCTGTTCCTTCTGCCTCCTTTTAATTTTTTTGTAGCTGTTTTTACATTTTCCAGATAAGGTCCTTATTTCTGCCCTCTTTCTTACCACCCGGTATGTGCATTTACCCACAAATTTTATTTTATTTTTTCTTTAAAGGGAGCCACTATTAAAAAGGATGAGCAGACTGGGGCCATCGTGGTGGCCAGGATCATGAGAGGGGGCGCTGCAGACAGAAGCGGTGAGAGTGTACACGTGTTTGGCGGGTGTGGACGAGTCATGTGGGCTTCGTGTGTCACATTTCCGGTATATAACTGAAAGGATAGCAGGATTTAGACAGTACAACAAAACAGTAATAAGGTATTTTTCTCTATGTTCAAATGTGGTTATTGTTCAATTGCTAAGTCGCGTCTTGATTATTTGAGACCGCGTGGACTATAGCACCCAGGCTTCCCTGTCCATCACCAACTCCTGGAGCTTGTTCAAACTGATGTCCATTGAGTCAGTGATGCCATCCAACTATCTCATCCTCTGTTGCCCCCTTCTCCTCTTGCCTTCAATCTTTCCCAGCGTCAGGGTCTCTTCCAGTGAGTCATCTCTTCGCATCAGGTGGCCAAAGTATTGGAACTTCAGCTTCAGCATCGGTCCTTCTAATGAATATTCAGGGTTGATTTCCTTTAGGATTAACTAGCTTGACCTCCTTGTTGTCCAGGGGACTCTCAAGAGTCTTCTCCAGCATCATAGTTCAAATGAACCTATTTAAATAAATGATAAATCTCATTTTGCTTTATGATCTTCGCTTATATGGGCTTCCAAGGTTATAAGACTTATTTCAATGTTTCTGATTTCAAAAGTACTACTGAAGCATGCAGCCTTTAAAAATACTATTTTGAAGATGAAAGTAATGTGCATTTTTAGAAAAAGACTGAGATGCTGCTGCTGTTCCTTTGGCAGTTTTGGTGAGGTTGTGGTCTTGGAGTCGTTCTCTGGGGGCTCAGCCTCTGAAATCTGAGAGGCATGAGGTATGTTGCCCTCACAGGCACTGGGGGACCACACGGCGCGTTCAGTGTGGACACAGTCACAAACCATGGTTTCTTTTGTAGGTAATGCTGCTGGTTTTCTGAATTTGCTTTCTCTCAGGTCTTATTCATGTTGGCGATGAACTTAGGGAAGTGAATGGGATACCGGTCGAGGATAAAAGGCCTGAGGAAATAATCCAGATCTTGGTAAGCTGAAAATTTATTTTAAAATTGCCATGAAAATGAAATTGAATCGCTGTGTTTCAGACCTGGTAATGAACACAGGATTTGGATTCGGCAATCCAGGATTTGGATCCTGACTCTATTAACTTAATCCCTGTGTGTCCTTGGAAAATACCTTCATCTTTTTATTGCTTCCTTGTATTCATCTACAAAATTAGAATAAGAAGTGGTAAATCTCTCACTGGAGGGTTCGAAGATTCAATGAGCTCCTGTAGGTCAGGAGTTTGACAGGGCCTGTCCCAAATTAGGACTTTAATACACATTGCCAGTGATACATTTATCTCTGGGGCCTATATCTTCCAGGTATATAAAGTAGTGAAACTAACTTAGATATCTGAAGTCTAAAATGGAATGAAACTACTATAGGCCTTGGCAATATAAATTCTCAAATTCATTTGTTTATTTATAAGGACAAAATAAAGAGACATTGTCCCTGTTATGTATAAAAACATATTATTAACCTGTCAAGAGTCTTGGTATCTCAAAACAGATCTCAGTGTATATGAAAATTTAGTAAATGATTAAGATAGCATTTTAAATGAGTGTGAAAGCAGTGAGATTGTTTCATAAATGGTATTGGATTAATTGATTATTCAGTTAGAAAAATAGTCCTTATTGTACAACTCACACAAAACTAAATTCCCCCAAATTCAGTTTTTAAAAAAATCATTGTGCTCTGTCATGTCTGACTCTCATGACATGTCTGCTCTGTCACATCTGACTCTTTGTGACCCCATGTACTATAGCCCACCAGCTCCTCTGTCCATGGAATTTTTCAGGCAAGAATACTGGAGCAGGTTGCCATCTACTCCCGGGGAATCTTCCCAACCCAAGGATTGAACCTGCATCTCGTGTTTCTTGCATTGGCAGGCAGATTCTTTACTACTTTTTTTTTTTTTTTTAACTACTGTGCCACCTGAGAAGCCCCCATACTACACTTGATCTTAGCCAAAAGGCCAAGAAAGAATTTCTAACCTTGATGTGAAATTCAAATAGATGTAATGACTAGAACTGAAAACTTTTTCTACAGGAAAAGATGCTGTACATAAAATTTAAAAGACAAATGAGGTTATAGGCAAAATATTTTCAATTTATATGATTAAAGGCTCATATTTAATGTATATGAGAGTTCTTAACAATCATTAAGAAAAAAGCAGTTATAGAACAGCAAAGCATATGTACAGACAAAAATGACCAAAAAACATGATGTCTGAAAAATATTGGACTGGTGGTTATTTAAAAGCTTGATAACACCTAGAGTTAGCCAGATTATGTTAAGTCACTTCAGTCATTTCCAACTCTGTGCGACCCCATAGACGGCAGCCCACCAGGCTTCCCCGTCCCTGGGATTCTCCAGGCAAGAACACTGGAGTGGGTTGCCATTTCCTTCTCCAGTGCATGAAAGTGAAAAGTGAAAGTGAAGTCGCTCAGTCGTGTCTGACTCTTAGCGACCCCATGGATTGCAGCCTAACAGGCTCCTCTGTCCATGGGATTTTCCAAGCAAGAGTACTGGAGTAGGGTGCCATTGCCTTCTCCGTTTAGCCAGATTATAAGGAAATAATGTTTATATGCTTCTGTTGGTAGGATAAACTAATAGCATCTTTTGAGATGGCTAGCTGAAACTGTCCACTCTAAATTTGTGTACTCTTTAATAAGAAATTCAGCTATTGACTTCCCTGGCAGTTCAGTGATTAAGACTGCACTTCCACTGCAGGGAGCATGGGTTCAATTCATGGTCAGGAAACAAAGATCCCACATGCCATGCAGCATGGTCTCTCACACATACACACACACACAAACACAAAAGCATTTACAAGAAATTCAACTGTTGCAAATTAACCCTAAGGAAATAATTTGGCAAATGTGTATAAACAAGATAGTTTAAAAATGTCTAGAAACTGTTAAGGTTGCACTGATTGAATAATTGTTCACCCAAGTGATGGATTATTGTGAAGTGTCCACACTGGCTGATAGACCTTATGATTTAGTAATAACGATAGTACTGCTGCTGCTACTGCTGCTAAGTTGCGTCAGTCGTGTCCGACTCTGTGTGACCCCATAGACGGCAGCCCACCAGGCTCCCCCATCCCTGGGATTCTCCAGGCAAGAACACTGGAGTGGGTTGCCATTTCCTTCTCCAGTGCATGAAAGTGAAAAAATAAAGTGAAGTCGCTCAGTCATGTCCGACACCTAGTGACCCCATGGACTGTAGCCCACCAGGCTCCTCCGTCCATGGGATTTTCCAGGCAAGAGTACTGGAGTGGGGTGCCATTGCCTTCTCCGAACAATAGTACTAGTGATTGCTTACACTGATTGAGCCCTTAGTGATACTTGTTTTAAGGGCTTTATATAAATTAAAACACATGCACAAACTAGAAGAATGGGAAGAGATTATTGAGAAGACTTGCTTTCTTTCTACTTTCTTTCAATACTCTTAGTAAGATTAGTGAGTTACTTTTATGATAAGCAATAGCAACAATATTATCATTTTGAAATCACTCCTTTATGAAATTCTGATATTTATGCTGTTAAACTCCCATTTTATGTGAATGTCTATGTTGCACTAGAGTTGCTTCCATATACTGACAAAACTGATTCTATGCTCTAAAAAATGAACTTATTTACAAAACAGAAACAGAGTCACAGATCTAAAAAAACAAATTTATGGTTCCCGGGGGCAATGGGGGAGGGATAAATTGGGAGGTTGAGATTGACATATATACACACTGCTATGTATAAAATAGATAACTATTAAGGGCCTACTGTAGAGCAAAGGGAGCTCTGCTCAATACTCTGTAATGACCTATATGGGAAAAGAATCTAAAAAAAGAATAGGTATATATATAACTGATTCACTTTGCCGTACAGCAGAAACTAACAGTACTGTAAATCACCTATACTCTAATAAAAATTTTAAAAAGTGAAAAAAGGCTGACTCTATGCAGCTTTTCCCATCTTGACTTTCAGTGACTTTATGCTGATACATTAAAATTGGCCATGGTGGGAGTATTCACATCATGGAAATTGACAGACAGTACCAGTCGGGGCCTTTTTAACCAAACAGTGTCCTGGTTACAGCACTTGCTGATGGCTGAGCCTCAGAGAGGTCCACTCTTCTTCTCTCCCTCGCTTCCTGTCTCCACCTTTTCCTCTTTTCTTCCATCCTTCATTCCTCTTAAATATGTACCAGATATTTAGAGCTTTCACAGAGCTTACAGTTTAGTGGGTGTGACAGACATTAGGGCTTCCTTGATGACTCAGAAGGTAAAGAATCCACCTGCAATGCCGGAGACCCAGGTTCAATCCTCTGGAGAAGGGAATGGCAACTCTCTCCAGTATTCTTGCCTCACGAGTTCCATAGACAGAGGAGCCTGGGGTCGTGAAGAGTTGAACATAACTGAGTAACTAACACTTTCAGTACCTTTCATGTTCACTTGAAACATAACTAGTTTGATCAGTAAAACTTGGAAGCGATTTCTTCAACAGACATTAAGAAATAATTGTATAAGTAATTATATAGATCTGGTTATGACAAACGCTAAAAGAAGGGAAAGAATGATATAAGAATGTGTTAAAGGAAGACCTCCTCTTAAAAAATTTTTTTTCCTGAAGTATAGTTGCTTTACAATGTCATGCCAGTTTCAGATGTACAGCAAAGTGATCCAGTAACACACACAGATTCTTTTGCAGACTCTTTTCTGATATAGATTATTACAGAATACTGAGCAGAGTTCCCTGTGTTAGACAGTAGGTCCTTGTTACCTACTGTCGTGTGAGGTAGTCAGCAAAGAATCGTGGGTATTGTTGCTTGTTTTCATTAAATTAGATAATCTTTTCATCTTTTAATTAATCTACATCATTTGGTACTTTACTTACTAACCAGAATCTATAGAGATGAGTGTTCTTCATTATGTTTCTGATGAACCTTGCAACTGATTGGGTCATGTATCTATAACCACATTGCTGACAGTTGCAGGTATTTTGTCCCTGAAAATGAGATCCTTGGATGTGAAAGTCTGAGCCTCACACGAAGTCTGTTCTTTGCATTTAATCCTGTCTGTGTAAGGCACTGTGCATAGTGTGTTTCTATTTTGAAGTAACATGGATGGTAATATATTCACCGGCATTTTTAAAGTACACAGGAGGTAAAAGTGGATTTAGTGGTTAATGTTTTTTAACTTATTTGACAAACTTTAGCACTTTCTCACGTTACAGGAATTTCTACAAAAATAGTTTCCTTGGTTTGTTTTATCTAAGAGTAGAAAATCCCAAGCTTGTAAATTTTCAGAATCATTTCATTTTCTACCTATTTTAGTTCCTTTCTCTTTGGTTCCCGAGGTTTTCTTATAACACTTTCTTTCCTCTGATAACAGGCTCAGTCGCAGGGTGCAATAACGTTTAAGATTATACCCAGCATCAAAGAAGAGACACCATCGAAGGAAGGCAAGGTAATCATTCCTTAAAAATCCTTTTTCTTTCCCCCCAGGAGGAACTAATGTTTTTCCATTCAATACATATCTTTTTTGTTTCAGCAAGTTGACCTTAATATTCTGTTTTTTAAATAAATCAGAGTTAGATGAATACTGGCCGTTTCACATTTACTCTTTATATTTATTCATCGTAAATGGAACTCTCTTCTAGATGTTTATCAAAGCCCTCTTTGACTATGACCCTAATGAGGATAAAGCAATTCCATGTAAGGAAGCCGGGCTTTCTTTCAAAAAGGGAGATATTCTTCAGATTATGAGCCAAGATGATGCAACGTGGTGGCAAGCAAAGCATGAAGGAGATGCCAACCCCAGAGCAGGACTGATTCCCTCTAAGCATTTCCAGGAAAGGTGAGTTCCTGGCGCAGAATCATGGCCTGTCTGCAGCTGACCTTTTGTTCCCTGCAAAATACCATTTCAGCATAGTTGTGATAAAATAAGCCCTGAAACCTTGCCTTCGAAGCCTCTATCCCTCAGGTTTGGATTTCTGTTTTGTCTAATGAAGTATGAATAATGACCAAAAATAACATGACAGTCTCAGGTCATCTTCACTTTTTGTTATGAAGCAAATGGAAAATAGCACATTAATATCTGAAACTGCATTGATGTGAAAGCTAGAAGAAAAAAAAGTGATTTCAGAGTCAGGAGAATTTATAAAAATTTGGAAGTTAGAGGATTTATTTCTTAATTTGAGTAGATTGCATTGTATTCATTTTTTCCTCCAACTTTCCATTTTTTCTTAAGACTTTTAGTATTTTGGTATTATATTAGTCTTGGATCTGTCCTGAAAATTGATAGGCATATTGACCTTCTTTTCCTCAGGAGACTGGCTCTGAGACGACCAGAAATATTAGTCCAGCCCCTGAAAGTTTCCAGTAGGAAATCATGTAAGTTTGTTAATAAGAATGCAGAAAACCTAAACCTTGCTGTTTATTTTTGACTATTATAGCAGGTGTTTGTGGTAGAATAAGAGGCCCTATTACATGTGGTAACTTTTGGATCATCTTTTCATAAGAACCAACAAGTAAGAAATTTGTAATGGGAATGGCAAAGTGAATCTTTTGAAGAAAGGGGTCTTTGGGGTTGTTTATAATAAACCCATGACTCACTCTTTAAGGAAAAAAATAAAGATTGCTACTCTTTTGTTTTCTGAATTTAGGTATTTTATATTGTAACCTAAAATGCATCTCTTATCTCTGTAAAGCTAAGAGGTTTGGTTTAGATAATTCTTGGTAAAGATTAGAGGGGAAAAAAAATCCATCATTTTCTTGGGCACAAAAGGACTTGTGCCTAAAACGGTTGTTCTTGTTCTGTTTTGTTCCTTGTTTGTTTTGACATCATAGTCAAAACGAAGCTCTGACCTTCACCCTGTCTGTTCAGAGTTATTACCAGACTAGATTAAAAGAAAATAAGAGTAAGAAAAACAAGGATGTAGGATTGCTGGAAGAGATAGTGTGCTTTTTCTTTCAACCTACCCTTCTCTCAGCCTCTCTTGACTTCCCATCTCCCACCTCTTATAAGTCCCCAGCTTATCTTTAAATGTCCCGTTTTATCTTCTTTGTTTCATGGTTCTAGGTATTTTAAGAGTTTTTTAAAAGCCCTTTGTTTTCAGCATAGAAATTGTACATTAAAAGGTGAAATGAGCAAATAAACGGTCCTGGAATTATACACCAACATCTGTTTTTGGTATCGCTGTGCTTTTCACATCTCCTGTTATTTCTGTCAGTTAGTAGGAGCATAGAGCCCAGGAATCACGTTAGAAGGGAGCCAAACTGCAGTCGAGTATAAATCTCACCAGCAGGCTTCAAGCAGAGCACTGATGCAAAAGCCTGCTTGTTCTTGCTCTGTTCAGTCTGGGCAGAAGGAAGAAACCCTTATCGTAGACAGCCAAATGGACTGTGACACTGAGGGCTTCAAGTTTAACCAGAGTGTTGTGCTGTTCAGCGTGATGAATTTTCACTGGGAGCACATCCAGAGGCCCCTACCTGACTTGCTCTCTGAGGGACTTTTGAATTTGAGGGCCTGCACACTTCTTATATATGTGGGACAAAATATGTGTAACCTGAAAATGAAGTAGATGTGATTCTACTCAAATCTGAATGCATACTCAAATTGGCTTGGGTTTTAGACAATGTAGAAATGTACAATTGGTTATAATTATGAATGTTCACTTACGTAAAATTTTTGATAGATGTATTTTTTTTTTTTTAAAGAACTGTACAAAGTAGAGAGGTTGTCTTTTTAACAGCTCTCCCCACTGGTTTCAGTGTAAATGTTTGTGAATGTAAGAGGGTGTGTGTGTTTGTCTGTGGGTGTGTGTGTAGAAGCACTAATTATAATGGAGATTTTTTGTCTTTGAATGTACATAATTTCTTTTATATGTTAAAACTCTGGTATCTGAGCCCGAAGACTTGTCGTTATGGAATGTGGAGGTCCTTTCACCTTTTTTTCCTTTTCTTCTTCTCTCTCTCTTTTATAACCTAGATTTTGATTCACTGAGAGATGCATTGTTCTCATATTTAGGTGTTCCTTATTTTTAAATAAAAATAAATCTGGTCAATATTAGCTGGAATAAATCACTAGCATATAGTAAATACAGCCTTGTTCAGAGAAGCTTTATATTTCTGTGAAAATTAAATAGAAAGCCAATGTCTTTATTCTCAAAGAATTGAAATTCCATTTGAAATTTCTTTGAATGTTGTCTCATAAACCCCTGAACTCAAAAGTTATGCAAAAATCATTGCACTGGATCTGAACATTTTTAAAAGCATTTAAAGCACTTTGTTTTGTAGCCTGTGTATTTGAAAATGATTTTTTTTTTTAATGTAACAGAATCTCATAAAAGCCGTCTGACTCAACACTTCCTGGACTTCAACTTTTGGTACTTAGATTGTTGGAGTAGGACATTCATGTTTTCATGCCCTTTGCTGAATTGTAGAATAATACTATGAAGAAAAGCAGAAAGCTAATATAAAGTCTTTTATTTTTATATTTCATTTTATTGAAAAAATCTATATATATTTTATAATCATTCTATTTAATTACATTGAATAACATATAATAGGTTTTAAAGTTTCTGATTTAATATAAAATTTCTAAAAGAATAATCATCCACCTTGGTATTTATAAATTTATGGAAAAAACTCATGTTTATAAAAATTTTATTCACAAAATTTCACAAGGGCACTTAAAACCTCGAAAGATAATGGTTAAGGCATGGAATTTAGAAAAATGACTAATCTAAAAATGTCAAATTAGCCAGTTAACTTTTTCACAAAGTGATTGCTTTTGCATTACTAGTGTTTTACTCTTTATTTTAAATGAAGAGTAAACTTTATAACTGAAGTCTGCATGGAGGAAAAGTTTGTGGGTAATGGCCCTGGTCCTATAGGGGTTCAGTTAATGTGAGTGTAGAAGTCAAGAAGGGTTGGAGCATCCCAGGGCTGTGTTATCTCTGCCTTTGTGTTTGTGCTAGAACTCTCGTTCCTGGCTCCATGAGACCCAGAATAAAGGAAATCAGTTTTATTCTGAATAAAATTAGAAGACTTCCTCAGGCTTTACAACTGCCATCCTTATATGCAAAATTCTGAGTGTATGTGGTATTCAACCTTGATGCTTAATTATAGTTCCTCTCCTTAAGAATCCATGTATATCTAATACATATCCAGAAAAATGGGCTCCTCAAACAAAATAATTTGCTTCTTACACATTCTTTAAAACTAAAACATGAACTCTTAAAACTAAAACATTCCTGAATCTTAGAAGTTTGACGTAGCAATTCATCTCCTCCTCTTCCACTTCCTCCTCCTCCTCTTATCCAACAAAGAAATTTTTTTTAACTTTTTATTCTATATTGGAGTGTAGCTGATTAACAATGTTGTGATAGTTTCAGGTGGACAGCAAAGGGATTCAGCCATCCATATACTACATGTATCCATTCTCCCCAAACTCCCCTCCCATCCAGGCTGCCACGTAACATTGAGCAGAGTTCCCTGTGCTGTACAGTAGGTCTTTCCAACAAAGAAGTTTATATGCAGTTTTGTCTGCTTGCCTTCCCTGCTTCATCTAATGCTGGGCTGTCACATAATGAATGTTAATAATACAGACAGAAGAACAGAGCTGGAAGGCTGACACGTGTTCTTTGCTGTGATGAGGGTTTAGATAGTCACCAGAAGGACACACTTATTGAGTGACTTCACTTTCACTTTTCACTTTCATGCACTGGAGAAGGAAATGGCAACCCGCTCCAGTGTTCTTGCCTGGAGAATCCCAGGGACGGCGGAGCCTGGTGGGCTGCCATCTGTGGGGTCGCATAGAGTCGGACACGACTGAAGCGACTTAGCAGCAGCAGCAGCAGAAGGACACAGGGTGTTTGGGGCTGAGTACGAGCACATTTTATGTTTCAAGTGGTACGTAGGGATAGATATCCTGACAGACAACTTGGCAGCTTGCGATACTTGTGTCAATATAATTTAAAGGAACTATGTTTCTTCTGTCAAAACTGATTTTTATAGTTCAGTTGCGTATGTAATGCCATATGATGTCACCTAACTTCTAAAAAGAAATATGAATTTCTTTGATTACTTGAAATGTTATTTGTTCCCTTTCTATTGAAACGTAAGTATATAAGTTAGGAATTAGCTTCTTAGTAGCATAAACTTTAACTTCAATTCGATGTAATTTATATTTAAATCGAGTCTGTGTGGGATTCAGAAAAGGCTCTTATTCATGGAGTCGATTTTACTGCAGAATGTTCAAGTATATTTATTTACAGTGCTTATTTACCTGTTTTTAGTTATCAAAGTATAAATACCTGAATATTTCTAATAATGATGATTGAATATTAATGAAAATATTTCCTTTTACAAAATAGCTTTAATAGAATTCCAGTTATAAAAAATAATTGTACAACTTACTGACTTTTTAAAAATTAGAAGGTAGAGACAAAATATTTTAGAATTTATTTTAACCAATTTTGATTGTTATCATGTGGGTAAAAAAGAAAACATTTAACTGCAGTCAAAGGGTGTCCATTTAAATAGAGTGTCACCAGGTTCATTCAAAGACAAATATTTTGTGAACTGAAGATCACAGTCTACTAGCAATACAGTTTAAACATTGAGGAAAAGAGTGAATTCATTCACATGGTACCAGTGTTCTGGAAGGCCAAACAAGATATGTATGTATATATCATTACTCTACAGGTTGTTGTAACAGTACTTTCCAAGCTGAGTAAGCCCCTTCTTCCTGGCATCTTAGATAATGTTTATTTACTGTTTTCATACATACATTTAATTCAAAAATTAACAAATAGAGTATGTTCTTAAATTTGTGTGTCTAATACTTTGTCACACATTTTCTGAATATTGGTGGGATTGTGTGTAAGAGAAACATATGAGGTTTTAAAAATATGAGAAATACTTTTTTGCCCCGACACCTTTTGGGAGATATCAAAGATCAGTTTGTGTAGAAAGAGGTGTAGATGAATTAAGTTGTAAATTGCACATCTGGTCATGAGATGGTTGAGGTGAAGACCTTTCTTGTTGTTGCTTAGTTTTCATCTCAATAGACTGTGATCTCCTCACACACATAATTGCATTGGAGAAGGAAATGGCAACCCACTCCAGTGTTCTTGCCTGGAGAATCCCAGGGACGGGGGAGCCTGGTGGGCTGCCGTCTATGGGGTCACACAGAGTCGGACACGACTGAAGTGACTTAGCAACACACACATAAAGATAAGACTGTCAGGGTGTATGTGTTTAGCTTTTCCATGTGAGAGATTCTCAACCGTACTGTCTTCTGCCTTTTGTCCTGGGACCCTGGTTCATACAGGTAAGAGAGTTGACCAGTGATTAGAGGTCTGCTCTGTGGTCATGGATCACTGCAGCCTTTAGGGGAGTACAGTGAGGGGTGTGTGGTCTGAGAAAGCAGTTTCTAGAGTGGGGCCTAACTCTGCCCCAGAGAATATCCCACCAATACAGACACAGTTTCTCCACTTGTCAGGAGCATCTGATGGGTCCCACTCTGGTAACCTCTAGCAACAAGTCCATCCTGCCGGGGATGCAGTGCTTTTCCTCCCTCTGAGGACACTGCTCTCTCTCATTGTGACCTTGGTCTGTCTCTCCTCTCTGCTTTTTATAATTGTTGCATTCTGCATGTCGGTGCTCAGTGATGTAGAGCAGACTCTTGCTGCAGCTGGGAGAGGAGAAGGCCCTTCCCTGGCTCCCCTGGCAGGCAAACACCTACGAGGCTGAGGATTCTGGGCGGGCAGCAGGCTGGAGTAGTGGAGGGTGGAGGGAGGTAGTCGGGAAACTTGACAGAAATCTGTTATTTCCAGGGACTTTTCCCTTAACTTAGGTTTCCTAGTTTGAAGCTCCAGGTATTAAAAAGTGACTTTTGGGGTGATTGCATGGTAATTCAAAACTCAGACTCTGGAACTGGACTGCATGGGTCCATGTCCCATGTGCCACTTATGAGTGCCTTATCCCTCTCTACCTCTGATTTCTCATCTGTAAAATGGGGATAATACTTCCAGCTTCATAGGGTTGTTGGAGAATTATGTAACATTATCCATTTGATGTGCATTCAGCAGTGCCTAACTGAAGCAAGAGTTCTGCAGCTTACCCCAGCTCTCCTCTGAGATCCACCTTTTATATATTTTTCCTCTTTGCTTTTTCTATTGGGTTCTATTAAGCATGATACTTGCTATTGGATATTTATGTGTATGTTTTGTCATGCTAAAAATACCATCTCTTCCTACTTTAGAATTGCAAGGAGGAAATGTTCTTTTGAGAATTTATGCAGCATATTTAGGACCTCTTATTAGAATATGAAATGTACATATGCTGCATATATTTTAAGTTACAGATTTTATTTTTATGTGGATGGACTTGGTGTTTTAATTTGTGTGTGTGTGTGAGAGAGAGAGACATGGCTTTTTATCATCTGATTTATGTAATGTGGAGTCTTTAATCAAGAGTGCAATATTCAGTCTATCTTATTGTGTATTATCACAAAAGTACACTCTGTTTGACAATCTATTATGCTTTACAGCAGAATTGTCTGAGATCACAGGTTGGTCAATCTTTAACATGACTTGTTTTTATTTCTACTTAGATGTTGGGCTTGGCTATCCTGTGTCACATCCCTTCATTGTTTGTTTTCTAATCATTTGTTTTAGATGACGTGGCATTTCAGAGCTCCTAAGAAATGAGGATAAATAAATTCACAACTTGAGTGACTCATACTATAAACCTGAATAGTAATAATTAGCTTGTCATCTTGGCAAATGACTGTCCCAATAAAGCTAACGCAGTTTGAAGACCCATGGGTATTTGAAAAGTAAAAATAAGATGTTGTGCACACTTTCTCCTAAGTGTTTTCTTTGGCTTCTGTGCTGTCCTGTGAAGAGAGAAGCCAGCAGAGAGCTATTCTGATTGGTCCTGTTCACTCAGTAAGGTCAGGTAGCAAAACATCTCCTGCCTTGACTTGTGGTTACAATGTTCTTCTGTTAAATATCCAGTTCTCTCTCCTTCATTAACTGAAGAGGAGTCTCCTAGGTCAAACCTAACTCATAATGCCTTCTTGTTAGTAACTTAAGAATTATTTCAGATTACTTCTTAAAATACTTTTCATCATGTAATATAGACAGAATAAAAATAAAGGGTTCTGTCTGACTCATTTCATATGTATAATAAGTTGACGACAGTTGTCAGGATATTGTTACATTTACAGGATATATAGACACTTTAAGGGCAAAATTTGTTGCTTTGAAAATGTTTACTTTTTTTTTAACTATTTTCATCATGAAATATCCTTAGTTCTAAATAGTTTAGAAATAGAACTGTACCATGAAAATTAATATAATCCCCTTATAGAAGGTATTTTTAAGAAATGCTGATGGTTTTTTCTGGTTATTTTCCCTTTTGGGTATTTAATAAACTATATGAAGACTTTTGTGTTTTCACTGCTTACGTGTATACATTATTTTTAGACCACAACTACAGTATAGTCTAAAATGTAGTTTTTCAGATTCTATTCTATTCTATTTTATTCATTGACTGATTATTTTGAAATATTTAAAATACATTTGTTTTTTCCCTTTGGCTTTTCTAAGATGAGGAGACAGTTGAGAGTGGTAGGTGGATTTTTTTTTTTTTTTTGGTCCCTTGGGTGCAGTATCTATCTTCCTACTTTAATTGTATTTTCTGCACATTTAATCATTTCCTCCTTTTCTTTTTTTGTGCTTCTCAGAGGAAATTAAAGGTACATGTATACAAGTTTCCCTGCATAGTCTAGTAATTTTGTTTAGTGCACGTATGTAGAGGATTAAATTGACCATAGTAAGCAGTTTATATTTAAAAGATCATTGTACATCCTAACTTTGATCTTGACATTATAGTACCCGCAGTCATGGTTGGACTTTGTTTTAGAAAGAAATGTACACTTGTTTTTTTGCTTCATAAAGCAGCAGTATACACAGTATTCTAATGTAGTACATTACTTTTATCTGTAATAGTCTCAAAGATAAATGAAGAAAACAGTGCTATTCATATCTACTGACAGACTTATTACCTAAGGATGTGGGGAGCGTCTTCTTAACTATTTGATTTCTGCAGTCTGTGTTATTAGTTTTAGAAGTATATTTGTGTAAAGATGAGAAGCCTAAAATAATTAGGACCCCACTACTTAAATTAAAAACTTAAGATTTGCAAAACCCAGTATTTGTTTAATTCTTGGCAATAATTAATAGCATATTGTTTATTTTAAAATGTTTTCATCGTTCATTTTTTTTTTAATCAAAAGAAGGGCTGTGTCTTCATTTTAACCTTTCTGTCTACTCCAGTGAGCCAAAATAAGTGTTATATTTTACATAGTCTCAAGGAGCCTGACTTACAAAAATAAATTTACTTTAGGGATCAAGTGGTATAATTTTCTTGATTGACAAAATATAAATGTATCAGACAAGTCTGTTAAAATGTTCTTGGAACTGCAATTAAGGCACTTCCAAAGAAGCGTGAAAAAAGAATTGCATGCTGTTTCAAAATGTTACTGTAAACTTAAATATAAAACAAAATGTTTTATGTTTAAGAGTAGCATTGTGAGGGCTGTTCTTTGCTGTGCTTTGTGACTGTTTGAAGTGATTTATTTTTTTGCATCTGTGGCTGGGCTTCTAACTGTTCTGCTTTGTTTCTCGGCTTTCGTTCTGTCTGCTCTTACACTCCATCCAGAAGATGCTGAATATGGTGGTATCAGCAGTGGAACCTATCTAGGTGAGCAATTAGTCATGGAAGAGGAGTTCTTTCTTTCTGTTGCTTTCTTCAAAGCCATTACACTGTTTTGTCTTAAATTAGCATATTTACATTAGCATGCTCTGCTATCAGTCGGGGGTAGCATGAACCTTTATTTTAAACTGGCTCAATTGGTTGGACACAAAGGAATTCAAAATAAATAAATTCAAATTTGGTTTATTATTCAGGAAGCTTCCCAGATGCTCTATTTTTGAAAACCATGATAATTTTTTGATAGAGGATGACAAAGCATCTATCTGTGCTAAGTAAGTTTACTGAATTAGTTGTCTCTGGATTTCTCTAAATTATCTAGCTAGCTGTAAATTATTCAAAACTTCTAAATAACTTGCATCTTCCTAAATAACTTTGGTTCCATTTTCTAATGACTTATTATTCCCATAACCCCCCTCAGAATACCCACTGATCAGCTCCCTGTACAATTAAAGTTTATGATTAACTTGCTCCTCTGTTCTGGATGGAAAATTTTCCACTTTGGAGATGCCAAGGGATGATATAAACAAAAGTCAAGATATCCAGAGATTGTTAAAGCCTTCAGAGTTATCTTCATCTCAATTCAGACCTTTCCTCACTCTGCTGTGTGTCGGGACACTGACAAATTCTTCACTTGCAGTAGTGAGGGATAGTGGTATGGAAACTCAGTTTGAGAGAGAAATCTTTCAACCTCCTTATTTTCAGATTAATATTTAGCAATATTTATGTACATGATGATAATATCTCTTGGTTATTGAAGAACAGTGCCAGATCCTGCATTTGTTATTTAATATATATCTTACCTCCCTTTTTAAATTAAAAAAAAATCTTATCTCTCATATGGCGAAATTGGTGGTATTTTTTCCACTTCAAAAAAAAGAAACTGAGACACAGAAATCTTACAGGATTTACCAAAGACAATAAATGTTGCATCTTGATTTCAAATCCACAGCTATGTAGGTATAATACCTACTGTGTCTTTTACAGTATGCTGCCCTCTAGCTTTTCATTCTACAAAACAAACAAAAAAAAAATTGCAGAACATAGGGTATTTTAATTTATATGCTGGGAAAACTATAATTTACAGAGAGAGAATTGGATGATCAGAGAGAGGTTAAATTTTTCCTCAATTCTTCACTCAATTCAGAACAATACAATGTGCCAGATACTCTGTATATTAATCGATCCTCTCTTACAATCTTAGAAGCCTTAATGGCTGCAAACCAGAGGCATTGATTAGTCTCCTGATTCTGTGGTCAGCTGGGCAGCTCTGGTCTGTGTCGGCCTGACGGATGGCTGCAGGCTGGTGGTTTGGCTGGGGTCTGCCTGGTCTGGGGGGCAGGGGTGCTCAGTTGGGCAAACTTGTTTCTGTCCCACATAGTTTTTCACCCTCCAGTAAGCTACCCATGTAGAGGTCTCGGGGCTCTGTAGAGCCACAGAGAGAACCATCGCTGGTATCTAAGTGTGATGAAACCTCTGCTTATATCACATCCGCTGATGGCCCATTGGCCAGAACAAGTCTTGTGGCCATGCCAGAGTCTGTCGGGGGTTGAGGGGTGGACTGCCCTGGAAGTTGGGGGACAGGGAGAAGCCGTCACTGCAAACTTCTGCCTGTCTCCAAACTAGAAAGAGGGGCACCTATCCTTGGTCTGTGTGTATCTCTCCAGTGAAGAACTGTGGCATACTGTGCGTGGGGTTCTCAAGGCAAGAATACTGAAGTGGTTTCCTGTTGCCTGCTCCAGTGGACCACATTTTGTCAGAACTCTCCACCATGACCTGTCCATCTTGGGTGGCCCTACACGGCATGGCTCATAGTTTCATTGACTTAGACAAGGGTGTGGTCCATGTGATCAGTTTAATTTTCTGTGATTGTGGTTTTCATTCTGTCTACCCTCTGATGGATAAGGATAAGAAGCTTATGGAAGCTTCCTGATGGGAGAGACTGAGGGGAAAACTGGGTCTTGTTCTAATGGGCAGGGCCATGTAAATGAGATGGTTGGATGGCATCACTGACTCGATGGACATGAGTTTGAGTAAGCCCCAGGAGTTGGTCATGGACAGGGAGGCCTGATGTGCTGCAGTCCATGGGGTCACAAAGAGTCAGACGTGACTGAGCGACTGAACTGACTGAACTGAACTGAAGAACTATGGCATGAAGCATTATTGGATGAATGTCGGCTTCCCTGGTGGCTCAGACGGTAAAGAGTCTGCCTGCCCTGCAGGTGGCCTGGGTTTCATCCCTGGGTGGGGAAGAGCCCCTGGAGAAGGGACCGACAAACCTTTCCAGTATTCTTGCCTGGAGAATCTTGTGGACAGAGGAGCCTAGTGGGCTACAAGTCTATGGGGTCACAAAGAGTCGGACGCGACTGAGTGACTAACACTTTCACTTCACATGAAATACAGTAATTCAGAGGATGTGATGATCGTCTGAGGCTGGGGCAATGAGGGAGTCAGTCGCATGAGAGGGGATGCTGGAACAGGCTCCGTTGTTTAGGCGGGATCACAGTTAGTGCCCGGGGATGAGGGCAGGAGTAGCAGTATGGACGGAGGTGGCTGTTGCAGAGCACAGGGCGACAGGTAGATGGCAGCACTGGAAACTGATCATCCTGCTTGATGACGTGAGATCTTCAGCGGCAGGCCAAGGAACTTACACATTTTATTAGCATTTACCTGGTTTTTGGACTCACATAATTCTTTGTATAAAGAATGAAATACAGGTTTTATTCTACATGTCTCTGATAGAATGTAGGGTTTTATAAAGTTAATATTTAGTAGATATGACTTGAAACTCAAAAGCAAAGGTGATTAGCACAATGGGCTGCTTTCAAGAGCTCAAAGGGCATGAATCCTGATAAAATGCCATTGCATCTGGCAACTCGGAATCACTGCTGCTGCCTGAGAAATGACTTTCCTGGAAGCCACAGCCTTGCAAGTGAGGGTGGACAGTGAAGGGAGAGGTCAGCTGAGGTCAAGGTGGTTTGTGTAGTTGAGGATAGGAGTAGTTTAGTGGGAGAGGATAATTGGTTCATATCTATAGGCAGAGATAAAGGATTGATGGTAAAGGATTAAGTTCTGAGATAGAAAGTAGTTCCTTGATCAAAATCCCAAAGCAGATGAGATTAGATGGAATTAAGACCACAGGATCTTTATCACTTGGATCAAGTGAAGCCTGCAGATACCACAGGTCCCAGGAAAACATTCTTTAGAAAGTGCAGAGGGCTTAGTCCTTCCAAGAGACCACTCTGTGGTTGTTCCAGTTGCTTCAGTTGTGTCTGACTCTTTGTGACCCCATGGACTGTAGCCTGCCAGGCTCCTCTGTCCATGGGATTCTCCAGGCAAGAATACTGGAGTGGGTGCCATGCCCCTCTCCAGGGGATCTTCTCAACCCAGGGATTGAACCCATGTGTCTCATGTTTCCTGCACTGGCAGGCGGGTTCTTTACCACTAGCACCACCTGGGAAGACCCGCTTTGCACTTCGCCCCCCCCAATTATGGATAAAAATAGGGCACAATCCAGGTGAAAGGGGAATATCATGAGTCATTTAATAACTTGTATCAAGGGGTTCACAGACAGTTGTCAGGCTGTGTTTAGGCAAAAGATCCATTTTTGTTAGACCCACAAACATGAGAAATTTCATGTTTCCTGGCTCCTTTGACAAAACAGATTTGACCAAACTAGGCCTTCGTTTTCCAGTGTTAAGAATTAGCAGAGAGCGTGAGTAGGGAGCCCAGGCTGGTGGACGCCGAGCCTCTCGGCTGCGCGGTCACCTCATCCTCGAGGTGCAGAATAAAAAAAAAAAAAAAAAAAAGAGCAGAGGCTGAGTTACAAGTGGCCCCTTAAATGAACACAAGCTCTCCAGTTCAGCACAGCCTCGCCGTGCTGTGGCCGAGCCAGCCCGGAGACGGGATCCCGCGACACTCTTCTAACAGTCGTGTTGATGCTTGTGCTATATAACAGTGAAGT
Organism: Bos grunniens; assembly: GCF_055505025.1. Classification (NCBI taxonomy): domain Eukaryota; kingdom Metazoa; phylum Chordata; class Mammalia; order Artiodactyla; family Bovidae; genus Bos; species Bos grunniens. Next base: position 47,054,621 of record NC_141177.1, on the reverse strand, counting down.
CTTTCTTTATGTCCCAGTTCTCAAACGTGGGGAAATAAAAGTAACCAAAGAGCAGTTAAGGGAAAATGGGACCACCTAGTTCTTCGAGGAGTGAATACTGTACAAATCGTGTCAGTGTTGACAGAATGCAATTTAAGATTTTTCTGCCCGTCTAGCTTCTGTTGGCTTTTGGATTTTGCAAGCCCTGATTATAGAGCCTAACTCTCGACTCCGTTCAACTCCTGGTCGTGGAGACGAGTTTTCCTTTCCATACCTGACAAGCCAACAGGAGAGCAAGGTCGACATGTTTTTGTAGATGTCTTCATGACATCTTTCTTCTTTCTGGTCTAAATGCTTGTTCTGATATAATAGCAGCAAGAGAGCCACAGATTCGAGGCACCTAGAGGTTCATGTAGCTACAGGTGGGATCAGATATCTGAGAAGAGAAGCATACAGTAAGACAGCTTTGTGTTCCTATGACATAGTAGGATACAGAAATTAATAGTGTTTCTGATAAAAGTTTTTTCTTTTAAGGAAGCCCTTCAATGAATGACTACTGAGTGGAAATTGTGTCTTTCTGCGGGATACACAAGTTTGATGGTACTTCTCTGGTTAGTTTTAGTACTATTAAAGAGTTACTTTGTTATAAATAGACTAAGCAAATGGACTGCCTTGTGGAATGCTATTTTGGCTCCCACCAAGAACCAAACCCTCAAAATGCTACAGATTTTTATACATTTTTAAAAGCAGTCTCATAAGCAGCATGCTAACATTTATGGCAAAGCTATTTTTTGGTATAAATATTATTTGATAAACACCTTTAAATATAAAGAATCTGCCTGTGTAGGAGACCCAGGTTCTATCCCTGGGTCAGGAAGATCCCCTGGCCAAGGGAATGGCTACCCACTCCAGTATTCTTGCCTGGAGAATCCCATGGACAGAGGAGCCTAGTGGGCTACAGTCCATGGGGTCACAAAGAGTTGGACATGACTGAGCGACTAACAGTTTTCACTTTGACTTTAAATATAGTGATGTAATGAGATAGTGTGACGTTTTATTCACTTTTCTTCTTTTCTCCCGTTGAATAATCATGTCTCTACCTATTTATTTTTTTCCTATCGGGTTCTTTATCAGTCTCCTGTTAATGTTATGAGCTCTTTCTGTATCATGCACATTAGCCCTCTCTCTGCTGTGTGCATTTTCTTCTGGTCCTTTGGTGCATTTTACCTTTTTTTTTTAAATGTCAAGTTCAACATCATATATACATTTTAATTTTTACATAGTCAAATCTGTGAATTCTTTCCTCTGTTTTCAGAGTTTTGTATTCCCCACACCAAAATTTTTAATTTATATCTTTTGCAAAGTAATATGTACATTAGATGGAAGCATGTGAAATTGCTGTGGTTTTTTTTTTGTAGGTCTAAAGTCATCAGAATGTCAACAGTTTCAAATAGCTCTATTTAGTAAATCGTTTGAAAAGTGAAATGGCATTGTAAGTTCTTGTAGGCAAAAGCAGGAACCTTTTCTCCTCTTCCTCTTTGGTGTCACGTCCTCCTTCAAAAGATCCCACTTTAGCTCTGGTTAGCAGATTCTTACGGTATTTGCAGAATATAACTTTCTTGTAATGGTATTTCTCGATTGGTTTCCTGATATTTATTGAGCACCTGTTATGTTCTGGACCCTCAGCATTTCAACAGAGATCAAAAGCAGACCCCCTTTCATAGAGTAAGGGACTGGGGTGAAGACATAACTAAATAAATTGCACTAAATAAATTACATAATACATTCAGTGGTGAGACATGCCATGAAGAAAAGTGAAGCTGGAACGGCCACTGGGAGAGGTAAGGACACACAGCTTCAGTTTTCCCCAGGGTGGTCACTGAAGGCCTCCCTGAGGCCATGGTGGAGAACACCCCTGAGGGGCCTTGTGGAAAAGGAATAGTGGGGCAGTCGTGTGCAAAGGCCCTGAGATAGGCCCTGGGGCATCTGTGGAGCAGGGAGACCAGTGTGACCCGAGCAGAGTGAAAAAAGGAAAGAGCGGCAGGCTTTGAGGCTGGTGAGATAACAGGATGCTGGTGTGAGGGGCACTGAGCTGACCCCTTTGGCTCTTATTGTGTGGGATGGGAAGTCAGACAGGTTTGGAGCAGAGTGACGTGCCTGGCTGTGAGCTTCAGGGTCACTCTAGCTGATTTGCTGAGAACGGGCTGTAAGAGAGCCAGGGCAGAGGTGGGCAGTTGTGTGTCATCCAGATAAGAAGTGACTGTAGCTGGAACCAAAATGTCATTAGTAGAGGTGGCCCTGGTGGCTCAGTCAGTAAAGAATCTGCTTGCAATGCAGGAGACCTAGGTTTGATCCCTGGATTGGGAAGATCCCCTGGAGAAGGGAATGGCAACCCACTCCAGTATTCTTGCCTGGAGAGAATCCCATGGACAGAGGACAGGTAGGCTACAGTCCATGGCGTCTCAGAGTCAGACATGACTGAGTGACTATCACTCACTCATACATATACATACACACAGAGATTTTAAAGAATTGGATCATGTGACTGTGGAGGCTTAATAAGTCAAAATCTACAGGCTAGGTAGCAGAGTGGAGACCAGGGAAGAGTTGCAGTTTGAGCCAAAGGCTGTCTGCTGCTGGAAATCCTTCTTGCTCAGGGAGAGGTTAGTCTCTTTTCCATTAAGATCTTCAACTGATTGTATAAGGCCCACCCACATTATAGAAAGTAATCTGCTTTGAGAGGGTGAGATGAATTGAGAGAGTAGCATTGACATATATATATTACCACATGTGAAGTAGATAGGAGTGGGAAGCTGCTGCATATAGTACAGGGAGCTCAGCTTGGTGCTCTGTAAAGACCTAGATGGGGAATGGTGGGAGGGGATATATATGTAAACTTATAGCTGATTTACATTGTTATATAGCAGAAACTAACACAACATTGTAAAGCAATTATACTCCAATAAAAAAATAGAAGGAAAAAAAGAAAAAGTAACCTGCTTTATTCCAAGTCTACTGATCTAAATGTTAGCCTTTGTCCAAGAAACACCTTTACCAGAGGCATCCAGAATAATGTTTGATTATCTGGGCACTGTGACCCAGCCAAGTTGACACATAAGATTAAGTGTCACATTCTCCAGTCTCTTACTGTACGTTAAATATATCTATGGTAATTACTGTGGTGAGGGAAAATTTACCCTTTGGAAATTTGATATGTCTTGCACATCAAATGTTTCTCTCACTAAAAGAAGTAATTTAAACCATACAAGTCAACAACATGGAATGGATCTGTGACATTTCAGGCGATTACTACAAGTCATACAGTACTCTGGTGACTCCAGAGTTCAGCCACTACTGCTGCTTTCTCAGACACGCCTGGTTCTAAAGAACAGCCTTTGCACAGGATGGGTCTGTATCCATCCTCAGCACCGGACACCTTCTCCAGCTGTAGGACCCCTCTGGAATATGGCCAAGGGAGTTCCTAGAAAGTCTGCCTTCTCATGAGGTCATTTCCAAGGACTACTTACATAGAAGAATTTCTTCCCCTCACTCCTTATCTGCCTCCACACTGTTATTTCCTGAGTCCACAGATGCAGAAGGACAGCGGGAATGATTACCCTGCAGACAGAATATTCTTGGACCCCAAGTGGAAATGCCCAGGGTCGCTATTGATCTAAGTGAGGCCGATAATCATTTAGTGAATACATTTTCACTTTCTCTGATGTGCATAAAGTCAAGCACAAAACAGTATAAGTAGCCATTTCCCTGATGACTGATTACATTTTTGAAAATACATTCTATGTCAAATTGATCTAAGTTGACTCTTGAAAGCAGTAGCACTGTAATACTCCAAGCACTGAATGTCTCTTTGTGTAAGAATTATATCTTGAAACCGTATTCAGTGAGCCACCACTGATGCGAAGGTACACTGGGTCGTGGGATTCTTATTGATGTGTAACGCTGGGTTTCTTAAAGGTCACTGTATTTATCAATAAAAGATGTTTGCTTACTAGTGGAGGGAAGGAAAAAAGCTTACTGACTAGGCAGTGTAAGTTGTGCGTTGTTTGCATAAAATTAATAAACTGAGGTTAAATTGATAGTATGCTATAAATATGAATTGTAGAAAATTACACCTTTGAAAGTGTGTGTGTATATATAAATACTTAAAGTATATACACATAGACACACACGTAATTAATAACTCACTTCCTCCTATAAACTCTAAACAACTTCCTTTAGTTGTGATGGGTGGTGTGAGAGTTAGTGTGTCTTTGGTGTGTGTGTGTACACGTGCATATGCTGACTTCCGAAGGGTGATTGCTTCTCAGTGGTAGAAATGAAAGCTTTAAAGATTCTGTCTCCCTTTTCCTACTACAATACAAAGTAGTTCTTATGAAGAGTAACTGGCCTTTTCTTTAACTGGTAAGAATTACAGAATGTTTTCGCTCTGTTTAATTCATTATAGAAATTGTGTTATAAACAATTCACAAAGCACTGCTTATCACGCATGTGTCTTCCAACACAATTTCTTGCAAATGATCTCCTGAAAAATCATCAGTTTTTCTCCACTTCTGCTCCTGCTGGAGCACTTCATGCATTCTTTTAAAACAAGATCAGTTTTGGGACTTCTGTAAGTTAAGACTGTTCTTTCTATTTAACGAAAGTGTTTACCATAAAGTTCAGTAAAAACAAATCCATTCATTTGCTGTTATTTCTTTTAAAACTATTTACCCATCTCTAATTCTGTATTTCTTCCTAACCCTGTTTCTTATTTGTCCCATGTTTAAGCACCAGTGAGCCTCTAGTTACATTGCCTATTGTATAAATCTAGCATGAGATTCCATTTGTTCCAATATTCAGTCACTTTATTAAAGAATGTTATGTAGGTAAGTACAGCTGTGTCAAAATATACTGCTTTAATATTTTTCCAAAAAATAAAATTTATACAAAGAGAACATTTAGAAGTATTCTTTCAAACGCGGTACAGGTTAAGAAAGAACTCTGCATAATCTCAACATGTCTGGAATACTACTTGGAAATATTCTGTCTGACAGAAACCATTCCTGCTTGGAGAATTTTAGGTTGCATAGACTCAACTTAAAAAAATAACATTAAAATTTCAAATCCAATTTTCCCCTTTTCAGAATTATATTTTTATATTCATTTTTATGTGTGCATACTGTATTTTTTTATAATTTTGAAAGAGTAAGACTCATTTCTTTATTAGCTGGCTGGAAGAAGATTAAATTCTCATATGTTTTTTCTTTTTCTTAAATGGTAATGCTGTGCTATACTAAAAAAAATTGTCGATGGTATCAGGAAAACTTTTTAAGACCCAGGTGATTTTTTTTTTCTTGGAAATTGCAGGTTGATATTTTATATTAGCTTCCATGATTTCGTTAGATACTTTGAGTTTCTGTTTTTACTTTTAGCTGGAGATGAGCTAAAAAATTCAAGGGTATTTATGGCATTTGAACATTTCTTTTATACTCAGAGCAACTTTGTACTTGTAACATTTCAGAAGTGAATTTTCCCTGTTCAAAAGCCTTTTCCTCCTTTATATACAAAATTAGCACTGTATGGTGAGTTAATATAATCCATGATGACATTCATGTTTCTCTTTTTTTTTCCCCCCTCCCTGATACTGTTTTATAAGGTGGATGTAGAAGGTGACTAATTCAGTCTCTCCATCTCCAGATCTCTGTAACTTTTACAGTTTTGTGCTGGCATTGCTTTTCAGTTTAAACTTCTTCCCAAGATTTTTACTTGTTTGTTGTTTTAAGATGTTCTTAATTATCTTTCTTTGTCTTTGGGATAATTTTATGGCTGGCATACTCTGGGAGCATCACTTCAACAATAACTTTGTCATAGGATCGTGTTACTACATAGTTTTTACATGTCTATTATGATTTATATCATCATAACAAGATTGGCATTATATTCAAAATGTTTATTTTAATGGAAATTTTCAACATTTTGTTGTCAGAAGCCTATCATTATATAATCACTTCCAGCCACTTAGTTTTTTTAATGTGTACATGAGTTTTTTAAAAGTCTTAAAAAATTCATTCATCACAATATTTTCTCTTCCTTGTAATTAAGATACCTACTGAACTCATTAAATATTTGGTCAAATTAATTCATTGTTTTAAGAAAATAACTTTCATACAGTATTTTTGGCAGTTCTCCTGATTTTTAAAAGTAGCACATTTTAGTATATTTAAGGTGAGAGGAGAGAATTAAAATGCTTATTTTTATTTTAAGAAACTAAGCCCTTTTCTTCACTGTGTTTGCATAAAATAAATGTATTTTTTCAAAAAATTAGGAACTTCTATAAATCTCTTAATTTTCCAGATGCTTATGACTGATATTGCTTTGTTATTAATTCAAGCAAGTTTCACTGAAACTCCGTCCCAATCTGCAGGCATCTGTAACATTTAACATATTAAAAGCTTATTTTCTTAGAAACATTGAGGATGCATAGTTTCTAATGTTATTACCAGACTGGTTACAGAAATATCACCAAAGATGGAACCTGTACCATTTGAAAAGTCCAAATGGTCACATACTAGTATGTATTTTCTTATGGTTAACAGAGAGGCAGGTCACACTCTCGTTCATACATGTGATTTGAGGCTGTTAGTATTGGTGGTGAGTTACCATGACTCTGTAGGAGGGGAAGGCCTTTTTTGTTAATGCAGATACTGCCCATAAAATGATCATGTATTTTTTTTTAATAAAATGTCATCATAAATGTCAAAATTTTATGAAAATAAGATCATTAAAATGATATTTACATTGTAAAAATCTTCACTGAAACTATTTATGGGAGCCAAAGAAACTGATAACAATTTGTGATTTTAAAAAATCACATTCAGTTTTATTAGTGTAGTTCTAAATTTCCAACACCCAGGTTGCTTTTCTTTTACTCTCTTCACTTCTTAGGTGAGTCCACTGGTTCTCTCTTTATCTTCCTTGATCTTTGATCTTTAGTTTTTATACTATATTCTCACTAAAATTTTTTTGCCATTGTTTTTTCTTTCATTGCTTTTTAAGTATTTAAGTGTTTTAACCTATTGGGTATTCCTAACCTTTAAGAATATACAAATTTGATCTATTTTCAAAATACAGGAAAGTGGAACCTGCCTCTGAGACACAGGCAAAATGTATTTTCTGTTATATATTGATGTAACCTCACAGATACGTCTACCAATCCTGGATTTCATTTGTTTGGTGTTTTTGTGTATTTTTTTAAATTGTAAAATTATGTAACATTATGGAAAGTCTTTTAAAAATAGGACAAAATAGTTGCCTACAGCCCTCTCCCCCTAGTATATTGTCTGCTTTTATACTTTTTTTCTGTATTCAAACCAGTTTTTATATTAGTAAAACTCAGTATAATTATGACTATTGTATATGTCCAGTTTTCTCCATTTATTGGTATCGCAAATACATTTCTTAATGGTGTTGTATAGTTCTTTTTAAATTTTTATTTTACATTGAAGTATAGTTGATTAACAGTGTTGTATTAGTTTCAGGTGTATAGCAAAATGATCCAGTTATATATATATACATGTATCTATTCCTTTTCTTTCCCCACTTAGGTTATTATAGAATATTGAGCAGCATTTCCTGTGCTATACAGTAGGTCCTTGTTGGTTATATATTTTAAATACAGCAGTGTCTTAAGCCCCCTTTCTTTGAAAAGGTGTTTCATAGTTAATCATTCCCATACTTGTATATATTTTGAATGCTTCAAGGTGTTTTTTACTATTAAAAATATCACTAACATTTGAAATTATAGGATGTGAAAGTTGCTCAGTCGTGTCCAGCTCTTTGTGACCCCATGGACTATACAGTCCATGGAATTCTCCAGGCCAGAATACTGGAGTGGGTAGCCTTTCTCTTCTCCAGGGGATCTTCCCAACCCAGGAATTGAACCCAGGTCTCCTGCATTATGGGTGGATACTTTACCAGCTGAGCCACAGGGAAGCCCGAAATTATAGGATGGATAGATATAATTTTTGTTGCTGTTGCTGCGTCGCTTCAGTCATGTCCAACTCTGTGCGACCCCATGGACTGCAGCCTACCAGGCTTCTCCATCCCTGGGATTCTCCAGGCAAGAACACTGGAGTGGGTTGCCATTTCCTTCTCCAGTGCATGAAAGTGGAAAGTGAAAGTGAAGTCGCTCAGTCGTGTCTGACTCTTAGCGACCCCATAGACTGCAGCCTACCAGGCTCCTCCATCCATGGGATTTTCCGGGCAACAGTACTGGAGTGGGGTGCCATTGCCTTCTCCCATAGATATAATACTTATCTATAATTATTTGAAGTTAATTTTAATACCAAATGATTCTTAATTTACATATGTAAGCATTAAATTTAATACCCTTTTTGCTGAATAGTTATATCCGTGGTGTTATATCAATACTATTATATCAAATATAGTGAAGTAGTTTTGAAAATAACCAAATAACAACTGCCTGAGTTTAATTTCTTTTTTTTCTTCTTAAGAGAAATGTCAAGTCAAATCAGATTAGAAGTACTTGCTAAAAAATTTTAGTTTCTGTCTTGAGCCTGTGTTGTGAAAACACTTAAATTACAAGTATTTGGAATAATCTCTATTCCCCTAGTAGATCAGGAATACTTTGAGGGCAATGACACTGTTGCATATATTTTTCTATTTTACACATCATCTTAAATACAGAGGAATATCAAATATACATATTTACTTATATTTGAAAAATATCTTCTAACAGAAAAAGAGCTTATGATTTTTACTCCCTGAATTAAACTGCTGCTTCTCTTTGATAAACTTTTCCTAGTAAGTTATTTCATAAAACCACTGACGGTCCTACTGTGTAGCACAGGTAACTCTGCTCAGTGTTATGTGGCAGTCTGGATGGAGGGGAGTTTGGGGGAGAATGGATACAAGTATATGTGTGGTTGAGTCCCTCTGCTGTCCACCGGAAACGATCACAACATTGTTAATAGGCATACTCACGTACAAAATGAAAAGTTTAGTAAAACAACAAAAGTCACTGAAAGCTTACCAGTTTTTCTCTTAAACATCTGTGTGTGTAGAATAACATTTCAAGCTTTATTCTGGACTTTCAAGATTTAATATTTGAACCAAGGATTGTTTTCTCTCTATGACACTAAAGGAAGACTTACTTAAACCTGTTAGATTGTTATGCCTGCCCCATTTGTTGTTGTGAGAGTTAAATGAACGCATCCATGTAAGTGCTTCAGACGGTGTCTGTCATTTGTAAGTTCTCAACAAATACCCACTACCACCACCACCACCGCTTCCGCTGTTTTGATATTGAAATTAACAATAGGGGAATGATCTAAACTCAGACCAAGAATCACCTTTTCTTTTTTTGTCCAAACATCATAACTCACTATCTGGTGTTTCAGTACAAAGTGTGTATTAACATAAAGTTGGTAAAGGGTTGTTCAGTAAGGATTTCTGGGGCCATTGGCTAATTATTTAGAAAACTATAAAGTTACAGCCTCATCTCACAAACTTGATCTCATAATCATACCTGAGTAATTCCAGATGGATTTAAAAAATTAAGTGTAAAGCTATGTAACCTATTTTTTTAATTTAAGAAAATTTGGGTGTTTATCAGATTAGGGGTAGGAAAGTCATAAAAATAGTGAAAGAAATTACAAAGGAAAGAAATTCACAGATTCAAATAAATAAACCTTTAAAATTTCTTTGAAAAGGAAAACTGAAAATCTTAACATCTTTGCAATAAATAAGGCCAAGGGTTATGACCTTAAAAGATACATGTATGTGTATGCTGTTTATGTAGACTCCCCCAAAAACAATCAACAAGTATTAACAATTCACAGAAGAAATAAATGCAAATGAGTTGCAAATGTGAAAAACAGGTTCAACTTAACAGTTAAAATGAAACGGTATACAGTTTTTCACTTGTAAGATCACTAAAGATTTTTAAATGATTAGAAGTCCTTTGATGAGAAAATGGTAAAACACGCAGTTGTTCTTGCTGCCAGTGGAGATGTATGTTCTTATTAACCCATCTGAGAAGCATTTGGACACGATCCATCAAGTTTCTTGCAATTTGCCCTAATGAAGTCATCAGTGACACAGAGTAACAGGAATGTACAGGAATGTTTATTGCAACTTGTGTCATCTTTTATAATAAAAAAATAAAATTTACTTTAAGCAGAACCACGCAACTAAGTAAGTTAGTGAGTTATCGTAAATTATTCCTGCTGGAAAATATTAGATAAGAAGTGTCTCCGAGTGATGAAGGGCTGACCCGCACCTGCGGTTTCTCTGTGAAGCCACTTTCCTATTGTAATAAAGCTGACGTGCTGTTCTCTTGAAAAAAAAAAAAAAAACACAAATCTCTAGCAGCTGTGGGTAAGAGCCATGGAAAAAGCTTGTCCATAAAAATGTTGAGCCAATTATAAATTACAAAAATGTGAAATATAAGGAAAAATATATTTTGCATGAAACCGTTCCCTTACTCCAAATTCCTTGTTAGTGCTGCTCTGCCGCTCCTGGTGTCTAAGAGCCAGCTCTTGCTAAGACTTGTGCACCAAAAACGAACTAGAATGAAATACGTTCTAGGTGATTTATTCCCATTTACTGGAAAGAACCTTCTGCTTGCTTTCAATTTAAGTACACATTCTTGAGCTTCCTTTTAATAAGAGAACCACCTAAGACCCAAAGGCCAGAAATGATTAACCCCTTTTCCTGACGTCGACCTCACTCTCCTTTAAGCTTAGACTTAACCAAGCTGTGCTGACATGCCCACACTGTGTCACTGAAATTTGAAAATGACAGTCTCTATGCTGCCTTGAGTGGCAGGCTTCTGTGCTATCTGGTTTGGCTTTGTTTTTATCTGAGAAACAAGTAACAACTCTGGATTTCATGCCTTTTGTTATATCCTCTGTTCTGGCTGTTTTATTAGTTGTTCTGGGTTGGGGATTTCTCATTTCCTGACTCTAATTTTGTATATTCATAGATGTGTGTGTGTGTGTGTGTGTGTTTCCCGATGGCTCAGTGGGGAAAGAATCTGCCTACAATGTGGGAGAGACAGGAGATGTGGGTTCGATCCCTAGATTGGAAAGATCCCCTGGAGGAGGAAATGGCAGCTCACTCCAGTATTCTTGTCTGGAGAATTTCATGGGCAGAGGAGCCTGGCGGGCTACAGTCCATAGGTGGGGGTCGCAAAGAGTCAGACACGAATGAGTGACATAAACGGCAAAACGACATGTATGTGTGTGTGTGTATGTATGTGTGTATCCATATGCATGGGTACATGAGTGTATCTATTTATTGTGTGGTGTAAATATGTGACATACATAGGTGTGTGTGTTGAGGGAGTGAGGGGCCATAAGTAAGGACAGAAAAGAGAGATGCTCTCTAAATGTAACTGTAATAACAGAGATAGCACATCCCTAGGAAGAGTACCTAAAAAAAAATAAAAAGGTAGGTAACATACACTGAATCTTTATCTCTTTAAAAATGCCTTACTGCTTTAATAAGCTACTTTTAATAGTTAACGTATTTAAATCTGGATTTAATATTTTGTGTCTTTTATGACGTTACTCAAACATGAAGCCCCTTCATTTGCTTTTCCCGTTCCTGCTAGACAGACGTGTGCTATGGGAACAACAGAGAACGCAGTGTGTTCCTGCCTCGGAGGCACTTTCAGGTTAGGTGCGACCCAGTCAGGTGCTAATCTCTGTCTACTGTGTAAGCCGTTTACCACACGCCAGGTCCTGGGCAGATGCTTCACATAAATTGTTTAATCCTTAATATCCTGTGAGAGGTCGATAGTATTATCCTCATTTTAAAGCTGAGAAATGAAGCTTCAGAAAGTTTTAAAAACATTGGCAAGTCACCCAAGTTGGTAAGGAAGCCAGTGACCCAGATCTGAGCCTTTAACACTCAGCGCGGAGCCCCTGCACCCATGGGATCCCAGTGGACCTGGCTGACTTTTCCCCTTTTGTTTTCTAAATGAGGCGCTGGGCCAAGACACTCAGGCCTCAGAACCTGTGGGAATTCTGCATGCATGGTCGTGGCCACCTGGAAAACACGTGAGCGAGGTCAGGGCCGGTCGTGGTGTGCGGGCCAGTGCAGGAGTGTCCCTGATGTGCTGGCTGGGCGGGGTCTCAGCAACCTGACGCTCTCCTCTCCGGGCTGCTCCGGCTCTGAACCTTCATGAACACGGTGCTGTGTCCCTTTTGTCGGCTTCGTATGGTTATCTTTGTGAAAATCCCAAATGTGTCTGGCTTTCTTTGTCAAAATTTACATTAAGGAAATGAAACAGGAATGATAGTAGAATTTTAGGGTTGCCTTTAAAAATCCTGTTTAGAAAATTTGTTGTTGTGGTTTTAGTTGTCAGGTCATGTCTGAATCTTTTGCGACCCCAGGGACTGTATATATAGCCTGCCAGGCTCCTCTGTCCATGGGATTTCTTAAGCAAGAGTACTGGAGTGGGTTGCCATTTCCTTCTCCAAGGGATCTTTCTCATCCAGGAAATGAACCCACGGCTCCTGCATTGGCAGGCAGATTCTTTACCACTGAGCCACTAGAGATTTACCTTTTACTTTAATTAAGTACCTTTTCTGTACCAAGTGCTGTACAGCTCACACACCCTAGTGACCCCCAGCTCCTCACCCTGCATGTCCATGGAGATCTCACGTTAGAAATCTGGTTCCCTTTTCTCTTTCCCCCACTATCTCATTATTGTTTATGACAAAGGTGAAAACTTGAGTTAATCATAAAGACTCCATTAGGTAAGCATTTTCACTGAAATTCAGGGTTTAGCTGGGATTCGTCGATCAGGAATTTTTCCGGTTTTCACTTTTGGATTCATTGTGGATGAGGCATATATGTCTTCAATCCATTTCTGTGCCAGATGTTTGTAGTGACTTGAGGAAACCCCTCCCTCCGTATGAGGAATAACTGTGAAGGGATTTTTAGTTCTACCTGCTAATCCTACAGGATGTCTCATGAGTCTTTCCCCAAAAAATACAAAACATAATTACAGTTTGTCCTCGGACCCTCACCATAGAAGTCTGACGTCTCTGTGCAGCTAAGATTCTTAGAATTCACCCATCTTTTCTTCATCCTAGGACCAGGTTAGTACACTTCCTCTTTGTCCCTGAGATCTCACCTTTCTTTGTAAGATGATATGTTTCATCATTTATTCTGTTTGCTTTTTCCTTTTGTCTTTAATAAGAGATTATTAGAGTAGCTGTCTTCCTTGTTTCAAATTCTTTGTAAATCTTCTCTCTCAAATAATCCGAGTATCTCAAGATCAGACTGACTCTTAGTGGATTCCAGGAACATATTATCAGAACATATTTATCACTCCATTCTTAATATTTTGATTTTTATTAAACTGTGGATCTATAAGGTGAGTGATAGAACTCTGTGGACATTCATTAACTGTTTTTTTTTTAATACTGCCTTTATTTTGAAAATTAATTTTTAAATCCAATAGTAATATTTATTTTTCTTTGTGTTCTCTAAAATTCACATTATTGCATTTTATTATAAAATACCTTTATTAAAGTTTTTTTCCTGCTTACCAGATTTGATTAGTATTCTTTTTAAAGAGAATCTGTTTTTATACATTAAAAATATGCTTGCATTTGTTTTGTTATGAAACTGATATAGAATATTTATCATATTGTAATAAGCAGACTGTTGCCTCCCTTTAAAGTCTGGATTTTGAGTGTGTTGGTTAGGCCAAGAATCCTTGAATGATGTGTATGGTAAATACCACTCTTCAAGAAAAGACATTAAACCAGAATGATATAACTATGTGAAGAACAAGCAGAATGAAATAGGGTTTGCCTGAGACAAGGAACTTTTGCCTTCGCTTTTCTAAGCCAACATTTCAAATGACAGCAGTGTGCTGGAGGGAGCTGTTTAAGCAGACAGGAAACTTACTTAAATACTTGAAAAGGTGTTTTAGTAAAATATGACACGGTATTAATAAGAGTACACAACTGTGGCTCAGAAACTTATTTTCAAATTTCAGTCAGCTTCACATTATAAAGGGCTTCCCTAATGACTCAGATAGTAAGGAATCTGCCTGCAATGCAGGAGGCCCAGGTTCAGTCCCTGAGTTAGGAAGATGCCCCAGAGAAGGGAAAGGCTGTTCACTTCAGTATTAGCATAGAATTTCTATAGGAGAAAAGAACCTGAGGCTTGGTCATTTACTCCACCCACTGGGGTCTCAGAACGGTGAGGTAACTTGCTGTCAGTGATGGTCTGGTTCTGTCTGCCTGATCCAAGCAGAGGCCTCATGGACGGAGGAGCCTGGAAGGCTGCAGTCCATGGGGTCGCTAAGGGTAGGGCACGACTGAGCGACTTCACTTTGACTTTTCACTTTCATGCATTGGAGAAGGAAATGGCAACCCACTCCAGTGTTCTTGCCTGGAGAATCCCAGGGACCGGGGAGCCTGATGGGCTGCCGTCTGTGGGGTCGCACAGAGTCGGACACGACTGAAGTGACTTAGCAGCAGCTCCCTAACTTTAGTTTTCTGTTTAACAATAGATGCTATCTGTGCCACAAGGATGTTGTTAGGCTGTGCTTAGAACACAGTGTAAAAGATTCTAGTATTTATGAATGGGAGAATTCATCATTTATATTTAAAAGGTTTCTGCAGTGCTTTTTAAACTTTTTCTTACAATTGTGTTCATCTGTGAAAAAATGTTCTTTATGATATCTGACCTCTTTGTTTCCTGATTTTTGAAAAGAACTCTTTATGATTGGGAAGCAAATAAAACTTAAAATATTATAGCTATAATTAAATGTTAGATGATTCTTTTATCAGTTGTTTTTATGAAATCATGGAGGATCTATTTCCCTTTTTTTTACTCAGTGCACTGGTAATGCTATTATGGTAAATAAAATCCAGCCCAACTTTGAGGGATTAAAAAAAAATTTTTTTTTAGAGGGGGTGTCTTTTTTTAGTTCTAACTGCTAAAACTTTTTTTTTTTTGTATTTGCAGCTGGTTTTAGAAGAAGTTTCCGTCTTAGTAGAAAAGATAAGAAAACAAATAAATCCATGTACGAGTGCAAGAGGAGTGACCAGTATGACACAGCCGACGTGCCCACGTATGAGGAAGTAACACCGTATCGACGGCAGACGAACGAGAAATACAGACTCATAGTCTTGGTTGGTAAGTGATGGTTTGTGTGATGCTGAGGAAGTAAGACAGTGAGAATTTAACTTCAGAGGGCACAATGCTGGAAGTGTTCAAGTGGAAAAAATAAATCTCATCTTGAACACCGTTTGGCCTCTAAAATGAAATCTTTGTAGTCTTTTTGTACTTACGACATTGAGACTTTCAAGATACCTGTGTCACGGGACTGGCGTTTTACTGGATCTTCTCTCTGTAGCAGTGTGTGCGTACTAAGTTCAGTCGTGTCCGACTCTGTGACTGTTTGGACTGTAGCCCACCAGGCTCCTCTGTCCATGGGATTCTCCAAGCAAGAATACTGGAGTGGGCTGCCATGCCTTCTTCTAGGGAATCTTTCTGATCCAGGATTCAAACCCGTGTCTTGTGTCTCCTGCATTGGCAAGTGGGTTCTTTACCACTAGCGCCACCTGGGAAGCCCCTTTCTCTGCCTTCTCTGGATTTCTTTTTCTTTTTCTAGTTTTATCAAGTTGAATTTTTGATCACTGAGCAAAAACCCCTTTAAAAATGTTCAAGTATTAACTGGGCATAAATTTAAATTTGCCTCTAAGCACTGCATCCTACAAGTTTTGATTTATTGTGTTTTTATAACATATCATTAAGATCAGGATATTTTCTAATTTCTGTTGTGACTTCTTTGATCAGTGAGTTATTTACATATGTGTTATTTAATTTTCAGATACTTAGGGATTATCCAGGTATCTTTTGGCTATTGATTTCTTATTTAATTCCATTATAGTCAGAGAATATGCTTTGTATGATTTCAATTATTTTTTTAAGTTTGTCAGAATTTACTTTTTTTTTTTAGCCCAGAATACAGTTCTGTGTGTACTTAAAGAGAATGTGTTCCGTTGTTGTTGAATAGAGTGTTTTATACATATTATGTAAGTCAAGTAGGTTGATATTATTATTCAGGTCTTCTGTATTTTTATTATTTGCCACTTGTTCTGTTTATTGTTGGGAGAAGACTGTTAAATTCTCTAACTGTAGATGTGTCTATTTCTCTTTTTACATTAGTCCAGTTTTACTTAATAGATTTAGAAGCTCTGTTGCTGGGTGGATACACATTTAGGAGTATTATGTTTTCTTAGTGAAGTCACTTTTATTGTGTAATGTTCTTTTTTTACCCCTGGTAATATTCATTATCCTGAAGTCACTTTATGTGATATATAACATAGCCACTCAAGCTTTCTTTTGCTTATTGTTTGCCTGGTACATCACTTTCTTTTACTTTAACCCATCTGTGTCTTTCAGACAGGATAGTATTGGGTCTTGTTTTAGATATACAATTTAATAATAAGTGTGTTTTATTGATATGTTTAAAGTTTAATATAGGGCTTCTGTGGTGGCTTAGATGGTAAAGACTCCACCTGCAGTGTGGGAGACCTGGGTTTGATCCCTGGGTTAGGAAGATCATCTGGAAGAGGGCATGGCAACCCACTCCAGAATTCTTGTCTAGAGAATCCCCATGGACAGAGGAGCCTGGCGGGCTACATTCCATGAGGTTGCAGAGAGTCTGACACAATTGAGTGACTAAGCACACACATATATGTTCATATTAAATTTACATTTAACTATTGATATGGTTGGATTTAAGCCTACTATTGATATTTTATGATTTGTTTTCTCTTTAGCCCCTTGTACTTTTCAAAATTTTTCTTTGTTCCCCTTTCCTGCCTTCTTTTGGGTAATGTGATTATTTTTTTTCTTTTTTGATATTAATATATTGCTGACTTTTTGGCTTTATCTCTATGTGTAATTATTAGTTGTTCTCAAGTTTTTTCCTTATCTTTGATTTTTAGCACTGATGTATTTTTTGAATTTAACCTGTCTGGATTTCCCAGATTTCTCAAATCTGAAAATTTATGACATTCATCAAATTTTTGGCCATTTTTTTTTCCAAGATTTTTTTTTTTTGACCCAACCTCTTTCCCCTCTACTCTGAGACTCCAGTAGCACATACATTAGACCCTTTAAGGTGGTCTCACAAGTTCTTACAAGTTTTTTCCCAGAGCTTCTCTGTTGTTCAAATTTGATGATTTCTTGTTTTTTTTTTTTTTTCTTTTTTTCCTCTCAAGATCTCTGACTCTTTTCCTCATTATCTGTTTTGCTGTTTATCCCACTGAGCAATTTTTTTTTCTTTCAGGTATTTTCTTCATTTGGGAAATTACTAGTTCTTTTCATAGTTTTTGCTTATTTTGTAAGAACTGTACGTTTCCATTCATTTCAAGTGTGTTTAGTTTTACCTTCTGAAGCTTAGCCACTCTCTCGTCTTAGATGATCCCAGCATCAGGGTTATCTTAGGGTTGGCATCTGTTGATTGTATTTCTCCTTGAGAATTGTTCACCTTTACCTTGTTATGTTTGTCGAATCATTTGTTCCATATCTTGGATGTTCTGAACAGTATTTCATATAGACTTTGGGTCTTACTAAATTCTTCTGGATTACGCTGTTTTTAGCAGGCTATTAACCTGGCCAGGCTCTTCACTGCTTCTGGTCTGTGCCATGCATGTGACCCTTGGGGTAAGAGACTTAGACATTGGTTTACATCTTAGTTCGTTTCTCAGAGCCTCTGTTGTGCTTCTTCGGGTTCATCTCAGTCATCACAACTTTTGTGGGATCTCAGCTGCACAGCCTGCTGCTCCACAGTGCAGCTCTGAGACAGAGCTTCATCCTCTGGGCAAAGTCAAAGAAGAGAAGAAAATTAAAACGGGAACCTTCACCCCTTGGAGGCTTCCCTTCATAGCTCAGTTGGTTAAGAATTTGCTTGCAATGTAGGAGACCTGGGTTCAATCCTTGGATCTGGAAGATCCCCCTGGAGAAGGAAATGGCAACCCACTCCAGTATTCTTGTCCAGAATCCCATGGACAGAGGAGCCTGGCAGGCTACAGTCCATGGGGTTGCAAGAGTTGGACACAACTTTGTGATTAAACCACCACCACCACACGTCCTTGGGGCTCACCTCTTAGGCCTGACTTCCTTTTACACTCTGCCTGCTTTTGTTTGCTTCTCCAGAACCCCTAGATCATTGCTTTTAGTGTGCCATCCAGAGGTTTCAGTTGTAATCAGTGGGACAGACAGCCTGTGTTAAGCTTCCCCACCAGCGTGAAGCTGGAACTCCTATCATACACAGCTTGCCTCTGTGGAGACAGGCATTCCCAATCAGCCTCCTCAGAACTGGACAACACAGTCCTCACTGACATATTTCCTACCTAGTTTCAAAGGGTGTTGGGGCAGAATGAAAACACAGCATCACCCCAACTACCTTTTCAGGTAAATTAATGCTCCCAGAAAACTGTATCAGCATTCCATTGTGAGCTCCAATCACAGTGATCTGCAGTGTTTTGGGTGCTGCTTTACATGAGCACTGATTGTCTAGATCCATGATCATTGAACTAAAATATATCCAGGTAAAATCTTTAATGAAGAAGTTAATTTTTTATTTTTAAAATTTATTTGGCTGCGTTGAGTCTTAGTTGCAGTGCATGAGCTCAGTAGCTGTGGTGTGTAGGCTTAGTTACTCCGTGGCATGTGGGATCTTAGTTCTCCGACCAGGGATCAAACCTGCGTCCCCCACGTTGCAGGGTGGATTCTTAGCCACTGGACCACCAGGGGAGTCCTGAGGCTAATTTAATTGTGGGTACTTACTCCAGGAGTTGGTGATGGACAGGGAGACCTGGTGTGCTGCAGTTCATGGGGTCGCAAAGAGTCGGACATGACTGAGAGACTGAACTGAACTGATCTTGCCCTAAATCCCCTTTGTCCCTTGATCTTTGGGTTCCTGGCACCTGACCTGTAAGTTGAATGTGGATCTGTCTAGTGAGCCAGGTGCCTTAGTTTCTAACCACATACTGCCTGCTCTTGTCACTGGATGTTATGCTCTAGGCCAGCTCCTAGGGCTTTCTTCACTTTAATTTTAGTTGTTCAGCCTGTGACATCACTCAGCCTGCAGTGACTGCTCTTAACTGTCTCCTTCTTGGAATTCCTTAGGTTTCTGAGACCTGATTCTTAGGGGAAATTCTCCTTTCATCTCTCCAAAGGGGTGTTAACTCCAAGATACTCCCACACTGGAGATGCTCAGTGTTGATGCTTCAAAGCGGTATAGTCAGTGAAGAGTCCTATGTCCTTTGCTATGCATTTCTCCCCACTAACGTGTCCTTCCTCTTTGGAGTTTTCCAGGCCTTGAGTAAATAATTCACCACATTTCTTCGTCAACAACTAAAACACCCCTTTTTGTGACTTAGGTTTCTCTATTACAAACTGAGATCCAAGTGTAATGTTTTCTTACTCTCTGCTGTTCCCAACTGCTTTCAAACTGTCCCAACTCTTTTTTCAGTTTTAACTTGTTTCTTAGGCAGGTCCCGCCCTTCCTGAGCCCTGTGTCATAACAGTGGCTGATCTGTATTGAGTCCAGGCACTGTGCTCAGGGGTATGCTGTTATTATTTCCTCAGCCCTCACTGTGGCTATGAGGTAAATACTTTTCATGTCCCCATTTTACAGAAGAAGAAACTCAAGCACACAGATGAGAAGTAAGTCACTGGCCCTGGATCCAGCCTCTAAGCCATGGAGCCCATTCTGCCCCAGACAGTTCAATACTTGAGCCTGTTCCTCATCTCCCTATGGAACACTGCTTTTGATCTGCAAAATCAGGGCTGTGTCCACACTGTGTGCCAGTCCTGAATATCTTACTTTTCTCTTTTTCCCTTTGGTTTAGGGCCCTCCATTCATTTTCCTAACAGATACCTCGACATGCTGTCAAAGTTCAGTTCCGAGTCTCTTGAGAGCCTCTCTGTGCACAAGAGCCCCAGCCTGAGTCACATTTCCTCTGGCGGGGGTTGGGCCAGGGTCGGGTCAGCTCTGCCTCCCCCGCGCTGGCCACAGGGGGCACCACATTGCACACGGCATGACCGGTCCACTTTCCGGATCCTTGAGTTTGCCAGCACTTCGCTGAAGCATCCTAGCAGGTTTGGCTTCTCTCTCCTCCAGTCTGCCCCCATATTCGGCTGGCCTGCACCCTGCAGCCCTCTCGGCCACCAGGGAAGATTGCTGGGCTTGCTTTTACCACCTGCTTTGTCTACAGCCTTCAGTCCGCCAGTCCTGTCATGCTGGTGTAGACAGAGACCCCTGCTATCCCTGAGGCCACCAGCCCTGACTCAGCCAGCCCGGACTCCAGCTCTTCTGAAACTTCAAAAGGCATTTGAGTCACTTGTAAATCTTGTAAAAATGCAGGTTCTGACCTGGGAGTCCCAGGTGAGGCCAGAGATTCTGCATTTTGCTTTTTACCTGTTGCTCCTTGTGACACTGAAGTGCTCAGCCCATACACCCTAGTGAAGCCCCTTGCTCTGTTTGGTTGGGTTCAGTTGCCAATGCGTTCTTTGTTGATTGTTGCCAACTGGCTGCAATTTATTGAGTTGACCAGAAAGTTCATTTGAGTTTTTCTATAACATCTTATGAGAAAACCTAAACGAACCTTTTGGCCAACCCAAAAGGTTGGGTTGAGCAGTATTTTGATTTTCTACTTTTCTTAACATCACACTTCCATTTTGTTCTTTGTCATGCATATGTTATAATGATGGTTTTAAAACTTCTGATTTTGTCTTAATAGACAATCTGTTGTCTTACTCTATTCTGAATTTGCTCAGTGATATTTATCTATTTATTTATTTTGATATTTATCTATTTAGAGCAACTGGTTTATTATTATTTTTAATCTGAAATTTTTTATTGGAAAAATAAGTTTATATGAAACTCTAGTTCCTTACACTTCATTTCCCTATTTGGGAACAAGTGCTGGTAAAAGATAGTTTTTAAATAATGCAGAACTTTTAAAGTCCATATTATTGCATTATAGTAGAACAGACTTAATGGAGAATACTGGTCTTATTTTTTTGTGATGTTAAAGTACATATTATACCCAGGCAAATAGAATATCCTGTATCTCTATGTGAAATAGAGAGAGAAAATCACATTAAAATACTAAATTCACACAAACTACTTCTCTTGTTTCTACTAAAGGAAGGGTTTGGAAACCTTTTAAAATCAGGAATGCTTGTACAGGTGGAAGTGTGGAAGTGGCCTTCAGCTGTGTCTTTTGTCTTCTCCTGCGCTGTGGCCTCTGTAGACTGGGCTTCTAAGAATTTCCCATTATTCACTTTCTTCTATGTGCTCACCACTCAGAAAATCTTCCAGCTTGTCCCATATGGTACTGTTGAAGGTATCCGTTTATTGTCTCGAGGAATCTCCGTCTATTAGGTCCCATGATGGTATAGTGCAGGACAGCGTGGACGGTGACAAGCAGACTTCTGGGCAGGACAGGCCTATCCCTCTTCAGTTCTGTAATTCAGTATCTGGGAACACGACACCTGTACATTTCAAATGTCCTCTAGCTGCAGTTTCTTCATCTAAAAAATGAAAAGAGCAAGATTACCTGCTTTCTAAGTTTGTTTGAGAGCTAAAGGAAATATTTACAACGGGTTTAGACCAATACCTGGCCCTACTAACGTTTTAGTAAAATGGAGCTCTTGTATCTTAGCTAAAAATACTATTGAAATGTTCAAATATGAATAGGCTTCTGCTGATTTGGAAGCTCAGTGTTCAAAGTACTTAATAAATTAGATCATTTAGCCATTTATCATCATCTAAAAGAGTGTGTCCAGCAGTGAATTAAAATTTTGGAAATTCTCATTGTTCGTGCATTAACTGTTTGCCTTTCCTGATTGTAAAAATTATATTTAAAAAATAGTTCTCAGATGCTGTAACGTGTGTGTGCTAAGTTTTCAGTTGTGTCCAACTCTTTGTGACCCCATGGACCCTAGCCCGCCAGGTTCCTCTGTCCATGGGATTCTCCAGACAAGAATACTGGAGTGGGTTGCCATGCCCTCCTCCAGGGGATCTTCCTAACCCAGGGATCAATCCCACATCTCTAATGTCTCCTGCATTGGCAGGCGGGTTCTTTACCACTAGCGCCACCTGGGAAGCCCATAATGTACAGAGATGGAAAGAATATAAGCATATTCCTCCAGCCTCATTTGCTTCCTCCCAGTATTCGCAAAGCCACTGGGAATGATGGTGTTTGCCCTGAAACTGTTAGATAAGTATCATTAAAAGGCTGTTCAGAATCTCTACATTTTTTTTTAACCATAATATTGTCTGATTTTAATTCTTGGGCTTAATGTTCAGGAAGTTAAATTATCCAAGTTGTTCACATGACAAAAATATGACAGGGGAATTTGAACCTTGATCAGAAGTATTTAATTTTCTCTTCATTTTGAAAAGATGCTATTTCAAGCTACATTTCAGCCACTAAAACATCTCTGTGACAGTTTCTGTTATATTCCCATCTGCATTTAAAAGTATTTTCCAAAAGTATGTTAAAACTAAGTATACTAAATTTATATTTAGTGCATTTAGTGCATTTTCTATATGTTAAAACTAAGTATACTAAATTTATATTTAGACCATTTAGTGCATTTTCTATATGAGTGTTATCTTTAGCGAAACCTGACTTTTTAAAGAGTAAAGTAATAAAGCCAAATACTAAGTGCGTGTTTGCAGAGAGAAAGCTTTGGTGTTAAAACGCTACTAAAACATTTCACAGCTTAAGGCAGTAAAGAGCACAAATTCATCTTGCAGATAGTCAGACAATTTGTGACTTGTTCTGTCTGGTTATGAGACATAGGAGGAAACTGACAATAAATCTTTCTGTATATTTCACGTTTCTAGCTTAAGCATAAAGTACTATTCCTTCTCCTTTCTGCAGAGTCTTGTATGTCGCCTAAAGTCTGCCTTGGGGAAGTAGTTTGAATAAATTGACCTTTATAAGACTGTCACCATTTTCCCATAAAACTGGCAAAACAAAAAGTCTTCCACATAAAGCAGAGAGGAAAGTAAGCAGTCAAGACTAACTGTAAATGTTAATATGTTTATCAGAATTCCTGTAACTTTTGTTGAAGGTTGATTGAATGTTGGTAGGAATTAAGAGTCTGCTCTGCAGGGTTTTATATGGACAACTGTAAACACCAAAGTTATAAATGAGTCTATGAGTGTGTGATGGATTTAAAATTATAATCCTTGTATATAGGAGGTAAATATGATCTTTATTAGAACCACAGTTGGCTTTTTATGCTGTTGGTCTGTCTTACGTGTTTATACTCTGGCAGCCTTTCTGGGTGTAAATCACACTGATGTTCATTCAGTGGATTTGTGTGGGAAGGAACAGATGGTGCCTGGCACTGTTCTAGATCTGTGAGTCCATCACTGAAGAGCACAAACATTGTTTCCCTGGGAAGGATATATAGACAGAAAACATATTCATAATAAATTATTAATAAATAATAAAGTCAATCATATTGTACTTAGAGGGTGATAAATGATGTAGAAGAACATAAAAGCAGAGTAGAATCAGGGGACTTGGGCATTGGCCATTTTAAATAAAGATCATGGGAGCCTCATTGAAAAAGTTGCATTTTTGAACAAACTGTTAAGTAAGGAAATTATCCATGCTTTGTTCTACTCAGCTAAGGAAGACTCAAGGATGGTTTTATCTTGCCTTTTAGTTTTATTGCACTCTTGTCATAACCCTGAGTCAAGGGTGAGACAAATACTTAAAAGTCATTCTTATCTAAGTCTGGTGTAATAGCTGCTTTGGAAAAAATAATGCTGTTTCAACAAGCTTCCTACTTCCTTTTTCTTTTCATTCTCCCTCTCCTTTTTTTCTTCTCCTCCTCCTCCTGACAGCAACATAAAAATTGATGCCTCATTAATTGTATTTTTCTCTCACTATGAAAGCAACAGAAAATCAAGGAAAGAAAATCAATTTCTCTCAAGGCTCGTTATGAACTGCTAAGTTGCTATGTTTTCTATGTAGTTTGATTCCCAGGGAACTTTAAATTGAGCTTTATAAACAGATCTGTCACTCCCCAACACAAAAATCCAGCCACCCACTAATGTGATCATTATAAGATTGTGAGTCAGCTTGATTGTTTTTATTTTATGCCTTGAGCAGCAAATATAGTAGAGCTACAATATGATAAGTAGACTTTTTATGACGTGGGTCTGATCCAAGGGATACCCAGAGATTTCATTTGATTTGTTTTGCAATAAATCAAATGAGTAAGTGTGGCTTTTTTAGGTCACAAAAACAGTTTGGATATTTATTGCAGTCTTCAGTAATTCTGATGTTTCATCGGATAGTAAGAGTGACAAGTCTGGCCAATGTCTGGGAGAAAATGCAGAAGGATTGTCATGTTAAGCAGTACAGGTACACTGGAGGTGAACACGCAGTAAAAGCTGCATCTGTGTCAGTTGCTTTCCACATAACGTACCGTCTTCATGTTTGTGCCAACCCATTCAAAGATCAGGAGCAGAAGTGACTAGTACTTGGCCAGAGCAACAGATTTCTTTCCAATATACAATTTACTATCAGACGTAAATAAAATTATCTTCTCATACACTATGGCTTTTAGATGAGTGTACAGTATGTTAAAACTAATTGGGCTAATCTCTACCTACATGAATCTCTTTCTGAGAAGTTTATTTCCTGACAGATTAATACTATGATTTTTAGCATATTGATCTTTTATGTGTAAGGTACCACCTATCCCGACGTAATTAAATTCATCAGCCTTAAGAAAAACTACAACTAAATTCTGTACTTGATGTTTACAAATGAGAAATTACTTTATGCTAACTCTTTGTAGGACTACATGAGTGTCATTTGAAAAAAATACCATATTTCATTGGTCTCTGTAAACATGATTTTCACAATAGTAATACATTATTGTTCTAGTAAATAATTATTCACTGTTCAGTGACTCAGGCTTTGTGCTGTAACATAAATAAGTAGATGGTTGAAGTTTCAAAGTACATTGTCAGACAGTGTGGTTTTTTATTTTTTTTTTTATGTAAGAACATCATAGCCTCTTACATAGAGTGTAAGAACACCCTCATCCAACAACATGAGAGAGAACTCTACACATGGACATCACCAGATGGTCAATACTGAAATCAGATATTGATTATATTCTTTATAGCCCAAGATGGAGAAGCTCTATACAGTCAGCAAAAACAAGACCTGGGGCTCACTGTGGCTCAGATCATCAGCTCCTTATTGCAAAATTCAGGCTTAAATTGAAGAAAGTAGGGGAAAATCACTAGGCCATTCAGCTAAGACCTAAATCAAATCCCTTACGATTTTAAACGGTGGAAGTGACAAATACATTCAGGGGATTAGATCTGATAGACAGAGTGCCAGAAGAACTACGGATAGAGGTTCGTAACATTGTACAGGAGACAGTGACCAAAACCATCCCTGAGGAAAAGAAATGCAAGAAGGTTAAGTGGTTGTCTGAGGAGGCTTTACAAATAGCTGAGGAAAGAAGAGAAGCAAAAAGCAAAGGAGAAAGGGAAAGATATACACAACTGAATGCAGAGTTCCAGCGAAGAGTAAGGAGAGATAAGACGACCTTCTTAAATGAACAATGCAAAGAAATAGAGGGAAAGAATAGAATAGGAAAGACTTCAAATTTCCTTTCAAATTTCTGCCCCATGCTGGGATTCAGAGTGTGTAGGGTTCTGTAGTTGTCCTTTAAGAGTGGGGTCTCTATAGAACAGTCTTTTGGACTCTGTGGGAGAGGGAGAGGGTGGGATGGTTTGGGAGAATGGCATTGAAACATGTATAATATCATTTATGAAACAAGTCGCCAGTCCAGGTTCGATGCACGATACTGGCTGCTTGGGGCTGGTGCACTGGGACGACCCAGAGGGATGGTATGGGGAGGGAGGAGGGTTCAGGATGGGGAACACATGTATACCTGTGGCGGATTCATTTTGATATATGGCAAAACCAATACAGTATTGTAAAGTTAAAAAAAAAGAATGGGGTCTCTATTCCCCACAGCTCTCCAGCTCTCCTGAAAGTAAGCCTCTCTGGCCTTTAAAGCCAGAGTTCTGGGGGCTCATCTTCTTATGTAGGACCCCTAGGCTAGGGAGCCGGATGTGGGACCTGGATGTGTTGCTCTTTGGGGAGAACCTCTGCAATTGTAAATTTCCTCCTGTTTGTGGGCCACCTACCTCGGGCGGTGGGTCTTGACTGTACCTTGTCTTCACGCCTGCGACCCATCTCGTTGTGGACTTGTTATAACTTTAGTTGTGTAAGGTCTTTTCTGCCCATCTTTAGGTTGTTCTCATTGATGGTTGCCCTGTAAATGGTTGGTAATGTTGGTGTGCTCATGGTGGGCGGTGAGCTCAGTCTTCCTACTCCACCATCTTGACCCCACCCTCCAAAATCTTTCTTTATAAGATAAAAATAAAGGCATTTTTACATTAGTTAATGGGCATATTTTCCTAAATGTAAAGCTTTAAATAGAAATTTTACTAGCATCATTTTATTAACCCCCAAATGGGCTGTATTTCTGTGGCTGAAATGAATGAGCCTTTATATAAAACCACACACAACACATTTGCCTACTCTCAGAAAGGAGTTACTAATTAAATGCATTCAAGTATTGAAAGTAATATGCCTTTCTGAAGAACACAAGACATATTATCACTGCTGTGGTATTCTGGGTGAAAATACATAATAAAATCATAATCTACAGCCAAAAAAGAAAAATATATACCTTTCTAATTATCTTACTTCTCCATTTAATGTATTTTTTATAAGAATTTCAATTAATGCAGATGACTTATGACTTTATTCTTTCTAGAATTTGCATGCAAAATGATTTTCTAAATTCTTATGAGATTAAAAAAAAAACCAGACACTTATTTACGTTTCTGCTTTGAATAGAGTCATTCCTTTGTTTTTAAAGCTAGCAAGCCCATCCACTGTATGAATAACATTTACCACATGCATTCCAAATTAGTGAACTCCAAAATGATTTTTTAATGTGCTTTTTTGGCTTCTCCTTTGATATCATCAGTCCGTTTGATTTTCCTTAGTCCTGAATCAAGAATCTGAATAGACATGCCCTCTGTATGTTGTCCAGACCTGGTATGCTTGTCATCTTCATTAAGTTTAGTTTAGAGTTCTCAGAAGTTCTGCACAGGGTAAGTTTTGAGTTCACCGGATTTGACTTCTGCCATTTTTTGTAGCCTGAGTCTTGTATTCCACAAGTATAACTTTTCATCACTGTTTAAAGTGTGAGGCAACTTGGAATGGGGTGAAAGACTCTGTGAAGTTATGGGTCACAGCTACAAACAGCTGAGCACCTCGTTACCTGAGCCTGTGTCCTGTCAACATTCTTTCGATAAGATGATGGATTGAGTGGAAAGAATGTGGACTCCTGAGCAGACACACAGGCTTCTGAATACCAGCTAAGCCACACTCCAGATGTGCGATCTTGGGAAAATTACTTGCCCTTTCATCATCTCGGTTTTCTCATCTGTAAAGCGAGGATAATAATACCTTTCTTGCAGGGATGTTTTGAAGATTAGTCATGGTGTATGTGAACCACGTGATACAAGCCTGACCTCATTGTATCGTCATCATCTTTGCCTTTCCAAACCCTCCTGTCTGTGATTTAAATATGCGCTATTTAAACTGTCTTCTCTGCTTCTCTTTAGCATGAACAACTACTTGCTCAGTCGTGTCTGACTCTTTGCAACCCCATGGGCTATACAGTCTGTGAAATTCTCCAGGCCAGAATACTGGAGTGGGTAGCCATTCCCTTCTCCAGGAGATCTTCCAAACCCAGGGATCAAACCCAGGTCTCCCACATTGCAGGCGGATTCTTTACCAGCTGAGCCACAAGAGAAGCCCTGGACAACCACAGCTCGACACAAACTCTAGAGTAACTTATTTGTATACATATGTGTCAGTGCATTTCACCAATTGTGATAAAAAATTTATACACTGACAAGCAGATGAATGTGTCTGGTTACAGGTGTATGAATGACCCTAACTCTGTGTGCATCCCTAAGCCAACTGTGGTGTAAGTAGTCTAAATACAAACCATTCAGCTAAAAATGTGAGTGTATGCCCTTCGATCCCTAGAGAAGGAAATGACAACCCACTCCAGTATTCCTGCCTGGAGCATCACATGCACAGAAGAGCCCAGTGGGCTGCAGTCCAGGGGTTGCAAAGAGTTGGATGAGACTGAGCACATGCCCTATGGCAGAGAACAGGGCAGGAGTGTAGATATAAGATGTGATCTTAAGGTCAGGATCTAAAAGAGGAAAACACCTAGAAACTCACTAGTATGGATAACAGAATTGATTCAAGGACCAGGGAGAATGCTGTTTATTGGTCTGCCAGGCAATTTTGTATAAGAGTGATTAAAATTACGTCCCTATTTTAGTTATTTTGTGAGAGTATCCCACACAGTATCCCACCGTGAAGATAATGTCTTCAAATAACCTAATCTAGGGGAAATTTTTAAAATTGTTTGCCACTGCACATTCTTGGCATGGTCCGTGGGTGTGTAATAAAGCAAGGTCCCTAGTAAGAATTAGGTTATAAGGGCTGGAATTGAAAGTAGTCCAAATTTAAGGGTATCACGTTAAAAAGCAGCATACTTTTCCCCCACTAATTCAAACATACCTAGTTTTTTCCTCCAGAGTTAAAATAAATCACTGTGGTTTTTTGGCATGGGTAGAAGAAGAAAGAAAAAAAAGAAAAAATGCTAGACTTTCACTCAGCAAATTAGCTCACACTCTGGGAAGTACTCCAGAACTTAGACCTGCTGAAGGAGCAGTGAATTCATGTCCCCCTTTAGTTCTTGGTGCCTTGGTGGGCAGCAGACAGGCCAGGGCCCACCCACTAGTTAAGTTTTAGTGTTTTCTTTGCTGCTTTTTCATTTTTTTGGCGCATATACAATCAGGTTTGCATCATCCACAAAGCATCGTAAAACCCCTTGCTTTTCTTGTTTTCTGTTTTTATTTAGAGGAGGAAGTTTGAGCACTTACTCAAAATGTTGCTGGTCCTTTCAGAGGAGATAAAACACATCAGCCCATGCATGGTGCCTGGGTTTTGGAGACAACTGATCAGTGCTCATCATTCTTTCTCCCCTCTGCTTCACTCACAGGGAGACCCCCACCTGTACCTCCTATCACACTGTACTCCTTTCCTGAATTTAGGGGGACGGATTTCTGTCCCTTAAACTCAGTGTTGCAGAGGCAAATCCATCACCCTCCCTTCTGCTTGGCTTAAGATTCAGGAGCCAAGTTCAAATGTCAGCTTCACCAACCTCTGTTACGACTTTGAGCATGTTATCTAACCAGCACATCCAGACATTCTAGGTGCAAACACTTCTTCCTTTAACTCCCACACCTTGGGTTCATTTGGCAAATAGTTTTACTTCTGTCACAGCATAATGACTGAAGTGAAGAGTTAGTTGCTCAGTCGTGTCCAACTCTTCGCAACCCCATGGACTGCAGTCCACCAGGTTCCACTGTCCATGGAATTCTCCAAGCAAGAATACTGGAGTGGGTTGCCACACACTTCTCCAGGGAATCTTCCTGACCCAGGGATCAAACCTGGGTCTCCCACATTACAGGCAAATTCTTGACCATCTGAGCCATTAGGTGCTCAGTAATTACTGAATGTAACTGAAATAAATAAAGCAAACTAATAAGTGCCTACATTTTGCCAAAGGAAGCAATTGGTGAACAAACAGATGACATCGCTGAGTCTGTTAGAGGATAAAGACAAGAAGACAACTGCGGCAGAGTGTGATCTATTGATGCGCAAGTACAGGGAGCACAAGAAGATGGCACTCGACCCACATTTAAAGTGTTAGGGGAAAATCCCGCAGCTAAACTGACTCCCGAACAACAGGCATGACTTAGCAGGCCAGGAAAGGACAGGACTGTTTCTGTAAAAGTGAGAGGCACGTGTTGAGGACCCAGCAGCAGAAAGGAGAATTTGCTACATTCCAGGACGTGGTGGGGGGTCTCATGTGGCTGGAGTGTGCGGAGAGAGGTGAGAATGAAGGTTATGGAGAAACACGTGGCTCCCAACATGCAATCTGTGCAGACCTGTCAAAGGATTCATATTTGAGTCTCTTCCCGGTGGAGGAAGAATGGGTGATGCTGGTGAGAAGTGACTAAAGCCTAGAGATGCTGGGACAGGAGTGTGCAGTGACTTGGAGGAGAATATAAGCTTAGGGGGAGGTGTTTTTGAGTTTTCCTGGTCATTCTTATTGTTTTAAGGTATGTGACAATATTAACTTTTTGAGTATTGTTGGAAAAGAGCTTGAAACAGAAAGCCCGAGCGGTGAAGACGCAGGGAGACGTTCCTAAGAGAAGGCGTCGGGCGTGCGCCTGGAGAGAAGGCTGTTGGGGGGCTGCGGCCAGATCTAGATGTGTGTGTTTTCAGGGAGGACTCTGAGGCATGCGTGTGTGGGCATCTCTGTTCTCTGCGTCGCTGAGGTCTCCTGAGCCTGATGTGGTGATGGGAGCCGTAGAAGTTAGGTTCATTCAGCGACAATCTGGAGGGCTGACCTTATGGGGAAGGGAAACAACAGAATATGATTCCTACTCTCACGGTGCCTCTGTTTGGTGGTAGAAAAGAAAGTGAAGCCATTCAGTCGTGTCTGACTCTTTGTGACCCCCTGGACTGTAGCCTACCAGGATCCTCAGTCCATGGGATTTTCCAGGCAAGAATACTGGAGTGGGTTGCCATTTCCTTCTCCAGGGGATCTTCCTGACCCAGGGATCGAACCCGGGTCTCCTGCATTGTGGGCAGACGCTAGGCCATTAAGCAATGCATTCTCCAGTTGTTTGTTATGATTTTTAACTATTATGAGGGAGATGTCAGGATACTCTGATAACTTAAGGATGACACACAGGGGCAGGAGAGACACTCTGAGAAAGGGTTGTTTGAGCAGAACTCTGAAGGATGCATCAGAACTACCTGGGGCTTCTGCACCGCAGGCCAATTCTTTACCCACGGAGCCATTGGGGAAGCCACCTGGGGCTTCAGCTGAAGGGAAGAGTGGAGGTCACTAAACAGACCCTGATGGTAGTGCTGTGGGCAGCTAGCTGTCCAGGGCTTGTGTCCTTCTGACTTTTGATTTCAGACTTGTGTTTGAAACTGCTTTTTGTTTTCTGGCCCCTGTCTCCTAATCATTTCTTGTCACTCTCCCAACCTAGTTATTTTTCTTTGAAGGCAAACTTCACGCATCGTCTCTTCTTCTTCACAGCTTTTACATATGCCTTGTTCGCTCCAGGTTGTTCAGTATGTGCACACTGATTTGAATCTATAAGGTCTATGCTTCCCTGCTGGCTCAGACAGTAAAGAATCCACCTGCAATGCAGGAGATCTGGGTACGATCCCTGGGTTGGGAAGATCCCCTGGAGGAGGGCATGGCAACCCACTCCACTTGGTGGGCTACAGTCCACGGGGTCGCAAAGAGTCAGACACCACTGAGCGACTAAGCACACAGCACAGCACAAGGTCTATGTAAGTTTTCAAAGACTTAGGGACCAACTGAGAATATACAGGGTTGCAGAGGGTCTTAACATGGTGCTGACAGTTGTGCAAATTTAAAATGGATAGCCAGGTTTGCACCTAAAATCAAGGTTCAAAGATTTTCTTTTTTGAAGATCAAAAAATATTTAAAATTGAAGGGATCCCTATCCAGACTGTGTAATTCCACTTTGTTTAAAGGTGAACGCATTTTTTAACCTCTTCTGGATACTGTTACCTGTTAATGTACTCAAACATTCTTGAGTATGTTTCATTGAAAACAAAGATTTCTAATCTTTTTAATGGCAAGGTGGGAATTTAAATTTGAAAAGTAGAAAAGTGAAATACAAAAAATAATAATTAAAAAATAAAAAGTAGAAAAACCACCAGATAACTCCTAGCTTTTTCTTATGTACAGGTAACTCCCTAGTTTTTTCTTACGTACGACTTGACTAGAGATCATCTCTTTACTTGGGATGCATATGAAGTTGGATACACATTTTCAGTCTGTCTCATGGATTCAGGTCAGTTGTGGGAATGTTTCTATGGTGTTTTGTTGAGGGATGAATTTCTATTTTCCTGTCTTTCAGGTCCCGTCGGAGTAGGTTTGAATGAACTGAAACGAAAGCTGCTGATCAGTGACACACAGCACTACGGCGTGACAGTGCCCCGTAAGTTCTGTACTGTTTGACGCTGCGCACGCTGGCCCAGCACTTACACGCATGCGTGCTGCAGGCTGGCTGCCAGCATTCACAGCTAGTCCTAACCCCAGCCCCGGGGAGGACAGAGTGACCTTATCCACATTTTACAGAGGAGGAAACTGAGGCCTGAAAGTTCAGGGAAAAGCCCCAGATTACACAGGCAAGGTATTTGTTGATTTCAGCTTCCCACTCAGTTTTTATGGTGAATTTTAGTGCATGTATGACATTAATTATTACTTACACGTTTTCTTCTAAACAGAAGTGTATTCTACTTCTTTAATTTCCAGAGTTTTCGACAAGCTTTAAGACTAGAAGGACCTAACTACAGAGAGCTAAAGGAGGCTTCTTGTAATATAAATGTTTCTTAATTACTTTTCATATTGTAGTCATTGACATATAGTAAAATGAGCTTTTGATGGCCATATAATCTGAATGTGGTAGGCTTCTTTTCAGTATAGAGAATAAGATCTGTTTTTAGAAAACTGGTTTTCACAGGCATGCTTACAAATGAAACATCATCCTGGAAGCATTTTGATATTCAGAATAAATGCCATTTAACTACTTAATAGTTTGTTATCAGGGAGCCATCTAAAAGACTAGATTGAAATGTTGGCTTTTTAAGTGGTTTTAGTAATGTTTAAAAAAAAAGTTGTATATTGCCCTTAGCAGTGTTCTCCAATTTTGGACGAGTTTGACTTTATTTTAAAATTATAGTTTTCTGTAACCTCATTACTACATTTTTCCAAGTTATTGTTTATAATCATTTTCAGCCATAAGTTATAGGGTTGCTAATTTCTACCAAAAGAGATGAAAGTAAAGGAAAAATGGAAACATGTAATTAAACAGTTTCTTTTTATTTTTCCTTTAATTATGCACTACTCTCACAAAAGCTGGATTGTAATATGCAAGTCATTAGAAAATCTTGAAAAACAATTAATAAGCTTACAGATGAGTGATTACAGATAAATCCTAGAGAAAAACAGATTACAAAGGGAAAAAAATTAATAATTTACTAGTTTCTTCATTGCCTTTGTCTTATTTTGTCCTCCCAACAATGGTATAAGATGGTCAATATCCCCATTTCACAGAGGAGGAAATAGGTAAAAAGGATAATTTGACTTATCCAGAAGTTCTGTAGGCAATAATCGCACTTGATTTGAAACCAGTTTTCATGTTCTTCCTCCCACATGACACTACACAAGCCTTTCCAGCTCCAGATCCTCTTTACTGTAGCCCAATGAGTGTGTGTGCACTAAGTCACTTCAGTCGTGTCCAACTGTGTGCCACCCTATGAACTGTAGCCCGCCAGGCTCCCCTGTCCATGGGATTCTCCCGGCAAGAACATTAGAATGGGTTGCCATGCCCTCCTCCAGGGGATCTCCCTGACCCAGGGATTGAACTCACGTCTCTCATATCTCCTGCATTGGCAGGCGGGTTCTTTACCACTAGCACCACCTAGAGTAAAAACTAACTTCTTTTGAAGAGGATAAATCTTAACAAGAGTGTCTATCAAATGTAACCCTCCCCAGTAGTTTTGGGTGGTTCAGATGGTAAATAATCCACCTGCAATGCAGGAGACCCAGGTTCAATCCCTGGGTCGGGAAGATCCCCTGGAGAAGGAAATGGCAACCCACTCCAGTATTCTTGCCTGGAGAATTCCATGGACAGAGGAGCCTGATGGGCTACAGTTCATGGGGTCACAAAGAGTCACCACAGCACCTTGGACTCAGTCTATCCATCTATTAAAATATTATCTACATCTAAAGTTGTTATAGAAATGAACAACATCCAGAAATGTTCTAGGGCTGAGACTCGCCAAAGAAATCCCTAAAGGAGTAATTATCCTTCTTAAACAGGTGCTAATGTCAAAAGACCCCCAGAACAATGTTTTCCATACTTGCCTGATAATAAGAATCCCTTGAGATTCCAGAGAGATTCTCCTTCTGGAGATCTGACAGAATTCCTGAAAATCTGTGTTCACAGCCAGCATCCCGGGTGATTCACTGTATTAGACATGTGTGGGAAATACAGCTGTAGTATCAAGTGTGGATGATTTAATTAAAGAAGATATTTTTAAGAGCAGTTTTAGAATTTTAGATAGGTTTGGGCTCCCTAGGTGGCACTTGTGGTAAAGAATCTGCCAGCTGATGGTTGGGAAGCTCCCCTGGAGGAAGAAATGGCAACCCACTCCAGTATTCTTGCCTGGAGAATCCCATGGACAAAGGAGCCTCGAGCTACAGTCCATGGAGTCTCAGAGAGTTGGACACAACTGAAGCGACTCAACACGCAGCAGGTAAAAGACTTTATTAGGCAGAGTCATGATTATTTAGAGAAAAATTGCTTTGATTATACCACCAGTATTCTGTTTGATGTTTAACTCCATAATCTCCATTCCCACACCCCTTTTTCATCCTTTATATTGGTGATTTTCTCTTTTTATCTTGATCAGTGTGACTCAGTTTTTTAAAATTGTTTTCCTTTATTGTTTTCTAAAAATATTTTTTTTAATTTCTGCTCTTTACTATTTTACATGTGAAAAGAATGTGTATTCTGCTGTTACTGGATGTGATGTTACGTGGACATTAACTAGACCCAGGAAGTTGGTAGTGGTGTTCAGATCACCTGTGTCTTGCTGACATTTTGTCTAGTCCTATCAAATGTTGCAAGAGGGGCACTGAAATCTCTTACTCTGATTGTGAGATTGTCCACTTCTCCATTTAACTCAGTCCAATTTTGCTTTGTTATTACGTATGTCGGAGAAGGCAATGGCAACCCACTCCAGTACTCTTGCCTGGAAAATCCCATGGACAGCTGAGCCTGGTAGGCTGCAGTCCATGGGGTCGCTAAGAGTCGGATACGACTGAGCGACTTCACTTTCACTTTTCACTTTCATGCACTGGAGAAGGAAATGGCAACCCACTCCAGTGTTCTTGCCTGGAGAATCCTAGGGACAGGGGAGCTTGGTGGGCTGCCGTCTTTGGGGTCGCACAGAATGCATTTATCTTTTATCATTTAAAATATTCTTTTTTTCCTTGAGGTATCTTATCTAAGTAGCCACTTCAGCCTTCTTATGCTTACTGTTTACATGGTATATAATCTTCTATTTATTATCAACATATCTGTGTCTTTATATTTAATGTGTCTTTCCTATAGGCTTGTAGACAGTATGTACTGGGATCTTGCTTTTTCACCCATTCTATGGCTCTCTGCCTTTTAATAGAAATATATAGACCATTAACATTTTTTGAATTGATGAAATGATTTAAGCCACACTTTTATTATTTGTTTTCCGTTTATTCCCTTTGTTTTTTAATCCTTGTCTACTTTGTGAGGGTGGTATTTGAATGTTCTTTAGTATTCCATTTTAATTTACCTAGTGGCTCTCTGCTTATATCTCTTTGCATTGCTTTTTTACTGGTTGCTCTAGGGATTACAATATGCATATATCTGACCATTCACAGTTTAAGTAACTTTGTGACATTTTACATAAAATATAGAAACCTTGAAATTATGTAAGTCCCTATACCTCCACTTCTTTTTGTGTAGTTGTCAAATGTATTATATTTGCATACATTGAAAACTCCACCAGATAATATTGTAACTTTCTCTTTAAATCTGCTTTATGTATTTTAAAGAACTTAAGCAGAAAAAAGTAGACTTCTGTTTTTACTCAACTATGAATTCTTCCTATTCTTTATTCATTTCTGAAGATATGCTTCCTTCTTAACATTTCCTTTCAGTCTGAAAAAGTTCCTTGAATATTTCCTTTAGCACAGATCTGCTGATGAATTCTACTAGTTTTCCTTCATGCAAGAACGTCTTTATTTTGCCTTTAATCCTGCAAGGTATTTTGGTCAAAGGTCTTTTCTTTTAGTACCTTAAAGATGTAATTTCATTGATGTTTTATGCATATGGTAAGAAATCTGTAGTCATTGAACTCACGTATCTATTCCCCGTGTATGTACTGTGATTTTGTTTTTGTTGTTTTCTAGATGCTTTCAAGACTTTTTCTTTACTTTTCTTTCACTTTGAGTTGTTTGGATGTGCTACGTCCAAGCATTACTGTCTTTGAATTTTTTCTGTTTGGGATTTGTTGAGTTCTGAAATTTGTAAAATGTATGTCTTTAATCAGATTTTAGCAGTTTGGGACGTTATTTCTTCAAATACTTTTTAAAGCCTCAGTCTTTCCGGCATCCCCATTACACATCTGTTTGACATTTCAGTCAACATTTTCATACAGGTCTCTAGGGTTCCATTTATATTTTTTTTTCAATTTTCTTTCTCTTGGTTGCCCAGATTTTATAGTTCCTATTGATCTGTCTTCAAGTTCACTGGCTATTTTCCCTGTCATCTCCATTCTGCTATTGAGCCTATCTAGTGGTTGGTTTTTGTAAAATATATTTCAGTTCTAAAATTTCCATTGTTTTCTTCTTTATAGTTTCTATTTCTTTGCTAAGAATTCATGTTTTCATTCATTTCAGGTGTGTTTTCCTTTACCTTATGAAGCATAGTTGCAATAGTTGCTTTAAAGTCTTTGATAATTCTAACTTCTTGGTCATTCAGGGCTGCCTTCTATTATCTTTCCCTTTGAGAAGTAAATGCCCTTTTTTTTTTTTTCCAGTTCTTTTCTGTTGAATAATATAAAATTGCATTCTGGATATTATGAATGCTATGTTGTATTGACTTCAGGTCCTGTTATAATATTCTGAAAAATGGTAATGTTTATTATAGTAAGCAAGTAACCAACTAGTTTATGTTTAGACCATAAGTTTTATCTCATTTTCTATAAATTATGGTTTAAATCTCACTTCAACTCTCTAAGCTTTGCTTTGTTGGTTTGAGTCTGCCCTGTCTTGTGCAGTTAAGGGATCAGTCTGC
Organism: Bos grunniens; assembly: GCF_055505025.1. Classification (NCBI taxonomy): domain Eukaryota; kingdom Metazoa; phylum Chordata; class Mammalia; order Artiodactyla; family Bovidae; genus Bos; species Bos grunniens. Next base: position 47,017,450 of record NC_141177.1, on the reverse strand, counting down.
AACTTTCGTGAATAGTGCAGGTCTTAGCTCCACTCTCTATGCCTTCTGTACATTGGTTTGGGCATGTTCTGTGCTTCTACTTGTGGGCTAGGCTGAAGCTTGTGTATTCTAATCTTTGTTGTTGTTTGTTGTTAAGTCGTGTCAGACTTTTGCAACTGCATGGATGGTAGCCCACCAGGCTCCTCGGTCTATGGGATTTCCCAGGCAAGGATACTGGAATGAGTTGCTATTTCCTCCTCCAGGGGATCTTCCTGATCAGGGATTGAACCTGGGTCTCCTGCTTGGCAGGCAGATTGATTATCACCAAGCCCACTGGGAAGTGATTCTAATCTTAGTTCACTTCTTAAAACTTTGCTGGTTGGAGTCTGGGCTTCATGTGCACAGCTTAGGGGTTATTCTTAGATTAGTGTTGATTTCTTCACAGAATTGGGAGTATTTCCTTCTCCAGCTTTCTCCCTTCCTGGATTCCTTGCACACTCTTCAACGTACAGGGGAGTTTTCTTCCTGGTTCTTTTCACCAAAAAGTCAGAGCTTCTGTTGGAATTTAGACACACATTCCTCCATACTACTCTGTGAACGAGCCCACCCATAGGGCAAAGTGAAAGAAAGTGAAGTCACTCAGTCATGTCCGACTCTTTGCAGCCCCATGGACTGTAGCCTACCAGGCTCCTCCGTCCATGGAATTTTCCAGGGAAGAGTACTGGAGTGGCTTGGCATTTCCTTCTCCAGGGGATCTTCCCAACCCAGGGATCGAACCCGGGTCTCCCTCATTGCAGGCAGATGCTTTACCATCTGAGCCACCAGGGAAGTCCCCCATAGGGCAAAGCTAAAGGGAAATAAAAGGTAAACTCTCCCTTACTGAGGCTGACTCTCTTCCACAGTCTACCTGCTTTGTTTGTTTTCTAAATGCTCAAAACAAAAATAGATGTTTTGGGTTCAGAGTTTTTAGTTGTAATCAGGAGGGATGGACTGCAATCAGTTTTATACTTGCCACCTCAGCACTGCAATTCCTCAGGGTTTTACTTTTGTTTTTAAAGTTAATACTGTATTTTCTGCTCCATTATAATTCAGTAGCAAATAATTAGGCAAAATCACTAAAAAGTTTAGAAGTTCACTTGTATTTCAAGAAGATATTTATAATTTTGCAAAGGAGAAGTGAATAGAGGTCTTTGATTAGTAAAGCAAACATTAATGGCATACCCTATGTACCATGTGTAAAATAAAATAATTTCAGAGTTTACCTTTCAACCTAGTGAGCAGTAAACTTGCTTCAATGAATAAAGAATCAATAAAAGATGATAATAAGCATATTATTTGCAAAAAAGGAAATTTTTCCTTGAGTTTAAATACCATTTTATTAATTAACATATTAATGCCCCTTCAGAATAATTAATGGCATAAACACAATGCAATTCAATATTTAATCCACCCTCAAGTCAATATAACTTTAGTATTAGTGGAAAAACTGAATTAATGGGATTCCTATATTTTATTAGCTAATGTGCTTTTTTTAAGTTTTAAATCTTATTTACGAAAAATCCTTTAATCAAATACATAATTTCTTTTTTAGTATTTCTCTTAGGGTGGATGATGTAGATACTCTTTTGAACTCTTTTTAATTAAATCACAGATACCACCAGACCAAGAAGAAGCCAGGAGAGTGATGGTGTTGAATATATTTTCATTTCCAAGCATTTGTTTGAGACAGATGTACAAAATAACAAGTATGTGGAAGTTTTTTTTAAGAATTTTCATGAAACTACTGTTTTTAAGCATGTGGCCATATATGTGGTTATAAGCAATTCCATTTGAAGTGAATTTTCACTTTTATAATATTTGAAACTGATAAAATATAATTCAATTAATGGTTATTACTAACCTTTGCCTTTAACTTTTCAATAACCTAGAGCTGTTGTGTATCAGGTTAAGTTCAATGTGTAGGGATTATTTTGAAGAGTAAGGGAATGTAGCTAGTGTATTCCTGTCACGTCTTCCCACCCCGCTATGCTATGCTATGCTAAGTCACTTCAGTCGTGTCCGACTCTGTGTGACCCCATAGACGGCAGCCCACCAGGCTCCCCCGTCCCTGGGATTCTCCAGGCAAGAACACTGGAGTGGGTTGCCCTTGCCTTCTCCAATGCATGAAAGTGAAAAGTGAAAGTGAAGTCGCTCAGTCGTGTCCGACTTTTAGCAACCTCATGGACTGCAGCCTACCAGGCTCCTCCGTCCATGGGATTCTCCAGGCAAGAACACTGGAGTGGGTTGCCATTTCCTTCTCCAGTGCGTGAAAGTGAAAAGTGAAAGTGAAGTTGCTCAGTCGTGTCGGACTCTTAGTGACCCCATGGACCACAGCCTACCAGGCTCCTCCATCCATGGGATTTTCCAGGCAAGAGTACTGGAGTGGGGTGCCATTGCCTTCTCCATCCCACCCCACTAACTGAATCTTAACATAGAATTTGGGTAGAAGTTTATTTTAAAAACTAGTAACTGTGTAATAGATCCCTAGATATGATCTCGGGTGGCCTTGGCCTGTAATGACTTGAAGCGGGGCTTCGTTCCCAGCCAGAAATGGGGCTGGGTCATGATGGTGAAGGCAGCAGATGGTAGCCACTAGACCAATGGTCAGTGACAAGGGCCCTGGCCCTTTGGCTTTGCGGAAAAGAATTTCCACAAAGACGGAAAGTAGTGAAGCAACTGAAGTATTTATTAACAGGAAAAAAAGAGTACAGTATGAAGTGTGGACAGAAACGAGTGGCCTGAGAGACAGTCGCTGAGCTGCACCCTCGTGGCAGTCTGAATTACTTTTATGGAGTTTTCTTCTGGGTTTCCTTTGACTAATCATTTTGATTTGCCTGGTGCACAGTCCATATTTGGTGTATCTCAGGATCCTTCCATGTGTGCACATGCATCTCTTAGCCAAGATGGATCCTACCACAAAGACATATGGGTGGGGAACATCCCTTAACATAACTCCCCTTTGGCCTCCAAGGAGCCTTTTTTGCACGTGTATGGTCAGGGAGGTTTCCTGACTTTGAGAAATATGTCATCTGGGCAGGGCCCAGACTCCTTCCTCCCTTAATTGCCCTGCTATTCTCCTCTGGAGTTACAGTCAATAGGGAATGAATCTCCCAATCTCTTTATGCTGATGGGGGCCGAGAGGGGGTGGGGATGGGGGGTGTGGGTAGGGCCCATCTACCTCCTGCCTCAGTTCCAGCATTTGCCACCTACCTCTGTCTCTCATTAGCTTTTCAAAAAGTTAAATAAAAAATAATGTTAATCATCTTGCTTAGACCATATCTTCTAGCAAGCCCTAAGTCTCCTACCCTCAGGTTTTCCATTTGCTTAAGGATGAATGTTTTAGGCTATCAGGGAGCAATGTGTGTATTAATGCAAGATTGTGGGATTTTATTGAAACATCAAAATGCTTTTTTCATGTTTGGCACAGTGATTTTGAGTTTTTATAGCACGTGATCAGCCACCCTGGTTCCATTAGCCACCAGCCAGTCCCTCCTCTTATGCTAAAGCTGAGCTTGGTTACTCTTTCGTGTGTAGTGAAATTTCAGTAGTTTCTATTGTTTGGTTTATTCACTGTTTTATTGCATTGCATTAGCTCTGAAAAAGAGGTGATGGAAAACATTAGTACTGCTTGACTAAAGTACTTCTTTCTGCTTAAGTGTAATACAAGCAAGTGTTACTGATTTGAAAAAGTAAAATAGAAGATTTTTTAGAAATTGACATTCTGAAGTACTTGGACCTAGTTATTTTATTAAAAACAGTTTGAAAATTACATGTTCAGCAAAACATCTTTTATATATATGAATTATGTCTGCCATATATATATGTGTGTATATATACATGTAATTCACAAATGATTCTAATTTCTACAGGTTTATTGAATATGGTGAATATAAAAACAACTATTATGGCACAAGTATAGACTCAGTTCGGTCTGTCCTGGCTAAAAACAAAGTTTGTTTGTTGGATGTTCAGCCTCATGTAAGTGAACAGTGACCTAGTCAACACACTTCTAGCCCATCTGAGCATTTCATTAGAGGGTAAATCTGAAATCTACTCACTTTTGGCATTTAGGTGCCTTTCCTAAGGTGACAAAAGCATTTAAATGTAATTTGAGATGGCTCTGTTGGAAAAAAAAAAAAAAAGCCCATGTTTTTAGAAGCCTGGAGATGTGTTTGTAACTCTTAGATTCAGTGTTTGCCAAGTATAATGACTCTTATTTATTCTATGTATTTTATATATAAAAATATATTACATTGTATGTATAATGTATTCTCCTATATGTATTATAAGTGTTCATAATTGTTGGCAATGGACATTTTGGTTCTTGGTCCTCTTTCATGGATTTTGGATCTATAATTAGCCTAGAAATGTAAAACCCTGGCAAGAGCCGTGGGCATCTCACAGGAGTTGTACAGCTGCCGGGTAGAGCTCACCTGGCACCCTGGGGACTCGGTACAGGTGGATTGAGAGACGGTGGATGAAGCAGCTCACTTTCCTGTCTCAACATAGACCACCTCCATCACCCCCCCCACCCCCTCCCTGCAGAGGCCCACCCACAGCATGCTCCTTACTACCCGGGAGCAGTGCTGACTTAAAAGCAGGAGACTTGCCCCTGAAGGGGACTCCAAAGGCAGGATGAAAGAGAAGGGACACCTCATTCTGAGAGCAGGAGGAGGCTTAGATGGCATGGCTGGAAGACTTGCATGAAAGACAGTTAACTCATAGTGTCTTTTGGGTATTAAATCTAAGAACTAGCTTTCTGGTATTTTTAGCTGCTTCTCCTCAGGATTTAATGATGGCATATTTCAAAGCATTTTAAAGACAGGTTACATTCTCCATTTGTCCAGAGGTATCTAGTAACATTTAATTGTCAACAAATGATTGAACAATAATATAGTGAAAGGCCTGCTAACCTTAATTAGGAAATAATTTTAAGGAATTTTCTCCTTAGAAAGAAAATTCAGTTTTACTACAAAACATACTCCTGATATTATGAAGAAATGAAAGAAAATGTATTTCCTTCCTTGCAGACAGTGAAGCACTTAAGGACACTAGAATTTAAGCCGTTTGTGATATTTATAAAGCCTCCATCAATAGAGCGTTTGAGGGAGACAAGAAAAAATGCAAAGATTATCTCAAGCAGAGATGACCAAGGTGCTGCGAAGCCCTTTACAGTGAGTATGAGGATACTTTACTGAAAATACATAAGCAGGAGTTAAAGTCATATATGCAGTAGTGACCACATTAAGGAGACTGAGAGATGAGGCTGTGGTCCAAACATCCAGGCAGGACAGAACTGCATTTGGGTACATACATTTTAAGTGATTGCCCTGATTGTTTTTTCTGCTGTTGTGAACGGATCTTCATATTACATTGACTCAAAAACTATTTTGTATGCTTTTATGCATACTTATAAAATTTCTGAAGGCACATGTAAAAAAACCACTGAGTTTTCAACTAGCCTTATTTTTAAAGGGGAAAATACCGGTCGGTTACTATTACTCATTAATAGTCTAGATGAAGATTTAATAATTTGCCTTTTGTACCAACATCATATATAGCATAATAAAAGAAAAAGCATCATTTGGGGTATAGGACAAATAGACTTGTAGTGTTCAATTTGTATTTCCTTTGACTATTGTTAGAAATGGCACCTGAAACTTTCACAACATTGTTGATGGGCTGTACTCCAATATAAAATAAAAGGTTTAAAAAAGAAATCACAGCTGTGGTGGGTTAATGATTAGAATGACTGGCATGGTCTCTGTTTTTTAACCTTGAGACAGTGTATTATACTTTAGGATCAAGAGAATGGCAGAAGCATTTTTCCCCTCCCTCTTTTAAGTAACTCATCTTTAACCTTCAGTTCAGTTCAGTCGCTCAGTCATGTCTGACTCTCTGCGAACCCATGAATCGCAGCACGCCAGGCCTCCCTGTCCATCACCAACTCCCGGAGTTCATTCAGACTCACGTCCATCGAGTCAGTGATGCCATCTAGCCATCTCATCCTCTGCCGTCCCCTTTTCCTCCTGCCCCCAATCCCTCCCAGCATCAGAGTCTTTTCCAATGAGTCAACTCTTCGCATGAGGTGGCCAAAGTACTGGAGTTTCAGCTTTAGCATCATTCCTTCCAAAGAAATCCCAGGGCTGATCTCCTTCAGAATGGACTGGTTGGACCTCCTTGCAGTCCAAGGGACTCTCAAGAGTCTTCTCCAACACCACAGTTCAAAAGCATCAATTCTTCGGCACTCAGCCTTCTTCACAGTCCAACTCTCACATCCATACATAACCACAGGAAAAACCACAGCCTTGACTAGACGGACCTTTGTTAGCAAAGTAATGGCTCTGCTTTTTAATATGCTATCTAGGTGGGTCATAACTTTTCTTCCAAGTCCATATTAATGTATAAACTATTAATTGTGGGTATCAAATACACATGATGTTTTTGATTTCCAGTATTTTTAAAATATCTTTTTTTCTAAAGTACTGACAGTATACAACCATACGAAGTAGGTACTGTTATATGATGTTAATTACTCAGGGCTCTGGATTAACACTAAAATTAAAATCTCTGTTGTGAAAACCTTCTGTGACCTTGAGATATCGACTCTGAAATGATTCAGGATGTCACAGTATAAAGAATTACCGTATTATTTATTACAGTCTTGTACAATGTAAAGGTTTCTCAGTGAGGATAATAAACGATAACATAGTCCAAAGATTTAACTCACATTTATGTATATGGTCTTGCTATATAACCAACTAAAATTCTTCCTGGTTTCAAAAATGTATGGAGGGCCCCTTACCCACTTGTACTGAAACAAAGAAGGAGATGGTATACATGTCCTTTCATAAATGTATCCACCTCTGAAAAAGTAGTTTTTCTTATACATTCCTTGCTATGAATAAATGTGGACGATGCAGGCAAAGCATCAGGATAAACACTTCTACTTTAATACTGAAACATCCCTGTAATGATAAGTGACTAATTATCCTGAAAGGTGGGACTTTTGACTCTTGTCAGAGCAGTTTTAGTTACAAGCAAATAGAGAATATTAGAAATTACGGCTTCTGAAGAATTTACAGTTAAAGAGGGTAATTTTCTTTCATGGCTGAGGTGAAATAGTGAACACAGAACAGCATTAGATAAACCAGTTGTGTAATAACTGCACTGATGTGATGAAACTGCCTGGTTAACCAATTCTATTTAATACTTTTGTAGGAAGACGACTTTCAAGAAATGATTAAATCTGCCCAGATAATGGAGAGTCAGTATGGTCATCTTTTTGACAAAACTATAGTAAATGATGATCTTGCTGTGGCCTTCAATGAGCTGAAAACAACTTTTGACAAATTGGAGACAGATACTCATTGGGTTCCAGTGAGCTGGTTACATTCATAACTAAGGGAAGTTTTCATAATTATCTTTTTTTTGTAGAGTGCATGATTAAATCAGTTACCATTTTGGTGGTAGGGTTTTTTAATCTATATCACTGTTAGAGATGTGCAATCCTGGTTAAAACTGAATGTTGGTTTTTTATCTTTTTAAAGTCTTATTTCAAACACAGTGTTTGAGTATAAGATCCAGAATTTAAATGTGCACAGTACTGTATTCTGAGCAGAGCTTTGAACCGTCTGGCTGTCTTGAATACAAAGCTCTACCTCCAAGAGGAGGGTTGAACTTTTTATAGAAAGTCTTAGCTAGAGTATATACATGGGCGTCCAGTGCTTCTGCTGGTCTCAGACGCGGTCACTGCCTTTGCTATTTGCATGTCAGCCATTGAAGATGATAAGTTTACAGCCTTGAGCAGCTCCAGACAGGACAGCTTAGGTGTACTTTGGGTGGATCATCATAGATGCACCTGGACTGGCAGTAAGGTGGTCCTCTTACTATCCTAAAAGTGCAACATTTTCTCTTACATAGACACAGTATAGTCACAGTGTGTGCACTCAAGAATCTCTCTTTAAAGGAATTACTGAAAATCTGTCTTAGTGAGTGGCCTTCATGTTATAGTTTGAGAAGGCTTTGTGAGTACATACACTAGTGACTCAATAAATGTTTAATAAGGGAGGGTAGGCTTTGAAAATTATTACATACGAAACTAAAAACCTTTCCTTGTTAGAACGGTGATTACATACCCAAAAGGACTGATTACAAAGGACAATTTTATTTATAAATTCTCAGACATTTCTTTCTGGACTCACCAGAAATTCTGGAGCCAGTTATCTGACTTTGCATTTTCCCAGTAGATTATAAGAATGAATCCTATTCTAAATGTAGGTTTTACATGTTACTGATACAGTTAAAGAAAATGTGATCATTGTCCCAAATATGTACAGTTGATCACCATATTTAAATTTCACTACAAATTGTACTTTAGAAAACTGTTCATGTAATGTTAACTTATTTCTTTGTCATCAAAATATTTCTTTACATTGGCCAGATACCATCCTAATCTTGCTGTTTTTAAAGAAGTTTAAGAAAGACTCTCATATTGTAAATAGCTAGATGGGATCTCTCATTTTTCTTTGATACTACTGACCTTCAGCGAGTAAATTATACAGCTCAAAATACTAGAAATGTGCATAGTTGTATAAGAGAATATGCGTCCCATTCTTGCATGCAGTAAGACACTGCCAATCAGAGAATCATCGTATCTGTGACTTTGAAACAGAAAAAAAAATATTTTTGTTGATTTCTAAAGAGAGTTTAGATGTCCTGTTTAAAGAAAAATAGTGTAGTGAAATTTTATATATTTATGAAATATTTGAAAGGCATATTTTTTTAATTATCAAATGAGGCTATTCATAAAACAAATTGTATGTAAAGATGTCATTAATTTAAAATAGTTTTTTAAATCTGGGTCAACATTCCATGTAAATATTTTGACCTTTGTTTGTTCTCAGATCCACATGTGTGCTCTGTGCACATTTGATAGCATGACTTACTGGGTTTCCTTCATACATGTGAGATTTCATACCTGATACACACTCGCAGCTAAATAGTTAGATAACCAATGTTACCTGACAGCCTAATCCAAACAGCAAATTCTAAGTTAATTAAGTAAACAGCAACCAATTCAGTTTAAAAAGAGGTTTGGGGTTGCCAGGTCTAATACTGAAGCCATACTTCATGGTTGTGTGGCTGGTCTAAGAAAGTACAAGTCTTCCTTGGATGGTTTGGGTAATATTCTTTTTCAACACTGATCAAAATTTCCAATACATTGACTTTCTAGGAAATGAATTATAATTTAGGTAGTCTGAATTCTTTGTTCAGAAATAGCACATGGTTTGTTTTTATTTTTTGCCTCAATTCTTTACTGTGGAGGCAGACAGCATGTGATAAAAATGGAGTCCCTTTTGGTGGTGGGGGTGGTGATGGAGGTGTTATAAAAATATATTTTCCAATTTCTCTCCCTTTTTACACTAGAGCTGAAAAGTATTTTTTAAAATAATGGAAAAGGGGCAATTCAGCAATTTGAAAAATCTTTCATCAGTAGTACACACCTTGATGCTTAGAAAGAGAGTCCGTTCTCTTTAATTTAGTAAGGCTAGGAGAAGGCAGTGGCACCCCACTCCAGTACTCTTGCCTGGAAAATCCCATGGATGGAGGAGCCTGGTAGGCTGCAGTCCATGGGGTCGCTAAGAGTCGGACACGACTGAGCGACTTCACTTTCACTTTTCATTTTTATGCATTGGAGAAGGAAATGGCAACCCACTCCAGTGTTCTTGCCTGGAGAATCCCAGGGACGGGGGAGCCTGGAGGGCTGCCATCTATGGGGTTGCACAGTCGGACACGACTGAAGCGACTTAGTAGTAGCTCCATGGGCTTGGGGATAAATGTTGCAAAGGGCCCTTGATCCTGTACTTGGTGCACCCCTGGCTCCCTCTTGAGGGAGGAGAGACTGGTTCTTTAGGCAGCCTGCTCCCAAGACAATGTCAGCCACTATTTGAGAGAACAGGAATATTTATTTTTTTAAGTCCAAATATTTAATATCCAAGATTAAGAAGGTAAGTCTGTATTCCCATCAATAACAAACTGGAATCTGTTTGCTTTTTTTTTTTTAGGTGAAATTGAAATACCATTTTTTACCATTATTTTACTTACCAGTATAGACATTATTGATATCTTTAAGATTGACCTTCCTGGTATCATGGTATCATGTGATGACTGAATGTATCTAAATTGTAATAATTTAAAATTGACAAGCATATAAAGCAAAACTATGTTGTTAAAAGTTTCCTGAAGAGACAGATTTTTATTATTTATTTTCTTTTTGACTAGTAAGAGTTTATAAATAAAAGGAATGGAAAACCTTTGAGCGTAATAAAATACCTTCAAATTATATGTATAGTTTCTTGAAGATTGCTCTTGCACTTGGTATCTACTTCACTGTTTCTGATGGTAGAACAAGTTGTTCTTTTACTGACACCATGTGATTTGAACTGCCTCTGTCTAAAACAAAATTTCATATTTGTTCCAGACATTAATTGGTTTCATCAAAGTTGTTGGAGAGATGAAATCCACTAGCCTCAATCTTACCCAGTCCAGCCAATCAAAGATAAACAAAAGATCTATGCCATGTGCTAGACAAGCCTGGGCAATGAGTACTTAACTGATCATGAGCTCGTTGACACAGTGATCAGCCTCATATCACACAACTTAAAAGTAATTGCGTAAATATTCTTAATTACCTGACAGTTCCTCATATTAGTAAATTCATAGGGAGCTTCCTAAATAATTTCTATTACCAGTTTTCTTGTCGTTGTTTTAAAGTTCCATTACTTTCAAATGGTACACCCAAAATTAATTCAGTTCAGTTCAGTCGTTCAGTCATGTCTGACTCTTTGCAACCCCATGAATCGCAGCACGCCAGGCCTCCCTGTCCATCACAACTCCAGGAGTCCACCCAAACCCATGTCCATCGAGTCGATGAGGCCTTCCAACCATCTCATCCTCTGTCGTCCCCTTCTCCTCCTGCCCTCAATCTTTCCCAACATCAGGGTCTTTTCCAATGAGTCAGCTCTTCGCATCAGGTGGCCAAAGGATTGGAGTTTCAGCTTCAACATCAGTCCTTCCAAAGAACACCCAGGACTGATCTCCTTTAGGATGGACTGGTTGGATCTCCTGGCAGGCCAAGGGACTCTCAAGAGTCTTCTCCAACACCACAGTTCAAAAGCATCAATTCTTCGGCGCTCAGCTTTCTTTATAGTCCAACACTCACATCCATACATGACCACTGGAAAAATCATAGCCTTCACTAGGCAGACCTTTGTTGACAAAGTAATGTCTCTGCTTTTTAATATTCTGTCTAGGTTGGTCATACCTTTCCTTCCAAGGAGTAAGCATCTTTTAATTTCATTGCTGCAATCACCACCTGCAGTGATTTTGGAGCCCAAAAAATTAAAGTCAGCCACTGTTTCCACTGTTTCCCCATCTATCTGCCATGAAGTGATGGGACCAGATGCCATGATCTTAAGTTTTCTGAATGTTGAGCTTTAAGCCAACTTTTTAACTTTCCTCTTACACTGTCTTCAAGAGGCTTTTTAGTTCTTCTTCACTTTCTGCCGTAAGGATGGTGTCATCTGCATATCTGAGGTTATTGATATTTCTCCCAGCAATCTTGATTCCAGCTTGTGCTTCTTCCAGCCCAGCGTTTCTCATGATGTACTCTGCATATAAGTTAAATAAGTAGGGTGACAATATACAACCTTGACGTACTCCTTTTCCTATTTGGAACCAGTCTGTTGTTTCATGTACAGTTCTAACTGTTGCTTCCTGACCTGCATATAAGTTTCTCAAGAGGCAGGTCAGGTGGTCTGGTATTCCCATCTCTTTCAGAGTTTTCCACAGTTTATTGTGATCCACACAGTCAAAGGCTTTGGCATAGTCAATAAAGCAGAAATAGATGTTTTTCTGGAACTCTCTTGCTTTTTCCATGATCTAGCGGATGTTGGCAATTTGACCTGTGGCTCCTCTGCCTTTTCTAAAACCAGCTTGAACATCTGCAAGTTCACGGTTCACGTATTGTTGAAGCCTGGCTTAGAGAATTTTGAGCATTACTTTACTAGCATGTGAGATGAGTGCAATTATGTGGTAGTTTGAGCATTCTTTGGCATTGCCTTTCTTTGGGATTGGAATGAAAACTGACCTTTTCCAGTCCTGTGGCCACTGCTGAGTTTTCCATATTTGCTGGCATATTGAGTGCAGCACTTTCACAGCATCATCTTTCAGGATTTGGAATAGCTCCACTGGAATTCCATCACCTCCACTAGCTTTGTTCGTAGTGATGCTTCCTAAGGCCCACTTGACTTCACATTCCAGGATGTCTGGCTCTAGATGAGTGATCACATCATCATGATTATCTTGGTTGTGAAGATCTTTTTTGTACAGTTCTTCTGTGTATTCTTGCCACCTCTTCTTAATATCTTCTGCTTCTGTTAGGTCCCTACCATTTGTCCTTTATTGAGCCCATCTTTGCATGAAATGTTCCCTTGGTATCTCTAATTTTCTTGAAGAGATCTCTAGTCTTTCGCATCCTATTGTTTTCCTTTATTTCTTTGCATTGATCACTGAGGAAGGCTTTCTTCTCTCTCCTTGCTCTTCTTTGGAACTCTGCATTCAAATGGGAATATCTTTCCTTTTTTCCTTTGCTTTTAGCTTCCCATCTTTTCACAGCTATTTGTAAGGCCTCCCCAGACAGCCATTTTGCTTTATTGCATTTCTTTTCCTTGGGGATGGTCTTGATTCCTGTCTCTTATACAGTGTCACGAACCTCCATCCATAGTTCATCAGGCACTCTGTCTATCAGATCTAGTCCCTTAAATCTATTTCTCACTTCCACTGTATAGTCATAAGGGATTTGATTTAGGTCATACCTGAATGGTCTAGGGGCTTCCCTTGTGGCTCAGAGGATAAAGCGTCTGCCTGCAATGCAGGAGACCCGGGTTCAATCCCTGGGTCAGGAAGATCCCCTGGAGAAGAAAATGGCAACCCACTCCAGTATCCTTGCCTGGAGAATCCCATGGACAGGGGAGCCTGGTGGGCTGCAGTCCATGGGGTCACAAAGAGTTGGACACGACTGAGCGAGTTCACTTTCACTTTGAATGGTCTTCAATTTCAGTCTGAATTTGTTAATAAGGAGTTCATGATCCGAGCCACAGTGAGCTCCCAGTCTTGTTTTTGGTGGTCCTCAACAGGAAAGTGAGCCAAGTTTTATGTTTAGCCGCTGATAGGGAATATAACTGATATCGATTGAAAGAAGTGTCCCTTACCTGTATTCATGCCCTTTCCTAGGCTGCCACACCTTTCCAGATGCTTGCTCACTTGCACTTAGTTATCTGGAGGGCAAGGAATATTGTACTTTTATAACAGCTCTTATTCACATATACCTACATGGGCTACGTACTGCCAGATAAAATAGTCATATTAATCATCAGACATCTGTAGGATTTGTATACAGTTTCATTTAATCCTCATAACGGCATTATATGGAAGTAGTACCTTATATGGAAGTATAGTACCTTACATAGAAGTGCGGGCTTCTGTGCCTGCCCAAGGTAACAGGCGTGATGAGTAAGGATCGGGGTTCAATTGTGGTCAGGCTCCTCCAACACCAGGATGTCTGCACTGTGCTTGCTGGTGTTGCTATAACTTGAGTCAATTCTGGAAATAGGTGAGATTTGGTAATTAGAAGTGATTATTCATCCTTTTTATGCACAGGCAATTTACAAAGAGTTTTCTCACAACACTGTTGCTTTAGTCAGATAGCTCTTGATTTCTCTATGCCTCTATTGTTGGCTAATCTTCAAACAGCTTGGCGTGCTGTGGTTCGTTGGGTCGCAAAGAGTCGGACGTGACTGAGCAACTGAACTGAACTTCAAACAATGATGATTATCAAAAGCATACAAAAAAGTTAGCATAATACGCAATTTTTCTGTTTTGTCTGAGTCCTAGTCTTTAATGATGGAGCATGATTTGTCTAATCAGTTGTGATAATCTCCTCTCCGCCAGGATTGATCTGAGTTGGTCCAGCCACTCGATTCCAGGTAATGTCTGTCAGAGGAGCTGTGAGTTGAGTTGTTTCCCTAGTTTAAACAAACACCTGCATAAGGTGAAAATCCTCTATGCTCCTGCCCCCGTTCCTCCTGTCTGAGATGCTTCTATTACATTGTGGTGCTTAACAACATGACAGCCATAATCCTAACCCTAAATCAATGGATGATAAAGGTCAATCTATAGATGAGTGAGTAAAAAAAACAAGAAAAGATCCTAAATCCATAACGTCACTGAGCTGTTGAAAAAATCCTTGGGACCTCTTTCCTCTAATTACTGAATAAACAATGTTCTTTTTTTAAAATGTATTTTTAATTGAAGGATAATTTCTTTATAATGTGTTGGTTTCTGCCATGCAACACCATGAATCAGCCACAAGTATACATATGGCTTCTCACTCTGAAACCTCCCTCCCACCCCTCTAGGCTGTTACAGAGGACCAGGTTGAGCTCCTTGTGTTATTCAGCAACTTAAAATGAAAAGACAACCCTCAGGATGGGAGAAAATAATTGCAAATTAAACTGACAAAGGATTAATATTCAAAATATATAAGCAGCTCATTAAGCTCAATATCAGATAAACATGAAGCTCAATATCAGAAAAACAAATAACCCAATCAGAAAAACTGGCAGAAGACCTAAACAGACATTTCTCCAAAGAAGACATGCAGATGGCCAACAGACACATGAAAAAATGCTCAACACTGCTCAGTATTAGCAGAATGCAAATCAAGACAATGTTATTTTATGCTCTGTTGGTGGGAATGTAAATTGGTGTAGCCACTATGGAAATCGGTAGCTGGGGGTTCCTCAAAAAAATGAAAATTGAGCTACCATATGAGCCAGCAGTCCCATTCCTGGGCATATATCTTGAAGGAAATGAAATCACTATTTTGAAAAGAGTTCTGCATCCCCACTTTCCACATGCACTGCAAGATTATTCACAGCAGCTGAGACAAGGAAACAACATGTCCATCAACAGATGAATGAAGAATCTAGGGCATGTACACATACACATTTACATACACATAAAAAGGAATGTTATTCAATGGTAAAAAAAATACGTAAATTCTGCCTTTTGTGACAACATGGTTGTATCTTTCTTGAAGGCATTATTCTAAGTAAAATAAGTTAGAGAAAGACAAATAACTATATGTGGTGCTAGAGAAGACTCTTGAGAGTCCTTTGGACAGAAAGGAGATCAAACCAGTCCATCCTAAAGGAAATCAACCGTGAATATTCATTGGAGGGACTGATGCTGAAGCTGAAGCTCCAATACTTTGGCCACCTGATGCAAAGGGCTGACTCACTGGAAAAGACCCTGATGCTGGGAAAGATTGAAGGTAGGAGAAGGGGGTGGCAGAGGATGAGATGGATGGATGGCATCACTGACTCAATGGATGTGAGTTTAAGCAAACTCACAGAGATAGTGAAGGACAAGGAAGCCTGGTGCACTGCAGATCATGGGGTTGCAAAGAGTTGGATCCAACTGAGCGACTAAACAACAACCACTTGTATAAGGTATCTACAAGAGCTGAAATAGAAGGTAGAATGGTAGTTACCAGGGCTTGGATGGAAAAGGGGGGATGTTGGTCAGAAGGCACAAGCTTCCAGGTATGAGATGAGTAAGTTCTGGGGATGTAATGGCATGTTGACTATTGTTAACAACACTGTATTACATGCTTGAAAGTAGCTAAAAGAGTAGATCTTAAATGTTATTAACACACACACAAGGTAATTAGGTGGTGAAAGTGTTAAATAACTTTATTGTGGTAATCATTTCACCATATATACATATATCAAACCACACTGTACATGTTAAACTTACACAACTTTATGTCAAAACTGGAGAAGATGTTCTCTTAAAAGTGTTACTATTAGGCTGCTGTTTGCTTGCTGCTGGAAGCATTCCTAATGGAAAGCAGTATCCATGACCACCCAGGCCACTCCCAGTGCCTGCATCACTTACCAAAAATGTCACTTGTCCTGCAATGAAGCATTGAACCTTAAAACATTCTGTAACTTGTAGCATAAAATAAAGCAAGAGACTCCATTTACATTTTATTTTGCTTGGGTTCCACTTTTTTTTTTCCTCCACAATATAACATTTAAGTTTGGGGAAAGCTGTTCTTGTGTTTTGAGATTTACAAATTGATCATGGTTGTGAGTCTACAGTTTTGGCAAAGTGATATCTCTGTGATTAAATTTGACCTGGGCACTAGTAATACCTGAAAGTTCCATCTGTCAGGCCCCTGCCCTGTGCCAGGCACTCTGCTTGTTAGTAGTAGGTGACCTGTTTGTGATCATCAGCTCTACTTAAACAGATAAAGGACCGAAATAGAAATATGTATAAATAACAATGGCTACAAAACAATATAATTACTGTTCATGCTAATGAAAGGTATATAGTATGAAGTAATTACTGAGGAAAATATATTGCTCTTAGGAACCTAGAAGATACCAAAACAGCTGAGGATGGAAGAAAGAAGGACAAAAACAAACATGCTTAAATATTAGTTAAAATATTTTAGGTATTTGAAGGCAATTATTTGTGGAATTGAAAGTAAATGCAAAGAGGAATCAGAGACTCCATTAAATGAGAAGACAAAAAGATGCCAAATGGGTCTCTCATTACAGATTTAAATGGCATAAACTCATGTAGTAAGAGACCATTTTTCAACTACATCAAAAATGGACATCAACCATATTCTTTAAGAAGAGAAAGATTTAAAGTAAGAGGATTGGCAAAAATGTGCAAATGCAAGGCAGAAGGAAACCAAAAGCAGAAAACACAATAATAATATGAAAATTGAGGTAAATGCTTGGGGCAAAAAGTCATTCTTTAGTAATCCGTGGTATAAGCCATAAAAGGAACAGTGTTAAAGACACTGAGTAAAACCTTGAGGAGTGCAGTCAATAAAACCACATTATTTGGTCATCTTTAAAATACTTCTCTTAGACCTCGAAAAGAAGTGGTTATAGAAGGTCCATATACTTCCCTGGTGGCCTAGTGGTTAAGAATCCACCTTCCAATGCAGGAGATGTGGGTTTGATCCCTGTCGGGGAACTAAGATACCACATGCTACAGTGAAGACCCAGCACAGCCCCCCGCAAAACTTCATGTATCACAACTCCTCAGCTGATCTCATAGCCATGGAAAGAATGCTTTTTCCTACAAACAGATTACACCTTCGGTTCAAGAGCCACACTGAGAATTTACAAAACCCAATCCTAAAGCAAGCCGCAAGAAAAGCCTCATTAAATTCCAAAATATTTTAAGTACTTCAAGTCACATCTAATGACTACAGTCCAATAGAACTTAAAGTGAATAACCAGTAGACACCAAAACAGACCTCTCAGAAAAACTCAAACAACAGCAAAACAAAACATCCTGATCATGGAGGAATTAAAAATAAAACTGTAGATTATTCGGAGAATAACAACATAACTATCAGAATCTATGGACTAGGACTGAAAAACTGAGCTCAGGAAAACTTGTTGCCTTAAAAGCTTTTCAAGGGGAAAAAAATAAAAATAAACACTGGCTCAAGCAACTCGGGAAAGAATAACATGAGTGGTATTTTGGCTAGGTTATAATATACACTGACTTTTCCAGGAATGCGCTACCATGTAAATCAAAGGAAGACTGTGCTTCATTTTTTCAGAACCCTACCAAGTTTTCTTCACTATTTTGGAACATCATGTCATTAATGGCAATAGCACCCGTCGTGTCAGAGTCTCCTGCACGGCGTGTCTGGACACAGCCATGCCACAGTGTGCGAACCTACCCTATGCATGGATCACTGCTGTCTTCGGAGGACTGCTGCCTGAGCATTTATATCTCACAGTATGAACTATTTTATTCTCCACTGCTTTCCTTTTCTTTCTCCCTTTTATTATAATGGGGTTCCATTGTATTATTTGATTTTACTGCACCATGTGCCATGCGGGGTTTTAGTTCCCTGACCAGGGATTGAACCTGTGCCCCCTGCAGTGGAAGCACAGATTCTTAACCACTAGACTACCAGGGAAGTTTCTGGGACAAAATCTCTTATAGACAAGGAACACTGAGTATGATAGGGAGTGATTACTGCTGCTTCAGACAGATGGCCACATAGATCCCATTTATGGTGCAGGCTTTGAGCTATACAGCTCATGCGGTTTTAAAAATATTATGTTTTGATATGATTAATATGCAACTGAGCATCAAGTTACGTTGAAATTTGGCTACAGTCGTAGAAGGTATCTACTGTTAGCACTTGGCTTCCCTGATGGCTCGGTGGTAAAGAATCTGCCTGCGGTGCAGGAGACTCGGGAGACGTGGGTTCTCCTGGGTCAGGAAAATCCCCTGGAGGAGGAAATGGCAACCCACTCCAGTATTCTTGCCTGAAGAATCCCATGGATAGAAGAGGGCTATGGTCCGTGGGGTCTCAAATAGTCAGATAGAACTGAGCGTGCACGGATACACACACACACATTTTGAGCATCAAGTAGTATCCTTGAGTATACTGCTGCTACGAATAGGCTCTTGCAGAAGAAAATAGCTTTACAGTTTAAAATATTTTCCAAAACTAGGTAATGGAATTAACTAAGAGACGAGACATTATTGCAGACCTAAATACTAAAAGATCATAGACTCTCCCAGAATACAATTTTAACAGCATAAGATTTTAGAAAAATCTTGAGACATGGCAGGTAAATCCAAAAAGGAGGAGATCAAGATGGCAGAGTGGGAGGACAGACTCCCCTCCCCTCCCTGAACACTCCCGAAGTACATGTACATGTGGAGCAATTCTCGCTGAAAACTAACTGGAGACTGGCAGAAACACTCCTTACAACCAAGGCTGTAAAAAAATCCACATGGAATTAGGTGGGAAGGGAAGTGATCAGATTGAGACTTTGTGCTCCTGGGAGGGGACACAGAAGATGGGGGTTATGTGGGTGGAGATTCTCCCTGAAATGAGGGCTTCGAGCCACATATTCTGCACCCCAGTCCTGAGGTCTGACACTGGAAAGACGAGTAACCTCAGCTGGCTTGAAAATCAGTGGGACTAACAGGAGGGCTGTGAGAAACCTAGAGTGCCTGTGAAGAGAGGGCACAGACTTGCCTACTCCTGAAACAAAGTGGAGAAAGTGCAACTTGCACAGGACTCTAGCCAATTTCCCCCAACTACCCTGCAGCATGCCCCAGCCTGAGCCAAGCACCCATTCTGGCCCCATTTGCCCTGTGGCATGGCTTCACACTAGGCATGAGAGCTGGCATGGCTGAGGCGGGTGCTCAGGGAGGGGACAGATGGAGTTGGCTTGGGCCTGGAATGGCATCTGAATGGGGCAGGGACAGCCATTACTGGTGTTCAGAGAGAGGCCCAGGACTCTGGAGCCAGGATTGGCACTGTCCATACACCAAGTGCTCACTCCAGCCCCTTCTTGCTCCAGCACTACTTCTCTGGGGCAAAGGTGCTGATGCTAGGAGGCAGGAGGATACACACGTGGATGGAACAGAGTCATTTCTGACCAGACCCTCAGGACTTCCATTCCAGCAACTTAGGACCTGAGCAACCCTGCAGTGGGCGAGGTTGGTCACTGACCAGAGGAGAAGCACTGGCACGAATGCCTGGCTAGTACGGCCCTGGCCCATCCATGTCAAGTCCCACCTCCTACCAAGGTAACAGGTGCCAGCACACCTGGAAGAAAGCGTGACTGGTGCTTACCTCTTCCAGCTCACTGACCAAAGCTACAGGGCACCTGCAGACTGTACAGGTACACTCCCATATGGGCACATCCCTTCAAGGCGGGAAGAGGTAACTATCTCACTTCAATTCATACAGACAGAGAAAGATAAGCAAAATGAGAAGACAGAAGGATTTGTTTCAATTGAAACAATAAGGAAGACCTAATGAAACAAATACATAATTTACAAGATACAGAGTTCAAAGCATCAGCAATAAGAAGACTAACTCAATTAAGGAAAAGAATAGATGAACACAGTGAAAACTTAAGCAAGGAACTAGAAAATGTAAAAAAGGACCAGTCATAAAGGAAGAATACAATAGGAGGAATTAATAATAGACTAGGTGATAGAGATCCTGATAGACGAGGTGAAAAGACCCTGATGCTGGGAAAGATTGAAGGCAGGAGGAGAAGGGGACGATAAAGGACGAGATGGTTCGATGGCATCACCAACTCAATAGACATGAGTTTGAGCAAGCTCTAGGAGATGATGAAGGACATGGAAACCTGGCGTGCTGTAGTCCATGGGGTCGCAAAGAGTCAGATACGACTGAGTGACTGAAAGCAACAAAAAGGTGACAGATCTGGAAGACAAAATAATGGAAACTATCCGATCAGAACAGCAAAAAGAAAATCAAATTAAAAAAAAATGAGAACACTTTAAAGGACCTCTGGGACTCTATCACGTATGCCAACATTCACATTATAGGGATCCCAGAAGGAGAGAAAGGGGTCAAAATTTTGATGAAATTAGGTTGAAAACGTCACTGAAGAAAGAAACAGATATCCAGGTACAGGAAGCTCAGAGGGTCCCAAACAAGGTGAATGCAAATTCATTCACACCAAGACATAATTAAAATGGCATAAGTCACAGAGAGATTCTGAAATCACCAAGAGAAAAAGAGTCACCTACAAGGGAATTCCCATAGGACTATTAGCTTTTTCTGCAGAAACTGCAGGCCAAAAGGGAGTGGCCTGATATAAAATGCTGAAAGGGAAAAACCTGCAACCTAGGATTATCTACTGAACAAGATAATCATTTAGAATAGGAGAGATTAAAAAAAAAAAACAACAACTCAGATAAGCAAAAATTATGAGAGTTCATGAGAACCTTAACATTTCTTTTAGGGTAGGCTCCCTCCAGTGTCTCCAGCCAGGACTCTCCCAGGCTACCCTCACCTCTCCACTGTGTTAGGCAAAAAGTGGAGCTGACCCCCAGAAACCCCACCCTTTGGTGTACCTACACTTTCAGTTGTTCAACCAAGCCCTAACTTAGGCCCTCCTAGAAAGGCATGTGGCAGATGCAATTAAGGTTTCAAATCAGTTGCCTTTGGAAAAAAAAAAAGGGGGCGGGATTTACCCTGGTCTAACCAAGTATGCCCTTAAAAAGTGACTCGGCTTTTCCTGAACAACAAAGAAGGAATTGAAGTTTGAGAAGGATTTGATTTGACGAGATTCCCTGTCCATGGTTTGACGAGATTCCCTGTCCATGGTTTTGACAGCGGAGAGGACCACAAGGCAGTGAATGCGATTAGCCTCTAAGACCTGAGAGCAGCCCCTGGCTGACAGCAAGAAAGCTAAGACCTCGGTCTTCAAACTAAGAATTGAATGCTGCCTGCAACCTGCTGAGCTTGGAAAGGAACCCTAAGCTCCAAGTGAGATTAGCAGTGAGTCCTGCTGAAGCCTTGACTTTAGACTTGTGAGACTCTGAGCTGAGAACTCGGCCATGCCTGTTCTGACCTACAGAACTGTGAGCTCAAAATGAGTGTTGTTTTAAACTACTAAGTTTGTAGTGTTACTGAGGATTGGAAAACTAGGATGTTCAGCCACTGAGTCCTATCAGAAATCTCTTAACTCCATCCTACATTCTCTTTTTCTCTTACTTTATTGTGGTAAGAACACTTAAAACCTACCAACTGATGCTGAAGCTGACACTTCAATATTTTGACCATCTGATGCGAAGAACTGACTCATTGGAAAAGACCCTGATGCTGGAATGATTGAAGGCAGGAGGAAAAAGGGATGACACAGGATGAGATGGTTGGATGGCATCACCAACTCGATGGACGTGAGTTTGAGCAAGTTCCAGGAGTTGGTGATGGACTGGGAGCCCTGGAGTCCATGGGGTAGCAAAGAGTCAGACACAACTGAGCGACTAAACTGAACTTAACAAATTTTAAAGTTTACAATATGCTATTGTCATCTCTAGGCACAATGTTATAAACAGATCTCTAATTATTAATACTCATCTTGTAAAACTAAAATATACTTGTTGATTAGTAATCCCCCATTTCCACATCTCCCCAACCCCTGACAACCACTGTTCTATTCTTTGCTTCTAGGAGATTGATTATGTTAGATAACTCAAAGAAGTGGAATCATGTGATACATGTGCTTCTGTGACTAGCTTATTTTACTTAGCATAGCTTCCTTAAGGTTCACCCTTGTTGTCTTATATTGCAGGATTTCTTTCTTTTCAAGGCTGAATAACATGCTGTTTTATGCGACCCCGTGGATTGTAGCCCACCTGGCTCTTCTGTCCATGGACTTCTCCAGGCCAGAATACTGGAGTGGGTTGCCATTCCCTTCTCCAGGGGATCTTCCCGACCCGGGGATTGAACCCAGGTCTCCTTCACTGCAGACAGATTCTTTACCATCCGAGCCACCAGGGAAGCCTTTTATGTATATATCACATTAAAAAAATCCATTCTTCCATCAGTGGACATTTGTTTCCCATCTTAGCTATTGTGAATAGTGCTGCTATGAACATGGAAATTAAGATATCTCTTTGAGATCCTGATTTCAGTTCTTTTGGATAAGTAGCTAGAAGTGGGTTGCTGAGTCATATGGTAGTTCTATATTTAATTTTTTGAGGAACCTCTATACTGTTTTCCATAGTGGTTGCACCATTTGCATTCCCAGCAACAGAGTACAACCGTTGATTCTCCACAATTCTGGTGTCTCGTTTCGATTCGCATTTCCCTGATAATTAGTGACACTGAATAGTAAAGTAATGCTCAAAATTCTCCAAGCGAGACTTCAGCAATATGTGAACCGTGAACTTCCAGCTGTTCAAGCTGGTTTTAGAAAAGGCAGAGGAACCAGAGATCAAATTGCCAACATCTGCTGGATCATTGAAAAAGCAAGGGAGTTCCAGAAAAACATCTATTTCTGCTTTATTGACTATGCCAAAGCCGTTGACTGTGTGGATCACAATAAACTGTGGAAAATTCTGAAAGAGATGGGAATACCAGATCACCTGACCTGCCTCTTGAGAAACCTATATGCAGGTCAGGAAGCAACAGTTAGAACTGGACATGGAACAACAGACTGGTTCCAAATAGGAAAAGGAGTACGTCAAGGCTGTATATTGTCACCCTGCTTATTTAACTTATATGCAGAGTACATCATGAGAAACGCTGGGCTGGAAGAAGCACAAGCTGGAATCAAGATTGCCAGGAGAGATATCAATATAACCTCAGATATGCAGATGACACCACTCTTATGGCAGAAAGTGAAGAGGAACTAAAAAGCCTCTTGAAGACAGTGAAAGAGGAAAGTTAAAAAGTTGGCTTAAAGCTCAACATTCAGAAAACTAAGATCATGGCATCTGGTCCCATCACTTCATGGCAAATAGATGGGGAAACAGTGGAAACAGTGGCTGACTTTATTTTTTGGGCTCCAAAATTACTGCAGGTGGTGATTGCAGCCATGAAATTAAAAGACGCTTACTCCTTGGAAGGAAAGTTAGACAGCATATTGAAAAGCAGAGACATTACTTTGCCAACAAAGGTCCGTCTAGTCAAGGCTATGGTTTTTCCAGTGGTCATGTATGGATGTGAGAGTTGGACTGTGAAGAAAGCTGAGTGCCGAAGAGTTGATGCTTTTGAACTGTGGTGTTGGAGAAGACTCTTGAGAGTCCCTTGCGAGGAGATCCAACCAGTCCATTCTGAAGGAGATCAGTCCTGGGTGTTCTTTGGAAGGAATGATGCTAAAGCTGAAACTCCAGTAGTTTGGCCACGTCATGTGAAGAGTTGAGTCATTGGAAAAGACTCTGATGCTGGGAGGGATTGGGGACAGGAGGAGAAGGGGACGACAGAGGATGAGATGGCTGGATGGCATCACCGACTCGATGGACATGAGTTTGAGTGAACTCCGGGAGTTGGTGATGGACAGGGAGGCCTGGCGTGCTGCAGTTCATGGGGTTGCAAAGAGTTGGACACGACTGGGCGACTGAACTGACTGAACTGAACTGAGTATCTTTTCATATACTGTTGGTCATTTGTAAATCTTTGGTGAAATGTCTAT
Organism: Bos grunniens; assembly: GCF_055505025.1. Classification (NCBI taxonomy): domain Eukaryota; kingdom Metazoa; phylum Chordata; class Mammalia; order Artiodactyla; family Bovidae; genus Bos; species Bos grunniens. The sequence goes on along the minus strand of NC_141177.1, from coordinate 46,993,340 downwards.
GAAAGTCCTGAGACCATTTTTAAATCAAGATTTTTTTTTTATTGAATTGTAAGAGTTCCTTACAAATCTTGGAACCTAATCCCTTATCAGATACATGGTTTGCATATATTTTCTCCCATTACACTGGTGGCCTTTTCACCCTCTGCTTTGTAGTTTGATGTGGTTCCACTTATCTGTGCTTTTGGTGTCATCTAAGAAATCACTGTGAAGACCAATGTCATGAAGCTTTCCCCCTATGTTTTGTTTTAGGAGTTTTATCATTTCAGGTTTTACACTTAAATCTTTAATCCATTTTGAGTTGATTTTTTATGTATGGTGTCAGATAAAGGTTCAGTATCACTATTTTGCATGTGGATATCCAGTTTTCCAACACTTTTTGTTGAAAGGATTATTTTTTATCTATTGTGTATTTTTTGGAGAAGGAAATGGCAACCCACACCAGTATTCTTGCCTGGAAAATCCCATGGACAGAGGACTCTGGCAGGCTACAGTCCATGGGGTTGCAAGAGTCGGACATGACTTAGCGACTAAAGTTTTGTGTATTTTTGGCACATGTGTTAAAGATCAGTTAACAAGATATGTTTGTGGGTTTATTTCTGGGCCCTCTATTCTGTTCCACTGATATGTGTGTGTATATATATACACACACACACATACACACACACACTATATATATAGCATTTATGCTGTTTTAATTACTAAAACTCTGTAATACATTTTGAAATTAGGAGTTGTGATATCTCTAGCTTTGTTCTTCTCTTTTAAGACCATTTTGCCTATTTGGGTCTTCTGCAGTTCTATATGAATTTTAGAATTTTTTATGTAAAAGAATACTATTGGGATTTTAATAGCAATTGCATTTCATCTATAGATTTCTTTGTGTAGTATGAACATTTTAACAATATTGTCTTTCAGTCCATGAACACAGGATGTCTTTCCATTTGTTTGTGTCATTAATTCTTTCATCAGTGCTTTATAGTTTACAGTGTACAAGTCTTTGAATGTCTTGAGTTTATTCCTATTTAATTCTTTTTGATGTTACTGTAAATGAAATTGTTTTCCTAATTTCCTTTTCAGTTTGCTATTAGTGTACAGAAATTCAACTGATTTTTGTAGATTGATATTATTTCCTGAAACTTAACTGAATTCATTTACTAGCTCTCCCAGTTCTTCTGTGTGGAGTCTTTAGGTTTTCTCTATATAAGATCATATCACCACATACAGGGCCAGTTTTACTTATTTCAATTTGGATGCCTTTTTGCTATGGTATGAATGTCTGGGTCTCCTCAAAATTCATATGTTGAAATCGTAACCCGCAAAGTGGGCCCTCTGGGAGGTGATTAGGTCCTAAGTATGGTTGGAAAATCATGAGTGGTATTAGGGCTCTTCAAAAAGAAATCCCACAGTTTCCTAGTCTCTTCCATCATGTGGGAAAAACAATAAGAAGTCTACAACCCCAGAGAGGGCCCTTACCTGATCATGTTGTCACCCTGATCTTGGACTTACAGCCCTAGAACTATGAGCAAAACATTTCTGCTGTTTATAAACCACCCCAGTCTGTGCTAGTTTGTTAAAGCAGCCTGGAATAGGCTAACACCTTTATATTTCTGCTTTTGTTTGTTGCCTAAATATTCCGACCAGGGCTTCCAGTGCTAGGTTTAATATAAGTGGTGAGAGTGGGCCTCCTCATCCTATTTCTGATCTTAATGGGAAAACTTTCACTTTTTAACCATTGATTATATTAACAATGGATTTTTCTTATATGTCCTTTACATATACCAACAAACTACATAACCTATAAGAAATGGAAATATTCCTAGAAACATGCAACCTACTAAGACATAATCACAAAGAAATAGAAAGTGTGAACAGATGTATAACTAGCAAGGAGACTGAATCAATAATCAAAAGCCTTCCAACAGAGAAAAGTCCAAGACCAGATGGTTTCACTTCGTGAATTCCACCAAACATTTAGAGCAAAATTAATGCCAGTCCTTCTCAAACTCTTCCCAGAAAACTGAAGAGGAGGAAACACTTCCAAACTCATTTTATAAGAACAGAATTACTCCAATATCAATGTCAGACAAGGATGCTGCAAGAAAATTACAGACCAATATCCCTAATGAATATAGATATAAAAAGCCTCAACAGAATATTAGCAAAATGAATTCAGCAGCAGATGAAGAGGCTCATACACCATAATCACATGGGATTTATCAATGGAATACAAGGATGGTTTAACATATGAAAATTAATGTGATATACCATATTATAGAATGAAGGATAAAAATCACATGGACATCTCAATAAATGCAAATAAAATACCTGATAAAATTCAACACCTTTTCATAATAAAAACATAAACCTTTGGCCCAATGATACACAGGACCCTCCTGATCCTGGCTCCCGCTTCTCCCATCTTACTTCTTTCTCACTGTTCACTGACTTTATAAACTAGGAAAAGAGGAAAATTACCTCTGTGTTCAGAAGCTCATGATCTCCTTTCTCCACCATTACAATGGCCTTAATGGCCCCCTTTTCCATAAGCATCTTCCCTTTTGGTTTATTCTTAACACTTTAACTATTACTCCCACCTTCCACCTCCTCGTTGCTCTCTTACCATCTGCCCCTCTGTCTGTTTATACTATTAACAAATTTCCCATTTCTGTAGCAGAGAAACAGCTAGCAAGGGTAGGAAGAACAAGTATGCACACTTTATTTATGGAAGAAACATTTGAGTGCCTGCTGTCTACCAGCCTGTGCTTGGCATGAGGACTAGTGAGTTGAATGGCACACAGCCCTGTCTTTAAGGTGCTCACATTGTAGAGGGAGAAAGGGGCACACAAATTGGGCATTTTGAGAGCCATCATAAGAGCAATAATGGAGATATACACATGGAAGCTTAAAAGAAGATCTGGCCTGCTGAACAGAAGTGGAAAAGATGAGGGAGAGAAGCAGATTGGGAGGATAAGACATTAAGGCTTGCTGCAAGAAAGGAGACATGAGCTAAAAATCTCAGTGAATAAATACGAGATAACCAAGCAAGGAGGGTGTAGAGTAAGGGGCAGGATCTGGGTATTTCAGTAGAGACATGAACAAAATCATCGAATGCAACACAGTTGAGTAAAATATGGGCATTTAGGACCATAAAAATGTGGAGCTAAAGTCAGTGAACAGTGAGAAAGAAGATGGGAGAAGCAAGAGCCAGGATCAGGACGGTCCTGTGTATCATTGGCCAAAGGTTCCAACATTTTAATGTGTGTATCACTGAGGTACATGCGGGAAAACTCAAAATTTCTAGGCAGCCGCTGGAGGGTATGATCTAGCAGGACTGTTGTAAGGTCCAGGAATCAGCACTGTCACAAGCAGCTCAGGTAAGCCTGATGAGGATACTATCTGGTTGACAATCTGAGAAACACTGTTGGCAATGAGGAGGCAATGAAGGAAACTGCACAGGCTACGGGGAAGTGGAATTTTGCTTGGGTACATTTCCATACTAGGCCTTCTGGAGGCTTGTAAAATGCTTAATTTGAACAGAAAAAGAAAGACCTAATCCATGGGGATAATGACAATAATCCAAACTATGGTTTGGATATGGAGAAGTGGTGAAGATGGAGAGAAGAAACATTCCGGAAGTCTTTGGTAGGCAAAATCTGTAGGATGCGTGCTGGATTAGAAGTGAGAGGTCAAGAAGAGGGAGGGGCCAAGTTTCTAACCTGAGTGCCTGGGTGGTGGTGTGTTGCCAACTGAACTAGTAAATGTGTAACAGAAGGAAGATCCGATGGGGCTGGGGGAGTATTACTGGGTCCATTTTGGACCTGTTGAATGCGAGACAAGTGGGCTGTCAGAGGTGGAAGCTTAGGGGGAAGTCTGGGATAGGTATCCAGATTCTAGAATCCATGGAACACAGTGCTAGTCAAGAGAGAAGAATGGAATAAGAGCATATGGAGAGCATGTAAGAGGGAAGGAATAATGTGCTAAAAACAGAATCCTAGATAATGCCAACTTTTACCAGGTACATGGAAGAGGGAATAATAAAGGAGGCAGTGATGGAAAAGCCAAAACTGTGGAGAGAATTAAAAGTGTGGTATCACGGAAGTCAAAGAATTAGAAGATATCAAGAAGAAAGCAATGACCAATGATGTCAAACACAAGCGAGAACTTAAGAAATTATCCACTAGATTCAGCATGGGTTGGGCACTGGTAATCCACTAGTTAGGATTCCACTGGTAATCCTAAAGGAAACATTTTCAAATAAGTGGTGATGAGAGAAGTCAAACTGAAGTACATTAGGAAGTGAGGCAATGAAAATAGTAAACTGATGCTACTTTACTTGTAAGGTTTGAGTGAGAAGTGGTGGTTAAGCTGGACCATACTCCAAGAATGGGGATTTTGAGTATATTTATGGTAAGGAGGACTTCCCTGGTGGCTTAGAGGGTAAAGCATCTGCCTGCAATGCAGGAGACCCGGCTTCGATCCCTGGGTCGGGAAGATCCCCTGGAGAAGGAAATGGCAACCCACTCCAGTATTCTTGCCTGGAAAATCCATGGACAGAGGAACCTGGTAGGCTATAGTCCATGGGGCCGCAAAGAGTCGGACACGACTGAGAGACTTCACTTCACTTCATGGTAAGGAGGCTTCAGAGACGGAGAGGTGGGCACACAGCAGGGAGAAGAGTGACCTAAGAAGGAAGGTCCTGGGAGGCACAGGAAGGCAGAGGGTCACAGGCACAGGGGTGAGGAAGCCCTCCCCCGGAGTTACCACCGTATCTGAGAAAGGAGGAAGAAAAGGACCATGTTGATAAGAGTGTCCAAGTGTCCTTAAGTTTATCCATAAATCAGGAGAGAAGGTTCTCTGCTAAGAGTGAGTTCTCATTAGATTAGTGGGGGTTTTTTTTTTGTTTTTTGTTTTTTTAAAAAAACACTTATCTTCACTGACTGGCTTAGAATAGTGTTTGCATGTTGTATTCTTTAGAATTCCTTCAGTCTTAAGTGTCAAGATATGCAGGCCAAACTGGCTTAAGTAAAAAGGTAATCTGCGTTTCTATCTGGATAGCCCACGGCAGAGCTGGCTCGAGTGTGCTGGATGTCGGGCTCCAGTAGTATTATCAGAAGCTGGTTCTCTCTGCCCAAGGCGCAGGGCTTGGCCCAGCTCATGAGGCTTTCTTCCACTCACTGGCTTCATTCTCAGACAGGTTCTCCATTTGGGATTACAAACCAGCTGTACAAGGAACTGAGTCCAAGGCAGTTGGAAGAACAGGAGTCTTCTGGGAGCTTCGGATGAAGTCAAGACATTTACTTTAACTAGGCAAACACAGGATGTGTGTTCCACTCCTGATCTGGGGTGCCTGAGATTAGGGAAGGAGGGGGGCTCCCCATGGTAGTAGCAGCAGAATTACCTAGGGAGTCTGTTAAAACGTGGATTTCTGGGCCCTGCACTGGAATGTCTGATTCAGGAGGTCTGGGGTGGAGCCTGGGAATTTGCATTTCTAACTCATGCCTGAGTGAGGCTAATGCTGCCAGTCCAGGGACCACACCGAGAGAACCACTGATCTGCATATAGGACGTTGGAGTATAGTTCCCCAAGAAGAGGAAGGGCTTGCTACATCCATTCTCTACCCTTCAGAGCCTGTATCTATTCATACATCTGGCGTGTCCTGTAAATGAGGCTAGGGAAGCCTCACTTCTCCCACAGAGAATGGAAGCCCTGCTCAGGCAATTAGAACCAGGTGGGTGAAAAATGCCCAAGCACAAAGCACAGTGGCAGGGACTCAGATGACGTGACATAGTCAGAGTGACTTTCTTCATAGCTGGAGTTTTTGCAGAATTATTCCAGGCTGTTGCCAGGAGCACAATGAAAAAGAATTTTTTTTTTTTTTTTGTTATACTCCTGATGTGTGGGTTTCTGCTCTTAAGTCAAATAAAAAAAAGTCTGTCTAGATAGTGAATTTTGACACTCCTATAAATAATATCCTCTACTCTTGGGACTTTCCTGGTGGTCCATTGGTTAAAAATCCGCTTTCCAATGCAGGGGATGCAGGTTTGATCCCTGTTCAGGGAACTAAGATACCACATGCCACAGGGCAACTAAGCCTGTACACCACAACAGAGAAGCCCTTGCATACCAAAACCAGAGAAAGCCTTCATGTCACAATGAAGACCCAGGGCAGGCAAAAAATAGAACAAATAAACCCTCTACTCTTGTTCTCTCAATTTTACCCAAACTTACACTTTCATCAAGTTAACTTAACAGTATAAAGTAAAATGTACTGGCTGGGGGAATACACACAAATAAGATATCAGAAGCTGATGTCTTATTTGTGTGTATTTTCAAGTCCCCTCCCCTACACACACACACACACACCCCTCAGGTGAATTAATTAAAATTTAAATTCCAGATTTCTTCAGTTCAGTCACTCAGTCGTGTCCGACTCTTTGCAACCCCATGAATTGCAGCACGCCAGGCCTCTCTGTCCATCACCAACTCCCGGAGTTTATCCAAACTCATGTCCATAGAGTCGGTGATGCCATCCAGCCATCTCATCCTCTGTCGTCCCCTTCTCCTCCTGTCCCCAATCCCTCCCAGCATCAGAGTCTTTTCCAGTGAATCAACTCTCACATGAGGTGGCCAGAGTATTGGAGTTTCAGCTTTAGCAGATACCAAAGGAACATTTCACAAAGATGAGCTCGATAAAGGACAGAAATGGTATGGACCTAACAGAAGCAGAAGACATCAGGAAGAGATGGCAAGAATACACAGAAGAACTGTACAAAAAACATCTTCACAACCCAGATAATCACGATGGTGTGATGACTGACCTAGAGCCAGACATCCTGGAATGTGAAGTCAAGTGGGCCTTAGAAAGCATCACTACGAACAAAGCTAGTGGAGGTGATGGAATTCCAGTTGAACTATTCCAAATCGTGAATGATGCTGTGAAAGTGCTGCACTCAATATGCCAGCAAATTTGGAAAACTCAGCAGTGGCCACAGGACTGGAAAAGGTCAGTTTTCATTCCAATCCCAAAGAAAGGCAATGCCAAAGAATGCTCAAACTATCGCACAATTGCACTCATCTCACACGCTAGTAAAGTAATGCTGAAAATTCTCCAAGCCAGGCTTCAGCAATATGTGAACCGTGAACTTCCTGATGTTCAAGCTGGTTTTAGAAAAGGCAGAGGAACCAGAGATCAAATTGCCAACATCTGCTGGATCATAGAAAAAGCAAGAGAGTTCCAGAAAAACATCTATTTCTGCTTTATTGACTATGCCAAAGCCTTTGACTGTGTGGATCACAATAAACTGTGGAAAATTCTGAAAGAGATGGGAATACCAGACCACCTGACCTGCCTCTTGAGAAATTTGTATGCAGGTCAGGAAGCAACAGTTAGAACTGGACATGGACCAACAGACTGGTTCCAAATAGGAGAAGGAGTACGTCAAGGCTGTATATTGTCACCCTGCTTATTTAACTTATATGCAGAGTACATCATGAGAAATGCTGGACTGGAGGAAATACAAACTGGAATCAAGACTGCCAGAAGAAATATCAATAACCTCAGATATGCAGATGACACCACCCTTATGGCAGAAAGTGAAGAGGAACTAAAAAGCCTCTTGATGAAAGTGAAAGTGGAGAGTGAAAAAGTTGGCTTAAAGCTCAACATTCAGAAAACGAAGATCATGGCATCCAGTCCCACCACTTCATGGGAAATAGATGGGGAAACAGTGGAAACAGTGTCAGACTTTATTTTTCTGGGCTCCAAAATCACTACAGATGGTGACTGCAGCCATGAAATTAAAAGACGCTTACTCCTTGGAAGGAAAGTTATGACCAACCTAGATAGCATATTCAAAAGCAGACACATTACTTTGCCAATAAAGGTTCGTCTAGTCAAGGCTATGGTTTTTCCTGTGGTCATGTATGGCTGTGAGAGTTGGACTGTGAAGAAGGCTGAGCACCAAAGAATTGATGCCTTTGAACTGTGGTGTTGGAGAAGACTCTTGAGAGTCCAAGGAGATCCAACCAGTCCATTCTGAAGGAGATCAGCCCTGGGATTTCTTTGGAAGGACTGATGCTAAAGCTGAAGCTCCAGTACTTTGGCCACCTCATGCGAAGAGTTGACTCATTGGAAAAGACTCTGATGCTGGGAGGGATTGAGGCAGGAGGAGAAGGGGACGACAGAGGATGAAATGGCTGGATGGCATTGCTGACTCGATGGACGTGAGTCTGAGTGAACTCTGGGAGTTGGTGATGGACAGGGAGGCCTGGCGTGCTGCGATTCATGGGGTCGCAAAGAGTCGGACACAACTGAGCGACTGATCTGATCTTCCAAAGAACACCCAGGACTGATCTCCTTTAGAATGGACTGGTTGGATCTCCTTGCACTCCAAGGGACTCTCAAGAGTCTTCTCCAACACCAGATTTCTTACTCATATTTAAATAGATTTTCTTCCAGCTTAAGAACAAGTGTTAATTTCTAATCTTCAAATATAAGTGAAGTTAAGGTCATCTTTAAGTGGGGTTATCATCAGTGGAGGATGAATGACTATAAGCCAGCCCTCCAGTCCATGATGGTCAGAGTGCCTTCCATGGGTGGCTGCTTCTGCTGCTGCTAAGTTGCTTCAGTCATGTCCGACTCTGTGTGACCCCTTAGACGGCAGCCCACCAGGCTTCCCCCGTCCCTGGGATTCCATGGGTGGGGCTGAGGTCAATTTCTCACTAGGTATACTCCCGTGTAATAATATGGCACATGAAACAGGCATATAATCTAGACATGTGGAGTTGGGAAGTGTTTTTAGAAGAAGGCATCCTAGCCAACACCTGAAGACAGTCAGCAGAGTTATCCAGAGCAGAGGCTGAAGGCGCAGAGGTAGGAATATGGAAGAAGCATCACATGATTGGATCATAGCTTTTGAGGACTGAGGCTCAAGAAGAAAATAATATAGGCAGAGTAAAACTGAAAGCATGGGAAAAGATACATAAAAATTAAATACCAGAAGGATGGCTTAATTAATAACAGATAAAATAGATCTCAGGGCAAAGAAAATTACCAGAGACAAAGGAGGGCATTATATAATGATAAAAGGATCAGTCCATCAAGATCTAGCAATCCAAAATGTGCCTGAACCAAAAAACAGGATTCCAGTTTTGTGAAACTGAAAGACAGCTGAAAGTACAAGTAGATATCTCCACAGTTACAGCTGGAGACTTCAAAATCCCTATCTCAGAAACTGATAGAATGACTAGAACTGAAAACACTGTCAACCAACAAGATATAACCCATATCTACAGATCTGCCCACCCAACAATGTTAGAATACATACTCTTCTTAAGCATCCATGCAACATATGCCATCCTGAGCTATCAAAGAAACCTCAACAAATTTTAAAAGAATGGAAATCATAAGAATATGTTTTCTAACCACAATAGAATCAAACTAGAAACCAGTAACAAAATGTTAAAAAAAAAAAAGGACATCTTTAAAAACTTGAAATTAAGTAACATACTTCCCAATAAACCATCTATCAAACAGAAGTCTCAAACTGGACAGCTACATGTAAAAGAGTGAAATTAGAACATTCTCTAACACCAAAACTCAAAATGGAATCAACACTTAAATCTAAGACCAGGTATTATAAAACTCTCAGAGGAAAACATAGGCAGAACAATCTCTCACATGAGTCACAGCAAGATCTTTTTTGATCCCCCTCCTATAATAGAGAATGAAATTCAAAAATTTAATATGTGCAAGAAGAAATCTCCAGATTCAGATCATTTCACTGAAAAAGGCTGTAAAACACTGACATCAGTTCTACACAGTGTCATTCAAAAAACAGAAGAGGGAAGAGTACCTGTCAATTCATTTTATTAAGCTATTATTACCTTGACACCAAAACCGGAGAAATACAATTAAAAAAACTTCAGGCCAATATCTCTCATCAGTTCAGTCACTCAGTCATGTCCAACTCTTTGTGACCCCATGGACTGCAGCACTCCAGGCTTCCCTGTCCATCATCAACTCCTGGAGCTTGCTCAAACTCATGTCCATCAAGTTGGTGATGCCATCCAGCCATCTCATCCTCTGTCGTCCCCTTCTTCTCCCACCTTCAATTTTTCCCAGCATCAGGGTCTGTTCCAATGTGTCAGTTCTTCACGTCAGGTGGCCAAAGTATTGGAGTTTCAGCTTCAGCATCAGTCCTTCCAATGAATATTCAGGACTGATTTCCTTTAGGACTGACTGGTATGCTCTCCTTACAGTGCAAGGGACTCTCAAGAGTCTTTTCCAACACCACAGTTCAAAAGCATCAATTCTTCGGCACTCAGCTTTCTTTATGGTCCAGCTCTCACATCCATACATGACTAGTGGAAACTATAGCTTTCATAGTTATAACATAAACATAGTTACAGAAAGTATGTTAAACATAGTTATAAAAGCCTTTAACAAAATATTAGGAACCTAAAAAGAATGTACACAAAATCAAGTGGGGTTTACTTCAGGGATAGAAGCTTGGTAGAATCTTCAAAAATCAATCAATGGACCAACACTTTAATAGGCTAATGGAGAAAAATCATATGATCATATCAACTAATAGAGAAACAATATTTGACAAAATTCCACACCTATTCATGATTAAAAAAAAAAATCAGACAAAAAGGAAGAGCAGGAAATCTCCACAACTTGATAAAGAATATGTATAAAAAAACTACAGTTAACATCCTAGTTAATGATAAATGATATGCTTTCCTTTTAAGACCTAGAACAAGGTAAGGATGTCTGTTCTGACAATTCTCAGAGAACATAGTGCTGACAGTTCTATTCAGAGCAATAAGGCAAGAAAAGGAAATAAAAGACATAGAGATAGAAAATGAAGACATACAGCTGTCCCTATGTTAAGATGAAATGATTGTCTACATAGAAAATTCCAAAGATTCTACAAAAGAACTAGAACAACTAAGGAAATTTAAGAAAGTCACAGGTTACAAGAGAAAGATGAAATATAATTTCTGTATACTAGCAATAAACATGTGAACACTAAAAATCCAATGCTGTTATAATCACTTAAAATATTAGGTGTAAATCTCAAAATAAGAGCAGTACTTGTATGCCAGAAACTGCACAATACTGATGAAAGAAATCAAAGATGACCTCAACAAATGGAGAAACATACTATGTTCATTGACTACAAGACTCAACATAGTAAAGACATCAGTTATCCATTAATTGATATGTAGGTTTAATGCAATTCCTTTCAAAATCCCAGTGAGACTTTTTTAGGTATAGACAAAATTATTGCAAAATTTATATTGAAGGTCAAGGAAATTAAATGACTATTTTTTTTCAAAAAAGAAGAATGAAGTATGAGGAATTATTCTACTTGATTTCAAAACTTACTTTATTGCTATAGTAATCAAGATTCTGTAGTATTGATGGGCGAGTTGACACACAGATCCATGGTACAGAATCAAGAACTCAGAAATAGACTCACAAAAAACATGCTTAACTGATCCACCACACAAACAGAAACAAGAGATAAAAAAAGATTATATGGAGACTAAACAACATGCTACTAAAAAAAAACCAATGGGTCAGTGATGAAATCAGAGAGGAAATTTAAAAATACCTTGAGACAAATGACAATGAAAACAAAACCATATAAAATCTATGAGATGGAGAAAAGCAGTCCTAAAAGGGAAGTTCACAGCAATATAGACTTTCCTCAAAAAAAACAAGAAAAAAACTCAAATAAACAACTTAACCTACCATCCAAAAGAATTATAAACCCAAAGTCAGGAGAAAGAAGGAAATAATAAAGATCAAGAAGGAAATAAGTAAAACAGAGATTAGGGGAAAAAATCAGTAAAACCAAGAGTTCATATTTTAAAAGGATAAAATCAACAAGCCTCTGGCCAGGCTCACCAAGAAGAAAAAAGAAGAAATAAAACAGGAGAAATAACAACTGATTCTAGAAGCATACAGAATACATACATGATTCTAGAAACATACAGCCCACCAAAACTGAATCGAGAAGAAATATAGAATTTGAACAGACTGACCACTAGAAGTGAAACAGACTCTGTAATTTAAAAAAAAACACAAACAAACAGAAAAAACACCTTGTAAACAATAGCCCAGGACCAGATGCCTTCACTGAGGAATTCAAATAAACATACAAAGAACTTGTACTGATCCTTTTCAACTCTTCCAAAAGACTGAAGAGGAAGGAACCATCCCAAAATCATTCTATGAAGCCACCATCACCCTGACACTAAAACCAGACAAATATACTACCAAAAAAAATAAATAAATAAAAGTTACAGGCCAGTATCTTTGACGGATATAGATGCAAAAAACCTCAATAAAATATTAGCAAACCAAATCCAACAGCACATAAAGAGGATCAAGTTGGTTTTACCCCAGGGTCACAAAGATGGTTCAACATACACAAATCAACCAATGTGATATACCACATCAACAAAAGAAAACTAAAAAACCACATGATCATCTCAACAGATGTAGAAAAATCATTTGATAAAATTCAACACCCATTCATGGTAAAAACCTCATCAAAGTGGGTATAAAGGGAACATGCTGCTGCTGCTACTGCTAAGTTGCTTCAGTCGTGTCCGACTCTGTGCGACCCCATAGATGGCAGCCCACCAGGCTCCCCCATCCCTGGGATTCTCCAGGCAAGAACACTGGAGTGGGTTGCCATTTCCTTCTCCAATGCATGAAAGTGAAAAGTGAAAGTGAAGTCGCTCAGTCGTGTCTGACTCTTCGTGACCCCAAGGACTGCAGCCTACCAGGCTCCTCCATCCATGGGATTTTCCAGGCAAGAGTACTGGAGAGGGGTGCCACTGCCTTCTCCAACATACACAATAACAAAGCAAAATTGGACTGAGTTAAATGGAGACGTGGACAATCTCACAATAAAAGTAAGAGATTTCAATGCCCAGTCTCACCACTTCTATTCAGCATAATATTGGAAGTCCTAGCCATAGCAATCAGAGAAGAAAAAAATAAAAAGTATTCAAATTGGAAGGGAAGAGGTAAAATTTTCATGATATGCAGATGACATGATACTATATATAGAAAACCCAAAAGACTTCATACAAAAACTATTAGAAGTGATTAACAAACTCAGCAAGGTAGCAGGATACAAGATTAACATACAGAAATCAGTTGCACTTCTTTACACTAACAATGAAGTATCAGAAAGAGAAAGTTAAAAAAAAATCCCCTTTAAAAGGGCATTAAAAAAAAAAATATATATATATATATCAAGAAATAAACCTGACCAAGAAGGTAAAAGACTTAATACACTGAGAACTATAAAATACTGATAAAGGAAACTGAAGATGATGTAAAGAAATGGAAAGATATCTCATACCATTGTTTTAGAAGGATTGATATTGTTAAAAATGGTCATACCACCCAAAGGCAGTCTAAAGATTTAGTGTGATCCCTATCAAATTACCCATGACATTTTCCACAGAACTATTAATAAAAGAAATACTCCTAAAATGTATATGGAACCACAAAAGACCCAGAGTTGACAAAGCAATTCTGAGGGGAAAAGAACAAAGCTTTAGGCATAACCCTTCCCAGACTTCAGAAAATACTATGAAGCTACAGTAATCAAAATATCATGCTACTGACACAGACAAAAAAAACAGACATATGGATCAAAGGATCAAAACAGAAAGCCCAAAAATAAACCCACACACCTACAGTCAACAAAGGAGGCAAGAATATACATGGAGAAAAGACAGGCCCTTCAGCAAGTGGTGCTGGGAAAGTTGGACAGCTGTATGTAAATTAATGAAGTCAGAAAACTCCCTCACACTATATACAAAAATAAACTCAAAATGGCTTAAAGACTCAAGTGTAAGACATGACACCATAAAACTCCTAGATGAGAACATAACATTCAGCAAAACATTCCCTGACATAAACTGTAGCTATGTTTTTTTAGGTCAATCTCCCAAGGCAAAAGAAATATAAGCAAAAATAAACAAATGGGACCTAATCAAACTTATAAGCTTTTGCACAGCCAAGGAAACCAAAAACAAAACAAAAAGACAATGTACAGAATGGGAGAAAATATTTACAAATGATGAGACTGACAAGGGCTTAATTTCCAAAATATACAAATAGCTCATACAACTCAATGTCAGAAAAACAAAATATTCAATCAAAAAATGGGCAGAACACTCAAACAGACATTTCTCCAAAGAAGACATACAGGCAGCCAACAGGGACATGAAAAGATGCTCAACACTGCTAATTATTAGAGATATGCAAATCAAAACTACAATCAAGCATCATCTCACACAATTCAGAATGGTCATCATCAAAAAATCTACAAATAATAAATGCCAGAGAGGGTGTGGAGAAAAGGGAATCCTCCTACACTGTTGGTGGGAACATAAATTGTTGTGGTCACTATGGAGAACAGTATGGAGTTTCCTTAAAAACTAAAAAGTGTTATTATATGATCCAGCAATCCAACTCCTGGGCATATATCTGGAAAATACAAAAACTATCATTCAAAAATAGATATGCACTCCAAAGTTCACAGTACCACTATTTACAATGGCCAAGACAAGGAAAAACGTAAGTGCACAGTGACAGATGAATGGATAAAGAAGATTATGCATGTATATCTATATATATACACACATATACACATATGGGGCTTCTCTGGTAGTTCAGCTGGTAAAGAATCCACCTGTAACGCAGAAGACCCTGGTCTGATTCCTGGGTTACCCACTCCAGTGCTCTTGCCTGGAGAATCCCCATGGACAGAGGAGCACGGCAGGCTACAGTCCACGGGGTGGTGGGCTACAGTCCATGGGCTCACAAAGAGTCAGACACGCCTGAGCGACTAAGCACGGCATACAAAATATGCACACATAACACACGCACAATGGAATACCGCTTTCACAAAAAGAATGAAATACTGTCATTTATAGCAACATGGATGGACCTAGACATAATTGCACTAAGTCAAGTCAAAGAAAAACAAATATCACGTAATATCACGTATATGTGGAATCTAAAAAAAATGATATTAATGAACTTATTTACAAAACAGAAATAGACTCACAGACATAGAAAATAAACTTATAGTTTTCCAAGGGAAAAGTGGAGGAAGGGGTAAATCAGGAATACAGAGGTCCCTTACTTCTGAACCTTCAAGTTGTAAACTTTCAAAGATGCGAATGCGTGTCCCCATGTCCAATCACATAAATCAGTTCATGTGTCTGACACACATCGTCATGTGAGTACATCTTCTACAAGTGGTTATACTTTTGTGTACTTTATTGTACAGTACTGTATAGAGTACAGCAGTACAGTATCTTTTTTTCCAAGCCCCGCACATCCTGAAGCAAAGGAGTAACGATGGAAACAAAAGTGAAAATGAGAGAGCGGAGCAAGGTGAAAAGATGGGAGGAGTCAGGCACTTTTTTAACACGGATTGTTCAACCATCAGCACAATTCTAAAGAACAAGGGCGAGATCATGGAACACATGAAGTCTGCTATGCTGATGATGTTGACAATTATATCGAAGAAGTGTGGAACAGTGATGGAGGAGATGCAGAAACTTCTCAGGGGCAGGATCAGCATCAATGTCGAGTCCTGCTCAGCTTAATGCTGATTCAAGAGAAAACTAAAAGCCTTTATGAAGACCTGAAGAAGAAACACAGTGAAGAATCAGAGGGCTCATCTTCTAATGCCCAACCATGGCTGGTTTCAGATGGTTCAAGGCAGGAGCCAACCTTCATGACGTAACATAAGCGGCGAGCCAGTGAGTGCAGATACGGTAGGTGCCCGGGAATTTCCTGAAAAGCTCTGAGAAATTATTGATGAAGGCACGTATTTAACCGAGCAAGGTTTTAAGGTGGATGAGACAGGACTGTACTGGAAGAGGATGCCAGACCGAGGTTACATCAGTCAGGAGGAAAAGCTGATGCCAGGCTATCAAGTGGCAAAGGCAAACCTGTTTGGTGGCAGTGCTTCCAGCGAAATGAAGCTGGAGCCTCTCAGCTCATCATTCAGAGAATCCAAGAGCCCTTAAAAATACAGCCACGGGCGCTCTTCCTGTTGTGTGGAAGGGTAACCCCAAACCCTGGCTGACACAGGCCATTTTCCAGGACTGGTTTTTCCACCACTTAATCCCACAAGTAGAACATCCTTCCTATTCCACATTCTTTTGCTGCTTGACAATGCTCAGGCCGCCCCTATTCATGGATGACTTTCATTCCAATGTCAAGGTAGTGCATCTGCCATCAAGTACTACATGCACATCCAACCTATGGACCAGTGAGTTATACTGCAGAGACTTTCAAGATTATATATGTCACACTTTTCATCAGGCAGTGAAGGCAACTGATGAATCAGGAACAACCTTGCAACAATTTTGGAATGACTCTAACACCTACAAGTCCATAAAGAACACTGAGTTTGCTTGGTGTGAAGTTATGGTCATCACCATGAATGGGGCTTGGAATAATCTTTGCCCACAGCTTATTCACAATTTTCGTGGATTTGAGAAGGTGGATGAGGAGTCCAAAGAGGTCTTCAGTAACTGAGTAACCCTCAGCAAGAAGCTGGGACTAGAGATCTGCTGGAGGACAACTTCACTGAACTCCTTGCTGGCCAACGCAAGGACTTACTAATGAAGACCTCAAGGAACTGGAGACTCAGAGAAAGGACAAAGAGAGGTAAGAGGAAGAAGAAGTAACTGAAGAACCAAACAGATCTATGAGCAGGAAATGGTGAGGGGATTGTCTTTATTTGAGGAGGCACTGTTCAGTTTTGAGGCACAGAACCCAAATGTAAAATGGTACACAAGGTTCAGAATACAATCCAGTGCTACCATGTCACCTATGCCAAGAAAAAGAAAGGTACTTAACCCAGTACCTTTCTTTTCATGTGTATGATATTTTATTTCTACTTCTAAAAAATCACTGGAGCATTTTTTCAAGAGGGTAGCTATAGATGAATGCAGCAAGGAACCAGAACCTGTGACACCAACATTAGGTGTGAGCAAAATTGCTGCTCGCCCTCCATCTACAACTTTCGATACGTCAGCTCTACAATCCCCCACTTCCTCTCCCTCCTCCAGTCAGTAACTCTTCTTGCCTGTTCACTCAATATCAGCCCTTGGATGCCGGCTGTTATACTGTACTATGGTACTTTTCAAGGTACTGTAAGATTTAAAATGTTGTATATATTTTTTTATGTGTTAATCATGTGAAAAGTATTATAAACATATTACAGTATAGTACTATATAGCTGATTGTGTTAGTTGGGTACCTAGGTTAACTTTGTCAGTCTTATGAATAAATTGGACTTATGAATGCACTCTCAGAATGGACTCATCTGTATGGAGGGGACTTACTGTATGAGATTAAGAGATGTAAACTATTTATTAAATACAACACAGATAAATAGCAAGTCCCTACTGTATTGCACAGGGATTATATTCACTATAATAATGTATAATGGAAAAATGGAAAAGAATCTGAAAAAGAACATGTATATCATTTTGCTGTACACCGGAAACCAACACAACATTGTAAATTGACTATACCTGAATTAAAAAACAGAGCATACAGAGCATTTCAGCTTTGGCTTCTCTCTGAAATGCATCCTTGCATTCATAGCCTAAGTAAGTAACAGCAGGATAAAAAGGACACAAGCAAACTTTCTGAACTGTACAGAGAAAATTAATTTTCCTTCCTATGTATGATTGTACACACAACCTAGAGAGGAGTATGCCAGGTATTAATTTTGATTTCTGTTTCACCATAGTAAACTACACTCAATCTAGGTAAAAACTATGAGCTAAAAGAAAGAAAGCAAAGTTCTCTTTTAAAAAGTGGTAAGACTAGTAAGCTTGATATTCAACTTCACAAATGAGCCCTAATTCCATATTTCCATTATTCCAGTTGCACATAGGTCATTTCTTCTTGGATGACATATTATCATCAGATTCAACTGGTCCCAATCTAAACTGAGCAATTTCAAAATAATTATTTTAAATGCTCCCTTGATACTGCCAATGGCACCAGTTAGGTTTAATGTATTAAAAGAAATGTGACATAGATACATTAGATAGAACAGTGTAGATGAAGAGGTGAGGGAAATAGATAAAGGGGACCAACTGTGTGCTGAGTTTCCATATAGATGGAAACTAAATTTTTGGTGGTGAGCATGAGAGAGAGTCCAATATCTCTCTTGCTGAGTCACTTCAGTCGTGTCTGACTCTCTGTGACCCCATGGACCATGGCCCACCAGGTTCCCCTGTCCATGGGATTCTCCAGGCAAGAATACTGGAGTGGGTTGCCATTTCCTTCTCTAGTGATAAAGTATGAAGTGAGTAAAGTGAAGTCACTCAGTCATGTCCGACTCTTTGTGACCCCATGGACTGTAGCCTACCTGGCTCCTCTGTCCATGGGATTTTCCAGGCAAGAGTGCTGGAGTGGGTTGCCATTGCCTTCTCCAATTGTAGGGTATACAGAAGTAGAAATATAATCCCATACACATGAAACTTAGATAATGCTATAAATCAAAGCTTTATAAAAAATGAATTGGCCTTTCCAAAAGGAGAAAAAAGATAAGCTCAACTGATTTTTGGAGAAGTTGCAAAAGCAATTCCCTTGAGGAGAGATAGCATTTCAACAACTGCTATTTGAGCAATACGACATCCAGAGATCAGGAAAAAAAAAAAAAAAATCTCGATCTAAGTCTTACACCTAAAACAAAAGCTGATTCAAAACAGATCACTAAAATAGTCTCTAATGTAAAATATGGAACTACAAATACTTTTAGAAAAAAAGGAGATGATCGCTTGCATCTCTGAAGAGTTCTTAAATTTGAGACCAAACCTTGATCCCTAAAAGAAAAAATGGACAAACTGAACTCCATCAAAATTTTTAAAGTTTTTGCTCTACTTAAGACCATATTAAGGTTTTTTTTAAGTTACAAAGTGGGAGGAGATGTTTGCAAACCACATATATGACAAAAGAGTAGTCCTGAATAAATAAAGAATTTTCAAACTCCTACGGTAAAAAAACCAACCTTTAACACCAAAGGCACAATCTATGAAAAAGATAATTCATTAGGTAGAATTCATTAAAAAATTCTCCTCTGCAAAAGATAATGTCAAGAGAATTAAAAGACAAACCATAGCCGAAGAGAAAATATTTATAAAAGACATCTGGCAATGGACTGTTATCCAACATATGTAAAGAACTCTTTAAAATTAGTAAGAGGATGAATCAACTCATTGAAAAATAGGCAAAAGACCTGGACACCTCACCACAGAAGATTACAGATGGCAAATAATTATATGAAAAGATGCTCAACACCATATGTCGTTAGGGAAATGGAAATTAAAGTAACAGTGAGATATC
Organism: Bos grunniens; assembly: GCF_055505025.1. Classification (NCBI taxonomy): domain Eukaryota; kingdom Metazoa; phylum Chordata; class Mammalia; order Artiodactyla; family Bovidae; genus Bos; species Bos grunniens. The sequence goes on along the minus strand of NC_141177.1, from coordinate 46,973,914 downwards.
TTTCAGTAGGTGAATGAATAAACAAACAATTCCACTAAAAGAAATACCCTAAAAAGACAAAAACAAAATACTCTAAAAGAAAGAACAAAGAAATTAAAATGATATACTAGCGAATGTTTGTATAACAGAAGAGAAGGTACTACTAGAGAAACAGAAATGAAAAGACTTATGAAAGAAAAATAGCAAAACGGCAGATGTAAATCCTACCTTAGCCAACTAGTGTATTTCAGTCACCTGCTACAGTGATTGGTTTAGCAATGGATATAGGACCCAGAGTGACCCAATAGAAAGTTAGCCCAGTCAGTAATCAGGGAATCAGTCTCCCACTGGGCAAGGAAAAGGATGACTGAGTTAATGCTGGTCTTTACCTGGTGAGCAGGGTGAGTCAACCTATGGATGTTGCTAACATAAGGAAAATGTAGAAAAGACAGGGGGAAAGAAATGGACCTTTGGCTGACATTGCTGTGTTAGTAGGGGTCCCACTGTTTTGGACCTAAAGTACTCCTGGGTGGATGAACTGGAAAAGTTCTGCCTGTAGAAGCATGGTTTTGCTAACTACATGGCTCCTTTGGGTGAATAAAACAGCACCCCTTCCTCCAGGAAGACTCAGCTCCATGCCTGGGCATATGGATTGTGAGCTGGATCCAGCTCCCACTTGCTTCCTTGCTCAGGCACCTTTGAGCAGCGCACACACTGTGCAACTACACACTGGATCTCTGAGCCTTGCCTGAAACCTGCTCTTCCTCTGAAGTTTTTAAATGAGCCAATATATTTCCTTTGTTGTTTAAGCCAGTTTAAATCTCTTCTATTATTTTCACAACTCATGCAGAATCTGTTACCATAAAATGAGGTGTTACAAAGAATAGATTAAAAAACATGGAACTGTGTGAGCTGACAGGCGGGCTGGAGGGTAACAGGATGATCCTACAGATCTCAAACAGGGAAGCTGGACACCTTTGTATTCGCAGCAAAGAGTGGGTTAAAATATTTCCTATTGTGTTTCTAGACTCTGAGTACATTTCTAACAAGGCTGTGGCACTGACATCTGGTATAAAAAAATCAGGATTTTTGAGATTTTAAATATGTACTGTGACATTGAGGTAGGTCTTCTGTGAGTGATACAAGCTTAGGCTGCAGGTGGCCTTTCTGTCTCAACCAATGTCTGCTGAACTGAATACTTGGCCATTTAATATGTTCTGTTCGTCTGTAAAACATTTTAACATAAGCCCATACTCCTCCAAATGCTTATGGATTTAGGCACTTGTTTCCACGAACTGAGTTTTACAGCTCCCAATTTATTTGTGTTTTCTCCTAAACTTATTTATGCCAGTTACGTTTATTATAATTTTATAAGTTAGTAAGAAATAAAGAATTACAGAAACCAATGAGCCATGAGCATGACAACAGAGGGAATTTTTTTTTTTCACCCTAGGAAAGCTAGATTAAATGCTTGGAAAGACTTGATAAAAGTCAACAGCTTAAAAACTGCTCTCAAACTATAAAAATTGGGGGAAATTGTAAAAATTTTAAAGGATTTTTCTCTCCTCACATCACATGTTCCTTTAAATTCTCACTATACATTAAAAGAAAACAAGAATAGAAGAAAGTAAATCTTATGCCTCAATGCATTACGTCTAAGGTTTAATGTGAGAAAAGACTCACATTTGAAGAAAAGGCCTTGGCCTCATGCCAAAGCACTGATGAATGGATGAGTGAAAATAAAATGTTTATAATCGATTTTTATTCTTTATGTTTCCTTTTGAATTTAAATTGAGCTATAAGCAGTCCTTACCACTGTGTTTAAGAGGTTTCTACTGTTTGACTTTGCTAAGAGATACTTAAGGGAACCGGCCATCCATGGTGTCTGGGGGCCCAGACATCTGAAGCCTCTCAAGGCTGGAAAAGCTAATCCTCCTTCACAAGCTGAGGTAGGTGCCAGAGAAAGTAGGAAGGTGGAAATTTCTCATAAATGTGAGTAAGCTTAGTCCTGAGTCCTCTCACTCCCTGTATTCATTTCAAACACCTTATGTTATGCATTAGTGACCAGACAAATGGGGAGGAAACACTAATTTTTAAGGAAACTGTATTTCCCAAGAAGCCAAAACCTGGCCAGTAATTGTTGGTGACCCTGAATATCTCGTGTTGAGAGAAGAGGGCTTTTCTAACCTAGTAGACAGACCACTGGGAGTCTTCCTACAACCATGAGCTAATGATGAGGAAGACATGGGCCTGGGGATATCACTGGGCTGCAGACCAAGACTTGCCTGAAGGTCACCTTGACTCATCCTTTTTAAAATTATATGAGCCAACAGATTTCCTTTAATGTTTGGATTTGGCTTCCTGATTGTTCTCAAGAGCAGTTTTAGGTTGAGAGTGCGGATGACGCAGTGCCTGAAAGTGGGTTCCAACATTCAACCAGATAAAGTAACTTCTATCTCCTTTGGAGGAATTTGGGGTAACGCAAGGATTTTTTGTTTGTTTGTTTGTTTTTTCTCCCCAGCTAGTGACATTTCCAGAGATGCTTTAATGTCCCATTGATGTCTTAGCATTTCTCGTTGGTTGGTGCATTGGACAACTGCCCAGCTGGGCTTCCACTTAACCTGCCCTTGGTGTTATGAAGTGTGCTCTGCCCAAAGGCCAGTGGATGAATTACAGAAGGACATCCAGACTACAAGCCAAATTAGCCCTTTAAAAATGTGTATGACCAAACTGAAATATTACTTTAAGTAATGCAGCAGAGCAACTCTGTCAAGACACAGGGAGCAGTCAGGGGTGACTCTACTTGCTTTGAGTGAAGTATCACGTGCAGGACAGAGTCCCTGGTCATCCCGGTGTGGTACATGTCCCTTCAAGGGAAGTTCTCCCCTAACATACTGGAGGAAGGGTGTGCATCCACTAATGCAGAAATATTTGTGCTGGTCCTGGATCTGTCTGTCCTGGGATCTAGTCCTCTGTACTGCGGCAGCAATGAGCCCGGCGGACCAGTTCCCAAGCTGGGAGTGGCCAGGCAGATACTAGCAGGAGATAGGGGGAGGAAGGACGGAGAAGCCAGGGTATTTCTCCTGCTCCCTTTCTGTCCCTGGGAACATCTGATCAACAGTGGGACACTTCTGGTTCCTCTGTTATTACCTTCGCCTTTTGCATCTTCAGTCTGGCCCAGGGATGGTCTGCTAACCTCTGGGTTGCCTCCCTGTCTTGCTATTGGGCATTTCCGCTCTGCTTTCCCATGGGTGACCAGTTTTCTGCATCAGGCCCTCTGTTTTAAATACTCAAGTGATTTCTCTTCCTTGAGGAGGCCCTGAATGATAGAGAGTATAACTCAAAGCCTTAGATCAGAGCTTCAGAAGGATGGGCCCAGCACATACTGTCCTACTGCTCTTCTGAAGGCTTTTAGTCTGTTACATATTTATTAAGTGCTCATGTTATTTCCCCTCCTTGCATGCTCAACATCTCTTCTATTTATGATTGAAAGTTACACTTCAGCTTATAAATGGCCTTTTTTGTTTTCTAGTTATTATATCTTGGCATCGTACTTTCCAAACACTGTTTTATTATATTCCACACTTAAAAAGCCACCTGGATATTCTCCGTTTCTAGTCTTTTTGTTAAACTATCTTTAAGCTCCCTTGCATGTTTTTGTAATGGGTAATGCAGACTCTGTTACAACAGAAAAGTTTCAAAAGACTTGTGCAGCTGGGAACTTTTTGATGATTTCACTTTATAAGTCCTTTGGAATGAACGTGGGCATTAAGAAGCACAACGAATACAATATCAGTTTAACAAGATTCGAGTGGCCTTATTTTTACGGAGACGTTAACGTTTCTAGACATTGCAATTCCACCAGTGGCTTTCTCTATAATGTTTTTAAAAAATGGAATTTAGCAGACATATAAAATGGAAAAAAACAGAAGAGCTGTCATAAATCTTTTTTACTGAAGTGTTTTGTGATTGCTTCACAAAGAAACAAGATGAGACCGTCCAGGTGCTATTTGTTAAAGTGCGGAGGTGATGTTTCAGCATCTCAAAGCGATATAATGAAAGAAACTAAGGAACACAGGTCATGTGTGACGGCAACTCACCAGACAAATCAGGTCCATCTGGCTTCTCCCCAAGAAATAGGAATACACAAGGCCAAAACAATGAAAAGTGCACAGCGAGGCAGAACTCACCAGACCCTCTCCCCGTGGCAAGTTTCAGCCTGCCCCTGTCCTGGCCACGGTGCTGCCCCGTGTGGGTCACAACAGGGCAACCTGAGGGCAGCTGTGCAGAAATGATCTGCTCTCTTGTGTGACTACCTGCTGTGCTGGCCATATCAGCTACTTGCACTACGAATGCATCTCCCCAAAGATCACATGGCTGGCTCAGGACTTGGGCCGGAAAGGTTAGCCTCACTTCCCCGCCTGCAGTCTGCAGCTGATAAAGGCCCAGCGACTTCATGGCAGGACCCACTGTACTCCTCCATAGACTTGCTTTTTCTTTCTAGGATCTGGTTTAGTGCAGAGGTCCCCAAGCTTTTTGGCACTAGGGACCGGTTTTGTGGAAGACAATTTTTCCACGGACCTAGGGGTGGGGTGGGGGATGGTTTGGGGATGATTCAAGTATATTATGTTTATTGTACACTTTATTTTGATGATTATTACATCAGCTCCACCTTGGATTGTCAGGCATTAGATCCCAGAGGTTGGGGACCTCTGGTTTAGTATATAGCTTGGATTTCACCCTCTGAAAAATCCCTAAAGATTGTTTAATATCTTGACTTTAATATATATACATGGATATTTATTAATTTATTATATATACATTGATATACATATCTCAAGCGCTTTCTGGATTAGCATGTTCTCACTCACTCTTCAAGCAGCTGTGTAATAGTCCTTCCCATGGATACACTGTTTAAACCAGTGCCATATTGGTGGATGAAGCTTCTCAAGTGATGCAGTGGTAAAGAATCCACCTGCCAATACAGGAGATGCAGACTTGGGTTCGATCCCTGGGTCAGGAACATCCCCTGGAGAAGGGCATGGCAACCCACTCCAGTAGTCTTGCCTGGAGAATCCCATGGACAGAGGAGCCTGGTGAGCTACAGTCCATGGGTCACAAAGAGCCTGACATGACTGACATGCACTCATACTGCTGGATGGTTCATGTATTTCCAGTTTTTGCTATGACAAATGCTGTTGCAATAAATATCCATGTACATTTTCCTTTGGTGATCTCTGGTGATCTAATTCCATAGAATGAATTTCTAACTGTGGGATTTTAGGCCAAAAGGTATCTATACTTTAAACTCTGAGAGAGACTGATATATTTTCTTCTCGGAATATCATGCCAGTTTACACTCACAGAAACATAATGAAGGGGGCTACTGGTGACTCCAAAATCCATTTGTGTCCTGAGTGCTTTGATGGGATGGGTTTGATAAGCAAATTTAGAGGGAGAATGCAAGGCATAGTTAAACCTTCCTAGATAATTTCAAGAGGAAGAAAGTTAATGGGAGACGCATGGCATTTCGGAGGCTAACGATGAGAGCAGTAAGGCAGCAAGAAGAAGGCGAGGGGAAGGACGAAGCGCTTTCCTGATACCAACGCACAAAAGCCTGTGTAGGGACTTGCGAATTCTGATGCAAATCCTCTCCTACCAAACTGCCAATAAACTGCATGTTGATCACTACGTATTTTTCGAGTGAAGTCTTTTGGGGGTGTTCAGTAAAGAAGACGAGAGCAGCAGACTCATTACGTAGTATCCCCACACTGCAGGGCATCTGGAAAATCAACAAAAAGGCAAACAAGAGACCCCTGACCCTGTAACCCTAGCATAATCACTGTCACAATTTTAGTGGCTTCCTAGCCTCCCATCTTTTTTTCATTTACAGTTTTACATAGTTGTAATCATCATTTACATATAATTTTTGTATCCTGCTTGGCGAAGTTGGTATTAATGTGTTTGTGTGTACTTATAAAAAAGTTGCAAGTTGGAGAAACAAACTCCTGCATTCTTATTTTCCACTTTCACTTGAAGGTTTTGTTGGGGTCAGAAGTAATCACAGACATATGTATGTAGTGAATGTTTGGGATTCTCTTTTTGGGACTGAAAGTTCAGAGCACATGGCGTATGGATGTGTTTGGAGATCAAAAATAAGACAATAAATAAGTTGTTGAAGGCTATTCATGTCACTTTCTGGTTCTAAATATAGAAAACGGTATAGACTGAAACACCTATTCAACTTTCACAAACGTAAACATTTTGTTTGTATTTTGGTTCTTGATCAGATTGAATTAATTTCAATAGACAACTGAAAGTTAATTAAGTCGATGGTGTCTGCCAGCTTGAAAATGAAGACTACAACATTTTCTCCCCAGGGAAGTACTTTCCCCAAATGTAGTTTTACTTATTGATTTTCATGGCTTGTTGAACTCTGTATGTACTGATTTAAGTACAGAGGTCTGATGCTGGAAGGGACTGGGGGCAGGAGGAGAAGGGGACGACAGAGGATGAGATGGCTGGATGGTATCACAGACTCGATGGACTTGAGTTTGAGTGAACTCCGGGAGCTGGTGATGGACAGGGAGGCCTGGTGTGCTCCGATTCATGGGGTCGCAAAGAGTCAGACACTACTGAGCTACTGAAATGAACTGAACTGAAGTTAATTAAACACTTCTGCAAAGCAAAATGTAGCACTGACTAGATTCTTTGCTTATACACTGCCAAGTAACACATGAATTATGTTAAATATTTAGTTTGTAAATAGTCATAGAAGTTGCTACTAATAAATATTTAGCATAGATGATGAAAAGATTTTAAAAAGAAAATTATCTGATTGTTGAAATGATAGTAAATAGTTACATATGACACACACAGTACTTAATGTGACTTACACATTTATTGTTATGAAGTTTAGGGTCAGTTTTCCAGATTTACTAAGACTAGAACATATTTGAAGACTCCTTAGGGTAGCTGAAGTTTTTACCTTGGGGCAGATTACAAGGTAAGTCTTTCTTTACTCTTTCTTTTTTTCTGTGATAGTATCTCTCTGATAGTGGGCTGGGGTAAAAGTGTAACCCACTGAGTTCTGCCTACCCACCTTCTCTGTAAACTTGGTTGTACTGGTATATCTCTAGAGGCTCAAGTTCTTATTTTGATTTCCCCAGTATTTCTGAATTCTTCTTCTGTTTGCTATGTTGGTTCCCTTTTGGTCTTGATCTCTTTTGGCCCTGGCTGATACCTAAATCCAGAGAATTTTAGAAGTTGCTTGATAACTTAGCAAGGTAACTTTTACTTGCCTGCATCAGGTTCCAAATAATCTGATTATCACATTTATAAGGACCAGCATCTCTTACAACATACCAGATAAAAATGCTTTCACTTAACTGATGAAGTGCAAGGTTTATAGTTCTTATCTCCCAGTAGCTGTAGTCATTTATTCTCTCAGGCCAAATTCATACTGAATCATGAATTCAGTATCAGCCCTCTATCCTGTCTGCTTTTAATAATTTTAAATGGTCAAATGGATCTGACATTTAAAAAAAGCATAATTTAAACTTTTGTAACCTTAAATTATATGTTCTGAAAATAATAAATAAGAAAGAATATCTGACTTTATTTAAACGCCAAAAATGTTTAAACTGTTTTAATCAGATATTCAGTGAAATACAAAATTTGCTAAGACTTTGTAATCTTTTTACATTTTGGGTCAGTCTCGAATCAGATGCATTTGTATGTTTAGCATGCTTATTTGTAAGTTTCTTGGGAAAATTCTGAAAAATATAATTTCTAAGCCCTGATGATTCTTAACCAATTTTATTTCTTAAAATGTAGATTTTTAAGACAATTAACACATTCTTTATCCAATTTGAGTTGATGATGTCCTAAATGCTCCTAGTTATACGAACTATATAAGCTATGAATTCAAAGAAGTTTAAAAAATCTTTGGCATTATATCATTTTGTATGATTCTGTGACTAAGGAATGCATTCCTACGGAAGAATTAAGAAACTTTCCATAATTTTCAGTTTATTTCAGTATGCAAAGTCAAATTTCTCTCACACTATAAACATTTATAAAAATCATCGTTGGCTAGAGCCAATGCCTTATAATTGTCAGAAAATGGCTTTTCCAATAACTTTACAAAAAATTCATAGCTCAAAAGAATTCACTATAGAAACCAAGAATTTCATAAGAAACACAGATTTGAACAGTCATTAGAAATACTAGACATTTTCCAAAACAGTAAGATATGCATTAATAAAACTTCAAATTACAACAATGCTGTAATCTCCCTCCAACAATAGTTGTTAAATATAAATATTACTGCTTTAGATAAATAATGATGATGGAAACATCTGGTAAAAACTGGCTACATGTTAAAACACCTGAAATTTTAAAAAAATTAAGGTCTCTGAAAATAAGTTTATCTCTAGTAAACCATCAGAAATCTAACCAGAAATAGCTCCCTAAGTATGACTATTAGTACATGAATGCCTAATACCTTTTTTAAAGACTCAGGAAACAATTAGGCTTAATTTTCTCAACAATAAAATATACAATCACTACTGGTAGCTTCTTTTGCCTCAATTCAAATATCCATTTAGTCAAGTAAAGCACTCACTTTAGATAATGATCAGAAACAGGAAATGAGAAAATACAGATTCTAAAAGTAGTTACAAAGAGCACTATCATATTCATGGTGTAAAACCCGAGACTATGAAAGAGCTGATGGAGCAGACCATCACCATGTACACCGTTTACAATTATTCACGGCACAGCTTTGTCCCAAGAACAGTATCTATCATGAAAGCATTTCCATTCCAATTCATACTAGTTCATATTTACATTGTAAAAGTTGTTTCTGGATCAAATGTTTAAAAGAAAGATGTTAAAATCTGTAAGGTTCAAGGACTATCTATAAGAAACGACTCAGAAAAAACTATAAAGATGGGCAAAATAAATAAACAGCAATCATACAGAAGAGAACAGCCGTCAAATATATAAGCAAATATGTTCAGCCTCATTAGTAGTGAGATATCAGCAGATTAAAATAATAATATTCTCAGCAGATCAGCAAAATTCAAAGACTGATAATATCTAGCATTGTCAAGGGCGTGGGTATACACTGGTGGGCTGCAAATTGACAGAATCTTTCTAGAAGGTCATGGGTAGCATGTTTTAAACATTTTTAAAGTACACATTTTCTTTGGCCATAGCAGTCCAACTTTCTGGAACATATATATACGTATATATCATAATGTATGTATTACACATATTTGAATGTGTAAATGAATACATTCAATATATGTTATTGAATAATGAATGTATATGATTAGAGGGTATATATATTTTATATGTATATAAAAATTAGAGATGATTATGCAAGCATGTAAAGTTATGTATATAAAGATGCACATTTTTAGTGATATCTCCTAAAAAGTAAACAGTTGAAGGATAAATTGTTGGTCTGTTCAGTTGCTAAGTTGTGTCTGACTCCTTGTGACCCCATGAACTGCAGCACACTAGGCATCCCTGTCCTTCACTATCTCCCTGAGTTTCTCAAACTCATGTCCATTGAGTCAGTGATGCTATCCGACCATCTCATCCTCTGTGGCCCCCTTCTCCTCTTGCCCTAAATCCTTCCCAGCATCAAGGTCTTTTCCAATAAGTTGGTTCTTCGCATCAGGTGGCCAAAATATTGGAGCTTCAGCTTCAGCAACAGTCCTTTCAAATATTCAATGAATATTCAGGGTTGATTACCTTTAGGATTGACTGGTTTGATTTCTATGCTGTCCAAGGGACTCTCAAGAGTCTTCTCCAGCACCAGTCTGAAAGCATCAATAGTTTGGCGCTCAGCCTTCTTTATGGTTCAGCTCTCACAACCATACAAAACTATGGTTTTTCCGTTAGTCATGTATGGTTAGTTTCCAAAACTACTGGAAGAACCATAGTTTTGACTTTACGGACCTTTGTTAGCAAAGTGATTTCTCTGCTTTTTAAAATACACTGTCTAGGTTTGTCACAGGTACTCTTCCAAGGAGCAAGCGTCTTTTAATTTTGTTAGCTGCAGTCACCATCCATATTGATTCTGGAGCCAAGAAAATGAAATCTGACAGTTTGCACTTTTCCCCCTATTTGCCATAAAGTGATAGGACTGGATGCCATGATCTTCATTTTTTGAATGTTGAGTTTTAAGCCAGCTTTTTCACTCTCCTCTTTCACCTTCATTAAGAGGCTCTTTAGTTCCTCTTCACTTTCTGCCATTAAAGTGGTATCATCTGCATATTTGAGATTGTTGATATTTCTCCCAGCAATCTTGATTCCAGCTTGTGAGTCATCCAGCCCAGCATTTCATATGATGAACTCTGCATATAAGTTAAATAAGCAGGGTGACAAAATACAGCCTTGAGATACTCCTTTCCCAATTTTGAGCCAGTCCATTATTCCAAGTCCAGTTCTAACTGCTGCTTCTTGTTTCTCAGGAGGCAGGTCTGGTATTCCCATATAAGAATATTCCACAGTCTGTTGTGTTCCACACAGTCAAAGGATTAAATAAATTATAATATATCATTTTTATAGAATGCCCTAAAAATAATGAGTAGGTGAATTTATCTAGAGTAACACACATTTCATGATATACTGTTAAATGAAAAATTACAGACCAAATATACAAAATGATACCAGGAATTCAAAGTAGCCTTAGATATACAGGAATCTGACAGAAGCAAAGGCCAATCTTCTCTACAGGAAACTTTTTCCCCCAGTTCTCAAAGAATTCATTGAAAAAAAAAATTTCAAGGGAAATGAACAGCTAACAGCAAAATACCATTCAACACACAGGGAAACAAGGTACCATGAGCGAGAAGCAGCAAGAATAAAGATATGAGAAATAAAACCAAAAGACTTCAGATACTGTTATATTATGTGTATAACGTAATTATGCTTAGCATGTATAAATAAGTATTATGCTTAGCATGTATAAATAAAAGTTTGAAAATCTGTATAGAGAACAATAGACTATATAAAATGACCATAATCTGAGCAAGAAGCAAGTGGAGTACCTGGAAATGAAAAACATAATTACTGAAATGAACAAAATAAACCCTCAACTGATAGGTTTAACAGTAGACTAGACACAGCTGAAGGCTTCCCTGGCGGCTCAGAGAGTAAAGCATCTGCCTGTAGTATGGGAGACCTGGATTCAATCCCTGGGTCAGGAAGATCCCCTGGAGAAGGAAATGGCAACCCACTCTGGTACTCTTGCCTGGAAAATCCCATGGATGGAGAAGCCTGGTAGGCTATAGTCCATGGGGTCACAAAGAGTCAGACGTGACTGAGCGACTTCACTTTAGACACAGCTGAAGAGAGAATTAGTGATCTCAAGGACAAATAATCATGAGGACGTTATCCAGAAGGTGGCACAGAAATCACATGCAATATATGGGAAAATAGGTTAAGAAAATGGGTGGACAGAGGAGATATGTGCCTAACTGGAGCTTCCCAGGGGGCGCTACTGGTAAAGAACCTGCCTGCCAAAGTAGGAGACATGAGACATGGTTTTGCTTCCTGGTTCGGAAAGATCCCCTGGAGGAGGGCATGACAACCCATTCTAGTATTGTTGCTGGGATAATCCCATGGACAGAGGAGCCTGGCAGGCTACAGTCCATGGGGTCACAAAGAGTTGGACACGACTGAAGCAACTTAGGACGAACAGAGCTTCAGAAAGAAAAGAGAGAGGGAGCACAGTTAATGTGTGAGAATAAAATGGCTGAGAATCTTCCAGAATTGTTGAAAAGGATCTTTGGTTAGACTCAAGGGCACAGCAAAAATCAGGCAGGATAAATATGAAGAAAACTCACAACTAGAAAAATCATGGTGAAGCTGTAGAGCATCAAAGAAAAAGAGATCCTCAATTCTATAAAAGAAGCAAGCTGTGTTTGGTCTTTATACATCTTATGCTTTTTTTTGCTCTTAGTTATTATTATGATACTGTTATTCGCAGCTATTTTGAACATTTATTTGAGATATAGTTGATGCACAATATTATAAAGTTACAGTTATACAGCATATTGTGAGTCACAATTTTTAAAGGTTATACTCCATTCAGTTATTTTAAAATATTGGCTATATGTCTTATGTTGTGCAATACATTTTATATTAATAGTTTATTTATTGTACAAATAATAGTTTGTACTTCTTAATTCACTACTCCTATCTTGCCCCTCCACCATTTCTCTCCCTACTGGTAGTTACTAGCTTTTTCTCTATGTCTATGCCCTATGACTTTTATAAATGCTTATTATTCAAAAAGAAAGAATGAAAAGAGATTTTAAAAGGAGATGTACTACCTTTAGAGGAGTAACAAATCGACAGCTGATTTCTTGATGGCAAAAAAGGAAGTCTGAAGACTGTGAAGTGATATATTCAATGTACAAAGAGAAAACTATTTTTAACCAAGACCTCTATTCTTAGAGGGAAGAAAAATCTTTTCTGCATGAAGCCAAGCTGATGTGAAGAACCAACTCATTGGAAAAGAACCTGATGCTGCGAAAGAGAGAAGGCAGGAGGAGAAGGGGATGACAGGGGATGAGATGGTTGGATGGCACCATCGACTCAATGGACATGAGTTTGAGCAAGCTCCAGGAGTTGGTGATGGACAGGGAAGCCTGGTGTGCTACAGTCCATGGGGTCGGAAAGAGTTGGACACGACCGAGCGACTGAACTGAACTGAACTGAAGCTGATGACATTCTCAGGTCATCAAAAACTGAGGGGAATTTGCCATTAGCAGATCTTTGGGTGGTGGTTTACTTGCTAAGTCATGTCTTAGGGACTCCATGGACTATAGCCCTCCAGGCTCCTCTGTCCATGAGATTTCTCAGGCAAGAATACTGGAATGGGTTGCCATTTTCTTCTCCAGCAGACCTCTACTAAGGGGAAATCTAACTGAGTATAAGAGAGACAGAGAAGGAAAGTGATATCATATTCAAAGTCTGAGATACAACTGGAGAGATGTATAGCCATGACAAAGTAACAGGATCTGGATTTAGGCTCTTGCCTGAAGCACCACCACCACCAACAGAATAAAGACGCTGGATGAAGTAGTAAAACAGGGCATGACAAGCTTCTGAGAGGTGACAGGATGTTCATTCTCCTAGATGTAGTGACTATTTCATATATGTTGGGACTTATCAAATTGTATAGTTTTAACATGTGTAGTTTATTGAACATCAGTCATACCTTGATGATTCTTTTTTTCCAAAGAAAAGGAAAGCGAAGAAAGTGGTAAATATACGCACAGAAACAAACAATATGAAATGACGACTGTATAAAGCAGCAGTAGCATGTTGTACCAAAAGGGACACAACTCCAGCATGGATGAGGGCTCAGCAGCTGGGCAAAGACACTAATCGGAGACTTTGATAAGTTAATTATGTCTGTAATTTTGGGGGTAACCACAAAAAGAACAGTATCAGAGTGCACAACTCCTAAATAGTAGTAGATAAAAAAGAATTAGGAAAAAATCAATTCAAGCAAAAGGCAACAGAGAGAAAAAGAATCATAGAAAAGAAGGGACAAATGGAAACATAAAATAAGATTTCACATAATGTAAATATCTTAAATGCCTTCATTAAACACAAAGGTTGTCAGACTATATCTATATTATTTTTTACTTTATTTAAAAAATTTTTATTTTATATTGAAGTATAGTTGATTAACAATGTTGTGTTCGTTTTAGGTGTGCTGCAAAGGGAGTCAGTCATATACAAACATGTATTTATTCTTTTCCAAATTCTTTTCCCATTTAGATTATTATGGAGTACTGAGCAGGATTCCCTTTGCTATACAATAGGAAAAGGAGTACGTCAAGGCTGTATATTGTCACCCTGCTTATTTAACTTCTATGCAGAGTACATCGTGAGAAACGCTGGGCTGGAAGAAGCACAAGCTGGAATCAAGACTGCCGAGAGAAATATCAATAACCTCAGATATGCAGATGACACCACCCTTATGGCAGAAAGTGAAGAGGAACTAAAAAGCCTCTTTTTTTTTTTTTTTTCTTTTCTAAAAAGCCTCTTGATGAAAGTGAAAGAGGAGAGTGAAAAAGTTGGCATTAAAGCTCAACATTCAGAAAACTAAGATCGTGACATCTGGTCCCATCACTTCATGGCAGATAGATGGGCAAACAGTGGAAATAGTGTCAGACTTTATTTTCTGGGGCTCCAAAATCACTGCAGATGGTGACTGCAGCCATGAAATAAAAGACGCTTACTCCTTGGAAGGAAAGTTATGACCAACCTAGATAGCATATTCAAAAGCAGAGACATTACTTTGCCAACAAAGGTCTGTCTAGTCAAGGCTATGGTTTTTCCAGTGGTCATGTATGGATGTGAGTGTTGGACTGTGAAGAAAGCTGAGCGCCAAAGAATCGATGCTTTTGAACTGTGGTGTTGGAGAAGACTCTTGAGAGTCCTTTGGAGTGCAAGGAGATCCAACCAGTCCATTCTGAAGGAGATCAGTCCTGGTGTTCTTTGGAAGGAATGATGCTAAAGCTGAAAATTTTAGCTGAAACTCCAGTACTTTGGCCACCTCATGTAAAGAGTTGACTCATTGGAAAAGACTCTGATGCTGGGAGGGATTGGGGGCAGGAGGAGAAGGGGACGACAGAGGATGAGATGGCTGGATGGCATCACCGACTTGATGGACATGAGTTTGGTTGAACTCCGGGAGTTGGTGATGGACAGGGAGGCCTGGCGTGCTGCGATTCATGGCGTTGCAAAGAGTCGGACACGACTGAGCAACTGAACTGAACTGAACTGAGGTCCTTGTTGGTTATCCATTTTAAATATAGCAACATGTACATATCAATTCCAAACACTGTCAGACTGTATTTTTAAAAAATCAGCTATATTCTGTTACAATGAACATATCTAAGATGTAAGTTTCCAGAAAAATTGAAAGTAAAAGGATAGAAAAAGATACACCAGAAAAACACCAAACAGAAAGCTGAGGTACCTCTATTAAAATCAGACAAAATATACTCCCAGGCAAAAATCATTACTAGAGAAAAACAGGGTAACTCTTTAATGATAAAAGGGTCAGATCTTTAGAAAAGAGAAGAAGAAACTTCCCTGGAAGTCCAGTGCTTAAGGCTCTGTGCTTTGAAAAGCAGGGGCTGCAGGTTCATTCCCTGGTTAGGGAACTAAGATCCCACATGCTGCTCTGTGCAGTGCAGCCAAAAAAGAAAAAAAAAAATTAATTTGGCTCATTTAAATTTCTGTGTATCTATTAATATAGCTTCAGAATGTAAAAAGCCAAAATGTTTCATGTGATTCATTATGGCCACTGAGATATAAGTAGAACTGTGGAATGGCAATTTCCTTAAAAGAAAGCCAGTGCATGACCTTTGTCCCTCTTCATGCTTTCCTCCCTCCTGTTGGCTGGAAAGTGGTCCTCATGCTGGAGAGGAGGGAGACCTTGGAAATGTGAGTCCTGCCCAGCGGAGGAGGAGCCTGAATCCCCTAGGACTTTGCAGAGTTGACTGCTGCTGCAGACTACTGTTGTAATAAAATTCTGTCCTCTGTAAGCCACTGTTTTTGGAGTCTCTGTTTCTCACACCAGAACCTAATCTTAACTAATACAGAGTGAGCTTACAGAAGTTGAGGAAGTAGACACATTTGCAAAGGAGGGGGGAAAATCATCATGGCTTTCCTAATCCCCAAAAGCTCCTGTAATGTTATTATAACACTTAGGTAATCAATAAGACAGGAGAAAAAACAGTTTCCTCAAATGACAACTGGCAATGTATTGCATATGGTTTATTAATCGTGCTTCTGCCTCTTTCAGCTGATTTGTCAGTTAGGAAGGAAATAGAAGATTAATTTAGTTCATGTAGACTTCCTTTTTTCCTCCTTTTTCTACCTTAAGAACTTAATATCCATGGAAATTACAAAATGGCCCATTTGTGTTTAAAATCCTCTATAGGAAATGTAATTGAGTAAATGCAATAGCCCTCAGAGAGAATGTACGCATTCTAATTTCTGTTCTATGATATCGGATTACAATCTGTTTGTCATCCCTAGAGACTAGTTTCATTCCTGCTGCTGTTGCTGTTGTTTTTTAATCCAGTGACAAAACCCAGAGAAAAACTGCTTCGAGCTCAAACACTTGCCAGATAATATTACAGGGATAAGACTATGAGTCACTGAGAAAGTCAAAGGAAGATTTCAATATGGAAAACCAATGCCAGTGACTTCAATAACTGCTCTTCAGGACCCCAAGTCCGAAAGCTAATGGGTTCTGGCACACTGTGAGTGGTGCAGATCCATACTGGAGCCTACTGGAGGGTGTGACTTAAGACCGCAAAAGACAGAGGAACACGGGGCCTGAGACGCTCCATCAAGGAACCAAGTGAGTGGCTTCCAAACTGGAAACACATGAACTCTTGCAAAAGGGTCTGTGGGTCTAGATACTTTATAGGAAACCAGTTTCCAGATTACAAATTGTTTCTGAAATGTACCTAAATATATTCTGAAGCACTAAGCCCCATCCTGGTTTTCCCATCCTCTCTTTTTACAATCATCCTTCCTCCACCTAACAAAACTCCGAGATGTATTCCAGTCACTAAAGAAGACAATCCATCTCACTATAAAACCCTAACTTACTTATTTTCTTACAAATAAATCACACTGTGCAGTTAAACTAATTTTCATTGCAAATAATGTATCCATCATTTCATTATTTGAAAAGGGTAATACTCTTGGCTTTTAGATCTTTAATAGTATTATAGAGTTGACGGGCAAAAGACGACTAGTCACTCAAAGAATGCTTCTTTTCTCAAAATAAGTAATATCCCCCTCTAGTCATGTTCTCATTCGGTAGAGACACATGATTTACTAGGCATCTGGAAGCCATTCTTTTAAGACGTCTTCACTGTTTCCTTTGGTGTTTTTGGGAGACATCACCCGGATATTATTAATCCTCAGTTTGTTTTTCCAAAATATCAAGTCTCACATTAAATCCTTTATTCTCCATGAGGATTTCTGGAGTAATCACTTCTTGGCTAGACTACACATTTTCTATATCAAATAACTTTCCCTGCATTCCAGTGTATTTTGCTCTGAGTTTCTACTTTTTAAAAACCCAGAACAGGGACAAAGTGCTACCTGACATAAAATGGGGTACATTTTTTTATGGAATTCTATATTCTTATTTAGATAAAAGAGTGAGTTTAAAACAAAAAGAGAGACTTTGAACAAAGTAATTTATAAAAAGATTTTTAAAGACTCAACTGCATAAAAATAAAGAGACAAATCAGAACACTTCTCTAGGCTATTCATCCTAGATATTCTTTTTTTAAACAAATGATTACAATGTGTTTAAATTATTTGTATACAATCCTAGATTTGTCTGCTAGAGGACAGAGAATATGATAAGGTGACAGAACTACCATGATGATGTAATGGGATGAAGACCAATATCAAAACACACTTGTTGAATGATACATTGAGGAAGGTGTGCTGGTAGACTGGATTATCAGTTCTAGCAATTTCTTTAATCTGCTGTAGTGGTGTCAGATTATCTACACCCTGGCCATGAATTCATAGTGGTCAAATAACAGCTCCCCAACCTCTGGCTTTGGGCTTGACCATGTGATTTTTTGGATCCATGGGATGTCAGTTGACACAATGCATGGGATGTCAGTTGGAATGCTCATGAAAGTGATTCATGATGACAAGTACATGCCATACATAGCCACTGGCCCTCTGCCTGAGTCTGGAATGAGATGTGGAACAGGTTTCACAGCCTGGAACCAAGCCTAGAAGCACAGCCTGAACCAGAGTACTTACTCAGGCCTCATCTAGATGAGCCAAAACTGCAAGAAACTGCACCTGACCTACAGGTCTGTGAGTGCAAGTATGAATTCATGTGTACTACTGAGTGGGGTTATGCAGCAGTATTACAGACTAGCTACTTGTCACAGAAGCCTTGCCTCTTCTGATGTCTGAGTTCATCAGGACTGGGTGTCTGTGTGATGGATGATGGAGCACAAGCCTTCCACAAAGTGGTTGGCCCTGGTTCTTCTTGAGAAACTGATTGAATCCTTTTTTTTTTCCATAAAAATCACAGAGAGGGGCAAGACTCTTACTCATCTTTGGTATTGCTCAATGTTTCTAAATTTCTAAATGACATCCTTAAACTGCTATGGCTTGGTTTTCCTTTTTAGGAATTATTGTTGACTTCTGACTTTGGAAGTAGAGGGTATGATTCTGTTGGCACCATTCCTGCCCCCTGCTACCCACACATGTTCCCTCTTGCAACACTTGTCCATTTGATTGGAAGAACTCTCAAGCGTCAGCACCTGTTGATCTCTGTGTCCATGCTGCTCAGCGTCAGGCCTGCCTGAAAATAGACATCGGGTTGCCAGTGTGAGGAAGGGGGCCAGGAGATAGCAGGGAGGGTGAGCGTGAGGGTGTGTGTGTGTAATCAGGAGCCCATATTTCCTGAGTTCCATGATTTCCATACAGTGTTTTCAGCTGTTCCTGGTGCTCTGAGTGATAAACCTTTAGATTGAGGGAAAAACTTATATGTCCAGCTACTCCTTGAACAAGGCTTTCAAGCTGTCTTCCTGTTTCCAGTCCACTCTGCACCTTCAGAGATCCCTCCAAGTTCTGAGGTTTTCCAGGGTCCATTTTTCTGCAAATGTTTTATTTTTATTGGCTTTGATCCCTTCAAGCTTTTAGGATTCAGCTTTCTCCTCTTGGTTAGGCCATTTCCACTCTTCTGTTCTCTATTACCCCTGTTCTGTTGGTATGTTTCACCCATTTCACCTTCCCTCCCATTCTCTTTCCTCACTGTCATTTTTGTGGGTTTTGGTGATGTGCACAATGCACATATTTGATTAGAAATTTAGGTTTAATTAATCCTACAG